>NC_045559.1:166084943-167502443 GCF_009819795.1 Aythya fuligula | reverse complement strand
GATTCAAGACTTCTCCGAAATAATTCCAATAGGGATTTGTGTTGGTAAAACAAATGCTTTCAGACATTTAACAACACAAGGTTAAATACAGAAATAATGTTTGTTGCAGTTTAGTACTGTTAGTAAGTACTACTGTTTAGTAAGTAACGTTTAGTAAGTACTGTTATATGATGGTGTAGAATCCTCATTTTTTTATTTTATTTTTTTATTTTTAACTTCCTTTCAAGACTTTATTTTATGATATAAAGTCTGATTTTCTATCTTATGTGCAAGGTTAATACATCAACATGAATTTCATCTTTTGTAAGAACAAAATCAAGAGACAGTGAAATATTTTGGTTCAGGTCACTTGGACATTAATTGTGTCCCATGTGTGGCTATAGGCCTCAGGAGAGTTGCTATTCAAATGACTCATATGCCTGTTCTCCTTTATGGGCTAGATTTTGTACCTGGACAATTCACTTCACTTCTCTTTGATACTTCTTTCTAACTTCCATCTTTGTAGAATATTGTGTAAGTATAAATGGATGAGTGATGTCTCAATGCAAAACCAAATATTTCACTTTTGTACTGCTGGAAAAATTATATTTCATTCATTAACAAATGGAGAAAACAAAGAGGTGAATTTTAAAGATTCTTGAGCACCTTATTTCATCTGGGGGAAATCAGTCGATGTTAAGGTTTAAATCTATTTAAAACCAGTATGATGGGTTAACCTCAGCTGGTTACCAGGTACTAACCATGCTTCTCCCACCTCAGCAGGAAGAATATATGATGCAAAAACTTGTGGGTTGGGATCAGAACAGTGGAATTGCTCAGTAATTACTGTCATGGGCAAAGCAGAGGACTAGGAGAAGAATAATTTAATTTATTGCTAATGCATAACAAAGTAAGATAATGAGAACTAAAGCAAACTAAAAACACCTTCCTCCTGACCCCTCTTCTTCCCAGTTTTAACATCAAATTCATTTATTTTATTATTTTTTTTTTTATTATTTTTTTCCCTCTGAGCAGAGCAAGAGAATGGGGAATGGAGGCTGCAGAGAGTACATAATGTTTTTTCTGTACTGCTCCTTCCTCCTCTTGCTTTTCCTCCACTCCAGCATAGGGTCTCTCCCGTAGAATGGAGTCCTTTATGAATTGATCTAGTGTGGCTCCTTTCTTGGCTGCAGGTCTTCAAGAACTGCTCCAATATGGGAATGTATCACAAGGTTGTTGTCCTTTAGAAAGATTGCTCGAACATGGGTCACTGACAGACAGCAGCTCCTGACAGACCTCCTGCTCTCTATGGGCTGCAGGTCCAGCCCAGAGTCTGTATGTGTTCTCCATTGCCTGCAGCCTCCTTCAGGCTGCTCCACTGTGGGCCCCTCCATGGGCTGCAGGGAATCTCCTGCTCTGGTGGCTGAAGCATGTTCTCCTCCCTCCTTCTTCACTAAGTTTAATGTCTGCATTATTGATTTTCCCATATTTTTCTCTTTCCTCTCACTCATAGCTCCTGCTCAGCAATTTCTATCATTTCTTAGATATGTTTCTACAGAGGAGCAGCTAACTCTGCTTATTGGCTCAGCTTTGGCTAGTGGTGGGTCCTTTTTGGAGCCAGATGGAATTGGCCGCCCCTGGTATTTTCTCTCAGAGGCTACCCCCGCAGCACCAACACCGCCTCCCCACCCCCCCCCCCCAAATAAATAAATAAATACATGAAAACTAGCTACATAAAATCGATAAACAGTGTCATAAGTGACTTTTCAATCATGAAGTAAATCAGTGGTAGAACAGAGCCTTAGATCCAGATCTTATAGCTTCTAGAACCATTTCCTAACTTGCAGGTTATTATACTCAGACATTTAACTTTGTGGTCTTGGAAACTAGATATTAACCATAAGAAGTTATGTAGATTAGAATAGGTAGAATAGATTAGAATTTCAAGTAATATGAAAATAATTGATAAACTAGCTTTATGATTCAGACCATCTGTGAGTTACGTTCTGCCTGACTACAAGCAAAGACATGCAACATACTCCTTGGGAATAAAGCCGTTCATATGCAAATGAACATTATTCTACTCAAGTTCTATGTCAGAGGTTATCTGCTTTTAATTAACATTTACCCAGGATCAGAGAGGGTTTTGTAGTGATGATATATGTTAAGTAAGAAGACATGAAAAACAAACCATCTATCTAGGAAACATATTTTCATTTACTATTAAATAAATGGGACATGACATGCCAGAGGAGATATTGGTCTCTGTGCAGATTCTATGTCCTCAGTTTGATTAGAAGTCACGAGTTAACAGATGATGTTCACACTTAAAAATCAAAGGATGCTGACAGAACAATGGAAAGAATTCCCTGAATAAAAGGAGATATTTTTACTTTTGAAAATCCATGATGAGAATACAGCAAGTAGAACTTCTTAAATCAGGAAAGATAGTAAATACAGGTAGTAAACAAACTCTAAATTCATAGATTTATCTTTAAATTTCTTTTTGTAACATAATATTAAACACTTGATTCTGTTTTTAATGAATATCCTCCATAAGTCATTTTCAAAGACAAAGATGGACTTGGATCTTTGGTAAGAGGAGGAACAGAACCGAAATCTTACTTCAGATATTAGTCAAATTCATAGATCAAAAGACTACGTAATATAGAATATGCCTGTATAAAGTTGATTAAAAGCCTTTAGATAAACTGTTAAATAGTTAAAAAGAATTATATTCCTCCCATATGTGCACAATAACTTAATAAGTAACCTCAAGGAGTCTGGTAATGACTGTATTTTCTCTGGAAACAGAAAACCTCAGAAGATGTGGAGCACTTCATGATTTCTATCTGAAATAGGTTTCAAAATTCTTCTTCCAAAAAACTTCTGAACAGGCATGATTTTCTGACAATCCAAAAGACATCTATAAGGATTACTGTCAAGAGGAATCCTACAGAGGCTGTCCTATGTTCTCCCTTTTATTAACTACAGTGTGTTTATTAACCAGCTAACAATCTAATATTAAGGAGGAAAACAAGTCATCCAGTCTTAAAAATAATCAGTGCAAACAGGATCAATGGAGAAAATAAGTAATAGAGAGATTAAGAAGATAGTCAAAATAAAGAAGTAGCTAGAAAAAGCAACAAGTAGAAGAAGAAAGAACTCTTCAGATCCTACCTACTATTCAAGGACAAAGCTGTAAGTATACTTAAAGAAAATCTCTTCAGAAGAGTATTTTATAGGCTAGCTTTACAGAAATTTAATACTATGTTACAAAGATTTCAATTCAAATACATCCCTACATCCCTCTGAGCACAGCAGAAAGAAAGGACTACTGTGGTCATAGAATGCATGTCAATATTTTCTTTTTGCAGGGAATTATAGCATTTGATTTTTTTTTTTTTTTTTTTTTTTTAAATCTGACAAACATTATTCATTTTAAAAACAGATTTTTTTCTTTTGCTCATTTGCTTGGGACAACCATAGAAATAGAAAATATTTGTTTATCACCACATGTTAAGTTGGCAACTGCATCTTCCTATCAATCTTCTTTCTCTTAACAGAGATTGCCAGTTATTTTGGTGATTTTTGTGTTATAGATGTTTATCTATTGGGATTTGACTTCTGCTACTGGCTCATGTTTCACCTCTAGAACAGCTGTCAGATGATGACCTTTTGGTGTCTATCATCCTCTACTGCATTAAAGATGATGATTAAGAGGTGAAAGACTCTCTATACACTCTTCTGAACAACTGGAGTCCCCAGAATATACTTAATCTTTCTGAATATCTCTTTAAATTTCAAGGCTTGCTGTAAAACTATGAGAAAAAATAAAAATAAAGATAAATAAAAAAAGAGCAGGGCATAAAATTCAATGTCATCATTGGTGAAAAATGCTTCAGGTGGGGTCTCAGAAGAACAGAGTAGAAGGGGAGAATCACTTCCCTTGAACTGCTAACTACACTTCTTTTGATGCAGCCCAAGATATGCTCATCTTTCTGGGCTGCAAGCACACATTGTTGGCTCATGTTCAGTTTTTCATCCACTAATACCCCAAAGTAATACTCTGCAAGGCTGCTCTCAATGCACTTATTGCCCAGCCTGCATTCATTATTTGGGAATGCCTTGAACCAGGTGCAGCACCTTGCACCTTCATGAGATTTGCATGGGCATCTCTCTCCAAACTATCCAGGTCCCTCTGGATGGCATCCTTTCCCTCCAATATGTCAACCACGCTCAACTTGGTGTCACCCACAAACTTGCTGAGGATGCGCTCAATCCCACTGTCCACATCACTGACAAAGATATTAATACCAGTCCCAGTACAGACCCCTGGTGGGCACCACTTATCACTGACCTTTACTTGGACATTCAGCCACTCACTACTCTGAGTGAAACTATTCATCCAATTCATGATTCACTGACTGGTCAGTCTGCCAAATCCATATGTCTCTATTTTAGAAATAAGAATGTTGTGTGGAGTCGTGGTTTTATCCTGCTACACAACTGAACTCCACCACAAACGCTCACTCACTCCCCCTCCTCTAAGGGAAAGGGAGAAAAAATACCATGAAAAGGGCTCAAGGCTTGAGATAAGGACAGGGAGATCACTCACAAATTATTGTCACAGACAAAACAATCTTGACGTAGAGTTTAAATAATAAATTAATATAATTTATTGCCTATTACTAACAGACTAAAACACTGAGAGAGAAACTAAAAGCAAACTAAAGGATTTTAGTTTGTGGCAATCACCAGATTGCCACCACCTCTCAAATATGATAGGTGATGGTTAAGTAACTTCATCTAGTAGGTCCCTACAGACTGTCTGGTGCATCTCGTCAAGTCCTTCAGGTTGTGTACCTTCAGGTTCCTTAAATGATGTCAAACCTGACCTTCTCCTACAGTGGGTGGTACTTTATTCTCCCAGTCCCTGCCTTTGGAATCTGTGATTGAGGCTGTATATCTACAGCACTTGCCAGTGAATACTGAGGCAAAAAAGCTGTCAAGCACCTCAGCCCTCTCCATGTAGATTGTAGCTAGATCTCCTATTTCACTCATCAGTGAAAGATTACAGTCTCTTTTATTTTCCTTTCTTGTCTTATGTACTTGAAGAAACCCCTCTTGTTATTTTTTACATCTCTAGCCAAGTTCAGCTCCAGCTGTACTTGGATTTCCTGATTGCCTCCCTGCAATCCTGAACCATATTCCTATAATATTACCAGTATGTATTTCCCTGCCTACTTCCCTTTCCCTTTTTATTTTTATTTTTATTTTTTCCACAGAACTAAATCATAGGAATATGAAGATATTTAAAAAAGGAAGGAGCTGGTTCTGGTAATTGTCTTACATGTAGGATCATGAAGCTTGAGAGTGGGTACAAATTTAGTATCAGAATAAAGAATACAGAATAAAAATGATTCTTTCTTGAAACCTCCCTGGAATAGTGTAGATGTTCCCATTAGCCTTGCCACCTTCACATGGTAATTCTAATAATATCTCTTGGCTTAACTTCAGTGTTCTTAATGGTATCTTTCCTCACTGATCCTAGTATAAAACTCTGTCAAACAATTCATAAAATTTATAGGCTGAGAAATGTTTTCCCTATTGAAACAAGTGCATCTTGTCAGGCTCCAGCAGAGCTCTTGTCTCAAAGACTTCGATGATTATTAAAACCCAAACTGTTGTATAGGTACCAGTCTTGGAGACAGACATTGATGACCTGTGGTCATCTGTTTCTTTCCCTGTCTCTCCCCATTAATTGGAGGATTGAGGAAAACACTTCCTGTGCTCCTGAATCATAGAATTATTTAGGCTGGAAAATAATATCACCAGGTCTATCACATAATACTACCAAGTCCATGAGTAAAGCACCACATCCACATATCTCTTAAATTCCAGGTTCAATGACTACCATTTCCCTGGGCAGCCAGCTCCAATGCTCTTTCCATGAAGGAATTGTTCCTGACATCTAATCTAAACATCTCCTTGCACAACTTAGGGCCATTTCCTGTTGTCCTATCAACTGTCATCTGAGAAAAAAGACCAACACCCACCTCACAACAACGTAATTTCAGGTAGTTGTAGAGAACAATGAGGTCTCCACTCAGCCTCATTTTCTCAAACCTAAACAACTCTAGTTCATTCAGACACTCCTCATATGTGTTGTTTTCTAGTCCTTTCACAATCTTCATTGGTCTTCTCTGAATTTGTTCCAGCAACTCAGTTGTAGCGAGGGCCCAAAACTGAACACAGTACTCAAGGCACAGTCTTACCAGTGATGAATACAGAGGGATAATCACTTCCCTAGTCCTTCTGACCACACTATATCTGATACAAGCCAGGTCAGCATTGGCCTTCTTGACCACCTGGGCACACTCCTGGTAATGTTCAGTGAGCTGTCAACCAGCACCTCCAGGTCATTTCCTGACAGGGAACTTTCCAGCCTTTTCCCTGTATCACTGCACAGTATTGTTATGACCCAAGTGCAGCACCTGGCATTTAGCCTTGTTGAATGTCATGTGATGACATGGCCCATCAATCCAGTTTATCCATATCACCTTGCAGAGACTCCTACCCTCAAGCAGATTAACACACCTGCCCAACTTGGTGTTTTCTGTAAACTGACTGGGGATGAAATCAACACCCTCATCAAGATTGTAGACAAACATATGTCCTAGTTTTGGCTAGGATAGAGTTGATTTTCTTCCTAGTAGCTGGTATGGTGTTGTTTTGGATTTAAGATAAGAATAACTTTGATAACACACTGATGTTTTAGTTGTTGCTAAGCAATGTTTGCACTAAGTCAGGGACTTCTCAGCTTCTCATACTGCCCTGCCAGCGAGGAGGCTGGGGGTGAACAAGAAACTGGGAAGGGACAGAACCAGGACAGCTGTCTCAAACTGGCCAAAGTGATATTCCATACTGTACGGAGCCATGCTGAACAATTAATATTTCATCTTCTGCTGAAGATGAAATCTTTCATTTCTGAAGAGAAGAGAAGAGAAGAGAAGAGAAGAGAAGAGAAGAGAAGAGAAGAGAAGAGAAGAGAAGAGAAGAGAAGAGAAGAGAAGAGAAGAGAAGAGAAGAGAAGAGAAGAGAAGAGAAGAGAAGAGAAGAGAAGAGAGAAGAGAAGAGAAGAGAAGAGAAGAGAAGAGAAGAGAAGAGAAGAGAAGAGAAGAGAAGAGAAGAGAAGAGAAGAGAAGAGAAGAGAAGAGAAGAGAAGAGAAGAGAAGAGAAGAGAAGAGAAGAGAAGAGAAGAGAAGAGAAGAGAAGAGAAGAGAAGAGAGAAGAGAAGAGAAGAGAAGAGAAGAGAAGAGAAGAGAAGAGAAGAGAAGAGAAGAGAAGAGAAGAGAAGAGAAGAGAAGAGAAGAGAAGGGAAGAGAAGAGAAGAGAAGAGAAGAGAAGGGAAGGGAAGAGAAGGGAAGAGAAGGGAAGGGAAGGGAAGGGAAGGGAAGGGAAGGGAAGGGAAGGGAAGGGAAGGGAAGGGAAGGGAAGGGAAGGGAAGGGAAGGGAAGGGAAGGGAAGGGAAGGGAAGGGAAGGGAAGGGAAGGGAAGGGAAGGGAAGGGAAGGGAAGGGAAGGGAAGGGAAGGGAAGGGAAGGGAAGGGAAGGGAAGGGAAGGGAAGGGAAGGGAAGGGAAGGGAAGGGAAGGGAAGGGAAGGGAAGGGAAGGGAAGGGAAGGGAAGGAAGGGAAAGTTTTAACATTAAAATATTTTAACATTTTAAACCTAACTGTACTGGACATTCATTAACAACACTTTATACTACTCAAATATATTACACATATTATGTTAACCCTTAGTAGATGTTTTCTGAATTGTCTGTGAGTGTTTAATGCTACTGAGCTGGACAGTTGATGTCTACAGGGATAGTCACTGGCAACATGTTTTTGATATGAAGGTAGCCAAGCTTGAGAGCTTTTTAGAAATTGATATGGGAATGAAAGTATGTATCCTTTCCCCTACTCATCTTAAATTTAGTACCTCCTATAAGAGTTTTGACTTTATAGACAGTTCCTAACTCTTCACCTCCACCTCGGAACTATACGTTGTATACATATACTTTCCAGGGCACCAGTCCTTATCCATTTTCTTGACTGGTTTATTTTGTTTGTTTGTTTGTTTGTTGTTTTGTTTGTTTTCTTGCTTAGCTGTTGATTTTTCCCTTAAAGCAAATTGTTTCCTCAGTTCTTGGAAGTTTGTACTTCTTCAGTGACTGGTACTTTACTCCCAGTTAACTGTTTTTTTCTGGGATCTCTGTGTTTTCAATATATGCCAATATTTTCAAGGCTTTGCTGTTATCTCATGTCAAACTGTACATCATAATAAGAGACATGGAGTGTCAAGGTCTAGTTCACATAGTAAGATTAACAGGTTAATAACCAGGTTATTAGCAAATATTCGGCTCTGGTGAGGCCGCACCTCAAGTACTGTGTTCAGTTTTGGGCCCCTCGCTACAAGAAGGACATTGAGGTGGTTGAGTGAGTCCAGAGAAGGGCAACAAAGCTGGTGAGGGGTCTGGAGAACAAGTCCTACGAGGAGCAGCTGAGGGAGCTGGGATTGTTCAGCCTGGAGAAAAGGAGGCTCAGGGGCCAACCTTATTGCTCTCTACAGGTACCTTAAAGGAGGCTGTAGTGAGGTGGGGGTTTGTCTGTTCTCCCACATGCCTGGTGACAGGATGAGGGGGAATGGGCTAAAGTTGCACCACGGGAGTTTTAGGTTGGATGTTAGGAAGAACTTCTTTACCAAAAGGGTTGTTAGGCATTGGAACAGGCTGCCCAGGGAAGTGGTGGAGTCGCCATCCCTGGAGATCTTTAAAAGACGTTTAGATGTAGAGCTTAGGGATATGGTTTAGTGGAGGACTGGTTAGTGTTAGGTCAGAGGTTGGACTTGATGATCTTGAGGTCTCTTCCAACCTAGAAATTCTGTGTGATTCTGTGATTCTGTGAAAGGCTACACTAGGCCACCGAATTAAAACATTCAGTTATACTGCATTACTGTGCTTACAGCTAAGTTAATGACTAGCTAATACTATCTGATTCATGTACTTCTAATTTATTGGTAAAACCTACCTCTGTTTTGGTTACATATATTAAGGCCATATTCTTCCTTTTCCAGGGTAATTTTTCTAAGGTGAAAGAGAAAAGTAGGGGTAGGATGTAGCCTGGCATTGCTGATGATTTTGGAAAATATGCATGATTTTATCATAAGAAAAAATGAAATTGCTATTTAGCTAATAATTCATTAGCTAACTTTTGCAAATTAATGACTTGATACATATAGCAAATATCATGCTTTTCAGTGAAAGTGGAAACAGAGGCATCATCCCTTATGAGTTTATTCTTGTCTGGTATTAGGTTATATAATTAACAAAACCTGACATAATACAGAAAATCAATAATGGCAGCAAATACAAGGACAGTATTATTACTCTAAATTTATAACTTGAATAAATGATATGAAATGATTAAAGAAGAAGAAAGTATTATATTTGGGAAAGAAAAAGTCAATTGAACAGGTTGCAAATATTCTTTAGTATGTCAGTCAGTCAGAAATGTTGCAGGAAGGTGTTAGGATCTTCAGCAGAGTATGTTCAAACAAACAAACAGAAAGACAAACCCAAACCCAAGCTCTTGCTGGAGTTGGAAATTGAAAGTTCTGCTGGTTGCACCAGTCCTGAAGCCACGTGTTAATGTGATGAACCCACTTGTCAGCATTGATCCCCCCTATTGGAAGGACAGAGGCAAACACAACCTGTGCCCCTGATCCTTTTAGTAGTTGCCCCAAGGCCCTAACATCCCTTTTGATCGCTCTCAGACTTCTCGCTTTTCATCATTACCAGCCTGAAAAAACAGTAGCTGGTAGTAGTCAGAGGGCCATACCAGGTGAATGACTTTTCTAGCTATGTCTCTTACCCCAGCTCTAGGGAGGCAGAAGACTTCCCTGTGGGTTGGGTCTGGATGGCATATTGGGCCATCTGTCCCTTTCAGAAGGAAGTCCCCTATGACAATAACCTTTCTTTCTTTCTTGACAAAAGATGTAGTGATGCAGGGGGTAGGTTGCCTTGCCTTAGGCGCCCCTTCCAATTGGGATGGGCTTTCATCTACATCGTTGTTTTGACTATCATGTTCTAGAGCCTCTTACCTGCTATGTAAGGGTAGATAGGAAGGTGAGGTGGGCAGGGAGAGTCCTCACCTACCACTCTGAGCAGAAATCTGCTTCCATTCCCCACCTTGGCCTAGGTCCCCTCCTACTGCCTGGTGGGATGGGGGAACTTTTTTCTTCTGTGTAGCGGCTGCCTGGTGGGATAGAGGAACCTTTGTTACTTGTGGTGTGGCAGGCTTGTAAGTCTGTCTTATCATGCTTCCACCAGTCAATTTCCTCTGATTCCCTGATGCTGTTCAGCCTACTCACCTCCTCCCGAAGCTCCAGGACCATGCTGAGCAGTTATTCAACCTGGGCACATGTCCCACAGGCATACCCACTTCCGCTGTCAGACACTGACAGAAGACTTGGGCACACCCTGCAGCCTGGACAGCTACGTGTTTCCCTGAGACCTCTGTCTGGGTAGCCACATTGGTGACTGTGGCTGGAGAGGCCGCAAGAGATGTGGAGGCCATAGCTTTCTGCCTGGTGAATACCACGGCCAGGCTCTTCACAAGCAGGTTACAACCACTGTTGGGAAGACTGTTGGAAAAGTGCTGTGAGGGCACCCTCCCTGCTTGCCCTACCTGTGCAAACTGCCGCGCAAACTGACACACCATGCCCTGACTGACACGCCCTGCTCTGACTGAGGTGCCCCGCACTGTTTGCTGGCCCTGGTCATTGCATTCCTGGTCACTCACGCTCCCTAGGGGCTGCCTTTGTACGACCGGTGAGGGGGTGCTGCTGCCTCTGCTCACGCCCTATCAGCCTCCTTCACGAGGGCTGCTGGGTCCTGGTGGTTCCCTTGGCTGCCTCAAATGGCCTTGATGCCGGAAAAAAAGCCCTGCCTGCCCCAATCCCCCGCTCCGCTGCAGAACACATCTGCCCTGGAGCCAATCGCCTCTTATCTTACTTCAACAGGAATACAGTTAGGGAACTTCTATGCATTCCAAGATACAGGACTAAGTGATCATAGACATGCCATTGAAATAAAAGCTTATGACATTTTGAAATAGGGACAAATATGTTAATTTTTTTA
This sequence comes from Aythya fuligula, assembly GCF_009819795.1. Classification (NCBI taxonomy): domain Eukaryota; kingdom Metazoa; phylum Chordata; class Aves; order Anseriformes; family Anatidae; genus Aythya; species Aythya fuligula. The sequence goes on along the minus strand of NC_045559.1, from coordinate 167,491,278 downwards.
TTTTATATGTAGAACTTATATTTTTCATATTTCTGGAGCTCATTTCTTCTTGTTATATATATATGTATATTATTTTTTCCTCTGTAACAGTTACTGGGAGAAGAAAGACAAATGTTTTCAGAAAGTCTTGTGAAAACAGCAGAGTGAAATAAAATTTATTCAAAGCATGGACTCTCTGTCCTTGTTCTGTAACAGATATATCTTTTTTGTAACTCTTGCTTATGTTTCAGCAAAACTTAAGTGTAGCTTCCACTGTAGATCTTTGTGCAGTGGTACTCTTGTTTAAAATACATCAAGTTCATAAGATTGATGTAAAACAAAACAAAACAAAACAAAACAAAACAGAAAATAGACCGTATATTCTGCCAGTTAAATTGTGTATCTTAGCTTTGGATTTTTCCATCATTAAGTTACTTCTTTGCAATGCCTAGACATACAGAGGCAGAAATCTCAAGTAGCTCTGAGGTCACTTGGAGGTCATATTGTAGTTCAGGTGAATTCATTCTGTGACTGACTTATGAATTTTGAACTCTGTGTGCTTTACTTTATATTTGTTAATATTAAATTTTATTCTTCTTGTCACTTCAATTACAGAACAAATCAAAACCCATTTCAGTTTTATTTATTGCTTGGTTCACAGGTTTCCCTTCCACCCCTTACACAAATCTGTATTACCACATCACAAATTCAAATTCACTGTTTCTCATTGTTTCTCCAACTAATTTTATTTGGATTTTGATAATAAATTGAAAGAAATAAGACTGACTAATAACCACTTGTCGTGGTTTAACCTGGCCAGCAGCTAAACACCACACAGCCGTTTGCTCACCCTCCCCCCTCCCTCTCTGGGATGGGGGAGAGAAAAGGGAAAGTAAAGGCCGTGTGTTGAGATAAAGACAGTTTATTAAGACAGGAAAATAATAATAATAATAACAATAATAATAATAATAACAACAATAATAATAATAACAACAATGACAATAATAGTACTACTACTAATAATGTGTACAAACAAGTGATGCACAATGCAATTGCTCACCACCCGCTGACCGATGCACTGCCTAAGCCCGAGCAGTCCGACCCCCCCTTCCCCGGCTAGCCACCCATATATATTGTTTAGCATGAAGTCAGATGGTATGGAATACCCCTTTGGCTAGTTTGGGTCTCCTGTCCTGGGTCTGTCCCCTCCCAACTCTTGCTGCACCCCCAGCCTGCCCGTTGGCAGGACAGAGTGAGAAGCTGAGACATCCTTCGCTTGGTGTAAGCACTGCTCTGCAACAATTAAAACATCGGGGTGTTATCAGCACTCGTCTCATCCTAAGCCAAAACATAGCATTCCACCAGCTACAAGGAAGAAAATTAACTCTGTCATAACTGAAACCAGGACACCGCTACACTTGTTATTACACCTCATCTGTTAGATCAAAGTCTCATGGTTATTGGACTTTGAATTTGAAACAAAAATATTTTATCTAGTAATATTAAACCATTATCCCCGTTGTCTTTTCACAGTTTCATTGACAGTTTGTAAGCAGGTGGCAGAAAATCCACTATTTTGAAAATCATGTGACTTTAAGATGACATGCAGTTAGGAACTGCCTTGTTTAGGAACTAGTTTAATAATTGTGCATAAAGTTTGTTCCTTTTAGCCTTACAACAAGCAAATAAAATGATGAATTAAAATTCAATCAACAGCTAGAATATAGCTACAATACATCATATGCCTTATGCTGTGTGTTGTATTTCATAAACTTTTTAATAGTTGGAAAAATAAATATGAAATTTATGAAATAAATATGAAAAAAATGAAAATATCTCTGTAAACACCAGTGATAGGACCCACAGGAATGGTGTTAAGGTGAGACAGGGGAAGTTTAGGCTGGACATCAGGAGGAGGTTCTTTCACTGAGAGAGTGGTTGCACACTGGAACAGGCTCCCCAAGGACTTAGTCACTGTACCAAGCCTGTCTGAATTTAAGAAGAGATTAGACTGTGCACTTAGTCACATGGTCTAAAGTTTTGGGCAGACCTGTGGGGTGCCAGGAGTTGGACTTGATGATCCTTATGGGTCCCTTCCAACTCGGGATAATCTATGAATCTATGATTCTATGAATATTTTTGATTTCTATTTTTATAATATATTGGTTATTTTCATCAAATTATTAGAATTTACAGAAGTATTTTCTTGCTATGTCAATTGCAAATAATTCATGCAATCATTTTATTGGAATCAACTTATTATTAACTTTAGATTTTTTTTTTTTTTTCATTTGGGAGCGAAAATACGTTTACTACTATGCAAGGAAAATTATTGGGAAAATGTTTCATTTCTTTAGTCTGACTTTTTCAATGTGGATATAATTTTGAGTAAGAAAATGATAGCATCCTTTTTAATAATTTGAGACATACCTGATGGACATCGTCTTTTATTTATTTATTTATTTATTTATTTATTTATTTTCATCAGAACAGTCATATACACTGGGAAAATTCTACATTGTTAATTAGGCATTGTGACAAGTTCTTGTCAGTGGAAACCTATTATATTTTTACTTTATACTTAATGCCTCTATAAGACAAAGACAAAACTTGGTATTATGTAAAAATCTAAATTCTTTAAACAACAACAACAATAAAATGACCTTAGGATAGAGAAACATACCCTGTCACATGCATAATTGCATACAGGAAATCTCTATGTATGTGACCACACAAAATCATATTTTACCATGTTTCAATTCTGATAACTTTTGTTGGTATTTAAACAAAAATTGCAGTGTGTAGTGTTGAAAAGAGATTTGGAGTATTCTGTACTATCTGATTTGAAACCAAGAAACCATTTTTCTTACATAATTGAACAAAACCAAACTCTGTTTTGAAGTTGAAAGAGGTAGTTTCCTCTGAAACAAATCCCATGTGTAAAGTTTGGTTACTTCATGCTGAAGACTCTCTCAAAAAGCTTTAACCATGAGACTACATGGGTCCTTTCTTCCTACTCAAGGTTCCAATTTAACATTAGCATTTAAATCAATATTTGAAAGCATCCAAAAATGCCTTTTTGTAATCTGTTTCAGCATGTGCAACACACAAATCATATATATTATTCTTAGCTGTTCTGCAATAATAAAATAAAATATTATTTATGGAATACAATTCTAAAGTAAAACAGCTCAGAAGCATTAGTACAATAGCTGACATTGACAACAAAATATGAAGGCAAGGAAACTGGAGAGAGAGTGATTGCAGAATTTTGAATGAACTTCATGAACTGCAAAATAATATGGATAAATTATGGAATGGATATGCATTCTTACTTTAAAAAGTCTTAACATTTTTACTGTTAAAAGCTAGTTCCAAGCAACAAAACAAATGAGAAATTCTATAAAGAATAACAGTTATAATTTGATTTTAAGTATTCTTTCTCTTTAAATCTTACTAAAATATGTCAGTTTCAATTTAACATGATTCCTGTGATTTTCTGTGGTGGTTTTTGTTCTTTCAGGTGAAGTAGTGAGATGTTTATATAACTATTAAAGTTTCCTATATTTCCAGGTCATTAGGGAAAATACTGGTGTTGCAGCTGCCAAACAGCTAGTCAGAACTCAGTTTTAAATAAGGAAAGAAGGTAGCAATTTCAGAATATGCATTTAGTTGACTGACAGAATTGAAATACAGTACCTGAGAGGAATCTCTCTGAGCACTTTGGGGAGTGCCATTGTATGCTTTGAGACGATCTGTTTTGAACTAAATATATGAAATATAAATATATATCTTCCCATTACACATTATCAGTATACCCAAGAGACATTGCATAGATGGTGGACTCTAACAGTTTGATCAAATTTAGCATTCTTGTTAGATTTTTAATGAGTAAAGAGTTTATTGGGACATCAGGATATCATAATTTTTATAAATATTGGGGTATTGGGATATCTATATACAGGTAAACACAGACACACACACATACCTCTGTCTACCTATGTATCTGCACACTTACATACTTAAATGCATTAGCTTTAGTTGGTAACATAAGATGTGTTTACAGATCATGATCAAATGCTAATAAGAACTTCACAGAGACTAACTAACCTATGGCTCTACATCTATAATGTTTTTTTAAACAGGGATCAAGAAAGAGTTGTTAAATTGCTAACATGTTTTATGCATGGTGACTCTTACGAAAGTTACAGGCAGAGAACTAGCTCTTATTTATTTGAAGTACAAAACCCGTCTTTCTGCTTTTATACCTGTTATGCTTGTCATTTACATTTTGGGCTCATTTGGAATATAATGAGCCCAAAATTTGGAATGTAATGAGCCCCAAATTATTCCTTTCTGTATCTCTAAATGTGAGATTATGGTGCTGTTACAAAGACAGGTAAACAAAGAAACTTGGTAAAAACAAACAAACAAACAAACAAACAAACAAAAACAAACAGAAAAATCACTGGAATCATTAGGTCTCTTAGATGTTAGCAATGCAAATAAATTCAATGTGCCTTACATCTTATGTTTGCTTTAATGTTATACTATAATTTATGTAATAATATTTTACTACTGTATGAACAAAAAATAATTATTGTATCTGTAAATGAAATGTCAAAGTAAACAGGTATTATTTCAAAACGTATTTAGTGCTTAATTAAGCCTCTTTCTTGTTTTCCTAGAATGCAATCTGTATACCATAATGCATCAATATTTCATAAAATGCAATTATGCTAAGAACTGAACACTGTGTATTGTTACTAGCTAAAATCCATCTACGATGCAAAATAAAAATGCATGCAAATAATTTTACAAAATTATGCAAATGTTATTATCATCTTTTTGACTTGAAGTTTTCATTTAAAGCAACAGGGGAAAAGGGAACATCTGTGTGACATTTCTGTTACCTAACAAAACTAATTGGGTGTATAAAGCATTTGTATAAAGCTTTTGTCAGAGAAAGGTAAATTAAAATTTAAAAGGTAAGTCATTCACTAAAACAAGAAAAGCAAACAATATAGCAAACAATATATCTAAAAGATATAATGTGTCAGTGTATTTAGCATAAAGGAATAGAACTTATATAATTCCTTGATTGTAAACCATTGTAAACCAGGTTGGACCTGGTTCTTAGGGATGTGGTTTAATGAGTGACTGGTAGTAAGGTTGGACCAAATGATCTTGTCTTTTCTAACCTTAAAGATTCTATGCTTTTATGGTTTCACAACATATGGTCATAAATCCCCATTAAGATAAGAATTCTATATTGTGTCAGAAACAAGAAAGGATTCCAGTACAACTGACTATTCAAATTGTTTTGCTTCTGTTACTTCACTCATTCTTTGGGGGATATTGATTAAGGTTTAAAAATGTTGCTTTAAGTTGTCTCTAACAGCTTTTCTAAAATACTATTTTGTTTTGTTTTGTTTTCAACCTATAGACTTTGTCTTTAGTTTTCAGGCATAAGGATATGGAATTACAGAAATTTAATCTGACCAGTTGAGTAATAAATTTCATAGGACTTCTTTCTGTAAGCAAACTAATGACTTCAGAATATCTGTAAGAAAGTTATGTACTGATTCAGAGACTTCAAAGAATGGAGAATTCATCATGTACCTTGACCCCTTACAGCGTGGCTAACTACAGTATATATTAAAGAAACAAAAATCAAAACAAAACAAACAAAAACCAAGCAAATGTATTTTTAGTTCTTCTTCCATTGTAGTGTTCATTATAATTGCTCATGGTTAGGATTATGCTGAATCAATAACTTCCTTCTTTCTCATTTAAGAAGTTTGCATCTAGACAGTATCTAGCTATGTGCACCATCAACACATGGTTCTGTTGAATGCTTAGCCCACTCACACAAAGCAGACTAGATTTTTGAAGGAAAATAGATTTATTCTCAGAAAACCCTGTATTTTACAAAGAGGATGTATTTTTTTTTTTTCAATTAAGTTTTCCTTTCTTAAGCATAACCTCCCCCCTCAAAAAAAAAAAATAAAAAAAAATTAACATTCACCAATGCTCTGCACTACAGAAAATATCAAACCGCTTGTCATAGATAGCATCACAGAAGCATAGAATGGTTTGTGTTTGAAGGAACCTTAAAGATCTAGTTCCCATGCCACTGACAGGGAGATCTTCCACTAGATCAGTTTTTTCAAAGCCCCATCCAGCCTGACCTTGAGCACATCCAAGGATGAGGCATCCATAACTTCTCTGGGCAACCTGTTCAGTGTCTCAGCACCCTCAGAGTAAAAAACTCCTGCTGAATCTAAACCTACCCTCTTTTAGTTTAAAGCCTTTTCCTATCCTAATTTAAATTATTTAGTTTAAACTCCTTGTCCTATTCACTACACTCCCAGATAAAGAGTCTCTCCCCATCTTTCCTGCAGGCCCCCTTTATGTACTGGAAAAAAGTTACAAGGTCTCCCCAAAGCCTTCTCTTTTCCAGCCTGAAAAACCCCAGCTCTCTCAGCCTGTCTTCATAGGAGAGGTGCGTCAGTGCTTTAATCATCTTTGTGGCTGGCCCTACTCTGGACCCACTCTAACAGGTTGTCGTGGTTCCGCTTGAGTGGGCAGCCGAGCTCCACCACAGCCGCTCTCTCACTCCCCCTCCTCAAAGAGGAATGAGGAGAAAATATGTGAAAAGGGCTCAAAGGTTGAGATAAGGACGAGAAAATCACTCAGTAATTGTAACGGGCAAAACAGACTCGGCATAAGGAGATAGTAAGATTTATTGCCTGTTACTAACAAGCTAGAGAAGTGAGAAACAAAGGAAAGAAACCAAAAGCACCTTCCCCCCCATCCACCCTCTTCCACCTCCTCCCCCTGAACGGCACAGGGGAACGGGGGAATGGGGGTTATGGTCAGTCTATAGCGCTTCTTCTCTGCCGCTCCTTCTCGGTCACTCTTGTCCCTTGTGCTGTGGGGTCCCACCCACGGGATGCAGTCCTTGATGACCTGATCCAGCGTGGGCTTCCCACAGGCAGCAGCTCTTCCAGAACTGCTCCAGATATGGGTCCGTACCATGGGGTCCGTCCCTCAGGAGAAAACTGCTCCAACCTGGCTCCCCTACGGGCAGCAGCTCCTGCCAGGTCACCTGCTCCTGTGTGGTCTCCTCTCCACGGGCTACAGGTCCGGCCCAGAATCTGCTCCAGCAGGGGTCTTCCACAGGCGGCAGCCTCCATCGGTGCAGGGCCACCTGCTCCACTGTGGTCTCCTTCACGGGCTGCAGTGTGGAACCCTGCTCCACCGTGGTACTCCATGGGCTGCAGGGGGACATCCTGCTTCACCATGGTCCTCACCACAGGCCTCAGGGGACTTCTGCTCCGGCGCCTGGAACACCTCTCCCCCTCCTTCTGCACTGACCTTGGCACCTGCAAGGCCGTTCCTCACTCCTTTCACTCTCCCAGCTGCTGTGTGGTGCAGCGTTTTTTCCCCTGTCTTAAATATGCTCTCAGAGGCGCAAAACATCGCTTATTGGCTCAGCTCTGGAAAACAATGGGGCCCTTCCCAAACATGGGGCAGCTTCTAGATCCTTCTCACAGAAACCACCCCTATGGCCTCCTGCTACCAAAACCTTGCCACTTAAACCCACTACACAGGTCTATGTCTTTCTTGTGCTATTTCATGAGTGAAGGGGAGAATCAGTCTGCTGGCCATGTTTCTTACGATGCAGCCTAGGATACAATTGTTTTTTTGCAGCTACAAGCATACATTACCAGCTCATGTCCAAATTTTTTTCCACTAGTATCCACAAGTCCTTCTCCAGCTGGCTGTTCTCAATCCATTCATCCCTCAAGTCCATATTCATGTTTGATATTGCCTCAATCTGGGTGCAAGAAATAGCAATGAAGTGTAATGGTACATAACTAATTAATTAAAATTGATTGATTACAAAATAAAAAGAAGTGGGTGGGAAAGATGGATATAAAAATTACTTTGAAGGTATGTAAAGAACTTTTTTTTTTTTTTTTTTTTTTTTTTTATTAAACAGCTGTAGTTCTCATCTTCATGGAAAACATAGTATGAAAAATGAATTGTTGTTATAATGAAAGAGATTTGGCTTTCTCTCCTCATGCTCACTCACAGTAAATTATTTTCTAGGACATCTGCTTTGCCTTTGAAAGTTTGACACTAATGCTCTAATAAGTTTTGATTTTATCTTATAAAGCATTCATATTCTTTCTGTACAGTTTTTGGTTGGTTGGCTTTAGCTACTATGGAATTCAATTAGGTGTGGAAAAATCCAGCAGATGTCAACACTACTATGAGTCTGTACACTGAGACCCAGACAAGTGTTGGAACTCTAATTTTAGAGATATTCCTTGGATATAAGTGAAAATCAGGTTTGTCTGTTCATCCTCCCACATCATCACATCTGTTAATGAAGCATTTAAGATAGTGAAAACACAGATACATTCCCATTCATGCTCAGTAACGTAAAGTGCTCTTAAATTCCTCTATGCAATATAGGTTGCAATATTTCACCAGTTTTGAAAGGTCTTAACTTTAGCTTGTATTTAATGCAGCTGATTTTAATTAATGAACACTACATTGATATACTGACCTTAAGTTTTGATGCTGTGATGTGTACTTACTTCTTAGAAGGATGCTTGCAACAAAAGAATAGTTAGAAATAGCTGTATTACGAGAAGAGTGTCATTACAAAATCTTCCACATAAAAGTTTATTCCAGGCCATTATTAACAGTAGATAAATACTCTTTGTGTCTAATAGATTCTTCCATATTCCTTATCTCTGATATGTCATACAGAAACATACTTGTAGAGGAGAGTGTGTCATTAACAACTAATACAAAGTGTTTCCAGAAATGTGCTTCATTTCCAAGGATGAGTCCTATCTCAGAGGGCACACTAACAGCGTAAATACTGGCCTTCGCTCTCATACCTCTCTATCTGGAAACTTTCTGGATATCACAGCAGTCAATATGTCTGTTCCATACTCTTTATAGATATTAATCAGTCCAGAACCTCTACTTGTGGTTGAATCTGTTGGTGCAGGCACAACCTTTTTTCATCAAACAGTCAAACATTTAATTTAAATCCTCTGAAATATAGCATTAAATCTCTGACTGAGCTTGGGAGACAGCAAATGTATCCAAAAAAGGTGAATTCAGTGTTGTCTGCTTAAAGTTAAACTACATTTCTGTGGCTCAGCTATGTTATATACAGGAGTGTGGAGTTAAACTCAGAAGGCCATAAACTGGCCTTCGGAAAGATGAGAACTTTAGTTTTACATTATGTGAGAAATAGATGCACTTAAATTCTGAGTATTTTGCAATGTGTTTTCAAACAAGCAAAACTTTCTGTTAGCTACATTCAGCTAATCAAAAGGCTTATTGTAAACAGCATATGTCTTAAAAATACTAATAGCTCAAAGAGATAAAATGGTGAAAAATGTAAGGTTCCTTTTGCCAAACAAACAAACAAGCAAAAACTCATTCTTAAAGTGAAGCTTAAGTCAGCATTGTATTTTCCTTAATTTTATTTTGTTGACAAGTGATTTGCTTTATGAAGGAATGTCATAAAGACAGCTAAGAGTAGTGGTAAAAGGTCAATGCAAGTGTCTAATAGCTGGTACAACTAATAGGACTGTTTAATAGTGTATGACTTTCAGCTTTCCAGATGTTCCAATGTAGCCACTGCTAATTCACAGCATTTTAAACTCTACTTTGAAAGACTGTAAGTATAGTGTCATTTTATTTTTGCCTTCATAAACCCTGCTTTTGTTTTTGTTTGAAAATTCCTAATGAATAAAAGATAAAAATGTAAAGAAACTAACTTCAGTCAATCTTCGTGTATTATTAAATAGTTTTCTGTACATACACAGTATCTAGATACTCTTTAGTTAGCTTCCTTTGGCACAGAAGGCCTCTTTTAAAATACTGAAAATAATAGTTTTAGAAAACAATTAAAGGTAAATATGGGATTAGGTCGCCTAGTGCAAGGTGATGAGCACCTGACATAATTTCAGTTATAGTCCTATATATTATTTAATTGTGAGGTGGAAAACAGTAAGTAATCCATAGTTCATTGGATCATCGAATGGCTTGGGTTGGAAGGGACCTCAAAGATCATCTAGTTCCAGCTCCCCTGCCACGGGCAGGGACACCACCCATTAGATCAGGTTGCTCATGGTCTCATCTAACCTGGTCTTGAACACCTCCAGGAATGGGGCATCCAGAACCTCTTTGGGCAACCTGTTCTAGTGCTTCACTACCCTCTGAGTGAAGACCTAACCTCTATTCTAAATCATAACCTCTATTCTAACTCTCCTCTCTTTTAGTTTAGAATAATTATTCCTCCTCATCCTGTCAATATCTGATTGAGCAAAGAATTGCTCTTCATCATTTTTTAAGCCCCCTTTAAGTACTGAAGGGTTTCAATAAGGTCACCCCAGAGCCTTCTCTTCTGTAGGCCGAACAGCCCCAGCTCTCTCAGCCTTTCTCTGTAGAAGAGGAACTCCAGCCCCTCGACCATCTTTGTGGTCCTTCTTTGGACCTGCTCTAGCAGAGCACCAACATCCTTCTTGTGCTGAGGGCGCCAGACCTTCACCTCCCTTGACCTGCTAACCACTCCTCTTTTGATGCAGCCCAGGATGCAGTTGGCCTTCTACTGGTTGAAATGATTTCTTTAAACTCACTTTTAATTAAATTTTTCTTGATTAATTTTCTTCTTGGGAAGAAAAACTCCAAAACTATGAAGTCCCCCACCACTAAGAGAAAGAGTTGTTCCTCCCACCAGAAGGTTTTAGTTTTCTGAATTCTTCATACACATACATGTACAAACATACCCAAATCATACACATATATGTACAAACTGATGTTATAGACATATTTCAGCTTGAACCTTATTACTTTCTAAATGAGGTTAAAGTAACATCTATGTTCATTGCATTTTATATGTTTATTAAATTTAGGAATGCATTGAGTACATATTTAATAGTTCTACAAAAACAGTTCTAGAAAAAAAAAAAAAGAAAGTATTTGCAACATTCTCTTTGTAAGGTTTTTAGTACACACATATGCATACAAAAACATACAGAGAATGTTTTAAAAAGTACACAGTATATATGCCACTTTTGCAGTTTCTGGTAGGCATAAAAATTTCCTACCATGTTTTGTTCTCAATTTATTTTATTAATTAAATATTTTCCTTTGCCTAATTAAGTATAATTTATTACCTTTTAGTAGAAATTCTACTTTTTACTTTCATTACTAATAAAATACATTTTTGCTTAAATTATTGAGAAGAATGTTCAGAAAGAAAAACATTGGCTCTCTCCTTGTTATCCTCCTCTCCCAACCCCCCCCCAAAAAAAAAAAAAAAAAAAAAAATTTCCTTTTTTCTTGCCGGAGGGGAAGACTCTACTGCTAGTATGAAGAAAATAACGAAAAGCCTGCCTACTTCTACAATAATTTTAGAGAAAAACACAGCCTAATTTATTGTGAATATTAAATAGAATGGGAATTTCATGGGATGAAAATAAAACTCTGATATTGGTAATTTGCCTAGAGAAATGAATGCTATTCGCGGTAGGTGTCATTTCTTTCGTGTATTTTAATATACTGTGTCTTGTTGAAAAGAATCAACAATCTGCTTTGTCCTTTTCTGAATATGTATTCAGAATCTGAGATTCTGTAAACCTGCAGTGCTAGATATTGTAAAATTGTGCAATAAACTGTGTAAAAGTTGTCATTTTAATTTATTGCTGAGATTTTTTCTTTAAAAATCTGTTTTGAAACAAACAAGTATAATCTCCTGAAAAGACTTCCTGGCTAATCACAGCAAAAACAAAATGAAGTGCTCACAGGGATACCAAGTTTATTCTTCTTTTCCACATACTAACTGGGGGAATGCAGATTATCATGAAAAAAGTACATTTTTAGTGAGCCATAGAAATTTAAAGTAACATTAAGATCAGATTTACCGACCATAGAAATACTTCTATTTAAAGTGCCAAAAATGAACAACAACAACAAAGTTCATAAACTAATTTATTAAAAATAAATAAACAAACAAACAAACAAAAGAAAAAAGCAAAGTCCTCTTGTGAATAATCTGTATATTTTAGTAGCTAAAACATTTCAACTGACAGCATATCAACATACACAGTGGGGTCCATTGTGATGTCAATGACAATATTATTTTTCTTAGAAGAAATTCAGGATAAAACATGCACATAAGTACTTCTCAGCCATCTAGCTGAAATATCATGTCTTGTGCTTTTAACTACACTTGCACAACTACATAGTGACTGCAAGTCATGCCATGTTTTCAGTGCACTCAGTAGCATATTGCAAAAAAACACTGAACTTCTGGGGGCCACATGGTCTTCATTATCATTAACTGAAATTTCAGGCAGAAAATAAATAAATAAATATATAAATATTGAACATTTGGGTCTGTACAGTAGACTCAGAGAAAACCTATGCTAAGGGATGTGTAAGGATGTGAGTACAACCCAGTGAAGGAGACTCAATGCTAGCCACGTACAAACGTGGCTTAGAGTTAAGGATCATTTCCTGGGACTGATGGTTTCTTTGTAATTAGTTTGATGAAACATAAACGGTAATAAAAAAGGATACTGAAATCAAGGACCAGATTCTCAACTGGTGAAAAACGGTGACATTCTGGTTAGTTAAATGAGTAGCTCTATACCGATACTCAGGATCATTTATGCTAAGTGGGAAAAATAGTGCAACTGATGCTGCATAGGACCTAACTAAAATTTATAAGTTGACCTTGGAACAACCTGAATGTTTTCCTTATTGGATCTTGCTTGGTAGGCATGGACTTAAAATAAAATACAATACTGATAGAGCGTGTTAGATGAAAATCATGTTTCTGCTGCAAAATGGAAAGGACTATTTGATAATCGATATGTTGTTTAGCCAACAATCTGGGCAAAGATTTCAAATAGTTTGAAATATGTTTGGATTGTCCCTTTTACAACAAAAACCTGGCAGCTGTTTTCTGCACCAGCTGGAGTGTATGAAGCATCCTATTGGGCAAGCAGCCAGTAGGGAATTGCAGTAATCTAATCTTGAAATAACAAAAGCGTGAATGACCATTTCAAGGTCTGACTGTGAAAGACATTGTTGCAACATAGCAGAAATCCTAAGTAATAGGATGATAACACATCCTGATGTTTGGATTTTTTTTTAAATTTTATTTATTTTTTAAGACAAGGGAATAAAAGTGTAATAAAATAACTTCCCAACTCTTTATTACTTTAGTAAAAAATGCAGTTTCACTAAAGTAAATAGGAAATTAAATGTCATGTGAAGACATCTATGCCTAATATCTACTTATTAGACTGAGAAATGATAATGAATATAAAAGCGAAAAATTTTATATGTACCCAGTATTTTATAAATATCAATATTTGTAATGCCATACTATTGCTACAGCCAGAAGGTAATAAGGATTTATTTATTTTTAAATAAAATAGCAAACAAAACATTGTAAATTAATATATAACACCTGTTATACCAAAGTAGTAACTTTGAGGTGGAATTTGATATTTACATATGACAGTCTAATTATGTGTCTCCCATTTCTCACAATATGAGTTTGTATTTTACCAGGATTATTAGTCTCTCACTTGTTTTTGTTTGTTTTCTTTCCAATAAAGAAGAAAAAAACATAAACATGTCAATAAAGATCTTTATGTTTCAAAGTGTTCATCCTGACTGTATCCTACTTTCCACTTCAGGAGTGCATGGAATTCCTGATATACTTGAATGTTATCTACTAGATCCAGGTGGTTGCCTCAGATACCGTGGGACTTCTCAAATAGTGCAGGATGTTACTGTTTAAGCTACTGAATTGAAATATGAATATATTCATGTTTGCGAATGTGAGAATTGTGCATATAAATTGTCAATCCAAGGTATGTATCTTTAGAAGAACCTCAATAGGTGGCTGAGCCTAATTGCACCATAGATATGAAAAAGCAGGAAATTCTCCTGGAGTACAGGAGATGCTCTTTCAGTGCATTCATCTTATATTCAGCTTTGGATTAAGACCTCAAGATTTCAGAGAACAATCTTTTTTGCGCACTACAAAGTAAGTGTTTAAGATCTTTTTGTACTATTTATTTTATTTTATTTTATTTATTTTATTTTTTTTGTAGCTAAAAGAATCTGAAGAAAAGTTCTTTGTATTCTATCGAAATTTTTCCATTTGAGTAGTATATATTAAGGCCAGATGTACAACAGACTTTCAGAATATGTGTTTTCTCAAGAGGATGATAAATTTATATTTTAATTTAATTTAATTTTCTTAATCAGTTGTTTTTCCAGGTAACATTCTGCTTCTCTTTCCCCGTTCTATGCACCCTGTTTTAAATGCATAAAGTATATTTTTAACTCTCCCCCATCTTCCCTTAGTCTATCCTTATTAGAATGGAAAATATTAAGGGAAATAATTTTGAATCACTCTCTTCAAAAATGGTTTAGATGAAAGTGTATATAATCCCTAACAAATGTTAACATGAAATATAAAGCTTTCAGAAAAACATTAAGATCTAAAAAAGAAAGCTAAAAGGAAAATTGCAACTTAGATGTAATTATAGCATATACAGCAAGTATATTCTTCCCAGAAATAAAGGAATATCTGTGCCACAGAAGAATATGCATAGTCTTTGTCTGAAAGGCAAGGTCTGTCAGAAGAACCTTGGGTTAACTCTGCCTGGTTTCTCTGAGACAAACATTATTAATAATGTTTACATAGCTCTGCCCAACAGGTTAAATCATCTTCCTATGTGCCTGACAAGATAATGGAAAAGATCCTCCTGGAAGCAATGTCAAGGTACATGCAAGACAAAGAAGTGATCTGAGACAGCCAACATGACTTCACCAATGATAAACATGCCTGACCAATCAGGTAGCCTGCATAAATTGACAAAGGAAGACTGACCAATGTCATATATCTGGAATTCTGCCTTTGATATGACATCCTGGTCTTTAAATTTGAGAGAGATGGATTTGATGGGTGTATTTGATGGATAAGGAGTTGGCTTCAAGGTCTCACCCAGACAGTAGTGGCCAATGGTTCTATATCAAGTGGAGACTGGGGACAAGTGGTGTACCTCAGAGGTTTGTCCTGGGACTGGTACTGTTTAATATCTTTATCAAAGACATAGTGGGAGTGGGATCAAGTACACCCTCAGCAAGTCTGCAGATGACACCAAGCTGAGTGGTGCAGTTGTTACAATAGAAGGAAGAGATACCACCCAAAAGGACTTGGGAAAGCTTAAAAAGAAAGCCCACATGAACCGAATGAGGTTTAACAAGTCCAAGTGAATGGTGCTACACCTGGGCTAGGGCAATCCCAGACATGAGTACAAGACTGGGAAAAGAACTCATTGAGAGCAGCCCTGCAGAGGGTTGAGGACTTGAGGGTCCTGGTGGATGAAAACCTTGACGTCAACCAGCAGTGTGTGATTGCATCCCAGAAGGTAAACTGCACCCTGGGCTGCATCAAAAGAGGAGTGGCCAGCAGGTCAAGGGAGGTGTTCAAGACCAGATTAGATGAGGCACTGAGCAAACTGATCAGAGTGGCATCCCTGCCTGTAGCAGGAGGGTTAGAACTGGGTGATCTTTGAAGTCCCTTCCAACCCAAGCTATTCTGTGATCCTATCATTCTATCATTCTATCAATCATTCTATCATTCTTTCTTGCACAATGTCCATGCAGTAAATAGAAAATGCATAAACGTCATGCATGTTTCTTCTTTAATGTGGTCTAGAAAAGCATAGTGACTTGAGACTAGTTACACCACACCTTTTTGCTACTATATGAATATATGATGAATGGACAAAGATTAAGCTGACTCCTGGGATACTGTTCCTAGAAACAATATAAAAATAGCACTACAGTTTTAGAGAAGCCCTGTTTGATTATAATTATGAGAACTGTTTAAAAATACAGAATATTCTACATCTTAAAGAGGGGAAAGCATGCTAGTGTATGGAAGGAGGGAATTGAGGATAACATCAAATCAGACCATTTAAAAAGATAACGTGTGGTGAGAAGATAAGTATCTATCAGTACAAACTATCAGTACAAAATGTATTTATTAGAACAAATTAAATTTTTAAGCATCAGATATGCAAATTTAAAGCAACAACTACATATGTACCGTGTACAATGGTAGAACAGCCTCTTTATGCTAGTAATCTTTTTTCTAATCCTTCACAGAATAACGGAGTTGTTATAAAATATTAATTTAAAATATCTTTTATGAGTTATTATTTTTTATTTAAGTAGTGAGACAACCACTGCAAAAGTACCCATAGACAGAATATCCTGGATCTGCACAAGGCTTTAAAAGTCTTTTATCATAGATGAAGGAGGGAAGGAAAAATAGCAAATGAATAGGCAATTAGATGTATTTTCTCTGTTGTCTTTCTATACTGTATTTCTTCTTCTTCTCCTCCTCCTCCTCCTCCTCCTCTGCCTCCTTTTCTTCAGATTTATCTATACTACGCCTGTTTCAAATACTTCACATTTTCTGAGTCCGGAACTGACTGCTTTTCAAATAGGAGTCAACCTCTAAATCTTATTTATTCCCTAATATTGATGAATAATGTTTCACTTTGGCTTTCAAATGTTTTCCATTGGAAAAAAAAATAAATTTTATAATGAAAGATTTAGAAGGATTTGTCTTCTTATTGATTCTACATGAAACAGTTTGTAAGAAGCTGCAAAAGCTTACAGCTGAAACAGCCGTAAAGATATATTCAGACTTTCACTCTAGAGAAAAAGAAAGAAAGAAAGGCAGCCATATGACATTATCAGAGAACCAGATGAAAATAACTCATGGCATAATGAAAAATAATAGTTCACACTTTTCACTTTCAGATGAGCATACAAATGTTATAAAGTTTCACAATATTTATATGAAATAAATATTATCTAGACTATTATCAATGTTTATAAATACCTGAAGTCTTATCAATGTTTATAAATACCTGAAGTGTGGGAGACATAGGGATTTGGCCAACCTCTTTGCAGCAGTTTGTGGGGACAGGACAAGGGATAATTGCCACAAAACTGAGCACAGAAATTTCTGCACCAACATGCGAAAGAACTTCTTCACAGTGAGGGTGACAGCACTGGAACAAGCTGCCCAGGGAGGCTGTGGAGTTTCCTTCTATGGAGATATTCAAGGCCCATCTGGACGCCTATCTAGACAGCCTGCTCTAAGGAACCTGCTTTGTCAGGGGAGTTGGACCCAATGACATCTCGAGGTCCCTTCCAACCCCCACAATTCTGTGATTCTGCGATTCTGTGCTTTAAAGGTAAGGGACACAGAGTAAATGGCAGAGCATTACACAAAAACTTCATAATAAAACTAGAAATAAGATACAAAGGAAACACATTCCTGCTTGGTATAAAAGGCTGCATCTCCATTGATTTCCTGCATAACTAATTTAATTTCAACAGCTGAGCATGTTGTCTTGGTTCATGGTTACTCTGTTAAATTCCTGTTCTTTGGACATAAGACACCATTACCACCCACAGTGGACTTCTAGTAAACTTCACATAGCTAAATCCCTGGAGGAATTTAAAACTAGTATCATGATACAGCTACTAAATAATATCTTGATTACAAAACCATCCAGGTCATGAAACCTGGAACAGAAAAAATGAATCTTTGTGAAACTTTGAAGTGAGGATTGCAGAATTTATAATACTTTACCTTCATTCCTTTCTCTAAAGTCAACAGAATTCTTACTTCTTTCCTCAAGGAGAGGAGAATTGTTTCATGTAATAGACATTTCTCACTGACTGAAGTTTAATGCCCAATTAAATTTAGGGTAGGATACTATAGAATTAAACAAAACAAAACAAAACAAAACAAAACAAAACAAAACAAACAAACAAAAAAACTTTCATGCAGATGGATGGAACTTAGAACTTCAAAGTTTTTATTCCACTTAGATATTAGATAAGACATACATGTATACAACTGATGAGGTTTAGTTTTAGCTGCCTGTTCTTTGTGTACTACTGTTACAGATTTTGTCTTTATTCTCTGAATTCAATATGACAAAATAATGGAAAGATGAGCAGAATCTAGAAGAGGTTTTATACAAGCATATTTTAGAGGAACAATGGATATCTAGGAAGGATTAACATTGATCTTAGTTTTGCAAAATAAATCTGCAAAGTGAAAACACAAAGCTACTATGTTACTGGATAAATCTGGCATCATGCTAAATATTTAAGACACTCCTCTTATATTACTAAAGAAGTCTCAATAATTTACCTTTGTTATGCATTCCCTATCTTTTATCTAAATGTAGAGTATTACAAAATGATATTAGATTACATATTTGTGTAAGGGAGACTCTTCCTATCTGAGTTTGGAATTGAAATCAACTATAAGAAGCAGGTGTTAAATTAAAACTGTAATACTCCCCCAAAACAGTAACAGAAGAAGATTAAAATAACACTGTGATGAACACAGCTTTCAAAACTGACTCACATGGTTCACTCATACTTGAGATTCAGGAAGACAGTCTTTTCCTTTAAGAGTGGAAAACTCACCAGGGATTGTAAAGTCCCAAGCAAAAGAAGAAAATATATCAGAAGGAGCTGTAAATATGCTCTGAGAAATCTCTTCTCCCAGAACTGAAAATTACACTTACTATCTTGTACCATGAAACTGTCTTGGAGTTTTATTCTTTTGAAAGAGACTATAAGGGCACCTTGTTTTGCTACAAGGATGAAGTCTTTGATGAAGCTAGGCTGACTTGCTAGGTCAAGTGATATTAATTTAAAACTCTGAAGTGTTTCAATTTAGAATATTCAAGGATAAAAAGACCTCGGTTAAGACAAAGACAAGAAAACAAAGACACTTTGAGATTGACATTTATAAGGCTGTTCTAAAATGTTGGTGTTTGTTAGTTCAGATTTGTTCATAGTGCCTATTCCAAACTCTGTACATACATTAAAATGTATCTTAAACTTTTTAAAAGAAAAAAAGCAACAAAATAAAATTGAAGAAGTTTAGGAATCAGCCTTTCATTTTCTTTTGTGTCCACTGCAATATCTTTCCATGGAAACAACAGGTCCTCAGTCCACTCATAGGTAGTTTTAATCAGCTTTTCAAACAGTCCTGCCAATCAAATATATATATATATATTAAAAAAAAAAAAAAAAAAAAAAAAAAAAAAAAAAAAAAAAAAAAAAAGGAAAACTTCCACAAACTGATGAGCTTTGTAGCAAGTCTTTAAGGTCAACAAATACTGGCTATAGTGAAATGAGAAGATCTCTCGCAAAAGACATTGTGTTTCAAGTTGGAAGCAGTTTCAATTCAAGTAATCCTGAATGTCATGGTAACAGAAGAAGGAAGAAAAAAGCTAGTTCTGGGAAAGAGAAGTATTCTTGTAAATTGGAAGTTGATTCTGTCATTGTCACTCACAGCTGCATAGATTGTGTCCTGTGGACTCTGAGACTTCAGTAGACTCTGAAAGAATGATATCAAAGAAAAAAATAAATGAAAGAAATTGAGACATTTCTTTGCTAGCAAAAGTCACAGCCTCTGAGATACAGCAATGGGCATTCAGGTGCAATCTATCTGAAACATAGATAGAGTGGCAAGGAACATATAAATATACCATTACATATAAATATAAATATTTTGGCTGCTAAATTTGGCCATTCCAGCTTGTCTTCTACGACCAAGCACAGAGACAGGACAACCTGAGAGCAATTCCTTGGACTATTACTGCATGATGATTGCAGTACTGAGCTAAATGTTAACTTTCCTCTAGCTTTACTTGCTGTTGTTGTTTGGTTAGTTGATTGGCTGGATTTTGGTATGGTTCCTTGAATAGCTCTAGAACATACATTTTTGAAAAACTGTGGCAAAGTCTATCTGTGTATTTGCCTCTATGGACTGATGATAGGTACCCTACTGTAATGAACAGAACATTTCATAGATGTGGGATGACATTTGTTCAGTGGAGCTGCAGGGGCTGGATGACTGTGAGCTGAGATCATATGAACATATTAGAAAATAATTTCGTATAATATGCATGTATATTAACTTTTTTTTTTTTTTAAATAATTTGTTGATCTTCGCTTCCTCTCCTACTCGTCTAGAAAATAAGTCAAGTTAAATTTCAGGAATACTGAGGGTTGAAGAAAAGAAATATCTACTCTGTATACACATGCATAATTATTTATACATATATGTATCATGCAATCTTGCTGAAAATTCTGTGAAAAATTAGAGGCTGAAATTTTCTGGTATTCATAATGTTCATTAATATAATTTGGTAGATTGTTAATCAAGGACAGTGAATGAAGAAACAATCGGCTACACAGCAGATGCGTTCTGCAGCAGATCAAGGGATCACATTAGTCATACAGCGATTTCCCTACATGGAGGCCCCTTTATGGCAGCAGAGGGAGCCACCAGGACCTGGCAGCCCTTGGAAGGGTGGCTGATGAGGCTTGAGCAGAACTAGGAGAACCCCTCCTCAGTTGTACAAAGGCAGAACCTGGGAAGCACAAGTGACCAGGAGCAGAGCATGGCAGGCTGTGCAGGGAGGGCAGAGTATCCCTCCCCACTCTGGAGACCAGCTCACCTATTTTCTGCCTCCCACATGGAAAATCTAGACACGGTCTCCAAAAGGCAGAAGGCCCTCGCCAAAAAGACTGGCAACCCAGACCAAGTGCCTGCCTAAAACTACGTCTGTTTTGGTCTCTAGCTGCAGGGAGTGCCTGAGCCTGTTGCTGTCAATGGAGGGTGGCAGACATACCACCTCAGTGAGGTGAGAGCAGGTAGAGGAGCTGATCAGCCTGGTGGTAGAGCTCAAGGAGGAGGTGGAGAGATTAAGGACCATCAGGGAGTGTGAATAGGTGGAGAAACTGCCTGCCATGCTTGAGAAAAAGGCACTGGGGTGATACACCCCAAATAGTGATGGATCCCCTGCCCTATAGCTGTCAGGCAGAGGAAAGGGACCTCAGAAATGGAGAGGAATGGAAATAGATCTCTGCTTGGCTTTGCAGGTGAGCCCTCTCCCTACCCACCTCACCTCCCTAGGTGCCCTTATGCAATAGGTTTGAGTCTCTGGAACTTGAGGGATGGGTTGGTGAGGATGTGGGGGAAGGTCCACCCAGGAGGTTGTCTAGGACAAGGAAGTCAACTACATGCCTCAGTACTTCCTCCACCAAGAAGGAAAAGGTAATTGTCATAGGTGACTCCTTTCTGAGGGAAACAGAGGACCCTGTATGCCCTCCAGACCCTACCCTTAGGAAAGTCTGCTGATTATGTGGGGCCCGGGTCAGGAACATTATCAGGAAACTTCTTGGCCTCTGATTATTAACCCTTACAGACAATTCAGGTTGGCAGCAATGAATTCACTAAGAGAAGCCTGAAGGCTATCAAAAGGGACTTCAGGTGACTGGGTCGGTTAGTGGATGGAGTGATGGTGTTTTTCTCTATCATTGCAGTGGCAGGGAGGGATACTGAGCAGACATGGAAAGCCCAGATGATAAATACATGACTGAAAGGCTGGTGCCATTGCAGTATTATATATTTGTTTATTTTTGACTGTGGAGCAATGTACTTGGCACCTGGCCTGCTGCCTACTGATGGGTCCCACCTTTCTCAAAGGGGGAAACAGATCCTGGCCCAGAAACTGGCAGGGTTTGTTGAGAAGGCTTTACATTACGTACAAAGGGGGATGGGGATGAAATGAGGCTCGATAAATATGAGCCTGGGAGAGCAATGCCAGGGTTAGGGTTATGGACAATAGAGGAACTGAAGCGCATCTACACCATTGTATGCAGCATGGGCAACAAACAGGAGGAGCTGGAAGCCACTGTGCAGCAGGCAAGCTATGACCTAGTTGCCATCACTGAAATGTGGCAGGACCACTCTCTGATGACTGGAGAGCTGCAATGGATGGCTAAAAGCTCTTCAGAAGGGACAGGCTACAAAGGAGGGTTGGTGACATGGCTGTCTAAGTTAGAGAATGTTTCCATGCTGTTGAGATCATGGCTGGGAATGATACAGTCAACTCCCTGTGGATAAGGATCAGGGGATTAGCCAACAAGGTGGACATCCTGGTGGGGGTCTGTTATAGACCTCCAAACCAGGACGAAGAGATACATGAGGCTTTATGCAAGCAGCTGGTGGAAGTCACACAATCATCAGTGCTTGTTTTTGTGGAGGACTTTAACATATATTCCTAAAGATATATTGGCAATACAATATAGCCCTGAGGAAGTAGTCTAGGAAGTTCTTGGAGTGTGTAGAAGTTTCCTGACTCAGCTAGTTAGTGAGCCTGCTGGGGGGGAGCCCCACTAGATCTGCTGTTCATGAACAGAGAAGGACTTGTGGGAGATGTGGTGGTTGGGATCTGTCTTGGGCAGAGTGACCATGAAATGGTAGAGTTTTCTGTTTTTGGTGAAGTCAGGAGAGAGGTCAGTAAAACTGCTACCTTGGAATTCTGGAGGGCAGACTTTGAATAGTTCAGGACACTGAATGCTGTAGGGAGGGTTCCTTGGCAGTCAGTCCTGAAGGTCAGAGGGCTCCTGAAAGTCTGGACGCTCCCCAAGAAGGAAGTTTTAAAGGTGAAGAAGCAGGCTGTCCCTGTAAGTCATAAGATGAGCTGACAGGGAAGACCAAAATGGCTAAACAGGGAAAACTTGCTGAGGGTCCAAAAGAAAAAGAGCTTATGTCCCATGGAAGAAGGAGCAAGCAACTCGGGGAAAGTACAAAGAAGTAACCAACACATGCAGAGAGAAAATCCAAAAAGCTAAAGCCCAGCATGAGTTCAACCAGGCCACTATATTTAAGGATAAAATAAATGTTTTAACAAATATATTAATGGCAAGAGGAGGACCAAGGAGAATCTCCATCCTTTAATGGATGCAGGAAGGAACATGGCTACTGAGGGTAAGGAAAAGGCTGAGGCTCTTAATGCCTTCTTTCCATCTGTCTTTACTAGCCAGACCACTTATCCTCAGAGTAACCAACCTCCTGACCTGGAAGTCTGGGGCAAAGAGCAGAAGAACCCCATCACAGTTCACATGGAAGCAGTACCTGCTTCTCCACCTGGACTGTCACACATCCATTGGACCAGATGAAATCCACCTGAGGGTGCTGAGCATGGCCACCATGGCATGGCCACTGTAGCCCAGACTGTGTCTGCATTGGTGAGCACCTGGTCCAGTAATGTTTTTCCTGTGGTTGGTTTGTCTAATACCTGGACCAGGAAGTTGTCCTCAATGCTCTCTAGGAGTCTCCTGGATTGCTTACAGCCTGCTGTGTAGCTTTTCCACCAGACATCCAGGTGGCTGAAGTCCTCCATCAGGATCAGAGCACGCGAGTGTGACACTTGTAGTTGAAGCAAGAAGGCTTCATCCACAGGCTCCCCTTGGTCAGGCAGCCTATGGTAGACCCCAAACTCCAAATGGGAGGAGAACACTACTTGAGCTCCTGATCCCTTCAGAATCTTTCCAAGGGACCTTTTGATATTTCAGAATCTCTTTGTTGTAACCTCATTTGACCCTACATGAAAGAGCAGGAGTAAGTGGTAGTCTTCTGGCCCTAGAAGGCTTAGTACGATCTTCATAATGTCATCAATACAGGCCCCAGGCAGGCAGCAGACCTCTCTGAAGAGATTATCTGGATGGCAAATGGGTATCTCAATGCCTCTCAGCAAGTAGTCTCTAATTAGTAACACCCTTGATACATTTTTTTATGGCACTGGTTCTGATGAAGGTGGTTGACTGGGCAAACTTTGTACAGTTGCCTTTTCTTAAGTCTTTACTTTATTATTCCTACTTTAATCTTCCACTTGAATGTAAAGCATATACAAAATGAACAGCAGAGTTCTGTGATATGGAAATGTAACTACTTGGTTATCATTGTATAAGGAAAGCTAGGCTATCTCTAAACTTTTAGCAGTAGCTTTGAAGTTCCTTTTAGAAGATCCATTTTAGCATAACATCTAAAGATATCCCAAGCCTGTAAACATAGTAGTATTCTGTTGATTACACTGGAACTCATACTTTAAGTAAAGCATATAAGAAAAATGCTGCCGAACAAAGTTTAAGGCAGTCTTAGGATTTATTTTGGCCACCTCATTTAGAGACCATCAAAGTGTTTCTATGCACTGGATGTGATCTTTCTGCTATTCCTAATGAAAAGAAAAGGGGGATGTGTTTGGGCTTTTAAATGCTGTTTTGCTTTGAGTACCTGTGATAGATAGATTCAATAACACTGAAACATTCAGTCAGACAAATGTGATTAGTGTTTGTCTTCCTGTTTCAGACTCAAAATACTGGAGGCAGACCCTCAGTTAATACAATAAATAAATAAATAAATAAATAAATAATATTTTATTTACTCAATCAAAGAAACAATAATTTATGCCAGCTGAGGATCTGCCCTGTAGTATTTTTGTTTTCTGTGTTCTCATCTTTAGACATGATCTTGGCTTTGATGCAGATGTTGCAGTCATATTGCTCTCAATATGATTGCATTTGGTAGTGACAGAAATATGCACTCTTCTGTTTTCTTTTGCTGTTGATGTTTTCTTAGTCAAAGGTACAAGCTGTTCTGTCTGGAAGCATGCCTTTACTCTGTGTTTATAATATAAACTCCTTAGGAAAGAACTATCTCTTTGTTCTTTGTTTGTGCACAGAGACAAACATGATAGGGACCTGACGTCAAGTAAGGTCTTCTTGCACAAATGGAAATACTAAATAAGAGTACAAAGCAAGGTGCATATAAGCAGAAAATTATTTATTATGTATCAACATTTAACTATTTTTACATTTCTGGATACGTACCTGAAACAGCTATACAGAGTATGACTATACAGAATATGAAGGCCAAACATTGCTTTATAAATTACAGACCAGGAGATATAACTTTATGTATTCTTTTTTATAAAACTAGGTTGGAATGAACTTGTACTTTCAACAGATCATATTTGTAAAGAATGAAGTTTGCTTGTCAAGCAGCCGTAAAAACAACATAAAATTCAAGGGTAAACCAGGTGGACAGATGATTTTAAATGAACATAATCGTTTATTTCTAGTGATTCTTTATTATAGACCCTTGAATGTACGATATTTATTCCCTGAAGTGACTTTAGAAGTGAGGTAGAAAAAAGTGTGATTTATGAGCACTGGTCAGAATAATAATAGATGTCTATATAATTATAGATGTATTTTATGGTTTCAGAGTGCAATTGCTTTAAAAAAAATCTAAATATGTAGTGTGTAAGTGAATCTTCTTATTTATACTCAGAAGTAGCCTTAATTTCAGCTGTTGGCCTAACTGAACTGGTAGAAATTTTATATTTAAAAAAATGAAATCTGTAAAAATTTCTTCCCAGATTGAAGTCAAGGCAATTTTTATCAAGGTAAATACATAAATATTTATTTTTCTTTTTTAAATTGAAGTTTGAATTGATGCAACCATATAATGTCTTTAACTAAAACTAATTGCTTGAACACATTTCTTTAATGGAAATCTAATGGTTTTGGACAGTTACTGGTTATCACAGTTGCTCTAAAATACTAGAAGTATATAAACAATACTATTCATACTATACTATTTATTTTTATTCAAATAAAATTGTAGCTTGAAATATTGGAAATCTCTAAAACTGAGCTTTCTTTCATTTCCTGAAAGTTTCTTCTGATCAAAACAGATGAACAATAACGTATGTATTATTCTGAAACCATATTTAAATCTTTTATCTTTTTAAGTGTTGGATACTTATGTAAAGCTCTTTCGAATCCAAACTTTCAAATATTTGTGAAACAATTAATCTCTTCATATTCTATAATGGGATAATCTTTAATTCAAAATTATGAATCAATAAATAAACACCAAGCCACAAAAATTTCCAATATTTCCAAAATTTCTATAAACATAGCTAATTTCATGTAGTATCTCAATGCATTTGATGCAGACTAAATCATAAAAACATGATATGATTACCCTGTATAGTACATGAAAAGCATTATCTTGGCTTTATAAATATGAACTCAACACAGCTGTCCTGTGAGCTACTCCAAATCACACAGTAATTAGAATTAGGACTAGTGAACTTAAATGGTCTGACTTTCAAATTTCATTCCTAACACCAGCCTAATTCAGAGATACAAAAATTATGAAGAAATACTAGTAAGATGGACATTATCTGTTTTTGTTTCCCTTTGATATCAGCTCATTAGTGAGATTTAATAATTGTTTGGCTTTTTTTAGCCCAACAGACCTCTTCTAACTCAGTATCGTCTAAAGACTACGAATTCAAAAATACAAACAAAACAGCTAGTCATGAACATTACAATATTATTTATGATGATATCATACATTAAAAGTATTTAACATATTGACTTAAATGAGAAAGTTTTGACAATGAAGACAACATTTATTTTTTAAATGTTATTTTATTTTTTCTTTTCAAAGACTAAAAAAAAAAAAATCCCTCTCTTCTAAAATGTAGCACAGATGACAAGATAGGAACATGTTTAATGCCATGAAGACAAGTCTTGACTCACCTGGAGTAATATTTGCATAAACCTCTCTACCAAGGTTAATGAGATTGGTTATGTGTGAGTTACTCACACTGATAAAGGGATTTCTGGTCTTCTGGGATTTCTGTAAATACTTGAAGCATGGACTCTATCTTCATATTTGTCTTCAAAGTATCAAGATCTTTGTATTAATATTTGCAAATACATGCAAATGCACATGTACATATGTATATAGTATGTGCACATACATAAATATTATAGCATAATATTTATAACAAGCAATTTGTTATTTTACAGAGGCACTTGTTTCTGCACAAATATTTTTTCTCCAACTTGAATATCACACAAAATGTTCTCAGCATGACACTCAGCAGCAACTGTCATGGTGGATAGAGCATCTTCATAGAATAAAACTCAGGAACTGATAAACATTCTCCATTAAAATGTGCTTTCACCATAGTACTCCACTAAAATAAGTTAACTTTTTCTTTGATGCATTTGTACTGTAACCCTTATTTAGTTGTTTTGAAATATGCAATAATTGTTACTTCAGTAATAAACTTGTTTATATTCAAAAAGCATTTAATCCTTGTTTGGCTCTTTTGAGACTGAAGTGCTTTCTTGTCATACTCTGTCTTGTATGTGAGTCTTTTATAGTTAACATATTGAGATGAATTCATATCTGCCACCTATCCAGCACTGAGAAAAAAATACAGAATTGATGTCTTCCTCTACTCATAATCTTCGGGGTTTTTGTTATACATATATAATATATATTCATATATGATAATTATCCTTACTATGTAAAAGGAATGATGTGAGAAAACAGAAGAGCGATATTGCAGTAGGAAAAAATGAAACAGAACTACTGCAGTAATTTGTAAAAGGGGAAGGAAGAAGGTACAAAATAATGTGTTTGTCATTTATCATATACGGAGGAAAAGACACTTTCTACTATGGTTTATTCTTTAAAAAAGGAAAAAAAAAGACACTAATTCTTTCATAATTTTATTATATTTGCTAGATTTTATGTTTCAATCCACTTTCCTCTATACACTAAATTTATTTTGTCCATTATCATTCCATTCTACTTATAGTGAAAGTGGATAGGTGGCATAGGTTATATATATATATATATATATATATGGAATAGGTTAGGTTAAAAAATTATCAAGTTCGGTTTGAATATTCTTACCTGTATTCACAGTAGTGTCAATGGAGAAATCATGTAAAGTTTGGTTCACTAATTGCAGAAAAACTTACCTATAGTCTGTTTGTTTGTGCAAATTCTTCCTGAATTTCTTTATTTAAATGGCAAAGTATATTAGTCACCCACTGATGTCTATAGATCTCTGAAAATCTCCTAGCCTTCCTCTGTTCATTTACCTACTGAAAACATCTGAAAGACTTCTGGCACAATGACTCTTATCTTTTCACATATATAGAAATTCTTATTGCCTAGCTCTTAGGCAAGTGTGGTTTGTGGTATTCACATCTCTTATTGCCACTGTGAACATGAGTGCAGACTCTGTTACTATGGACAGTGCATTTGAGGCATGTTTTCTGAAACTGTTTAATAACATTTGTTCAGAGGAAAAAGGAGAATGCTTTGTAGGTTAATGGAGAACACAAATACAACATGAATTCAAGGTGACTAATGGATGTGCATTCAGGTACTTAAGTGCTGCAGAAGATGCCAGCCTGAACTGGTAACAGGAAAATTCCATTAGTGTCATATTATCATTTCTCCAAGGTTTCACTAGGATCACTAGGATCAAAAAAGGAAGATGTGAAAGAAAGATTAATTTCTTATTTATTGATAAATGAATATTAATGATATTTTGCTAAACATGTGGGGCATGGAAAATGAAAAGGAGGCTTCCAGAAGTAGTGAGGGACATGCAAGTCTAATCCAAGATGGGATCCCTGGAATTACTGTGTGCATACTCTGCTCTAGGCTTAGAATAAGTATCTCCATCATGTGTATTTCTGAATACTATATTAGAATGATGTGAATTGCTGCAGCATTCTAACATCATATTCAGAAATACATCAGGTGAAATCTCACCTTGAAAATGACTATTTTCCAGTGGAAGTTTAAGAGAGCCTAAGGTCACTGGGGGTCACCTAAAGGAGTTAGAGATTCCAGTTCATCCTATGGATCTGGAGGGTTAAACAAAATAAGTAAATAAAAAGTGGAAAAGAAAACAGACAAGTAAACAAAAAAACCGTGATTACCTTTAAAAGCCTGTTTATTGTTATAATACATTTCCACAGAACTTGAAAGTTATTTCCAGCTGAAATGACCACGACCATGTGTATGTGTGTCAACCCAGCATCACCAAGCAAATTTTCTGCATGGACCACTTGATATGGCTCTTTCTTTTCCTGGAAGCAAATGCCTAAAAAGCATAATTGACATATATCACCTGATACATATACTTCCACCTGCATACTTACATGCATGCTTACATTAATTCCTACATTGCTTTCAGCTCTCTGTCTTAAAAGACAAGTAGTTATAGGTATTAAGTTTAAGCAAAAATTAATTAATTAATTAATTAAAGGATGTTTACCTCCCTAGCCTGAGAAATGTAGTAGATAATGTAATGGACAGAAGTAACAGCAGTCTAATATACTGTTTATCAGGGCGAATACAGGCAGGTACACATGGTAGGAAAGACAGCTTTTTTTCATCACACTGTGCAGCCGTGTTTTATCAGTGGTATTTCTGGAAAGGCAACAGGACAAATGAAACTGTGGAAGGTTAGAAGGCAAGTCTGAATGTGGCAAGTCAGCATGCAAGGTCAGTCTGTGCCCTTGAAAGTTAGCAGATTTAACTCACAAAATCAAATATTTAGGCAAGGTTTCTAATGAGGTTATTGTCATGGTAACTGGATGTTTATATATCATATGTATATGAAAGAAAAAAAAAAGGTTTTCAAACGGAAGCTGTCAAAATAACTAAAACGAGATGAAAATATAAGTCAATGTGAGTTTTTAAAAGACATAAATAGTGATATATTTTTGGTAGAAATTACTAAAATCTTTCTGTTCAGTGTCTGTGTTCTTTTCCAAATCATAGCTAACAATGTATTTCAAGTGGTCATTATTTACATGGCACTGCCTACAACATGTCCTTAGTTGCTTTGCATTGGCTTTATTAATAATGTAACATATTACTTTCATATTTCACACTAAGATAAAGATAATTCTATGATTTAATTTCACATATTTTAGAAATATATTTGCCACTTTTGCTTTATTACATATGCAGAGTTAATTCCAAGCTTTCTCTCATCTGTAAGGAAATTTAATACAAGATTGATTTTTTTCTTTTTATTCCTCTTTGTTCAACCATGTAAGAATTTAAAATAAATTCAAAAACAACAACAACAAAAGTAATAGGTTTATCTTTAATTTCTTCATCTCTTTTTCAGATGTTCATCTGTCTCAGAACTAAGTTTTGGTGGAAATCCCACCAAAATCAGTGAAATGTTCTCAATGTTTTAAACTGACTTTGGGTCAGAATCTTAGTGAAGATATCTCAATGTGTGAAGCATTAAATAATCTTCCTATATATTTTCTCTTTCTCTCTGTCCAAAAAATAAAATAAAATTAAATTAAATTAAAAAATATTTCTTTCTAGTTTAATGTATAAAAAGGTAGGAAAGAAAGCATTCATTAATCTTCAGTACTTTCTTTTTTTTCCCTCTTTCTTTTATTCTAATATAATGATGCTACCACAATAAGACAATTCAATATACTTGACACACCTGCTATAAAACTATGTATCTTAAGTTAAAGTAATATACCCTTCAAACATCTTTTCAGTGTCTTTGTGACAAAGGGGGGGCACTAACTTATTGTCAGGGAGTAAAGCATTTTTTTGATTTCGATAGTCTTGAGTGTTAAGCATATCATGAAAAAGGAGAAAAACAACAATCCTGTCTCCAGCTTACGTCTAAGTTGTTTTTAAATTTAAGTGACTAACCAGTATGAAGAAATGTCATTTATCTTCTTGATCATTTACCTGAAAAAGAAACACTGCTGTAGAGTCAGATGACCCAATGTTATTTTAAAAAATATACAAAATTTTATTTTCTTGAACCCAGGGGCACAAAAAGCTAGAATCTATGAGAAAAGAAAAAAAAATAAAATAAAATCTACTGCTCTTTCCATTTTCCTTTCTCACAATTTGTAGCTTTTTACATATAGCTGTGACATTTAGTTCTGTGCTCTGTTAAAATAACCCCCAAACCAATACTTTTGTGGCTTTGTATCCTTGTAAATTTCCTTGTAAATTGCTTCTCTCTGTTCTCCCCCCCCCCATTTGGAACTTGCTATTTTTTCCTCAAATTCAGGGCTTTAATCCAGCCAGTCCAGTATGTCTGGTTTTATCACCAAGTCACAGTAAGCCTCTCTTTTTAGCAAGGTACAGGAAAACAACAGATAACTCTTATTCAAGACCTCAAGACCCGTGTGTATCTTTTTACAGGCAGAAGACCTTACAGTTTCAGCTGTCTATTCTATAAAGGATGTAGACAGGCTGGATGTTTATTTCACACTTTATCTGAATGAGAGACATTATATCTATCAACTTCACTAAGGTTACCCTAACTCAGAACAAAGTGTTGAAGTGTGAGATTTAATGGGGAATACAAGCAAAGCTTGAACAGAAAGCTAGGACATCTTCACTCTTAACTTACACAAGTTAATTACATTTCTAAACCTGGGTTGTATGAATTCAGAGGCAGGTGTCCTGAATAATGCCAGTTGTCCCTTAAAAACAAACAAACAAACAAAAACAAAACAAAACAAAAAACAGGCAAGCAAAACAAACAAACTAACTAACTAATCAATTTTCCTTGAGATTAGAAAAGTAGCATTTCATAGTGTTTTTTTCATTAGATATCTACAGCTTTGTGCTATATTTAGCAAACGGCTAAGCAACCTATTGAGGTCTAGGCTTATTTTGACTGTTATTCCACAAACTATTGATTACTTGAATTTATGTCCAAGAGTATAAAACATTTGTGACATTGAGAACAAGACGAAAAAAATTATAAGGATATGGGCTTTGTTGTGTTCTGACCACTCCTCTGTGGCCTTCCCTCCAATGAGCTCCCATTTGACTCTCTTTGCAGTAGCCAAGACATGATAAAGGAGTAACCCTGTTATTTAGATATACCCCATTCATGACCAAAAAACAACAACAACAGTAAGAGAAAAGATAAGTTTCACCTGTTGATAACAAAAAAGTTTATATTATATTTCACAAAGCCATATATTTTTTTAATTCACTTTCAAAATGAAGTATTTTTCTAATACTGATTAAATGGCAAAATGTAGTACTCTACTTCTATGTTATTGACATCTCATTACTTTTTCAAAATATACTACAAAACATTTGATAAAAATGTTTTGACAAATGTTTGACAAAAACTACAAAACAATGTTCGTTATTACGAACAATCATAAAGCAATAAAATAAAATTATACTTTACAAATAAATGAGAAATGTAATGCAATGAAATTTCCTTGTGTGTTAATTCTCAGAATTCCATGCCTCATAATAGATCAACCAGCCATTATTAGTATAATTAGTAGAGATATAATCTATCCACATTTTTAAACTGATGTCTCTGGGGCAGTGTTTCAACCATTGTAGCCTCCTTGAACACAGTGAAACTAGAAAAAAATATGACTGGAAGAGAATTTGACCCCATATATTTTCAACAAGACATTTCAAATGTATTGTGTAAACCATGTAGAAGCTTTCCTGGGTCAAGGCAAGTTGTCATGTACATTCTGAAGTGGTGCATTTTCTAAGCTATTTTGTACTCACAGCTGTGACAGTTCATACCTACTAATAAAAAGGTTGGCAGCACAATTCCATCTTGTTACAAAAGAATTTTTTCTGTGTTTAAAATAATAATACTATGCTAAGAGTAGTAGAAGAACAGAAAAAAAAAATGTTAGAAAATAAACACTAGGGGAGAAAGTGGAGTTTTATGTCATTGTTCATGTGAGATTGAACAATAAATAACACTGAAAGTGTTCAAGTGGTATTTCCAAAATTAGCAGCAGGAAATGCTTCAGCACCTCCCGGTACTGCATGCAGAAGGAAAAACAAATATGCAACAAACAAGAACAACAACAAAAAGACTAAAACAAAGTTATCTGAAGTCAATTTTCCCAGAGTCCCAGAACCGCAGAATGACTGAGGTTGGAAGGGACTAATGGAAGTTATCTGGCCTAATCCCACTGCTTAATCAAGGTCACCTGCAGCATATTGCCCCAGAACCATATTGTCTTGTTTTGTCTAAGACAGAGTTAATTTTCCTCCTAATAGCTGCTATGTTGTTGTGTTTAGGATTTAGTGTGAGAATAATGTTGATAACATGTTGATGTTTTAACTGTTGCAGAACAGTACTTACACAGAGCCAAGGATTTTTCAGCTTCTCATTCTGCCCTGCCAGTGAGGAGGCTGGGGATGCACAAGGAGTTGGGATGGGACAGAACCAGACCAGTTGACCCCATCTGACCAAAGGGATATTCCATACAATATGGTGTCATGCTGAACAATTAATATGGGGTAGCTGTCTGGGGTGGGGAGGTAGCTGCTTGGGGATGGGATGGGGCAGAATGGACATCAGTCAGCAGGTGGTGAGCAGTTGCACTGTGCATCACTTGTTTTTTACACTATATTTTTAATGCTAGTTATTATTATTATTATTATTAAATATATTATTAAGAATATTGATATAATATTAATAATAAATAATAATAATAATAACAACAATAATTTATTTTCTGACCTAATAAAGTATCTTTATCTCAACTCAAAAGCTTTTTTTTTTATTTTTATTTTTTTTTTCCCTCCATTTTTTCCCCTATCCCACTGGGTGGAAAAGTGTGAACAAATGGCTGTGAGGTACTGAACTACCAGCCAGGTTAAACCACAACACAAGTCACAATGTCTTTTGAAGATCTCCAAAGAGGAAGACTTCTCTGTATCTCTGGACAAACAGAGCAAATGCTTCCTCACCTGCACGGTAAAGTGCTTCCTGATGTTCAGATGGAACCTCTGGTGTTCCAGTTTGTGTCCCTTGCTTCTTGTCCTGGCACTGGGCACCACTGAAAATAGTCTGACTCAATCCTCTTTTCACTTTCTCTTCAAGTATTTATATACATTGATCTCCCTGAGCCTTCTCTTCTCTAGGGTGAAGAGTTACAGCTCTCTCAGACTTTCCTCATAGGAGAGTTGCTCCATGTTTCACATTTTCAGTATGAATGAATATTTTTCATCTATTGGACTTTAAAAAAAACTTCCAGTATCCATGGAGATCTTTGCATAAAACAGCTAGTCTATCACATACACATCTGTACCCCTCCCTCCCAATCCCAGATTTAATATTTCTGATATAGTGAAGGGTAATATAATTGACATTTAAATAGCAAATACATTTCTGGCACATACAGCTCCACAAACTAAACTGCAGTATCACACACAGAAAACAAAACAAAGCAAATCTGTATAGAATCTGCAAAACAGCCATCACAAATGAATAAAGATTTGATCTTTTTCACCAGTTTCAAATTCCGCATCACTGATTCTGCATGCAGAGTGGGCTTTTTGTTGTTGTTGTTGTTTTTAATTTATTATTATTATTTAATTTGCACTGAGGTGGTAAAACACTGAACATAACATGTCCTTCAATTGTCACTACTCTTTGCAAACACTGTGAAAAATGTTAAAGGACTGTTTACATAAGCAACATCTATCAAACATAAAAATGAATTACTTTATCCCTTAATGTAACCTGTCATGAATTCAGACTTTTTTTTTTTTTTTTTTTTTTTTTTTTGGGGGTGGAGGGTGTTGTTATACTTAATTCATGAAACAAATAATGATATTTGATCACTTCAAGCATAACACTGGAGGCCAGAGACAAGAAAAAATAAAAAGAAAGTGAGGAAGAATGGGTGAGGAAGAGTGGGGAGAGTATGGAATGATAGAAACATGGAAAGACAGAAAAAGGCAGGAAAGAAGACAAGAAGGCAGGCAAGCAGGAAGGAAATATAGAGAAAGAGAAAAAAAAATCAACCGTGTTAAAACAAGCAAACAAACAAATCAAACACAACTTTAAATTAAGTCCATTAAAACATATTTTTTGTAGCTAATTATTAACATGGAGTAATGACTATACTTCCAAATGGAAGCTCAGGCACTTTGGGAAAAGATTTGTAGGTGTGTTGACTATAAGTGTATAGCCATCAGTTTTGCAGCTTTAACTGCAAGATGTTACTTTTGCCCTTGTCTGTGTTAACTGAAGCATATGACTGCTGGCTAGAGGATGCACAGCCTGTGCAACTCATTTCTTGTTGGGCTCAGAACTTTAGCTTTTTCTTAGCCTTTTTTTTTTTTTTTTCTTTCACAGGTAATCATGAAATGAAGTTAACTAATGTCAAAGGCAGAAAAAGACATAAAGAGTACTCAGGTTTAGAAAATATTTTCATAAACATTCAGGATTGTTGGGTAGTAATAAACATTTTAGTGGAAAATGCAGAAAATTTATATTTAGACATTATCATACAAAGTAAATTTATTTCTAACAGTACAATATTGGTGTACTTGTAAGAACTTAATATATGATATATTTTGGTTTCTATTTACAAGAGGTGATTTAATAGAAATTTTAGTCTGTTGTTATTGTCATCTTTCTGATTTGGAAAATTGCCTACAAGCCAACTGTTGTAAACTAAAATCACAAGGCAGAAATATAGGTATAAAACTTCAGTTGCAGAAGGAGGTTCCTAATTTATTCATTTTTCCTTCCTTCCTTCCTTCCTTCCTTCCTTCCTTCCTTCCTTCCTTCCTTCCTTCCTTCCTTCCTTCCTTCCTTCCTTCCTTCCTTCCTTCCTTCCTTCCTTCCTTCTTTCATGTGTGTTTTGTTTTGTTTGGTTTTCTGAGGATAATACATTTATGGAAGGTGCTTTGTTTTCATTTTTTTTTTCTGCAAAATTGCAGCAGAGGAAGTAGAGGAAGAACACATGATAATGAAAACCAGATAGTTTACGCTTATACCTTGATGTGTGATGAAAAACTTCAAGAAGTGATAATTTGATCTCAAGCAGGGCAGGAATTTGGGGCAGACTGAAAGATGATTTTATCTCCAGATTCATGTTCAGCATTCATATTCATCCCATATTCGCCATGGGATTCTTGAAGCTTGAAGCAAAATACATTTGTCTCTGTTTTATGGCATCTTTATGTTATTGATGTTTCCCATCCTATTGTTTCACTAAGTGCACTGTATCAAAAAAATCAAGATGATCTGTGAGCAGACTAGAAAGAAAAAGACCACTTCTGGAACAGTGGTAAATGTAATTGTAAACTAGATGTGATTCACTGGGTTGAATCTGCTCAGAAAAATCCAAGTCCTCTTGCACAGACATGCTCACACAATTTTATTTTAATGAATTTTAAATTCTCAACAGTGATCAACAGTATTTCCCTGTTTCATGGAAGAGAAGGAGTCTCCAATGAGACTCCAATTAGGCAATGGACCACTTTCAGGTGCTGGGGTCATCTGCTGATTACAGTAGGATATACATGTATAGTACAGACTTGTTCTCTGTTGCTGAGGAAAGAATGATAACATACTGCCACTGAGAGTGCTGACTTCTCCATAGTAGTTATTCTTGCCTATTGGCATCATATCCGCTCTTCTATCACACCATACTTTTAGATCCACAGATATCCAATTGTATATCTGTGCATATACTTCATGAGTTATTTTAGAATTCAATATGGACAAAACAACAAACAAACAAACAAACCAAATAAATAAAAACCCTAGACAGATAACTAGTATACATGTACACTACTGATTAGGACTTAACAGAAACATGTTAAGACAGAGACATTGTCACAGTCCTTAAAAATACATTCTTCCTCACCAACCCCACCTTTCTTTTGCTGCTTCATACCCATATATAAACATTGCCTATACTTAGACTTCCTTGTGTTCTTTTAGCCTCATATAGTGCTTGCTACAAAAGTAGTGTTTAGCAATTTCTGGTTTGGTTTGAAGCAGAAGTGTCACCCTTATACATTCATGGTATTTTAATGTGGCTGTGCTGTAGGAGGCTGTTTTTCTACACACCACAGCAAGAATCACTGTCACAGATGCAGCCAATGGAATATCATTTTACTGTGTCCATTTTTTTAAGAGCAGGAAGGAGATATTGTAAATTATTTACAACTTACCATAAAACAAACAAACAAACAAACAAAAACACTAAACTTGTTTCTTGATCAGAAATTCTACATTCAAATTAGTAAAAATCATGAACAATGCAAAACCAATCATTTAAAACAAAAGTGTATTTACCAAGAAAATAATAATAATAATAATAGCAATAGCAATAGCACTAATGTGCTATTAAAATCTACGTGTTAATACTCCAACGTCATCTGCTGATTTTGTAGATGTTATGTCACTTTCATGTTCTCCTGGAGATAAGAAGTAGTCAGTCTCCAATGCAATTATATCCTTCCTTGCTTCTGCTCCAAATGTTCAAGATAAGAGGCCAGGCGAATTTAAATCTCTCTTTGGGGTAATTTATGTTTCAACCTTGGTCTTGACATTTATTATGTCTTCCCTCTCTTTTATTGTTCCCAGACTGTTCAAGCTGTGCCCATAGAACAAAAACTGTTGAATAGACTCTTTGGTCATTACCTAAATTTCAGTTTTCCAGTCCTTTAATGAGGTGTTAGGCAATTGTGACTGTTACATGCACATGTTTCTTTTGAGGATTACACATTTTACTAATGACTGCAAGATGACTGCTTAGTAATTTATTAATAACTACTTATGAACATAAATAATTATGCCAAATTGATTATTGTAATGATTTTGAATGTATAGAAACTGACTAGACTGTCCAGAGATTAGAAGAAGGAAATGGATAAATTCCAACATTTAAAATACTTTTAAAATATAAACCATGATTCTTTCATTTTTAAAAGTTTCTTTCATTTTAAGGCAAC
Source organism: Aythya fuligula (assembly GCF_009819795.1). NCBI lineage: Eukaryota > Metazoa > Chordata > Aves > Anseriformes > Anatidae > Aythya > Aythya fuligula. The sequence goes on along the minus strand of NC_045559.1, from coordinate 167,453,678 downwards.
ATTTCCATTAAAGATTATGAATGTTCTGAGTACATATATAGTTCAAAATGCATTAAAAATTGATTAAACTAAGTTTTTTTTTTTCTGAGAAAACAACAACAACAACAAACACTGATTCTCCCTCATCTCAAAAGAAGATTTTTACAGTTATTAACACTTACACCCATTGCATAGTGGCTGATAGTTAATAAGCAGAACTCTGCCTCTTGGCAATGTTATAGCAAAAATAGTCTCTTTCTTATGATAATGTTTCCATATTTAGAAAAAGAAACAAAACAAGTCTCCTTAAGCATTTGACAACATAAAATATTTAATAAAATATCACTACTGAAATATCACTACATAAAATATCACTATTGAGTCAAGGGTATACATCTGAGCTTAATTCTCAGTTGAGGGTGCAAATTATCCCTTGTTGACCCAGAAATGCATGCCTGATTTTGAATGGGGAATGGCTTTGAAGTTGACTTCCTTCATAGCAGGCATATAGTGCTATGTTTTGGATTTGTAGTGAAAACTGTGTAGCATACTAATGGTTTAGCTATTGCCAAGCAGTGCTTACAGAGAGTCAAGGGTTTTTTCTTCTTCTCTTGCTGTCCTGACAGGGAGGAGGCTGGGAGCACATGAGAAACTCAGAGGGGCACATCCAAGACAGATGACTGAAACTGTCTGCAATTTTTTTTTTTTTTTTTTTGCTTTGCTTTTAAATTGTCTTTTTCTTGACTGAGGAATTTTCTCACATTTACCCTTCCAATTCTCTCCCCCATTCTGCTAAGGGGAGTGAACAAGCAATTGAATAGGGGCTTATCTGCCAGCTGGGTCAACAAACTGCAGAGAGTAGCTGGTAACATAGTATGTCATCTTTTTTTAAATGTAAAATTATCCATAGAAACTCTCTTGGATTAATTAGATTATACAGATAATTCACTAAGGGATATATAGAAGATTTTATGAACAAAGTAATAAAATTTTGATAGATTAAATTTGAAAATTTCTGGCAAGCTTTAAATAAACCACTGCTTTACAGTGAGGGAAAGTTTTCCAAAGGAAACCACTTTGGTAGCGTTTGATTGTACTTTTCAGAGGCATCATCTGAAATCATTTTTTTTTTTCCGTTGATCAGATTTTAGAACCTCTACTAATCTATATTTTTTATAAACTTTAAACCAATTGAAGTATTTTGAGTAATATGTTTGCCAGGGCTAGTCAGGGTATTGATAAAACCTCAAAACCTCTTACTAAATGTATCCATTTCCAGTTGCTGACAGGTTGTTTCTAGTAACTAATTGTAGTTCTAAGTTCTTTAACCTAAACTGTAGAAGAGTAATAAAAACACTAATATTATATTTTCATTATATATGTATATTTTTTAAATATATCTTTATTTTGGCTTTGTTACTTTTTTTTTTTTTCTTCTTCTTTTAAGGTGGAAAATAACATCTGATACTGAGCTGAGTTCCACTGAGAAGATTCAAAATTACTGTTAACATCTAAAGAGACAAGTAAACATTATAGTGTGATGAAAGAATTATCACAAAGATTTGTTTTTACTGTTATTGTTTGATGGACCTTGAAGCCTGACAGCATTATGCTTGTTTTATGACTTCTAACCTTTTATTAGACAAAATTTCTTTATGTTTGAAGACAGTTAAGGCTGGATAATATATCAGATGGAAATGTATTAAAATAGTTAATAGCATATAGTTAATAGCACATAGTTAAGCCATGCTTTCATTTGAATAAAAGTGTAATTCATATATGACACCAAGGAGTGATATCTTTTGTACATTTGAAAACAGAATATTTTGCAGAAGATGAAATTTATTTATTTATTTAATTTACATATTAATATTGTGCTGTATAAAAAACTGTATACTTTGAGATACAGTGATTATGGATAATTTTTTAAAAACAACAAATAACAGCTCTGAGGTAGGTATCAAGTATGCTTAATTTTGGGAAAGCATAGACAAATTAATCAAATTGTTAATTTCACATAAAACTAAATGTCATTTATCAAGTATGTCTATACTATGCTAGCCTGGCATGAAATAATCTGCTGTCTGTGCAGAGATTCATACTAGGAACAATTGACTTAGGAAAAACTTGCCTTCCATTGCTGCTCTACCTGTGCTGTTCCATTAGGTGTACATGGTAAGGTTTTTGCAGCGGGAGGAGTGTTTCAGGGGTCACCTCATTGAAAAGAGTCCAGGAGCCATCCCTTGTCAGATAAGAGCTGGCTTATAGCCAGTAAGATATGATGTTTGTGACTCTATGAGAACAGATTTAAGAAGGGGGGGGCGGAGGTGGGGTGTGGGGGGGGAGTGGAACTGCTGCACAACAGCAGCTAAGAGAGAGGAGTGAGAAAATGTGAGAGAAACAATCCTGCAGATACCAAGGTCAGTAGAGAAGGAGAGCAGAAGGTGCTCCAGTCACGCAGCTGCAGCTCCCCTGCGGCCTGTGGAGAGGCCCCTGGTGGAGCAGGCTGTCCCCCTGCAACCCACGGCTCCCACATGGAGCAGATCTCCACACTGTAGCCCGTGGAGGAGCCCCCGGTGGAGCAGGTGAATGTGGCCTGGAGGAGGCTGCAGCCCATGGAGAGCCCCTGCAGGAGCAGGCCCTGGGCTGGAGCTGCAGCCCGTCAAGAGAAATGCATAGGGAAGAGTTGGTCTGGCAGAAGCTACTGCATGTGGGGGACCAATGCTGAAGCAGTCCATTTCTGAAGGACTCTACCCTGTACTACAGACCCATGTTGGAGCAGTTCTTGAAGAATTGCAGTCCATGGAAAGCCCATGCAGGATCAGTTCAGGAAGGATGGCATCCTATGGGAGGGACTCCACACTGGAACAGGGGAAGAGAGTGTCCATGAAGGAGCGGTGAAGTTGAAACATAGAATGATTTATTTATTTTTTTTTTTGTTACCACATAACATCTTGATAATACAAGTGGGTGAAAATATTTTAAGTGGTTATACACAAACTGAACAACTTTTGGAAGGAAGCAAGCAAGAGAGGAGAGGAGAGGAGAGGAGAGGAGAGGAGAGGAGAGGAGAGGAGAGGAGAGGAGAGGAGAGGAGAGGAGAGGAGAGGAGAGGAGAGGAGAGGAGAGGAGAGGAGAGGAGAGGAGAGGAGAGGAGAGGAGAGGAGAGGAGAGGAGAGGAGAGGAATAATTTCAAATGTAAATATATGTGAATATTTTCTTATAGGGAGCTTAGGATGATGAAAATTCATGTCTGTATGGTTTGTGTTGTAATAAAACCCTGCATAAATCTTGAAAAACAAAACAGATTGGAACAAACAAACAAAAAAATTGGTAAATTGCTTTTGTTTCTAGGACAAATATAAAATTTGTTTTTCTAAAGATGCAGATCAGGACTCATTCTGTATTAGATAAAGTACCCAGACTTCAGGAAGTTTTCTCTCTCCCTGTCATCTTTTTTGGTCCTCTATGTGTATTGATATATTGTGTAAGACCAATGATTGGCTCTCATGAGTAACTGGAGGAGTATGATATTATAGTGAGATAATTTTGATTAACGTAGTATGCATAAGTGCTACAGTAGTAATGCAGAATAAGTAACCAACAGATGTATGAGAAATAAATGTTTCTGGAATAATTCCCATGGAACTTGACAAAGACATTGTACTCCAGGGGGAATTTGATGTAGACAGACTCTTACATTGCAAAAATAACTCTAGCTTTGTTGAAAATGAACTGATTGCTGAGAACCATATACATCTGAATATCATCATGGGCAAATAGTCAATGATAGAGAAGTCACCTTTATTATGCAAAAAGGAGAATTTTAAACTGCAGGATAAGACATCCTGAATTTAAATCTAACTAGAAGTCAAGACTGGGCTGAAAAATAGAAAATTGTAAGGATAGTTAGAATTGGTGACCACAACTTCATTTAAGTCTAATAAAGAATGCAAAAATTCAGTGTTAAAACAGTTCTGGATTCACACACAAAATCACACAGAATGTCTGAGTTTGAAAGGGACCTCTGGAGATCATCTAGTTCAAACCTGCCCGCCAAGTAAGGTTACCTAGAACATGTTGCACAAGATTGCATGCAGGTGGGTTTTGAATATCTCCAGAGGAGACTCCACACCCTCCCTGGGCAACCTGTACCAGTGCTCTGTCACCTTCTCAGTAAAGAAGTGTTTTCTCATATTCAGATAGAGCCTCCTATGTTTCAGACTGTGCTCATTGCTTCTCACCCTGTTACCAGGCACCATCAAAGTGTTTGGCTGTATCCTCTTGACACCCTCCCGTCAGGTATTTGTATACATTGAAAAGACATTGATAAGATCCCCTCTCAATCTTCTCTTCTCTAAACTAAGCACTCCCAGCTCTTTCATCCATTCCTTGTATGAGAGATGCTCCAATCACCTAATCATCTTAGTAACCCTGCTGGACTCGCTCCAGTAGCTTCATGTCCCTCTTGTACTGTGGAGCCCAGAACTGGACACAAAACTCTAGGTGTGGCCTCACCGGGGGGGGGGGGGGGGGGGGGGATCACCACCCTCAGCCAGCTGACAACACTGTTCTTAATGGACCCCAGGATACCGTCGGACTTCTTTGCCACAAAGGAACATTCCTGACTCACGGTTAACCTGCTGTCCACCAGGACTCTCAGGTCCTTCTCCACAGAGCTGCTCTTTTTCAGGTCAGCCCCCAGCCTGTACTGGTGCTTGGGGTTATTCCTCCCTAGGTGCAGGACCCTGCACTTGCCTTTGTTGAACTTCATAACGTTCCTCTCCTCCCAGCTCTCCAGCCTGCCCAGGTGTACTGGGTCTGGCTGGAATGTTAACTTTCCCGGCAGCAGCCCATTCAGTGCCGTACTCTGTACTTGTAGCTGGAACAGCAGTGTTATCACACCAGTGTTGTGTCTACTGCTGAGCAGCAGTGGCACAGCATTGGGCCTTTCTCTAACCCTCCTAGGGGGTGGGCAAAAAAGTGAGGAGAGAAACATCACTAGGGCAGCTGACCTAAACCAATCAAAGGGATATTCCATACCATGTGGTGTCACACTCAGCAATAAAAGGTGGAAACAGGAAGAAGAGGGGAGGGGTGGGCTCTCGTTGAGAAGACGTCGGTCCTCCTCTCGAACACCGGCTGCGTGCGTTGAGGCCTTGCTTCAAGGACGTGGTCAATCATCGCTCAGTTGTGGGAAGTAGAGAGTAATTTCTTTCCTCTGCACTTCCATATAGCTTTCATTTATTTTGTTTGTTTGTTTTCCTCCCTTTTTCCCCTTTCCCTTTTATTTCCCCTTAGTTAAATTGTTTAGTTCATGGTAGTCTTTATTTAATTATTATAATTATTTCCCTTTAATTAAACTATCCTTATCTCAACCCGTGAGTTGTTCTTTGCTTTACTTCTCCCCCTCCTCATCTAAAGGAGGGGGAGTGAGAGAGCGGTTGTGGGGTTTAGCTGCCCAGCACGGTAAAACCACCACAGTCCTTTTTGGCGCCCAACGTGGGGCTCGAAGGGTTGAGATAACAATAGAATTGATTAAACGCATACAACTAACACGCTTGCTAGTAACCATGTTCCTTGCCCTGTTAATAATAATGGCTTTGTTCATATGTCATGCAATTCGTGTCATATTCTCCTTTCTCCTATATATCCGATCCGACAAAGTGCTACAATCTGTGTTCACTTTTTTTAATTCGTTGTGCTGCCAAGCACTGACCTTGGTTTTACTCTGGAATTCAGGCTCTGTGCTGTTATCATTTGGGTCCCATGGAAACTATCTTTCAGAGAATATTCAGAACTACACTGCCTTCCTTTTCTCATCTGGACACCAGTTTATTAATAATATCAGGAATGGTACCTTTCCCTTCTTTCACAGTGGGCTAATTACAACAGTTTGGGAGTATTTTGAAGATCCATCTGTAACCCATGTATTGCTATTTCTAATTCTGAATAACAGGTTTCATTTTCTCTCTAAGATTAGTCGATTGTTTAGAAAACTTATTTGGGAATCTGTCCCGAAACAGTCTCGTGGTGAGTGGCACGGTGTGTGGGATGATGTTAGCAGATACCTGTCACGAGTGTCTCCTCCAATAGTTTTGAACTTCACCCCTGAGCAAGTGCTAAATCCTAAAAACTTGGTAGAATGTTTGAGAGTTGTATGTCCTGATCCTGATAATGCCGGAGAACAACAGCTTGCAGCATTGTGCTGGGTCCTGGTTTATTCCTATCAAACACTGTTTAACATCATCCAGCAACTTGAAGAGAGGGAGGAAGTCTCTGAATCTGATGACCAGGTAACACATGCTGTGGCTGACCCAGAGGACCAACCCACTATGGTATCAGTCGCCCCCATAGTCAAGTCAAAACAATGGAAACGGAGGTCAGCTCGTTTAGTAAGGGAAGAAGGCTCTCCTAAGAAGGAGGGAGAAGGGGAATTGGCAGGCACCTCTAAAGCAGAGCCGTCACAAAAACAGCAGGAAGACGAGACGGAAATCATAAAGGAATCAGAAATCACTCGATCCTTATCCCTGAGTGAGATGCGAGAAATACGAAAGGATTATGGTCGACGCCCAGGTGAACACATCCTCACTTGGCTGCTCCGATGCTGGGATGCTGGGGCCAGTAGCCTACAATTAGAAGGCAATGAAGCCAAGCAGCTGGGATCCCTCTCTAGAGAAAGGGTAATCGACAAAGTAATCGGGAGAGGAGCACAGGCCCTCAGCCTCTGGAGACGACTCCTGGCAGCTATCAAAGAAAGATATCCCCATAAGGAAGATATTGTATATCACATAGGCAAGTGGACCACTGTGGATAAAGGTCTCCAGCATCTGCGGGAATTAGCTGTGCGGGAGATGATTTATAGTGATTTGGACAATGCCCAGACACCTCAAGACCCCGATGAAGTCCAGTGCACAACATCCATGTGGCGTAAATTTGTGCGGAGTGCACCATCAGCACATGCCAGTACCCTGGCAGCAATTCACTGGGATGAGGGGATGGGACCAACAATGTATGATGTCTCCTGCCAACTTCAAAAATATGAAGACAATCTCTCTGCTCCGCTACAGTCCTGTGTCTCAGCTGTGGAGAAATTGTCTAAAGGACTTGACAAGCTTGTGGAGAAAGTATATTCCCCCTCATCTAGACAGAGTGATACTTCAGCCACTAAGAATCAGCATTCGCCTGCTCAAGAGATAGAGTACCCAAGACGTACACCACGTGGCACCTTGTGGTTTTATCTGCGTGACCATGGGGAAGATATGAGGAAATGGGATGGTGTACCTACTTCAACCCTAGCTGCTCGGGTACGTGAACTGAAAGGAAATACAGCAGCAAGAAGAGGGGCTCCTAAGAGAAATGCTGCTCCAGTTTCTATTGGGCAGTACCCCAGAGGCAGTAGAAGAGCTGATGTTATTCTTGACCATGATGAAGGGACCTCTACCTCTCATTTGCCAGAATTTGTGCATTTGCAAGAATTAAGTGGCAGACGCTCCAGCCAGGACTAGAGGGGCCCTGCCTCTGGCCAGGTAGAGGAGAGGGATAACCGGATTTATTGGACTGTGTGGATCCGATGGCCTGGAACATCAGAACCACAGGAATACAAAGCTTTAGTGGACACTGGCGCACAATGTACCTTAATGCCATCAGGCTACCAAGGGACAGAACTCACCTGTATCTCTGGAGTGACAGGGGGATCCCAACAACTATCTGTACTGGAAGCTGAAGTGAGTCTAACTGGGAATGAGTGGCAAAAGCATCCCATTGTGACTGGGCCAGAGGCTCCGTGCATCCTTGGCATAGACTATCTCAAGAGAGGGTACTTCAAGGATCCCAAAGGATACCGGTGGGCTTTTGGCATAGCTGCTTTGAGCACAGAGAAGATTAGGCAGCTGTCTACCCTGCCTGGCCTTTCAGAAGACCCTTCTGTCGTAGGATTGCTGAAGGTTGAAGAACAACAGGTACCAATTGCTACCACAACGGTGCACCGACGGCAATATCGCACCAACCGAGACTCCCTGATTCCCATCCATGAGTTGGTTCACCGACTGGAGAGTCAGGGAGTAATCAGCAAGACTCGCTCACCCTTTAATAGTCCTATATGGCCAGTACGAAAGTCTAATGGCGAGTGGAGGCTAACAGTGGACTATCGAGGCCTGAATGAAGTCACGCCACCACTGAGTGCTGCAGTGCCGGACATGCTAGAACTTCAGTACGAACTAGAGTCAAAGGCAGCCAAGTGGTATGCCACAATTGATATTGCTAATGCATTTTTCTCCATCCCTTTAGCAGCAGCATGCAGGCCGCAGTTTGCTTTCACTTGGAGGGGCATCCAATACACCTGGAATCGGCTGCCCCAGGGGTGGAAACACAGCCCTACCATTTGCCATGGACTGATCCAGTCTGCACTGGAGCAAGGGGGAGCTCCTGAGCACCTTCAGTACATTGACGACATCCTCGTGTGGGGCAACACAGCAGAAGAAGTTTTTGAGAAAGGGAAGAAAATAATCCAAATTCTCCTGAAAGCTGGTTTTGCCATTAAAAAGAGCAAGGTCAAGGGGCCTACACAGGAAATCCAGTTCTTGGGGGTAAAATGGCAGGATGGACGTCGCCATATTCCAATGGATGTGATCAATAAAATAACAGCAATGTCTCCGCCAACTAGCAAAAAGGAAACGCAAGCTTTCCTAGGCCTCGTGGGATTCTGGAGAATGCATATGCCAGGCTATAGTCAGCTTGTGAGTCCTCTATATCGAGTGACTCGAAAGAGAAACTATTTTGAGTGGGGCCCTGAGCAACAACAGGCATTTGAACAAATCAAACAAGAAATAGCTCGTGCAGTAGCCCTTGGGCCTGTCCGTACTGGACCAGCTGTGCAAAATATACTGTACACTGCAGCTGGGGAGCATGGGCTCACCTGGAGCCTTTGGCAGAAAACCCCAGAAGAAACTCGAGGTCGACCTCTGGGCTTCTGGAGTCGGGGCTATCGAGGATCAGAAGCCAATTACACCCCAACTGAAAAGGAAATACTCACAGCATATGAGGGTGTTCGAGCTGCTTCAGAAGTTGTGGGTACAGAGGCACAGCTCCTCTTGGCACCGCGGCTACCTGTGTTACACTGGATGTTCAAAGAGAAAATTCCCACTACACACCATGCAACTGATGCTACATGGAGTAAGTGGATAGCGTTAATTACACAGCGGGCTCGAATGGGAAAACCCAATCGCCCAGGAATCCTGGAAGAGATTATGGACTGGCCGGAAGGCAGAGATTTCGGAGTGCCAACAGAAGAGGTAACCCGTGCTGAAGAGGCACCACCATACAATGAGTTGCCAGAAGACAGAAAGCAGTATGCGTTGTTTACTGACGGATCCTGCCGTGTGATAGGGAGCCATCGGAAATGGAAAGCTGCTGTGTGGAATCCCATACGACGAGTTGTGGAAGCCATGGAAGGGGAAGGTGAGTCGAGTCAGTATGCAGAAGTAAAAGCCATACAACTAGCCCTAGATATCGCCGAAAGAGAAAATTGGCCAGTATTGTATCTTTATACTGACTCATGGATGGTGGCAAATGCTCTGTGGGGGTGGCTGCAGCAATGGAAAGAGAGCAACTGGCAGCGCAGAGGTAAGCCTATCTGGGCTGCTACCCTGTGGCAAGATATTGCTGCCCGGGTGGAAAACCTCGATGTTAAAGTACGTCATGTAGATGCCCATATGCCTAAGAATCGTGCTACCGAAGAACATCAGAACAAAGAAGTGGATCGAGCTTCGAAAATTGAAGTGGCTCAGGTGGACCTAGACTGGGAACGTAAGGGTGAGCTGTTTGTAGCTCGATGGGCCCATGAAACATCAGGACATCTGGGGAGAGATGCCACTTACAGATGGGCTCGTGATCGAGGGGTGGACTTGACCATTGAGGCCATCACACAGGTTACCCATGAGTGTGAGACCTGTGCTGCAATCAAGAAAGCCATGAAGGTAAAATCTCCCTGGAACAGGGGGAGATGGCTAGGGTTTCAATATGGTGAGGCCTGGCAAATTGACTATATCGGACCACTCCCAAAAACTCGCCAAGGCAAACGGTACATACTCACCATGGTAGAAGCAACTACTGGGTGGCTGGAAACATACCCTGTAAACCATGCCACAGCCCGAAACACTATCTTGGGCCTGGAAAGACAAGTATTGTGGCGTCATGGTACACCAGAGAAAATTGAGTCTGACAATGGGAGTCATTTCCGAAACAATCTTGTTACCTCCTGGGCAAAGAGGCATGGTATTGAGTGGGTGTACCACATCCCTTACCACCCACAAGCCTCTGGGAAGGTTGAGAGGTACAATGGACTGTTAAAGACTATGTTACGAGCATTAGGTGCTGGGACGTGGAAACAATGGGACACAAATCTACCAGAAGCCACTTGGCTAGTTAACAATAGGGGGTCTGACAGCCGTGCTGGTCCTGCCGAAACAAAACCCCTACACACTGTGAAAGGAGCTAAGGTTCCCGTAGTGCATATAGGAAGGTGGATGGGGAAGGCAGTGTGGGTTGCTCCTGCCTCAGGAAAACGCAAACCCACTCGTGGGATTGTCTTCGCCCAAGGACCAGGGTATACCTGGTGGGTCATGCAAAAGAATGGGGATATCAAGTGTGTGCCTCAAGGAGATTTGACATTGAGAGAAAACTAATCTATAATCTAAGTTATATGTTGTAGGAAGATGCTGTAGGATCAACGACAGGTCAACTTTGCAAGGAGCCGGGCAGTGCAACAAGGACTTGAGCTAAGCTGGTTCTGGTGTCCAGACACCCAACTCCGCCTGCCTTGAGTGGCCACTTTGGCAGATGAAGACCTAATCATCAACAGTTCTTATGAACATTTTCCAAGAAAGACCTATGGAATGAAAAGATACATCTGCCTATTAATCCTGTCCTGTTAAATCCTTGTCCTGTTAAAGGACAAGGGATAATGATGAGAATGCTTGTATGCTAAAGTATGGGGATCTGAGTGTGACACAAATGTTATGGAATAAGGGGTGGAGGTTGTACTGGGTCTGGCTGGAATGTTAACTTTCCCAGCAGCAGCCCATTCAGTGCCGTACTCTGTACTTGTAGCTGGAACAGCAGTGTTATCACACCAGTGTTGTGTCTACTGCTGAGCAGCAGTGGCACAGCATTGGGCCTTTCTCTAACCCTCCTAGGGGGTGGGCAAAAAAGTGAGGAGAGAAACATCACTAGGGCAGCTGACCTAAACCAATCAAAGGGATATTCCATACCATGTGGTGTCACACTCAGCAATAAAAGGTGGAAACAGGAAGAAGAGGGGAGGGGTGGGCTCTCGTTGAGAAGACGTCGGTCCTCCTCTCGAACACCGGCTGCGTGCGTTGAGGCCTTGCTTCAAGGACGTGGTCAATCATCGCTCATTTGTGGGAAGTAGAGAGTAATTTCTTTCCTCTGCACTTCCATATAGCTTTCATTTATTTTGTTTGTTTGTTTTCCTCCCTTTTTCCCCTTTCCCTTTTATTTCCCCTTAGTTAAATTGTTTAGTTCATGGTAGTCTTTATTTAATTATTATAATTATTTCCCTTTAATTAAATTATCCTTATCTCAACCCGTGAGTTGTTCTTTGCTTTACTTCTCCCCCTCCTTATCTAAAGGAGGGGGGGTGAGAGAGCGGTTGTGGGGTTTAGCTGCCCAGCACGGTAAAACCACCACACCAGGTCCCTCTGAATGGCAGCACAGTCCTCTGGTAAATCAGCCAGTCCTCCCAGTTTTGTGTCATGACCAAAGTTGCACCCTTTTCCATCATCCAGGTCATTGATTAATATATTGAATAAGACTGTATCCAGTACTTACCCTTGGGGGACAACAATAGCTACAGGCCTCCCAACTAGACTGCATTGCCAAGCACAACATTGAGCTCTGCCATCCAGCCAGTTCTCAATCCACCTCACTGTCTGCTCATCCAAACCACATTTCTTGAGCTTATATATGAGGATGTTGTAGGAGACGGTGTCAAAAGCCTCGCTGAAGTCAAGGTAGACAACATCTACTGCTGATCCCTCATCCCATCATAGAAGACTATCAGACTGATTAAACATGATTTCCTCTTGATGAATCCATGCTGACTACTCCTGATCATCTTCTTATTCTCCACGTGCTTGGAGATGACCTCAAGGACAAGTTGTTCCATCACCTTCTTAGGGATGGAGGTGAGGCTGACTGGCTTGTAGTTTCCCGGGTTCTCCTTCTTGGCCTTTTTGAAGACTGGAGTGACATGATCTTTTTTTTCAAGTGCCCAGGTACCTCTCCTGTTCTCCGTGGATCCTGTCTGGGACCATGGATTTGTGTGTGTTGGGTTTATCTGAATGATCTCTAACCTGATCCTCTTTGAGCAAGGCAAAATCTTCCTTTCTTCATACTTTTTTTCTTATCTCCAGGGTCTGAGATTCCTGAGGCCTGGTCTTAGTAGTGAAGACTGAAGCAAATAAAGTATTCAGTAACTCTGCCTTCTCTGCATCCTTCATCACCAGGGCACCCACACCATTCAGCAGTGAGCCCACATTTTCCCTAGTTTTCCTTTTGCTATTGATATTTTTGAAGAATACCTTCTTGTTATCCATGACATTCCTTGCCAGATTTAATTCCAAATGTCCATTGTCCATCCTTGTCATGTTCCTGCGTATTCTGACAATGTCCCTATATTCCTCCCAATAGTCCTGTCCTTTTTTCTACATTCCATATGCTTTCCTCTCTGTTTGAGATTTGACATGAGGTGTTTGCTCATCCATGCAGGTTCTTGCACCTTTAAATAAAGTTTCTTATTTATCGTAAAATAGAGGACAATGGTATAACAGCTTGGAAAGCCTTGGAAGGTACACACACACACACACACACACACACACACATATATAATTTACTCCCATTTTAAGTTCTATGTTGGTGTCCACAGGTTGAATGATATTTGTATAAGTGATATTAGATAAGTGATATAAGCTGAGAAAGTGTGGGGTAGAGGAATGGACAGTAAGGTGGGTTGAGAACTGGCTGACTGGCTGAGCTCAGAGGGTGGTGATTGGCAGCACAGAGTCCGGCTGGAGACCTGTGACTAGCGTTGTTCCCCAGGGATCAGTGCTGGGTCTGATCTTGTTGAATGAGGGAATAGTGTCCACCCTCAGCAAGTACGCCGATGGCACAAAGCTGGGAGGAGTGGCTGATACGCCAGGAGGCTGTGCTGCCATTCAGCAAGAACTGGACAGGCTGGAGAACTGGGCAGGAAGAAACCAAATGAGATTTAATAAGAGCAAGTGTAGCGTCCCGCACATGGGAAGGAACAACCGGACATATCAGTACAGGTTGTGGGATGACCTGCTGGAGAGGAGCTCTGAGGAGAAAGACCTGGGGGTCCTGGTGGATGACAGGTTGACCATGAGCCAGCACTGTGCCCTGGTGGCCAAGAGGGCCAATGGGATCCTGGCGTGCATTAAAAGGAGTGTGGCCAGCAGGTCAAGGGAGGTGATCCTCCCCCTCTACTCTGCCCTGGTCAGGACTCACCTGGAGTACTGTGTCCAGTTCTTGGCTCCCCGGTACAAGAAAGACAGAGATCTCCTGGAAAGAGTCCAGCGGAGGGCCACAAAGATGGTATGGGGACTAGAGCATCTTCCCTATGAAGAAAGGCTGAGAGATCTGGGTCTGTTCAGCCTGGAGAAGAGAAGACTGAGAGAGGATCACCTCAATGTATATAAGTATCTGAGGGGAGGGGGACAGAAGCCAACCTCTTCTCAGTGGTTTGTGGGGATAGGACAAGGGGCAATGGCTGCAAGTTAGAGCACAGGAAGTTCCACACTGACACGCGAAAGAACTTCTTCACAGTGAGGGTGACGGAGCATTGGAACAGGCTGCCCAGGGAGGCTGTGAAGTCTCCTTCTATGGGGATATTCAAGGCCTGTCTGGATGCCTACTTGGTGAGCCTGCTCTGAGGAACCTGCTTTGGCAGGGGGGTTGGACCTGATGACATCTCGAGGTCCCTTCCAACCCCTTCAATTCTGTGATTCTGTGATATTTAACCTCTTTGCCTTTTAGAAGTCAAATGTCTTGATATATGGAATATTCTGTTCCAATTTTTCAAGAATCATCAGCTAACTTCCAAGAAGGAATAAAAAATAAATTCAAGATTGATCAGCCTCTGGAAGGCTGATCAATCTTGATTTATTTTTTTATTTTATTTTATTTTTTTTTGTGCGCGTGTGTGTTTATGTTGTTGCTTTTTAAATTTATTTTTTAATAACTGAGAATTTAATCTTGAAAATTGTACTTCTGGGGATAAAAGAGGCAGCCATCGTGTGTAGGAAGTTTTGATCACTCCCTGCTATGTGAGCAGCTACATTCCCAAAGACTTTGCTTAAAGAAGCATTCCAGGATGAAGACTTTAATAAGCTACAATGAAAAAGCTATGTCAAAATTAGTGGGCACAGCAGAATAATGCCTCTAAATCATGTAAGTATATCCAAGTATATACCTACTGTATACATACATGCATTAATTTCTGTTGCAAAACAAGGTAATATAAAGTATGGGGGATTTTATTTTATTTTTTTTCATTTTTAAAGACTGAAAATAACTATCTGTAGATGTTCTCAGGATAGTTGATCAAACACTTATGTCTATATTCATCTTCCACATAGCAAAAGGAGTTTCCAATTTTAAAGGAGAAAATTCAAATTTTAAAGGAGAAATTTCAAACTGCAGAAGTTTATTCAAATCTATCAATATCAAAAGAGGCTTAGTTATCCTGCCAAACAAGACTACTCTCAGTCATTATTGCACCTGATATTTCAATGTTAGGTCATTAATATATTAATTAATTAATTAATTAATACTTTATTGATTCAGAATGCAGTGGAAGCCTCTGGAAGTATTTCTATTGACTTTAATCAGAGTAGTTCTAAATCCAAATGAGGCATATAAAACAGTGAGACATTGAGTCATCTAATGTTTACAGAAATAAGATAAGGAAAACAATATAGAAAGGTTCAATAAAAGTAAGAATACCGTTTCTGTCAAAAGGAGGGACAGTTATTAGAAAAAGAATAAGTAAAAATAAATAAGAATGACAAAATTAATGAATGATAAATGGATAATTTACTGATATTCAAGAAACAACGCCAGTTAAAATTCTGTTGCTTTCAGAAGGTAAGATGTATAATCCTTCCTCTTATATAATTACCTGTACAAGTCGAAAGATTTACCCTTCAGACAAATGTAGAGCTCCTGTTGCAGAGTCTTCTGGTCTTATAAAATCTTTCAGAGACATGCTAGACTTAGTAAAACCTGGCAACTTTGGTATTTACCCCAACAGGGATGTACATGTCAGGTTTAGAAGCTGTCGCTGTAAATTAAAAGATCCTTATTTCAACAGAAGTTCTTGAAAACTTCATACTACTGGAAGCATAAACTCAATGAAGAAGTCAACAGGAGAATAAAGTATCAAGCTGAATGGACTCACAATCAGAATAGGGAAATATATGCAAAAACACTTGAAGGTTTTTAACATTCTTTTAATGATCAGTGCACTTGTAATGATATCTGAGTATGACTCAGTCAGGGCTACCTCATAAGTATCAGACACAGAGTTACAGATGTCTACCAGAATTCTCCGTGTTGATCATACACCATATATTTCCTACAGAAAAGAAAAAATAAAAAGGAAAGGAAAAAAAAAAAAAAGAGAGAGAGAATAAATTTGCTAGAAGAAAGATTTGGAATATGAACAAGCATTGTCTCACATTCTTCCCTGATGTTTTCAGGTCTCAGGATGAGTGAAGAAGTGTACTGGGTCTGACTAGAATGCTAACTTTCCCTGAAGCAGCCCATACAGTGCTGTGCTCTGCACTTGTAGCTGGAACAGCAGTGTTATCACACCAGTGCTGGCACAGCATCGGGACTCTCTCTAACCCTCCTAGGGGGTGGGCAAAAAATGAGAAGAAAAACATTACCAGGGCAGCTGACCTAAACCAACCAAAGGGATATTCCATACCATATGATGTCACACTTGGCAATAAAAGGTGGAAACAGGAAGAAGAGGGGAGGGGTGGGCTCTCAGTGTGAAAACATCGGTCCTCCTCCTGAACACTGGCTATGTGCGTTGAGGCCCTGCTTCGAGGACGTGGTCAAGCATCACTCATTTGTGGGAAGTAGAGAGTAATTTCTTACCTCTGCACTTCCACATAGCCTTCATTTGTTTTATTTATTTGCTTTCCTCCCTTTTTTTTCCTTTCCCCCTTCCTTTTCCCCTTTCCCCATTTTCTTTTCCCCTTTAGTTAAATTGTTTAGTTCATAATAATCTTTTTTTTTTTTTTAAATTATTATTATTATTATTTCTCTTTAATTAAATTGTCCTTATCCCAACCCGTGAGTTGTTCTTTGCTTTACTTCTTCCCCTCCTCATCTAAAAAGAGGGGGAGTGAGAGAGCAGTTGTGGTGTTTAGCTGCCCAGCACGGTAAAACCACCACAAGAAGAAAAATTTACTTGACTCTTTTCCACAACTGTTTTCAGATAGTTAAATACATTTCCTTGTTTTCTTGGTGTTTGGACACTCATATGTGAGGCTGATGCTTCAGAATTTTCTCTGACTGCTAAAAATAACTCAATAAAGGCTGTGGAGTCTGTCTGGCTGTTGCATATCTGACCTGGTTGGCTGCCAGGTATAATGCTCCCCTGCCCTCCCTCCCTGCTTTCCCCAAATGTTTAATAATTTAAACTACTGACAACTTCATTTAGGATGGTAATAAATGAGAAGATTGTAAAGTAGCCACAAGGAAAATCCAATGACTTCAAACCAATACCATGTTGTAGAAGAAATTCATGCTATTTTAAAACAATTTCAAGAATGATTTAGTAAAGGATTTCCTTAGGGGAAATATTTTTAATATAGTTTTCATTTTCCATTAAAATTAGCTGATAATTATGTTACAAGTAGATAATCCAAAAGACACTTTTTCTAAAAAATAGAAGACACAACCCACTGTCTCTCTTCAAGGGGAGTAAGTTCTTGTTTGCAAATTACTCTGTTTCATTTCCTTTATGTTCTTCCAAATTTAGGACAACACAAACGTAGGATCTTTACTTCTTTACCTGTAATTGTCTGAAAGAAATAGAGGATTCAGCCTTGTAAGTTTTCTACTAAATGACTCTTAAGACTCCACACCATCTATAATGAGACTGATGTCTGTTTTCAGGCCACAATTTAGTTTCTGTTATACAGGTTTGTTTGGACAAATCTGAAATTAAATTACAAGTGTGTATAATGTAAATTTCTATTAATTCTCAGAAGAACTCTGCACAAATTATTTTTCTGGAATATTTTTCATCTGGTAGATAAATTACCTATATATCAATACAAGATGGACTGAACTAGAAAATAAAACTTGAAAACATCTGCAAAATTTAATGGTCTTATTCCACAAATTTTAAATGTATTCCACAAGGAGTTTCTTCCACTCATTTTCAAGGTACCTAAACATTTCAAATAAATTGAGATTTCTGCTTAACTTTATTGCTTTAACCATATTAGCATAAAAGATTTTGCAAAGTAACTGGATGGAGGAAATTGTAGTCTTCTGGAATTTCTCAACAGAAGAAACAAAATGAACAAAAAATTCTGCAGTGATATCCTGGTGGAATTTAAAGTCTTCATAGAATAAGAACGCAATATAAGTAACTCAGATATTAATATACACTATCAAAATAGTATATTATAATCAGGATTTTTCAGGATAATTATGAATCTGGGTAAAAAGACAAATTTGTATATGTCTTGGTTGAAAAATCCAGTCTGTACGCTTTAGAAGCAAAAGTATTGGTAAATATATGCATATATGAATTAAAAACAAAACAGGAATTAAGCTAATCTGGAAGTTTGTTAAAGCCTGAAGCAAACCATTTGAAATCACTTTTACTGTTCTAGCTGTTTTTTTGGAACATTGTTTTGTTATGACATAAATAAAATACTAGCTTCCTAAAATACTAGCTGAAGATAGGTTGAAACGCAACAAGCTGAAAAACAATATACCTGAAATCTGAGAAAACTCTGTTCATATATAAGCCACACATTATTTTCTGCACTTCATAATATTTATTGGATTTCAGTTTAGGCAATATTCCTGAAAACAGTATTTTGAAGGTTTTTATACTTGTCCAGGGACTTTAGGATGATCTCAGAGTGGAGTCTTGTTTTCAAACTGATAGAAGAGCAGAAGTGAAATCATTGAAAGGTAAGTAACATAAAGGGCAAAATCTACTTTTTGTTTGGTTGTTTGTATATGACAATTAATTCAATTAAGTTTGTATCAAAAGGTCACATTTGGCCCTAAGCATTGTAAATTTGATTATCTTTATTTGGTTTCTTCAGAGAAGAACTAATAACAGCTCTTTTTCCACAGACAAGAATTTTTAGGTGTATGCATCTTCTTATCCACCCTGACAAATCTATTTCCATAAAATAGGTCATCATTTATGGCAAATGTCTCTAAGCAGTCTTTATTCTTACATAAAAAGTTAAATAAAAGTTTACTATTTGAATGCAGTAAAGTCTTTAAGAATGAATAAACCACAAAAACATATTCAGTCTTTGGCTGTCAGAGCTACCTTTATGTCCTCAGAATCCCTCTACAACAGTTTCCATTGAATATAGTGACACTTCAGATTAATTGCCAGATTCTCCCCTGCTGAGCTCAGCCAACAAACCACTCATGACTCAAACAGATGTTTCTGCACTTCAGGCAGACTACAGCATGTTTGTATTCCCCATGCTCCCCTACCTCGATCAGCTGTCGCAAAGGGTTTTACTAGGGACGTTGTAGGAATTTTGCTCAAGAAAACAAGATGCTAACCCACCAGTAGTGCTGTAACATAGCCTAAATTTCCATCAGACAGCACACAGGGGAATCCAGGGGATGGAATTTATGAAAATTAAGGATTAGCTTCATCAATATAACTGTACTAATAGTTACTGGGGCAAAGGCAAGGAGGCAGGGGATGGAGAGGAAGGAAGAACATGTTCCTTGAAAAGTATGCTAGAAAATAAATTTGTCTGAGTTAATTTCCCTAAAGATTGCCATAAAGACAGAGGGAGAAAAAAGTAACCATCTGAGGCAAATGTTCTACGTCCTGAAGGGAGCTAAGTTGAGGCTGGTATATTAACGCTGGAGAAGTAAGACAAAACATTATAAGGACCAAACTACTGTGGCAAGTCTCCCTCTGAATTCCCTTGTAGTCCTCAGGTACCCCAAGGAAACCTCCTTTAGGGGAAGATCAGATTGGCTTTCCTGCAGATGTTGCAGCAAAATGTACCATAACCCCAGCTGAAGATTTAGCATTGCTAGGAACAATGGATGAAAAGTGGATATGAGCCAGTGGTGTGAGCTTGCAGCACAGAAAGCCAACTGCATTCTAGGCTGTATCAAAAGAAGTGTGACCAGCAGGTTGAGGGAGGTGATTGTCCACCTCTGATCTGCTTTTCAAGACCCCATCTGTAGTACTGCATCCAGATCTGGGGTCCCCATCACAAGAAAAACATGAACTGCACTTAGTGTGAGTCCAGAGGAGTGACATGAAGCTGATCAGAGGGCTGGAGCACCTCTCCTATGAAGAAAGGCTGAGAGAGCTGGGGCTTCTCAGCCTGGAGAAGAGATGGCTCCAAGGTGACATTATTGCAGCTTTTCAGTACTTAAAGGGGGCTTATAAAAGAGACGAAGAGCAACTCTTGCTCAATCAGATAATGACGGGAAAAGGGAATGGTTTTAAACTAAAAGAGGGGAGATTTAGATGGGATAGTTAGTTGGAAATTCTTTATTCAGACAATGAAAGCACTGGAACAGGTTGCCCAGAGAGGTTGTGGATGCCCCATCCCTGGAGGTGTTCAAGACCAGGTTAGATGAAGCCCTGAGCAAACTGATCTAGTGTCCCTGCTCATAACAGGTGAGTTAGAACTATAATCTTTAAGGTGCCTTCCAACCCAAGCCATCCTATGATTCTCTGAGTGGCTGGCAAACACAGCTGAATCTGTATGTACAACTTCTGTTTTTTTTTGATCTTCCCCCTCTAAGCATTAGTAACCTCCCATCTTTCCACACAAACTTTTGTGGTGCCCTTTTATCCTTCAGTTCTTTCTTTTCTTACAGAGATGTCAAAAATATAACCAAGTCTGCTTTTGCTGCATCTCACTTGCTATTTCAAAATACTTAATCATCTGAATAAAATTGGATTAACAAGAACCGTGGAGTTCTGTGCAATTATGTATGGGCTGGTCATAAATGTTTAGAAGTAGCACATTTTCTGAATATGTCATTTTTCCAGTGGCATTCCTCTCCCATTTCCATATATTCATTTATATATTTTCAAAAAATCTACCATTTATGTAGGAAGACATGGAAAAGTTTTCTATTTGGCAAATATTTTCTCAGTCTGAAGGATTTGTAGCCTTTCTTCTTTGTTTTTGTGTATGGTTTTAACTCATTGCTTTACTCATGAAATATATGATGCCAATCCATTCCACATTCATTTTTTTTCCACTTTTTTTTTTTTTTTTTTAATTAGTATTATTATTAGCTATAGTGCCCTCCAGCTTTCTACTGATTTCTCTTCCACTGTCAGACTCTATTTTAGTAAACACAAAATTTTCAAAACTCCTTGCCTAATTGCTTCTTTCTCTATTATACTCTAGTCAAGTATTTATCTTTTTGGTTGGACGGCTTCCACATCCATGCTACCTATGGATCAATAGATTAGGGCCATTGTGATCACTTGAATAATTGTTCTTAATTTCTATTCATATCATCTGGAATAGTGGAGTTGTAGTATGAGAATGCAGAGACTGGAACCACCTCCACAATTCTGCCTGGAGGAAAAGCATTCAAGTGCTGTGGTGAAAGTACATTCTTCTCTGAAACTTGAAACATATTCAGAAGCTCTGGGAATGACATCTTTTTATTTTTTCTGGAAGAAAAAAATCAGAGCTATTTCTGTAGATATTAAAACTAGACAGTTTATAATAAAATATTTTAGGAGAAAACTATCTCCTGATTCATTAACACAGATTATTTTACTGAAATATTATTTTACATTTATTGAGACATCTGTGTCTACTGGAAATGATAGGATCCTTATAACCCAGATCCTCTCAGTAGCCTTCTCTCTCTGTCAGACACTTTTTTCAAGTTAAACATTGCATTTGTTTCAAGATCTTGGGAAATATATGTGTTAGAGATAAAATTATATATTCTTATTAATTATTGCTACCATACAAATATTTCTAAGTAGAAAATACTTTTATATGCATCACATTTTTATTGTCAGTTAAAAAATTGAATTTGAAAACTTCATATTTCAAAGTAATTTTCTGTGGTTATGAAAAATCTCTGCTGTAGTTCTACTGGGGAATGAATGCAATTTTTCTCTTATTTCTCCTTTGCAACCTCTGATTATATAAATATAAGACTAACAATACATTATATCTCCAGAACTTCATACTCAAAGTTCATTGATAATGAATTCCTCAAATTTATGGGGAAAATATCATGATTATAGCACCTTTATAGGCACTTACGATTCTTTACATAGCATATATCTAAGGGATTTTAAGACTTATCATACTATTCTTGTTGTTAAGGTTATTTTTTTCTAATAGTTAGCTGCAGCAAACCCATTTAGACACCACAGCTCTCAGCAGGGGCTTTAAGTCACAGACAATGTCCTTCTGCTTTCTTTTTACACTCCATGGTATTACCATGACTGAATCACTGTCACCCACTAGATATAGACAAAATATGTGATGAAGAGAAGGAAAAAGAAATAACTTGCCATACAAACTAAAATATATACATACAAAATAACTTGCTGTGGTGTTTTGTAATACCACTGCTGTCAGTCAATGACCAGCAGTATTGCTAGTGCAAAGCACAGGGCTTGCTGCTGATTTAATTAGCTTGAGTTGAGATAAAGTTCAGCTATGCAGTGCAGTTATTCACAGGAAGTTCAGAGGAATTCACAGAATGTATTGTGAGAAAGGGAAAATACAGAAATGGATGAATGGGACACAGACCTTGAGCCCAGACACTTACAGACTAATAGACGGGACCATATATTTATTAAACATCTGGGTAAACATCTGTGTTACTGATATATGAGATGCAATATTTGAAAAAAAAAAAAAGAAAAGTCCTGGTGAACTGTTCCTAGATATTAGAATTCTAAAGTTCTTCTGCTTCTGACAACAAAAAACTTGTTGACTTTTCTTTCTAGGAGGTTGCTTGCAGAACAGGCTGGTTCAGATATTTCTTTGCCCACTGTATTTTGGGCAACAACTCAAGTCTGCCACTGTCTGACAGTAATGTCATCCTGCTCATCTCCATATCTGATACAACTATATCTATATTCAGTGGAGGGAATTGGACAGTCCTACTTTAGCTTATACTGTTGCAGGGGGTTCAGTGGATCGACAGCCAAGAAGAAATTTTATATACACAAAGATGTATATATGTATATTAATAGATACAGATGATATGCATATGTTTATATCTATGTGCATGTATATGTACATATATATACATATACATGTATACATGTATATACATATACACATATGCTCATATAAATTCATATATATGAATTCATATGAGCATATGTGTAATTATATGCATATATAAAATTAAAGTCTAGATCTATGGAAAGAAAACATTATATACCAGACAATTCAAGAATTAGTTAAGTGGCTTACTTTAAAAACAGGTCAACTACAGCCAAACATTTTGGAAGTATAGAAATACTGTTTTTTCAAGATTACAATATTTCTTCCCCCAAATTTTAAGACTCATTTGCCTTAAAGTAGCAAGCTGAAGAAACTCTTCATGTTTTATTCAGTGATCTTGCTAAAGAATTATTTGTCAGGAGGCAGCTGAGTATGGAATTCTTCAGACGCTAGCAGAATTTCATTCATGTAATTATCCTGCATTGGCTCAGTGTTCATCTACAAAACAGAAATGGCATGATAGACACTTCATAAACTGTATTTATGTGACAGACTTCACTAAAATGTGTCAAATCCAGATGGCTGCAGTATCTGGACAGCATACATGGATCTACACAGGAAACAAACTGTTCTCATAGGGATAAGACAAAGATAATATGATGAGAACGAATGACAAGATAGTAGTTTGTTATGAAGGATGTAACAGAGAATCCTCTTCTGATGGTAAAAGATAGTTTGTAAATAAATAAATGTTTGTTTGTTTTTTCTATGCAGTTGACATATTTCTCTAGTTCTTATAGTAAAAAGTTCTTAAATATTACAAAAAGAAGGAAACAAACAAACAACAACAACAACAAAAAACAACAGGATAATTTACTGAATAAAACAACCAAGTAAATCTCCTTAGTGTACAACAAAGGCTGAAAAGCTAAAAACTTCCAGAAGAATGTCTTAAAAAGTCACAAAGTGTGTTTATACATGTACATGCATGAGGTGACAAAATTAAGATGACCTTTAGAAACAATATGGCTTTCAACACTGCTTGGTTTAACAATGATCATCCAAATTACCTTAACAATGACTTTGGGACATACAGAAATGGTCCAGATGCTCAGGATATCCCTTCATATCCCTTCAGCTCAGGATGCTCCAAAGCTTGTGATTACAGAAAGTTGCAAGAGTAGAAGGAACACAGGCTCTCTTTTTATTACAGTCACTCCACTGGCCAGTGAAGCAACTGCCAGGATACTGAATTAAACGGATATTTATTTTTCCCCACAGGGATGTTCTTATCTTATGATGCAACCCATCCTTCCTTTTTCAGACCTATATTTTAAAGTACAATGTCTTTGAATAAAATAATTTTCTATAGTAAATACTAACTAGATAAAGACTGTTTTCCTAGTACTGTTTGGGAAGCCTTGATAATTAACATAAAAATTTCAGAAAACAATTATAAGCAAGAATTTACTTTCATCATTTGCCTGTGAAGCATAGAAGCAGAATTCTAAAAACCTTTGGTTTCATGCATATCTAGTAATTTTGTCAATGATTAATTTTTTTTTTCTTTACCTCTAAACTTCCCTGTACTCTTCTTTCTATAATTTGTATTTAAGGCTTCACAACAAAATAGCTATATAAATATTTCATGATTTCACTGTGTATCTGAGACCACTTATACAGAATGGCCAATGTAAAAGCAGTTTGAATTGCTTTAGTTAGCAATATTCCTTCTCTTTTTAAAGGCACTGACTCTATTGCTTCTTGAAGTTATTTTCAGTGGCAGCAAAGAGGTATTAGTAAATGTCCAATTTATTGGTCTAACTTCATTACAAACTTGCTGCACTTCTAAGAGAGCAATACTTACAGCATAACAGATGCTCATAATTTATTTATTTTTAATTGCTTGGCAAAATTATTTCTCTCCCTCACTCTTTTTTTTTAATTTTTTTTTTTTTGGTCATCCTCTGTGCTTTACATCCAATATGAAATAAAACCTGTCACATGAACCACCCAACTTTGTGGAATGTTGTGATTCTTCTCATACTTAGTAAAAATATAATCAAAACAAAACAAAACATAAAACCTTGCATTCTTTCTTTTCTGACAATGGATTTTTATGATGCTTTTTATAGCACATTTTGGTGTGATACTGACACACATTTTTTTTTTGTTGTTTTTTTGTTTTCTTCCCCATGTGTAACATTCATATAAAAGCATTTTGCACTTTATCTGTATATGTTGAAAATAGAAGAGAAAGAAAGGCTAGTGGAGCAAATATTTCAATTAGACATAATTATATAAACATACCATTATAAAATATTTATAAATATTCTATATTTTTATAAACATTATTATATAAATATATATATGATTATATATTATATAAACTATATAATTGTATAATTACATAATTATATAGCTATAAAAATATAAAATAATAAAATATTTTGATTCTGAGGTAATTGCAACACTACAGAAGAACAAGATAGAGGTTAGCTGGCTAGGGAAGAAAATGTGCATCATATATTACTGTACCCAGAGATAAAAAGGGAGACAGAAAATAAATTAATGATAAAATGTGAATGGCAGAGTGCATACGTAAGAAATCATCAAGCTATTAGAAAAACAGAAGGTGCAGAAAAGTGTAAATATATAAGAGAATGGAAAGAATGTGTAAATACAAAAAAAAAAAAAGTGCAAAAATATCAATTATTCAATTCCAAATTTAGTAAATTAACATGGGAGAAGAATGGTATTCTTATAAGATGTGGGTGAAATAGAAGAGAATCAAATAGATAACAGCCAGATGTGGCTAGAAAAAAATAATGGGAACTATACATAAAACAAAGGGGGGAAAAAGCAAAAAGCATAGTATGAATAGTATGGAAAATGTGTAAATTATATAGAATTAAGTAGGAATTGTCATTTAGGTTAACTTTTATTTACTGTAAGATGCTTATTACACTCTTCTTTTATTGGATTAAGTGTGGAAATTGGTGATTTGAGTTCACAAAGTCACACCCCTGCCTTATCACCCCAGCAATAGCTCACAGTGTAGTCAATGTAGTCAATGTAGTCCATGTAGTAAAATCATTGCTGACAGGTGACCATTCTATGTGTGTAGTAAGTGAATATATTATAAACATACTACAGTTTTTCCCGGAACTCCTCCTGAATTCCATGGAGCCTTTCTGTTGAATTTGTTAGAAGATGCATCAGACTAAATATATATATAAATATATATATAGACATGATGTTTTAAAAGAAACATGAAAAAATATATTTAGGATAGATTACTAGAAGGAAAAGAAAGCCTGATTTTCAGACATGCTCACAGCTCCTACATAGCCATATATGTTAGAGTTCTCCTCACCTAGTTTTGATTGTTTGCAGCGTTTTTTTTTGTTTATTTATTTATTTTTTTTTCATCTAAGCTAGTCACAGCAGATGTCTTGTTCACTGTAGAGAAAGGTATTTCTAGGACAAAGCATCCTGAAGTAGTCTAAAACAATTCAGCTGACTTGTAGATATAGAGTTATCCTTCTCTTTCCATTGTGCATAGTATACAGTAGTAATTAGTTCAGGCATAGGTATTTGTACATTTAAATCCCACTCCCACAAAATGCAACCAGAGGTACCAAATCCCCGTGTACATCCCTCAAAGTAAGAGTAATGGGAATTGATCAGTTCTGATTCCTTTTGGAAATCTGTCCCTCACTTACATGCCTAGAGAAAAACTGAAGAGTTCTAAGCAGTTTTGGAAATTCAGTCTTTCTATCAAATAAATTAGTTTTTTCATGTCCTGTTTTCATGGTTTACCTTATCTGATGTAAATAATTTACAGTATTATATGTGAGAACAGCAGGTCTGAGTGGGCTGGTGTGAGATTCAGGTCTAAAATGAGGGCTGTCTTTTCTAATGAGGGGCAGTTGAGAGCTACCGTATGCTCCTAACATTCAAATTAGTATTACCATCTGTTAAACAAGTTGTTATTTCATATTTTTATTCATTTTACTTCTTTCCTTTTATAGCTAATTATTAAGAAATGATCTTAGTTCTAAACTCTTTACCTGGAGTTTTCAAAGCTTTAGAAGTAAGATTCATCAAGTGTTGGCAAAGCTATAGATCTCTTTGAAAAGTGTATAGATCATAAACTGCTCCCCCTAAGAGTTCATTGGCTATTGTTATTATTGTGCGTCTTTCACATCACAAAAAACATGAACACTTGAACATAACATGTTCAGCCATGCTATTCATATATTTATGTCTGAAGTCTATTAAAAGCCCCAAACATTGTTTTCATGGCATGGTGTCAGAGAAGTGTAAAGAGAATATATGGAGGAAAACTATTTCCAAAACTCATTACACTATCCACCTTTGAATGCAATGCTTTCTAAACAAAATAAGTTTATGTTAACGTTTTTACAAAAATCCTGCATTAGCAAATAATATTAATTTGGCAAATTAAATTGATTTTTTTTCCTTTTTTTTTTTTTTTTTTTTTTTGTACTTTATTTTTGCTATTTGTTTGTTTGTTTGTTTGTTTTTGTTTTATAGGAGTGTGCAACTATTTAGGAACTTTAAGTTTTGTCTGTCAGTAGAATTATAGATTACCTTGTACATTTCAACTTCTTTTCCATATATGCAATTATTTGTTAAATACAAGTTAAGCTCAACATGTTAAGCTTACTTTAGTCTATATTACAAAGATCTCTCAAAATTTGGTTGCAACTATTTTGTGCAGCTTTGTTTAAGTTCCTTCCTCTACTTAGTATTTTTCCAGTGTAAAAGACCTATACACCTTTATGTATATTATTATATTTCTCTATTCATTAGATCACAGGCTAAAGTTGTGTGTTACACCTGAACTTATATAATTCTCCCCCCCAACTTGCTCATACCATGCTTTTCTCTTTATCTGTTGGTGCCCCAGCTAGATTTTTTTTTTCTGTTAGATAAGCAGGAATTCCTCACACTCCTCCTCATACTCTCTGCTGAATGGATTCAGCTCAGTAATGTAGCATAAAAATACTCCCCACGCCCTTTTATTTATCTATTTATTTATTTATTTATTTATTTATTTTTATTTGACTGGGTAGGTTTTCCAGTGCTTTAATTAGTTCACTTGGTTCAGTGACCCTACAAATGTAAATAAGAGGGCAACAGTATATACAGCAAGGGTGAAGGGATGGAGAGAGAAAAGGGAGAAGAATCTGCTTTGCGAAGGTATTCTTGAAAGGTAGCTTGCAATTTCCATTCAGCTGACCCCAGCACATCAAATTTTCTCCACCTCATATTCAGTTTAAATGGAAAGTCTTCAGTTATATTTGCTTAAGAGAAGTCATTAATCAATCAGTATAAAAAAAGTTGTCTATACATTACATGCTGCTACCTGCCAGGTATGGTGAGATTTACTAGTCATACACAGATTTTTATTTGCTGAAGTTTTCGTATATGCTGTAGTACCAATTCATGCTACCCCAGTACTGTCAATATAACATCTCTAGGTGGTATACCTACAGTAAAATGTATTTCTGCTTTGTAAGGAAACTTTGGATGGTGACTCATATAAATACTAAGATAAATACTTAGATAAGAACAGGACATGGGTGACTTCAAACACATACTTAACTACATTAAATATATAAATATTTATATTTCACTATAAATCCATTTTGATCTCCTTTTGGATATCATCTTTTTTCTTTCTTTATTAGTTTTTTTTTTTTTCACTTTCACTTAATTTGTTGTATAATAATAACCAGAGAGAGGGAGATCTGTTTTATTATTATTTATTATTATTATTGTTGTTGTTGTTGTTGTTGTTGTTGTTATTATTATTATTATAAGGGAAAAGGTTGCTTTACATTTTAAGAAATTTCTCAAAAAAAGAACACAAACAAACAAAAACTACCAACAACAAAAATTAATAATTCAGACTCAAAAATTAATAATTCAGACTATGTTCCTTAACATTGCAACTAAAGGTCCAAGAATATATATGAGAAAAGTAATAAATATGTTCCCTTCCCTTCCCTTCCCTTCCCTTCCCTTCCCTTCCCTTCCCTTCCCTTCCCTTCCCTTCCCTTCCCTTCCCTTCCCTTCCCTTCCCTTCCCTTCCCTTCCCTTCCCTTCCCTTCCCTTCCCTTCCCTTCCCTTCCCTTCCCTTCCCTTCCCTTCCCTTCCCTTCCCTTCCCTTCCCCTTTCTTTCTCTCTTTCTCTCTTTCTCTCTCTCTTTCTCTCTCTTTCTCTCTCTTTCTTTCTCTCTTTCTCTCTTTCTTTCTCTCTTTCTTTCTCTTTCTTTCTCTCTCTCTCTCTCTCTCTCTCTCTCTTTCTCTCTCTCTTTCTCTCTCTCTTTCTCTCTTTCTCTCTTTCTCTCCCTCCCCCCCACCTTTTTTTCCTGCCTGACTGCCTAGTGATGTTTCAGTTAAAATCTCCCTATTACTTTCATAATTTTTAGCCCTATCTTTTGGGGAATGGGAGGAATTAATGTGGTGCCTCTTTTCCTAGTTATTAAGCCTTCCTTTTATTGCTTTAACGAAATTCTCTCTTTGATTTATAGTTATATTTAATCCCAATATTTTCTGAACTGTCAGCAAAAATAGTCTAAATATCAACATGAAGAAATGACAGTAGAAACAGTGAAGAAGCTTTCATTGTTTTCTGCATTCTGCACTAGGTCAAATCATTTAAAAAGAGTTGCTAAAATTGAGGTTATAATTCTTGTTAAAATACAAGCATTGGAAACATAAAAAGGTATCCTTTCCTTTGATCTGTAATAGGAAAAAGGGGGTAAAGGTTTCAGCTTCAATGGATTTTATTTTCACCATGGAGAATTTAACATAGCTGTAGAATTGGTTCACTTGAATAGCATGTCTTCAAAAGACAAGAATCAACCATGGAGCATATCATACTCTTAAATTTAACATGAAAAAAAAAAAAAAAAAAAAAAAAAAAAAGGCAGAAAAGATTTAAGGTTCCTTAGCCTCTCCCCAAAGAAGATGCTGTGGTAACTTCAAATTCCTGTAGAAGTGAGCATAAGCTGTGTTTTTTGTTGTGTTTTTTTTTTTTTTTTTTTTTTTTTTGGTTACATTTTTTAGACCTTAACAATATCCTTCAGCTCTATTTATTTATCTATTTATATTTATATTTGTTTATTTTTATTTTTTTATTTATTTTTCCATAGTCCTGGAATAAATCCTGGAACAAAGTGAAACTAAATCCAATGCATTGGAACCTTGATTAAAATAAAGTAAAGCATACACATGATGAAAATCATGGACCATATTCAGATTACTAGTCTGCAAGAAATCTGATCCTACCTTTGCATCAATTGTTTGCCTTGTAAAAAAATAAATAAATACACCGAAATTGGTTCATTTATTCTGTAAAGAAATAAGGACTAATAAGATCTGTGCTGAAGTGATTTTTTAACAACTTACATTAAAAAAAAAAATAATCTTTTATAATATACTCTAAAAAAAAGACCTTTAATTCACTCTTTTGCTTTCCTGAGCTCATTCTGCAATCTATATAATTGCTCATATTTATAGGAACTATATTCATTTGATTTTTCCGTCATTTCACCAGCCAGCCACTTAAACATTGAAGTAATTTTATTTTTTTTTTTAATATGATAATTCAATTTCTTTCTTTAGCTTTTTTCACTGATATTTAGTCTCTGTGAAGATATTGACTTGGGGGTTGATAAAGTCTGACGACACCCACAGCAGTGTAGTGTTATATAAAATACGACATATCTTCTAACCTGCAGCTTCCACTGCAGAAGTCCGTGGGTAGTCCATAAGCCTTGTGTAAGATCAGCCTATGCCAGAGTATTTATTTGATTTCCAAAGGTTTCTCGAATGGCAGTGGATAAATTAAATAAGTTCAGATCACTATAAACTGTACTGACAAGTTCACAGAATCACAGAATGATTTAGGATGGAAGGAAGAGGTCCAGCCCTCTCTGCCCAAGCAGGCTAGAACAGGTTGCCCGGGACCACACTGAGACAGTTTTGGGATGTCTCTAAGGAGGGAGTATCCACAACTTCTCTGGGAAACCTGTGCCAGTGTTCTTCAAAGTAAAAGAGTACTTCCAGATGTTCAGATTGAACTTCTTAATGCAAATTCAGTTTGTGTCCATGCCCCTTGTCCTGGCATCCCTGAAAAGAGCTTGGTTCTGTCTTATTTGCACACTCCCTTCAGATATTTATCCTAACAAGATCCCCCTTGATCCTTCTCCAGGTTGAACCATCCCAAGGCTCTTAGCCTTTTCTCATAGGAGAGGCACTCCTGCACCTTCATCATATAAGTGGCCCTCTATTGGACTCTTTCAAGTAAGTCCATGTCTGTCTTGTAGTAAGGAGCCCAGAACTGGATGCAGTACTCCAGGTACAGCCTCACCAGTGCTGAATAGACGGGAAGGGTCACCACCCTTGACCTGCTGGTGATGCTTTGTAAAAT
This sequence comes from Aythya fuligula, assembly GCF_009819795.1. NCBI lineage: Eukaryota > Metazoa > Chordata > Aves > Anseriformes > Anatidae > Aythya > Aythya fuligula. The sequence continues at coordinate 167,422,710 of NC_045559.1, read as the reverse complement.
GCAGCTAAATATACCTAGCCTTCTTAGCAGAAAGGGCCCATTGCTGACTCATGTTCAGCTTGGTGTTCACAAGTATCCATAGGTCCTTTTCTGCCAGCTTGCTTTCCAACTGTGTGACCTCCAGCCATGTGCCGGTGCCTAGGGTTGTTCCTCCCCAGGTACAAGCCTTCATACTTCTCCTTGTTGAACTTCATGGGATTCTTGTCAGTCTATCTCTCCAGCTTGTCAAGGTCACCCTGGACGGCTGTGTGGTCCTATGACAAATCAATCACTGCCTCCAGTTTTGCATCCTCTGTGAATTTACTGAGGGTGTATTCTACCCATTGTCCTGATTACTAATGAAGACATTAAACAGAACTGGACCAGATAGTGACCCCTGGGGTACTCAACTCATTACTGTCCTCCATCTAGATATCTGGCCTCCAAGTTAGACATCTAAGGGGGTCCACAGATATCCTTGAGTACCTCAGGCAGTACCTGATGTACTCAGTAACTGAATCAAGACAGTTGAATCAGGAAGAGTGTGAGATTTAGGTATCCAACTTTATGAGTAACAAATACAATTTAAAAGAGGTGTCTAAAGGCACTAGGGTAGATGTCACTTAGAAAGCCTTAGGTGTGGGAGTGTGACCATGGGGGTTGACAAGCCCGGTGACTGATGATAACATCGGACTCTTAATGATGAGGCCATAAGGAATGTAAAGAGTTTAGAAGGAACAAAGAAAAGTGATTAAGGGGAAGTCTTGCTGTCTCTGGCTCCTTGTTTTTCAGTTGTTAAGACATGGAAGTTGCTGGGTGTTTGCTGTTGCCAGGCAAACTTGTTGATCAATGAATAGTTAGTGGAAAAGTACTGCTGTAGAGCAAATGGTATAAGAAGGGAGCCTGTCCTCAGTAAGGAAGTTGAAGTTATGTGATCAATAAAGGAGTAGCAGTTACTAACCCTTAAAGAACCTTGGTCTCCATGTGATCATTATATCATACTTAGGGAATAAAAGAAATATTTGTGATATAGGTTGATCTCACATAAGACTGATGGGTTAAGAATAAGCCTTAGGATTCTATTAATGACATTTAAAGTGGTTCTGGCAAAAGCTCCTTACTCAAAAAGTCTCCCATCAGTCCTCTGTATCAGCATCACCATAATGCTAGAACATTTTAAGTGTCATTAATGGTGAAATTCTTTGTCATAAACTGAGCTGTCCAGTGCCATACATTTGGTTTTCATAACCAAGGAAGACTTAAGCTGGCAGGTATGGCACATTGCCTTGTAGAAGACCACAAAGAAGGCAGCAGCTAGAGACTTCAGATGTGAGGCAGAGGTCCATATGTAGGCAGTTGGAATGACCCTAGGGTGTTCACAATGTTTATGTTTACCTCTAAGTTAGTTATTTCAAATTCCATTTATAGCTAATGGAAAAAGAATGGCACTCTTAAGCCATAACTGATCTGACCTAATTTAGATGTGCTCATTAAAGGTCATACTCAAGCAACCTTCTTGAGTCAATGAGAGGCTGAAAATTGCATTAGAATACTTCTGAAAGCATTTTAAAGGAAACTTTGCAACTGCCTGTTCACTGACTCCTCACATTGAAACTGATAACCATATTACATAGCTGATGTTGGATAAAGTTAGTAGACAGACACAAGTTAAGATCAGCCCTCAAAGAAACAGCTGCTGAGTTTGTACGCACAGTGAGGCCAGACTGCTGCTATTTTGGGGGATTACTATTATTATTATTATTATTATTATTATTATTATTATATAATATAATAATTAATATAATGATATTACTATTAATAATAAATATTAAATTAATTAATATTTAATAATAATAATAATAATAATAATAATAATAATAATAATAATAAAGGAATAGGTGGCCCTGTAGGACTGTTGTTTTCTTAGGTTACATGGAGCAGACTCACTAAAAGAGAGCTGACAGAGATCCCTCTTTTTTCTATTGGTGACATGGAATCTGCCACAAACAGTCTGACTGAAAGAATATTGAAGCTGAAAGATTCAGGGCAGCAAAGATTAGAGTAAGAAAGATTTTCATTAAGAAAGATGTAGCTTGTATGGTGAGGTTAAATACATCTGATGTAACAGAAACTAGAAATTTTGGAAAGGAATAACAGTTGGAAGAGGTGAGGATAAGATACCAAGAAAGCCAGATTTGCTTGAAAACTAAAATTAGCAATCTGTAGAAGAAAGAACTCATTTAGTACATATTTAGTACATTTAAATAGGCATTATGTCTAATTCATATTATTGTTTCCATTGACTTTTTGATAATTTAAACTAGAAAAAGTGAACTGGTTGGTAAGATAAAAGAAATGAGGCTCAGGCTGGAGACCAAAACAGTGAAGGCTACTTGTTTTCAAGAATTCATTTCTAACCTCTGCACAACTTCCAAAGGCAAATCAGATATACTGCTACTTCATGTTAGTGAATGGTTTTTTGAGAAAACTAGTGAATTAAGCCTATATTCATGTGATCTGCATGTGTGGACTGAATCTAACTGTTGTTACATAGTAAAAGTTTATAGAAATGTTTATATATATTTATATATCAGGGAGACAGCTATGAATAATGAAAATAAGCTCTTTTGAAAAATAGTTTGTGGCATACAGAAATAAACTTTTTTAGGTTCAAATGAGAAGGTATGTGAATTATGATCTACTTGAAATCTGAATAGAACCTTACATTAGGAAACTATCTGGTTGGAAAATAAATATCTTTTCAAAATTTTTTGAGTTACTGAGTCCTGAGCAATTTTTTAAATTTTGTGACTATAACCAAAATTCTTAATTTAGAATGAGATCCAAGGGATAAATAATTGGATGCTGCTTTTTAAAGAGCTGATCCAAGAGCAAGACAAAGATTAAATTAGAGTGTCCTTCCGTAAGACCTAGGTAGGGAAACTTTGAAATGTTTCACATGAAGTAAATGATTGAAACAGTAGCTCCCAGTTAACTTCTGGTCAAATTTAGAAGAATTAAATCTATCAGAAAAAGTCAGAAACAGTTTGAGTCCAAAGTCAAATCACCCAATTGAAACTTATTTCTGTACCAGATTACTCTATAGTTGCACATAGCTAACAAAAAGTAGGTCAAAGGTATAAGTATTGAAAACAGAACATTAATGTTGTGTCCAACAACTCTCCTTAGTCATACCTTGCTGAACTGTAAAAATGTGTAAATGCAAAGAGCAAATTGAGAGCACGATAGTAGACTCTTAATCATCCTTTACGTATTCCATATCATGCGGCTATATTTCCAGCACCTTTCCAACATCTAGACCCTTTCTACACATCTAGACACTTTCCAGCAGCTAGAAGCAACAGACTTTATCAGATTAGGTACTACAAACAAATTAAATAATAATAATGAAAGAAAAAAATCCTGACTTTATGAATAAACAGAAAACATGATGAGAAAGGAAAACCATAGAAAGGCTATAATACTGCTAATAGATTTTGTCAGACCTTTTGTGTAATGCTGTGCAAGTTAAAGCTTTGAACTAAGTTAGGACAAAAAGAAGAGAAGAATTTAAGAAAATAGCAAAAGATGGTAAGGGAACAAATTTCATTTTTCACAAACATAGTTGGCCACTGAGCAGGACCAAACTGATTTAATTAATCTTGAACTACAAACTAGACTAACAGTTAAAACGAGTCTGCTGAGAAATAGGTGTTTGTATATATTTATCATGTAGGTTTGTTTTGTTTTAATAATAATAGATCTTTATACCAATGGTTAGTTAATGAATCTTGGGCTTTTCTGGGGGGCAGTGTTTCTCTGGCAGGTACAACAGGACAGAGACTGCACTTTTTTACAGTTTACTACCTGAAATCAGCAAAATGTAGTCCTACAAAGCTGGTATATATATCAGACTGCATTAAAATTTATAGCAATTCTAGTATCAAGATTTTTAAAATATGATTTTATTTTATTTTATTTTATTTATTTATTTATTTATTTTTATTTTATTATTATTTTTTTTTTTTTTAGAATATTTAATGAGAGAAGATACTAGTGCAAAACCAGTGAAGAGCTACAAAGATGGCCTGCAATGTCTTATATGGAGACTGGGATATCTGGAATTGCTCAGGCTGCGGGTCAAGGGGATCTTTTAAATGTGTGTAAAAACTGATGGGGGAATAAAGACAAGGGAGTCAAACTCTCTTCAGTGGTGCCCAGTGGCAGGAAAGAAGCCATAAGAACAGATTAAAAAAAAAAAAATAAAAAATGGAATTACATCAGAACATACACACACAAAACCACATTTTTATTGTGAGGATTATCCATCAATGAAACAGGTTGCCTAGAATGGTTGTGGAGCCTTAGTTCTCAGAGATATTCAAAGTGTTACAGGACACAGTCCTGAACAACCTGTTCTAATTGGACCTATTTTAGCAGGAGGGTTGGACTGGAAGATCTCAAGAAATTCCTTTCAGTCAAAACCATTATGTGATTCTGTGATTTCTGTCAAGTTTTTAAAATTATACCACAAATGAATTTTTATTTCAATGTTTTCAATAATTTGTTTTGAATATTTTATTTAAATATTTAAACAATGTTTGCATTAATACTCTTTGAGAAGCAGCTATCTGCAATAAAGTCAGACAGTCTGCCTGCCGTCCTCCCATGCTTTGAAGGGAGGAGATGAGACATACCATGATGTGGAAAATCTCTTCTTGAATAGATGCCTACATTTCAGGTATTAACACAAAATTGTTACTTTGCAGTTTGCTTTATTAGTTGTCTTCATCCATTCACTGTAGTTTAACTGGATCACATCCTTAGCATGTTGGAGACAATGGGAATACATTAATACACTAATGGATAGCTATGAAAGCGAAAGAAGTGGGAACCAGATGATGAGTTACAGACCTACCAATTCTAGCATTATCTTTTGTAGTAGAAATACACATTCATAAAAAAAAATTACATGATCAGGAATTCCTGCATTACAAAGGCAGAAAATAGAACAATCTTTGCAGAAAATAACTATGACGTGGCATATGATTAATATTTTACAGTATTGTCTAAATTTAAGAACTCATTTTGTTAAGACCCTGCCCCAACTCCTCCCTTTCTCCCTCCCCCCCCCCCCCTATTTATTTTGTGAGGACAATGGGATAGAGAACAGCAGGTACAGGGCTATGAGAAGAAATGGGACAAAAGACAAAAGATGTTAAGAAAATCATGTGATCAGTGCTGTTTGGGGATACTTACTGGGCAGCCTTATGTTTCAGCACTGCATCCTCAGTGTGGGATTGTAAACCAAAACTGTGGTGTTGAACATGTGTCAAACAGATTTCTGCAGTCAGGACCAAGAGATATTTTACCTAGCTAACAGGATAACACCCAGACCAATTAAACATTGTGGTATCACTATGCCTGTTCTAAGTTTGGGATTATCAGAATCTATCCTTTACTGTCTAAGTCAGTTTAGTGCTTTATTATTATATTATATTATATTATATTATATTATATTATATTATATTATATTATATTATATTATATTATATTAGTTATAAGGACTCAAACTTAGAAAATGCCAGAGTTAATTAAATTATTCCTTGTGCATTCTGTAGCAGTGAGTGTTTGGGTTGGTAATTATCAGGAGTAAGTGATCCATGATCAGTCACTGAAGGCATATGGAATGATTGCACTTGCATCCTCTTAAAAATTCACTTCAAAATGCAGATTCTCCAAGAGAAAACAGAAAACGTTTTCTATTGTTTTGAACAATAAGGTACATTTTCATACTAAAAAGTATATGGTTCAGAAAATCTCTCCAATAATCCCTCTTAGGGCAGACCATGTCTGTCTCCTAATGAAGAAGGAGGAGAAATAATATTGATTACCACAACACTATTAATGTATTAATTTCTGATAGAATTGAATTCTCTTTCTGCTAAAATGAGTAAGACCACGTCAACCAGTTCTATGCATTGGCAGTCCATTTTCAAGATTTTAACATATAAAAGGAAGCACTGCATCTTCTCTCTTCTCCTCTTCCCTCTCCACCCACTTTGATGAAAAGTAGAAGAACATCCTCAGCACCGTCATGATATATAAAAACATCTCTGAACAGAGCTCTGCATGTTTTGAAATTTAATTTTGAGTCAATCTTGAATACAAACATTATCCAAACATCTTTCAATATGAATGACTTGATTTCTCATTAAAACCTTCCAGACAGCTATTTCAAAGAAAAAAAGCACTTTAATAGTGCTAATGGGCCCAGATCTATCATAGAGTAATTCCTTATTCTGTAGGTATAAAGGGTATGAACTGTTAGTTAGAATAAAAATACCTCAATACAGATAAAGAAAGGAAATAAAAATTAAAATTAAATCAAAAATCATAGAATTAACCAAATATAATTAATATAGAGATACATAAAGGTAGAAAGTTGTCATGTCCTTCTTTTGCTCTCATAATATGCCATGCATCTAGAAGGCAGGGTAAGTCAGAGGATTCAGATCCATTAGTTTTTAAAACAGTATAACAAGAATATTGTATCTGAGCCAGTGACCCTAACCTCCTTTCAAAGACAATGGAGAGAATTAGTCATTTATATGGAAAGATAACCACAACATATTTTATATGTCTTCTTTAGAATGATTCACATTTTAGAAGTGCTTGTTATGTGCTAAGTATTTCTCCACTGATTATGGAGAAATACTGGTTGACAGATCAGATAAAGACTTTTACCTTTAGTTAGATAAATCTCTCTCTGACTTACTTCTTGTCCAATGACAAGAATGCTTGTCCAAACAAAGCATTCTTTCTTTTCCAACAGCAGTGGCCCAGAGTCTAAAAGAGTTGTAGGTTTGGTTAACAATTCAAAGTCTACATTTTCTTGTACATACTGTTAGTGATCTGTGTGACTGTATGTATATATACAATAGATTGGTAATGGTAACTTATCTTTAGCTGTATAGAAAAAAAAATGGAGGAAAGAAGTAATATTTGTTATTTCATCTTGTCCAAACTTTTTCAAGAGCTAGACAAAGGTTAGGGTCTTCATATGAGAAAAGGGACAGTAGACTTAAATTCCTGTTCATCATTCAAATAATTTACTATCCCAGAAAACATATAATATGAATATTTCCATCCTGCTAAGTGAAATAGATTCAAAGAGCAAATATATCAAGGAACAGATAGCTTGCTATCTAACTCCTTTTACAATTACTCCAGTTAGGCCAGTCTGAGATAAGTTTACTACACATAAAGCTATTCACCAGCTAATCACCATCTAGTTAGTGCAATTTCACCTTGGGGCCAGCAATGAGTCTCTGGTCCCCTTTTCATATTAAAATAACAATAGAAATGGGTACTGATACATGTTTACATGGTGTTTTGTTGTTGTTGTTGCTGTTGTTTGTTTGTTTTTCTTCAGGAAGACGGAACAAGAAAAACAACAAGAAAACCATGCACACACACAAACAAAAAAATGGGACCAGATGGGATCCACTCTAGGGTGCTGAGTGAGTCAGCAGATGTGATTGCTGGGCCACTTTCCATCATCTATCAGTGGTCATGGTCATCCAGAGAGGTTCCGAATGACTGGAGACTTGCTAATGTGACACCCATCTACAAGAAGATTCATAAGGATGACTAGGGGAACTACAGGCCTGTCAGTGTGACCTCTGTGCAAGGAAAGGTGATAGAACAGATCTTGAATGCAATGACACAACATATGTGGGACAACCTGGGGATCAGACCCAGTCAACATGGGTTCATGAAAGGCAAGTCCTGCCTGACCAACCTCATCTCCTTCTATGACTGGGTGATCCACCTGGTGGAAGAGGTTGATGGAGTCTACCTCGACTTCAGCAAAGCCTTTGTCACGGTCTCCCACAGTATTCACCTGGGGAAGCTGGCAGCCCATGGCTTGGACAGATACACTCTTTTTCTGGGTTAAAAACTGGCTGGATGGCTGGCCCCAGAGAGTGGTGCTGAACAGAGTGAAATCCAGCTGGCCACCGGTCACCAGTAGTGTTTACCAGGGTTCAGTGTTGTGGCCCATCCTCTTTAATATCTTTATTTATGATTCGGATGAGGGAATAGAGTGCACCTGCAGTAAATTTGCAGGTGACACCAAGTTGGTGAGAAGTTTTGACCTGCCAGAAGGTAGGAAGGCCCTGTAGAGCAACCTGAACAGGATGGGTCAATGGGCAGAGGCCAATGGAATGAGGTTCAACATGACTAAGTGATGAGCCCTGCATTTAGGCCACAAAAGCCCCATGCAAAGCTACAGGCTTTGGGGAGAGTGACTAGAAAGCTGTGCAGAGGAAAATGATCTGAATGTGTTGGTGGATGCTCACCTGAACATGAACCAGCAGTGTACCCAAGTGGCCAAAAAGGCCAGTGGCATCCTGGCTTGTATCAGGAATAGTGTAGCCAGCAGGAACAGGAAGATGACTGAATAATCTGTACTCTGCTCTGTAGAGGCTGTACCTCATGTACGGTGTGCAGTTTCAGGCCCCTCACTACAAGAAAGACATCAAGGCCCTGAAGTATGTCCAGAGAAGGTCTACAAAGGTGTTGAAGATTCTGGAACACAATGTCTGTCAGGGACAGCTGAGGGAACTGGGGAAGTGTTCCTTTAGTTTGGAGAAGAGGAGGCTCAGTGAGGCTTATTGCTCTCTACAACTACCTGAAAGGAAGTTGCAGGGAGCTGGGGGTAAGCAGATAACCAGTGATAGAACTAAAGGGAATGGCCTCAAGTTGCACCAGGAGAGGTTTAGATTGGAAATTAGGAGAAATTTCTTTTCAGAAAGAGCAGTCAGCCACTGAAATGGGTTGCCCAAGGAGTTAGTGGAGTCACCATCCCTGAGGGTGTTTAAAGAAAGGTTGGACCTGGTAGTTAGGGACATGGTTTAGAGGGTGATGTTGGTGTTAGGGGGATGGTTGGACCAGATGATTTTGGAGGTCTTTTCCAACATTAATGATTCTAGGATTCTAGGATTTTATAGGGAAAAAAAAAATCCTGTCATGAAATTTACTCAAATTATTATTAACTTCTAGTCACTAAACCTATAGCAATATATACAGGAATACATGTATATAACAATATTCCTGTATAGTACATGGTTCTTGCTTGTGTTTAAGCCACTCTAAAGACAGATGCCCTATTTGAACAAATAAGTAAAAGGTACCCTAAGCCTTTTCCCTGGATTCATACTCGTTTGCATTCATACTTGTTTGTTCAAACTAGTACAATTAAGGAAAATTGACATTATTGGAAGCTGTACAAGTTAAGAGACCTGCAGATGAGACTGCATAATAGACAGAGATGATAAACCAGTAGAAAAATGGAAGGAAAGCGTAGTGGGTTTACGTGGCAAGGTTTTGGTAGCAGGGGGCCATAGGGGTGATTTCTGTGAGAAGGATCTAGAAGCTGCCCCGTGTTTGGGAAGGGCCCCAGTGTTGACCCGAGCCGAGCCAATAAGTGATGTTGTTTTGCTCCTCTGTGAGAGCATATTTAAGACAGGGAAAAAAACGCTGCGCCACACAGCAGCTGGGAGAGTGAGAGGAGTGAGGAATGGCCTTGCAGGCGTCAAGGTCAGTGAAGAAGGAGGGGGAGAGGTGCTCCAGGCACCGGAGCAGAAGTCCCCTGTGGCCTGTGGTGAGGACCATGGTGAAGCAGCATGTCCTCCTGCAGCCCATGGAGGAGACCACAGTGGAGCAGGTGGCCCTGCACCGAGCAGATTCTGGGCCGGACCTGTAGCCCGTGGAGAGGAGACCACGCAGGAGCAGGTGACCTGGCAGGAGCTGCTGCCCATGGGAGACCCAGGTTGGAGCAGTTTTCTCCTGAGGGATGGACCCCATGGTACAGACCCATATCTGGAGCAGTTCTGGAAGAGCTGCTGCCTGTGGGAAGTCCACGCCAGATCAGGTCATCAAGGACTGCATCCCGTGGGTGGGACCCCACAGCACAGGGGATGAGAGTGACCGAGAAGGAGCGGCAGAGAAGACGTGCTGTAGACTGACCATAACTCCCATTCCCCCGTTCCCCTGTGCCACTCGGGGGGAGGAGGTGGAAGAGAGTGGATGGGGAGGGGAAGGTGCTTTTGGTTTCTTTCCTTTGTTTCTCACTTCTCTAGCTTGTTAGTAATAAGCAATAAATCTTACTATCTCCTTTAGTTTGTTTTTCCCGTTACATTAATTACTGAGTGATTTTCTTGTCCTTATCTCAACATTTGAGCCCTTTTCATAATATTTTCTCCCCATTCCTCTTTGAGGAGGGGGAGTGAGAGAGCGGCTGTGGTGGAGCTCAGCTGCTCACTCGAGTGGAACCACAACAGAAAGAAATTTTACGAGTCATAAAAATAACAAACATTTTCAAAATAATTTAACAGAACCAAAAAGTAAGTAAAATAAAAAGCTGGGTTCTGAGTAAGTTGAAAGAGAATGAAGACACTTCACATTTACATTTTATAAATAAAACTTATGTGCATGCTCCACTGATGTTTTAGTAGAAATGTGTCCTTTTAATATACTTGAGAAAATTTACTAGAATTTTGAAAATATATACGAACTAAATTGCTATAAACACAGTTTAAGATCATAAAATCTTTGCTACATAGAAGACAAAGAAATTGGTAAAAACTGGACTATGAATTAGCAAATTGTTACTATAAATCTGTATATTTTGTTGGATGATTTTTCAGCATTATTATTACTTACAACCTAGTAGCTTTCATTGGATTTTTTATTTTATTTTTTTTTAAGATGGACCAGCAGGAATGCATAAACAAAAGTATAATTTAGGATTCAGGTATATTATCTCATCTAACTGTAATGTAAGTTGTCTTTTATATTGTATTAACACTATTATGTTAGTGTTAAGCATTTGATTTCAGAGGTAATTAAGAAAACTTTTTTAAAAATTTCTACTCTCAGCCATTTCACAAGAGGAATAAAATTATCCCATCAATTCAATCTTCAAGAGAAATTAGTCCTCTGTGGGAGAACATCTCTCATGATGACAATCACACCATCTACTATAGCAAGATGTATTTGCTTACTTGTGCTTCACAGTGCAACTTTTTACTGGAAGAATAAAAATGAAATACAGCATGTTTGTGGGTAGTATGCAGATCTGCACACATTATCTAAATTAACAGATCTAAAATATTCTTGTTCATTTTGTGTGTCCTTCTTCTTGTTATTTATAGGAATATAGCTTGGGAAGATAAGATAGACTAGCAGCTTCATTTTAAAGAATTTTAAAGTATTTAAAGAACTTTTAAGAATTGATACCTTCATTGCCTGAGATTTTTTTTTCCTCATTTTCAGCATTGTAGAAAGAATGAAAATAAATGAAACATATTATCTTTAAACATGTTATGTTAAACACATTAACTTCCTCCAGAAGTCAAATATATAAATATACAGACAATAGACATATAATTTATATTACTGTATCCACTCCCTGTACTGGATTAATCCAGTCACTTCAAGCAGAGCAGATGCAGCCAGCCCTCACTGTTAGGTTAATATCACAGGCAATCTCTGAAGGCAAAAATATCCCTGAAGGAAAAAAAAAATCTCAAAAGAATAAAATAATATTAATAAAATAGATTATATTTGTTAATATACTGCAAAATAATATAATTTTGTGCATAACAGCAATATTCAAAAAGGTGGCTATTAGAAGGTAGAAATAAAAGGTTCAAAAACATGGTGATTGTAAGGAAAATAAAGGAAATTATAATGAATGAACAAAGAAGTAAAAAGAAGAAGAAGAAGAAGACATGAATCTGTGAAAAAATAAAAAAAAAATGGCAAAATCCAAACTGGGTCATACAAATTTAAATATATATTTTTTAAAATCAAAATTTTCACTGTGATGGAAATGGAATGTAATGAAATGTAATGGAAGCATTGTGGGAAAAAAAGTAAAATATTCACACAAATTAAAACTGATCTCATCTTTCTCCACTACATAAGCAAGCCTGAAACATTTCATTTGGATAATTGAAGTTAGCCATATTTAAGTAAAGTTTCACATTTTCAGAGGTTTTCAAAGCTCTCAGAGGGTTTTTTTTTTGTTTGTTTGTTTTTTTTTTTTTTTTTTTTTTTTTTTTTTTTTTTCCCTGTTTCTCAGGGCAAAACTATTAGGATTGGAATTGCTCAGGGCTTGTGAAGAAGTCAGACTGCACAGTGAGATGACAGAACATAGCTTCAGGTTCCTAATTTTAGACATTACAATTTGGCAAATGCTGCCTGTAAACATTTCTGACCATGTGAAGTTACAATCCATAGAGAATTTTTGTAATTCTGTGATCACCATTCAGGGTTACACATTTAAGATTATCTAGATTATTCATTACATTAGTGTCTTGCAGCATTAATCCTGGTCAGTGTTATACAGACAGAACCGATAACTATTTATGAGATCAGAATTGTAGTGCTGCCAGTTGATAAAGGTTAGAAACATTAGAGCTGATTTTTCCTGTAGGACACAGCATGCTAGAATTTAATTGTAATCTTGCTTCATTACCCATCACATTCTGTATTAAATAGCAAAATTACTGTCTTTATGTCTTTTATTTCTCATGTCCTAAATAATTGCCATTAAGGAACATAAAACAGCATTCATAAATTTTAGAATGCATTACTTTATATTGAAAATTATTTTCTTTCTAATCACTTAGCAAATTATAGTTCTGGTTTCCTGATGAAGGACATCCAACTTTATTTTTGGTATTCTTATAGCCATTTGAATAGATTTTGTTATACATTAGATTTTACTCCCAAAAAGGAACAGATGACCTATGTATCTATATCATAGATATATAGGCTTACGTATAGCTATCATCACCAAAATAATCAGTAGTTAATGAAGACAGAATTTCTTGTTTCCAACGGCTCTCAGGAATTCTTTTTTGTTTATTATTGTTATTATCATTATTGTTATTAGGAGTAATGATGAATAAGCAGTAGATTAGCAAGAACCTGCTCTAAAGTACTGGAATGAGAGTTAGCCTAGACCTCATCTCTAAATCCTAATAGCATCTGCCAAGGTAAGTGCACTTGTATCTAAAAAAGAGCATGTTTTCTTCCTGAAGAATTAGTTTGTTGTCAGAGGTATTGATTTAATTTAATTGCTCTCTGTTTTAGACAATTAACCTTGGATTATTTATTTATTAATTTATTTATTTATTTTGAGAAGGGGTTGCTTGGGTGACTCCAGTAAAAACTCTTTGCAATACACACTCACATTTAAAATATTGTGAAAATGCTTATCACTAAAGATATTATCTTCTCCAGAAATGGTTCATATAATATGGCTTTAGGTTCTTATTAGGTAGTTTTAAACATGAAATATAAACACCTGGAGTTTTTTTCTGCTTATGAATTATGTGATTAGGCAGCTAACTTGCACAGTTTCATTTTAGAACTGGGAAAAAAATATTATTATTATTATTATTTTTAATATACTTATTCAGTGGAAAGGCTACTTGTAAGTGCAGACTGTGCATGGAAATAACAAAATTCATTTTAGAATGAAATTTGTAATTTGTAAATGCAACAAGCATTTTGTTATTTAAAATTATTGAGCAGTCATTTGAATTTGTTATTTAGCTATGAACACTTCTATTCTGCTTAACAGCATGAAGATCAAAATGTTGCCTTACCATTAAAAGAAGATTGAATTTTTAGTGAATTTACATAGTATTTTGATCAAAGGTACACTCTCAGATAAAATCAGATGCTATATTGACATTCTTCCTAAAGACATTTTATTATTTGTTCCTACATTATCTCTTTTATTAATATCTTCTATTTTTCTAAGTGTAGCAATATATTTATTATATCTTTATTATCTCAGTTATTCTAATGACCATGGTAATGAAAGATCATCCTAATTATTTTTATGTAAGCACAAAAACCTAAGTATGTCCAAGTCCGTTTCTAATTTGACTGTTAAATCTAATATTTAAAAATAAGAGATAACATAATTCTCTACAGCAATAAATAAACTATTACTACAAGTGTGTTGGTTAAAAAATAATAATAATGATAATCAGCTGTGATTGTAGCTAGCAGCTCTAAGTTACAGTAACTAAAAAAAAAAAAAAAAAAAAAACAACAGAAAATATGTATTTGAATGGCAGTCAAACCCCAACCCGACAAAAGCAGGGTCGGGTGTATTTTCATAACTGATGCTGTATGTCTCCACAGTGCTGGAAAACCAACCCCAATCAAAAAATGCACATGTACTTCGTACACATATCTTTTTCCTTCCTGCAAACACAATACTAAAGTAGCTGTGGATTTTATTTTATTTTATTTTATTTTATTTTATTTTATTTTATTTTATTTTATTTTATTTTATTTTATTTTATTTTATTTTATTTTATTTTATTTTATTTTTACCATTTCATAGGTGTAGAAAATGATAAGGAGATGACGGTATCTTTGGAGAGTTATTGCAAGCATACTAGTGGATTGGAGGGCTGAAGGTGATTAGCACCTTGTGACTAAATGACACACATGATGATGGCTATGTGAGACACAGCAGAGTATTAAAATAATCATGTTCCCTTTGGAGTACTGCAGTGTAATAAAACCATAGGAATTTAATAACAAATGCCTCTAACCTAAATGATTTTCACAGATTTCCACTTACTGCCTTACTAAGAAAGTTGCTATTTTATTTTCAATAATCCATTATTCAGGATTTCTAGAAGGCAAAGTCACCTCTCCTTGGATGAAACGTACACAAACCCCAGAGAACAGGCAAACAAAGCATTAAGTTCAAAGTGATAGTTTGTCAAAAACCTTAAAAATACTTTCAACTACTGAAGCCTTTCCCACATGCAATTTTTTTTATCCCTTAATTTTGCATTTTTTTCATACATTGTCAAGGAGGTCTCTTTGCTCAGGCTGGTCTGTATAGGACCAGCTAACTAAAAGGCGGTTAAGCACTGACCAAAGACCACTTACACTGTTGTACCATCTAGAGATCAGTTTTTGCCTGCACTAGTTAGTATGTTCTTACATAATAGTTTGAACCAACTGAAAGACAATTTACACCATGGAGCACTCCTAGTATGGAGTTTTGACTTGGCCATCTTATTTTTAAGCATAAGAGAAGATAGATGTTTGAACACCAGCTATATCATGCCACTCAGCCTCAGAACCAAAGGACCATTCCTGGACAGTTTTAGTTATTAGGGGAGCTGTTGCCTCTGAGAAAATCTCTGAGCCCTTTATGCATGGATATGATCAGTACCTCAATGCTGGTCCACAAAGACACTGACGACCCTGTACCCATTTGCCTTGCCATAGCACTGGGATGACATTAAGGCTGAGAGGAACAGAGGAATGAAAGAAACTAAGTCTGTGTGGGAGGTAGGGATGACATATAAATACATTCCCCACCGCCCCTTGCCTTCAGGTAAAGCAGTCAATTTATCTACCAAGCCACCTGCTGTACCCAAAGAAATGAAGTGGTGCAACAGGACAGAGCAGAGGACAAGGATACTTTCCGTGCCTACTGGAACAGATGGGTCGAACTTCATTGTTACTCTGTTTCCCACCACACTGCTATTTACCTTTGTCTCCATCTGTTCTGTCTTGTCATGAGCTTATGTTGTGAATGCTCTGGATCAGTGAGTGCACCTTGCCAAGCACAGTAGGGTCCTGATTGCTGCCTGGAGACAGACTGTTAGGATATACATTCACAAGGGAAATTTATGCCACTGCTACTACACAGCAAAATGCATACTATCCAGCCCAGGCATTTAAGTGCTTTGTGCTTTATTTTGATAGAATTTGGTTTAGACACTGGACTATATAAAGGTCAATACGCACTTGTGCATGCATGCGCGCACACACACACACACATGCAGACACACACAAAGAATAACCCTCTTAAGTTAGACAGTAAGAATAACTGTAGGGAAAAATGGGAACGAAGGATATAGTCAAATCCCGTCTACAGAGAACATTTAAGTACATATGAGATTCATATCTGTGTGTCTCTGCAGAGATTAGGGCCCAGAATATGATCAGATATAATACATTTCAAAATAAGAGTGGAAGAAAGGGATAAGCTAGCGTTACTACTCCCTTTCCTCTGATAATTCACTAATAGAGCACTTCGCTTGTGATATGGTTCAGCTAATTTCAAATTCATTTTTCTGCCTGGGTAGATATGAACACATATCTCCAACTCTAATCACTAGGCAGCTGGGTGTTTAAAGATGAGATTCAGTCCCACCAGTTGAGTACTCAGCAGAAAAACAGAATATTTTCTGACCAAAAGTAAGAAAGACTGAGAGACAGCAACATCATGCATGAGTCTATAATTTCTTGTCAAGGCACTCAGCTTGAAGCTGGCAGGGCAGTGATTCCACCTCCACTGCTCATTTTTATGTTGGATCCCACTGCTTATATCCTTCACAATAATTAGTTCGGGAATCAACACTCTAGGGCATGCTAGGGAAAGTATCCTAACAAATAGGTTACAGAGAGTACTAATAACAATATAACACTATCCTTTTTTTTTAATTCATTATAAATAATAAATCAAAGTAAAGAACATCAGCTTGAAAGCTTAAACACTCAGAGGTTTAAAAATGATTTAATTGAGCATTAATTAAAATTTATCATCCAATTTTTCTATGCACTGTAAGCTGTCCTGGACAGACAAGAGAAAATTCTGAGGGGAAAAATCAGGCTTTGTTATTGGAACATAATTTGTTTGCAAAACTCCTACACTTCACTTGGTTCAAAAATAAAATTAAAAAAAAATAGTAAAGTGAGATGAAAAGAACACTTTTTGAGGAGAAAAAATAGTTTTATGGCTAATGAAAAACATAGTATGCATAGAACTGTAGCCTTCCTTCTTTCAGAGATCTTCTGTGTCATATCACTTAAACCAACCCCTACACATGTGAATAATGACCATTGTGACTTTTATTTTCTGGACATCTACCTTAAAAACATAAAACCAGATTTAAAGAACTAACAAGAATTCATGAGTACAGCGAAAGCTCTTTCAAGCTACCCTGTGAGCTGCTATTGTTCTTTACAGTGCTAGGTCCCCCAGGATAATGGGGAAGTATTGGGGGGGGATTGGGGGGGAGGGAAGGGAGGGCAGTAAAGATGCTAAGAAGTTTCAAAGCAATCAAAACACAAGGGCTCTTTACATTTTCTTCTTTGTGTCTCCATATCTTGTGTATCAACGATGATATTAAGGAGAAAACTATGTACTGATTTAATTAACCTTGTAGTGGGAGTGATCTGAGATTATTAAATTTCCTTTACACTGTACCTCCAAACATTCTGCTGCTTGACCAGCTCTGGATGTCTTCTACTGAGTAGATCCATTTTCTGCAACTGCACAGTCCTTGGTTGCCTCTCCTTTGCTTGGCATTTCTTGTCTTTGCATCCTTTGTCTGTCTCTGCCTGTGCCCATGTCTTCATTCTGTATGCCTCTTTCTTTCCCCAGACTCTTCACAGAATCACAAAATCACAGAATTGTAGGGTTGGAAGGGACCTCAAAAGATCATTGGGTCCAACACCCCTGCCAAAGCAAGTTCCTCAGAGCAGGCTGACCAGGTAGGTGTCCAGACAGGCCTTGAATATCTCCAGAGAAGGAGACTCCACAGCCTCCCTAGGCAGCCTGTGCCAATGCTCCATCACCCTCACCATGAAGAAGTTCTTTTGCATGTCAGTGTGGAACTTCCTGTGCTCTAACTTGCAGCCATTGCCCCTTGTCCTATCCCCACAAACCACTGAGAAGAGGTTGGCTACATCCTTCTGTCCCCCACCCCTCAGGTATTTATATACACTGAGGAGATCCCCTCTCAGTCTTCTCTTCTCCAGGCTGAACAGACCCAGGTCTCTCAGCCTTTCTTCATAGGGAAGATGCTACAGGCCCCGTATCATCTTTGTGGCCCTCCGCTGGACTTTTTTCCAGGAGATCCTTGTCTTTCTTGTACTGGGGAGCCAAGAACTGGACACAGTACTCCAGGTGAGTCCTGACCAGGGCAGAGTAGAGGGGGAGGATCACCTCCCTTGACCTGCTGGCCACACTCCTTTTAATGCATGCCAGGATCCCATTGGCCGTCTTGGCCACAAGGGCACAGTGCTGGCTCATGGTCAACCTGTCATCCACCAGGACCCCCAGGTGCTTTTCGTCAGAGCTCCTCTCCAGCAGGTCATCCCGCAGCCTGTACTGATACTTCGTGTTTTTCCTTCCCATGTGCAGGACCCTACACTTGCTCTTATTAAATCTCATTTGGCTATAATGAGATATAGCCAAACCAACCAACTCTTTTTTCCAGTGAGGTGTAATTCTTGCTTTTCTCTATTTCTTAAGCAGTAGGAGCTGAAACACTAAAAGCCCTAGAGAGACAAGAGCATTGCCATGCAATGTAGTGCAGGAACGGGTTAGAGATCCCTGAGTCATCTCCAGTGAGACATCAGCTTGAATTCCAGTAGTAGTAGTAGTAGTAGAAGTAGTAGTAGTAGTAGTAGTTTAGCAGATTTTAATTTTTATTTTTCTTCATGTAGTAACTATTCAACAGCTGTTTAACTGGTTTGGCTCAGATACAGCATGAGACCTGAAAGATTTTTATTCATAGTCATGGTACTTGCAGTGAATAAGGCTGGCACAGCTAGTGACATGAACTTGGGAAATGTAAAACAACAGATTTTTAAGCAATGATTAGAAAGGTTTTAAAAGCATGTTATGTATATAGCACAACTTTACATTATGAAAAATGAACCCATTAAGTGTTTAGATTACAAAATGTGAAGCATATAAAAAGCATGGCATGAAAAGAAAGGTTTGTCTCAGAAGAATAATATCAGTTGTCAAAACTACCCTTGAAAAATTGTAACAATACACTCATTTAAAATATTCATTGTAGAAGGTGATAACAAATAAGAAAAGGAGAATCAATATTCCTATAATGAGAAACTGTGACTCCACAACCTGTTTAGCAAGGAGCTAGAACCATCTCAGTTTGACAACAGATCAAAGCTAGCTCAAGACATACAAACAAAATAAGGTTTTGTTATACTGTGAGAAATAAATATGAAACGAAGTGTGTGTGTGGTAGTGGTTAGGTGTGTGCAGGCACACTTACAGAGATTTGATAGGGATTTCAGAGGCACAAACATCTGCCACTGGATATCAGTTTTAAGTGCTAAAGATATTTTCAGAATATTGTAGAGTCACATTGGATACATGCTGAATAGGGTATACAGATGAATGCATATATTTTGAAAATTACTGCAGCCTATCTTAAAAAGAAAACATGCTCTAGTTTTTAGCCTAAAGACTAAGGATGTCTAATATATGCAGGTTACAGAGATGTGTTAGAGTAATTTTGCAGAAGATTTCAAAAAATGAAAGTCTTTTAAGCCTTCCATGTTAATTGAATTAACTAACAGAACAACAACAACAAACACAAATACATCTTTGCTGAACTTATATTTCGATAACTAAGCATGCTTAACATTTTAGTCTTATGAATAATAGACATGGGAGTAATCATGATACCAAATGTGAGCAATGGGTATCACAATTCATTGTAAAGGCCCAATAAATAAATAAATAAACATCTGTCTACCTTTCAGTTTGGGAGGTATCCACGTTTCACTCATTCACAGAAATTAAGACTTTATTATAGAGAAATTTAGTCATATGCAGAAGATACAAGAAAATTTATCCCAAGAATTTAATTTTATTTGAGTCTGAAGCACTTAAGAAGGAGAATGTGCTTTATTTAGGGGACAGGTATTCAGCAGGTTTTGCTTTGGCCTCGGTATTGTAAATGGAAGTGGTGGTGTTCTTGACTCTGAAGAAAAATTCTGCATGAATACAGTTCACCTAAACCTTGACAAAATAAGGATTAAAATATATATATACATGTATATTAATAAAACAAAGAAAGAAAAAGTAACTCCCCTGTGGTAATCTTGCTTTTCAAAACCTCATAACTCACTATAGTGTCTACTATAGTGTCTACTGTATTAGAGTAGTCTATTGTCATTTATCCACATGTACAGACATGCGTTCTGGGAAATATGATGACAATTCAGGTTAATTAAGACAGCCACTTAATATCCCATGATTGTCAGGAGGAGATGGCTACTACCATTATCTAAGCATAGGAAAGTAGATCCAGATTTAAGTCCTTCCTAGATGACAGAATTAGTACTCACAGCTTTCTTACTCGAGGAGAGTACCCTGAAACACTGGTAAAAGCAGTGATAAATAAAAGAGGTAAAAATGATCTGAACTACGAGAGATGAGTTAGTTTCTTGTAACAAAAAATTATTTGTAAGTTAACTCTATCTGGAGTTACTCTCAATTATGACATCATCATGGTATATTCCAACTGAGACTCCTCTTTACTCTTTCAAATGTTGCCAGATCACCATGAAGCCTGGAATGAATCATCAGACCATCAAGAGAGTACTGTATTCTGTGGGATAATGACATTCAGTACAAAAGGTAAACATCTATATTTTTTGTTATTTTTTTCCCCTCAGACTTTTTTTTTTTTTTTTTTTTAGCCTATCTTGGTTGCACATTATTGGTATTCCTATTCCAATGAGCAGTGGTCTGCTGCCTCCTAGGTTAGATTCAAATTTCCTCTTACCATCTGGCCCTAGGAGTCTTGTGTTCTTGTGTATCAGCTCCAAGGCTGTTTCTCCCCTTCTTTCTTACTCTTCTTATAGTTTTGTGCTGTGAAACAAGCACAAAGTGCTCTTGCACTCTGTCATGTTGGCTGAGGGCAGTTCAAGTCAAGCTAAGACTGTATGCATGCCATTATGACTGATTATTCTGACCAGTAAACTAAGAGGAAGAAAGTAGGGAATATTGTTTTCTTTCTAGAACAGGAGCTCACTTTCCTCCATTACACAGTTATTTTTTTGAGTTGGAAAGACATATTAAATCTTAAGACAATGTGACCACCAAGGATTTCTTGTTTCTTCCAAACCAGAGAAGAGCATAACACCATTGCAGAGAGATAGTCACCCTAGTTTATACTGGCTTTGAGGTGGATGGGTCTTCAGAGATTTACAATTTTCTGAAGTATGCACGATGTGCTTTGGTGTGTGTGTTGGGAGGATTATATCTCCAAGACCAAATAAGAGGTTATTCTAAATAAAAACAGTTCACTAGCCATTGATTACAGAGAGTATAAAGAGTTATAGAGAAGGGGGAGAGTATTTGCATTTCAACTGAGAAAGGCTAACCAACAACTTTGATAATATTTCAGAACAGTAGTCCCTATCAGGGCCAAGGAGGAAACCAAATTAAATGTTATAATATACATATATATATACATATATACATATATATATATAATGCCAGTGCAGGGAAAAAAAAAAGAAGACAATGCCTGAGAAATTGTTGACTAACCTTATGTTGTTTTCCTATCAGCTGCAGTAGCTGGACAAACAGAACTATTATCTCTCATTCTTTCTGTGACTATTTGGTGGAGAAGGCAAACTGTAAGAAAGAGAACTAAATGGTGAGAAAAGGGGCAGAGAATCACTTATTAACATCAGCCATCTACTCAGCATCTGTTGTTGTTTTTGTTTTTGTTTTTTTTTCCTTTTTTTTTTCTTTTTAAGAGAATGCATTAATCTGCTCTATGCTTTGAATAGGAGTGTGCAGAAGATATATCAGGGCACCATTTAACATACTTCTATTTCTTTCATTCTTTCATGCAAAACATACCTGGCTATATTCAGTCACTTGGAAACAGACAATGCAGTCTCGACTAAATCAGTTGCAGCGCAAATGGCAGTGCAGAGTTCTCACCAGAAATTTGAAGAAAAATGAAATTGGATACTTTTATTTTTTTTTTTTTTTGAGTATTGCCAATATACTGAAAATATATTGTTCAAAGAAAACTAATTATTATTCAAAAGTGGAAAATATAATATACTGCTAGAAGTGTTAATGTACACCTGCTTTGTGAACTCTAATTATTTGCCTAAAAAACAAACAAACAAAAATAAACAAAAAAAATAAATCCCACAAGGAACACAAAGAAACAAAGAAGGGCAAAAAAAGGAACAAAGGAAAAACAACAACAAAAAGATGCTAAATGCCTACTAAAGGATAATTCCTTTCCAATTCACTGTATGGCATACAGTGAAAGGAATCCATGTATGACTAGAAGAATGTGAATAGGGAATTCTTGTTCTCTGTTTTCTTAGTAGAAATATCATAGCTGACAAAATGATACTAGTAGCTGACGAGCTCAAACAAAACAAAAGCTGACAATTTTCCCCTAACACATAGTTAGAATGGAAACCATTGGCCCAGAATGTTATGTATGAAAGAATGCTACCCTGATTTAGAAAACAACTTTCATATCAACCCGAAGAGAACACTACTCAGAATATAGGATAAAGATCCTATATTGTCAGTAACTGACTATTCAAATATTAATGGTTAAGGATACAACCCTGTGTTTGAGCCACAGACTCTAACTTCCCACGAGATTAATGGGACTTGCTGGGTACACAACATTTTTATATTTCAAACAGCTTTAGCTGCCCAAGCTGTAGAACTGTATAAAGTTTTTTTTGTCAATTAAGGGCTGTGCAGCAATTTAAGGGCTCTAAATGATGAGAATGATAAGACTTTTTCAAAGAGTTGGATTTTTAGAAACTGGTGAGTGCCCACCCTCAGAAAATCTGTTTTTCCAGTGTATTCTTAGGGCTTTGATTGACAAGAAGGCTAAGACTGGGATGGCTGAAAAGGTTAATGTCCCCCATCCCTGCTGTTCTAGAATTGGATCCTGAGCCATGGCAGCAGCACCTCAGCTCAGCCTCTTCAAGAGTTGACTTACAAGCAAATTGTGCAGGAAAACACAGCAGGCGGAGGAGAGTAACAACTTTTTTTTTTTTTTTCACTTTCCCAGCCTACGCCACCTCTTCTTATTCAATTCCTACAGAGATTAATTTTCTGAAGGTGAACACTCAGCAAATTCTGAGCTTATTGTAGGGAATCCTATTTTGATAGTGAAATATATGGATACAAATAAAAATCATAGGTCAAACAATCCTAGTTTAGGAATATGAAAGATCACTTCTTGAAATATTTATTTTAGAGTGTAGAATTTGCACTGCACTATTATAAAGACGGCCATCTTACAGCACCACCATCTACACAAAGTAAGTGTTTTTCAAGACCTTCATTACTCATTAACTTCTTTTAAATACCTGAAGTGTTGCTGAGCCTTAGAAGTAGGGGTTTGTTAATTAATTTGTATTTTGTGGCTACCTTTATCATGTTGATCTGTACTACTATTTCTATTTTTTCTTCAAAAAATTCCATTGATGTGATAAAAAGATTTCTGTTAGAAAAAGCTGTTCAATGAGTAGCACAAGCAGAATGCAGTGAAACTTAATTTCTTGAGTCTATGGAAAGAGCGGGAAGAACTGAAATGCCCAGTTCTCAGTGGTCCAGAGTGTTCAAATTTTAGGCTTCTTACAGATTTTCACATGCAAGACCAGTATGCCCAGTGACTGTATTTATGAAGCTATGTGTATGTTGAATGATCTTTAATAATGTTAATAAATAACTAGAATACTAACTTGTAAACACAAAAAGAAAGAGATACACTGTCCCACACTAGGCATTAGAAGGCACTATTCCTAATAAAAACTAAATACCGAGGCTTCCTGACTGTGAAAACAGTGAGAAAATTCTCTCTCAGGATTTTTCGTTTGTTCTGACCCAAGTAACTAGCATATAAGACACTGAAGGCATTTTCATGCTTTCTGCATGTATTTCTCTCATTTTTCCTCACTTTTCTCTTGTACTTTTATTCCTTTGCAAATTCAATGCTGGCCCTACAGATGTGTGAAGCTTTGCCTGTTCTTTTGAGCTCTACCATATTGAGCCACAAAAAAAGGGATAGGCTGGCATAATGATACACAGGTAAATGGATGTACTAGTACTATGTACTAGTAAAGTGAGAGTCCAAACATTTCAGTGCCCCAGCCTTCACACAGAACTGAAGGTAGTAAGAGTCCAACTCTTAGAGGCTTAAGACTTCTTTTGGGAAAGAAAGGCTGTCTGGACTTCCAGATGAGTCTAATCCAGAATAAGCTTGCTGTTCTCTGACAAAAGCATTTTGATATAGAGAAATTCTGTGAAATATTTTTCCAACCATTCAACAGATAGGTCTGAGCTTTTTCATAAAGCTGACTAATTCAGCAAAAAATGTGTTTTGGTTTCACAGATATGTAGGTTTTAAACATGTATTATTCCCTTTCAAATTACATTTTATAGAGTATTATACCCTGGGAGGAATTATTCATAAATGGCACTAATGAGTGTCAAGCTGCATTGCAAGACATTTTGAAAATTGTCCTATTAATTAATAGAGTAATTAAGCTTTTGTCAGTGACATATCATATTTCTGACAGGAATAGATGGCCTGTGTAAGTCTGTGCTAGGCAGCTATCCAGGCAGCTACTGTGCTTAATGGATGGCAGCAATTTAGTCCAGGTTTACAGTGATGGGACCACCTGCATAGGGGGAGCTGGCAACCTGCATACACAAACAGCACTTTGCACTTTTCCTCAGTAAAATTGTCTTAGTTCTAGATTGATGTAGCCCTCCCTAGGATGAAACATTAGCTTTTTGCCATTAAACCATAAGTACTGTTTCTCTGAGCTTTTGTGACAAAAATGTCGATTAACTTCCAACTTTCATTTCCATTTAATTTTGCATTCTAGTTCTATTTGCATATTAATGTGAACATGGTGCAGAACTGTTAGATTAAAATACCTTGCTAAGGCTAATAGCATGTAGTGCATAGTCATTGAGTGTAATAGTTATGAAAACACAAAACTTTTAAAAAATACATTTGCAAGTTGCCATCTCTTCCAGGAAAATAAAATAAAATTGTTCAGACATCTCTCACATCATCTCCCTCCCCAAAAAATATGAGTGGGGGACATGTGCAAAGGAAACACTAAAAATAGGAAAAGGAGAGGGAGTGCAGATCTAAGTGCAGATCAACACAATAATATATATACATATATTCTCTTAATGCCTTAGCAACAGATCTGTATGAATTCTAGTATTAATAATTTATAGCCTGCCTTCAATCTTAGAATTGAATCCAGTAAAGGAATTGCATGAAAGGGAAGAATTGCAATGGTGGGCTGATTTTACTTCCATGTGGTTACACAGTCCATATGCTCAGATTTATTACTTGCACATCCCAGAACACATCTGAGTCTTTTTAAATTTAGATGAACAGATTTATTGAGCCAGTACTGACATAAAATATCCACTGCCTTGCTTGGGCTAAAAAGCAGCAAGCTAGCTTAAGCACAACAATCAGGGCAGTTAAACACTGATTTGTTGCTGACCACTCTGGCACTACACTTCTTGCAAATGAAACACTCAACAATAGAAAGGCAGGAAAAGGTCTTTTGCTGATTAGTTTCAATTTCCCCCTTTTCCACTTTCAGATGATGAAGAGTATGGTTTCAGTCAGATTCATGAAACTGATAAATTCACCAGAATTTAGATATTCAGAATTACACAGCATACTTGATAGGATTAAATTACAAACATGTCTTATGTTTAAAATATTGGGCCAAATTTACTTCATATATATTCAAATGAAATAATCAGAATCACACCAATGAAAAAATGTACAAGACTGAATACAATAACAATGTACGTGAAATAATTATTGTCTGATCCCATTCAAAATTCATGACTCAGGACTGAAATTTCATTTGGCTGCTGCAAAACCAGAAGATATGGGAACTGATTCAATAGATGAAACAAATATAACACACAGATGACAGGCCTGACCTTCCTCACGGTCAAGAAAACAGCTTGAATATCAGCTCCCAGGATTAGTCTGCTGTCCTAAAAGACTCTGGCTTTGGACTGTTTGTATTTCAGTTGTCAGAGGTTTTAGAATATTCTTTCAAGCATTCCCAATATCGCTTTGGGAGGTTTGGTAAGTGTCCAATACATTTAAATTAAAATGGTGATTCATTACAATGCCTCAGACACAGTTACTTTGTCATAAATTATAGGTAATCTGCACTTTTACGTTAGCTCAATTACGACTAATAGAGTTTTAATGCAGTACTTACATGGTGTTAGAGAAGAAATCTTCAGTAGTACTGGATTTATCTCAAGGAGGAAATGAAAACTAAATTGGGAAGGCTGGTAAAGAAGAAATGTTGATAGGACACCAGGGAATGGTAATGAGGACAGAAAGCCATGTCAGTCACATGGATGGAGAGAGCAATAGCAAAGATAAAAAAGAAAATTAAAAGGTAGCATGTGAAGGAAAAAATGTAGTGCGTTAGGGATATTTGAACAAGGAGAAATATGGCAAGATGTAGCAGGACAGAAAGGATACTAAAGAATCACAGAAAGATAAAAGAATATATGATAAGGTCAGTTACACGTGGTATTTGTCTGCTTCTAAATAAACTCTGAAGAATAATAATAGACATTAAATAGGACACACAGAGACACTATGCAGATTGTCTTTTTTTTTTTTATATAATTATTTTTATTTTATTTTCCTGCATAAGCCAAATCATTCTCTAGGAAGAATGGAGAAGTCAATTTGTTATGATTCCCAGTCAGTTCCTTCACTGCTTTCATTCAAATATGGCTGTTACTGATTAAAATTCTCAACCCACATTTTGGTTATTTCCAAAACTATGGAGCATTTTTTGCTAGACTTTTAGGGGATCTGACTTTTGCAAAATCAACTTGCTTTTACTTCAGTGAAATACCTAGCAACAGACTAAGATATTTTAATTTTGTCATTTATCCTGTATGCATTTTCTTGTTCTGCAGACGTTGTCCCCTATATTCTTGATCTGGTCTTCTGAAAGAAAGACGATAGTCATGGCCACAAAATTTGGACACCCACATATCTAAAGATCTAATTGTTCATCAGTTTTGGACTTACATTAGCTAACGTGAAGATCATGGCATGCATTGAGTTATTGTGATAAAAGAGGAAGTATGACTGAAAAAATAAAAAAAAAATCCATCTTCAAAACTTCCATACTTTCTCCTTTTCCCTTCTGAAATACAACAGGAAAAAATATATTTGAAAACACTTCACAGCAAAACAAATAACAGATAAACAAAAATCCAAACCTCAAATGAACAGAAAAAACATAAAATCTAGAATCAGAAACACAAGTTTATCTCAGGAAATGAAAACCAACCAACCAACCAAAAATATAAAATGCTAGAATCAGAAATCTCAGGGTCAATATTCCTTCTGTATCATACTTTACAAAATGATAAACTTAAAATGACAATGACCTACTAACAGCTCATTAAAAAGCTTTTTTTTTTTTTTTTTTTTTTTTTTTTTTTAGGTTATTATTTGTAATTTGAGACAGATCAAAATCTCTGTCTCAGAATCTCAGAATCTCAGATAGCCCAAGGATGTCAACCACGTACGGCATTTTCTCCAGAACTGCATTGACCATATTTTTTTTTTTCAGTCTTGGGATCCTGTACCTGTTCTCTGCTCGGCCAGAAATTCCAGTTTGAAAAACCTTTCTGAATTACAGTTCTGTGAGAAATGTAATATTCCCACTACCAATAACCTCCACTGGAAATGTCTATCCCTGTCCTGGTTTCAGTTAGCACAGAATTAATTTTCTTCCTAGTAGCTGGTGGAATGCTGTGTTTTGGCTTAGAATGAGAAGAGTGCTGATAACACCCCGATGCTTTAATTGTTGCAGAGCAGTGCTTATACTAAGCCAAGGACATCTCAGCCTTTGCTCTGTCCTGCCAACGGGCAGGCTGGGGGGTGCAGTAAGAGCTGGGAGGGGACAGACCCAGGACAGGTGACCCAAACTAGCCAAAGGGGTATTCCATACCATCTGACGTCATGCTAAACAATATATAGGGGTGGCTAGCCGGGGGGAGGGGGCCGGACTGCTCGGGGTTAGGCTGGGCATCGGTCAGCGGGTGGTGAGCAATTGCATTGTGCATCACTTGTTTGTACATACTATTATTACTTTCGTATTATCACCATTGTATCATCATTATTATTATTATTATTATTATTATTATTTTCCTGTCTTATTAAACTGTCTTTATCTCAACTCACGGGCTTCACTTTCCATTTCTCTCCCCCGTCCCAGAGAGGGAGGGGGGAGGGTGAGCGAACGGCTGCGTGGTGTTTAGCTGCCAGCCGGGTTAAACCACGACAGTCTTTTTGGCGCCCAACGTGGGGCACGAAAGGTTGAGATAACGGCAGATCTGACCAGAGTGTGTTAAACTAAAATTGGTATAAGTATTAGACCTGCTTAATAGTCACTTGTCATAATGCTGATTGCTTTAATCTCAACTGTGCTGCGCCTGTTTTCCAAATTGAGTATTATAGCACGTTATTTTCCGTATGTGCTCTCTGTCATGTTGTTTATCCTCTCCGGGCCCTGGTTTCAGACCATTATGGTACTGTGTGTTGTATCAGTGGCTTATGAGATGATGAAATATCTGGCCATGACTCTAACCTGGTATTTGTACTCAGTAACATCTTCGATTCTATACTTTGGAAACTGTATTTTGGAAACTATTAGCAATTGTATCTGTTGCCTTTTTTCATTAGGGAGTCAATCTGTGGAGGGGAAAGGGGAAGATAATTTTTCTTACTTGATCACTCTCCCTTTCTCCTTCACCACCCCTGTACCCTCCTTGATCACTCTCCCTTCCTCCTTCACCACCCTCTTATCCTCCGAGTTTATTACAATAGCTCTCCAAGATATTGAATATCCTTGGGATACTCAGACCAGCATAGTCCTGTTGTTCTGCCTCCTGAATGCACTTCAGGTTCTGCTTAAAGTTAAACAACTACTTAGGAAGCTCATCCGGAGATCTGCCCGGAGGCAGTATAGTTGTGGGTGGCAGGGAGTATGGGAGGATATGGGCAGGCATCTAGACCAGTTGGCACCCCCAGTGTTTTGGAAATTCACCCCTGAACAAGTGCAAAATCCTCAAAAACTGGCAGAATGCTTGAATAAAAGGTGTCGCGATTCGGGAAGTTCCAAAGTAACACAAATCATTGTAACATGCTGGGGCCTGGCTTACGCCTATCGAGCTGCCATGGATACTGCTATCAACTTAGTGACAGACCCTGCGGCCACTCCAAGTCCCGTGACAGATCCAACGGCCACTGTGACCCCTACGGTGGACTCTGCAGCCGCTCCAGTCCCAGCTCCTGCAGCCGCTCCAGTCCCAGCTCCTGCAGCCGCTCCAGTCCCAGCTCCTGCAGCCGCTCCAGTCCCAGCTCCTGCAGCCGCTCCAGTCCCAGCTCCTGCAGCCGCTCCAGTCCCAGCTCCTGCAGCCGCTCCAGCCCCAGCTCCTGCAGCCGCCCCAGTCCCAGCTCCTGAAGCCGCCCCAGTCCCAGTTCCTGCAGTCGCTCCAGTTCCAGCTCCGGCCGCTACTCCAGTCCCAGTTCCTGCAACTGCTCCAGCTCCAGCTCCTGAAGCTGCTCCAGCTCCAGCTCCTGAAGCCGCTCCAGCTCCAGCTCCTGCAGCTGCTCCAGTCCCAGTTCCTGCAGTCGCTCCAGTTCCAGCTCCGGCCGCTACTCCAGTCCCAGTTCCTGCAACTGCTCCAGTCCCAGCTCCTGAAGTCGCTCCAGCTCCAGCTCCTGAAGCCGCTCCAGCTCCAGCTCCTACTGCTGCTCCAGTCCCAGCTCCTGCAACTGCTCCAGCTCCAGCTCCAGCTCCTGTAGCCGCTACAGCTCCGGTTCCTGCAACTGCTCCAGCTCCTGTAGCCGCTCCAGCTCCTGTGGCCGTGTCAGAGAAACGAGCTGTAGCAGTGCAAGTTGACCCTGCAGAGGGCATTCCAACCCCTGTGGCAGACCCTGTAACAAAGTCAGAGAAACGAGCAGTAGCAGTGCAAGCTGCCCCTGTAGAGAAGGTGAAAATATGGTATAGAAATTCAAGTCGTTTAGAACGCAGAGAGTCTTCTGCCAATCCAGGTAAGGCTTCTGCCAAAACTAAGTATAGAGATGACGAAGATGATGACGACGCTGGGCCGTCAAGGATTCAGGAGGAGGAAGATGAGGATGCCGAAAGAGCAACAGTAACTACCCGAAGCCTAAACGAGCGCGAGCTACGAGATGTGCGAAAAGATTTTGGTCGCTGTATAGGTGAGCAGCTTGTCACCTGGCTGCTCCGGTGCTGGGACTCTGGAGCCAATTGTGTGGAATTAGACGGCAGGGAAGCCAAGCGGCTGGGATCCCTTGCTCGAGACGCCGGCATTGACAAAGCAATTGCAGATGGAGCACGACCCACCAGCCTCTGGAGGCGTCTCCTCTCAGCTGTGAGGGAAAGGTATCCCTTCAAGGAAGATATTTTATGTCTACCAGGCAAGTGGACCACTATGGAGAAGGGAATCCAGTACCTGAGGGAATTAGCCGTACGGGAAGTGATTTATGAGGATCCAGACCTCAAACAAACATCCACAGATCCAGATGAAGTCAAGTGTACACGACCCATGTGGCGGAAGTTTGTACGGAGTGCACCATCATCATATGCCAGCTCATTGGCAATAATGGCCTGGAAAGAGGATGAGGAACCCACAGTGGGTGAAGCGGCTAAACAACTCCGGCAGTACGAAGAAAGTCTCTCCTCTTCCTTACAGGCCTGCGTCTCAGCTGTGGAGAAACTTTCTGAAAAGGTTCACCAACTTGAAGAGAATCTATTGTCCTCCCCACCTGAACCAACCAGTGCCCACCGACCAAAGGAGAACACTTGGGAGAAACTTTCCGAAAAGGTTCACCAACTTGAAGAGAGATTATTCTCCTTCGCACCTGTACAAAGCAGTGTCTCAGCTGTCAGGGGTAGGCGTTCACCCACACAAGGAAGACGATATGGTGGGTACTCACCCCGTGCCACCCTGTGGTTTTACTTACGAGACCATGGAGAGGACATGAGAAAGTGGGATGGAAAATCTACCGCGACCCTAGAGGCACGGGTACGTGAGTTGCAAAAGAAAACAATCAGGAAAAAGGGATTCTCCGAAAAGTTTGCTGCTCCAACTTCCAGCAGACAGTCCTTCAAACACAGAAACGAGGAAGATTCTGACCAGGATTAGGGGGGCCCTGCCTCCAGCCAGGGGGAGGAAAGGGACAATCGAGTTTATTGGACTGTGTGGATTCGATGGCCTGGCACATCACGCGCACAGAAGTATAAGGCTTTAGTAGACACCGGTGCACAATGTACTATAATGCCATCGAGCTATAAAGGACCAGAGCCCATCTATATTTGTGGAGTGACAGGGGGATCTCAGCAGTTGACTGTATTGGAGGCTGAAGTGAGTCTGACTGGGAATGAGTGGGAAAAGCACCGCATTGTGACTGGTCCGGATGCTCCATGTATCCTTGGCATAGACTATCTTAGAAGAGGATACTGCAAGGACCCAAAAGGGTTCCGGTGGGCTTTTGGTATTGCTGCCTTAGAGACAGAGGGCATTAAACAATTATCTACCTTGCCTGGTCTCTCAGAGGACCCTTCTGTTGTGGGGTTGCTGAGGGTCGAAGAACAGCAAGTGCCAATTGCTACCACAACTGTGCACCGGCGGCAATATCGCACCAACCGAGACTCCCTGATTCCCATCCATAAGCTAATTCGTCAATTGGAGAGCCAAGGAGTGATCAGCAAGACTCATTCACCTTTCAATAGTCCCATATGGCCAGTGCGAAAGTCTAATGGCGAGTGGAGACTAACAGTGGACTATCGCGGCCTGAACGAAGTCACGCCACCACTGAGTGCTGCAGTGCCGGACATGCTGGAACTTCAGTATGAACTTGAATCGAAGGCAGCCAAGTGGTACGCCACAATTGATATTGCTAATGCATTTTTCTCCATCCCTCTAGCAGCAGAGTGCAGGCCACAATTTGCCTTCACTTGGAGGGGAGTCCAATATACCTGGAATAGGCTGCCCCAGGGGTGGAAACACAGCCCTACCATTTGCCATGGGCTGATCCAGTCTGCACTAGAGCAGGGGGAAGCTCCTGAACACCTGCAGTACATCGATGACATTATTGTGTGGGGTGACACAGCAGAGGAAGTTTTCGAGAAAGGGAAGAAAATAGTCCAAATCCTTCTGAAAGCCGGTTTTGCCATAAAACAAAATAAAGTCAAAGGACCTGCACGGGAGATCCAGTTTTTAGGAATAAAATGGCAAGATGGACGTCGTCAAATCCCAATGGATGTGATCAACAAAATAACAGCTATGTCTCCACCAACTAACAAAAAAGAAACACAGACTTTCCTAGGTGTTGTGGGGTTTTGGAGAATGCACATCCCAAATTACAGTCTGATTGTAAACCCACTCTACCAAGTAACTCGTAAGAAGAATGAGTTTGAATGGGGCCCTGAACAACGACAAGCCTTTGAACAAATCAAGCAGGAAATAGTCCATGCAGTAGCCCTTGGGCCAGTTCGAACAGGACCAGATGTAAAGAATGTGCTCTACACTGCAGCCGGGGAGAACGGCCCCACCTGGAGCCTCTGGCAGAAAGAACCTGGGGAAACTCGAGGTCGGCCTCTGGGGTTTTGGAGTCGGGGATACAGAGGATCTGAGGCCCGCTATACTCCAACTGAAAAGGAGATATTGGCAGCATATGAAGGAGTTCGATCTGCTTCGGAGGTGGTCGGTACTGAAGCGCAGCTCCTCCTAGCACCCCGATTACCGGTACTAGGCTGGATGTTCAAGGGAAGGGTCCCCTCTACGCATCATGCAACTGATGCTACATGGAGCAAGTGGGTTGCACTGATTACTCAGCGGGCTCGAATAGGAAACCCCAGTCGCCCAGGAATATTGGAAGTGATCATGGACTGGCCAGAAGGCAAATACTTTGGGATATCATCAGAGGAGGAGGTGGGTCGTGCTGAAGAAGCCCCACTGTACAACCAGTTGCCAGAGAATGAAAAGAAATATGCCCTGTTCACTGATGGGTCCTGTCGTATTGTGGGGAAGCATCGGAGATGGAAGGCTGCTGTATGGAGTCCTACGCGACGAGTTGCAGAAGCTGCTGAGGGAGAAGGTGAATCGAGTCAGTTTGCAGAAGTGAAAGCCATTCAGCTGGCTTTAGACATTGCTGAACGAGAAAAATGGCCAGTTCTCTATCTCTACACCGATTCATGGATGGTAGCAAATGCCCTGTGGGGATGGTTACAGCAATGGAAGCAAAACAACTGGCAGCGTAGGGGCAAACCTATCTGGGCTGCTGCATTGTGGCAAGATATTGCTGCTCGGGTAGAGAACCTGGCTGTGAAAGTACGCCACGTAGATGCTCATGTGCCCAAGAATCGGGCTACTGAAGAACATCAAAACAACCAGCAGGTGGATCAGGCTGCTAAGATTGAAGTAGCTCAGGTGGACCTGGATTGGCAGCATAAAGGTGAATTATTTATAGCCCGATGGGCCCATGACACCTCAGGCCATCAAGGTAGAGATGCAACATACAGATGGGCTCGTGATCGAGGGGTGGACTTGACCATGGACGCTATAGCACAGGTTATTCATGACTGTGAAACATGTGCTGCAATCAAGCAAGCCAAACGGTCAAAGCCTCTTTGGTATGGAGGACGATGGCTGAAATATAAATATGGAGAGGCCTGGCAGATTGATTACATCACACTCCCTCAAACTCGCAATGGCAAGCGCCACGTACTTACAATGGTGGAAGCAACCACCGGATGGCTGGAAACATATCCTGTGCCTCATGCTACCGCCCGGAACACCATCCTGGGCCTTGAAAAGCAAGTCCTATGGCGACATGGCACCCCAGAAAGAATAGAGTCAGACAATGGGACTCACTTCCGAAACAACCTTATAGACACTTGGGCCAAAGAACATGGTATTGAATGGGTGTATCACATCCCCTATCATGCACCAGCCTCCGGGAAAGTTGAACGATACAATGGCCTGTTAAAGACTACCTTGAAAGCAATGGGCGCTGGGACGTTCAAAAACTGGGATACGCATTTGGCAAAGGCCACCTGGTTAGTCAATACTAGGGGATCTACCAACCGGGCTGGACCTGCCCAATCAAACCTGTTACGTACTGTAGATGGGGATAAAGTTCCTGTAGTGCATGTAAAAAATATGCTGGGTAAAACAGTCTGGGCTACTCCTGCCTCAGGAAAAGGCAAACCTATTCGTGGAATTGTTTTCGCTCAGGGACCTGGATATACTTGGTGGGTAATGCAAAAGAACGGAGAGGTCCAGTGTGTACCTCAAGGAGATTTAATACTGGGTGAGAATAGCCCATGAACTGAATTGCACCATGTTAAATAGTATATTATACTGTATATTATCACTACCATGATTACTATAGGTGACTAATTAGAATGTATGGAAAAGAGTGTAACCTGAGCATGACATAAATGGTATGGAATAAGGGGTGGATAGATGTCCTGGTTTCAGTTAGCACAGAATTAATTTTCTTCCTAGTAGCTGGTGGAATGCTGTGTTTTGGCTTAGAATGAGAAGAGTGCTGATAACACCCCGATGCTTTAATTGTTGCAGAGCAGTGCTTATACTAAGCCAAGGACATCTCAGCCTTTGCTCTGTCCTGCCAACGGGCAGGCTGGGGGGTGCAGTAAGAGCTGGGAGGGGACAGACCCAGGACAGGTGACCCAAACTAGCCAAAGGGGTATTCCATACCATCTGACGTCATGCTAAACAATATATAGGGGTGGCTAGCCGGGGGGAGGGGGCCGGACTGCTCGGGGTTAGGCTGGGCATCGGTCAGCGGGTGGTGAGCAATTGCATTGTGCATCACTTGTTTGTACATACTATTATTACTTTCGTATTATCACCATTGTATCATCATTATTATTATTATTATTATTATTTTCCTGTCTTATTAAACTGTCTTTATCTCAACTCACGGGCTTCACTTTCCATTTCTCTCCCCCGTCCCAGAGAGGGAGGGGGGAGGGTGAGCGAACGGCTGCGTGGTGTTTAGCTGCCAGCCGGGTTAAACCACGACAATCCCACACCAAAACCTTAACAGGTGTCACCATTCTTGTTGTATGTAAAACTCCTTCATCTTTCCTTTCAATTGCTTGTACTTTACTATCTGACTCTTCCAGGCCTCTTTCATGCTCCAGAATTTTGAATTAACTCCAAAAAATACTTTCTATTTTCCCTTCAAGTAAAAATTAACAGGAAAATATAGAGTTTTGGCACCTAGGGGCACCAGGAGTGGCTTTTGTGAGAAGAGCCCAGAAGTTTCTTCATGTCAGATAAGAGCCAGCTTCAGCTGGCTCCAATGGGGACCTGAAGCTGACCAGAGCCAGTGAGCGGCGCTGTTTGCTCTTCTGGGAGAGCAGATTTAAGAAAGGGGAAAAAAAAAATGCTGTGCAACAGGAGTTGGGAGAGTGAGGGGTGAGAACCAGCCCTTCAGACACCAAGGTCAGTGCAGCAGGAGGGCAGGAGGTGCCCCACGTCCTGCAGCAGCAGTGCCTGTAGCCTGTGGAGAGGCTCCTGGTGGAGCAGGCTGTCCCCCTGCAGCCCATGGGTCCCACATGGAGCAGATCTCCACGCTGCAGCCTGTGGAGGAGCCCCTGGTGGAGCAGGTGGATGTGGCTTGGAGGAGGCTGCGGCCCATGGAGAGCCCCCGCAGGAGCAGGCCCCGGGCCAGAGCTGCAGCCTGTGGAGAGGAGCCCACACAGGAGTAGGGGGTCTGGGGGTAGCTGCTGCCCATGGGGGATCCGTGCTGGAACAGTTTGCTCCTGGGGAATGTGGTACGGAGCCATGTGGGAGCAGTTCTTGAAGAGCTGCTGCCTGTGGGCAGCCACTGCAGGATCAGTTTGGGAAGGATGGCATCCCGTGGGAGGGACCCCATGTGGAGCAGGGGCAGAGAGTGACCACAAAGGAGTGGTGGAGACGAAGCGTCAGGGACTGACCACAGCCCCCATTCCCCTCCGGTGCTTGGAGGGAGAAGGTGAAAAGGGTGGATTTGTACAAGGTACTCTTAGTTTCTTTCCTTTGTTTCTCACTTCTCTTGCCTTTTAGAAATAGGTAATAAATTACATTACTCTCCCTATACTGAGTCTGTTTCACCCATGACAATAATTTGTGAGTGATCTCCCTGTCCTTATCTCAACCCTTGAGCCCTTTTCATGGTATTTTTTCTCCCTTGCTGTTTGAGGAGGGGGAATGAGAGTGGTTGTGGGGTCCTCAGCTACTCAGCTGAGTAAAACCACTACAAGAGCTTTCTATAGTCAAATAGCCTACTCTTCATAAAATCATGACAAATCATCTGTTTGGTTGTAGAAACAATAATATATATGTGTATATTAATATTTACTAGTAAGAAAAAAAAAGAATAAATAACTGAAAATATATTGCCCAGAAAAAAAAAAAAAATCTTTACTAAAATCTTTCATTATGCTTCTGGCTTAATGTATTTCATAGAAACAAAAACATGTTATCAAATAAAAAGTAAAGATTGCCAGAACGTCATAATATCTATTTTTCATTTTTCTTTGTGATACAAAATAAGGCTTGAATTTTAGAAAATTTTCGGGAACAGCTTTGAGCTGTCAAATTTAGCCCAGCTGCTAAAAGCTTTTTTATTACTAGTTTGATTCACTAAACACTTATGGTATATAGATACACATATCCTTAACATGTGAAATACAATTATTTTAAGTAATTGCTTGTTTAATAAGCTGGAAAAAATATTTTTCACCATTAGCAAGTTTAAGAATGACAGATATTCTTTAATAACTAATAAGGCCTTTTGCCACTGAATGAAGTCAGAGAAAACATAAATGTGCTTGACCTTTTTTCAAATGTACAGGAAAGCATTCATTAATTTTAGGGTTTAAAAATATGAATTAGTGCCATCAAAATGACCATCCAAAATTATTATTCTGTGGGTGATCAGCTATTCAAATTCTGTCAATAATTTTGAGAAGTCAGCGTTTAGATCTCAGATTAGATTTCTTAAAACGTGGTTTTATCAGGAGAAGATTCTGTGATTAAAGATGTCTGTATTGTATATTTTTTTCTTTTTAAGATTATTTGTGTCATTCTGGGAAAGGAAGTGTTTTCTAACCACAAACGGAGAATATCTGACATGAAAAACACCCTAGTACCTATCAGAGGAATAAAAAGTGACAAAATTTTACCTGAAAGCTCTTTGTTTTCCTCCAGGTTATATATTCAGTAAATTAAACATCTGAAATTCATAGTTTTTAAAGTTTTTAATGTTTTTTTTTTAAACATACTAACAAATTTATTTTGTGATGCATATAAAATAGTGATGAAGAGAACCCAATGTTAAGTCAGTAGTTGCGTGATCTCTTATTTGTTTGTTATTAAAAGCAATTAACATTCCTGAATATAAATGAGGAGCATGTGAGTGTTAACCTGGTACCATTTTTGCAGGGAAGTGTTTTCTGAGAACACCTCAGAAGCTGATGTTGTTTCTTAGTGTAATGCACTTTTGTGCCACTGGGGAGAACAATCACTGGTTAGAACAATCAGAAAAGCATACTTTCTAGAAACAGAGAACTACGGTAGAAAAAAATAAATAAATTGTTACCTGAGTCATGAAACTGAAGTTTTAAAAAAATAAAATATCCTGTTGATTATCCAAATGGTAAGTGACATTACTCATGTTTTTTCAATGTATGCTTGCATATTACAAAACTTTAATATATATTTTTATTATTCCTTAAGAATCATGAATCATCACTGAAATCAATTTCAATCCAATAATTATGTTTTATTAAATATGAAATGGAACATTAATTCAAATATTTTTAATAAACTGTGTCATGATTTCATTCTGAATTATACTGTATTGTTATGGCTTTGTCAAATTATTGATGGTCATTTTGTTATACAGATTCTGTTCAATAAGCCTTAACCTGGTGCCAGAATTTTCTCATCGATTTGATCTCAAGCCCATGGTTAAACCAATGTTCTGTACCTTTTAACCCGTGTACCATAAGACCAAAATCACTTGGTAAGAAAAAAAGGAGGTCAGCCAGTCCATGTTGTTACCAATGATGAATTGTTCTTTATAAAGAACTTTATGCTGTTATCTTCAGAATTTATCCTTGGATATCATGGGTGAGGAGATTTCAATCATTTCTGTACAAATTAATTGCAGAACATAATATATCTGATTGCCTTTTATTTTTCTATGTAATCATTAATTATGCCTAATTATTTTTAGTCCTTTTAGTCCTATCTTCTTGCTTCACCTGGAATCAATCATACAGTTACTCTTTAAACAATTTTCCTGGTGTTTGTTGTCTGCCTGACCCAGTATTTCTAGTGCTATAAATGTTTCCTTTTCCAGCCTAGGTAATCATTCATATGAGAGCTACTCAAATGTTTCAGTTTTGAATGATTTGGAATATACTCCACTTTAATTTTAGCTCTGAAAGAGTACACAAATCTGCCTACTAGGGCACAGTGCAGATCTCCACAATTTTTACAAGCTATTTAAACTATATGAATGGCTGAAATATTTATGTATTAGCGTTTTTTTGAAACTAGATAAAATCTTGCACTGCTGAATCAGAAGTCACTTTTGGATAGTATCAGTCCTGTTTATATATTATCTGTAAATATATGTGTTTTTCTGTTAGGCATTTTTCTGTAAGGTCAGTTGTGGATGAATGTCTGTCATATTTCCAAATTTGTTAGTGCTTCGAAAAGGTTGTACTTGTAACATTGAAATTGTAAAACAAAAATCAGTGAAAAGACTTTTGTAAATCTAGAACTGTTTTTCAAAAGCATGCTGTTATTAGACAAAGCAAGAACTATGAAGTGATTCTAGCACTATGCTCTTTAAAAACAGAATGATACAGAACAGAAATATAGGAGGTTTTAGGACATATATGTACTCTGCCTACAGTGACCTTTCTGATCAAGTCCTTTCCTACAGACTTGCTCTCAATATGTGACGGTGATGATTTTGTGGGCCTCAGAAATTCCACCCAGTGCTCTCTAACTCCAGGGAAAGAACAGTCTGCAATCACACAGAATCACAGAATCATAGAAAGGTTTGGGTTGGAAGGGACCAATTAGTTCCAAACTCATTGGCATAGTCAGGGACAATTTCAAGAAGACCAGGCTGCCCAAAGTCCCACCCAGCCTAGCCTTAAGCATTTCCATGGATGGAAATTCACAGCTCCTCTTGGCAGCCTGTTTCAGTGCATCACCATCCTCAGAGTAAAGAATTTCTGCTGAATCTTTATATAAATATAAAGAGTCTCTTTCAATTTTTCCTGTAGGCCCCCTTTAAGTATTGAAAGGATGCTATAAGGTCTTCCGAGAGCCTTCTCTTCCCTAGGCTAAATAACCCCAGTTCTCTTAGCCTTTCTTTATTAGAGGTGCTCCAGCCCTCTGATCATCTTCAGGGCCCTCCTCTGGATCCACTCTAACAAGTTCATGTCTTTATTGTGCTGGAGGCCCCAGAGCTGAATGTAGTACTCCAGATGGGGTCTCAGGAGAGCACAGTAGAAGGGGAGAATCACCTCCTTTGATCTGTTAGCTATGCTTATTTTGATGCAGCCCAGGATACGGTTGGTTTACTGGGCTGGAAGTGCAAATTGCTGGCTCATGTTGAGGTCTTCATTCCAGGCCCTTTTCCATAGGTCTACTCTCAATCTACTCATCACTCAGACTGTATTCCAGTTTGGAATTGCCCCAACCCAGGTGCAGCACCTTGCACTTAGTGTTGTTAAAATTCATGTTTTTTTCTGGTTTTGGTTGGGAGAGAATTATTTTTTTTCACAGTGGCTGGCACGTGTTATGTTTTGGATTTAGGAGAAAAATAAGGTTGAAAACATGCTGATGTTAGAAGCTAGGAGGGGAAAGAACCAGGTCAGCTGACCCAAACTGGTCAAAGGCATATTCCATACCATATCATATCATGTGGGACAATAAAAAATGGGAGGGTTGGCTGGGGTGGGGACAACTGCTTGGGGACAGGCCAGGCATCAGTTGGTAGGTAGTGAGCAATTGCAGTGTGCAGTGTGCATCACTTGTTTTATATATATAAATATTTATCATTATTACTATCATTATTTTTCCCTTCCATTTCTATCCTATTTAACTTCCTTTATCTCAACCCACAAGTTTTACATTTTTTTTTAATTTATTCTTTTTTCTATTTTATTTTATTTTATTTTATTTTATTTTATTTTATTTTATTTTATTTTATTTTATTTTATTTTATTTTATTTTATTTTATTTTTCCCTCCATTTTCTCTCCCATCTCACTCATCAGAGGAGGGAGAGTGAGTGAACATCCGTGTGGTGCTTAGCTGCCTGTCAGATTAAATGACAACAATGAGGTTTGCACAAGCCCACCTCTTGAGCCTGTTACTATCCCTCTGGACGGCATCCCTTTCCTCCAGTTTGTTGACTGCATCACTCAGCTTGGTGTCATTCACAAGCTTGCTGAGTATGCACTCAATCCCACTGAACATGTCACCAACAAAGATGTCATAGTTGTCCCAGTAAAGATTCCCAAGGTATACCACCTGTCACTGGTCTCAACCTGGACATTGAGCTGTTGACCACAACTCTTTGATTGTGACAGTCCAGTCAATTCTTTATCCACTGAATAGTCGATCATCAAATCCATGTGTCTTCACTTTAGAGACAATGATGTCATGCAGGACAGTATCAAATGCTTTGCATAAGTCCAGTTAGATTACATCAGTTGTTCAAGAGAAGTCTGACCTTGTTTCTTTTTATCCTCTCTCTGCCCATGGCCTTTTGGTTTTGTGAAACCTCCTTCCAGAGTTTCTGATGCATTAGCTCTAGTAACACTGAGAGACAGTCATTTAAAGAAACAAATTGTGAACTAGGTATAAAACCAGACATCACATGTGACAAATTCACATCTCTCCATAAACTTGTCTTCTCATTGTTATTCTGAGTTCAGCAAATATTACAGGTGGGATATAAAGCACAAATAAATGTTTACCTTACCCTGACACAACACATAAACTCACAAATTTTAATGAAGACATGGAATACCCAGCAGTATAAGTAATGGTTGCACAATTAGTACACTTCTACATTGCAAAACACAGTCCTCTGCAGAGAGAGTCCATAGATGGTTTCAAAGAAGCTAGACTTGGAACCATTCTAAAAATTACTCTCTCAACATAGCATCCTGTCTGAGGACCAAAGAAGGGCAATGAAGCTGGCGAAGGGTCTAGAGAGCAAGTCTTATGAGGAGTGGTTGAGGGAACTGGGGTTGTTTATCCTGGAGAAAAGAAGCTTAGAAGAAACCATATTGTACTTTACAATTACCTTAGAAGAGGTTTTAGCAAGGTGGGGATCAAGGTTTTCTCCCAAGCACCAAGTGATAAGACAATGGGAAATTGCTTCAAGTTGAACCAGGGGAGGTTTAGGTTGGATTTTAGGAGAAAATTCTTTTCAGAAAGGGTTGTGCAGCATTGGAATAGGCTGCCCAGGGAAGTGGTTGAGTCACTATCCCTGGAGGTCTTAAAGAAACATATGGATGTAGAACTAAGTAGCATGGTTTAGTGGTAGACTTATCAGTACTAGGTTAAAGGCTGGAAGAGGTGATCTTAAATGTCTTTTCCAACCTGAATGATCATATAATTTTATTACCAAAACACATATTAGTTTAAGCAGATCATTGTGCTAACATTACGTATTTGTCAGGCTAGCTAGCATGGCCATTCTACTTTTTGGTCTTCATTTTTCTATCTG
The DNA here is from genome assembly GCF_009819795.1 of Aythya fuligula. Taxonomy (NCBI): domain Eukaryota; kingdom Metazoa; phylum Chordata; class Aves; order Anseriformes; family Anatidae; genus Aythya; species Aythya fuligula. The sequence goes on along the minus strand of NC_045559.1, from coordinate 167,380,931 downwards.
CATGATCCTGAGACAAGCCTGTTCAATAGACAGTAGCTTAAATTTTTAAAAAAAAAAAAAAAAAAAAAAAAAGATATTGCACTGTTTCACACAGCCATACTGCAAATGCACATACTTCAATTCTACGTGCATTTTGCAGAGATTTCCCAAACCCTTCTTGAAACAATAGTTTGCCTTCACTGCACTTTGATTAGATACAAACACAGTTGATTAACAGTACTACTTAACGGTAGTAGTAGACTTAACCTTAAATAATTTAATTGTTTAAATGATTTTCATTTTACTCCAGCATTTGGAATTCATTCCAGATGGTGGCCAGTTACCAGTGATTTCCTTCATTGCTCAGTCATGGAGCAAGTTTTGTTTAATATTTTTTATCAGTGATCTGGATGAGGGGATTGAGTGCACACGGTAACTTTGCAGACAATATGAAGTTAGGTTAAACTGTCAATCTGCTTGAGGGTAGGAAGGCTTTGCAGAGGAATCTGGGTACTCTAGGTTGATGGGCTGAGTCCAATTGCTTGACATTTAGCAAGAGTAAATGCTGGATCACATAGGTCATAAAAACTCAATGCAATGATACAGGTTTGGGAGAGTGGCTGGAAACTTGCCTGGCAGAAAAGGACTAGGGGATACTTCACAGAATCACAGAATCACAGAATTTCTAGGTTGGAAGAGACCTCAAGATCATCGAGTCCAACCTCTGACCTAACACAAACAGTCCCCACTAAACCATATCCCTAAGCTCTACATCTAAACATCTTTTGAAGACTTCCAGGCATGGTGACTCCACCACTTCCCTGGGCAGCCTGTTCCAATGCCTAACAACCCCTTCAGTAAAGAAGTTCTTCCTAACATCTAACCTAAAACTCCCCTGGCTCAACTTAAGCCCATTCCCCCTCGTCCTGTCACCAGGCACGTGGGAGAACAGACCAACCCCCACCTCAATACAGCCTCCCTTGAGGTACCTATAGAGAGCGATAAGGTCGCCCCTGAGCCTCCTCTTCTCCAGGCTGAACAAGCCCAGCTCCCTCAGCCACTCCTCGTAGGACTTGTTCTCCAGGCCCCTCACCAGCTTCGTCGCCCTTCTCTGCACCCGCTCAAGCACCTCCATGTCCTTCTTGTAGCGAGGGGCCCAAAACTGAACACAGTACTCGAGGTGCAGCCTCACCAGAGCTGAGTACAGGGGGACGATCACCTCCCTAGCCCTGCTGGTCACACTGTTCCTGATACAAGCCAGGATGCCGTTGGCCTTCTTGGCCACCTGAGCACACTGCTGGCTCATATTCAGCTGACTATCCACCATCACTCCCAGGTCCTTCTCTGCCTGGCAGCTCTCCAACCATTCCTTTTTCAGCCTGTAGCTCTGCTTGGGGTTATTGCGCCCCAGGTGCAGGACCCGGCACTTGGCCTTGTTGAACTTCATGCAGTTGACCTCAGCCCATCGGTGCAGCCTATCCAGATCCTCCTGCAGAGCTTTCCTACCCTCAAGCAGATCTACACACGCACCTAACTTGGTGTGATCTGCCGACTTACTGAGGGTGCACTCAATGCCCTCGTCCAGATCATCAATGAAGATATTAAAGAGGACTGGCCCCAGTACTGAGCCTTGGAGGACGCCACTAGTGAGTGGCCTTCAACTGGATTTGACTCCATTCACCATGACTCTTTGGGCCAGCTATCCAGCCAGTTTTTAACCCAACGAAGCGTGCGCCAGTCCAAGCCACGAGCAGCCAGTTTCTTGAGGAGAATGCTGTGGTAAACGGTGTCAAAAGCCTTGCTGAAGTCGAGGTAGACCACATCCACAGCTTTTCCCTCATCCACCCAGTGTGTCACTTTGTCATAGAAGGATATCAGGTTCGTCAAGCAGGACCTGCCTTTCATAAACCCATGCTGACTGGGCCTGATCGCCTGCTTGCTCTGCAAGTGCTGCGTGATGACTCTCAAGAGGATCTGCTCCATGAGCTTCCCTGGTACTGAGGTCAAACTGACAGGCCTGTAGTTTCCCGGGTCTGCCCTCCGGCCCTTCTTGTAGATGGGCGTCACTTTTGCTAGCCGCCAGTCAACTGGGACCTCCCCTGATCGCCAGGACTGCTGATAAATGATGGTAAGCGGCTTGGCCAGCTCCTCTGCCAGTTCTCTCAGTACCCTTGGGTGGATCCCATCTGGCCCCATCGACTTGTGCACATCCAAGTGCCGTAGCAGGTCACCAACCATTTCTTCATGGATAGTGAGGGCCACATCCTGCTCCCCATCCCCTTCCACCAGCTCAGGGTACTGAGTATCCAGAGAACAACTGGTTTTGCCACTAAAGACTGAGGCAAAGAAGGCATTGAGCACCTCCGCCTTTTCCTCATATCTTGTAACTAAGCTCCCCCCTGCATCCAGTAAAGGCTGGAGATTCTCCTTGGAGATTCTCCGTTTTGCACTGATGTATTTGTAGAAACATTTTTTGTTGTCTTTGACGGCAGTAGCCAGATTGAGCTCCAGATGAGCTTTGCCCTTTTCTATTTTTGCCCCTGCACTGCCTTGCAACATCCTTATAGTCCTAGAAGGCTTTTTCTAACCTCTATCTTGAAGGCTTTTTCTAACCTCTATGGTTCTATGATTCTATGATCATACCTGAATTTAGTATTATGAACTACAGTGCAGTGATGTTGTTTTAGTCATTTTCTGTGGAAGTACTTGCACCATTTCGTGCAATATTGTGTTTTATGTTCATTGAAATGCCATAAATCGCTAAAAGATACAGAAAATGACTTTTTTATTATAGCACAAAACTATAGCATGGTCTAACAATTACAGGAAAGTACTTTCATTAACAGACTTTCACCAACAGACTACATAAATAACAGTGACAAATAGCACTTGCCTTGCTAATACATCACTACTAATCCATCAGCTTTAACTAAGTCTCAGATGACCTAAAAAACTCAAGAGTTCTGCCAGTACCCTGACTTAGCTTACATGCTTGAAAAAATTTATTATGTTAGCTTTCCTTCTACATACATTATGGTCAAATAAACTGATCTAGTGGGGAGCTGCCTTGTCTTCAATATTCAGTGTATTAAATGAAGTCCCAGTTTAAGAAAAATGAAAAAAAGAGATAACAGTGGTAAACATGCATTCAACATGAATAAAAGAATATTGTACATCACAAGGGAAAATCAAATGCAGTTTCAGTATTTGATAATTTCCTCAAAGTTAAATTATATCTAAGAATCTTTTATGAAAGGCATATGTTTTTGCCAATCTGAAAGCAAATTAAATTTAGTTTCTATGTAAGCCACTGCAAGGAGAAAAGAGGATAGAAATGTGATTTTTAAGGAATTCAACTTAAAGTCAATATCATAAACTGCAAAGAGTGAGCAGTGTTCACTGTGTATTTAGTTAGAGCAAAATTTCATCTCAGTTCTCCCCGTGTGTGACTAATCAACACATCCTTACAGTGGAAGAAGGCTCAGAGGAGATAGGTGCAGATGATATGCTCATAAATCTCAAGGAAGAATATAGGAAATGACCACAGCTATTGCAAAGAAAGCTGAAATCATCTCAATACAGAGACCACAGGGTGATCTTTGTTTTAGATGAAGTGCTGTATCAATTGAGTGGATCAACTAGTTGTGTAAATGGCCTTCCCTGATGTTGCAGTTTAACCCCAGCAAGCAGATAAGTACCACACAGCCATTCACTTACTCCCGTCACAGTGCAATGGGGGAGAGAATCAGGAAGGTGAAAGCGTGAAAACACATGGGTTGAGATAAAGACAGCTTACTAGGCAAAGCAAAGGCTGTGCATGAAAGCAAAGCAAAACAATTAATTTGCTACTTCCCATTGGCAAGCAGATGTTCAGCTATTGCCAAGAAAGCAGGGCCCATCACACATAACAGTTTCTTGGAAAGACAAACACCATCTCTCTGAACATCTCCTTCTTCCTCCTTCTTTACCACCATCTTTTATTGCTGACTGTCGTGGTTCCGCTCGAGTGGGCAGCCAAGCTCCACCACAGCCGCTCTCTCACTCCCCCTCTTCAAAGTGGAATGGGGAGAAAATATGTGAAAAGGGCTCAAAGGTTGAGATAAGGATGAGAAAATCATGCAATAATTATTGTAATGGGCAAAACAGACTCAGCATAGGAAGACAGTAAAATTTATTGCTCATTACTAACAAGCTAGAGAAGTGAGAAACAAAGGAAAGAAACCAAAAGCACCTTCCCCTCCCATCCACTCTCTTCCACCTCCTCCCCCGAGCGGTGCAGGGGAACGGGGGAATGGGGGTTATGGTCAGTCTACAGCACTTCTTCTCTGCCACTCCTTCTCAGTCACTCTCATCCCCTGTGCTGTGAGGCCCCATCCACGGGATGCAGTCCTTGATGAACTGATCTGGCGTGGGCTTCCCACAGGCAGCAGCTCTTCCAGAGCTGCTCCAGATATGGGTCCGTACCACAGGGTCACAGGGTCCATCCCTCAGGAGAAAACTGCTCCAACCTGGCTCCCCTACGGGCAGCAGCTCCTGCCAGGTCACCTGCTCCTGCGTGGTCTCCTCTCCACGGGCTACAGGTCCAGCCCGGAATCTGCTCGGGCAGAGGTCTTCCACAGGTGGCAGCCTCCATCAGTGCAGGGCCATCTGCTCCACTGTGGTCTCCTCCATGGACTGCAGCATGGAACCCTGCTCCACCATGGCACTCCATGGGCTGCAGGGGGACATGCTGCTTCACCATGGTCCTCACCACAGGCCACAGGGGACTTCTGCTCCGGCGCCTGGAGCACCTCTCCCCCTCCTTCTGCACTGACCTTGGTGCCTGCAAGGCCATTCCTCACTCCCTTCACTCTCCCAGCTGCTGTGTGGTGCAGCATTTTTTTCCCTGTCTTAAATATGCTCTCACAGAGGCGCAAAACAACATCGCTTATTGGCTCAGCTCTGGAAAACAATGGGGCCCTTCCCAAACATGGGGCAGCTTCTAGATCTTTCTCCCAGAAACCACCCCTATGGCCTCCTGCTACCAAAACCTTGCCACGTAAACCCACTACACTGACCATGACGTCGTATGGTTTGAAATATCCCTTTGGCCAGATTGGGCCAATCCAGGAAAGTGTAAATGTCTCACCATCCTGCATAATAACTACTAGCCCATGCAAATGACTCAGATATTCTGGAGTTTTCAGAAGGGAAGAGTCATCTAAGAATCACAGAATATCCCAAGTTGGAAGGGATCAACAAGGATCATCCAGTCCAGCTCCTGGTTCAACACAGGACCACCAAATCAGACCATGTGTCTGAGAGCATTGTCCAAACACCCATCGAATTCTGTCAGGCTCGGTGCTACGACCAGTGCCCTGGGGAGCCTGCTTTGCTGCCTGACAGCATTTTCAATGAAGAACCTTTTTCATACACCAAGCCTGACCCTTCCTTGTCCTAGCTCCGTGCCATTCCCTCGGGTCCTGTTGCTGTCCCCAGAGAGAAGAGCTCAGCGCCTGCCCCTCTGCTACCCTTGTGAGGAAGCTGCAGTCTGCCACGAGACCTCCCCTCAGCCTGCTCTGCTCTAGGCTTAGTTTCAGCAACTTGACTCCCGCAAGTGGAATTCTGCTCCAGATTACTGACATCTTACTTCAGGTGTCTAAGTATATGTATCCATATGAACCATGTGACTAAGCTGTCATACTTTATGGTTACCTCATCATTAGAGTCAACGGAGTCTAGAGAGATACTCAGCTCACCTAGATTTTGATCATCTAAAAGACGAAATAAAAAATTAAGTTAAATAACTGAGAATGTATCCAGAACATTCTTCCCTGCAGGTAAGGTTTTATAACACCATAATTTTAATTTTTTTTCCTTATAGGCTTTCTCACTGTAATCATGTAACAATTTTATAACAATAGTTCATTCACGTTATAAACCAATATACATCTCTTATGAATTACTTTCATGAACATTCACAGTACTTTGAAGCTTTAAGTATGAATTGGTATATATGAGATGTTGCAGGGAAATTGTGAGTCACTTGATTTGAAAAATTACAATTGTATGAGAAAGTAACTTAATACATAATCTATTGTAGCTCTAGGTTGCAAAAAAACACTGAATCAAGTAATTTTGTCCACTCATTTTCACATTAATTTTGCACTGCCTAGAGTGACATAAACATTTTTGTATTTATAAGGTAAACAATTTTTAATGTTTTGAATGTTTTAATATGCACTTAGTTGATAAAAAGGAACTGAATATCTTGAAAACTGTGTTTTAAAATACTGATGTAATGAGTACAATCTAGAACAGGTGTCAAGATTTTGCAATGAAAACATGCAAGGTAGATGATGTATTTTATTTATTTTTTATTATTTTTTACTTCTGCTTACATTTCTTTCTTGCAAAAAATAAAAATAAAATTTACACGTAATCAACAGCTATAAAAATTAATATTTATAAGCTGTATAATGGGAAATGACAAAAGATTACACTTCAGTTTATGTAATCTCCATATCTAAATTTTAAGATAGAAAATGAGCAATAAGAAAATGAGCAATGTAACCAGATAAAACTGTTGCAACTACAGTAGCAGGACTGTGAAATCAATTTCTGTCTGTTTGATTTACACATATTTGTACAGAGATTTCTTTACACTTTCTCCATAGCACAATTCTGTGGTTTGTATGTGTGGAGGAGTCTGTGGCAATAGTTTCATATGCAAGACTTAGAATCACAGAATCATTGAATTATAGAATAATTTAGGTTGGAAAAGACTTCTCATATCATCAAGTCCAACTTTTAACCTGCCAAATCTACCACTCCCTAAGCACCACATCTACATGTAGATATACATGTACATGTAAACATTTAGAATACCTCCAGGGATGGTGACTCAACTGCTTTCCTGGGCAGCCTGTTCCAATGCCTCACAACCCTGTCAGTAATTTCATTATTATTATTATTATTTTTAATCCAAATATCCATGAGGCCATTTAATCTTTCCTATTGTTTGTTGCTTGGGAGAAGAGACCAACCCCTACCTTACCACAATCTCCTTCAAGCTAGTTGTAGAGAATGATAAGGTATCTCCTGAGCCTCCTTTTCTCCAACATAAATAACCTCACCTCCCTTAGCCACTCCTCATAAGACTTGTTTTCTAATAGAGAACCTCAAGCAATAGACTATAGAAAAACATGCAATAGCTAAAATAGTACAGAATAGAAAGTAACACATATTCGACCTTGTTTCTTCTCTGGGACAGGATCAATTGCTATAAATCAGTGGCCCACAGGTTTTTACAATGGTGTTTCTTGAGCAAAATTATTTTTTTTGCTCTTAGTACATATAGTTTGAAGTATCCCGCACTTCCACAGAAATAAAGAAATACAGTTCACAGCAAGATCACATAATAATACTCTATCTCAATAGAATCATTTCCTTGACATTTTGAGTCCTCTTACACAATGTATTTTAAACCAAAGAGCTATTCTTCCAAATGCAATGGTGCCTCATCTAAATTATTGTCCTTTATTTTAGAGCAATCAGTGTCTGATATGAAGACAAAATGTATTTCCTTTTGAAGGGAAAAGTAATCTAGAAAGGTAAATATTTTAATCCACTGGTTAGGTTTTCTGTATGTAATGAACATAAAATGTACAGCTACAGTCATTAAAAAGCAAACAAAAGACTTGATCCTCTTTCTAGATCATGTACGTAAGTTTAAATTATCTGAAAATTCATATGCCCATCACATGGCCTTAAGTTCTACCAACTAATCATATATCCTATATATCCTATAAAGCTGTATTTCTTTTTATTAGTTTCCAATGTAAATTGTCTCAGTCTTGTATAAAGACATATATACAGTTGGAAAAATGAAAAATATTATATATCTACCTCAACTCAGTTCATTCTTGGTTAAGGTAAAAGTTATCCTTTATTTTAATCCTGCCATCTTTCCTGAAAAGTGATCAGTATCTGAATGAGTTGCCTAGAACCCCTCTGAACTGAATACAATTTGAATACAATTCTGGGCTGGAGGAGTCTTTTTTTTTTTTTTTTTTTTTTTTTTTTTTACTAAGACAGAAACAGCATTATTATATTTATCTATTCACAAGGAATCTATTTTTAAGAATTTCATCTTATATTATTATTACTACATTTAATAACTGTTATAAGTATCTATATGTTATTATTAGCAAGTGACTTCCTCCATGTCTTGGTGAAATAACTATGAAATAGAGCTATATATTGTGTGAAAAAGTACACATTTTTAGATTGATTGACTGGCTGACAGCTTTAGCAAGTGTCTCCAATTTTTCTGTTTTAAGACTGGATGACTTGTCCAGACTCCCTTGAATTTGCTGATTGCTCAATATATTATTCTTTACTTTGTCCATTTTGACAAGTGAAAAAATCAAGAAATATATGACTGTGTTTCAAGCTGTTCCTACTCCTCTGATCTCTTGAAACTGGCAGAAAAGTTCATGACAACCATAAACACTGAATGCTGTTTGGAATTAACCAAGCAGAGGCAAGGTCAATATTGTTTCTCCATGGGCTGCAAACATCACAGGACTGTAGCTTCTGATTTTAATTTTTAATGATTTATTTTTCCACGCCAGCATAAACATCCACTGTTCTTCACACGTATGTTTCATTAGCTACCTCTGATATTGAGAAATGTTTGAGTAGAGTTAGGAGTTCTGTATGTTCTCTATTTCTTCTTCCCCTTCTCTACAAAGACAGATACTTTCCAGCTCTATGTGTTATTCCAGAAATATTTTCATTATAAGAGATCTGTCTGCTTCTCTCTCTCTCTCTCTCTCTCTTTTTTTTTTTTTCCTTTCCTTAACAAAAAGTTTTTCTCTTCAGGTATCTCTAGTGTTTACAGTACTCATATACACATCTTCTTCAATTTAAGAAAGCTGCGTGGAATATTTCAGACACTTGTGGCAACCAGGCTCATTAGAAGAAAATATACTCCACCTTCCTTCCATAGAGTTATTTATATCATGTAGAACTTTCTGCTACCTGCTGACATATTGAAAGGTGAAAATGATTAAGAGTTATACGTTGCTAAATCATACAAAACTGAGATTACATGACAACATGCAGAATATGCCAGTCAGCATGCACCCAAGATGTCCTGTGCTGATTTCAAAATCCTGTGAATAATTGAAAGGTACAATATGCTATGACAGTCTGATCAGTGAAATTAAAATGCTGACAGCTTTTGAAATATTTGAAATACATTTGATTTTGTAAGAACATTTTTTTCATTATTTTAACTCAGGAAATGTAATGGGTTTACAAGACAAGGTTTTAGCAGGGGGACTGTGGCGGTGGCCTCTGTGACAAGAGTCCAGAAACTTCCCCATGTCAGATAAGAGCCAGCTCCAGCTGGCTCCAAAAGGGACCCACAGCTGGCCAGAGCTGAGACAGTGAGGGACACTGTTTGCTCCTCTTGGAGAACAGATTTAAGAAAGGGGGGGGAAAAAATAAAAAAAATCTGCTGTGCAACAGTAGCTGGGAGAGTGAGGAGTGAGAACCAGCCCTGCAGACATCAAGGTCAGTGCAGAGGCAGGGCAGGAGGTGCTCCAGGCGTGTAGCAGAAGTTCCCCTGAAGCCTGTGGAGAGGCCCCTGGTGGAGCAGGCTGTCCCCCTGCACCCCATGGGTCCCACATGGAGCAGATCTCCACTCTGCAGCCCATGGAGGAGCCCCTGGTAGAGCAGGTGGATGTTGCCTGGAGAAGGCTGCGGCCCTTGGAGAGCCCCCACAGGAGCAGAGTTCTGGGGGGAGCTGCTGCCCATGCTGGAGCAGTTTGCTCCTGAAGGACTGTACCCAGTACTACAGAACCATGTTGGAGTAGTTCTTGAAGAGCTATTGCCTGTGGTCAGCCCCTGCAGGATCTGTTCAGGAAGGACAGCATCCTGTGGGAGGGACCCCGCATAGAGCAGAGATAGAGAGTGACTGTGAAGAAGTGTTGCAGTCAAAGCATTAGGGACTGACCACAGCCCCCACTCCCCCATTCCCCTCTACAACTTGGGGATAGGAGGCAGAAGAGGGTGGACGAGAAAAGAAGGTATTTTTAGTTTGCTTTTCATTTCTCACTGCTCTAGTCTGCTGGTGATATGTAATATTTATCTCCTTAAGCTGCGTCTGTTTTGCCTGTGTTGATGACTGGTGGGTGATCTCCCTTCAGGCCTTTGTGTATTTTCTCTGTCTTTTCCTTTGAGGAGTGGGAGTGAGAGGATGGTTGTGGTGGATTTCAGCTGCTTAGCAGGGTAAAACTAACACAGGAAATAAGCAAAATACTGTAATTTCCAGGAAACACAGCTTAAAAACTAGGAGGCAGAGTACATCAATACTAAATACATTTGGGTATTCTATATATGTCATGGAACCTCAAAATTGTTATTAAAATAACTATTTCTGGTTTACTCAGCAACCTGTGCGTTGCAAAGTATTAAAAAAAAAAAAAAAAAAAAGTTTTCTTTCAGTTCTTTTCATGCAGCGCAGTTCCTTTCTGTATTTTCTCTACTTGGAATGTGCATTTTATTTTAATGGACTAGTCTTTTTGTCTATCTTCATTATCAAAAAAAAATCTTTTAAACAGTTCCTTGCATTTGCACTCATTCACTTCACATGTTCTCAGCAATGTGTTTATGCTTAATTCCATTAAAGAGTTTGTATTTATTCACGTAATCACATGAATTAAAAAATGGTAAATCACAGTATTATGAGATGTCCATCTGCAAGTGTGAGGAAAGACCATGGAACAACAGTAGGTTTGCATTCTGCTGTTTTGGGTGGAAGGAAATGGTTTTCTTTCTTCATATACTTGTAGCGGTAAACAATGCTTTTCTCCTCGTATTCATTTTATGACTGTCACGTAGGTCATGTGCTATAGATATGATTCCTATGCTTATGTATAAAAGCCAGATCTTTCACATCCACACCTAGCAAAATTACAGGGAAACCTTGCTCTCATTGGTGTAGAAGATGTGCACATGGAAACACGTATTTGAACTGGGCACTTATAAGAACAGAGATGACCATTTCTTTCTGATGGAGAACATGCATAATAACATTTCTCTGAGTTATGAAATTAATATATGTACACACCTGTATTCCTATTTAAGACGAAGCTAGAGGAGGATATAAAACTTTGAAATTTCCTATGAGATTAAAAAAAAAAAGAAAAAAGAAAAAAAATAAATTATTCTTGTAATCATACCTGCTCTCTTTAAAATATTTGTATATTCCCAGTTCAGCATCACATTTACCGATAATCGTGTTTTCATCTTAGCAGTACCTCCTGTGATTCACCTTATTTTTTCTGCAGCTGACCAATGGACTTGAGTCCTATCTGATACTAGAACCAGACCTTTGAGATACCAGGTAAGCAGTACTCTCAACATCAGTATTAGCAACTCTGCAGAAAAGTTCTATGAAAATTCTAATCTTTTGATGGTCCCTTGCTATAGAAAATAGATAAGTTTTTGACCAGTTCTATCCTGATTATGACTTTGCTTGCCATATGTTAGTGCAAGCTTTACTGTCATTATATCTACTGCATTGCAAGTAATTATGAAGTTTCTCAAACACTTTAAGTACTTCACACCCACCTGTAAATGTGCTGACCTATGAAATGATACATTCTGTTTTTTAAGCTTTGTAACTTAGTCCTTGATTCTGCAAGGGCATGTGAAGGAATGCTGTCACAAGCTGTTTCAAGTCCTCATTCCAAAGTCCACGTAACATTTCCAATTGCCTACTCTTTCAACTTGTTCTAATTGGATATAAAAATTTAAATATGAAGACCAAGACATCTGATAAAGTCACAAAAGAATTTATTTTTAACTGTACAGCTTTCAAAAATTCACTCTGGATCTATGGTAGTAAAATTACAAATTTATAAAGCAAAGATCGTAACTATGCAGTCGACATTAGCTTTTATCAAATGTATCTAGAAAAAAACTCAGCAGAATAAAATGAAACTGAGTAACTGCATTCACTTACTAAATTAGCTCAAAATAGGGAGAAAATCTACCATATATGCAAAGATGAGAATTCTCTGTTTACCATACTGAACATCAAGAATTTTTACAGGAACAATAAATCTTTGCTGACTTTGCCTTAAAACTATATCCTTTCTAACTTATATATATGGAATGTCTTATGGAATATTTTTTGTGATAACTGAGACAAGGAAGTGGGTTTGCCTTTTTTTTCTTTTTTTTTTTCTTCAATTTAACCATAATAAAAAAAATGACACTACTATATAGGCCTATAATATCACAAGAAAAAAAATGTTATCCTAGAGGATAGCTGGGCAAATGTCTAAGAACTACAATCTTTTCTGAAACGTTAATATAGTAACCTTTTTAAAATGTTACCAAAGAATCAGAAAGAATCTGAATAAAATGAAAATGTCATGCTTATCACCAGTCTAATAGTTTTACGTGTCTTTATTTTTTTTGGGGGGTGGAAGGGGGTTGGGGGCTTGCTGCAGGTATGTGCTTGATAGATTTGTATGTAAATACAATCAACAATAGTCTATGAATAGGGAATGTCTGCATGCAGTTTGGGGGCTTGCTGCAGGTATGTGCTTGATAGATTTGTATGTAAATACAATCAACAATAGTCTATGAATAGGGAATGTCTGCATGCAGTATGCAGAGTGTATTCATTCTAAAGTTCATATTGGTAAGGATGTTTTCTTTCTACATCTATTTAAAACTCTCTTCAGAATGGATTTTGATAGTTCATTCCTTAACAGTAGTAATTTGCTTCCTAATCCACTGGTGCTATTGAAAACAACCTTTTTAATTCCTTAACAATCTTTTTGAAATGGAAGAGTTGTGAACATTATCATGTTTGCTAGATATTATTAAAATACTCTGTGGTTATTCTTACTTCATACAGACTAATGAGGATCATGAAAGAAAATGGTTTCTCAGAGGTAAGACAATGTTCCATGATGCTTCATCAGGCAGGAGCAAGAACATCTAAGAGTTTCAAAACTTTTTGAGAGGAAAGGACATATTTCTAGCCACCACTGACATCTGTCAAAGCTCTGGTATAAAATAACATACATTCTTTACAACTTCGAGGGGAGCACTTGGTACCCAAATACAAAGATTCTGGGTTTATTTTCTTTGAAGGTTTAACTATGATAGGCTTGAATGTGTTTTTGGTCCTGTTTTGATAACTTGCATAAAGTTGATGTGGCTTTATTTTATAGAAATGTGTTTTCATTTTGTCTTTGACATTGAAGAGTGTTTTTTTTTTGTTTTGTTTTGTTTTGTTTTGTTTTTTTTCCCATAAAGTGAATTAAAAAAAGAAAAAGAAAAAAAAAATCAGTTGCTATACAAAATCCTTACCAGATTCACAATGTCCTTAATAATAAAAAGAGATTATAACCTAATTCAAACAGACACAGTGAACTTCAGCTACAGCTAAATAAGTTTCCTTCAGAAGATTCATTGAAGACAATGAAATCACTGATTTAGTCCAGGACATCACAATTGATTTCACTGATTTCCTATCAGTTACTGGGAAAACAGACAAACAAACAAAAATCTATTTTTTTCTACCCCAAATAAATCAAATAATAAAAAATAAGTATTACATCAAAACTGAATTAAAGGGAGTGGAATTACAATGGGACTGAGGATTTTTTTTTTTTCAAAACCACTTATTATCTAGGACAACATTATCTTTCATTAGACCAAAATCAGTCATATGCTTTATTTTCTCCCAATTTGATCAGAAAGAACAAAAATGGAAGTGTCACGGATTAATATATCTGGAATATTTTCATTGGAAGAATTCCATTTCACAGTGTATACTCATTTTGCAGTGTAAATTCAGTCTCTGAACAGCAATCCAGACTCTCAGCTCCAATTTACAATTTTAAAAGCTGCCTGCCTGAAGTTTTAAGACTAGAGGTTATCCGGGCAAAGCTGTGAACAAAATTAGCTACAAACACAAAAGTTGCAAATGTGACATGAATTATGTGAACTGAAACTTAAGTATATTCACGTATTTCTGTTGTAAAGGAAGATGTTTATTTCCTCAGTACTCTAGTACAATGACAGACAAACATCTGTACTTTTCACTTAGCCAGTTACTTGAGTAAGTGGTGATGAAAGAGGGCAAATTTCTGTTGCCCATCTCCCTCAATTCAATTAAAAAAAAAAATCATGTTATATCTTATAAAAAAAATCTCAATTTTCCTCTGTCTCAAAATGTAAATGTAACATAAAATTATCCAAGGCATTAATATGGAAATGTAATTTGAGAAATAGTGCATATTATGCAATTTGAAACTTACATGGTACAAGAACATTTCATTATGCAAAGGGGAAGACAAGACGTGTAGGAGTCCTTTTCTTTGGAAAAATATTTTTTCACCTAAAGTGAGGAATGTTGTATCCCACATTGATTCTTATTTTTCCATGTGACAAAGTTATGACATGTCAAGCTGTGTGATGCAGATCTTCCTGGAAAAAAAACTCTCAGGTATTGTAGTAGCATGGGTGTTACAAAGATATCAAAGATAAATACTCTAGACTTCAATTTGTAAATGATTTCAAATTATTTTCCTCTGTTTCATCAAAAGTAAACTTAATGTATGCCAACAATTTATTTCATGTATTTCAGAAAAAAAAAAGATCTGTTCTTCTGTCAATTTGCAACCCCTGACTCCCACCCTCACCCCAAATAGGATGTCTAACAACAACAAGTTATTTTTCTTTATGTGGACAAGAGATAATGTTGGAGTATAATATTTAATCTGAGATTTTTTTTCTTGTAGGTTCTTTATAGCATGTTGATCCTACAGCACTTGTATGAACACTTCAAACTATTTCATATATCACATACAATTGCTCTTTGTTACGTTTTTCATAGAATATTTGAAATTATATTTTTAATGAATTTTCACTTGCACTTATTTATTGCACACTCCATATGTTGTATGATTTTTATAAATAATTGTGTTGCTGACTCATTAAAAAATAGAACTGGCAGTGTTGATATGGCCTGTCCTGGCTGCAGATCAATAAAATATTAGCAAAGAAGTTAAGTTTACTTATTAAAGTATACAGTATGCTAGAGATAACACAATTTTAGAACTGACTAGTAGAACATAATCTGGTGTAAATTGGAATCATACATGGTGTGTTCTCTCTGATGCACAGGCAGTCATGGCAGTGTTCATTAAAAATAAGAAAAAAATAATGTGTTATGATCTTGGCAGAGGTAATGTTTGCATAGGAATCAAGTTCCCAAACAGCTGTTCTGGTCACTGTTGGTGATGGAAGTCCTGATTTTGATTAGAGACCTATTGCAAGAAGAAACACCATCTTCAGGTAGACCAAGAGAGACTCCTCAAACAGTTCTTGCACAGTTTTGCACAGTTCTTTCTAGCTGGACCCAGTGCATGCATAATTCTTTGCTCTTCATATGTCTTTATATACAAATCATCAGTTAAAAAACTGCATACAAAAGACTAATCCACCTCACCATGACTGCATGAACATTTTTTTTTTGGGCCATTTATTGTCTAGGCACAATTTAATTATTTCTACAGCATGAATCACCTTTGGAAGTCTTTGGGAATCACCACCCAGGATGTTAATCAACATTTCCAAGCGTACAAATTGGACTAGATGCAGCAGGAGTTGCCTTAGGCAATTTCTAGACCTGTCCAAAATCTTACCTGCAGTAGTCCTCTAGTAATCAGTCAAAAACTTAATTCTAAATGTTCAGTTAATGATCTAGTTTCAACTCAGTCTATTGTTTCAAACCAATCCATCATCTTGTCTATACAAAGATGAGAAAACTTTGTCAAAGGAGTTCCTGGACCACCCAAGGAATTAATGTCTCAGGTGCAATGGGTTTGTAGACAGGCACAGCCCAGCTATCTAGCTATACATACTTAATTTCATGCTTACAATTCACTTATTCAAGACCTATAGCTCTTGTCTTGCTGTAGACTATTCTTTATCAAATACAACTTTTTTTTTCTTTTTCTTTTTTTTCCTTTTTTTTTTTTTCTTCTGTTTATAGTACTATGAGACATATACTTAGCAGTGTGCTACCTTTTCCCTGCAGTGTTTCTGAGTTTTCATATTGGTTTCTGTCACTATTGCTGTTTCTTCCCCTCACATTTCTTCCTCTCCTCTGACCTGTTTCAAGCTCACCCACACTTGGGGTGGTACAGCTACAAAACTGGCAGTGGTGAAGAAAGGCAAAACTATTTGCAGGGCCCAGCCTGTGGACAAGAACTCTGGATACTCATCTCTTACCAAGTTCCCATTCCTAGCACTGCTCCCTTTCATAGCACTGATGAGAAAGGAGAGAAGAGAGGAGGAAAAATAAGAAATTTACACCTGAGATTAATGGTGAGAATCAACACTTGCAGCAGCCAATTTGATTTGATTAAATCAAACTGGTCTTAGTATTGGCCTACCAGTACTGGTTTTCAGAAGGTGGCAAGGGCAGAAGCAAATAATAGACAAGAGTCAAAAATAACAAGGAAATCTGGGAGATTTGTCCATAAAAACTGGGGGATTTTTCAAGATTTATTTATTTTTTCCTAAAATAAATGTTTGATTCAGAATTTATTGGTGTAGTGCTATTTAGATGAAAATTATTTCTAATCAACCTTTGGGAAAAGTCAATACATTTTTGGCTGAGACACACAAGAGATAAGAGTCTTTGAATACATTATTTTTTAATTGTTTTATACTTAGAATATAATGCAAGGTTGAAAACTTGATTAATTATGGAAGTGGGAAAAAATTTCATTATCCACAGCTGGAACTCTTTTGTGCTCTAACAATATCTTTCCAAAACTGCCATTATCTAATAAACCTTTATAATCTGACCTTCTGAAATGCTGTGTATTATGTATTGCTTAATGAAGGACTGAGCTCAAAACACATTCTATAAGGTGAATATATGTGATTTTTATCTTAAAGTAAATTTGATCTTACTCTGGATGCTCTTGCATATGCACATTAACACATGCTGTTATTTAGGAAAGGAAGGAAAGGTACATATTTCTGTTTACATAATTATTAAAAATTATCTTAATTAGAAAAAAAAAAAGAATGTAAAATATTCTGACCTAAAATAGTTTAATTTCTACAAATAAGAGAAAAAAAAATCTATTTTCTTTGCAAATTATTTACAGCACTGCTAAAAAACAAATTATAGCTTTAATGAATGATCCAAGCACTGGGCTGGAAAAAAAAATAAATCATTATCTGAGCCTGGAGAATACAGGCTCATCTTTTTAATCCCTAATACTGGTGTTCATTAAAAAATAAAATAAAATAAATAAATCACAATATATATCTTTTAGCCAGTAAATTGCATTTTGTGAAATTATCATGCAATTTATCTTCTTCTTTCCATTGTCGGGTAATGTTCTGTAGGATATTGGGTACAGGCAACAGATTTGTGACAAATGCAAATCTCAATGTCTACTATTTATATGTAAGTCCCACAATAATTTTACTGAAACATACCTATGAAATGCTGTGAATGGTATGAATTAATTTCTTTGGCCTCTAGTAAACTTATTTCAGAGGGAAAAACTCCTCCCTTATTCTAAAAAGAATGATTCCTTAAGCCTTCACTGTCCTAAAAATCTCTATAGTATTCTGTGAGGAAAGGAGTCAGTAAAAAGCTATAATATATTCAGATTTAGCTTCAACTCTGTCAGAGAAGCCTAGTGAAGGTTCAGTCAGCTCCTGTGATTCCCTGACTAGCCAGTAAGTCTCCCGCTAGAGGTAGATGAAACACTGTCTCCTCCCAGACAGAACCTCTAATCTCCTTTCTGTCTTTTTTTGTCATTGGATAGGTTCCAGAAGGTTTGATCGGAGGTAGCAGGTAACATTGTTTGCTATCTGTCAATAAGCAGTCAGAGCCTAAAATGTATCTATAACAGATTTGCTGAAAAAAATATGAACATAATTGTTTTACTGTTCAAGGTGTATTCTAACAAAAGAACAGAAATAGAGATTATCTACTGTAGACTATGTGCTTACCTTTAACTTCTAACAAAACTTGTTTTAATTAACAAACTACTGAATGTGGTATGTGTTCCACAGGTAAAGCAGCCTGGTTTATGTTAAAATAAACATACAGTGGAGACATAATTCATAAGGATATCCACCTGTGTTAATCATCTTATAGACAGAAAGAAATTGACTCAATAATGAAGGGTCAGGCAAAACATGAATCAGCTCATCTGATGTCTAGGTCAGAAGGACTTTCCAAATAAACAATAATTATAAAGGCCCATGCTTACCCCCATCAGAACTGCAAAGGAATAGAAACTTGTAAAGTTTTTGATAAAATTTCTCTGTTTGCCTGGAAGCCTTACGTATGACTTATTTCAGAAGACAAGGGTTAAGGGGCAGTCCTATTTTGCTCAGATACCTTTTTGGCCAATTATGGTTATGAAGAGAGACCTGAAGGAAATAATTCAATTAAAGAATCATAGACGTAAGCTTTTACAAGTCTGAGAGGAAAATAGAAATAACATTCCAGTAGTCTGAATTCCTCCATTTAATTTCTCATTCTGGAAACTGAACTGTTCTCATAGCATGGCATGAAGTCAGAGGTGTTTTGGAAGGTAATAAGACTCAGCTATTGAAAGGATTGAGGAGTCTTGTTCTCTTGATGGTGTATACAGAAATATACTACTGCAGTGCCCTGAAGCCCTCTCCTTCCCTAGTTTGTAAATTTTCTCTCCATGACAGTTAGCATTCAGGAAGGAATGGAAATGTAAATAGCCAAGGTGCACCTCAACTCTCATCCAGATGTGCAATAGTGAAGTGGATAGGGAAAATTTGAAAATACTCGTTTGAAAATACTCCAAAACCCTACTATTAGGTGCCTTGTGAGGAATCTGTCTATCCTACAGGTATTTTGTTGTGCATTGGTGCCCAGATGTTGGCAGTACGAGGATTGCAATGGTGACCCCATTGAGGAAGCTGCCCTATGTCAGGCACAACCAGTTCCAGCAGGCTCCAATGGCCCCACCACAGGGCATGGCTGAGTCTGTTATTGGAGCTGGTGGTGCTTCTCTAGGAAAAAAAAAAAAAAAAAAAAAAAAAAATATTTAAGAAAGGGCAGAAAACACAGAATGGAGAGAGAAAGAGGGAAAAACAGGGGAGCAATACCTTGTGACTGACAATGGGATCCTTGCGACACACCACCCAAAAAAAAAAAAAAAAGGAAATGGGGAATCATTTCAAAATTCCATGGGCCTTATTCCCTATCATGTAGCCTAGTATGCATCCTTTAAACCATTTTCAATTTACATGTATTTTCTAGTTTCAGGTGCTTACCGTTCCAAAACCTCTCCAGGATTGTTGGAAGACATTACAAGATTTTCCTACGAGTAAATCTTCCTCCATTCCTATCTTCCCAAATTTCTATCTTCCCAAATTTCAGTCCAAAATTTTCTCTCTCATATTTTTTTATCATCTCATTGCTCTGTGTTAATGCTTTTTTTTTTTTTATTTTTATTTTTTATATAGATTAAATAAATCATCTGCTTCCTTTAAATTGTTTGAATAGGTAGAGATCCTTGACTTTTTCACCACAAAGTCTCTGTATGTCCAGACAGAGCTTTTCTGATTCATGGGATCTTGTGGAAAATGTTCCCTTCGCTCTGTTAATTGGTTCAACACTTAAAGCATGCCAACACTATGCAAAATGAATAGTAGGATATTGGTCTGTAGAGTCTCTTCATTCTCATTAGCATAGAGAGTGGACTGCATCCTCCAGCCCCTTAGAAAGAAATGGTTCTTGGCTGCACTTACAAGTTGTGGGATGTGCACAAACAAGGTTTTAGGGAGGTACAGTTGGGACTTCAGCCAAATGTCTGTCTCAAAATGATTAGATGGTGAAATGTAGTGCACAAGTTCTTAGCTTCACAGTTTTTATTTAGCTGTTTTTTTGTTCTTATTTTCTAACATTTTATCTTCATTTTTAGTTTGAGAACTATAGAATGTGCAGAACCACTTTTCCTTTGCCTAGGTTATTCAATAAAGAAAGATGAATCATATCCGCCTGAATGGGGTGCTTCTTTGAGATAAAGGTCATAATTTGCTCTATAGAAAAGGAACTCTCTTTTTCCCTGAAATTCAGTTTCTTAAACTTGGTGACCATGAAAGGCTGATTTATATTGCTATGGTAGAACAGCTTAATGCTGTGCTTGGATTTGAACAACAACAAAAAAGAAACATGTTTGCTGTATGCAGCAGAACTAATTCAGATCAAAAAAAAAAAAAAAAAACCTTGAAGTTAAGACAGAAATAGTTCTGAAAAAGTCCATGGTTTTAGCAAAATAAATTCATCTACAGCTCAGTGGAATACAGTGCAGTATAGCTTGCTTTAAGTTACCTAAGGCAAAACTGTCTGCCAGGCTAAATGAAAACTAAACATTTTGTTAAGACTAGTTTCTAGTTTACTAATCTTTATGATGCAGCCGTTCACTTGTAATTTTAGTGGCATTAGAAATGGGCTTTTATTTTTTCAAAACAGAAGCTAGGAACAAGGGTTTTCCGAGTAAAAGAGGTATGTTATATGCATAGAGAATAATTTGAACCATTTATCACTGCTTCTTCCCTAGGAACAATTTCCATTTTGAGAAGAGGTGCCTTAGAACCCTGGAATGTGAGCATGTAACTGCAATAAGCACTGTGAAATAGGTCTTCTAAGAAACTACAATTCTGTAATAAAAATTGCAAATTGTACTTTTTTGGGAAAAAAAGAAAACAAAACAAAAAAAAAGCCCATGTCAGATGAGCTCAATCCAGGAAGATGCAGATCACTAGGAAGTGAGGCTAGGAGAGGCTGAAAAGTTCTGTGAAGTATTTGAAGTATTTTTATGAAATGTTATTGTATCACATGCTGTGTATAACCATAAAAGATAACCTAGAAAAAAAAACAACAACAGAAGCATATGTGGTAGTTTAACACTGAGAATCATGGAATTGTAGGTCATGGACAGGACCTCAAGATATCATCGGTCCAACCCCCCTGCCAAAGCAGGCTCTCTAGAGCAGGTTGCCCAGGTAGGCATCCAGACAGGTCTTGAATATCTCCAGAGAAGACTTTACAACCTCCCTGGGCAGCCTGTTCTAGTGCTCCACCACCCTCGCCATGAACAAGTTTTTTTGCATATCATTGCAGAACTTCCTGTGATCCATTTTGTGACCATTGCCCCTTGTCCTATCCCCACAAACCACTGAGAAAAGGTTGGCCAAATCCTGCAGTCTCCCACACTTATGATATTTGTAAACACTAAAAAGATTCCCTCTCAGTCTTCTCTTCTCCAGGCTGAACAGACCCAGGTCTCTCAGCCTTTCTTCATAGGGAAGATGCTCCAGGCCCCGTATCATCTTTGTGGCCCTCCGCTGGACTCTTTCCAGGAGATCTCTGTTTTTCTTGTACTGGGGAGCCAAGAACTGGACACAGTACTCCAGGTGAGTCCTGACCAGGGCAGAGTAGAGGGGGAGGATCACCTCCCTTGACCTGCTGGCCACACTCCTTTTAATGCACGCCAGGATCCTATTGGCCCTCTTGGCCAGGAGGGCACAGTGCTGGTTCATGGTCAACCTGTCAT
Organism: Aythya fuligula; assembly: GCF_009819795.1. Classification (NCBI taxonomy): domain Eukaryota; kingdom Metazoa; phylum Chordata; class Aves; order Anseriformes; family Anatidae; genus Aythya; species Aythya fuligula. The sequence continues at coordinate 167,359,299 of NC_045559.1, read as the reverse complement.
CCACCAGGACCCCCAGGTGCTTTTCGTCAGAGCTCCTCTCCAGCAGGTCATCCCGCAGCCTGTACTGATACTTCGGGTTTTTCCTTCCCATGTGCAGGACCCTACACTTGCTCTTATTAAATCTCATTTGGTTTCTTCCAACCCATCTCTCTAGCCTGTCTAGGTCTCGCTCAATGGCAGCACAGCCTTCTGACATTTTGGCCACTCCTTTCAGCTTTGTATCAGCCATGTACTTGCTGAGGGCAGACACTATTGCCTCATCAAGGTCATCAGTGAAGAGGTTGCACAAGACTGGACCCAGCACTGACCCCTAGGGAACACCACTAGTCACAGGTCTCCAGCCGGACTCTGTGCCACTGATCACCACCCTCTGAGCTCAGACAGTCAGCCAGTTCTCAATCCACCTTACTGTCCACTTGTCTATCCCACACTTTCTCAGCTTTGTTATCAGGATGTCATGGGAGACAGTATTGACAGCCTTGCTAAAGTCAAGGTAAATGACATCCACTGCTCTCCCCCCATCTACCCAGCTGGTGATGCCATCATAGAAGGCAACGAGGTTGGTCGAGCACGACTTCCCCTTGGTGAATCCATGCTGAGTACTCCTCATAACCTTCTTCTCTTCCAATTGCTTGGAGATGGCATCCAGAACAAGCTGTTCCAACACCTTTCCAGGGACAGAGGTAAGACTGACTGGGCTGTAGTTTCTGGGAAGCATCTGAGTACCACATAGGCACTCTCTCACTCCCTCTCCTCAAGTTAATAACAGACTAGAGCAGTACGAACTAAAGAAATAAATGTTCCCCACACCTGTCTTCTTTTACCTCCTCCCCATGAATGGCACAGCGGAACAGGGAATGGGGGATATGGTCAGTTCATAATGCTTCATCTTTGTTCCTTCATTGTTCATTCTCTTCCCTTGCTCCTTGTGCATATTTGTCTGGGATAGAGTTAATTTTCTTCCTGATAGCTGGTACAGTGCTGTTTTTGGATTTAGGATGAGAGTAATGCTGATAATACACCAATGTTTTAGTTGTTGCAGAGCGGTGCTTACACAGAGCCAAGGATTTTTCAGCTCTTCCCACCACCCTGACAGTGAGGAGGCTGGGGGTGCATCAGGAGCTGGGAGGCAACAGAACCAGGACAGCTGACCCAAACTGTGTAAAGGGATGTTCCTTACCATATGGCATCATGCTGAATAATTAATAAAGAGGTAGGGTTGATCAGAGGGGTGCCACTGCTCAGGATCTGGCTGGGCATCAGTCAGGAGGTGTTAAACAATTTAATTGTGCGTTACACAATGTGCAATGTGTTTTGTATATTCCATAATAATAATAATAATACCTTCCTTTCTGTGCTATTAAATTGTTTTTATCTTAACCTTTTCCTTTCCTCTCTTCCTCATCGCACTGGGTAGCAGGGTTGTGGAAGGGTGAGAGAATGGCTATGTGATGCTTAGCTGCCTGCTGGGATAAACCACAACATCAGTCCTTCAAAAATTGTTCCAATGTGAGCTTCCCATGAGCTACAGTTCTTCAAGAGGTGGGTCCATACTAGAGTGTAGTTCTGGCCTGGTCCTGCATTGGTTGCAGCTTCCTTCAGGCCATCTACTATGGGCTTCTACATGCATTTAGTTCTCACTGCTCTAGTTTGTTATTAATTGACAATAAATTACATTAATCTTCCCCAAGTTGAGTCTGTTTTGCTTGTGACAGTAACTGATGAATGATTTCCCAGTCCCTGTCTCAACTCACAAACATTTTCTTTGTTGTATTTTCTGTACTGCTGAGGAGGGGGAGTGAGAGTAGCTGTATGTTAGTCAGCTGCCTATCAGTGTTAAATCACAACAGTATAAATGTTAAATACTAAGATTAAGATGGACTAATTTATTGGCTAGCTGTTGAAATGATAAATATTGGCATAGATGGGTAAAATGTTTGAAAAATGAAGTTTTTGCATTACTACTTTAGATCCTTTCCTTGCCTTGCCTTGCCTTGCCTTGCCTTGCCTTGCCTTGCCTTGCCTTGCCTTGCCTTGCCTTGCCTTGCCTTGCCTTGCCTTGCCTTGCCTTTCACTGGCTTAGTTTGGGACCTATTTGAATAGAGCTCAGGTAAAACTGACTCAAGCAATGGATTAGCAATATCTACAGAAAGATTATTATGAAAGAAATGGGAAGATAAAAGATAAAATGTAAACAACCAACCAAATAAATAAATAAATAGATAAATGGACAAATATAGACACAAAGAAGCAGAGTGAAAAACAACTACAGGGAGACTGAAAATAGAAATAAAAATAGGAATAAAGATTTATGGTATGTGTTCTAATAAAAAAAAAATAAAATAAAATAAAAAAAGAATATTACCTATAAATCCTGATTATACAAATTTAGTTTCCTTAATATTATATGTATATATATATATAAAGCAATTATAATATGTTTTATACATGATAAGCAAATGAAAGATGATAATTGCTCACCTTAAATGAGTAACATAGAGGTGTCCTGGACTTGTAAGAATTTGTGTGTGTGTGTGTATATTAACCCTTAATAAATTATTCATATATGGAATTCCCTTTTTAGAAACAACTGCTATAAGAATCTTTCTGTGAGACCTGATCAAGATAAAGAAGCAAAGATATATAACTTAAATTAAGTACCTAGTACCTTATTCTCAGGAATACAGGCTTTTTTTAGAGAATTACTAGATAGAAGCAAGATTAACCAGAACTGACATTTATGGTTTATTGCTTCTATTAAGTTCAACACTACAGTTCCCCTTCTTTTCCTTGCCATCCCCTTTCCCCAACATGTAGCAAAGGCAATCAAAGCTCACTGATCTGGAAATCAAGTTGGGAAATGTGAGATGTTCGGGTCATTTATGAAATTTCTATTTTCTACTTTTATCTAGGAAAGAAATGTGAACACAATTTTTGGGGTTTCATTTCCAGTCATGCCTTGAACTAGAGTGTGCAGTCATAGAAATTCATTAGCTGAACATGTTGAACATCAAAAAGCTATACAGTTCACTGAAACTTCTGGGTGAAAGTTTAGGTCAGTCCCTCTTTTTTCAGAACTGGTGTGATACAATCCATAGGTGTGATACAATCATTCAGCAATAGTTGGAAAAGGCTAGGAAAGATTTAACAGCTTCATTCCCACTTCATGCAAACCAAAAAAGTTTGAAATCTAGAACAAATGAGTGTTTCAAGGTATATTTCAAACAAATGTATACTTCACAGAACACTTTAAAATATAAAGAATGGACTTATTTGGGCTATGCTAGAAATTCATTTAAGCCAATTATATTGCCAATATGACCTTGGCAATATAATTACGGAAGTCCAGACTAACACTTCCACCAGTGTACAACAGCTTTTGAAAAGCTGCTACTTAAGACCTTCCTGAGTGAAGACTTTACATTCATATCATAACAGCACTTGCTCGACATTTGTCCTATGAATTTGTCTAATCTAGTTTTGATTCCATTTGTACTTTTGTCATCCAAAATATCCTGTGGCAATGAGTGCCAGAATTTAATTAAACATTCTGTGAAAAACTACTTCCCTCGATTTGTTTTAAACCAGCTGCCTTATAATCTCATTTGCTGCCACTACTTTTTGTGTTATGAGAAATAGTGAATAATAGTTTCTTGTTCATCTGTTCCATGACATTCATTATTTTATATACCTTTATCATATCCCACCACCTGTTCTTTTCTGAAGCTGTCTTTTTTCTATTTAATTGGTCTTTCTACAGAAACCATTTTATATCTCTGAGCATCCCCTTCTGTATCAATTATATCCTTCTTGACAGCAATTGTATGCCATATTTGAGATATAGGAATACTACAGATATACTAGTGTTACAGCAATATTATCTCTCTTCCCCCCCCCTCTATTCTTAATAACTCTTAATGTCCAATTCATCTTTTTTGACCTCAGGTGAATACTGAGCTGGCTTTTCCAAAAAGCTATCTAGATCTCTCTCTTGACTGATTAAGGCCATTGAGGTGCATGTATAACTAGAATTATAATTCCTCATGTGCCATAATTTGCAATTTTCAACCTTTTTTTCCAGCATTTTTCAAATTAGTGAGATTCCTTTTCAGTTCTTTCAGCCAAGTTAATTTTTGACTATTCTTAAAAATTCAGTATCATCAACAATCTTTGTCATGCCACTACTCATGCATCAGTTTTGTTTTTCATAGACACCTTGAGCTGCACAAATACTGACACAACTTTCCTGATGCCCCATCTGATACTACTGTTAAAACCCGCCATTTATCCCTACTCCTTTTTTCATATTAGGTAACTAGTTATTAATGCAAGAGATGACCTTTCTTATTTCCAATGACAACATTAAAAAGGCCCTAAAAGGTTTGTGAAATATTCCTTCCCTCTGAAAAAGCTATCTCAATGCTTCTATATTACATTTCATTCCCCACATCTATTAATTCTATCATTTTGGTAATATTTCTTGGTGAAGAATAAAACCTACATGTAGAAAGACTGACTTTGTGGGTTTTTGTTTGTTCACAGAATCACAGAATTGCCTAAGTTGGAAGAAACCTTCAAGATCATAGAGTCCAACCTCTGACCTAACACTAACAAGTCCTCCACTAAACTGTATCACCAAGCTCTAAATCTAAACATCTTTTAAAAACCTAGAGCGATGGTGACTCCACCACTTCCCTGGGCAGCCCATTCCAATACCTAACAACCCTTCAGTAAAGATGTTCTTCCTAATATCCAACCTAAAACACCCCTGGTGCAACGTTAGCCCATTCCCCCTCATCCTGTCACCAGGCACGTGGGAGAATAGACCAACGCCCACCTCACTACAGCCTCCTTTAATGTACTTATAAAGAGTGATAAGGTCGCCCCCGAGCCTCCTTTTCTCCAGGCTGAACAAACCGAGCTACTTCAGCCACTCCTCGTAAGATCTGTTCTCCAGATCCCCACCAGCTTCGTTGCCCTTCTCTGGAGTCGCTCGAGCACCTTGATGTCCTTCTTCTAGCGAGGGGCCCAAAACTGAACACAGTACTCAAGGTGTGGCCTCACCAGAGTCGAGTACAGGGGGACAATCACTTCCCTAGCCCTGCTGGCCATACTGCTTCTTTTACAAGCTAGGATGCTGTTGGCCTTCTTGGCCACCTGAGCACACTGCTGGCTCATATTCAGCCGACTATCAACCAATACTCCCAGGTCCTTCTCTGCCAGGCAGCTTTCCAACCACTCATCTCCCAGCCTGTAGCTCTGCTTGGGGTTGTTGTGCTCCAGGTGCAGGACCCAGCACTTGGCTTTGTTGAACTTCATACAGTTGACCTCAGCCCATCAGTCCAGCCTATCCAGATCCTCCTGCAGAGCCTTCCTACCCTCGAGCAGATCGACACACTCACCTAACTTGGTGTCATCCGCAAACTTACAGAGGGTGCACTCCATCCCTTCATCCAGATCATCGATAATGATATTAAAGATGACTGGCCCCAGTTCTGAGCCTTGGAGGATGCCACTAGTGACTGGCCTCAAGCTGGATTTGACTCCATTCACCACAACTCTTTGGGCCCAGCCAGTTTTTAACCCAATGAAGCATATGCCAATGCAAGCCATGAGCAGCCAGTTTCTTGAGGAGAATGTTGTGGGGAACAGTGTCAAAGGCCTTGCTGAAGTCAAGGTAGACCACATCCACAGCCTTTCCTTAACCACCAAGCGCGTCACTTTGTCATAGAAGGAGATCAGGTTCATCAAGCAGGACCTCCCTTTCATAAACCCATGCTGACTGGGCCTGATCACCTGGTTGCCCTGCAAGCGCCGCATGATGAAAATGATGAAAATTTTGAAAATGATGAAAATATTGTTTGTTTGTTTTTAATTTGTTTGTTTTTAACATCTAAGGAACAGCAACTACCTTATATTTTTAGGAGAGTCAAGGATTCTGAAAGGAAACAAACAAACAAAAAATATCCCTGCTCGTATGGTGAAAGCAAGACAATATTCGTTACAGATAATTATTTGATATGAGCCATTATAGTGAACTTTAAGCTTTCTTCTATGCACTGGACTTAGAAAACTCTGCACTTAATAATGATTCAAATGTGGTCTTTCCTGACTAAAGGAGTAGTTTTTCTTGTGCTTAACTATTTTATCTAGGGGTCAAATAGTCATTACCTTGTATCTTTCAGTAATTAGCAATTTCTGGAACCATCATGCTTAGTCAAAGAGAAGCAAGGGACTTAGAGCAAATAAGTCACTCATTCAGGAGTGAATCATTGTCTATTGGTGAGCTTTGTCCTTCCGAAAACATAGTTAAAAGAGATAGTGTAGTTGTGGCTAAAATAGAAAGGCGTGTTAACTTGTTCTTATAAAGGTGGTAGCTGAAGTTTTCTTCTTTCCCTGCAAATATAAGAAATTGGTTTGGAGTTGCTGTCCCAAAAAAAGGAAAGAAAGAGGAATCTGCAGAAATTTCAATTTTACCTCTGAGACATACAGAATTAATCCTTCAAACTTTTTCCAGTGTAGAACCAATAATATTGAACTGAGTTCAAAATAACCAGAAACTAAGGACCTGACACATTAGTAGCTAGATTCAAAGCAGGGAAAGGAAAAAAGATGGAATACTTGAAGTGAAGCTAAACAAGACTGATAGGGTCCTTCCATCACTCAGAAAAACATCTTTACATCTTTTAGATTGTCACAGTGAAAACATGTAAGATGGCCAAAAAGCAAGGTAAGGAAAAAAAAAAGTCTGTTAGTCCAACATAGAAAATTAACAATTCATATAATAATCAATTAAAATTTATCCTCCAGTCAAAAAGCACTGTGAATACCAAGAGGAAGATAATAAATACCATACATGATGACTGTGACTCAACCTGGAAACACAATCAACAGAGCTTTTTTGTTTGTTGATTGGCCATTTTTTTAATTGTTTTTATTTGTTTGCTGTTGTTGTTTTGTGAAGTCAATTTTCACAATTTTCACATCCCATTTTTTTTTTTTTTTTAATTTCTTGGAATTTACATTTCTACAGGCTTCATCGCTGAGATGTATTTCAATTATTTTATCAAAATGGTTTGCTTAAATTAATGGTTCCTGTGTTCCTGGTTACTTCACCCAGTAATATTTCTGTATGAAATTAAATTCATCTAAAATCCTCCTAACACAAACATCATGCATGCAGAAGTCTACAATATCTGATAAGTTGTAACTGGTTTTGGAGCTAACTAAGCTAACTATGAGAACTTCAAAGACAATTCAGTTAGATTCAGTTAGAGTCTCCTTCTTTGCAGATATTCAGAACCCACCTGAATGCCATCTTGCACAATGTGCTTTAGATGATCCTGCTCAGCAGGGGGGTTGGACTAGATCTTCAGAGGTCCCTTCCAACACCGGCCATTCTGTGATTCTGTGATTCTGCGATTTTCTTTAAACAGTAACCACCAAATACATTTTCATGCATGGATACTAAGACATCCAATTGTGTGCACTTAATTGCTGCAGTTTAATTAATAAGAATGAGTATAAACCTGGGAACAGTAAAATATTAAGATGTATTTTGCTAATAAATTAAATGTTAAGCTTTGTACTTTTCAAAAGTGAATACTTGCTACTTGTTGGTTGGAACAATAGCTTTTCGCCACCAAAAATAGTTCATTTAAATCAACATCAGTTTATGCAGTTTCTTTCTTCTTTTTTTTTTTTTTTTAAATAAAATTCAGAAATATTAATTTTCACATTCCCATTAACATCTTCAAAATCTTTCTAGGGCATTGGCACTGAGCTTTTGTTGTTGCTGTCTAGAAAAATTTTGTTCTTGCATTAGCACAAGCTAGATTTGGTCACACTCAATTATAATCTCTTAATGGTAACATTTGTATCTGAAAAAAAACCACACAACTCTTTTACTACGGTAGACCTGTAATGCATTAATTTAACAATATCAGTAATTGCAGCATAAAACCTTCAGAGAAAGCAAGTTGAGAATTTAGTAATTATATCTCCCAAGGTTGTATTTGAGATCAAAAATGATTATTATTTTTTTCTCTGACAGGTAAATAAACAGTTTCTCTTAATTAGGTTAGATTACAGGAAATAAAGGTGTTGTTGAAAACAGAAATTGAGAAGAATATTGTCTTTTATCAAGAGCAATATCATGTAAATGTCTTAAGCTGTCTAGTTAACCATGATAAATAGGTTGGGGTACATGCACACTTTAATTACTAACAGTGAAATCTGCTGAAATTGAAGTATTGCACTTGGTAAGAGCTATTAAAGTTGAAATGACCCATTTAATAGTGACCTGTGATATCAAAGTATGGATTTAAATTGGTAATTAATAAAAGTCCATTTCTGAAAATGCTAACACAAGAGCTCAATAAAAATGCTAACTAGGTCTCAAATACCACAGACAGTTTACTGACATTTTAATACATATTACTTATGCTAAACACTTTTGTACACTGAGAGCTAAGGATGAGAGGATAACAATGGATGTATTTCTCATCTAGCAGTTGGAAGATCAGTGGTACACTTAGCATACTAGTTCATTTTTGTAGGTTTTAATCCTGCTTAATAATGGTGGAACACGGCATGATTTCTTTTTGAAGCTGCATTTATAAAATGAACTATTTTATCTCAGACTGCAGAGAACAAGAATTCTGGTAATAAAAAAAAAAAAAAAAAAAAAAAAAAAAAAAAAAAAGAGAGTAGAAGAAGAAGAAAAATAAGTAGTTCTCATCAGACTATATTTTTAACGTCCAGGAGATGAGTAAAGTAATCTCTTCATGATTTAATAGTGAAACTGTTGCTGCAGTTTCTGCAGAAACTGTTGCAGAAGTTGACATATCTGTCTGGTTACTTCCACACCTATATCTAGCAACTGACATTTCAAAGGCTCAAAACAACTTATGAAATCCTGATTACATGTGTCAGGCAGTGCAGAATTTTGTCCATTGTTCCACAGAACAGAACAGATATTTCTTGAGAAAAATATCAACTTCAATTTCAAATCATAGTGCCTTTTCCTCACACAAACCAAAGTTTAATAACTCAATTCAGCAAGATATTACAGTGTATTTTTAAATCCATAGGATGAGCTCAATGATACCCTAAATGTATAGTTATCTTCATCACTCGATAAGGCGCTATCATATAATGTTCAGATGAATTGTGAAACTGGAATATAGCTGCTAAGTTGTACTAGACGTCTCCAGAAGGCAATAAGGCATTTTTCCCTCCTTGTACATCAACATATGTTTTCTTGATGTTAAACATCACTTTTAGGCTGGTGATTATATGTGTACCTTTCACTCTGACTCTCTGTGCCTCTGTCTTCTGTAGATATATATAAATGTACTTAAATATATATATACATGTATATTGTATCTTGTTAAACAGACTAATTTTTCATTGATTTTTATATTTTATTTTTTTTGTAGGAATGGCATTATTTCAATCTCTCTACAGCTATAAAATACATATATTGTAAATAATTCTTTATGCTGTTAATATCTACTCCTGAAGATAACAAAACTTCAGTTGAGTTTTCAAACATATACACTTGAAATTATCAACTATTCATGAAGAATACAATTATGTGTATACTGAGTAGATGCTGAAAATAAGTCTTGAAAGGGGAGACTGACACAGGAACAAAGACAGGAAAAAAAGGAATTAGCATTGAGTTTTAGTGGATGGTAAGGCGTCTGTGTCTTTGGGTGATAAGAGTTTTTAGAAGCATTGGACATTTGTTAGATTACTCATTGTCTCTGTATTGTATGGACTGCTGGAGGATACTCTTTCTGTGACTTAAAGAGAGCTAGTTCTAAGCACTATGGAAATGAGCCAATCTGTACCACTTGGACTTGGACAAAGGACTGCATGTTAGACATAGTCTGCTTGACTAAGTGTTGTTGGCTATTAGTGTGTGTCCTGGTTTCGGCTAGGATAGAGTTACTTTTCCTGGTATGGTGATGCGTTTTGGATTTAAGATAAGTATATTGTTGATAATACACTGTTGTTTTAGTTATTGTAGAACAGTGCTTACGCAGAGCCAAGGACTTTTCAGCTTCTCACACTGCCCTGCCAGTGAGGAGGCTGGGGCTTCAGCAGGAGCTGGAAGGAGACAGAACCAGGACAGCTGACCCAAACTGGCCAAAGGGATATCCCATTCCATATGGAGTCATGCATTAATATGGAGTGGCTGATCCCGAGGGGGATGACCACTGCTTGGCAGACTGGGCCTTGGTCAGCATGTGGTGAGCAATTGCATTGTGCATCACTTGCTTTCTACACATTATTATCACTGTTACTACTACTACTACTATCATTAATATTAATATTAAGGTCAATATAAATATTAAAATCAATACCAATATTAATATCATTATCAATATTAATACCTATATTATTGGTATAATAGTAATAACAATAAAATAATATTAATATAATATTTATAACATTAAAGTCAATATTAATGTCATTGTTACTCGTATTATTTCTCTTTCTTTTCCATCCTATTAATTTGTCTTTATCTCAACCCACAAGCTTTTATTTCTCTTTCTGATTCTCTTCCCCATTCCACTTTGGGGGAGGGGGGGGGAGGTAGGTGTTAGCAAATAGCTGTGTGGTGCTGAGCTGTTGGCCAGGTTAAACCACAACAATGTGTTTAGAACTAGAAACCTTGAAACTAAACTTAAGCATCCATATATCCTCTTTTGAGTCTGAATAGTCACTTTATTATGAATTTGAGAAAAAACTCAAAGCAAGAGTTTTTTATGTAATGTGAGTGATGATATAGGAATTTCTCTATAATTGTGGAATATAAAATTGCAAAATATTTCACGAGTCTGACCACTCTAGTGATCTCAAATGCAACTATTTCAAGTCATACTGAAGATACTTTTTTTTCAGCATAACATGATGAACAGATGCATTTGATTGCTATGATTGTAAGGACAGCAGTCTTCTTCCCAACTAGGGAAAAGAGCCCACGCATTATGCTGTTATGTACCTTACATGAAATGTTGTAGGAACAATATTCCAGATTTCAAATGCAACTTCTGTGTATCTATATAAGAAGTTTTAGTAGCATTTGGTTTTGTATTTCTCTCTTAATATGCCCAAGAGAACATCACTTAGAGAACATCATTAATAGGGAAAATAAAATGTGACATACTTTAACATAGGTTTTGGTCACATGATTGTTTGTGTCACACATTGATAAGTCTGAAGGTTGGGAAATAAGTCCAAAACATGACACTGACACGTACAAAAAAAAAAAATAATAATAAAAATATATATATATATCAGTCCCAAAATAATACATCTGTTTAGAAGAATCTTCCTCAATCTTTACCAGACAAAGTTTTAGAGGAAAAATCTGCTTTGCATATCAGTAACAAAAAAAAGCAGTCTCAACTCAACTCAGGAAATCATTATGTAACAGGTGGCATAGGATGTTGGGGTTAGTTCTGCCACTCGTCTTTCCTCTCCCCCAAAGCGGATTGCCCACAGGTCACAGTTCTTTCTTACTTCCAAGTTGTTTTATTTTGTTTGTTTGTTTGTTTGTTTGTTTGTTTGTTTGTTGTTGTTTTTTGTTTTTTGTTTTTAAATCCACAGATGGCATGTAAGAGGTTTGGTGACAAACCATTTTGGTAGTATTCAGAACATCTCTAGCTCAGGTTTAGTTACATTACCTTTTTCCTCCACTTTTTCTCTGTACTTTTTATTTACAACATGTGCACTTCAGAAATGAAGCTCTGAACTCCAGAAGCATGGGGAATGTCTAATGCATTACAGCTTTCTATCTCTTTGGGAACTTCTGGCAACTACTGCAATAGAAGCATTTAAAAACAGCCAGTGCCAATGCTCTCTTATTGTCTGTAGTAGCATCACTTAAAAATTAGGTTTACTGTGATCTTTATTGTAGTTTTCAGTATGTTTACATTCTTTTGGTGTCAGTTGTTTGCTCTTTCATTTTTTCACTTTCTGCCATTCATGACTGAAAAGTCATCAGCAGTCTCTAGGCAAATATGTTCTATGTACCATCCTTTATTTACTGAGCTTCCTGTCAAAGGAATCATTTACTTGCTTCTCACAAGCAATAAATGATTATAATAGCCTAAATATTACTATGAAATTTAACCAATTACACTGGCCGTAGTTTATGGCTTATTTAATAAATAATGTAATTTTTGCATAAAGCTAATTTTTGCAGAGTTCAAAAGAAGCTAACACTTCTGATCCATTTGTGTTTGCTTTTAACTGACAAGAGACAAATTTTGTTTTCTTCAGCTGTCTGCAGGGGTATTTCAAAACTCTCAACTGGCCTCTAACTTCGGGCTTCCTTTCTTGAAAAATTAGGACATAGCAGGAAAAAAAAAAAAAAGAAAAAAGTAAAAGCAAAGTCACTGTGTAGTCATAGCAGAACAGAGTCAGGAAACATATTATTGTACAACGCTACTAGGGTTTAATCTATATAAAACCTTGAGTTTTAATCAACTAGAAAACTTCACTTAAAGGTAGCAACAGAAGACTGAATACTGGTTCTTCATTCTTGGATAGTATAATTTGGACTTTTTTAACTTACTTCCTTAATCATTTATTCTGAACAGTTTAAGTCTATATTTTCTAATTTCTTTGAATTGTTCTCTCTTAAAATCTATCTCTCTTCTTTTATATATTCAGTTTCCCTATCCTTTCCTTCCAAGAAACACTTTAGAACATGGCAGCACCCATTCTAGAAATCCACATGGGACATCATACCTCAAATCAGTGCTTTCAGCTGTCACAAAATTCTTCTGATTACTGAAGTCATGGTTCATCAAATTATCCATAATACCTTTTTAACTAACTCATCTATGAAGAGTTGATGGGTTTAGTGATTCTAAATCTCTGTCAGAATGGCTGTTACACTTACCTTAACCAAAGGAGTTAGTTTCTTAAAATGTTTGCTTGCTTTCTCAACATTTTAAAGGTTAAACCACAATAGTTATCTATTTCTTTAACTAGTCTTATGTACCCAGTGGCCACCCACCCACCCTCTCACTCTCAATCCTCAACAGGACAGGGACAGAAAATAAGATGAAACTTGTGGGTTGAGATAAAGATAGGGAAATAGCTTACTATTTACTCTCATGGGCAAAACAGACTCAGTGTGGAAAACCTTAATATAATTTCTTGCTAATTAAAGTAAGTTTGGATAGTGAAAAGCAAAAGAAAATTAAAACACTACCTTCCTCCTCTGGTAGCCCAAACTACTGCTTTCTCCCTGGCTCGTTCTGAATCCTTCCCTACTGACTCCACCTGGACTTGTGCAAAGTATTTCATATTTCATTAAGGTTGTAAAAGACCTCCAAGACCTCCAAGATCATCTGGTTCAACCATCACACTACCACCAATATCACCCACTAAACCATGTCCCTTAAACACCATCCAACCTTTCCTTAAACACCCTCAAGGATGGTGACTCCACTACTTCCCTGGACAACCCATTCCAATGCCTGACTACTCTTTCTCAGAATAAATGTCTCCTAAATTCCAACCTAAATCTTTCCTGGCTCATCTTGAGGCCATTCCCTCTAATCCTATTACTAGTTATCTGTGAGAATAGGCTTACCCCCAGCTCCCCACACCTAGCTGTAGGGAGCAATAAGGTCTCCCCTGGGCCTCCTCTTCTACAGACTAAACAACCCCAGATCCCTGAGCTGCTTCTCATAGGACTTGTGTCCCAGGCCATTCATCAGCTTTGTAGCCCTTCTCTGGACACATTCCAGGGCCTCAATTTCCTTCTTGTGTTGAGGGGCCTAAAACTGAATACAGTACTTGAGGTGCTGTCTCACCAGAGCAGAGTACAGGGAGGCAATCACCTCCCTGGTCCTGCTGGCCACACTATTCCAGATACAAGCCAGGATGCCGTTGGCCTTCTTGGCCACTGGGGCACAGTGCAGGCTCATGTTGAGGCAAGTACTGACCAACACCCCCAGATCCTTTTCATCTGCACAGTTTTCCAGCCACAATACCCCAACCCTGTAGCACTGTGTGGGGTTGATACGGACAAAGTGTAGGACTCATCACTTAGCCATGTTGAACATCATTTCCTTGGCCTCTGCCCATCAACCTATCATGTCCAGGTCCCTCTGCATGGCCTTCCTACCCTCCAACTTCCCCCCAGCTTGGTGTCATCTACAAAATTACTTAAGGTGAACTCAATTCCCTCATCCAAATCATCAGTAAAGATATTAAAGAGGATGGGTCCCAACACCGAACTCTGGAGAACACCACTGGTGACTGGCTGCCAGCTGGATTTCACTTTTGTACTGGGTCTGACTGGAATGTTAACTTTCCCTGCAGCAGCCCATACTGTGCTGTGCTCTGCACTTGTAACTAGAACAGCAGTGGTATCACACCAGTGTTGTGTCTGCTGCTGAGCAGCACTGGCACAGCATCAGGACTCTCTAACCCTCCTAGGGGGTGGGCAAAAAGTGAGAAGAGAAACATCACCAGGGCAGCTGACCTAAACCAACCAAAGGGATATTCCATACCATATGTTGTCACACTCAGCAATAAAAGGTGGAAACAGGAAGAAGAGGGGAGTGGTGGGCTCTCGTTACAGAAATGTCTGTCCTCCCAAACACCGGCTATGTGTGTTGAGGCCCTGCTTTAAGGACATGGTCAATCATTGCTCATCTGTGGAAAGTAGAGAGTAATATTTTTTTCCTCTGCACTTCCATATATCCTTTACATGTTATATTTTTTTTTTCCTTTCTCCTTTCCCTTTTCACCTTTCCCTTTTTTCCCTTTAATTTAATTGTTTAATTAATAATAATCTTCCCTTAATATTTTTTTTCCTTTAACTCAATTATACTTATCTCAACCCGTGAGTTGTTTTTTTCCTTTACTTCCCCTCCTTACCTAAGGAGGGGAAGTGAGAGAGTGGTTGTGGTGTTCAGCTGCCTACCACAGTAAAACCACCACAAATTTGTTCAGCACTACTCTCTGGGCCAGGATGTCCAGCCAGCTTTTAACCCAACAAAGAGTGTACCTGTCCAAGCTATGGTCTTCCAGCTTCTCCAGGAGAATACTGTGGGAGGCTATGTCAAAGACCTTGCTGAAGCCAGCGTAAACTACAGGTTTTCTCTCCTCCAACCAGGTGGGTCACTTGGTCATAGAAGAAGATGAGGTTGGTAAGGCAGGACTTGCCTTTCATGAACCCATTCTGAGTGGGCCTGATCCCCTGGTTATCCTGCACATGCTGTGTGATTACATTTCAGATGACTATTATCTCTCCTGGCACCAAGGTCAGGCTGACAAACTTCTAGTTCCCCAGGTCCTCCTTACAACCCTTTTTATAGATGGGCATTACATTAGCAAATCTCCAGTCATTCGGGACCTCTCTGGATGACCATGACCACTGATAGATGATGGAAAGCGGCCCAGCAATCACATCTGCCAATTCCCTCAGCACCCTCAGGTGTATCCCATGGACTTGTGACAGTCCAGGTGGAGCAGCATATCTCTAACTGCTTCCATGTGAACTGTGGGAGGTTTCTTCTGCTCTTTATCCCAGATTTCTAGTTTGGGAAGTTGGTTACTCTGAGGATAAGTGGTCTGGCTAGTAAAGACAGATGGAAAGAAGGTATTAAGAACCTCAGCCTTTTCCTTACCCTCAGCAGTCATGTTACCCCCTGCATCTATTAAAGATGGAGATTCTTGTTGGCCCACCTCTTGCTGTTGATATAAAAAACATTTTTTTGGTTGAGCTCATACTGGGCTTTAACCTTCCTTTTCTCTTCATATGTTGGCAACTTCCTTGTTCTGTCCTCTGCCTGTCATTTTTTCCACTGGATAACAACTCTTTTTTTCTCCTGGACACTCAGCAAAAGTTCCCTGTTAAACCATGTTGATCTTCTTTCCCAATGATTCATCTTACGGCACACAGGGACAGCCTTCTCCTGTGCATGTAAGGCTTCCTTCTTGAGGAGCATCCAGGCTTCCTGGACCCCTCTGCCTTTCAGGACTGACTCTCAAGGGACTCTCCCTACCAGTTTCCTGAACTATTCAAAGTTCTCCAGAAATCCAAGTCAGCAGTTTTACTGACCCCTGTCCTGATTTCACCAAGAATAAAATCTACCATTTTATGGTCATTCTGCCCAAGAAAACTCCCTACCACCACGTCTCCCACCAGTTGTTCTCTGTTAGTGAACAGCAAGTCTAGCAGGGCATCCCCTCTCATAGGCTCACTAGCCATCGAGTCAAGAAGCTCTCTTCCACACACTTGAGGAACCTCCTAGACTGCTTCCTCAGGACTGTATTGTTTGGGAAGTTAAAGTCCCCCATGTGAACAAACACTGGTGATTAGACGTTGTCTCACATGATATCCCTGTTTCTAAATCAGCAAGACGTGGATTTGACAATGTAATGAAGAAACTTAACTTCAGTTTCTTAGATTCTTGTATCAGAATCAATTATTCTGAATTTGTTTCATAGTTTCGTATAGCATATCATGCCTGACGTAGAAATATACATTGGAACAAGAATTGCATAGAACATAATTTCAACTTTGCTTAGAATTAAAATCTAAGTCTCCTTGACCTAGCAGAAGAAAAAATCAAAATGACTGAAATGCACCTCTGCGTAACCACTTTTTTTTTTTTTTTTTTTAATAATATCCAGTGTGCTTTTTCATACTCTTTAATTCATAGTGTTACGTGGTTGATGAGCTTCATTTGGAGTCTGGTATCTCTGACTAAGTTACTCTGTTAAGAAGAATATGATGTATTTTGGAATCTGGACTAGATATTTAGTCACACTGTGTCTGTACAACTAAGTTTAGCTGGCTAGTGACCATCCTTTAGTTTTGAGGTTAAGTAACACCCTATAAATTCTGTGCAAGTCTAAAGATCCTTTCTCCCGAAGAACAAGGCTGCCTATTGGAAATGTTCCCAGGACCATATTTGAACTAATCCTTCCTCATGCCCAGGCATCATTGTCTGGTTGTTGGAGCCCAAACTGTACCAGAATATATTATGTATGTAATATTTGTATAGCCCATGACTATGTTGACCATATCAGATACATTTGCCCCAGATAATTATCTCTTGTACCAAGGCAAAGTAATACAAAACAATTTGTATTTACACTGTGTATAGACAGGCATTTTAAAGCAGACTGTGTCTTCACTTCATGATCTAATCTGAAATTTTCTGGTCCCTTGTTATGTCTGGGCCTTTTAGTGCAATTGTTTTTAATGTAGCTCAGTGTTTGAAATTATGCTAGGGCTAACATTTTACTCTTTTTTTTGTACTCTTTTTTTTTTATATATATATATTTTTGTTTTGTTTTGTTTTGTTTTTAATAGTGTGAGATTGTGTGTGAGGTAATGAATAGGTCAGAGGAATGTTTTGGGAGAATGGGAAGAACAGAAGGAATGAGACCTCTTCAGGTAACGTGTCTTCATCAATCCTCCCTTACTGGTGAGGGTCTAAAGTGAACTATACCCAGGGCTACACATGTATATTTATTCCATGAAATTTTATTACTACAAAGAAATGCTAAGAAGTGAATGTTTCTACACATATGCAGCCCAGTAAGTGAGAACTAGGACTGCACTGCTAAAAAAAAAAAAAAAAAAAAAAAGGTAAAAGCTCATGGGTTGAGATAAGGACAGTCAAGGACAGTCTAATAGGACAGAAAAGGAATGAAGAGTAAAATAATAATAATCATAGAATCAAAATCATATAATTTCCCAAGTTGGAAGGGACCCACAAGGATCATCAAGTCCAACTCCTGGCTCCATACAGTTCTACCCAAAAATTCAGAACATATGACTAAGTGCACAGTCCAAACACGTCTTAAACTCCAACAGGCTTGGTGCCATGGGGTGTTCCTGGGGAGCCTGTTCCAGTGCATGACCACCCTCTTGGTGAAGAACCTCTTCCTGATATCCAGCCTGAACCTCCCCTGTTGCAGCTTGACACTATTCCCTTGGGTCACTGGTCACCAGAGAGAAGAGATTGGTGCCTGCCCCTCCACTCTCCCTTGTGAGGAAGCTGTAGACCATGATGAGGTCACCCCTCAGCCTTCTCTTTTCCAGGCTGAACAGGCCAAGTGACCTCAGCCTTTCTCTGGACACTCTCCAATAGTTTCATGTCCTTTTTGTACTGTGGTGCCCAAAAATGCACACAGTACTTGAGGTGAGGCCGCACCAGCTCAGAATAGAGCGGGACAATCACTTCCCTCGACTGACTAGCAACGCAATCCTTGATACACCCCGGGATATAGTTGGCCCTACTGGCTGCCAGGGCACACTGCTGTTTCATATTCAACTTGCTATCAACCAAAACCCCAGGTCCCTCTCTGCAGGGCATAATAATAATAATAATAACAACAACAACAACAATAACAATAATAATAATAATAAACAATAATTGAATGCACAAAGCAAGTGATGAATTGCTCACCAGCTGCTGACCAGTGCACATCCCATCCAATGCACAATGCCCCCCTCCCAGCTGTCTTATAATTATTGTTCAGCAGGATGCCATGTGGTATGGAATATCCATTTGGCCAGTTTGGGTCAGCTGTCCCAGTTCTGTCCCCTCCAGCTTCCTGTGCACCTCCGGCCTCCTTACTGGAAGGGCAGCATGAGAAGCTGAGAAGTCCTTAGCTCTGTGTAAGCACTGCTCTGCAACAACTTAGGACAAACACTGTTATGTAAGTGCAGAATTACAGTTCAAAGGACGTAAAAAGCTGAAACTAAAAGTAAAGCATATCCATGTGGCAGCTGTGAAAGGTTTTTCAAATTTTTTTGGGGGGGGATTCAGTTATTTAAAATACACCTGAAGCCCTGCCTTAGATACTTAAATTCTTTCTTGGCTCTTGATCAGAGTCCATTGACATTAAATAGTAGATTACTTTAACCTGCATCATCTTAAACAGGATTCATGTGTTTTCAGAAAGGAAGGTGAACAACTTCGCAATGCAAAACAGAAAAAAGTAGCAACTTTAAGGCATAAACTTTGAGACATCAGCACCTTCCAAGCATTTGATCCTTAGGGTTCTCCAAAACAAAATGAAATGTAGACTAAAGTCAGGCTAATGAGTTTCCAATTCATGTTATCAAAGGAATGTATTTTATAATAGATGCAAATGACATATCTTTAGAGGAAAAAAAAAAAAAAGGGAGGGGAAGGGATGTGAGAGAGCAATTCTGAAATATGAAGACTGATAATTTTCAGCAATCTCACCGTTTAGACTGTAAATATTTTACTCCAGACAGTTTTCACTCTATACAAAACTTTACCAGGGATAGGCCATTACAACGTTTTCTGTGCTTTGTAGCACCAATAATGAAAGTACTGGTTCTTATTTTGAATTATATACGCTTAAATAAATGTTGAGCCTTGGCACAAAATTTGTCTGACGAGTTTTTTCTAAATGTAGACTTACAGTTATCAGATAAGAATACTATGTAATTGTAATACCAGCAGATAATTATACAGATGTGACTCTGTCTATACATAAAACCAGGAATGTTTGCTGTCTTGATTTTTTTTTTCCCAAGAAATCCATGAGAAACTATATGTCCCACTGTAGAGTACCTGCATTTCCAGTATTCTTTAAAAATAATTTGAAGTATTCTGCTCACTTATTAGGCATATACTCAAAATTAATAGATAAAACATAATGTCATGGAACCTGGCTTCTTTCTTTAAAAGTAAATGTGTAATGTGCAATGGTGCCTGCAAAACAGATAGTGCAAGTAAAAATTAGGAATGGATCTACAATTCCTGTATGTTGTTCTCCGGCAAGTCAATGCTCAAGATAAAAAAGTTAACAGAAAACTTTAAAAAAGTGTTAAAGGACAGGAACTTGTGGGGAACAAAACAAAACAAAACAACTATGAGTTTTATGTTATTTTTTCACTTCTTTATCAGTGTAATTATTATAGCTTTGATTAGTTAATCACAGTGATGCAGTGATGCTTTTGTAGGTGTTAATATATTCAGTATTATTGTGAACTTTTCAAATCTGACCTTCTTGATTTATTTCTGCAGGCTGAAAAGTAAAGCATGCCACCTGCTTCTCTCTAAAATTGAAAGTAATTGCTTGGAGAGCACTTTAGTGGAAATAGAGTTAACCTTTTGCTCTTCAGAAGGTCTTCCTTGATCCACTTTGAAAACTTCCTTAATCTTCTGCCCTACAAATGAACTGAATGTAAAAGTTTCTTTATTCCATAAAATCAAACGAGACTTAAATATAAAATCACCTATACACAGAAAGTCAAGTTAGTCATATAGAAGAGACAAATGGATATCTCATGCTTCAGATTAATATTTACATTTTCCATGGCACGTGGCAAGTGGAGTCAAAAATCACATCATTTTCTCTTACACACAGAAAGAAAACATACTTCATTTTGTACAAGTAGAGAAGCTTTCAACAGAAATTTAAAGCATAAAAAAAAAAAAAAAAGAAGAAGATATGAAAACTAAGCTTAGTTAAAAGGAAAATAAAAAAGTTGAGTTTCTGAAGGTGAAACAAACTTAAAAAAAAAAAAAATGTACTATGATATCATAAAGAAAGAGCTACATAATTACTGGTTACCTAGTTATCTTTGGGAGAAACAGAATTAGAGGTCAAACTATTTTCCATGCTGTTTTTATGACTTCTTTTCATACCACATGCTTCTGCATTGTCATTATTAATGTGACTATTTTTTTTTCTATTCCAGCCAAGCTGACTAAAAGACAAGGGAATATGCTGTAACATATCAGATATGTGAAAATCAGCCAAAAGCAAGCCAAAAGCATGAAAAACTGTCGCTTCATTCAAATTATTTAGCATTCATTATAAAATTGAATAAATTCTGGAGACCTAGATCAGATTACTGAAGAAGTTAATTTATCTGGTAAATAAGTAATAAATAAATAAATCTGGTGTTACAACATAATATACAGGTACTTATACCCTCAGAAGTCACAGTAATTTATTCTGATAGTTACAAACAGGCCTGCAATTAGTATTCAATATTTTTCTTATTTTATTTTGCCAGTAAACACAGATCTGGAGCAGTTTCATACGAAGACTTCCAATTTATTAATCTAGCACTAACTTCTATTAACATTGCACATGATTAGCACATTAGCACATTACTTCTGGTAGATTGATTTTAATGAAGATGATATCAGGTTAATCAGGATAATAAATCATTATAAAAGCTGTTTCTACATGTGTAAGTACTTACATTTCTCCATTTGTCCCACTCAAAAAAAAAAAAGAAAACACATCAATATGTTTCATTTGTCACTTGCCATGATGAACATTTAAACAAGATTTTGTTGGGGTCTGACAGTATACAAATCTTGTGGTATGGGGAATCCTTCACAATCAATAATTTACTGTACAGTTGTCCAGGAAGTGATTTATACGTGTATGTTTAAATGTGAGGTTTGACAAGACAGTTGACCTAGTTTAGTGTAACAGAAAATCTGTAATATTATGTTACTGATGAGCATTAGAGACAGTGCAGACAGTAGAGAATGTTTAGAATGGAAAGAAAATTTGCAATAGGGCACCAGGCTATCTCACTGGGTAGCCATCATATGAACTCACACTCTTGGTCCATATTTCTAAGAATAATGATTTTAAGCAGTAGTATCAAGCAAAATAAATAAATAAATAAATATATGAATAAATAAAAAGAAATTGTGATTTGCAGCACAAAAGAATGCCAACCAGTAAGTCAGTTTCAGTAGGGACCCAACTTAAATTCTTCTACACAAATGCATGTAGCATGGGAAACAAGCAATGGAAAATGTAATTTTTAGCACGGTCTCACATTTATGATATCACAGGCCTCCGTCTTTATTATTAAGAATAAAGTGTATCCAGCCTGTTGAACTGGAAAACCGACGTAGCACATTGAATCCCTTATAATGCAAAGGGATGTGGTGACCTACTACATCATTTAGACACACACAGATCTATGGGCCTGGACGGGATGCACCCAATAGTATTACTGAAGGAGCTGGCGTAAGTGCTTGTCAAGCCACTTTCAATAATTTATCAGCAGTCTTGGCTAACCAGGTGTTGTGGTTCTGCTTGAGTGGGCAGCTAAGCTCCACCACAGCCGCTCTCTCACTCCCCCTCCTCAAAGAGGAATGGGGAGAAAATATGTGAAAAGGGCTCAAAGTTTGAGATAAGGACAAGAAAATCATGCAATAATTATTGTAACGGGCAAAACAGACTCAGTATAAGGAGATAGTAAGATTTATTGCTCATTACTAACAAGCTAGAGAAGTGAGAAACAAAGGAAAGAAAACAAAAGCACCTTCCCCCCCCATCCACCCTCTTCCACCTCCTCCCCCCGAGCGGCGCAGGGGAATGGGGGAATGGGGGTTATGGTCAGTCTACAGTGCTTCTTCTCTGCCGCTCCTTCTCGGTCACTCTTGTCCCCTGTGCTGTGAGGTCCCTCCCATGGGATGCAGTCCTTGATGAACTGATCCAGCGTGGGCTTCCCACAGGCAGCAGCTCTTCCAGAACTGCTCCAGATATGGGTCCGTACCACAGGGTCCATCCCTCAGGAGAAAACTGCTCCAACCTGGCTCCCCCATGGGCAGCAGCTCCTGCCAGGTCACCTGCTCCTGCGTGGTCTCCTCTCCACGGGCTACAGGTCTGGCCCAGAATCTGCTCAGGCAGGGGTCTTCCACAGGCGGCAGCCTCCGGCCGTGCAGGGTCATCTGCTCCACCGTGGTCTCCTCCACGGGCTGCAGCATGGAACCCTGCTCCACCGTGGTACTCCATGGGCTGCAGGGGGACATGCTGCTTCACCATGGTCCTCACCACAGGCCACAGGGGACTTCTGCTCCGGAGCCTGGAGCACCTCTTCCCCACCTTCTGCACTGACCTTGGCGCCTGCAAGGCCGTTCTTCACTCCTCTCACTCTCCCAGCTGCTGTGTGGCGCAGCGTTTTTTTCCCTGTCTTAAATATGCTCTCACAGAGGTGCAAAACAACATCGCTTATTGGCTTGGCTCGGGTCAACAATGGGGCCCTTACCAAACGTGGGGCAGCTTCTAGATCCTTCTCAAAGAAACCACCCCTATGGCCCCCTGCTACCAAAACATTGCCATGTAAACCCACTACACCAGGGAGGTCCCAATTGACTGGAGGTTGGCAAAATTGGTACCCATCTGCAAGAAATGCAGGAAGAAGGGTCTGGGGAATTACAGGCTTCTCAGTCTGACCTTGGTGTCAGGGAAGGTCATGGAGCAGATCACCTTAAATGCTGTCACATGGCATGTACAGAACAATCAAGTGATCAGACCCAGGCAGCACAGGTTTATGAAAGGCATGTCCTGCTTGACTAATCTGATCTCCTTCTATGATAAGATGACATGCTTGTTGATGATGGAAAGGCTGTGGAGGTCATTTACTTGGACTTTAGCAAAGCGTTTCACAGAATCACAGAATCACAGAATTGTCTACGTTGGAAGAGACCTCGAGATCATCGAGTCCAACCTCTGACCTAATACTATCAAGTCCTCCACTAAACTGTATCACTAAGTTCAACAACTAAACGTCTTCTAAAGACCTCCAGGGGTGGTGACCCCACCACTTCCCTGGGCAGCCCATTCCAATGCCTAACAACCCTTCAGTAAAGATGTTCTTCCTAATATCCAACCTAAAACACCCCTGGTGCAACGTTAGCCCATTCCCCCTCATCCTGTCACCAGGCACGTGGGAGAATAGACCAACGCCCACCTCACTACAGCCTCCTTTAATGTACTTATAAAGAGTGATAAGGTCGCCCCCGAGCCTCCTTTTCTCCAGGCTGAACAAACCGAGCTACTTCAGCCACTCCTCGTAAGATCTGTTCTCCAGATCCCTCACCAGCTTCGTCGCCCTTCTCTGGAGTCGCTCGAGCACCTTGATGTCCTGCTTGTAGCGAGGGGCCCAAAACTGAACACAGTACTCAAGGTGTGGCCTCACCAGAGTCGAGTACAGGGGGACAATCACTTCCCTAGCCCTGCTGGCCATACTGCTTCTTTTACAAGCCAGGATGCTGTTGGCCTTCTTGGCCACCTGAGCACACTGCTGGCTCATATTCAACTGACTATCAACCAATACTCCCAGGTCCTTCTCTGCCAGGCAGCTTTCCAACCACTCATCTCCCAGCCTGTAGCTCTGCTTGGGGTTGTTGTGCTCCAGGTGCAGGACCCAGCACTTGGCCTTGTTGAACTTCATACAGTTGACCTCAGCCCATCGGTGCAGCCTATCCAGATCCTCCTGCAGAGCCTTCCTACCCTCAAGCAGATCGACACACTCACCTAACTTGGTGTCATCTGCAAACTTACAGAGGGTGCACTCCATCCCTTCATCGAGATCATCGATAATGATATTAAAGATGACTGGCCCCAGTACTGAGCCTTGGAGGACGCCACTAGTGACTGGCCTCAAGCTGGATTTGACTCCATTCACCACAACTCTTTGGGCCTGGCTACCTAGCCAGTTTTTAACCCAATGAAGCATATGCCAGTGCAAGCCACGAGCAGCCAGTTTCTTGAGGAGAATGTTGTGGGGAACAGTGTCAAAGGCCTTGCTGAAGTCAAGGTAGACCACATCCACAGCCTTTCCTTAACCACCAAGCGCGTCACTTTGTCGTAGAAGGAGATCAGGTTCGTCAAGCAGGACCTCCCTTTCATAAACCCATGCTGACTGGGCCTGGTCACCTGGTTGCCCGGTAAGTGCCGTGTGATGACACTCAAGATAATCTGCTCCATGAGCTTCCCTGGCACTGAGGTCAAAAATTTTGCTACTATTTCCCACAGTCTTCTTCTGGAGAAACTGGCTGCTCATGGCTTGTACAGATGTACTGCTCACTGGGCTCAAAGGGACATCGTGAACAGAGATAAATCCATTTGGCAGCTGGTCTCAGGTGGTGTTCCCCATGGCTTAGTACTGTGGACAGTTTTGTTTCACATTTTTATCAAGTATCTTGATGAGGGGATTGAGTGCGCACCTAGTTAGTTTACAGAAAACACCAAGCTGGGCAGGTGCATTGATCTGCTTAAGGGTAGGAAGTCTCTGCACAAGGATCTGGATAAACTGGATTAACGGGGCACATCATCATAGAACATTCAACAAGACTAAATGCCAGGTGCTGCACTTGGGTTATAACAACCCAGTGCAGTGATATACATGTAGGTTCAGGAAAGTGTGGCTGTTCAACCAAGTTTTCTGGCAGAAAAGGACCTGGGAATGTTGTTTAGGGTTTACATGGCAGCGGAGCTGTAGGGGTGGCCTCTGTGAGAAGAGACTGGCAGCTGTCCAATATTAGATCAGAGCCAGTTTCAGCCAGCTCCAAAAGGGACCCACTGCTGGTCAGAGCTGAGCCAGTGAGTGATACTGTTTGCACGCCTGGGAAAGCAGACTGAAGAAAGGGAAAATAAAAATAAAAATAAAAAACCCACTGCGCAACAGCATCTGGGAGAGAGAGGAGTGAAAAACAGCCCTGCAGACAACAAGCTCAGTGAAGAAGGGGGGGAAGGAGGTGCTCCAGGTGCCAGAGCAGAAGTTCCCCTGCGGACCGTGTAGAGAACCATGGTGGAGCAGGTGATCTGATAGGAGCTGCCTCCCATGGGGGACTCATGTTGGAGTAGTGTGCTGCTGAAAGATGAACCCCATGGTGCATACCCATATTGGAGCAGTTCTTGAAGACCTTCAGCCTGTGGGAAGCCCACACAGGATTGGTTTGAGAAGGATAGTATCCTGTGGAAAGATCCCATGCTGAAGCAGAGGAAGAGAATGGCCATGAAGGAGTGTTGGAGATAAAATGTAACAGACTGACCACAGCCCCCATTCCCCTGTGCCACTTTGCTTTTCAGTTTTTAGTGTTCTACATGTAGTCTGCTAGTGATAGGTATTAAATTATATTAATTTTCCTATGTTGAGTCTGTTTGAAATTATATTAATCTTCCTATGTTGAGTCTGTTTGGCCCATTGGTAGTTGGTGAGCAACCTACCTGCCCTTATCCTCCCCTTTTCCTTTCAGGAAGGGGAGTGAGAGAATGGTTGTGGTGGA
This sequence comes from Aythya fuligula, assembly GCF_009819795.1. Classification (NCBI taxonomy): domain Eukaryota; kingdom Metazoa; phylum Chordata; class Aves; order Anseriformes; family Anatidae; genus Aythya; species Aythya fuligula. The sequence goes on along the minus strand of NC_045559.1, from coordinate 167,333,212 downwards.
GCTCAGCTGCCCAGCTGGTAAAACCACCACAGCTTCTGGTCAACAGCCATTAAAAGTGAGCCATCAGTGTGCCCAGGTGGCCAAGAAGGCCAATACCATCCTGACCCGCATCAGGAATAACATGGCCAGCAGGACCAGGGAAGTTATAGTCCCCCTGTACATGGGATGAGACCACACCCTCTGTGGTTAGTTATAGTTATAGTTATAGTCCCCCTGTGATGAGACCACACCTCAAGCATTGTGTTCAGTTTTGGACCCCTTACTGCAAGAAAGACATTGAGTAGCTGGAACGCAGTCAGAGAAGAGCATCAAAGTTGGTGAAGGGACTAGAAAACAAGGCATATGAGTAGTGGCTGAGGGTATTTGGGTTGTTCAGTCTTGAGAAAAGGAGGCTGTGGAGAATGTGGAGAAAAGTTCTGAAAAGGACATTGTAGTGATATGGGCTTTGGTTTCTCTCTCTTTTTTCTTTTTTTGGTGGCAGGTAAGATTAGTTGTCAGGAGGAATTTCTTAATAGAAAGACTAGTTAGGCATTTGAACAGTCTCCCCGGGAAATGTCACAGTTGCCATCCCTGGAGAGACATATGGATGTGGCACTTAGGGACATTGTATAGTAGTAGACTTGGTAATGTTAGGTAATAGTTGAACTTCATGACGTTATGGGTCTTTTCCAAGCTAAATTGACTCTATCCTGACCCTTCTTTAGGCTAAAGAGTTTCAGTTCTCAGCCTTTTCTTACAGGAGAGGCTCCAGACCATTAATCATTTTTGAGTCCCTTTTGTTGGATGCTCTTTGGTATGTCCATGTCTCAATTCTACTGAGGAACCTCAAACACAGTACTCCAGTACTCCACACATTGATGCTGAGTAAAGCAGAAAGATCACCTACTTCAACTTGCTGGTGATACTTTGCCTAATACAGACAAGAATTCTGTTTACCTTCTTAGTAGCAAGGGTCCATTGCTGACTCATGTTCAAACTGGTGTCCCTAAAGGTCCTTTTATGCAAAGTTGCTTTCTGGCTAGGTGGACCCCATCATATACCAGGGACTAAGGTTGTTTCTTTCCACATGCAGGATTTTCTACCTTGCTCTTTTGAGCTTTTTGAGACTCATCAGCCTATTTCTCCATCCAGTCAATGTCCCTCAGGATGGCAGCACAGACCTCTGGTTTATCAGCCACTTCCCCAGTTTTGTGTCATCTGCAGACTTGCTCTACCCCATCACTGAGATGTTAAATAGAAGTAGGCTTGATATTGACTTCTGGGGTACACTGCTCCAACCTGACTTTGTTTGACTGACTGCTTGGCCATTTAGCCAGTTTTCAATCCACCTCACTTTCTGACTATTTAGCCCATATATCAACAACTTGTCTATGAAGATTATGAGGATCTTGCAGAAGGCAGTGTCAAAGGCCTTACGAAATTTACATGGTAACATAAAATAAAGCTGAACTTGATCATAACCTGTAAGAGAGAATCTTTCTCTCCAATGTCCCTGTCCAAAATAATTAATTAGATACTTCTCACTTTTTTTTTTTTTTTTTTTTTTTTATGATCCAGAATAAGTACAGGTGTGGTCATTTTGAAAATGGCCAAGCAACAAAACGTGAATTTCAAGACAAGCCATTTTTAACACATCTGTTCTATGAGAAAGCTGCCTAATTCTTTATACTTTCTTCAAAGGTAATACACACTAACCAGAAAAACAAACAAACAAACAAACAAAAAAAAAAACAAACAAGAAAATCTTACCAACAAAATGTAAGGATTTACACATCTTTTCATGTAACCTATTCTGTGTTCTTCATAATTTAAACAGATACATTAACTTTGTCTTGTTGTTCATCTGCACTCAAGGATAACTGCCCTTAAGCATATTGATTTAAGGAGGAGCTTTCAAAAATGACAGCAAATCCTTTCTGATTATGCTCAAAGGACTCCAGTATTCTATCCACTTTTATTTTCAAAAGGTAATTCAAATGAGTGACTCCACCCTCATATATATGCAATTGTCACAAAAATTATGTGTCTTAAACGACTCATAAATTTCTCAAAAAATTGAGAAATTGAATGAGAAGGGTATAGTTTCTAAATATTTCTCAAGCTTGAACAAAATTATTTTCAGAAAGATACTTTTCCTTATCTCTGTGATCATTAAACTTAGAAAAAATATTCAGATTTGAACAGAAAAAAAAGAACATATCCTTCCAGTTCTGCATTGCTTTACATCCTATGAAAGTTCATGACAACCAGAAATGTAATTTCTGATGCACTTTGCCTTCTTCTCCAGTGCCAGATGTTGATATGTCTCAAAACTTTTTGTATCCTAAAATATTTACCAAAGCAAATATTTGCATTTCCTGGGTAACATCTACTAGATACAAATTTATATTGCATGTTTTCTTATAGAACCAGACTAAAAAGTCTCAGAAGTAGCAGAGAAAGACAGAATCTTTCTCATGGGTACTTGGCTGCATTTCATGGAATTCTGGTTTCTCAAATTAAAAAAAAAAAAAATAATAATTTAAAAAAATCTGTTAAAACCATTTCTCACAGCATGCATCAGAATTCAAAACACAATTCAAACCATTTCAAACCACCATTCTGAGGTAGTTAATTGCATCCATGTTTTTTAATGTATATATCCATATTAGTGTTAAATAGTTATTAGGTGATGCAGAAAAGATGAAAACAAATCTTTTTCAAACAAATCACAAAAATTCACATACAAATCATATTAGAAGCAGTAAATTAAAATCGCCTTAAAAATATAATTTGTAAAAATTTGAAGACAAAAACTCCATTGTTTTGATGTGAATTAAAAACAGAATTGTTGGGCTTCCTTATGTGACCTTAATGAGGACTAATGTTTGCCATTTTTGATAAGAGACACGAGAAAGTAAGCCCAGTGGACAGTGGAAAGCAACAATAGAAACAGCGGAACATTTAAAGCTTTTGCTCTTGTTAAGCAATATTTTGTACACGTATGAAATCTTTTTTAAGTCCCAAGTAACTTTAAAAAAAAAAAAAAAAGTCATTTTCTTTGCTTAGATATCTCTTATGCTAACACACCTACCTGCAAATATACACACACTGTCTGCAAATATATCTGATTTGATAAAAGTAATTAATTGGTCTTTACTCTTATCTCTAAATTTAAGATTTTTTTCTTTTTTATTGATATGTGCATACAGTTGTGATGTGAAATAAATCTGTAAATTAAATGTGAATTAATTTATTTTAATAAGTGAAAATAAAATAGAAATAGTAATTGCATTGTATTTCAGCAAGAACACAATGGCTATATGTTATAGTACTATTAGCATTACTCATGGTACATTGAATTCTATTCATATCTGACTGTTTTGTTGATGTCAAATAGTATAAAACAGGGCAAAGAAGGCAAAGGCTAGAAAGGTGAAATGCTTTATAGTTACATTACCGTTCTTTTAGTGGTTTGGAGCAGTTATTTCTCTTATATTTTGGACACAATAAAAATTTGTTGTTGTTATTGTTTTGTTTTGTTTTGTTTTTGTTTTAATTTTATGCAAGGATAAAACCTTTACTCAGCTCCCCTTAACCTTATTCTGGTTGAAGTGCTCTATATAGTTACTTATGAGGGCCAAAGGGGATTTCTATTAAGAAGGGAAAGAATCACAACAGCCTTATATATTTTGTAGCCCACCAGAGACACCTAAACTGTTACAGTCAAGAACTCAACACTGTTAAAGACAATTTAACATGTTCAAATCATCGTAATGAAACAAGTCAGATTTTAATGGACCGCTAACGTTGAACTGAAGTCCTGAAGTCAGAATTATACTAAGGAAACCTGAATGCAGGTTATACTGAGGCTTTCACCTTTAGCATACAAACCATCATACAACACCTAGAAACCCTTATTTTCTGCATGTTTTTTCAGAGTGCAGTTCTGTGTACTGTTCAGTGGGAAAGCTGGTTTAAAAGATCACTTCTCCAACACTGCTTAGTCATTCCTGCCTAGTGAATTCATGAATTCATCACTTCAAAGTCACAGTGCAACTACTTGTAATGCTGTGCTGTAAACTGAATCATTGATGTGAATAACAAACCTTGGAGACTTTTTTATTAATACAGTTTGTTTCAGGGATCTATTCCACATCTTGGCATAACAAATGTTTTCAGTGTCACAAAAGAGAGAGTGGTGAATGAGAAGAAGTTGGGGGGAGGAGGAAGCCGTCAAGGTGTATGCATTTGAGATGGGAGTGAAGACCTCATAACTTAACTTCACTTCCAAAGAAAATATATGTGGAACTACAGACTTAGTCTTCCACCTGCCCTCTTCTTTAATATAACTTCTATTCATGTTTTTCTATTCCTCCTTTCCAGGGGGGGATTCACATTTTAAAGCAAATGTCTGGTATTTGAAAATTCTATTTTCTTCAGCAAAGAGCTATTTCTTAGGTAGGAAGGTAAATTCAATTCCTAAAAACCCTGTATGCAGTAAAATAGATATCTACATCCTCCCATCAAATAATGAAATTTTAACACCTTATTTCCTTTTTGTAGATGTAGAGAGAAAGGGAAACCAAGGCAAGCAAAATGATGGCAAAAGTATTCTCGCAGTTAATTCTGCTTCTACTGAAATTAACAAACTTCATTTTTACCTCAGAGAAAAAAAAAAACTGCTGTCAAATTGCAGATAGACTGAGATGGTAAATTAGAACAATACACAACATGAACAGTACTAGTAATTTCCACATTCATGTTAGATCTTACATTTTCTTGAGAGAATTCTTGCCTCTTTAACACAATGTAAGAAAAAATAATTAACAAACTGTTGCAAATGTGAAAACCCAACAGACTGGGCAAACACTTTGCATGTGAAAGTATCAAGCAAAAGTACAGCTTCAGTAGAAAAATCCTCCTTTTTTTTTTTTTTCTTTTAGTCAACATGTAATCATGTGATGACATTGCAGTGCATTAGAAATATTGTCTCAAACTGATGCAGAAAGGTAACAAATGAATGTAAACCAGGACTTTTATTTTTTGCACTATAAGCACTCAGAGAGAGATTATCATGTTTTGTTTTATCTTGTCTCTGAATTATTGTAATTAATATTTATACCATATTCAAAACCTGCTATCCAGTCAGAAGTGCTTGCAGTTTGTAGTACAAGCAGCTTCATTAGTGTTGTTAGGAGTTAACAGGAAATACAATTCTAATCTGCTGCATAGCATAGGAAATATTTACATGGGGATTTCAATAATTTTCATAATTTCCATAAGGGGAAAAAAAAAAAAAAAAGATAATAAATAGATGGCTCTGTTCCATAGTAAGTTAAGCTAGGTATAAAACAGAATTTTTATGTTATTTTCTTTCAATTTAGTTATGATTTGGTGTTTCTGTTTCTTAAGGTATCTAAACAACTTACCAATGTGAAAAGAGTAGATGAGAAAACTAAGTTATGCAAGGCAGACTTCTTGTTGTTTCTCACTTTCTGAAATTCTGGTTCATTGCCCAGAATGTACCAGGATGTACCCAATGCTTCCCAGCCCATGGCAGGAGTGTGTGTGTGTGGAACTAGATGACCTTTAAGGTCCCTTTCAATCCAAGCCATTCTATGATTCCATTCTAACATTACATGTATGTTCTGACATATCAGCACATAATACAGCATACAAATTGCAATTTTTAGGCAGTTGCTTAAAGCCTATGTATAAACTGTCTTGATCTAGGATATCGGATGGTCTCAACTGAAGTACATTTTCAACATTACTTTTGTGTGTGTGTGTGTGTGTGTGTGTGTGTGTGTCTGCTCAGGACATTTTCAGTGGAGTTTTGCCTGTCAGAAAATGACAGTTTATTGAGATCACATTGCTTGCTGATTTCAGTGGAACCTTATCTGATCGTGAAAGCTAACTTCATTTCCTTGACTCCTTGGCAGTGTGCCTACCTGACTATCTTAGAGTTTGTCTAAGACAGAATGACTTCCAAGCTTACTGTCTACATGTAGCTGCTTCCCAGCAAGGTTGGTGTGGAACAGAACTCTTGAAATTTCCAGGTTCCTTGGATTCTTCACATTACAACGGCCAATTCATTTCTATTTCCCAATGTTTTATAAATTCCAAGATGTTGGAATGTAAGACTGCTACTAGGTTAGCTGCTTCCCCAGTTTGGAGTCTTAGACTGATAGATTTTTTGAAATATCTCATAGACTAAAATGTCTCATCCACCCTGATAGTTGCCTCACCCCCAAAGTAATTAAAAAATAATTAGATTGATTTTTCTAATGCCTTATTTTATGTACAGCTCAAACTGCTGTAAGAAAGCTATTTCGTGTGTGAACTTTCCCTCACATGCTGGCTTTTGTAAGTATATGCCTTCTGTTCCTTAACTTAGAAAATATAGTCTTTTGCACCATATCCTGTGATGATTTTTATAAGCAAATTTCAGATGTAAATTAGAAATAAAGAAAATTCTCCTTATAATAAACTTGACACTTTACTTCATTTTTCCTGCATAGATCTCAAAAGTAATATATATAGGAGTATAGTAATTGTTTTGTTCTTTTATTATTATTATTATTAATATTACATTATATTCTTTTTTATTCTTTTTTTTTTTTTTTAATTATTATTATTTTTTCCAAACCAGGAAGTAGTGGTATGAGTAAGTGATTTGACTAACCTGCACAACAACTTAGTATAAAGTTGAACAGACAGAATCTAAAGCCCATCTCTAGGGTACTATAAAGTCACAAAAATAGTAGGTAGCTAAATTTCATACTCTCTCTCTCTCTCTATAAATATATATATATATTACCGGAAAAAAATAAATATTACTGGAAAAAAATATGAGATAAAATTGTTCATTTTTACATTTTATGTATTTATTTATTCAGTAAAACAAAAACAAAACAATGGTGAAATTCCTGTGAGATCTGAAATCACATTTCTGGAAACTCAAGAAAAGTACACAATTCAGCTCAAAAGAAATGGAATTTGATTTTTCTTCCTGTATAAGTCGTTCTCCCTAGTAATAATAGTGTCTTAGCAGATAGTCAGTCAAAAGATTAATAGAAGTAAAATCTTTGCAAAATAAACCTGTTCTCACTGACAGCTAACTTGTATTTTTTTCCATTCTTTTTGGAAGACAGTAAACAGAAACAAAGCCTGCAGCAATACAAAGAAAGCAAGCACATTAAAGAGGAATTAGCTTCAGGAGGTTATGACAGATGTAAAGTGCTTTGAACACATTGGTATGTGATGTTCAACATATGTTGTCAATTAAAAATTGCTTAAGAAATATTTAACAAGGCAAATCTAACATACCCCTAGTTTGTAAGAATATATTGAATTTATGCATCCTTGCTCCTCATTTTATTTTTATTATTATTATTGCTGTAAACTGAGGAGAACTTTATATAACATGACTCTTAACTAGTGTATATTTTAAAGTAGTTTTTAAAAATATTTTTATTTTATTTTATTTTATTTTATTTTATTTTATTTTATTTTATTTTATTTTATTTTATTTTATTTTATTTTATTTTATTTTATTTATGTTATTTTATGTTATTTTATTTTAATGTTATTTTATGTTATTTTATTATTCCATGTATTGGAAAACAGCATTCATTTTCTCCTTTAGCAAGATGACGACTTGAACATTTAGCAGGCAAAGAACCTGTTAACCTTGTTAAAATTAGTCTTCTGCAGTGAAGGATCATTCACTACATTAAAAAAATAATAATAATAAAAAAAAATGACACCTAACTACATTCAAGACATCAAGGCCTTGGCACATTCTTTACTCACATTTGCTAATGTCAGTCACTGGGAAATCTTCCTAGGAAACACCAAAACGTGATACAGACTCCTAGGTTAAATTTCTATTTTATCATCTCCTTCATCTACTAGCTTTAATGTCTTTCCTTGTGCATGTCATCTGTCATCTTTATTTTTCTGTTTTGTTTCTGTTTTCTAAAATGGTGTGATGTTGTGCCCTACTCAAGCCCAAAATAACCACTAAGCTCTATTCTCTGTCTTCTGCCTCAAGTAGAAGTGCCTTTCTACAAAACTCTACCACAAAGAAAAAACTCTACCATTTAAGAAAATAATGAAATTACTGCTGAATGGTGATGCTTTGACGTTTCTTCACAAAATACATGATCCCAAATCATGATAGTGAATTCCCCAAAGCACCACTGCTTCTTCTAATAACACAATTGAAAAGACTTTTACTACTAGGAGATCTTAGGTTTGCAATCTTCTCTGGAAAATGCTGCTTATGGTTGTGGAATATATGTTAATTCCTGCAAGAGAGACTGAATGTGTGGAAGATATCAATAGGTTCACAGAGGTTTTGCAGTATCTGGTCATCCTCACTGAATCCTGAAGATATCTCCACAATGAATGGGCTTTCAATCAAAGTTTGCAGTTCCACATATAATATTTTGAATCTCCTCTGATGGAATTTTATTCCAAAATGGAAAAGATGAGAGAGTTTAAAAATAAAAGTTACAGTGTTTATTCCAAGAATCTTTGTAAGTCTTAAATACATATTGCAGGCTGCTGAATACATCATCTGCTGATCAAATGTCAGCTCAACTCCTACTTTCCTGAAACTACAATATAAAACTACTCAGGAGGTATTCAGAGAACTGTGAACTGTATGTGCCTTTAAAATGTGTTGCTGATGTGGGAATTCACACTAAATTGTTGTGGTCATGGATGTTTAACTATAAGCTGAACTATTAACTAATAAAACTTGAAATGTATATACAAATACTGAAATATATGTTAATTTAAAGGAAGAATACAAAACTAGAGAGATTTCTGCCTCACTGAGAAAAAGGTATGGAGGAGGAACTAAGGCTAGCTTTCTGTAAATATAGAAGTGGAACTACTGAATAATTACCTTTGTTCTTGATTTTTATTTCCTTCTTTTTTTTTTATTATTATTATTATTTTTTTCACTCAAGTGTGGGATTGTAAACATAAATAAATAAATAAACATGTAAACAAACTGATACATCTAGATCATGTTGCAGAATACAGCTTAAAATCTAAATCAAAAGAAAATATCCACTAAATATATTGTCTTTGGTTTTGATCAAAGATAAAATTAAAGACTTTGAGAACAGAACAACATCTTCAGACATTTATTTTCATTAAAATAAAGCAGACAAATATTTTAGTTGATTGTTCTAAATTCTGTTTAGATAACCTGAGTACTTAACACTTGATATTGCAAATTTAATTTTAAGTTGTTTGTTGCTTATATACTTATTTCAGTATTGTTTGTTAGCATAGTATGTTTGCAAGCCCTAAGTTTTTAAGGGAAGAGAGTAGTTAAGTAGTTAAGGGAAGAGATAAGAAAACTTAGGAAATTGTATTAAGTATTTTAAACCTTTCTTTTTGTCCACACAGGCCTTGCCTAAGGCATCATTACTAAGAAAGATGGGCTACTGTGAGGTTTATCATCAATGTACAGAGCTTGAAAGGTCATTCACACAAAGAAATTGAAAATGCATGAGCTGGCCTGATTGAGAAGAATGAAGGAAGCTTCTTTACTGAAGCTTAATATGAAATATAGTTGTTTCCTTTATAAGGAGTACAGGATCTTCAATATTCAACAGTAGGAAAGGACAACACTGGCTGGGTCTTTATATCACATTGTTTTTTGGTGACGTGTCTATTTTTTGTTCTGTATTAAATGAGGTTTATAAATGGTCAGTTTCAAGTTAACAAAGTCTCCCATTTTTATGTAAGGAAGGTCTGTTACGTCTTCATGTCCATTCCAAAATATCTCCATGCCATGTTTTCTGCCTTTTTTTTTTTTTTTTTTTTCCAGGTAGCAGCATTTTATTTTCTATTTACTCATGTTGTTTTTAGTCTTATGGTCCAACATTTTGTTGTTTTACTTAAATAGCTGTATATAAATGTACTTTCTCTTTTGAAACCAAAGCTGGCATCACTGTGTTTGCTATATATTGCTGTAAAAACTATGCAAACATTTGCTTAGACACACTTTACCATTCTTTTTTGTTACATGAGCTTATTATCAGAATATGTTAGAGCAATTTTGTGTCTGATTAAAACATTGAGTAGCTTCTGAAGAAAAGTGTATATTTGCCTCAAAGATAGATATTCATCTTTTTGTGTGTCTTAGCAAATATCGAGAACTAACAGTAGCTGGAACAGGTCTTACTTCATCATAGTCTTCAGCTAAGTAATGTCAGCGGTTTTAATGATAGCTATGAATTTGATCAAAATATGCAGATATTTCTAAAAGTCCTTGCATCTTTTCAAGTTATTTTTTGCTAATGCTAACAGAGCAGACTACAGTATTTTTTTCAGTAATGACAAAATAAAGAACTTTAAACGATCCATATCATTAGAATAATTTTAGATTGTATCACATGCAAGTGCATATAGTTTGTAGCAGTTTTCTATTCCTTTACAACCTCTATGCTGGCACCCACATATCACTTTGATGGCCTAATCATTTCTCTGTCAAAGTGGAATGGAAGGGTACAGGTCTTTTCCTTATCAATTTACTTGTAGAGACAAAAATTGGACAAGCCTCCTTCTTCTTATATACTTGGTATAAACTTCTATACCAAATATAGAGGTCTACTTGGTCTGTAAAAGCAGTCAGAGAAGTTTTGTGCTGTAGTGGTAAACTCTCAGAGGTATCCATATTTACTTGTGTTTTATTACCACACTACATTACAATATGGTCGTTAACAGCAGCTTTAGTGTATGTGTGCCTTTAACATATAAATACTATGTTTCTGTAGAGTTGATTTCCCACAGCAGTAATGAAACTTGTCGAAATAAGACCTATCTCCTCTGCCTGCTAATGGAATTAGCATATTGTACCAGTTGCAGAATGGTTAAATGTATTAGGTTTTGCTTTGAGGGCCTACATATCTCTACAAAAATTTGCTAGTATTTGTTTTTGATGTGGACTTCTACAGAAATGATATACATCCTCTCTATCCAAACAGGCTGCAATGTGCATATCAGTCTCCTTGAGTTGTGCTTTGCAGAAAGCAATCTTGGAGGTGGAGGTATAGGGGAAATGGACAAACTAGAATTTACAAGAGATGTATCTTCTCCTTTTTTTATTCTGTGTGCAACTTCCTTCATGGAGCTCTCACGGTAGAAACTGTCATCTGAAACTGAGCTTGTTGAGTTGTGCTTTGAACTTTCATTGGTTCATTGCAAAATCTAAATTGCAGGCCTTTTTCAACTGCCAGTTTAGATATCTAATAGAAAGTGAAAGTTTACAGTGTCAAAGAAGTGGCTGAACAGGTAGTGACAGCTATGTTTTCACTGAAGAGTTTCCCTATGAATTTGGTGCAGTCATAGCTTTCTGTCTAAACCTGGGTGATAAGAACATATTTTTTAACCCTTTGAAGAATCTTTATCCAAGTCCTTAACCTGGTTTTACATAACCATATCTCATATACCTTATGATGGCTGTAGAAAGTATGAAAAATCCTAATGTGCAATGTCCCAGAAGTGCAAAAATCAGATTCAGATAAAAAACATGCTTATAGTTTCCATAGATACAAGAATAAATTCCAGAATTTGAGCAATTGGTGAATATCTAAAATTAAAAGGTCTCTAAGATGGAAATGATAAAAATAGGGACTTGGCCTTATTTTCTTGGTTTCTTTCTTTAGCAGTGCTTATTTTTCTTGTTCCACATGTAGGATTTTTAAAAGATGTCTTCTGATTGCTTCAATTTTTATACAGTTTTGTTGACTATCATGTTTCAGTTTTTAAGTTAGAAAACGTATTGTGAATGAAATATTGTCTATTCCAATAACTCAGTTATTTCATAATGCCTGAAAGAACACTAATTCAGAGTTGAGACTTTGGTAGTTCACCTTTAGTTTCTACTTCAGAAATATTTGTTCATTTGTAGCCCTAAATTATCTACAATGTAATCTGGTTGAAATCTTATGCTACTGGAGGAAACCCCTATGGGAAATAATTTAAAAAATGGAGAAGTGACCAGTAATTTTAGAACCTGAAGACAGGTAACACTGAGATACGTCCTGATCCTGCAATAAATACACAGTTGTATAGGGAAATAATTCTCAAGGCACACTAACACAGAGCTCCAGGGAAATCAATGAAGTGTCTGTCCAGGCATTGGAAATTGTTGCTTAGAATTTATTGTAAAGTTGAGTAATGTAGGGAAATAATAATGCATAAGTAGCTAATTTCACCTATGTCACCGTGTATTTTGGTGAGCTATAGATGAAATAAATCTCATTTAATCTAAGATAGAGATGAAAACTAGTTTTATTTTATCAAATATTACATTAAGTCTTCCATAATATGACTTTGCTATTTTGGGGAGATTCACTTTTAACTGTTGTGGTAGACTGTGAAAAACATATTTCCTCATGAGAGATTTTATTTTTTTTCCTCAGTAGTCACAGTATTTTAGTACATAAGACAATTTTATTTCAAACTATGAAAACTAATATTTATCATTTCTCATACATAGAACAAATATTCATTGTATGAAATTTGTAACTGAGGGCAGAATATAAATCTTAGCTTTTAAAGTTATTAAATAAACCTGTTCACATAACTGCAGATATTAGCAATACCTACATGTATTGTAATACATGTATTACATGTACAGGAAAACTACAGATGTATGAATGTTCACTGATTCATGGATGAAGGTCTTTATCCGCCTCATGGTACTTTTATTGTGAAGAGAATCTCATAGATAACGTAGCTGAATTTGTACTGGTAAATGAAATGGTACCAAGGAACATTATAGGATGTGGAGCTGCTATCTTTATCATTAAATTATTAAGAAAATGCTGAATTGTTCATGTAAACGTTCCTGATGGTTTGCAGGCACCATTTCAAAATGAACGCAAGTAAGGATGCATTCCTAATAGGCAACTTGTATGTTGCTACTGTATCTTGGAAGGTAAGGGAGCATAAGTCTGGATTTGATCCAATTCATGCCATACAGCATCAGTATTAGTGAACAGTCCCATATATACTTAGCTTACTAATAGTGATGTATATGTGAATTTTAACTTGAAGCATATTCAGCAGTCTTTGTTAGTTTTGTTAGTTATTATGTAGGGAAAACTTGACCTTTACTAACTTTTCTTGATTCTTGTCCCTCCTTCTTTTAGTACTTATTTATTCCTTTCTTTCATTTTGCTCCTCTCTAGGTCTTCCTGTTCCCCTCTTTGTCACCCTCATTTAAAAATAATACGTCCCAGGGAAGGCAGGAGTAGTGTCCTCTTTCTCTTTGTTCTGTCCCCACCCCCTGTTCTGTTCTTCTTCATCGTCTCTGTTCTGTTTTATCCCCTTAGCTTTTTTTTTCTTCTCTTTTGCTTACTTAGACTCAGAATGAAACTGTGGCATGTTCAGAAGTTTTCAGGTCAAATGCTGTTGTAAGTTGGAAAAATGCTGCATTCCAACTAAGGCACTACAAGTTTAGATAAGTCAAGATGATTTTAGAATAAAAATTAGACTCCCAAACATGTATTTACTGATTTATGTAACTTTTCAAAAGAGAGAGAAAAAAATAAATACAAGCTACTATTTTGTACTGATTTTTAGGATTTCTTACCCACATTTTTTAGCCTAGTGATTAAAGAGAAAGTGAGAAAAATTAAATTAATTGTGTTCAACTGACTTTCTGCTAACTCTATAATTTATAATGAGTAATTATAACTAAATGCTGATTCAGGCCATCAGGAAGGGAATCTAAATTGATTTTAAAAAAATGAGAGAAGTCTTGAGAGAAAATAAAAAAAAATATACAATTTTACCATCCTGCTCAGTTTCTCTAGTCATTTATCACAACAACTTTCCAATAACGGTAAGATTCTTAGCTTTCTGTTTTGTTGTTTTTGTTCTTTTTTCTTAATTCTTTTTGAGTTAAGCTTCTATTACATTTGCTGTGGTTGAGACATTAAACTGACATTCTGTGTTGACTGCTGTGTTGTCATATTATATTTCCTGTTTCTTTTGAAAATCATTTTCTTGCAGTAAGGCAGCAGACTCTATTCCAAAAGCAGTTTATAAATACTCTTAATATATGCATAGTATCTTTATATTATAAAACATAATTTTAATAAGTAAAAAAAAATAATAATACAAATTCCTCAAAAAGTGCCAAATTCGGAGGATATTTTAGTTAAGGGGCAAAACTACAGCTGTTTTTAAGTAGAGCAATACTGTTTATTTCACTGGGAATATGTTGATTTGCATCATCCGTGTGTTATACTTTACATATCCAAAAAGAATTGCATGTGTTCTCAAGAAGTAAGACTTTCCTTTGACTTAGACTTCTTGTAAAAAAAAAAAAATAATAATAATAATAAAAAAAATGTCAAACCTGGAAAATTTTGCAGTGTTATTTTTTTTTTTATGTTATTATTTCAGAAACATTCATAGTAATCAGTAGGATATTTTAAAAATTAATTGTCTTCTATTACCAAAACTTTAGTTGTCTTCAAGAATCCATAGTCTTGCAAGTGCTGAGAGCTCAGACTCAGACTTTTCTAGTACCATATAATGAAATCAGCTAAATACTATGTCCTGGTTTCTGTCTGGTGTTTTGCAAAGGACAGGAAAGGTCATCCACAGTCTCTGCATAGCATGTGTAAGAGAAGGAGAAATTATAGTCATTTTGCTTGATCATTTTAATGCTTTTCTAATGCAAAGCAAAATGCATAGGTGGAGATAATGGTGGAGTCAACAGCTTCATGGCCCATATGGTCTGTAATTAGGTTGGTGGAACAAAACTAGTATGCAAGAGAAAGCATGTTTTACCTCATAAAAGTTTGGAAGGAAATATTCTAAAAGGTGCCTCTGATTTCGTTTAATTGGTTTGTCTTTCTAGCCCAGAGATGCTGACTTTTCAAAATTTTGGCACATGTCTTGAAATTTCTTATCAATAGTTAGCTGTCATCTCAGATTCAGTGTTCTTAGTCTTTTCTTCAAGCTGCTTCACCTAATTTATTTATCTGTTGGTTGGTTTGTTTTAAAGTGAGATAAAGTATGTTCTAAAAGTGCCTACTACTGTTTGTTGCTAGTTAAGGAAACCCACCCACATGCAATTTTTTATAACGTTTACAGTAAGGTCAATTAAAACTCATCCTGAATGTCATGCACATTATTATTATTATTATTATTATTATTATTATTATTATTATTATTATTATTATTATTATTATTATTATTATTATTATTATTATTATTATTATTATTTTTATTTTATTTTATTTTATTATAGTTATTATAGATAAATATGTTTGCTGTTGTTGTTGTTGTTGTTATTGTTATTGTTATCGTTATTGTTATTGTTATTATTAGTTAACACAATGATCCCTGCATTGTTACTTTCCCCATAGTTTACATTTTCTAGGCATTAATATTTTAATTCTATTGTCCATTTCAATAGAAATAATAAAAAAGTCCCACCTACCCCCCTCCAGAACTACATTAATAATAATAATATTAATGGCTGAATTTACATGTAGATTAGCAGTGAATTAGTAATGAGGTTTCATCAGAAAAGCAATGTCTTTAAATATATCATCAGTGTTTGGAAAAATCCAAATTTTTGCATTTCAGTTTAAAACATAATGACTGATTTCAACTATTCTTGTGTTGAATATTTTACGTAAACAGATAATGAGAGAGAAACAACATCTAATTTAGCCATTACAGATTAATAAGATTTTTAGACTAAGTCTAATTGCTTTCTTTGTTATTGGAAGATTTAAGTGGAATAAATAAAAGTGGAATAAATTTTAAATAAAGCTATTAACTGCATCTGTCAAAAAAACAGCAATACATATATTGACATTAAATGTCTTCATGTTTTTGATACAAAGACATCTGTCATTAATATATAAAATATTAGATTTTAAAAATGCTTCAAAGGTATGTAAAATAAATAAAAAATAATGAAGTTAAAATTCACCCATTAAATAAACACCCATTTTAGGCAATTAGCATTTTGTGCAATTTGACTTATTCTAAAAGGCTCACAAATAGTCAATGTAAGTAAATTATTTTGATTTAAAATGAGAAGCACCTATTTACATTAAAGAAACTATGGTAAGGGTAAGCTGGTTAAGAAAAAAGGCTTCTAATCTTTTACCTCTGAAAATTCTGTAATCAGAGAGCTGCTGCTGTTGTCTGTTTTCTTGTTTTTCCCATTATGCTCTGTCATCCAAAGTAGCTTTTAAGAATTCTGGAGAATTCTTAAAGCAATGGCTAATGGCAGACAACAGTATAAAATCTCCAATCAGGTAAAAAAAATCAAATCACATTTGTGCCACTGTTTAGCCAGAATATGAGCAGTGGAAAAACGTACATAGACCTTCTATGCACAATTCAGTTACCTCTTTGGATCTATTACGGAAGATTTTTCAATAGCATATATACCAGAATACCAGCAAAAATGATATGCTTAATTGCCAAAGTCTGAAGACTGAAGAGTTTTTACCAGACTCTAATACTTCTCTCTGGAGAGTTCTTGTTCTGCAAAAACAGTGTCATTATAAATTAAATTTCCAACCTTGCTTTGTAAATAATCAATATTTTCTTGTTTATCAACAAAAATGTGTTCCCTTTGTTTTGCACAGAACCAAATGTATGTGTTGACTGTAGGTAACTATTTGCAAGTACAAGAGTTATATTAGATACTTTACTCATTGAAGTATTCTTTGACTGGAACTGCCTAGTCAAGAAATTATAAATTCAGAGTCATGAATATATTCTTGATAATTTTGGTCCAATTATAGATACAGCCGAAAGGAGGTTTTTTGTTTTTTTTTTTTCAGTTACTTTTTCTATTATCAAAATATAAATATCAGTAATTATATTCAGTAATATGTTTTGACAGATCTTGCTGGTTTTGCATCCTTTTAGCTTGCATCCTCTTTTCTTTTCTTTTCTTTTCTTTTCTTTTCTTTTCTTTCTTTTCTTTTCTTTTCTTTTCTTTTCTTTCTTTTCTTTTCTTTTCTTTTCTTTTCTTTTCTTTCTCTTCTCTTCTCTTCTCTTCTCTTCTCTTCTCTTCTCTTCTCTTCTCTTCTCTTCTCTTCTCTTCTCTTCTCTTCTCTTCTCTTCTCTTCTCTTCTCTTCTCTTCTCTTCTCTTCTCTTCTCTTCTCTTCTCTTCTCTTCTCTTCTCTCTCTTCTCTTCTTCTCTTCTCTTCTCTTCTCTTCTCTTCTCTTTCTCTTCTCTTCTCTTCTCTTCTCTTCTCTTCTCTTCTCTCTCTTTCTCTTCTCTTTCTCTTCTCTTCTCTTCTCTTCTCTTCTCTTCTCTTCTCTTCTCTTCTCTTCTCCTTCTCCTTCTCCTTCTCCTTCTCCTTCTCCTTCTCCTTCTCCTTTCTTCTTCTCCTTCTTCTTCTTCTTCTTCTTCTTCCCCTTTCTTTTTCCAACACTTCTTCTAATCTCAAGGATAGCCTTGTAATAGTATTTTGAATCAGGAGGCAATTATTATTTCACTACAAAGTTTGAACTGGCTCAAGAACTAGTGACTCATTATTGTCAGTGAACACAACCTCAGGTTCTGATCTAGGCCAAACAAGAGGAATAAATGTGTCTAAGCAATGAGGCCATGTAATTAAAGACAGAGGCTGCTGAAGTATTCTGGAATTTTCCATGGAGAAGAAATCTGCTTTAGCAAGTTCCTATATGTATCTATATAGTGATGTATTTCAAATAGGTATATACTTTATGGTTGATGGCAACAACTGGGATGTTGCTATGATATTTAAATTAGAAATGTGACTATTTATACTCTGCTTTCATGCATTCCATTAGTATTTATGAAAGTTACTAAAATACAGGCCAGTTTGAATGAAAGCACATGAATAAAGTTCCTTAATAGTATTAATTTAACCATAACTAGCCATGTAGTTGTCAAAATATTTCTGTGACACTGATATGTTTACATTTTTAACCTATTTCTGTCATCCATCAATGATATAAAGTACCAGAGAAAAAATATTTTTATCTGGAATGGAACAAGAAAAGGTAGTGTAAGAGTAGAAGAGCATGACTCCAGAATAACTGCCTCTAAAATTCTGTTTCTTTTCTAGAACTTTCTTCAAGTTTCCAGAACTCTAGAGTATTTAAAATAAAGGGAAAAGAAAAATAAAAATCCAAAGGGAAAAAAAGAATAAAACAGCACATCCTACTAACTTTTAAATAAACATTTTCAGATTAAAATTATTTATTATTTTAATTAAATAATTAATTAATTATTGCAGATTAAAACAATTTAAGTGAAAGATACAAATCTTAATGGCAGCAAAGATATTAACAACACAGTAGTTGCCTTAGTGGAAATTTAAAATATCAAAGTATCTATATCAGTTAGACCTCTGTCTGGTATCCTTGCTTCATCTATACACAATATGCACTGGAAAATCTAATCAGTGGCCTTATGACATTAACCTATTTAGTTTCGTTTATGAATTATGCTAGCATCATTTTGGATAGACAATCTTCTTCCCTCTTTCCTATAAATGCAGCCATCTGGAAAGCTATCCATAACGTTATGTCTTTTTCCAGTTAAACAGTTGTTCAAGGAAAAATATAACTCTTATGATCAGAAAATATTTCTGACTATAGGCTAAATTCTTCTAATGATTTTGATTGAAAACAGCCTAGCAACTTTGCATGAGATTTTAGGATCATCTAGGAAGTGTATTTTTTTATTCTTGTTTACTTCCAGAATTAGGATACTTACCTGCCTTATAGGAAAAACAGGAATTTAAATTTGATTAGCCTACTACAAATCACAGAATCACAGAATCATCTAGGTTGGAAGAGTCCAACGTAGACTCCAAGTCCAGTTTCTGACCTAACACTAACAAGTCCCCCACTAAACCATATCACCACTCTCTAAATCTAAACATCTTTTAAAGACCTCCAAGGATCTCAACCACTTCCCTGGGCAGCCCATTCCAATACCTAACAACCCTTTTGGTAAAGAAGTTTTTCCTGATATCCAACCTAAACCTCCCCTGGCACAACTTTAGCCCATTCCTCCTTGTCCTATCACCAGGGTATGAGAATACATGTAGACCAATCCCTACCTTCTTTAGGGTAGCTGTAGAGAGCAATAAGGTCGCCCCTGAGCCTCTTCTTGTCCAGACTGAATAACCCCAGCTCCCTCAGCTGCTCTTCGTAAGACATTCTCCAGACCCCTCACCAGCTTTGCTGCCCTTCTCTGGACTCACTCGAGCACCTTGATGTCCTGCTTGTAGTGAGGGGCCCAAAACTGAACACAGTCCTTGAGGTGCAGCCTCACCAGTGCCAATTACAGTGGGACAATCATTTTCCTAGTCCTGCTGGCCACATTGCTTCTTATGCAAGCCAGGATACTGTTGGCCTTTTTATCCACCTGAGCACACTGCTGGCTCATATTCAGCTGACTATCAACCAGTACTCCCAGGCCCTTCTCTGCCAGGCAGCTTTCCAACCACTCATCTTCTAGCCTGTAGTGCTTGTTGGGGTTGTTGTACCCCAAGTGTGAAACTCAGCACTTGGCCTTGTTGAACTTCATACAGTTGACCTCAGCCCATTGGTCCAGCCTCTCCTGATCTAAAATAATCTAATTAACTAACTAACTAAAAGGACATGCCATAATATGAAGGGATTTTCTGAAGTTTTTTTATGTCAGCCAAAAAGGAATACAATTGTTTGATGGGAGTTTGAGGTTTAGATATATCATGTGAACTTAATTCTATATTACTGTCAGGAAGACTGAGTAACTGCACATTCTATTTTAAAGCATATTGTGTATCCAAAGGAAATCTACCTGTAGAAAGAGAATATATTTCACCTTACATGTTATCTCTTAATGGAAATCTATTACCATGTAGTTAAGAAGGTCAATGTGTTTGGAATAGATGTACAGGAAGAACACAAGCAGTACATATGAAATGGGATGATGTAATTCTCCAGTGAACTTTCAGTCTAGAATATGACACCATGGTGGATTGACAGCTTGTTCAATTAAAAATGTGTCTTCCATTTTACACAAGCAATAAACCATTGATATTTTTAGAGAAAGTTTATGCAGTTTTGTGTGTACTCTTGCTTTTTAATACCTTTTCATGCTTTAAAAAGTCAGTAGATTTGGAATCCCTCACTCGTATCTTTAACACATTTCTGAGTGGTATACTATAAACTGTCTTTAATTTCAAATAAAGAACTGTGAAACTTGATTTTTTTTTATTGTATTTATTAAACTAGGAGGAAAATTTTGGGGTACATTTGTTTAATAAAACAAATTGACACAGTTGCCTCTATAACGGGGGCCTCTATGTATGCCTCTATTCTCTTACATTGCATACACAGAGCTTGCTTTTTAAACTGTTCTTGATTAACAGTGCATTTGTTTTCTGTTTCCTTTGAACTAAAAGCTTTTCTCCTTCCTTGCAGTTCACACGTATATCTCAAACACCAGTTTGTCACCTGATGACTTTAAAGCTCCAGTAACTATGGGCATTAAACTGCACTGGCAGAAAAATAACAGGGATGTCAAAAAGGGAACTGGGAGGTTATAGGCTCTCAAGAAAAATTAAGACAAAGCTTCCCAGTGACAAAGAAATTAAAACAACATGACAGGGCAAAAACAAAAGTCTTCAGTAAGCATTGTTTTGTCTCTAATTTGCCCCTGTGATGTGGGAGAACTCTGTGTTACCTGTACAAAATAGTATGAAAGAAACTGACTTTTAATAGATTAATGTGAAAACCACATATATATAACCTGATTTTAATAATGCTCATTTCCTTTCCTCAGGAAAGGTATTATACTGCTCCTTTTAAAAGTTTGAAAGTTGCTAGTTCTGAAAATAAAAAAATAAAATAAAATGTTGTGCATTTCCTTATTCCCTCATAGCCCCAAAAATGGAGGATGACTTGGACTATAACTCTTTAAAGAGAACAGCTCAAATGAACCTCATGGATGTTTTTAATGAAACAGACAGTGACTAGGAACAAGAGGAAAATACAGGAAGCAATCTCTAGCTTATTTTTGTCTTGCTTAGATGAGCTAGCCCTATGCTGTAGTTATACTAAATTACTTCATCTACAACACATCGAGAGAGAAATAGTCACAGAGGAACTGTGAAATGTGCTCATCTGATTCGTGTCAGTATGGAACAATGCTAGGGCTGCATGGTATGATGAATGTGACCTTCTGTCTTACATACCCTTGTATAACCACAAGTCTAAGAAAAACAGAGTAGTTAATGTATATAGTTCTTGTATCTTGCAAGGAATGGTTTAGCAATTTGTGTCAACAGAGAGAGCTTGAAGGGAAATGTATTTGTAGGCTTTTCCTTGAAGTCTCTGATATCTGGGGGGTTTCAGAATAACTGCTAACTATTATGACTATTGCATGGGACACTATGCAAGTCTCTGATATCTGGCCAGGAGATTAAGGAGATGGGGAAAGCAGAAGAACGACTAAAAGACAAAGCTTGCAGGGGATGCTGCACAAGTCTCTGACATACAGCCAAGTTGGACAAAGGAGAAGGACAAGAGGGAGGAAGACTGTGAGCCTTCAGCACAAGAGACCCCCAGAGGGACCACCGGAGACTGATACGCATGCTCCAGTAGGAGGGTTTGGATTCTGGAAACTAATTATAATAACCCTGTTTTTTTTTAGAAGTAGTAATGAATATGTATCAGCCTAGGAGCATAAAAATCAGCTGCTTGATGTAACTGGTGTGCGTCTTGGTGGAGCAGAGATTCCTGGCACACCCAGCGCTGTCTGCTTACCTCTATTCCTTTAATAAATTGTAAACTTTGAAGTCCTATTTTGAAGACTGAGCCGTTTATAACAGAACTGTATCTGAAGAGATATGTTTGCACAGTAGTGTCATGGAGGCTAATCCCAAGTGTTTGTTATCTCTTTCTGAAGGCTATTCTTAATGTTACCATTTAACCCTAAGATTGCATTCAGACTCAAATGATAACTTCCTAACCTCTTTATTATTTTTTTTTCTCTTTTTTTTTTTTTTTTTCTCTTTTTTCTCATCTCTCCCCAGCTCAGCAGTCCCACCTAATGCACCAGTTGCAGCATTAATTTAAAAAAATTGCCATATTTTGATAAGATCTCTCTGGGATACTAAGAAAATTAAAGCTGTCAAAAGTACACACAATTAAAATCTGTGAAATTAATGGGCTGCAAAATAGTAAAAGATTTGCAGTAGACAGTCCAGATGATCAGGTCAACCAGAGATGCTATTAAAATGATTGTGATAAATGGTGACAGGTAAACATTTACATGCTGAAAAGTGTATTTATTTAGAAAAGAAATGCTACCAGAAAAGATTTTAGTATATGATATGGTAGTCATACAGTGTCATTTTAAGACATTTTATTGCTATCAATATTGTGATGGCAAAGTCCACTGTTTGTATGTAGTGCCATAAAAAGATATTAAATGCTCATAATAGAAACATGGGCTATCGCAGTCTACTAATCACATCAAATTATAAAGAAATATTTATTCTGATGTGCCATAAAGAAAAAAATGAAAACAGTCATACATTTGAAATTTAATGAAAGGAAATGACATGACACTATTAGAAAAGTGCTAGAGAACCTCTGTTTCCTATCAGACGTTCAGCTGTCTACAATACATGGAATTAAAAAAACAACAACAAAACAAAACAAACAAACAAACAAAAAACAAAACAAAACAAAAACAAACAAACAAACAAAAACATTTACTATGGAAGAACTATGCAAGAACATTGATCTCAGTACCCCAAAGAGACAGGCATGGGGAATGCACTTTTGATGTACTTCTTAAACTAGGAAAAGATATTTATTTATTTATTTATTTTTAAGATGAAATAAGCCATATGTTTCTCCTGCATAAAAGGATGACCCCTGGGGCCCGTTAGCCACCATTTACTGGTACATTTAAAATGCAAATGCTAAACTCACAACCTAGACTATCTTCTTTTTATATTTGAACCAGACATTTGGACAAGTATAGGAGAAAAACAATCTGCAAAAATCCTTTTTCAAATTTTAAATTCACTTACTGAGACTTTGTTCATGCCATTTTACTATTATTATTTTTATTATTATTTTTTTTTCCAAGTCCTAGAGAAAATAACTTTACCATCTGGACCGTCTGTGAAAATAGTAAATTTTCTGAATATAAAAGACAAATTTTGATGTAGTAAGTGATAAAAGATAACATACTTCTAGCAAGAGAACAAGATTTTCTGTTTTTTATTTGTTTGTTTGTTTGTTTTGTTTTGTTTTGTTTTGTTTTTTATCAAAATTAACTAACTCAGCTCAGCAGTCTCATATTGACTCCTTTCTAAAGGGATATCTTGAACAATATTCACAACAAAAAAATGCTGATGAAAGGGGAGTAGGGCCAGGATAACCTACTTCATATTTATAACCTTATAGCAAGGCTTTTCAAAAGTTTGCATCAATGATTATTTCGGGCTGTCTTTTCACTTTCTTTACTGTTCCTCCATTTCTTCATTTCACAGAGATGAAAAATGGCATTGTTCTTCCTGATACACTTAGAAAACGTGACTCTGTATAAAAGGCAGGATCTTTGTCATATGACAAGACAAAATATTTTTGCTAATTCAAAGCCAGTTTTAAAACAGAAGCAGAAACTGGTGACACTATAATTTTCTATCTGTGAGTCTATTTATTAATTAAATTGATTATTACTAACATTAGATTTCCTGTGAATATAATTTCCAAAAACCAACATGATCAGTTGTGTGAAAGCTTGTGTCTATGTCATCTAAGTCATTTCTGGAGAGGTATTTACAATTAAGCCTATAGCGTTTAGAAAGCTCAAATGGCCTGGTCTTTCTGAATTTTGGGGATAAACTGGGAAGTTCATAGTATTTATTTATTTATTTATTTTAACTTAAGGGAAGCTGTGAGATTTATAAAATATATAAATAAAATTACATTTCTCGAAATCCCACTTTATCCTTGATGTATTCCCATTTACTCCCTTGAAAATACAAAGACAGAAGGTTTAAATGGTTATTTGCTTGTTTTTCTCTAAATGTACAAAAACAAACAAACAAACAAAAAACCCACCTAATGAGGTGGGTTTTATGATTGTGACCTAATGAGGTCACAATCATAAAAACATGCCCCATTCATTCACATAAACAACAGAATGAAACTTCATTCATTTGCAGAAAATTCATTTGCATATACCTGGAAACAGGTATATAATATGCATACCTGTTTCCAGGATAAGAGCCTAAGTTTGGTATTTAAAGATGAAATGATTCATCATTGACCTCTATTTTCATGAAGGATTGTTATTTAAGATTTTTTTCTAATAGGTGTTGTGTATGTTGATTTTCTAACAGCTCATTTTTAGATCCTGAAATTTCCAAACTCTGTATCATTCTGAAGTGTTGACTCATTTTACCAGTGTTTCCCCTACCATTTGAAGACTTTGACCTTTTCCTAAAGAATAAAAGTTTGGATTCTTAAGCACATTTTATTCTCAAGTATTTTGCAAGCTGATATAGTAAAGAGCCAGATTGCTTCTCCCACGGACTCTCGCACATCATCCAGAAAGTACAATTTTGAGCCCCTGCATTCCTATGCACACTCAATTAGATTTGAGAGAATTCAGTAGTTCACATATCATGCAAGAAATTACCCATGGGAGTATGGGACTGTAACTCCCTCTCTGTTGGCACCAACTGGAGTAGTATATGCTCAAAGTCACATGATGGTGGTCTTGCGTTTGATACCATAAACTCTCCCATTTTCAAATAATGTAGCCCCACTATCTGGGTCTCCATATCCATTTATCCATAGAATAAATGCACTACACCTGTGTTTCCATTTCCAAAATTACTAAGCTTCTATATTTGCATGTCTTAATATAGATCTTTGTTTTCCCAGTATACATGTGTATAAGTACATACTTGCTGATACTGAATTGTTTGACATCTTTTATTTTGAGTGCTGTACATTAAACTTCTAAATACTTTTACAATCACCTGAAATTCTATTGCTAAATTGCAGAGGCTTTTTATATTGTTGTTTTGTTTACTTCTGTTTTTCAAAATAAAATATTTTGAATAACAGTGTTTTATTATTTTATTTTATATTACAACACAACAGATTAGAGTTGACTGAATAGATGAGTGAAACAATAACATTAATGAGGTATTTACATATATATAAATGCCTATCTTTCTTCATCCCACATTATCCTAAAATAAATAAATAAATAATAAATAAATCTCTGTGTCTTTCTCTCTCATTAGGAAAAATATATATATTATATATATACGTATTTCTTTTCATAGTCTACTTTGATCTGCACTTTTCCCTCTAAATCTCAAACTGCCACATCACCACACCATTATGTTGTGTTTATATCCAACATAACTACTGTGCCCAACAAAAAAGATTTTTTCCTCCTTTAAGCAGTTTTAATCATACTAACTATATCATCTTTAAGATATCAGTGAAGCATTCTTAAAAACAAAAGAAAACAAAACAAAATACTTATTTTTAATTGGAAATGCTTTTCTAAATAACATATTAAAATAGGAATAATAAATTCATTGATATATTGAATCTACTAGAGATTTTGAATCATAAAGACATTAAATAGTCTTGCTTCTCCTTTCAGAATTCAGCTTTAATTCTTATACGTTTAAAGGAGAAATATTAACTGCATATTTGAAAAAATATCTGTTGCCTTTCAATCATTTATCTTTTATGACTAGAAACTCACTTTGTGGAGTAGTAGCATCAGGTCTACAAACCAAAACAGTATATTTACCTTGAAAACATGAGTTATTTTCCATTCAGACACCAAACGCTCAAAGCTACTGTAATTATATATGGATGTGATTTAATTATATTTTTACATGTATTTTATCCTACTGTTATAAAGTTCAGACTGCCTTTAATATATACATGTATTATATCATATATGTGTATTTTGTATGTGCAGTCAGATATATATATATATGTGTATATAGTAATTTACATATCACTTATGCTGCCCTTGGAGAACAATTGGTCAATGAGGAACTGACCAGGTTTCAGATATTGTGGTGGTTTTACCGTGCTGGGCAGCTAAACCCCACAACCGCTCTCTCACTCCCCCTCCTTTAGATGAGGAGGGGGAGAAGTAAAGCAAAGAACAACTCACGGGTTGAGATAAGGATAATTTAATTAAAAGGGAATAATTATAATAATTAAATAAAGACTACCATGAACTAAACAATTTAACTAAGGGGAAATAAAAGGGAAAGGGGAAAAAAGGGAGGAAAACAAACAAACAAAATAAATGAAAGCTATATGGAAGTGCAGAGGAAAGAAATTACTCTCTACTTCCCACAAATGAGCGATGATTGACCACGTCCTTGAAGCAAGGCCTCAACGCACGCAGCCGGTGTTCGAGAGGAGGACCGACGTCTTCTCAACGAGAGCCCACCCCTCCCCTCTTCTTCCTGTTTCCACCTTTTATTGCTGAGTGTGACACCACATGGTATGGAATATCCCTTTGATTGGTTTAGGTCAGCTGCCCTAGTGATGTTTGTCTCCTCACTTTTTTGCCCACCCCCTAGGAGGGTTAGAGAAAGGCCCAATGCTGTGCCACTGCTGCTCAGCAGTAGACACAACACTGGTGTGATAACACTGCTGTTCCAGCTACAAGTACAGAGTACGGCACTGTATGGGCTGCTGCCGGGAAAGTTAACATTCCAGCCAGACCCAGTACAGGTATGTTTAAGTGTTTTTCCAGATCCCAGATTTTAGCACGGCCACTGCAGTGTAGAACTTTGGAATTCCTGAATGTTTAAATTTAGGTTGAGGGCAACCCCTAGCAGATAGATCTAAGACTCTTGGTTGGATGAAATTTCCAATGGATTTAGAGCCTGTGTGCCTGCAAGTCCAGGCACAGCTAATTATAACAAGCTGTTAGATTTGGAAATTCTGTACCACCCTCCCCCAGTGACTCTGCGGCCAGTCCTGGGCTTGTGGGCTTATCGTAATACTTTGCTGCTAGGATATCTGTCCCTGCAATAAATAAATCAGAATTCCTGAGTCTTTCAGTGCTTTCATAGAATCATAGAATCATTGAGCTTGGAAGAGACCTTCAAGATCAACTGGTCCAACCATCACCCTACTACCAGTATCACCCACTAAGCCATGTCCCTAAGTACCACGTCCAACATTTCCTTGATGGTTCACAGGGATGGTGATGCCACCACTTTCCTGGGCAAGCCATTCCAATGTCTGACTACTCTTTCTGAGAAGGAATGTCTCCTCATTTCCAGCCTAAACTTCCCCTGGTGCAACTTGAGGCAATTCTCTCTAGTCCTCACATTAGTGAGAAGAGGCTTTCTTACCTCCATAATGGAGAAGCTAGGAGTACTGTTTGTCTTGGTCTTGTGGGGCTGGATTATTAGTTGTGTTTTATTTTATTTTATTTTATTTTATTTTATTTTATTTTATTTTATTTTATTTTATTTTATTTTATTTTATTTTATTTTATTTTATTTTATTTTATTTTATTTTATTTTATTTTATTTTATTTTATTTTTTGTTTAAGATTATTGGATTATTAGACATCTGCTGGGTAAGCAACTCAGCCAGGCACAAGCAGTCCAAATGGTTCCTACAATGCGTTGAGGACAATTTTCTGACACAGGTGGTGGAGGAGCTGACGAGGTGGGGGGTGCTCCTGGACCTTGTTCTTACCAACAGGGATGACCTTGTTAGGGATGTGAAGGTTGGGGGCATCTTGGCATGCAGCGACCATGAGATGGTGGAGTTCCAGATGGAACTAGGCAAAGGAAGTATGGCTAAAAGCAGGATTGTTACCCTGGACTTTTGGAGAGCCAACTTCAACCTCTTCCAGGACCTGCTTGGGCGTATGTCATGGGATAGGCTGCTAGAAGGCAAGGGTACTTATGAGAGCTGGGCTACGTTTAAGCATCACTTCTTCCATGCTCAGGATCAGTGCATCCCGAGCAGTAGGAAATCGGGGAAGAGGGGCAGGAAACCTGCGTAGATGAGCAAGGAGCTCATCAATAAGATCAAAAGGAAGAGGAAGGTCTATGAAATGTGGAAAAAGGGCCTGTCCTCTTGGGAGGAGTATAGATGTGTTGTCAGGGCCTGCAGGGACACAACGAGGAAGGCTAAAGCCCACCTTGAGACGAGGCTTGCAAAAGAGATAAAGGATAATAAGAAGGGTTTTTGCAAATATGTAAACAGCAAGAGGAAGACTAGGGATAATGTGGGTCCCTTGCTGAATGAGGGGGTCCTGGTCACGGGAGATGCTGAGAAGGCAGAAATACTGAATGCTTTCTTTGCTTCAGTCTTTGCTTCAAGGACACTCCCCCGGGACTCCTCGCCCCTGGCAATAGGACAAAGGGTCTGGGAAATGGAGGGCTCACCCCTGGTGGACATGGGAGTTGTTCGGGAGCGTCTGAGTGGGCTCAACGTACACAAATCCATGGGTCCCAATGGGATGCATCTGCATGTGCTAAGGGAGATGGCAGATGTAATCGCCAAACAGCTCTCTATCATCTTTGAAAGGTCCTGGAGAATGGGTGAGGTGCCTGAAGACTGGAGGATAGCCAATGTCACTCTGGTCTTCAAGACGGGCAGGAAGGAGGATCTGGGAAACTACAAGCCAGTCAGTCTCACCTCTGTCCCTGGAAAGGTATTGGAGCTGCTTGTTCTGGATGCCATCTCCAACCAATTGGAAGAGAAGAAGGTTATGAGGAGTACTCAGCATGGATTTACCAAGGGGAATTCATGCTTGACCAACCTTGTTGCCTTCTATGATGGCATCACCAGCTGGGTAGATGGGGGGAGAGCAGTGGATGTCATCTACCTTGACTTTAGCAAGGCTTTCGATACTGTCTCCCATGACATCCTATGAGCAAAGATAAGAAAGTGTGGGATAGATGAGTGGATGGCAAGGTGGGTTGAGAATTGGCTGACTGGCCAAGCTCAGAGGGTGGTGATTGGCAGAACAGAGTCCGGCTGGAGGCCTGTGACTAGTGGTGTTCCCCAGGGGTCGGTGCTGGGTCCGGTCTTGTTCAACATCTTCATCGACGACCTTGATGAGGCAATAGTGTCTGCCCTCAGCAAGTACGCTGATGACACAAAGCTGGGAGGAGTGGCTGACATGCCAGAAGGCTGTGCTGCCATTCAGCGAGACCTGGATAGGCTAGAGAGATGGGCAGGAAGAAACCAAATGAGATTTAATAAGAGCAAGTGTAGGGTCCTGCACCTGGGAAGGAACAATTGGACATATCAGTACAGGCTGGGGGACGAGCTGCTGGAGAGGAGCTCTGAGGAGAAGGACCTGGGGGTCCTGGTGGATGACAGGTTGACCATGAGCCAGCACTGTGCCCTGGTGGCCAAGAGGGCTAATGGGATCCTGGCGTGCATTAAAAAGAGTGTGGCCAGCAGTTCAAGGGAGGTGATCCTTCCCCTCTACTCTGCCCTGGTCAGGCCTCACCTGGAGTACTGTGTCCAGTTCTTGGCTCCCCGGTACAAGAAAGACAGAAATCTCCTGGAAAGAGTCCGGCAGAGGGCCACAAAGATGATACGGGGCCTGGAGCATCTTCCCTATGAAGAAAGGCTGAGAGACCTGGGTCTGTTCAGCCTGGAGAAGAGAAGACTGAGAGGGGATCTCCTCAGTGTATATCAATATCTGAAGGGTGGGGGACAGAAGGATGTAGCCAACCTCTTCTCAGTGGTTTGTGGGGATAAAACAAGGGGCAATGGTTGCAAGTTAGAGCACAGGAAGTTCCGCACTGACATGCGAAAGAACTTCTTCACAGTGAGGGTGACGGAGCATTGGCACAGGCTGCCTAGGGAGGTTGTGGAGTCTCCTTCTCTGGAGATATTCGAGGCCTGTCTGGACGCCTACCTGGGCAGCCTGCTCTGAGGTACCTGCTTTGGCAGGGGTGTTGGACCCGATGATCTTTTGAGGTCCCTTCCAACCCCTACAGTTCTGTGATTCTGTGAGTCTGTGATTCTGTGATTATTCCTCTGCGTTATTCTAAGTTACCAAAAGATCATAAAAGATGATCTAGCTGAAGAAAAATGTTTTAATAAACTAACTGGCATATTCCATTTAAATTTTTTCACTGGAAACTTGTTAACCATCTTTACTCTGAATTTCTCAACTAATACAATCCAATTGAAATTAATTTGTATTTTTGAGAAACCACTATTATGCTTCTTGTCAATATGAACTTCTCTGGTTAGGCAGAAAAATAGAGGTATAGAGGAAAGAACTGCAAGTTAGAAAGGAAAGTTGCCCTTGCAACAACCAAAAATCTGATTTAATAAGGTTAAATTCTTCTACTTTAATGGGAAAAATATGCAAATATTAATTACTTACCATTGAAACTAATTGAAATTATTAATTCAGTCCTTTTTCACCTGGTAACTAAGCTTTTTCTTACCTCCCTTCTCCATCCAGACTCCCTTCTTGCCAGGGATGCTGTAATATAAAAGAAGACAAAATGTTCTTGTTAAACTAGAGTTTGACAGTTCCTAATTACCTGTGTTTGGTGACAGATTCAGGTTTCTCAGACTGTTTAATCATAAAAAGCCAGAACATATCATAAGGAACAAATTTTACTGGATAATGTTAACTAAATCTAAATTTTGCCTGTAGCAACTAACCAAACAAATGTATTCCAGAGTTTGAGTACTTATTAGAAGACTGATTGCTGGTGCAATGTATCTGATCAAAGACTAATGCTGTATATCCAAGATGCAAACCCTTTGAAAATTCTCCCGATGTGTTAAGTAAGTAAATATTTTGGCCCTGTCTCTTATCTCTAAGGTTTTCAAATTTTGCTGATTTTACTTTGCCCACCTCCACTCTACCCCTTTCATTTCCAACTCCCTCCCTCCTTGGTACTGAAACAGAATCTAAGGCAGAGCTTATAAGAGGACCATATAAATTGATCCAGTCTGATTAAGTAATGCAAAGAAACTGAATATTCATTTTTCTATTAGCAACTAAGAATAAATCGTTTTCTTCTAACCCATCATCTAGTCACTGGAATGACTGGAAACTAACATGGTATTTTATCTGGTGACATACTTTTGGTTTATATAATAACACAAAAATAATTATTAGTTTTCACCACCTTCTTTTAAGCATCTTGTTTCAGGTAAATATTTTGTTGTGTTGTTGTTTTATGACCTGCATTACAGATTTTTTTTTATTAATCTAACAGTGTAAATGCCTCAGTTTTTCTCATTTGTGTTGCAATTCATTTAGAACCCAGACATACAACAACAGGTCATATTGTTCCTTCCAATGTGCACCACCTTGCTTTCAATGAAAATGAGTTCATACAGGATTATGCTGCCTATTCACCAAAGTCCTTCAAAGTCCTTCACAGTCCTTGCAAAGTCCTCGATTAACCCAAATATGCTTGGCTGCTGCTGATACTAATAAAACCAGCTACACCTTCTCCAAGTTACTAAGAAGTGTATTCAACATTGCAGTTGCTCTACATTATAAATTTGCATTTACCACATTTATTTAGTTGAAAATAATCATATATATTCACTTAGTTTGCCCTTATGCTAGAGAATAGAGAGAATAGACATCTGCATTGATATCAGAATTTCATCTTTTATTTTCTTTCTGGCTTCATGCAGATAATAAATATATTTTAGCATTGGCAGAAATAAGCTAAGACATGAACAGGAGAAATCAGTGATGCTAGATGACAAGAATATTACCTGATAGTTAGCTTTTTTTTTTTTTTTTTTTTTTTTTTTTTCCAGGCTTTATAGGAAGAATTAGAAAAATGTAAAGATGATCACAAGACCGTCAAAGCACCATGATAACTGAGAAGAAAAAAAAATCTTTATAAGTGACATACCCAGAGGAACAAAATGAAAAAAAAAAAAATCTGAATAAATAAGGATGATACAAAGGATAATTGCATTTTAACATCAGAAGTAATAAGTGATTCCTGTGAATTAGTAAGTTAGTTGGTTAAAGACCAGTTGTCATAATTGTCATTGTGAACATTTCTAGACTAGCTATTATCATATCTAACATTTTTTGCATCACAAAAGTGAAATAAAGTAGTAGTAGTAGTAGTAGTAGTAGTAGTGGTAATAAAAATAAATATTTTATCAGTAATGAAAATGATTCATCTGATTTCCCAGCAAGTAAATATCAGTACTGAAAGATAATGGACAAACAACATTTTGACAACTAATATGAAGAGAGGTGCAAAAATTCTTGCACAATTATTTGGTTTACACTTAGATGTGGAACAATGTTTTTTAGGAATGGACAAAGTAGGGTATTTGGAACAAAATTTATGGACATCCCCACACACACTCTAAATTATCCTTAATTTTTCTGTCATTTCCATTGTCTACCATTCATTGCAAAATCAATTTGATTATTCTATGCAGTCTTCAGATATTTTAGCTCAGGTATTGCTGTTCTATAGAAGACCTGTCATAATGGAAAAAAAATGTATTTCTTAATGATACAGTGGTCATGCAGAATTTGAACAAGAAAAGGCTTTGAAGAAATATTAATCAAAGAGAAAATGATAGTATTAGATATGTACTTGTCTCATGGTATCTCAGTAAACATATCTGTTATTTATGCAGTAAAGATTTTAGGTCTGATGTCATATGATCCTTAATTGAACAGGAATACTTAGTATGCATACATATTCAACATTTAAAATAACATATATGTAAAAAAGACCTGAATAGATATAAATTCAGACTTTCCCATGTGTAACAGTAGGGTTAACTAGATTATAAAATAAACCAAGAAGGTTTTAAGTAACCTTTCATCTTATTTTTGGATTTTGGCATATCCCTCCTGTTCTAATTCTCTCTTTTTTTTTTTTTTTTTTTTTCCTTCTGACAAACAGTAAGTCATATTCAACAGTATTTTGTGGTAGTATTCATTGCATGGTACTAAGAATAACTAGGCTTTTGAAATGTGAATGGTGAGCTGCCCAATCAAAATGGGATCAAAATGAACATGAATATACACAGAAAAACACACAGAAACACGCAGAAAAAGGGATGTACTCTTCAACAGTAAAAAAAAAATAAAAAAAAAAATAAAAAAAAAATGTACAAAGAAGTGCTCTTCTTGAGGACTTTGTTTTTCTTCTTTGGGATTCAGTTGACTTTGGATAATATGAATTACATTCTGAGAAATGTCTAGAACATCAGGATTATAAGTGGGTGTGACATTGATTTGATCAGATGCAGACAACTAAACTGTAGCTGACCACATTAGAACAGGTGTAGCCTACATTTTTATTCATTTGTTTCATTACAGAATTACAGAATTACAGAATTTTTCTAGGTTGGAAGAGACCTCAAGGTCATCGAGTCCAACCTCCACCCTAACGCTAACAGCCCTCCACTAAACCATATCCCTAAGCTCTACATCTAAGCGTCTTTTGAAGACTTCCAGGGATGGTGACTCCACCACTTCCCTGGGCAGCCTGTTCCAGTGCCTCACAACCCTTTCAGTGAAGAAGTTCTTCCTAACATCTAACCTAAAACTCCCCTGGCTCAACTTAAGCCCATTCCCCCTCGTCCTGTCACCAGGCACGTGGGAGAACAGGCCAACCCCCACCTCGCTACAGCCTCCCTTGAGGTACCTGTAGAGAGCAATAAGGTCACCCCTGAGCCTCCTCTTCTCCAGGCTGAACAAGCCCAGCTCCCTCAGCCGCTCCTCGTAGGACTTGTTCTCCAGGCCCCTCACCAGCTTCGTCGCCCTTCTCTGCACCCGCTCAAGCACCTCGATGTCCTTCTTGTAGCGAGGGGCCCAAAACTGGACACAGTACTCGAGGTGCAGCCTCACCAGAGCTGAGTACAGGGGGACGATCACCTCCCTAGCCCTGCTGGTCACGCTGTTCTTACTTCAATTGCTGTCTTCTGGCCTTGTCTTACAAATTTATGTGTGGACTTCTCCTTTCAAAATCATTTCTGCTCAAGCATTATCCTTCCACATGTGTCTGATTCAAAATCCATTAAAGTCACACACAGGATACAGAAAAATTTCAGCTAGCTTTGGGGTTAGATTGTTATGAGTATGCTTTCTTAAAATGTCATCACAGTAGTGCAACCAAAATTGGTCATAGGATCAGCTCTGGTCAGCAGCAGATCTCTTTTTGAGCAGGTTGGAAGTGGTTCTTATCTAACATGGGACAGCTGCTGGTCTTTTCTCACAGACCACCCTAGCAGCTCCCCTGCTACCAAAATAAATGTCATTTAAACCCCATAAAGGAAGGCAACAACAAAATATAAATCCAAGCAAGATAAATAAGTAGAAAGAAAGAATCAGAAGTGAAATTGTTGAATTCAAATTTGGATAGCAATGAGCTGAGACTTGCTGATAATTACACCTAGGATGGTAATCATGCTAAATGAATAGCTTCATAAAATGTATATTAGATAATTGTTGTATCCTCATAAGGTGTGATCCTGCTTTCATGTCAGTAAAAGATCAGTAACAGATGCTCAAATAAAATGGACCTACTTCAGTATAAAATGATAGGAGTCTAAAAACATGAAGAAAAGTGTGAGGACAGATATCATCTTACACTAATATATTTTCTTTTTTAAACTTTTATTTTGTGTCAGTTGTTCCTAATTCTCACAACCTGAACTCAGAGGAAAGAAGAGGCCTTTCATTTTTTATTTCTTCATATTTATTAAATATTTAATGTGTTAGTCGTTACTGTAGGGTCAAGTTCATTTTAATATTTTCAAGCAAATCAAGCCGAAACATGGATCCTCAAGCTGGGGAAAGCCTTAAAGTTCAGAGTGCTGCAGGATGGGTTGCAATATCAGCAGAAATATTACCTGTTTACCAGCTGCTACTTTTATTCTTTTATATAAAAATCTTCAATGTGTACTAAACCTAAAATAAAATAAAAAACAACAACAACTACTACAACAAAACCTACAACAACAATGACAAAAACATTAGGTTAAATAGACAATTCCCAACACATTAGGTTCTCTTTTTGACAGTTCTTTAGTTTTAATAGGCAAGCTGTAACTTCACTGAATCTTCAGTGTCATCATCTGCAGTAATTTAGAGTAGTGAAGATGAAAAGTAGTGTAGATTCTGAAATTACAGAAAATTTTCAGATTGCACACTATATTATAATTGAAAAATTCAATAACACACTGTGTTCTTTTTACATACTGCAGATTTGTTTAATATTCAATATGTTAAATAAAGTCTACATAAAATGACGGAACAATATTAAATGTCACACTTTAGTATTTCCTATTTTAGTTAGACAAAAAGTTGGAGTTTATCCAAATGTTTGCGCTGTTATAAATGTGTATTTTTTAGTATTCTTATTCTGAGGAATTAGTTATTTTTGATTTTTTTTTTTTTCCCAGTTTTGAACAGATTTATTATCAATAAATATGGAGGCCTGTATTCGACAACAAGCTATGAACATCAATGGAAATGATTTCTCTATTATTTCCATTTACCATCATATTCTGAAGGCAGTAGCAGAGAGATTTTGGTAGCCCAGAAGGAATAGTATAATCTCACAAATAGGAAAGTATATTTTGATAGCAATATAATATTTCAAAATGTGTATGCTGTTCCTTTCAATTTGACTACATTTGAATTAATTTATAGACTAAGTCCCCAGTGAGTACCTGAGCCTTCAAACTTTCCATGAAAATATATTTTTCTAGTGATATTTTTATCTTCAGTAATGCATTTGGTTCACTTCTCTTTCAATTTAATTCAGCTAGTAAAAAAAAAAAAAAAATAAGATGCTATATATATCAATGCAAATGAGAATCTTTATTATTATTATTATTATTATTATTATTATTATTATTATTGTTGTTGTTGTTGTTGTTATCAGCATCATTATTATTTTATTATCCTACTATCCTATGAACAGAAGAGCTGATTCTCTTTCCTTGTATGCAATTCAGATTCTCTAGTGTGTCTGATATGGCATTTGACACCATACCTAAAAGTGAATATTTAGGTGACTGAATTGCTCTCCTGAATATTCGCTGATTCACATCACCTACACTGTAAATATCTAAACATATGCTGATATGCATGTACTGAGAAAAACAAACAAACAAACAACAACAACAACAAAAAGTTTAGTTCAGGGGAAAAATTAATTCAACTGAGACACTATTCTTAAAAGTATTTTCTTATAGGTTAACTGAACAGTACATTTTTTTCTGACTGCTTATGATAAACATGTATAGTGTATAGAATATTTTAAAAGTATATATATATATTAAAAATAAATTCTGTCCCCCTTTTCCACAATGGTTGTTGGGATCCACACTTTTTCCACACTGTTATTGGGATCTCTGCATAGGGTGCCATGAGAGCCAGGTTCCAGGAGGAGTGCTCTGGGTACACTCTGCCCTCAGAGAAAGCATGGAGTTAGGGGCTGCCTTTGACACTTATCGCTTAGTTATCTTCCTCAGAGTATCAAAATGCACTGCTACTACTTCTGTACTTACATGCTTTAATTTCCTCTGGAAAGGTAGTCAGCGACTAGAAATAGTGTCAGTTGTAGCCTTCATCTTTCATGGAATCAGGACATGGTCTGGAGTTAAGGAATTAAGAACACTGATTTTATCAAAGATCTGTCCTGTCAGTATAGAGTCAGAGAAGTATTGCTTTGGACATATTCTATACTCAAAAATAGATATAGAATGAGAAACTCTTTGATGTGAGCCTGTACTGCGTCTGGCTGGGATAGAGTGAACTTTCCCTGCAGCAGCCCATACAGTGCTGTGCTCTGCACTTGTAGAGCACATGATACCAACTGCATTGGTATCATACCAGTGTTTTGCTGAGCAATACTGGCACAGCATCAAGTCTTCCTCCACCACCACCACTACCCCAAGAGCCTGCAGGCTGAGGGTGGGCAAGAGGTGTGGAGGGGACATCACCAGGGCAGCTGACTTCAACCAACCGAAGAGATATTCTATACCATGCGGTATAGAATACACATGGTAATAAAAGGTGGGAAAGGAGGAGAAGAGGGGAGGCTCTTGTTACAAAAAGGTCTGTCCTCCCAAACAATAGCTACGTGTATTGAGACTATGCTTCCCAGGATGTGGCTGAACATTGGTCATTGATGGGAATTAGGAAGTAATTTCTTGTATTTTTTTTTTCCTCTTCCTTTTCCCTTTAATTAAATTATCCTTATCTCAACCAGTGAGGGTTTGTTGTTACTTTTTTTTTTTTTTTTTTTTTTTTTTTTTTTCACCACAGAGCCACAGAATGAATGTTACCACTTGGCCAGATTTGAGAAAATTTATTTATATCTCTAAAAGTTAGATTAAACATAAAACATCATCAAAGTTAAAAAAATAAATTTGAGTCTTAAATAAATCCAAAACTACTATCAGGTTTCTACATTTCCTTATGGGTGAGCATGAGTGTGGTGGTTTTATCAGTCCGAATTATTTTGACTTCTTAAAATAAAAACGGTGTTAAAAAACACACATGTCTAATAGGTGTGTGGCAGCAGACAACAAAATCACATATGGAGATTCTCAAAAATCCTGGCATTTTCTGTTTGGCCAATGCTTGTGAAAATAGAACATCTGGTATATTCATATAACAACCTTACCATGTGAGGTTATGATAATTATGAGGTGTGATTATATGAGGTATGATAATTAATATATGCTAATTAATTTATTATAAGGTTACCTATGATAACTACTTATCATAAGGTAAAGAAAGACACACATACACACACAAAGAAAAGAAAAGAAAAGAAAAGAAAAGAAAAGAAAAGAAAAGAAAAGAAAAGAAAAGAAAAGAAAAGAAAAGAAAAGAAAAGAAAAGAAAAGAAAAGAAAAGAAAAGAAAGAAGTTCAATCTTAAGAGAAGTTATCTTACTTTCCACCACTTTTTAGGTCTCCTTCCCCCATTCATGGGGTCCACAAGTTACTATGGTACTCCCTGATATTCTTTTAAATTTTTCTTTTGGATATAGAATATTGCCATCTTATGGGTAAACTCTTTGAAGAGGAGCAAGATGTCTACTTTATACCTTCATATCTTTAACTTCCTATGATGTATCTAATTAAGCAAAGAGAGTGGAAGAGAGAATATATTTTTTAAAAGTCAAAAAAAAAAAAAAGATGAAAACAAGCAAACAAAAAAAAAAAGAATAAAATTGGACAAAATTGAGAGAAAATAACTGCACTTGCGAAATACAGAGAAGATAAATGCAGAACGTAGAAATTTCAAGAAAAAAGATATTAATTCACCAAAACATTAATAAAATTAATAATAAAAATGTGCACATATATATTTTAAATTAACGTAACATATTATCAATATAAATAGAAAGAAATCTGTACTATCACACCAATTGCGATGTGCTGACAACTCTGTACCAGGTGCAGATAAAACCCTTTACACTACAGTGGCAAGAACTAAAACATTAAAAGGTCTGCCAAGCCTATTCTGGAGCACGGCCGTTGGAGTTTTATATGAAATTACTTAGTTTGGCTTTGCTGACCACCACAGAATCACTGTATTGGTTTTCTTCGCACCTTTTACCTCTCCACAAATTATCCACCTATTTGCAGTTTTCTATTCTTTGGGTCTATGGGTTGACTTGTGAGTGGAAACCAGTGGTGCATGATGTTAGCTTTAAAGATTTCACATCTTGGAAGACGATATGCTATGCTTGAGGTCCCTGCAATGACCCATGTCTTGTGACCCTTGGTTCTGCAACTTTAATAGACTTAAACATATCCCAGATGAGCAGCAGATTGGAGCTACCCATGCAGAACTCCATGCCCTTTTCTTTAGACTGCATCTGACATGCAGCCTAGCTCATACAGATCTAGTTTATGTACTGTACCCAAAAGTGCATTGCTTAATATGGCTAACACTCATGCTACAATCATAAGTACTCAGGGCACCTGGAAACCTATAGATTCCATCCCTTGCTCACATAATTATTAGCAAGTCTAATGAAAATGACATAGCCTCCTTCTGGCTTCCTAACTGCAAGAAACAACTTCAGCAGTGGTATTAAGAAAAGGAAGAAGCCAGTAGCCGAAGAACATGTACATAGAATCATAGAATCACTAAGGCTGGAAAAGACCTTCAAGATCTGGTCCAACCATCACTTTACTACCAATGTCACCCACTAAAACATGTCCACCAGGTCCAACCTTTCCTTAAACACCCCATGGGACAGTGACTCCACCACTTCCCTGGGCAACCTGTTCCAATATATGTCCAGCTATAATCCTGTTCCTATGATCTCACAACAGAGTTGTGCCAATTTTTGTGCAATTTAATGCAGATATGTTGACCTTAAAACAATGACAATTAAACAGGGTGAAATCAATTGCCACAAGGCTTCAGGGCATTGGAAATGAAGGGTGACAACTCTTTAGAGACCAAAGATGCTAAATTATGCATTATTGTAAAAAAAAAAAAAAAAAAAAAAAAAGTGTTGCAAAGGAGAGTGTTTGGGGAAATAGTTGCCTAAGGAAAGCCTTAGGCGACTAAACACTCAGCAAATGAAAAAGGAATGGAAATGAAGACCGATAGCAAAAAGAGCCATGTCGATTGTCTGCTTGACTACTGTTTTCATAGACACTAGTGCATCCTTTTTTATTCCCTTTGATTAGTCTTTCCTTTCTCAGAGCTTCTGTTCCTTGTAGGGTTATTAGGTGCAACTAGACACACTACGAAGTAATGATATGAGGGTTAGGGGAAGAAAGAATAAAAATTAGCCATGAATTAAAAATAAAGGGAAAGTAAAGCTGGCCATATAAAAATGAGAATAGAAAATTGGAAAATAAGTAATAATATAAAGAACAATAAGAACTGTGAGGAGGGGGAAGGAAAAGGGAAAAAAAAAAATAAAAAAAAATTGCAAAGGCTTGCTTTGCTCCTGTGTTCATTGAAGAGATGAGGGAGACAAGATATGTTGACATAATGATCATTGTACTTGTCAGTGCTTACAGATCAAGAATAATAACACCATTCTAGAATATACTCAGTTTCAAATCCTCAGTTAATGGCCTCCATTTTATTATTTACGAAAATTCTTGGCCCCTCAGAATTGGGTCTAGGTAAAGACATTGTTTCTTGAGTGCTTGCTTCTCAACTCATAAAATACAAAGAAATTAATTTGTAAAAACTATTAAAGTGAAAGTAAAAAAATGAGCTCCCTTTTAGAAGCTTTTGCATAATAAAGCATGCAAAAATCTAATTCCAAATGTACTTGAATTACATAAGATCAAGTCCTAGAACAGAAAATAAAAGGATCCTTTCATCCTTCCATCTTCCTGTCTTTCTTTTCTTTCCTCCTCCCCTCCTTTCTTTCCTTCCTTGTAGTAGAGCTATTTCAAAAACTCATGCTTCTTCGTAAGAACATCAGTCAATGTGGTCCTGTGAATTAATGATATTCTGTGCATACAAGCATGCAAAAAATACATATATAAAGACAAATTCCCTATCACAAAGCATTTAAATTCAAAGTAAAATAAAAGAGATCACAGAAACAAACAAGCAAACAAAAAAAAGTGTGATAGTGCAGTAGCAGCAAGTTCAGTCAGAATGTTTAGTGGAAAGAAAAGATGAATGAATCCACTAGTAATTTTCCATAAAGAATTAACTTTATTTTTATTTTTATTTCAAATTTAGACTTAAACATAGATTTGAAAGAATAATAACTATTATTTGAGTTAATAATCCATTACAAAAGACTGACCAAGGAAAGCCAGTTGATGTTATCTGTTGGATCTCAGTAAACTTTTCAATACAGTATCCTTCTGGGATACTGTACAATCTTGGATACTGTACAGTCAACATAAGATACTTCATTACAGCATTTTTCTCACTGTGTCCTTCTGGAAAAATGTACAACATACAGCTAGATAAATACATAATACAACAGGTGAACACTTGGCTGATGGGTCTTGTTCAAAGAGTAGCTATAAACACGGTTACATCAGGCTAGCAGCCAGTCACTAGTGGGGTGCCCCAGGGCTCCATTTTAAGGCTCCATTTTAAGTGTTTTCATATATGACTTTGATGTAGGACTTGAAGATTTGTAGATGACACTAAACTGTGAGGAGCAGTTGACTCTGTCAAGGGTCAGGAGGCCTTGCACAGAGATCATGACAGATTAGAGTGCTGGGCAATCATTAACAATATGAAGTTTAACAAGAGCAAATGCCGGATTCTGCACCTGAGGGTGCATATAGGGTACATAGGTACATATATACCTATGGGGCATCTTATACATACAGACCTATAGGGCAACCTATACATACAGACTAGGGAACAAGAGGCTGGACAGCAGCCCTGTGGAAAGGGATCTAGGGGGTTTGATCAAGCTGAATGAGCCAGCAGTGTACCCTGGCAGCCAGGAGAGCCAATTGTATCCTGGAGTGCATCAAATACAGCATTGCTAGCTGGTCTAGTTCTATGTGCAGTTTGGGGCGCTACAATATAAGAAACTATCAGAAAATGTCCAAAGGAGAGCTACAAAATTGGTGAAGAGTCTAGAGGGCAAGACATAGGAGGAGAGACTGAGGTCACTTGGTTTGTTCAGCCAAGAGAAAAGGATACCGAGGGGAAACTTCATGGCAGTCTACAGATTCTTCATAAAGGGGAGCAGAAGAGCAGGCATTGATCTCTTTTCTCTGGTGACCAGCAATAGGACCTGAAGTAATGATGAAGCATGAAGCTGCATCAAGGGATGTGCAGGTTGAATATTAAGAAAAGATTTTTCACTGAGACAGTGGTCAAACACTGGAACAGGCTCCCCAGGGAAGTGGTCATGGCATCGAGCCTGTTGGAGTTCAAGAACCATTGGGACAACATTCTCAGACATATGGATTGATTTTTGGGAGCCAAGAATTGGCTTCGATGATCCTTTTGTATCCCTTCCAACTCAGGATATTCTATGATTCTACTATATGAGGTGGCATGAATTCCAGTATTCACAACAATGTTGTATATAAGCAACATCTATCTATAGCTTAGAAAGAATATGAAGATATCTTTAGGAACCCAAGCTACATTAAATTAGTCCAAGTAGAATTAATGAAAGGATTCTTAAGAATATCAAAATATTTTATTTAGCAAACATAATGAATACGTATTCATACATATGCAACATACGTAATTTTAGATGTTTACAGTGTGTGTGTTGGTAGAAAGAATCAGCAGGATTTAGACAAGGTTCAGATGTGGAAATTTAGGAAGAAAACTGAACTGAAGATGTATCTAAAATTTTATGACTTAGTAAGATGTAAATAGAATTAATCTCATTTTAAAACAGATAAACTAATCATCTTGATCTCCTTCCATTATGAATAGTCAAAATTAGTATTTTGAACCTATAAGCATCTTATGAAATCTCTTGAGGTCCCTTTTTCTTTCTGTCACTATCCATCTAAAAACATTTCATTCCACTGGCCAATTCCAAACATTTAAGAGGTGGAAAATCTCAGTGTTCTACTAAATTGCATGATAATTTGTAGTTGGACTGGGAAAACCTGAATATGTTCCCACTGACAAAAAGGCAGAAAGAAGAACGTAATCATCTGTTCTGTTTGGCAGTTTAATTCTTGCCAGTCTTTGCCTCTGTACTAATTTGGACCAACTAAAATTAGGTCTGAACTATTTATATGTGACTGCATTTTGCACAGCAAGAAGCAGTGATGATACTGCATTTCCAATACCTCTAAAAGTATTCCATTAGCACAAAGCATTTAGATCATTAAACTTTCGTGCCAGTACTAGTGTGACTAGCATGCAGATGCAGGCAAATATAAAGCATGATGAGTTTCTCAAGCTATATCTAATCTACTAAACAAAAGAGGGTAAAAATAAAAGGTACACAGCACCTCTCATCTTTCCCATTACTTAATTGTTATCTTGCTTTAACTACTTCTCCAAAACAAAGTGTAGACTTCGTTTTGTGTATACTTTGCTCCAAGGACCACCTCTGAAAAGCAGTATTGATAAAATGACACTACTTTAAGCTTTCTCAAGTTTCTACTTTTCTCCATCAGATAATGTCATAGGCTTTTACAGCACAGAAACACACAAGCATGGAATACCCTCATGTTCGTGCTAGAAAAATAAAATACTGACACAAGCTCTAGTGGGTTGCCCCACCATGAGACATTACACCTGGCACTGAAAAGAGGAAAGTACAATATCATATCACAGCTACAGAGTCACTCCATGTAGCATACTGTAGACACAGAGTGAAATGTTATACAGGTGCAGTAATTCTCAAGAAGGAGATGAATGTGGAAAAAGGTCTTGTGGATGAATGTCAGCGGTCATTGCTATCTGATCTCTTGGTCAAGGATTCTTTCCTTGGACCTGAAGCAGCCGTACACATAACCTTTTTCTCCTCGCTTACCTCATTTTCTCTCATTGACAAGGACAGGGGTTAGTCAAGGAAGAAAGGAGATAAAAATCTGTTCCTGGATCCTTATTCTGTTGTAGAAGCCATAGCAAAAGGTGGCAGGGAAAAGGATGACATCTGTTCCTTCTCTGCCACCTTGTAGTAAGCTGTCCAGAAA
This sequence comes from Aythya fuligula, assembly GCF_009819795.1. Classification (NCBI taxonomy): domain Eukaryota; kingdom Metazoa; phylum Chordata; class Aves; order Anseriformes; family Anatidae; genus Aythya; species Aythya fuligula. The sequence goes on along the minus strand of NC_045559.1, from coordinate 167,289,562 downwards.
ACTTTTTTCTGCATTCAGTAATTCTACCATTAAGATCTCAATCTTCTCTCTCCAAGAGCAACTTGGCTTTATAACAGAAATTTCTCAGGAAGAATGCCAACTTGCCAAGAAGAATGCTCTGCCTACTTGGGGCACTAAGTGAAGGCAGAAGCTATAGTAAACCCTTCCTCCTGCTTTTCCCTTCCCTGTTATAAAACAAAATTGACAGCTATTGAGCAGAGACCAAAGGTACCTGCAAGCAGCTGAGATTTTTTGTTTTGGTGAATGTTGAGTGTAAATCCCTTGCAACCTTTATACAGTCAAAATTAGTAATTAAATAACTTGATCTATTATTAAACTTTATAAGAAAGAAGATATTTATTTCAAATGTATCCATTTATTTACTTGTGTTAGCACAATAAATAACCAAGGGAGAGCAGCTTTTCTGTCTCCTTCTTCCTTCTCTTCCATTAGATGAGATAGTAGAAAGATTAACAAAGAAAATATGATAATGACAAAAATATTTACAAATTTTGATTGAAGATATTTATAAAAGCTAAGAATACAGGTTTTAAAAAGCACGAAACAAAACAAAACAAAACAAGTTAGACTAGATAATTCCAGAACAACTATGCTAACCATGTTTAATATTATGTTGATCATAAAATCATGGAATCATAGAATCATTAAAGTTGGAAAAGACCTCCAAGATCGTCTGGTTCAACCATCACCCTACTACCAATGTCACCCACTAAACCATGTCCCTAAGCACCAGGTCCAAACTTTCCTTAAACACCCTCAGGGGTGGTGACTCCAACACCTCCCTGAGCAACCAGTTCCAATGCCTGACTACTCTTTCTGAGAGAGAACTAACTTCCAACCTAAACATCCTCTGGCACAACTTGAGGCAAGTCCCTCTAGTCCTACTTATCTATGAGAAGAGGCCGATCCCCAGCTCCTCACAACTGCCTTTCAGATAGCTGTAGAGAACAATAAGGTCTCCCCTGAGCATCCTCTTCTACAGACTAAACAACCCCAGCCCTCCTCATAGGACTTGTGTTCCAGACCCTTCACAAGTTTTGTAGCCCTTCTCTGGACACGCTCTAGGGCTTTGATGTCTGTCTTGTAGTGAGGTGCCCAAAACTGAACACTGTACTTGAGGTGCAACCTCAACAGAGCTGAGTACAGGGGGACAATCACTTCCCTGGTCCTGCTGGCTACACTATTCATGATACAAATCAGGATGCCATTGGCCTTCTTGACCACCTGGGCACACTGCTGGCTCATGTTCAGGTGAGAATTGACCAACACCCCCAGATCCATTTCCTCTGCACAGCTTTCCAGCCACTCTGCCCCAAGTCTGTAGCATTGCGTGGGGTTGCTGTGGCCAAAGAGCAGTACTTAGCAATGAAGAAAAGAAGCAAGGTGGCAAAAAAAAAACACTTTCTGCAATAAAGATTCAAGTCTTGAGTGAACTACATTATTTATTGTAGTGGGTTTACATGGCAAGGTTTTGGTAGCAGGGAGCCATAGGGGTGGTTTCTGTGAGAAAGATCTAGAAGCTGCCCCATGTTTGGGAAGGGCACCACTGTTCCAGAGCTGAGCCAATAAGTGATGGTGTTTTGCGCCTCTGTGAGAGCATATTTAAGACAGGGAAAAAAACGCTGCGCCACACAGCAGCTGGGAAAGTGAAGGGAGTGAGGAATGGTACCAAGGTCAGGGTAGAAGGAGGGGGGAGGTGCTCCAGGCGCCGGAGCAGAAGTCCCCTGTGGCCTGTGGTGAGGACCATGGTGAAGCAGGATGTCCCCCTGCAGCCCACGGAGTACCACGGTGGAGCAGGGTTCCACGCTGCAGCCCGTGGAGGAGACCACGGTGGAGCAGGTGGCCCTGCACCGATGGAGGCTGCCGCCTGTGGAAGACCCCTGCCTGAGCAGATTCCGGGCTGGACCTGTAGCCCGTGGAGAGGAGACCACTCAGGAGCAGGTGACCTGGCAGGAGCTGCTGCCCATAGGGGAACCAGGTTGGAGCAGTTTTCTCTTGAGGGATGGACCCTGTGGTACGGACCCATATCTGGAGCAGTTCTGGAAGAGCTGCTGCTTGTGGGAAGCCCATGCTGGATCAGTTCATCAAGGACTGCATCCCGTGGGTGGGACCCCACAGCACAGGGGACGAGAGCGACCAAGAAGGAGCGGCAGAGAAGAAGCGCTGTAGACTGACCATAACCCCCATTCCCCCATTCCCCTGCGCCGCTCGGGGGGAGGAGGTGGAAGAGGGTGGATGGGGGGGAAGGTGCTTTTGTGTTTTTTTTTTTTTCCTTTGTTTTCTCACTTCTCTCGCTTGTTAGTAATAGGCAATAAATCTTACTATCTCCTTATGCCAAGTCTGTTTTGCCCGTTACAATAATTACTGAGTGATTTTCTCATCCTTGTATCAACCCTTGAGCCCTTTTCACATATTTTCTCCCCATTCCTCTTTGAGGAGGGGGAGTGAGAGAGCGGCTGTGGTGGAGCTCGGCTGCCCACTCGAGCTGAACCACGACATTTATTTATTTACTATCTTGCAGTCTCCCATGCACTACTGCCTGTGTTATTTAGAATAAAAAGTGTGAGTGCAGCATGTGACAATATTAACTTTTTAGTTTGTTTGTTTTGTTTTGTTTTTGTTTTAGTTACCAATAGCAGAGACAGATTTGGTACAAAAATTTCAGAGTAGCTGAGCACATACTCATATTTGCTCTTTTCTATAAGAGTCATGCCAATCTGTTTCACTCTTTTCTTACAGTTTCCAAGTCCCTGTTGAACCTCTTCAAGGTTATGCCTGAGGAGTTAATTCAACAGCCAGTGGCTTGAAAATTATGACCCTTTCAATTATCTCTGTTTTGTTTTTACGTCTTTCCTTCCTTCCTTCCTTCCTTCCTTCCTTCCTTCCTTCCTTCCTTCCTTCCTTCCTTCCTTCCTTCCTTCCTTCCTTCCTTCCTTCCTTCCTTCCTTCCTTCCTTCCTTCCTCCCTCCCTCCCTCCCTCCCTCCCTCCCTCCCTCCCTCCCTCCCTCCCTCCCTCCCTTCCTTCCTTCCTTCCTTCCTTCCTTCCTTCCTTCCTTCCTTCCTTCCTTCCTTCCTTCCTTCCTTCCTTCCTCCCTTCCTCCCTCCCTTCCTCCCTTCCTCCCTTCCTTCCTTTCTTGTTTCCTTCTTTCCTTCTTTCTTTCTTTCCTTCTTTCTTTTTTTTTTTGGGGGGGGGGGAGGTTTTGGCGGTGATTTTTTTTTTTTTTTTCCTTCTGTTTTGTCTTGCACATGGAAAATAATGAGGTGATTGGTGGCAGCCAACATGCTTTCACTAAGGGCAGATTGTGCCTGACAAATCTGGTGGCCTTCTGTGATGGTGAATAAGGGAAGAGCAAATGACCTTATCTACCTGGACTTGTGCAAAGCTTTTGACACTGTCCCACACTATATCTTAGTCTCTAAATTGAAGAGACATAGATTTGATAGATGCACCATTTGGTAGTTAAGGAATTGGCTAGATCACTCAAAGCGTTGTGGTCAATGTCTCAATGTTCACGTGGTATCAATATTAGGAAAGGAACTGTTTAACATCTTTGTTGGTGACATGGACAGTGGGATTGAGTGTACCCTCAGCAAGTTTGCTGATGACACCAAGTTGTGTGGTGTAGTCAGTTCACTGGAGAGAAGGGATGCCATCCAGAAGAACCTTGACAGGCTTGAGAGGTGGGCCTGTGTGAACCTCATGAAGTTTAACAAGGCCAAGTGTAAGGTCCTGCATCTGGGCCACAGCAATACAAGCTGTGTGGAGAATGGATTGAAAGCAACCCTGGAGCTTTCAATCATTTCAATCCTGGTTGCTCTCATCAAGCAACACCCCTGGACATGGGAGTGTTGCTTGATGAGAAGCTCAACAAGAGCTGGAAATGTGTGCTTCCAGCCCAGAAAGCCAACTGTATCCTGAGCTGTATCAAAAGAATGACCAGCCAGGAGGAGGGAAATTCTCCTGCTCTACTCTTATCTCATGAGACTCTGCCTGGAGTACTGCATTCGTGTCCAAGGCCTTCAGCACAGAAGGACATGGAACTCTTAGAATGAGTCCAGAAGAGAGTCACAAAGATGATCAAAGAACTGGAGCACCACTCCTATGAAGTCAGAGGGAGTAGGAGTTGTTCAGACTGGGAAAGAGAAGACTGGGGAAACCTTATAACAACCTTCCAATACATAAATGGGGCCTACAGGAAAACTGGGAAGGGACTCTTTATCAGGGACTGCAGTGAGTACAAGGAGTAATGGTTTTAATTTAGGTATAAGGGAGAAAATCTTTACTCAGAGGGTGGTAAGGCACTAGAAGAGGCTGTCCAGAGAAGTTGTGGATGTCCTATCCTGGAATTGTTGAAGCCCAGGAATAGTCAAAGCCCAATAGAGCTTTAAGCAACCTGGTGGAAGGTGTCCCTGCCCATGGTAGGGGCAGGAGGTGGGGGTGGGGGTGTAATTTGATGGATCTTTAAGGTTCCTTCCAATTCAAACCATTCTGTGATTCTATGATTTGTTTTTAACTTTTCCTACTTGCCTTGAGTAGCCATTAAACACACATTCTATCAAATTATGTCTTTAAACTTCAGGTGTCTAAATAATATTCACATTTCAGAAATGCTTACAAAAATTATATTTAAAGGTAACCAAACTGGAATTAATCTTGCATAAATTTAGATGTCTTCAAACTTATCTACATTGGAACTACTCAGTTTAGAGTTCATTTATGTTTAATAGAAAGTAAGAGAGACCTTCTAGGAAAAATATTATATTTATTTTAAAGATAAACCTTAGCATGAGGCTTTCATTAGCAATTCAGTCTAAATGTAGTGTTGATCCTCTTATTCATCTAGGCTAGGATTACAACAGACTAACAAGATCTTTTCTCTATCCTTTGGTAGGAGAACATATATTTATATTAATTCTGTCACCCTTCTGTATTTCTAGATCTTCTGCATTTCTATTCTGTATTTCTATTTCTATTTCTTCTGTATTTCTATATCTTCTAAGGAAAGTTGAAGAAATGCTTACAAATGCATTATAGTTGTCATTAAGACATTAATTTTATTTCTGTCTTGGTTTTCTGGTTAATATTAACACAGTTCAGTATTGAATGGAAATATACTGCAAATAATAGTTCATAAAAACATAAGGTTACATTTTTAATGCTAATAGTCCTTTATTTGGTTCTATCACATAGGTCAAAATTTCTTTTACTTTTGTATTTTAAAACAAAATGGAAAAAAGTCGACAACCTCCCTCCTGGCTTTTTCAAGCTCTAAACACCTTTACAAGAATAAAGCTATGTATTAAAAACAAAACAACATCAACAAAAATCATACAGGAAATAAACAAAAAAACACCTCTAGACAAATCATCAACTTTCAAAAAGCCTGATCATCTGGGAAAATAAAAAGGAGAGAGAGAAATTAATACACTGTGGTTCACATATATATTTGACTTCTATTCAGAAAACAATGCAGTTTTTCCTTGGTGAAATCCAATTAAAATCAGCAGAATTCAAGCAGATTCACAAATCTGTCCTCTCATATCAACTTACATTATGTTACTGATCCTACAGCCCACAGAATGATTACATTGACATTTCAATTAGTCCTGCTTTTTGTACAAAAGCATCATTTGAACTCCACTGTGGTTGGTTATCCAGACTGTACTAGGATATTCCTGGAAGTTGTTAGTTTACTTTTATTCAGTACTTAATCTCATTTTCAAAATATAAAATACAATTTATTTATTTATTTATTTATTAGTAAAGCCTCACAATTTCAGGAAATACGGCACCATAAGACTAAAAAATCTGTTACACTGTCTGTATAAGTTTTCAGCTTCAAGTGACCTGACAGTGAAAACCGCTCAGACTTGTCCTAGGCATAAATATGAATCAGTATAAAAATCAATACGTATTTATTGAATTGAAACAAGTAATTTGATTGGTATACTGTTTGCACAACTCCTCTTTAGAGACTTTATTAAGGTTCTTAATTTAAAAACAGATTATTATTTTTATTTTTTTGCTTAAAAAATTGCAGTACTTAAAGTCTATAGCTACTTATACACTTTCATTAAGAAGGAAATGAGTGGAAAAGCTTTCAACTGAAATGCTAATAGGAAGAAGAAAAACAAAATGAAACAAAACAAAAAAAAAAAAACAACACTCAATTTTCCATGAAGGAAAAGTCATTTTTGCTTATGCGAAATGTCTGTATGAAACATCATATTTCATTTCAAGATTATTATTTTTTTTTAATTTAATAAATCCTTATTTGCTTCTCTTACTAATCAGTACAGCTTTCAGAGATATTGTCAACTGTCATAAATATTTGTTACTTCTTTGCATTTCTTCTGGAAATTCTTGTGTCTATGGTGTATAATGTAATATTGGCTGGAATTAGTGTTACTAAGAATAGTCAAAAACTACTTCCTCATGGATTGAAAAGTTGACAGACAGTAGGATATAATGGTCAAATATACATAGGCAATGTAATTTATGTCCTGATTGAAAGCCAAAGTAATTTTAGACTCCTTCCATTGACTTCAAAGAACATAAGAAGAAACCTTACTGAATGTTGAAAAAAATCTTTTAATCCAAAACCAACTCTATTTTCAAATATTAAGTAAGCACTTAAAGCTATCTATACTTTAGTGACATGAACATTGGATATACCTGTGCTTCAAGGTAATTGAGCTCTGAGTATTATTTTCACTCATGACAATATTCTAAATCCCCTCTATCATATTTATTTACCCAAATTCATGCCACTTGAAATTCACTAGAACACCTACAGATTCTTCATGGAGTTTACAGTATGACACAGAACTGAGAAAGACTGTGCCCTCCTGAAATAGTAAATGGAGGCCAGATTAAATATCTGTAGTAGTATTAGATGTGTTTGTTTAGGGAAGTGTCTGCATGTCAGTTGTCCAAAGTGGTCACTTTTTCAAGGAAAAAAAAAAAAAAAAAAAGATTCACACTTTACTTTCTTTTTGATCTCTGAGAATAAATTGTATTTACTGCAATTCTAAGCGTTCAACAAAAGATTGCAGACTGCCATTCATGCAAAGAATTTTCTGGATAGATCTGTCTTCTTGTAACATTTCCATGCACCTAAAGGAAAGGAGAAAAAAAAAAAAAAAAAAAAAAGATTTTTGTGCAGTCTGCCGCAGAAATCTGAAGTCTCAAAACATTGCCTGCTCTTGGTCTCTTGGTATCCTGGAAGGAGTCATGGCAGGCAGGAAAAAGACTTGTGAGATTAGTGATGGGTTATAGTTATTAGTGATAGTTATAAGAAATTAGAGTGGTAGTAGTTATAAATTATTATAATAATAATTATTAATTATAAATATAACTATTACATTAATATAACTATTATATTAATATACTATCATATCTACTTATTAAACTATATTATATTATATATTCAATTATATTACACTTATAATATAAGAAGTTATAGTGATAAATATCAATAGAAATCAGCAATATCAGAACATAGAGTTGTTCTTTGAAAAACATTTGGAGGAAGGAGAAGAAACCTATCTGAAGCATGGAAAGCTCTCAAATGGTTGAATAGAATCTCTGTGAAATAAGATTTTCTGTTGAGGTAGTAATATGATTTTGAATGAAAATAGACAAGAAAGTTTGAAGGGGTAATCCTGAGGTTTCCAATGACCTTTCTAATGTAATTCTAACTGAACTTCATCAGACTGGGCATAAACCCATGTTGAAATACTACCAAGGATTTCTTACTCTGAGGAATAGAGCGAGAAATCTTCACTATTCCTGCAGGATATATTTTGCACTACTATTCTCTGAGGTGGAAAATGTAAGACATAACAAGGAAAGACAAATTTTATTAATCTCCTGAGCAAACTGTATTGATTTCTCTAATGAGAATCAATACCTCATACCTTATTAGTACATCCACGTGTTACACTTAGCCCTGCACTGCTCTCAGTCTTTCCCATAATGATTATAGCTTTATCTACACTTGAATGTGTGCAAAATTATTCTCAAAACAACAAGAACCAACAAACTTTTGGGTCAATTTTTTTTTTTTTTTTTTTTGGTGATAGAAATAATCTGCTGCTAGGGCCTTAGACCATGGCTTCTCGGAAAAAGGGAGCTGTGGGCTTCAAAGCATACTGAATTAAACTTATCACCTTGATGTCGTATGTTTAATTTGTGTACCTTATAGATAGTTTTGTCAGCATTTTCAAAATGATAAATGACAAGATGAAAATTTGGCAAATCATGCTTCTTTCTCTGGATTGTTTTCAAAATTCTAACAACTGAAATAACATTTCTAAAATCTCATCAGACATGAGATGGCTATAGGTGATATGTCAATTACACAGTATCTGACAAATTTCCTATAGAAGAAACTAGGAAGGAAAATATTAATTATGAAAAGACTATTCTTAATGTGGACTTTAGACAAAATTCTGAATGCTCCCTTACAAAGGCCAAATGAAGCTTTGCCAGGAACTTCAATAGGTCAGGATATCACTCTTATTACAAGCTTCTGTACTGAAATTTCTCTAAATTAAAAATAATACAGCAAACTTTGGACTTAAGTCAACAAGGTCCTAATTGATTGTATAATGAGCTTCTTTTTAGTGAGCACCTAATAATTATGTTAACTATAAAAAACAAATTAAATGAAATGAATTCTAAAATACTTACACATTAAGAATGAACTTGAAGTATATTTACAGAATATAAGCATCTGAGACAAGGATTACGTGCTCAGCTACTTAGTTACAGTCTGGAATTCAAATTTCATTTGGACTATTAGTGACATTGTACTGGGTCTGGCTGGAATGTTAACTTTCCCTGCAGCAGCCCATACAGTGCTGTACTCTGCACTTGTAGCTGGAACAGCAGTGTTATCACACCAGTGTTGTGTCTACTTCTGAGCAGCACTGGCACAGCATCAGGCCTCTCTCTAACCCTCCTAGGGGGTGGGCAAAAAGTGAGGAGAGAAACATCACCAGGGCAGCTAACCTAAACCAACCAAAGGGATATTCCATACCATGTGATGTCACACTCAGCAATAAAAGGTGGAAACAGGAAGAAGAGGGGAGGCGTGGGCTCTCGTGAAAACGTCGGTCCTCCTCTCGAACACCAGTTATGTGCGTTGAGGCCCTGCTTCAAGGACGTGGTCAATCATTGCTCATTTGTGGGAGGTAGAGAGTAATTTCTTTCCTCTCACTTCCACATAGCCTTCATTTATTTTATTTGTTTGTTTTCCTCCCTTCTTTTTATTTTCCCTTTCCCCCTCCCCTTTTCCCTTTCCCTTTTTATTCCCCTTTAGTTAAATTTTTTAGTTCATAATAATCTTTATTTAATTATTATTATTATTTCCTTTTAATTAAATTATCCTTATCTCAACCCGTGAGTTGTTCTTTGCTTTATTTCTCCCCCTCCTCATCTAAAAAGAGGGGGAGTGAGAGAGCGGTTGTGGGGTTTAGCTGCCCAGCACGGTAAAACCACCACAGACATTCACTTTATGATTACTATTATAACATCAGTCTTTGAAGAATATAACACCAGAAACCAGTAGACTTGAAAGAGACTTGCTTGCTATCTCCTCCTAGATTTCAACCAGAAGTCTATTGTCAATTTCTTCATGATAATACATTAATTATTTTAATTTATTTTAACTGTTTTTGAATTAATTTTATTTTAAATTATGCTTACCTACTAACAAAACGTGAGTAATATTTAATCTGCAGATTTAACTATAAGTAATTTTTCTTGACGTTGTGGTATGAGAGGGTTAAAAAATCATCTAGATAGAGGGATGAGTAAGTGTTGCCATGAAATGTTGTGCTGTAGGCAGTTTGTTCTGATTCTGCAGAGACAGCTGTTACATTTATATCTGATTCCTCAACAGTTTTCCTCTTTTGGTTCTGTGCAGGAAGGTTTTGCAGTCCATCACTACCCAAGAATGGTATTTCCTTCCTTAACCTGTTCATCAGAGCTCAGTAATGACATAGGGACTTCCATGATCTGTACATTGGAAACACAGTGAGATGGAAGATAATGTATAGGTCTTTGTCTATTCTACTAAACTAAATGGGATCAAAACATGGCATTAAGCAATAACGTGTGATTATCCATTCTGGTTACTGGTTATGTGCCTTTGAACAGTTCTAGTCCATGCTGGTAACCTCTGTTTCAGGTAATGACAGAGTGAGAAAGACAACACAGGTAAAGAACTAATTATTTTAAGCCATATAGGTCTGGGACTCCATGTGGGAAGATGGGGAGGTTTGGAAGAGAGTGTAGCCAGACAGCTGCAAGCCATTATGGCTCAGTGTCATTATACTTGCCCTACATATTAGTTATTACCATAGGCTAGCCTTGAGGTCCCCATTTTTGTGATTTCTTGAAACAGTTCTTCCACTTCCACCTTTTCCACCTACACACCTCTCCCCTCTTGTTCATACCCAGAAGTTAATGAAAGAAATGTATACATAACTAACCTGTACTTTCGTGCTATTTTTAAGCTTGTTTTTATCAAAGTACTTCATCATACTCTTGGACCACTGATTGTCTAAACCTACCAGAGTAATTTGTCATATTATATAATTATGAATATATAAAGAGAGGTGGTTAGAGAAGAATTACTTAATTCACCACTATTACAGAATGGACTGCTTCTGCAAGGTTGGCAACAGTGGGAAAACACTTACAAGCAATATAGAATATGTCCTAGAGGTAGTATTTCTACATATGCACAGGCTTTTGCCAAACTACCTTGACTGAATTGTGAAGAAACATGAGTAACTGTCATTTCTTTTGGACTTTGTTGGTGGAAGGGAGCAATATAATTTCATGGGTGTTTAATGAACTGCATTTTTAGCTTTATTGGTAAAACATTACACAGGTATAGAATGAACTAAAATATCAACTAACATATTAAAATTTGAAACATGTACAAGTGTTCTTGAACTACAGCATTTTAAGAAATATATTACTAACATGTATGTGACTATTCATATAATGTTCTCTAATATATAAAAGAGCAGTGCAATGCATTATACAGCATGTTCCCAAATCAATGACAACCAGTTTGATACAATGTTCATGGATAATATGCAGAACATCTCATCCGTACAAAGGGTTTCAAAGACCTTTATCAGGAAAGGTAAGTACACACTTCTTTGTTATAAATAAGTGAAAACCAATACTCAGAGAGTAGAGGTGATTTAATAAATATTAAATATGGAGTCAGAAACTGATCTTAGAAGAGGAATGAAAATTACAAACAATATCAGACTCTTACCTGGTATACAGTGTTTTGATTGCATTTATTTCATTAAACTTATATGACTTATATATATAAGTCACTTTAAAGTAATTCTCCCTATTCTGATTTTACAACCTCTGAGGCTATGTTGTCTCCCTAATCTCATAATTAATTCAAATAACTGTTCTTGCTGCAAAATGTTTTGAATTTTGCTGTTCCATATATGAATATAGCCCACTGTCATTAAGAAGAAAGTGAGGCTTTAGAGATATTCACTGCTGAAATATTTTTACAAGAATTGAAAAGATGCATCTTGACCAAATACAATATACTAAGCTTACAGAAATTAATTTGTAGTTGATTATGAATGCTTTTTAAAATTTTGGTTTTCTTACTTAAAGAAATAGCAGTTAACACTGAATATCAAGCTGTATTAATTCACATGATTCTTTCTCGTGCCAACTTTCTCCTATAATTGCTGTTTAATTACAGTCTCTTCCCTAAAGATGAATGTTATGCTACTATTCAGTTAGCATTTATACAAAACCCAATATATATAAATTAGATTATATACTTTTTAGAACAAAGGTACATATTTCCAATTAATGACTACTAATAATTTTGTACTCAAGAGAAGAAAATGTAGATCCTAGTGAAATATATATATATGTATATATATATATATGTGTGTGTGTATATATATATAGGTACTCAAATCATCATAATATTTTTCTCCTGATAATAATACAGGCCTATGATGTCTGGTTGGGTTTTGAATGTTTCTGAGGGAATATATTCCATGGGCTTTCTGGGAAAACTCTTTCTGTGTTTGAGCAGCTACGCAAAGAAAAAATAATTTCTTATGTTTCATGGAATTTCTGTATTTCAGTTTGTGCCCTTTGTCCTTTGTCCTGTCACTAGGACACCACTGAAAAGACTGGATTTGGCATCTTTAATCCCACCCATCAGATATTTAGAAACTTTGATAAAATATCCCTGAGACTTCTCTTCTCCAGGCTGAACAGTCCCAGCTGTCTCAACCTCTCCTTGTATTAAAAATGCTCCAGTCCCAAATATCATTATGTACTTTTGTTGAACTTGTTCCAGTATATCTCTGTTTCTCATTTACTGGGGAACTCAGAACTGCAAGCAGCATCCCACATGTATCCTGCCAGAGTTGAGCAGAGAGGAGGGATCACCAAACTTGACCTGCTGACAGTGTTCTTCCCAATGCAGCAAAAGAGGCTATTGGCATATTTGCTGCTAGAGCATATTGCTGGCTCATGTTCAACTAGTCAGGTAGGACAAACATGATCTTTTCTGTAAAGCTGCTTTCTGTCTGGTTTACCCCAAATTGTACTGGTGCATGGGGTTGTTCCTTCCCAGGTCCAGGATGCATTTTCCTTTGAACAGCATAAGATTCCCGTAAGACCACTTCTTCAACTTGAGGTTCCGCTGATAGCAATACAACCAGCTGGTATATCAGCCACTTTTCACAAATTTTTGTTGTCTGTAAATTATCTGAGGGTGCCAGTGGTTGTATCACCAAGATGTTAAACAGTAATTGTCTATTTACCCCTGGGTACACCACTAATGAATGGGCTCCAGATGGACTTTGAGGTACTGGTCAAAATCCTTTTAGCCCAGATGTCCAGAAACTTTTAAATCCACTTCACTGTCTATTTATCTAACATGTACTTTATAAGTTTGTCAATGAGGATATAGAATCATAGAATCTTCATAGAATCATAGAATCATAGAATGATTTGGGCTGCAAAGGACCTTACCAGTCACCTAATTCCAAAACCCTTGACATTGGAAGGGACACCTTCCTCTAGATCAGGTTGCTCAAAGCCCCTCCAACCTATTTTTTCTAATAAGGATTTATGGGAGATGAATTTATTTGTAGTATTTAGGAAATTTATTTAGTGATCTCATAAATATAAATTAGGGTTCAATCTGGTGATGCTTCTAAGTATTAGCAGGACCATTTTGATTTAGGTTTGGCACTCATATTGCAGTTAAAACTACTTCACAAAGGGTTACATTTAAAAAATCTTATATAGAGCAGACAAACTTTATTTACTCAATAATTTGAGATGCTGTAAACCTTTGCCAATGCTCCATGTTTGAATTCAAACCACAAAACAAACAAAAGGATTTATTGAACTGAAATGGAAAATATCACTAACATTGCAGGAACTTGTGAATGTGATTCTTGTATCTTGAATGAACTGTTTTGTGAGAGAAGCAGGATAGGTCAGAGCTGTCCCTTTATGCCTTTACAAAACAATCCTATAGGATTTGCTGATGGATTAAAGGGATTTCTAGATGACTGTGAGGTAATCCTATAAGACTCAATCACATGTAACACTGTCCTGCAGGATTTGTGAAGGGCTGAAATATTTTGCTATAAGGCCTGTAATGCTTCCTTCAGAAGCTATACAGAAATGCAAGTCAGACTCAGTAGATATGATGAGTACAAGTAAATGATAGGTGAACATATACTCTGCATAACTGCGCCAATTTTTGTAACACCTGTGTTCTAGTGATTACTCAAGAATAATTCATTCTGGATTAAAAGCAAATGTTATGCATTTAACCTCTCAGCCAATTTTCTCTTTTGTAGTTACAACTGAAGTAAGAGAATTTTTCCAGATATGTCCTATAACATCACTTTACTTTTTAACCAACAACTTCTGAGACTTCAAGTGTTTCATTAGGCAACTAAGGCTTAAATTTCCTAAAAGAATTAGAAAATCTAGCTCATTGATAGATTCCTAAGGTTTACAATGATATCTAAAATACTTGTAGATGCCCAGTATCTGAGGTATCCACATGCAGCTGAAAATATGATGCTAGTGCAGGTTCCATGCACTAGCAGTTGGAGGTCAGGGAATTTCAAATGGTCCTAAGTGCTGAATTGACACCTATATTGACCCAAATTTAGGTGACTAAATCTTTCCCTGAATTCCAGAGGATACAAGATGGTAAGTGAAGTTAAAATGGAACTCTAATTTAATTGGCAGAGAATGGTAAATGGTAAATGAGACTCTTCAAAACAGAATTTATAAATACAACAAATATTATTAATTCATTGGCTTAACATGCCCTTTTTACTTTTTTCCTTACACATCAGTTATTATTCAGTTATACTGAAAATGATGAATGAGTTCATGAATCGAGAATTAGGATGAGATTATTTCCCAACAAACAGTAACAAAATATATCACTCATGGCTTCATTTTTGGTTTAAGGGCTAGAGGGAAAAAAGGAAAGAAAAAGGAATATCATGTGTGAAATGATGTGTAACTTTATATTTGCTGAGTTCAAAAGCTGAACTTTTGGGGAAGAGAATGAGATTTTGGGGAAGAGAATCAAATGTTTAAATTGTCTTATTTTTCAGTCATACCTAATTCGCTGTACACACACACACAGACACACACACAAATAGATATCGGTAATAACAACTACAAAAGAAAACAAAGGAAGGGATCATCAGAGTTCCCTGAAAAAGTGGGAGTGTTTCAGCAGAGATCAAGTGGCCTGAAGAGGTCTGATGGTCCCTGGCCTGAACATTTAAATTTAATAAAATATTAAAAGGATAGGAGAAAAAAGAAAGAGCATTCTGGTGAACAAGTGGAGCTTCATACTTTCAGTGGAACTTCTCTATAAGTAGAACTTTTTCTATTTACTTAAGAAGATTTATAAGAGAAGCTTCATATGAATGAGAAATAAAATTAAGTTTGTGGATGTTTTAGAGAAGATATTCAACTGGTGGCAAACTCTAATGTGATCTTTAGCATGTATTGACATTTTTCTATGTGAATTTAAAGATTTTACTGATCTTTTGAATAAATCTTTTCTTTTAATTTATGTTGTACCCTTTATATTTGCACTGCAGTCAGAGAGAAGTTGTTGGAAGAGGTCCTTGCACCTTGTAATATGAGGGAACAAAGCAAACTATCATAAGCAAGAAGTAGAAAATGCACAGTGTTTTTCACATTTTTGGGGAGCAGAAGTAGGACTACACTTATTACATTAAATAAATTAGACAAAGGATTAATCTCTTGTTCTAAAGCAAAATGGCACGAACCTGCCTTATATCCATATGCATTAGTTTATTCCCTAACAAAACAGAGTGGCAACATTCAAAATGACTACTGGGAACAGTCCCTGAAAATATTATATATGTTAACACTGGTCAGATATGGCTAAAACCATCTGAGAAAGAGCGACAACAAAGAGCATGGATATTTAGATACTAATCATTATAGTATATTATATCATATAGTAATCATGTTTGCCTTTAACCCACTTTAACTACTAGACTATTACATAGACAGTATTACAAGAAATTCTGAGGAGAAATGTGAAGAAGAAAATATTCACAACAGTATTTCAAAAAGTAAAAATAAATTTATAGTCATATGGGAAAACTACAAACTGACACAAATTGTTCAGCACACCCTGAAGTGTATACAACAGAGATGTTTTTTTTTCCTTCACAGTAGCTTGTAGGTGTTATGATTTGGATTTATGACCAAAACCAGTATTGATAACAAACAACTGTCTTAATTATTTCTGATCAGTTCTTGCATAGCTTCAAGGTCTTTTCTATTTCTTGGGCTGCCCTGCCAGCAAGAAGGCTGGGAGTGTGCAAGAAGCTGGGAGGGGCCACAGCCATGACAGCTGATCCAAACTGGCCAAAGGGTTATTCCACACCTCATGGCATCATGCTCAGCAGTAAAAGTTGGGAGAAAGAAGAAGCAGAAGGAGCAGGGTGGGATGTTTGAAGTCATGGCATTTATCTTCCCAAATAACCATTACATGTAATGGAGCAATGCTTTCCTGAAAATGTCTGAATAGCTGTCTGCCAGTGGGAAGCAGTGAATGAATGCCTTATTTTTCTTTGCTTGTGCTCACAGATGTGCTTTACCTGTTAAACCATCTTTATCTCAACCCACAAATTTTCTCACTTTTGACATCTGATTTTCTCCCCCATTCTATTGTGGAGGAGTGGGCAAGTGGATGTGTGGGACTCAGCTGCCTACCAGGGTTAAACCAAACTTTGTCATGTGAAAAAATAATGTGAAATAAAATGAAAAGTTTTCAGGAAGGATAATCTGAACAGGAATTCCAGAATTTAGAAAGGAGATGAAATTATTATATGAACATAAAATAATCTCAGGATAGGTAAAGAATTTTTGGATAATCGGATCAGTTCCTATTGCAGTAAAAATTAGAAGTATTTCATTTGCTTCAGTATGGAAATGCCAATTTACATTAAATGAGTTTGTTCCTTCTGCTTTGAACTGAGACCATTGTATCAAGGAGAAGTTATCTCATCAATTTTATTTGCTGTGGGATAAACTGTGCCACTTTTATAGTTTTATGTATCCAAGTGTTTGTCTATGTACTTATGCTTCCTTTGTGGTTAAAAAAAAAAAAAAAAAAAAAAAAAAAACACTCGACAAACTGATGACAAATGTGAACAGATTGTCTCTGACCTTCTCTGCTCATGTAGCACAATTAATTTTGGCAGGTTTTCCTATGTGATGGACTGTTACACTCTGCTTATTTATACACAGCAAGAATGTGCCTTGTATTGTTGGCTTTGCAAAGATTTTGACTTGTTTTTATGTTGAAACTTCAATAATAGTTTATCATACTGAAGTACTGGTAAATAGTTCTGCAAAACCTTTATTATGCACATAAAAGAGTATTTCCCCTTTCTTATTATAGAATAGAATAAATCATATGGACTTCATTTTAAGATTGGCTGTAATTCCTTGTAATCTTAGCAAGTTAGCAGCTAGGACTGTTAGAAAGGCTAAACTGGGCTTTGTACACTTTCAGTTCCTCTCAGTTACTTTTAGACACCTAAAGTACAGGCTTCCAAATATGAGGTATTCATCCTTGACTCCATTAAAGTCAAATGAGGGGGAAAAGGGCACTTGGAAGGAGTGGCATGCCAGATTATTTGGGTGTCTATAGTAATGTGAGACATCAATCCTGAAAAATGCATGTTTCACTCCTTTAACTGTAAAGGGAATGTAGGAGGATAACATTATAGATGATTATGTTTGGATGAAAAACTCTATTCTGCTTCTTTAACAGTGTTATAAAACCTGTGTTCTCCACTTATTATTATTATTATTATTAGTAGTAGTAGTAGTAGTAGTTGTGAATAGGATTATTATTAGTAGTAGTAGTAGTAGTTGTGAATAGGCCTGGTTTCTTGTTAAATGTGGTCTTTGTCATCTTAACAATTGCCTTTTTCCTCCAAGTGGAGGTTATGCTTATTTATCTTAAAGTTAATTTTGGTCACTTATCTTGATCAGCTTGCCCAAGAATGTATTGCTTTTAATGGGAATTCATAAACAAATCTTTAGGAGAAAAGTGTTGAAAAACATTTCTACACAATGTGAAATTCTAGTTCTTTTTTTTTTTTTCTCTCTCTCTTTTTTTTTTTTTTTTTTTTTTTCTTCCTTTGATCAGCTCCCCAGAATACTTAGGAATATATGAAGCAATGGGTGAAAATAATAAATGAGTTATCACCTTTGTCTATTTTCAGTTACCATTTTTCCTGCTACATTATTTTGTTCGCTATATACCTCTGCACAGATGGCTTGAAAATTACTACCGTAAGGGTATAATTGAACATTTCAAGTTCTACCAGCAGCAGTTTTGCAGTCTTCTCTGTATTCTCAAGATTTTGAGTAATCTGAGTGACTTTTGACAACTCTTGGTAGTTCTTATAGTTCTCTGAACCTGTCAATGTGCTAGCAATATTAGATCAGAAGTCATTAACTATTAAAGCTACTGATCATATTGTACTTCAGCTAGGGGCAGAGGACAGGACTGGTGGCTGCTATTATTGAGGATGAAATAATGAGGATGAAATAATTTCCCTTATTACCTTATTATTCATGATTTCCCTTTTTTTTTTTTTTTTTTTTTTTTTTTTTTTAACATGGTAGAGTCTTCCTAACCTGTAGGTCTTGATCTGAGTCTGATTGATTTCTGAACTCAGTTTTTATATCAAGGAATTTTGCTACATAGGCCTATCTTTGTTATTCATTAGTGAGTTCTGGTATATATTAGAATAGCTATCCACAAATATGATTAGTATGTTTTTCATGCTACTGTCAAGCTCACTGAATATTTGTGGAGACTTAAAGCAGAAGGAAAACAAAACAAACAAAAGTTTGTTTTTCAAGCTTTTCTTTACAGTCTAAATTAATCAACAACTACACTCTATCAGTCCATATATCCTTTACAGTACTTACTATCTGTCATGCCTTTTCTCCATTTTGTGTACTTCACATTTAATTTTCATTTGTCTTACCCAAGACAGTTTCTTGCTTGCAACTGTCTTTTTAGCACTCAAGCTTAAGAAATAAGTCGATAACTGCTGTTCTAGAGCAACAGAATGACAGTGGCATTGGCACCTGCTCTGTACGTCTAATTAGGGAGTGCTTTTAAATTATAAATGCATCCAGAGACAAAGATATTGGCACATATTTTAATAAATATAAAATATATAAAGAATTTATTTTAAAAAATGATGGGAACGTGTTGTTCTTCTCTTACGGATAAAATGATCTTGTGGGCCATGCTCTTACAATACTAAAATGCACTTGTAATTTAATACTTTTCAAAGAATGGGTTGGCGTTCCTCAGAGTTCAAAAGGAAGCATACAGGAAACTGTACTGTAGGCATGATTCATTATCTTAATGTTTTCTGGTTCCTTTTTGAAAATCTGTACAGTCATTCTTCATTAATTGGAGTTTGTTTTCTCTGCACAGAAATTGATCTACTGAGGATTTTATCAAAATGCATATATAGGTCCATGTCTGGCCTCAGACTCACGTGAACAGCTTTCTATTACAACTGAAGACAGATCAGACTTGGAGCCAAGGCTCCTAACCCAAATACCTAACAATCTGCATTAGCAACTGGAAGTGAAAGATAGGCACAAGAATGCAACAAAAAGAAATGAAGCTGAAAACGCATGCTTGAGTTGTAATGATTTTGTTTAAAGTGTGTTTTTTCCTTATAGATGTTCTTTTTCCAACTATTTAACACTATGCTTTCATGGAGATTGACATTTCGCCACCTTTTGGAAAAGTATGTTATACTATAACTGCAACTTAGACATATTTTACCAGAAAGTTCTGTTTTTAAGTATCTTGTTGCTTAGAATTACAGAGTAAGACCTCTGGGGGACACATAAAGGGATAAAGACATTCAAACAATTTATGATGAAATCACAGAGAAAAGCAGTGCTGTAGATACAACTGACTTCTAACAAACAAACAAAAAAGGTGAAGGATAAATACTGCACTGCTGATTCACCAGTTCTAGGAAAGCTTTAGTAGATGAACTAGTGTTTCTCCATCCTTTATATTTTCTTATAAATAGATATAGTATTGTGATACTTTATCACATTTAATTGTTCTTTCATAGATAGAAATCAATATTTATTTTTGCTGAATGTGTACTAAATTTTTAAGTGGCTTATATGGAAGAATAAAAATCCTAGATGACATCTTAGCAATTTATATTTAAAGATAAGAACTCCTAGTAATTTCACAACATAAATTACGGTCAAACCATGTGGGGATATTCAACAAAAAGCTTACCACAGTCTTACTGAAATTAATGATAGTTTTTCCTTTGACTACACTGCTAGTAGGATGTTATTCCATAAACAGTATTTATTTATACAGACACATAAGAAATATAGTGCCACCATTTATCGGCATAATTCCTGTGATTTACTGGGCACTTTGTCCTGTTTCACAGAGTGTGGATATATCAGAATGGAACCAGGAAAGCCCATAGTTTAAGAGAACTTTGACATTTCCAGAACAAGGTTGTCAAATAAATACCAATGTTCTTTTTCAGAACACAACTAGAAAACTGTCAGCTAGTCCATATGGATCATGAACCTGAAGGTAACCCTCTAATTCAGCCTGCTATAGTGGAATCTCTGAGTTCCTCCAATGTAGCAGCGAAACAAGGAAAAGTATAACGCTGAAATTGCTTTCTTTTTGTCTTTTTTTTTTTTTTTTTTTTGTCTTTTTTTTTTTTTTTTTGGAAATAGTGTCATGGTTTCAGTATTGCTTAGTAAATGAAGGACACACATATGTATACAAACATGCACAAGATGATATATGTATGTATTCAGATAAACAGAAGGATTTTTATTAAAAAATTAAAAAGTTGCATAGCTGGTGAAGTGTATCATTTTGCTTAGGTAAGAGGGAATATCTTCTAATAAATTACTGAAACACAAAGATAGAATTCTTGTTTTGATTTTGTTGTTGTTGTTTCCAGTCTGCAGGGCCAAACTGTGCAATGCATGAGACAATGGTTTTATTGAAACAACAGGATATGATTATAGTACTGAAGTGTGTTTCACAATGCATACGTATAAAAACAAAAAAATCAAGGTTACACCTACCACTTTTTTGTTGCCATTTCCTGACTTCTTGGTATTTAACTCTGCAATCTTATTTTCTATTAATGTGTTTTTAGACTAGATCATATTGCTTATCTCTTTGAAAAGGATTCCACATGTTAATGATAAATATAAAGCCAGGGCATTCTGAACTATGGATGTTTGACTTTCAGTGGCAAACAGCATTTTAAAGCTTTTAAAGCCCACAATGTCAGAACCTATGTACTTACAGATTTAATGGCTATGGGAAAGCTGATACATTGCACAACTCTGCTGGTTATCAGTGAAGGGTAGGTAGTTTTGCTTTTCAGGAAAGATCAGTGTCATCATCTATTAGCTGTTTTCCACAAAAATTCTAGTATTGCCTGTTCTGCCCTTTGCAATGAGGGCACTCTTCTCTTACACTCTCAAACCATGGTGTAAGAGATTTTTACACTCCAAGATCAACAGTAATTCTGCAAGGATTTCCTTCTAATTTTGAAAGTCAAGTTCCAAAATAAGCAAGCAGTCCTTCCAAAAGGATCTCTAATGTTGACTGAAAAGTGATATTCACCTTAGCAGGATGAATCATACCAATAGGAAATAAGGGCTAATTTGAAAACACTCTGTTTCCTAGAACAGCATTTGATCACAGAAAAATCTATTTAATTTGACTAGAATCATCAGTACAAACCATAATTCACTAGAAATTATTAGAGATTTGAAGTCTCAATCTGCATTTGCAAGTTCTGTCAATAAGCTTTCAGGCTATAAACTTCAGATTTTCATCATTTTACACTTCTGTCAAATCCTGCTTTCTTTAAAAAGCCTGAAGCTAACTCTAGATGACAAAGGCCTAATTCACATTCTTTTTTACCCTTACGCATTTTTCCCCACTGTTGATGCTAAAAAGAAAGATAAACTGCCACATTTGTTACTGTGAATTTCTTACACTCCTGTACATATGAATACTGGCAACTGCACAGTAAAAAATAAATAAATGAAAATTAAAGATTAAATACAACTGCTTTGTCTTCAATGAAGAAAAGCCCACAGAATTATTTTACTTTCGAAATAATTTCTTTGACTTTACTTTCTGTTATTAATGACTTCACAAATATACAAACATTTTACCCTTATGTGAATGAAGCATAGACACTTTAATATGAGACTAATTTAATTACATTGAAAAGTCTCTAGATTTCAGATGAACTTTTAATTTATATAATGTTAAGGTCATGTTTCAGTTGCCTTCTCAGAACAGGGGCTGAAAAAGGTCATTCAGGGTGTGCTCAGACTATGTAGCTATGATGACGTAACAACAGATGTGGCAGTCCCTCTGAATTTCCCTTCTCCTGTTCTTGTTTGCGCACCTTGTCCAGGTAGTTGTTTTAGCTTGTTAAATCAGCATTTTTTTCTTTTTTATTTTTAAACATTAGGCTTAAGCTAATTCCTGCCAGATTAATGAGTTGAATCAGCTCACTATGTACTTAACCAAGCACAAAAGGCATCTATAAAAAAAAGAAAAATAGGAGAGAATATGGGGGAAGTGAGAAAAAGAAAGGTGACCTTCCATTCTGGTGAGGTATTACATGGGCTCAATTGTGTTATCTACAGCTTCCTTCAGATAAGATGATATAAAAATAGTGGAAACAAGAGGTAGTAGTGTAAAAATCACTTATGTCTTATTTTGTTCCTAAATCAGGGTTTAGTGATTCCAAATTTCTTTAAATCCAGTTAACATCACCAAATTACCAATTTAAAATAGATGTTCCCATCTGTTCTCTGGGACTAACAGCTGAATCTTCATATACTCTGACCTTTTAAATCTTATGCTTGTTTTTTCATATAGTAAGGAAAGCTGAGTTGTGAATGACATGTTGCACAAATAATGAAGAATTAAATTCCAGATGAGCTTTGTTCATGACATTTTCTTTCCACATCCAGTGGAAAACTTAATTATGTGTTTCTTTTTAATGTTAATAATTATTTTCTAGTTTATGGGCATGATTGGGTGCTTTAAGTTATATCTGTGCTTAAGCAGTTTGCTAGGCAGGAGACAAGTTTTTCATGTTTCATGCATCAGAAAGAACAACACTAATGAATGAAAACTTACTTTTAAGTTATTAACTTATGCAAGTGGTCTTTGAATTTCAAATGCTACTTTGAAAGAAAGGACATAAAATATGTGGTATCAGAATATTGCTATTTCTTTTTGCACCTTAAATTAAATGTTTTCTTTTATGTTAAACCTTGGGCAGTAATCTATAAACAAAAATCATTTAGCTTTGCTATGCTTTATTAATTGTCATTTAACGCTAGTCTGAATAGGATTCACCAAGAAGTCTCTGAAAGACTCTGAGAGTGACTGAAGAATCTAAGCAGCACTAGCCAGATGGTCACAAACACTTCAAAGAATTGAACAAACCAAATCCAGTAGGAGTGGTGAACATTCTGGTTCTTGAAAATTCAGTGAGTATATGACCATGATATTTGCTAAACGACTGCATTATAAATTAATACATTATTAATAATTATAATAACTATCATGGGATAATCTGGTGATGGACAAAACTCTGTGATGTGTAGTAAGCACTCCCATACTTCAGTAACTTCAAAAAACTCAGAAAAGTCTTAGTTATTTTTAATTAATTGAAAAGTATTTTAATAGCTTTTCAATATAAACTTAAATTCTCTTTCCTTCTGGGAGAGCAAATAAATGAATATTATTTTTTTTTAGAAATAGTTCCAAGGTTCTCTAACTTATCATGAAGAAAAGCCACCACTGTTACCACTTTTCTGCCACTTTTTATTATCCCCATTAGTCTCTATTATTATTATTATTATTATTATTATTATTATTATTATTATTATTATTATTATTATTATTATTATTATTATTATTATTATTATATAATATATGTTATATACATATATATATATATATATGTATATAATCTGTCTTCTCATTTGGCTTAGATATCTACTTTCCTGGAAGAAATTTGGTAAGATATAGTTTATCCTTATAAAATACATAAAATAACAACAGTAACAAAAAAGAATAGAATAATGAAACAACTCCATTTTTTATTGTTTTGAAGAGATAACATTATAGGAACCAGTTATACAATACATTTGTGTTTTTTCAAATCCTGATTTTTTTTTCACAGACTTTATAAAACTCTGGAGTGTCTTCTGCCCTTGATGAGCCAAATCAGTGTTTGTTACTTTAATGTCATGACTTGAGTTTACTGCACAAGTCCTTTTAATACAGTTGGAAATGAGTACTCCTTTTGCATTTGGATGACATCTTTTTATTTTTTTATATGTTTTTATTTTTTGTTTTTATTACTGTTCTTTCTGATGTACTGTAGCTTTGGAAGAACAAGGGAAACAGTAGAACCATTTCTACAGTGACACTATCTGACATCCCCTAAGAGAGATGAAGAAGGAGACCTTTATTTCAATTTGGTTAAACATAACTATTTTAAAAATTATTTTAAAAAATAAGAATTGGGTTTTGAGACTATTGTTATTACTAGCTACTTCTATTACACAGATATGTAGGTCCTTGTATCAGAAAAAGACTACATTTACAAATGGATTTGGGAAATACAAATCTGTTTTATATTAAGTAAACCAGGGACTGAAGTCTACATCATTCACATCTGATAATGATGAACTGCTAGTTAAGGACCAGAACCACATTCACTCAGGTCTTCTATGTCTACACCAAAGAATATTCACCTATTTTCATGAGTTCCATTCAACAAAAGGTTGGTAGCTGTAGTACATCTGGAGAGAATCTAGTGTACTACAATAGAGACAGAAAGCTTTTTTGAGCGTGTTTTATGTGTGTTTTTTTTTTTTTTTTTTTTATTTAATCACTGAATTTAGATGAGATGAATAATGAGGCAGATAAGTTCTCGTTTCCTTGTATTATCTGTAATTATAGCTTATCGTGACTAGCTCAGATGTAGGCATATGTATTATAAATATCTATATGAGATCAGATGAATTCCACCCTTTTTGTCTCTCAAAAGTCTTTAATAAGATGGTTTGGCAGTACTTCCTCTTTACTTCAGAGAGTTTATAACTTGAAATTGGGATATCTTGTATCTTCTTGTATGATGATAGTATGAAACTAACTCCTTTTGGGCAATGGAAATAATTTAAAATTGTTTTTCCATACTCAGAATGAGGGAATTTTACTCCTGTATTACTACATTTTACAGCAAGAGGTCTAAAATATTTTGGCTTGCTAACTCCCCTAGTTTCAAATTAAGGTGCACAAAAAGGCAGAAGGAAGACCATGTTAGAAGATTTTTGATAAAAAGGTTGCAGTGAGAACCTGAGAAATCAGATAGCAGTTTTAGTAGACAGTGGTTTCTTGTGGATTAAAAGTGATTTACAAACGTAATTTATTTCATCTTCTATTGTGTTAAAACAAGTTCATAGTAGTCCAGTTATGCTTCTGGAAATCGGGCAATTTTTCCAAAGCTTATAGGAAACTGATATGAAGATCTTTTAAAGGGTTGATGTCTGCCTCAATCACAATCATGCTGAGAACACTTGTGCTCACATTACTGTATCAGTTTGAAAAAGTAGGTGACATTCCCTTAAGTTAAAGCTGAAGGTATAAATAGTATGTGCACTCACAGAACATTTAAAGAATGGAGCTTTTTATAGAAGAATGCAATTTCCAAAATTGTAAGATTAACTGCAGGGCTAAGTAATTTCTGTTTCTGTAATGTTAAAACGCTAACCTTTTTTCTTTATTCAGAATATTAGATGATTTTATAAAATGTTTCCATCAACATATATTACATGAGTAGTTGTAAAGCACAAGGTCTTTCCTTATAGTTCCTTGCTCCTTGTTTCACATAATGCTAAAATTAAACAAACAAACAAACAACAATGCATCTATTTCTGAAGGTAAAATTATTCTGATGTTTGATATCTTCTGTAAGTAAAGTGAATATATAGTAAACCCACACTGAAAACTTGCATTTTCTGATGAGATAGTTTTGATTTATTTTGGAGCAAATGCAATTTCAAAGCTTAAACTTCAGAATAAAAATAATTTATTAATTTTATGACTTTGTGGGAAAATAATTGTTCTTAGGTAAACAATGCAAAGTTATATGGTATGAATCTGTGTATTAGACATAAATCACGTTGACATTTTAGTCCTTTTCCAATGTAGCAATGTGTTGGACTTGCATGTTATGGTTTTGGTAGTAGGGAGGCTGCGGGTGTGGCCCCTAGGAGAAGAGTCCAGAAGTTGCCTCTTACTAGAGAAAGAACTAGCTTTGGTTGGCTCCAAAAGGGATTAAATGCTGACCAGATGTGAGCCAATAAGCAACACCGGTTCTGCTTCCGTGAAAGAATATTTAAAAACAAGTTAAAATCCTGCACAAAAGCAGCAGGGAGAGAACAAGAAATTAGAAACAACCCAGCAGACATCAAGGTCAGTAAAGAAGGAGACGGAGGAGGTGCTCCAGGCACCAGAGTAGAAGCTTCTGGGAAGGAGGCTGCGGCCCATGGAGAGCCCGTACAGGAGCAGGCACCGGGCCGGTGCTGCAGCCCGTGGAGAGGAGCCCACGCAGGAGCAGGGGGCCTGGAGGGAGCTGCCACCCATGGGGAACCTGTGATGGAGCAGTTTGCTCCTTACGGATGGACCCCGTGGTACAGACCCATGTGGGAGCAGTTCTTGAAGAGCTACCTGCTCCAGTGTCTGAAGTACCTCCTGCACTCCTTTTGCCCTGACCTTGGTGTCTGTTGGGCTGTTTCTCACTCCTCTCTCTCCCAGCTACTGTCTCTCCCAGCTACTGCTGCACAGTTTTTTTTTTTTTGTTTGCTTGTT
Source organism: Aythya fuligula (assembly GCF_009819795.1). Classification (NCBI taxonomy): domain Eukaryota; kingdom Metazoa; phylum Chordata; class Aves; order Anseriformes; family Anatidae; genus Aythya; species Aythya fuligula. The sequence goes on along the minus strand of NC_045559.1, from coordinate 167,262,959 downwards.
TGTTTTGTTTTGTTTTTCCCTTTTTAAAATCTGCTCTCATGGAGCCCCAACCAGTGTTGTTCACTGCTCAGCTCTGCTCAGCTCTGGCCTTTTGGAACTGGCTGAAAATGGCTGCTATCTAGCATGGGGCAGATTCTGGACTCTTCTTGCAGGGGCTACCACTACAGCCCCTCTGCTACCAAAACCCTTCTCCATAAAGTCAATACAGAACCCCAGGCTGGAGCAGGGGAAGAGAGTGAAGATGAAAGAGTGGCGAATGACAAACTGTTATGAATAGACTGCAACCTCCATTCTCCCTTTCCCTTTACCACACAGGGGGAGAAGTTTTTAGTTCTTAGTGTTCGCTGAGTTTGTTTTTCTTGCAACTAATTAGTGTTCTTCCCATCCTTATCTCAACCCATGAATTGTTTTTTTATATCATATTTTCATCCCCTTTTCCTTTTGAGGAATGGCATTGACAGAGCAGTGTGGTGATGCTTAGCTTCCTGCTAATGTTAAACCACCCCAGGGAAATACTATATATTAAATTTATCATAAAAGCACATAAAGACAGGTACAATTTTAATGCAGTGGATAAAAACCCTCCACGACAACCCAAGAATTTAGTTATTTCAAATCAAATAGCTAATTAAACCATTCTAGCCTGAACTGGACAGTATAAGTAATAAGCTCACAACCTTTCTGGCAAAGGAAAGTAATTTCTAGTAATATAAGTGAAATTCATTTATTTTATTATTTACAAAATGCCAAAGACTACAACTCCTGTCAGAGTCTGGTTGATCACAAAATACAGATTCACAGTTCCTTTTCCTAATCAAAATATCTATACTCATCAATGATTGTATAGTACAGAGTTTCAGTGAATAAATTGTAAGCTAATACACATTATCCAGTATATAAAAGTAGGTGTTCTTGTCCATGAATATTTATACTATATTTTACATGTAGCTATAAGCACGTAGTATTCAATCATACAGAATAAATGTTGAGTTGTTGAATATACTGAATATCAATTCATACAGTAGAGATTATGATATTAAACATTACTCACAGTTACTGAATCATTAAGTAGTGGTCTTTACACTTACACGCACACTTTTCAAAAATGTTATTTCACAATACCCATCATTTAGATGAAGCAGGGATTATTCTCTTCCAGTAGGGTTATATTTTGAACTTCTATATGTATTTTTAATTTCAAAACAACTACTCAGTACAATTGCTTCACACAATCATTAGATGGATATAAATGAATTTCAAATATTTTTTTTCTTTTAATGTGAAAGAAACTATATTAACTAAGGGTACTATTTAAAGAATATTTTAATCAACATGAAAAGCAGCTATCAGGTTAAAAAAAAAATGTTCTGAATAACAAAAGAATCTAAACACACCCTGAATTAAAATTCTGAATCTGAACCAAGTCTCTTACATTATACTGAACTAAACTTCATGAGTCTGCATTTTTATATATATATGTGTGTGTAAAATATATACATATGCCTATGTATATATGCATATATAATCAATAATAGAATATTATTGAAGTATCCATTGCTTTGTAGAATGCTGCTGTTTCTGCCATGTCAAACTAAAACATTCTGTAAATATTTATTGAATTATACCACATAACTAAGCTGCATAATCACATTTATAATGTGTGCTGTTAAAGCAAGTCATGAAATGTAATCTTCTCCTAGCTTTATCTAATATTTTTGTCTCCTACATTACCTTGCTTCTTATCTTCTGTGCTTCTGAAATAATATGTTACTCATTTTGTCATTACTGTGATTTAGGAATAAGAAGCAAGAAGCAATGGTTACTTAAAAACATCACTGAGTTATGTGTATACACAAACCCATATTTAAAGAGTATATTGAGAATTAAAATCACAGAATCACAGAATTTCTAGGTTGGAAGAGACCTCAAGATTATCGAGTCCAACCTCTGACCTAACGCTAGCAGTCCCCACTAAACCATATCTAAAATATCTAAAAAAAAAAAAAAAAAAAGGAAAGAAAAGAAAAAAAATCACATAAAAGGCTTCTCAGTATTATAATTGTATTACAAAAACATTTTCTTAATCTAGTTTCTTATCTATAATAGTACATTATCAATGGCAAGTTTGTCTAATTTCTTCTAATTATTTAAGTCATTTTAACGTTACTATAAACATTTTGTGTGTGTGTGTGATTTAACATTATTAGGATTTTAATTTCAGTTATGGCTTTTTCCCTATAATATAGCTTTTATCCTAAATGGGGAGAATTTTTCAGCTAGCACAAACTCCCTTATGGTCTGTTTCACTAAGTGCTCATTCATGCTCATCTATAATTAAAATTTGAGCCTTGTTCCTGCTTCTTAGAAAACAAATTAATTTCATACTTTCTGGAGAAATATTCACTTTATGTGATCCAATTTTGTAAATAGTTTCTTCACTTCGAAGCAATGAAAGCTGAATACTCTATATATTTGTGTATTCAAATATGTGTGCATGTGTGTATACTAACAGACAACTTTGAAAATGTGCTACACATCAGCTTAACTTTTCTAGCGTTTTTTCAAAACCTGAAACACTTAAAAATATTTATCCTAGATTAACAAAATATTCTGCTTTTCCTCTTTCACTTACAGTACTGTGAATTGGCACGTATATATATGTATACATATAACTTTAACAAAAGTTATGTAAAGGGATTTAAATGGCACTGAAAAGACTGGAAAGACCACATTTGTAAAAACATTTAATGTCAGGCATATGAAGGTGCTGCTAAACCTACTGTCTGAAATGCCATTTGCAAAAATGAGCCAGGAGTTGAACCTCTTTATGACATGAAAGTATATAGCACCTAACTGTTTTAACCATCTTACCATTGCTTTTTTCTTTACTCATGTTCTGCAATTAGCCATGATGGAATCAGAATACTAGTTAAACCAACCTTATACCTGAGCTAGTATGGAGGGAAGGGAAGGGAAGGGAAGGGAAGGGAAGGGAAGGGAAGGGAAGGGAAGGGAAGGGAAGGGAAGGGAAGGGAAGGGAAGGGAAGGGAAGGGAAGGGAAGGGAAGGGAAGGGAAGGGAAGGGAAGGGAAGGGAAGGGAAGGGAAGGGAAGGGAAGGGAAGGGAAGGGAAGGGAAGGGAAGGGAAGGGAAGGGAAGGGAAGGGAAGGGAAGGGAAGGGAAGGGAAGGGAGCCTTTATGATAAGATTCAGAAAAGTATGTTTTTGAAAATTCAATCCTATTGATGAATAGGACAAACTCCTTCAAAATCTCTGAAAGAAGTTATGTGTGTGCTGTTTCCCTTCCTTTTTAAATTGGGGCCAAAAGGTTAGTGCTTTCTAGTTTTCACAGAGATCCACTCACCTGTACCCTCAACTATTACAAAGAAAAAAAAATCCACATGCAACTCTTTGAGGCAATATTTAAGTGTACTATGCAGTAAGATATTGCAGAAGAAATAGACTTCTGAAAGACTTAGACACAAAATTACATTTTGTCTCAAAATGTTAGACATTTCTAAAAAATTAAATTGAATACAGATAACTTTCAAATTCCAACTAGAAGCTAAACGAGTCTGTTTTTAATTTTATATATATATATTTTTTACTTATATTCTAATGGGGGAGGGAGGGCATAGGTCTTGTAAAATAAATAAGAGCAAATCAGTGAAAGCAAAAGTCAAATACAGCACGTATAGATAATAGGTGCATTTCCCAACAGCACTTGTGTTATTCCTGTATATTGTTTTAAAGACAGCCATAATTAAATATAGCAAAAGATTTCACACATATTTTTTAGCTCGAAAAGAGACCGCTAACTATATATCGTAGTACCTCAGACTTTTGCTTAAAGTGATAAAAAAAATGATACAAGCAAACAAACAGTTCTATATTCTTTAGAACTCTTACTGCTGGTTTTCACCATCTGAACAGCTACATTCTTTGACACTGTTTTCACTGTTAGCTTTTCTGTTTCACATACTTTTAAATATATGTATCCAAATACATTTAAATATTTTTGTTTCTTTTTGCATTATTAGATGATTTCCCTATATTATTATGCAATTTTTTTTCCTGTAATTTTGGGGGTAAAATTACTAAAGTTTTCCTTTTTTTTTTTCTTAATTGCAAGATAATTAAAATGTTAATTGCATCTGCTAAGAAAATTAAAAGAATATAAAGGCATAAAGGAATAATAATAATAGTAATAATAATAGACAATATTGATATAAACTGAAAATTTACTGTTATATACCTGAGCCATCCAGTGAACTGATTTTTGGGTTGCAATATGCAATATGTTGCTCCATAACTGCATTTCAAGTATCTTTCTCATGAAATGTTCTTCTTCAACATGAAACAATCTGGAGTTCTCCTTCAAAGCAGAAGCCATGAATTTTCAATTGTATTGAATTTGATCAAAACCTGATGGTATACTTCCTGTTATACCTGTCAGTTCTGAAGTGTTGTATATATATATTTATTTATATTACTTACAAAATGCAGCAAACCTCAGTTTCCAGCTGCCCAAGCCAAAGGCTCTCCCCATCCCTGACTGCCTACTGCTTGTCTCTTTGCCACATTGATACTTTGATGTATTTTTCTAAGTGATAAATGAGATCCCATGTTGGCCAAACCAAGTGAAAGATTTTTGTGTTGCTTGTTTGAAGAATTAAAACACTTTCCAGGACTACAAAATGTGAAATGACATTAAGCTTCTGATTAGCCTTAATTAAGACAACAGACAAAAGTTATTAACTGGTTATTCAACCTTCAAGCAATTCCCAGCAAAGGACACTCTAGATGAGAGACTAGAATAGGAAGAAAAACAACTTAGAAATCACTAAAAGATATATATATATATTTATGATATACATATCTGATATATAAAGTAGCCTGACATAAAGTAGCCTTTTCTCAAGGAAGTAACCATGGGCCATCAAGTGTTATAAGGAAAGAATCATAAAGTCATAGAATCATTTAGGTTGGAAAAGACCTCAGATCATCAAGTCCAACTGTTAATCTAGCACTGCCAGGTCTACCACTAGACCATGTCCTTAAGCACTACATTTACATGTCTTTTGAATATCTTCAGGGATGGTAACTTAACTACTTCCCTGGGCATTCTCACAACCCCTTCAGTGCATTTTTTTTTTCCTAATATTCAATCTAAACTGCTCCTGGTGCAACTTGTGGCCATTTCCTCTTGTCCTAGAAGATCCTGCTTATTATGTTAGGCTGATACAGTATTAGAAAAATAGTGAGATTTATTAAGACAAGGTCATTTTTCAGCATATCTGTGCTACACAATTTTTAATATAAAAAATATATATTATATTAAAATATGAATAATATATTTACATTATATATAATATATATTATTTGATCACTGGTGAACTGTGGCTCATGTATCACTCTCCGTCTTTGCTTCTCCTTTCCCATCCCTTATTTTCACCTGTTCAGAGTAGGTGTTAACTCTGTCCTTTTATTTAGGCTCTGACCACAACAACAAGAAAGATAAAAAATTATTTTTCTAACTTATTTTCCAGATGGATATGACTGCTGGAGAATGTTGGAGTGCAAAAAATTCCCTGGTTCAAAGGAAATGAACTCTAGAATCCAATATTGCCCAAAGAAGCAGTCAGATAAAGGCAGATGCAGATGTCTTTATTTTGAAGAATGACTGTAGAAACAAACATTACCCAACATTAGAGAGTGGTCAAAACAGAGAGAGACCAGAAGATAAGACTGAGACAGGTTTTTAAATAAATATTAAGTTTATAATAAACTGTTCAGAAACAAACACCTTTTATATAGTTTTCATGTTTCTTACTGCTCTCCTTTATTCTCAGTTAATTAATTGTGGGGGAAAAAAAATGTTAGATGATAACAGAGTGTAACTGTCATTAAAATTTAGACTGTTCTGGAGTGTACAAGGTCAGATCAATAGTTTTACTTCTTCCAACTGTAGTATGATATTTGAAAAAATAACTGAAAAAAAGAGTCTGTGTATATATATATATATATATATATATATATACACGTAGACAGAGAGGAGAGAGAGAAGAAAACTCACCTTGGATACAAAGTACCCTTCAAAATATCATTCTTTACAGGGACATAAGGACGGAGCTGTTTTGAAATGACAATGTGAGCTCGGAGGCCTAACCTGCATATATATAGTCAATAAATCAATCTGTCTTGTTCTAGCCTCTGACTATTAAATTAATATATTTGTTGATTATCTCCTACCATTAATTCTTTTGTCTTCCTTTGACTATGTTTTCTTTAGGGAGGTCACAGCTGTAAATAATTTATTTTAATTGATTACAAAAAATCTAGCTGAGTAATATTACTATCGTTTTTCAATTCTCTTGCCAGCTGAACTGTATCCTGAACAGGCATGCCATACTTTGCTTTTATTGTCTTTGTGTGTTAAGTTTCTAATGCTTAAGATATAAACTCCTGCCAACTGGTATCAGAACCTTATCTTCCTTTCTTACACTTTATATATTGCTTTCCAAATTCTCATTGCAACCATGTAAACAAAATAAATAGAAAATCTCACTGCAAACACTTTACTATCTTCTTAATAGAATATACAGATGAAGAGCCTTAAACATACTATACAAATTTATTGTAGATAAGTGCTGTAAAGCAAAGAACATAGAGGTCATAATGGCCCAATGTAAACAGTTTTCATTTACATATTTTAAACACACTATCATTCAGAAAGGAAAGTCTTCATCCCAAGTTTCTTTGGGTATTGCAACATGAGATCAGGAAATAAAATCTATGTATTCTGAAGAATTAGATTCAGTCATGCTGTTTATTCATGAATCCATGTTACAATCAAAATACATTCACATGCTTAAGAATCATGCAAAAATCTTTGGAAATGTGGTTTATTATTATTATTATTATTATTATTATTATTATTATTATTATTATTATCCAGAAGTTTGGAAAGAAACTGCCCATAGTTGCCATATCTCATAGGGAATCAGAGCATAGACCTCAGGCCCAAGAACAGATGGAGGATTTGCTTCTGTGCAGGAGAAGGACTACTAATGTAGTCCTTCAACAAGCCATCAAGCCATGTGCTGCAGCATGATAAAGTTTCACCCACACAGAAATGCAGAATTGCTGAGGAAGAAATTCTGCAGAGACTTTTAGGTGATAACGAATTGGAGAATTCCCCTTTGTCCTCCAACTTAACCCCACTGCTTCATTATTAAAGGAAGGGAAAATTTCACTTGTTTCTATACTTACTCTTGATCTCCATCTGAAAGTCTGAACAGACTTACAAACAGACTTTGATAACAAAACACAAGACATTTATATGAAAGTATAACAGCTCATTATCTGTGCCTTCATGAGGTATTTCGCTGCTGGCCCAGATGGAGCTGATGGCTAAATATAAACAACCTCAGAGTATTAATTAATAAAGCACAAAGCACGTGTTTTAAAGGGATATGTCACTTCTAATCCAGTTTTCCTTACAATTTAAATTGCTGCCTGGTTGAGTATATGTAATTCAATACAATGTCACCTAGCATAGATATGACCACAACAATTTAAAATTCAGTAAATTATATACATTGTGTCAATTTCTTTAATAAAAATTAAAAGGAGAAACTACTATTACCCCATTACAAAAAAGCTTTAATTTGACCTTCCTCCTCTCCCTTCATCTGGGAAAGTTACCTTTTCTCTAGCCTTACCTAGATAGGTTATTTACTTCCCAAAACTGTCTGCCTTTGAGCTCCTGTCAGTCCAGCACTTACTGATATAAGTGAAAAGGGCTGTTTAAAGGGCTGAGCAGAAGAAGCTTTTACAGAGACAGGGGACATAATGATCTCTTACACAGTATCTCGGGCAAAATTACTGACTAGGCTCAACTGATGAAGACAAAACTACATCTTCTGCCATAACTTTTAACTATGACCATGATTCTTTGCAACAGAGATAACAATCAAGCTAACCTTTGAAGATAACACCTCAGTATACTTTGAGCATTTTGTGTTGTTTGATCATATTCTTTGAGAACAACTACAACAGATAGTAAGAGAACTCATCTTCTCGATTCTTCACATAGGAAGACCCATTGAGTTTGCATGTAAGAACATAATTTAACATCCGTTTAAATTTTTCATATCTTTCTTCCTCACTGTCCTGGTTTCAGTTAGAACAGAGTTAATTTTCTTCCTAGTAGCTGGTAGAATGCTATGTTTTGGCTTAGGATGAGAAGAGTGCTGATAACACCCCGATGTTTTAATTGCTGCAGAGCAGTGCTTATACTAAGCCAAGGACATCTCAGCTTCTTGCTCTGTCCTGCCAACAGGCAGACTGGGGGTGTAGCAGGAGCTGGGAGGGGACAGACCCAGGACAGGTGACCCAAACTAGCCAAAAGGGTATTCCATACCATCTGACGTCATGTTAAAAAATATATAGGGGTGGCTATCCGGGTTGGGGGCCGGACTGCTCGGGGTTAGGCAGTGCATCGGTCAGCGGGTGGTGAGCAATTGCATTGTGCATCACTTGTTTGTACACATTATTAGTAGTAGTACTATTATCATCATTGTATTATTATTAGTATTGTTATTATTATTGTTGTTATTATTATTTTCCTGTCTTATTAAACTGTCTTTATCTCAACTCATGGGCTTCACTTTCCATTTCTCTCCCCTGTCCCAGAGAGGGAGGGGGGAGGGTGAGTGAACGGCTGTGTGGTGTTTAGCTGCCGGCCGGGTTAAACCACAACGCTCACTTCTTTAAAAGCTGCCATCAACTTACAAAGAATTCTATTTCAGATTTGCTGTGGCCTAAGCTATCATAACCTGGCCTCCCCAATTATAGTTTTGCACAGCTGTTATTTTATGCACAAAATGTGTAGAACTCCTTTGTCACCTTAACTAGATCAGAACTTTTAATAATTTTAATGAGATTGTTCTGATTTTTTAAATTTATTTTATTTTTGCTATATGCATACTTCCATTGCATTTATTGGTACAGAGAGATTTGCAGAATCTGAAACACTATTAAGACTTTTTCAATAAATGCATTTTATTGCAGTTTCAGGGCAAAATCAATGCACATTAAGAGTATCCTGCTGCTCTCTTGGAACAAGAAATACAGCAGAGGAAAGATATTCAAATGCATATCTGACAAAAATAGTACTTTCCCATTTTCCATATATAACCACTACCATTTTTTACAAAACAAACACTAAATGACCAAATAATAAGATTTTATTATTATTATTATTTTATTTTTGCTAACTAACATAACTTGGTAGCTATGTATGAAATAATAAAAAGCTTAACTCATGATGTGTAAAAAGATTCATTCTTATGTCTGCTATTATCACGCCACTTTAACCACACACAAAAGAAAACTTGTTCTCTAATATTTATATATATTTTTTTCTATGAATAAGTTAGAGAAATAGAGTAATAGATGAGCAGCTCCTATCAAAAGTTCCTGTATGGGTCTAGCTTTAGTCATGTTTCTGACATATGAAGACACATATCAGGGTTGATCCCAGGCAGAGATGCTTGTCAGTTTCTAACAGAATTCAAAGATCTATCCCTGTATATATGTGTGTGTGTGTATTATTCCCTATATATAGTGTGTGTGTGTCAAAAAGTAATCTACCCTCATATCTGACATACATGATAAATAGCAGATATGATGGAAATTCCATCCTGTATTATGATAAAATAATAGCTGTATGGCAACTATTGACATAGACAAGGCTATACGCCCAGATTTGAAACAGCCAGGTGTCCATTCCTGGCTATCTTTGACATAACCAAATATCAGAGGCAAACACTGATATCTGCAGAGTGCCATCCTCATTTCAGGATGAAATGAGGATGCAGCCAGAGCTTCAACCTCATCTCTGATAGAACCAGTGTTCCATAGCAACCATTTGACACAGCCAAATTTCTGTTCCCATCTTTGACATTACCAAGGGTTCATCAACATCTCTTACATTTCTGGCAGCTACTGCAATAGACAGAGTTCTGGCTTCTTCTTCAACACTATTCCATTGTCCTTCATAAAAAGACTGTCCATAATAGTGATAAGGCTAGGACTTGATATTTTTATTTGACATTGCCAAAATTCTATCCATACAATCAATATGGTAAAAGTTTTATTCTCATCCTTGGTATTACCAGAGCTACATGACAACATCTGATATACACAGACACACACATGTGTAGGAATACATCCTTGATCCTGAAACATCAAAAGTTTATCCTCATCTCCCATTTTTCTATGGTAAATGCAGATACAGCCAGAGAGCCATCCACTTCAATGGCATACCCTTTATGACAGCTCCATCTGTGAAGAGCAAGGCTTCATGGAAGAATCTCTTACTTACCAAGGGATCCAGTTTGGATCATATATTTTTGAAGAGTCATAGATAATATAGTTGTGCTGGCTTTAAAAAACTTTAGAGAATACACTTGTTTTTTCTTCACATTTTTTGGTTCAGAAACTGAAATATTCTGACTTCATACATAAAGAATATATATATACATAAATAATATATATATATATCATATATTCGAGACCTTTTATTTAAAAACAACTTTATTTATTTATTTATTTATTTAATGTCTCATTGCTTAGGAACCTAGAAGATGCACTTGGATTTCATTGTCAAGTATCTGTTGAAATCAAGTGTTAGTCTTACTTACTAAAATGAAAGTTTCAAATCTTGCAGCACCATATGACTTCGGCTGCTTTAGTCAACAGAATAAACATCACATGACCATTATGTAACAAGGATCTTATGAAGTTCCTGGTAGGACAAGAGATTATTTATTTATTTATTTATTTATTTCCAAATGCAAAATGTGGAAATATTCATGTGGATATTGGATTCTGATAATTTGCATATCTCTGGGTTCGAGTTCATTCTAGTGTGCTTGATCCTCCATGATTGTGTGCGCTTGAGGCAGTTAATCAGACAGATGAAACTGCTTGATAATATGTGCTGCATGATAACTGTGCTTGAGTTGCTGAAAAAAGGGGAGGTACATAGTCATCATGGTGGAGGAGCTCAAGCCTTGTCTTTTATTACATTATTTAACTCTTTATAGTCAGTGAGAACTAACAGGTTTTCTTTAGTATGAGGAAAGTAACTTCTATCTATTCTGTGAACATTTTTCCTCATCTGGACAGTTCATAATAATGTTCAGTAGATCCTTTTATGCTTTTCCTGAAGTCTCCTGAAGGTTCTGTTGCAAAGTGACTGGGTTCTTACCTTGCAATTTGCAGCTGCTGGCAACTGGTTTGGCACTGAAAATTGGAAATGGGAATACCAGACATCCCTTCTGTGTGCTTGATACTTCACTGCTAACATTCAGACAGCATGTTATAAGTGTGAGAATAATGAATGACAGACAAGTTAATGCATTATTCATGCTTCTTTCCTTCATTCTGTATATTTTTCTTTCTGCCAAGTATTTCCTGAAAGGAATATATGCGTTATTTAATATTTAACCATAGTGTCAACTTTTTACTGCAATAATATAGAAGATAAGCAAGAACAATCAATGTTCAACTAGAACATGGTAAAAATGGGACGTGAACATATGCCTGGTGAGGTAAAATGCAGAGTACCATATATAAGCAGAATACAGGATAAAGGATATAAGGGTAGAAGCAAAACAGATAGGAAGAAGACCAAGGTAAGAGCAAAACTGGAAAGAAAAAAAAATAAAATGGTGGTAAAGGTAACAGAGTGATAAGGTAAGAGAAACATTAAAGGTAAAAGCAACAGGACCTGCTGATGGGGAAAAAATATATATATTATTCCACACAAACATGAAACTAAAAGTCCTAACTCTTAATCTTAGATACTTAGTAAATAGTTTTGGAACCCACTGTTTAAGCAGCAGAATGTGTATTAAGACCCAGAAGCCAGAAAGTATTTCTTGGTCTCAGAGTTTAAACGTAATTAACTTTTTTATTTTTATTTTTTTTCAAGTGGTAGAAGTCTATGCCATAGAGTTAGGGAAACTACACCTTTCCAGTGATCAAACTAGCAGCAATTCAGTCCTATTGGTCTTCCCCACACCCTTATTTGCATTCAAAATAACATGTTCAAAATATGTAATAATATTACATTCCCAAACTGAGAACTAAAAAAAGGAAAAATAAACAAACTAAATCATATCAGGTGTTTAGTGAAAAAAAACAGTGTCTAAGAAAGTGTCTACGTGTGAACTACATCTATAAGATCCTACTATGTCCAACAGAAATCTAGTCAATACAACTGTTGAAAGTCTAGAGATAGTCTAGACATCACACAGGGGTGACTGCTGTAGGGTAAACTGAACAGTTCTCCCTTGAATATTTTTACTACTTCTCCAGTAACAAAAAAACTTGTTGTGTCACATAAGTCCAGATCCAGGTCACATACAGATACGTAAGTATAGGTCAACTAGGTCCTATACCTCATAGTAGATTGCAAAATATTTTTGGAAGGATATCTTAATACATCTTCTTTATATATCTTAATACATTGAACTTAATACAGATGTCCTAAGGGCATTTATCAGTGATGCGTACTGAGGAAGACTTCTTAGTAGGGCAGAAACTGTTTTATAACCTGGAACAAAGAATTAATTTTTAACACTAGGCATTTAATAGTGTTAATAGTGTTAATAGTGTTAATTTTTAACACTAGGATACCGGGCAACTCATTTTTATCCATGGTCCTTAGCTTCAATCTACTGTGATTAATTTAACATGCTAGGCCAGGTTTTCACCTCCAACTTAAATCTGCCAACCCAATCATATCAATGCTTCAGGTAAACCAATATTTTTAGAGTTGACTTCTTCAAACCTTAATCCTTAATACTTATCAAGGTTGGAACTAAGGCAAAGTTTCTATGGCATCCCCACTGTTTATTATCACCACTCTAAATCCTGAATATGTTGATGCCAAACACACGAGCAGTAAACACTTGACACAGAATATTTCATTTTCAAATAACGATTTTCACATAGATGATGAAAAAGGATTTCAATAAAAAATAAATCTTTGATAGTAAAAACATATCTCAAGTTGGTCATTTTCTGTAGTTCCTAAAATCTGCTTTGCTTGCAAAAAATAACTAGAAATAACATAAAACAATAAAGTTTTATACTTAAGAATTCCTAAGGCAGTGATTAGGAGTGATAGGGCTAAAAATACTCTTGAGAAAAGTTTACTGTTTTATTTGCAAGCCAACTAAATTATCTTGAAATGTTTGTGTAAGGTCTAGTACTCAAATATATAGAATGATATATTAAATAAAGATATGCATAACTATGCTTTTTATTATTTGTCATTGTTTTGTTTTCTTTCATCAGTTCTGGATTCTTTCATGTTGATTTGGGGGATTTAGGGGGTCTTTTTGTTGTTTTTGTTTTTAAAACCTGGAAGATCATTGTAGCTGTCCCAATAAAACATTACCATGTGATAAGAGACATTAAATTTATATTTCAAAAAATATCTTTCAATTATACATGAGTTTTTTTTGCTACAGCTCCTACCAAATATACCTTTATTAGCATGTACATAGGGTAGTGGTTAATTTCCAGAAAATTTTATTCAATAATATATCTGGAACATTAAATAAATATTTTTTCACTTCAGAGTGGAATGGTTTGCAATTTCATATGTGTAGGGGAACTATTCTCCAGAGTTCCATATTTACTTTGTTTGTTTAATTTTAATGTTATTGTTCTTTCCTTAAATTTTGATATATTTTTTTTTCCCTTATATGTACCTTCAGAAAATATTTTGAGATGTTTATAGTATGTTAGAATAGACATCCATACTTCAGTTAGTAAATCCCTTAGACTCAATGGAGAGATACTAGAATACAGTTTAGTTTACCCTAATATGGGGATAAAACGTAGCCTAACACATTTATTCTGCACTGAGCAGAAAGAAAGCTTCATCTGACTTTGGTGGCAATTTCTCCACTCCAGAAAACAATATGGAATAAGAAACACTTTATCCTGTATTCACATACACTTTCTTTTTATGATTTGTTGAATCTAACATAATGCAGATAAAGGAGGACTATATATTCTATATTCACATATTACTCATAGGATGATTGAGAAGGTGCAATTAAAAGTTTCTTTTGCAGCAGCAGGAAGGTGCAATGACAATAGGGTGTAAAAACTATTAATTAAATTGCTACTTATAATGAAACCTATTAATGAAATTGCTAATATTGCAATTAGCTAAGTTCTGAGTGAATATTTCAACTAGCTTGACATTAGCTCAGCATTGGCTATTGTGCTCAGTGTCACAAATTTCCTACTTGCAGATTTGTAACATAAGCTGGTGAAATCTTTACCAAACAGCCTAAAGTTTTTGGCTTATATGCATGAAAAGTAGGTCTGAATTTTAAGGAATGTTTCAGCAGTTGGTTTCAGAGGAGAGGTTTTTAGTTTCTTTCTGAACATGTGGCTCCCTGTAGAGTTAATAAAAAGAAATAGGGAAATTGATGTTATGATTCAGTTTCCTTCAAGATTTCCACTTCAGGATGAGATAAATTATACTTTAGAAGTGTCTCCTGTGACTGTAAAAGAAGCCTGTAATGATTAGATCAAAATATCTAAATTATCTTATTTTTCTCATTTAAGATTGGTTTATCCCAATCTTAACTTTTGTCTTTACTGAAAGCTAAGACTGTCTATCATCATCTGTCATGTCTAATTTCCTTTTGTTAACACACTTGTTCTATCCTATTCATCCAAAGGAAATGGTGAAAAGGAAAAAGGAAACCATCAGCCTGCACCCATTACATTAAATGGTAATCCTACATTTAAAGTTCTTAACCTCCTTACATTGGTGAATGTAGTATTTTACACATACTTGTTACATGTTATGAGTATAGTTGGAAATTCTATAATGGATAGCCAGAGTATGAATACTATGGACAGACAGGTCACTTACGAGTGTATTCTAGCTGTTCACCGTTCTGGGTAGAAAAGACTTGCAACATCTGCAGGAATTACTCTCTTCTTAAAGATTTTGAAATTGTCTAATCCAAAGATAAATTTTTTACATTGTTTTGACATTACTTTTAAATTAATTTATATATATATATATATTTATAACTAACAGTAGGGTTAGTTTTACAATGATTAATCTATCCACTTCAATTATTAGTTTTCTCAACTGAAGTTTCCTTTTTTTACCTACATAAGAATATACCTTATAAAGTCACCAACAGTCTATTTTTCATTAGAAGTTGCTAAATAAAAATACAATTTATTTTTTTTTTAGTAGTAAAGCTACTCATATGTTTCCTTTGCTCATGTCATTAAATAATAATAATAATAATAATAATAATAATAATAATAATAATAATAATAATAATAACAATAACAATAATAATTTATTAATAATAATAATAATAATAATTTATTATTAATAATAATTATTATTATTTAATAATAATAATAATAATAATAATAATAATAATAATAATAATAATAAATGGTGGTTTGCTTGTTCTGTCTCAGGGGTGCATCTAAAAATATGTGAGGTGAAACAAGAATAATTGTTGTTTGTTTTTTTTTTTTGCCACCACAATAGTTGCATACAGAGTTCAGCATGCTATACTAACATTTTTTATAGCTGCAAAGCTTCAGTAGAGTTTTAAAATGTCAGCTGGTAACTCTTAAAAAAAAAAAAAAAAAAATTAACATTTTGTATATTTAAGGGGTAATAAATCACTCACTGAAGACTCATGACTTATACATATTCCTTCATTTTCTTAGTTTTCAGGCACATATGAGAATTCATATTCTCATCTTGATGTCTGGAGGACTTCAAGACACCTCCCTTGATCACAAAGCCTTTCCTTTTCTTAGCTTGTTTCTTGGATACACTAATAGGAAGTGGACAGAATCTTTTACCAAAGCTTAATAAAAATATATAACAGCTTCTAAGCATTGCAAATATCAGCAATGAGGAAAACAGCAGAGAATTTAGAAGAACTGAAGTAAGGACAATGACAGATGTACAAATAAATAAAATAGAGTATCCTCAATTTACTTTTTGGTGTTCAGCATTTTTTCAAGTGAAATTTCTGTTATGTTTCAATGAATTTTAAAAATCTTTCAAGAAAGTAGGAGGTGCAGAGGAAGATTGGGTAGAGCATATGCTAGGGATTAGGTCAGTTAGAGCTGCTTATCCACATTTCCACATATCCACATTTCTAAGTCAGTTTCTGGCTTCCCTACAGAAGCTTTTACAGAACTTTTCTTGATTTCTTTTTGCTTTTCAGTTTGCGAAAGACAAAAATTAGCATTATATTCTGGTCAACTTGAATGTCGTAATATATTGTTTAATATTTAATGCTAAAAGAATCTTTTCAACTCTTGGGAAGGAAAAGGAAAATAAAATTTAATAAACTTCTAAATGCACGGTAAGTATGAAGAATTATATATACTCTGAAAACTGAAATTGTCCACTGGCTGACATATAAGCAGATAAAGCATGTAGACTCTTACATCTCCCTCCATATTGTAAAATTCAGTTCCCCATTTTATTTTTTCTTTCTTATCTGTGTGGGTGTTCATATACATTAAAGTAGGCAATTTGTCTCATAAAAATACAGTTTTCAGATTGAAATGATGCAGTACTTTTATGGACCTCTTTTCTTATGCCTCCTCCACTCCACTCCCCTCCCCCTCCCCTCCCCCTCCTTCTTTTTCTTTGAGTCTTAATCCTATACAAATTTTTCACCTAGATTACTTCTTTACAAATAATTTCATTGTTCTGTATGTTTCTATGATAAAGTAGCCAAGCATGTATTTACAGTATGCATGTAAAGCTCCCCTTTAACCAATGTAGATTTAAGCAGTTTGTGTTTTCCACTGCTCACAATGTTAAAATAATAATAATAATAATAATAATAATAATAATAATAATAATAATAATAATAATAATAATAATAATAATAATAATAATAATATGGTAGGTTCTTCTTCCACTCACACTCCAGTGCACTCACACGTCAGTGATTTTGCATCAGTTTCTGTTGTTTTCAAGAAGCTTATGAAAGTCAAAACTGGCCCCAAAGAGTCCCTACATAATTGCATGTAAACAGCTTTTAAATCCTAGTAAAATTTATGATTTGTTTGGTCTATTAAAAATATATATTCAAGGATTTGAACAGAAAATTTAACAGCAAGCTAACTAAAGGTTATTTATTTATTTATTTATTTATTTTGGCGTTTACTTTTAAAATATGAAGTGTCTCATTTTAAGACCCATTCAGTTTTTCACACTTTGAAGTTATCTAGCACACCTGCTTATTAGTGTGCAAAGACACATGCAGTTGGTTTGTCCTTGACCCATTTGCTTTCTCTGTGCAAGATTTCAAGCTACGTTCCTTCTTTCCCGGATGGGTGCTAACAACACTAGGCATTTTGCTACTGTTAGGTGATCTCATTCCCTTATGTTAAAGCTGTTCCACTTTCATAACATACTAAACATTCACTGGGCTAGAAATGGACAATGAACAATTCCCCCAGAAAATTCTGAGAATTCATCTAACCCGCATTATTGAGTAAGCTGCAGCTAAGGGCTCTTTTAAAATAAAAATAAAAAATAAAAAATAAAAAATAAAAATAAAAAAAAAGGAAAGTAGGGTGTTGTTTTTTTTTAATTCATTCACACTCTAGTTAGGAGTCTTCTTTCTTAATAGGAAAAAATCAGATCCATCCAGCACAGAACAAAGCAGAAAAAACTGTTAAGCGCAGAATAAAGATCCATTCTCCTTACTGTAAATATAAGAAACATTAGATAACATTTTACACATATAGTTAATTTTTTGTAACTCACAACTTTAGGTACCTAATTTTCCTGAAGCAGATTCAGTATCATCTTCTAATGTCATGAATTTTAGTAGACATGTAGACAATAGATGTCAAAACTCCTTTTTGAGTATCCAGCCATTTCTATACTTACAGACATTTTAAAAGTCTAATTTTCCTTTTTCTAAACAACTTTTGTCTCTCATTTATTAAAAGTGGAAGTCATAGTCACAATCCAACACTGACATAACTCTAAACTGCATTTTTGGCTGTGGGAACAAATGGTTTTATATTTATGATATTGTGTATGACACATTTCTGCTCTTTGAAAAACAATAAGATTTATTAGATCATTTTTTCTCTGCTGACATTGCTTTATATGTGTTTAAAATACAGATAACAAAAACTGTGAATACCAGTACATAGCAAAATTTGATAAATAAAACAAAAGCTCCACCAAGAGTATGATTGCAGTAGTATAAAAATTCAATTGGGTCCCATAACATCAGATTGATAAAAGTTCATTAATGGTTTGTCATACTATACTAAGTCATAGACCAACTGACAAGAATATAGGTAAGAGAAACAGATGTGAAGTGCAACAAACACTGAAGTTCAGTGTGATAGCACTTTTTGAAACAAATGAGATAGCAAATAACATATAGAATAACGAATATAAACCAGCACCAAACAACAATTCAGAACAAAGGTACAAACACAGAATGATCTGAAAAGCTTCCTATTATGTTGACCAGATATATACATCAAATACAGTTATGCAGCACCAAAACACCATAGATGGTAAATTGCTTACAGAATGAGATCCACAGATAAGGTGGTCAGTGGTTTGTCACACTGGAAGAAATAGCCTCTGTGATGAATGCAAAGGTAAACTTTAAGTATTGTCTTATCTGCATTCATCAGTTTCATTAATACATGAGACAGCAAGTACCACCCAAAATGAAAGAAGACAAGAAATAAAATAGAGTTTTAGATCAAAGAAAAATTTTGACTGACTTTTGATTCACAATGTTTCTAATTATTCAAACCAAGGGAACATATATATTCAGTGGTCTTATTGTCCCACACAGAAAACAGAACATATCATTATATTTCATATTAATTTATCACAGGGAAAAAATTGTCATACCATAGTAGCATATATTACAGGAAATAGAGCAATATTATCCATGTAGGTTTAAATGTAATTAACAGTACTCTTCCCTTGAAGTGCAACAAGGATCAATCAGAACACACACAAAATCAACATAAGAGATTTTAATATACAATGTATAACAACAACTTGGAGGCAGGTATTGTAATCTATCACAAATCCATCACAAATGTGTATAGGTTCTAGTTCCTGGTATGTTCCAAGAAACGTATCTGTCAGCTAATAATGCAAGATTCTAGGAAGAAAGAAAAAAGGAAAAAATAAAAATAAAAATAAAAATAAAAATAAAAATAAATAAAAATAAAAATAAAATTAGTGGAGCTAAGCTTCTACATTACAAGCAACATTTTTTGCTGGTGGCCCAGAAAAAGAAGACAAACAAGGAAAAGAAACAATACAACAAAACAAATTAAATTGGTCCACTGTATGTAAATGTGAAAAATGAGAAGTATTCTTTCCAGAAATGCTATGATAGTTTTATTAGGCTCTTCAGTATAGTCTCTGCACTTGCAGAGGAACCAGAGAGATGTAAGAACAAGGGAAGAAAAGAAGAAGACTCCTCTTTTATCCATAATGTATCTGCAAAAATGCAAAATAGCTTATACACTGACTGAAAGTTGGGAAAATATTCATAGTGCCTTTATTACACTTTAGGATTTACTTCACGTTTAAACACTCCTACAAAACTAAAACAACAACAACAACAACAACAACAACAACAATAATAATAATAATAATAATAATACATTGCACATAATATTTTCAGACATTTTCTGAAGAGAGGCCTCTCTGTTGTAATCAAGAGGAAATATTAAGCAATACCACAGAAAGCAAGGGTGTCACTTAAAGTGATACATTAACTACCTACTTAGCTATATTAACTGGAATATAATGGTGACCAAATAGCTGAATATGAGTTGACACACTAACTGGTAAAGCAACCAAGTTGTATATGTTGTTAACTGATTAGTCATGGAGCAGATTATCTTGAGTGTCACCATGCTGCACTAGCAGGCTGACCAGGTGGTCAGGCCCAGTCAACATGGGTTTATGAAAGGTAGGTCCTGCTTGACGAACCTGATCTCCTTCTATGACAAAGTGACGCGCTTGGTGGATGAGGGAAAGGCTGTGGATGTGGTCTACCTTGACTTCAGCAAGGCTTTTGATACAGTTTCTCACAGCCTTCTCCTCATGAAACTGGCTGCTCTTGGCTTGGACTGGCATATATTTCATTGGGTTAGAAACTGGCTGGGTAGCCGGGCCCAAAGAGTCATGGTGAATGGAGTCAAATCCAGCTTGAGGCCAGTCACTAGTGGCATCCTCCAAGGCTCAGTACTGGGGCCAGTTCTCTTTAATATCTTTATCGATGATCTGGATGAGGGGATCAAGTGTACCCTTAGCAAGTTTGCAGACGACACCAAGTTAGGTGAGAGAGCAGCAGTTATCTAATGTGAGGACATGAAGCCTGGGAATCCTCCAGAGAGAGCATTTCAAGGCATATAGAAAGTACATGAATCAAACGTGATGTTATTGCTGGATAAAATAATTAATGAATGAATAGATATGACAGACATTTCAGGTGGGAAGGCAGAATCTGGAGAAAGCTAACTGGTGTGGCTTCCATTTTCATTTTGATCTTGTTTCATCACTTTTGACAAGAAGAAAGTGCTTTGACATAGTCTTATCAAGAAGTGAGGCAGCATGTGAAAGAGGAGTCTTATTGTCTTTTTATTACGAAATAAAGATATATTTTTTTTCTTGCCCCTTATTTTATCAGGAACCTAGTAGGAATGGCCTATGCCAGACAGGCTGGGTGGGATTCACTTCAAATAAACATCTGTACTCTTCCTGTGAATATAAAATAGGAATTGTATAAAATAAATATAATGCAGCTGATCTGTTTAAGCCAGCTACTTTATGAGATGAACTGTATCCTAGAACAGTTTATTTCTCTCCAAGTCAAGAAAGTCTAACTCAGATGTACACTTCCACAATTTAAGTATATCAATAGGCAAATTAGATAGACAAAATAGACAAATAGACAAACCCATACAGTTCACATTTTCCAAGGAGTTATGGATCTATTTTCTACCAGGCACAATGCACAATGTCCACCTTTTTTTTTTTCTTTTTTTTTTTTTTCCCTTCAAAGTGCATAGTTCAAGTCCCCACTTCCACTTTCTGCAATCAGACCATTTCCATGTCACTCAGGCTAATGGAATACAGAGAGTCCAAAGAATTCAGAAATACCCTATAACTACTTCAAGGAGAAGATGACATAATATGCATTTTGTAGTCATGTATTGTGTACACTGAAGAAGAGCAGAGGTTATGAAAATATACTTTCCTACAAACCTGCTGACAAAATTAGCTGTTGATAAACCAGCAAAAGATTAGGCTGCTGTTTGTAAGATGTTTGTTCATGCTATGTCACAGAAATTGGAACAAGTGCTGCAAAGTAATTGTACTTAAATTTGCAAATATCAGGCTGCAATCATTTTAAAGTTTTGCAGTCTAAAGTTTTGGCACTCTGCTGCTTTAGGCAATGTTCATCACTTTATATTTTTAGTGCTTTCCTTTTTTTTTTTTTGTCCTTTTTTTTCTTTTTTTTTTTTTTCCCAACCAATTACAAATAGCATATGCCAGTTGATGGTGTTTGTTGTTCTTGTCTCTTTCTCTCTTTTTCTCTCTTTTTCTCTCTTTTTCTCTCTTTCTCTCTTTCTCTTTCTCTTTCTCTTTCTCTTTCTCTTTCTCTTTCTCTTTCTCTTTCTCTTTCTCTTTCTCTTTCTCTTTCTCTTTCTCTTTCTCTCTCTCTCTCTCTCTCTTTCTTTCCTTCTTTTACTTTTGCCTGTTTTCTGACAATAAGGTCTTCTGTTAAACCCTTTCTTCCTCCTTGTTCTCCATTTAACTTGTTTTTGAAGAATGTAAGAAATGTATTTTTTTATACCATCTATCCTCTTGCCCCACTATTTCTGTTTAGCAAGGTTTCTTTCTTTCTTTCTTTCTTTCTTTCTTTCTTTCTTTCTTTCTTTCTTTCTTTCTTTCTTTCTTTCTTTCTTTCTTTCTTTCTTTCTTTCTTTCTTTCTTTCTTTCTTTCTTTCTTTTCCTTCTTTCTTTCTTTTCCTTCCTTCCTTCCTTCCTTCCTTCGAAAAGATGAAAAAAAATCACCGAAGAGCTCTACTATTTTACTAGACTTAAGAATAACATAATAATAGTTTTTTATAACATAATAATAGCATGAGTTTTCTTTCAGAGACACTTAAAACTCTAAGCATTTCTTCACAGTAGCTTTTGGGGACTTTTCATGTTTTATTATACAAAAGTAAATATTGTTTTCAGCTCCACTGTTCTATTGGCTTCACCATGTCCTGTGTTCACTTTGCGTATCTGATATATTCACATCCCACAAAGTTCATCTTATGTATACATCTTATTCATTTAACTAGGGTAAAAAGGGTAATTATGTCAATGAGCAATGGGATGCAGAAGATGTCAATGGGAATATGTCTTGGACTTTCTTGCTTTCTTGTACCTTTTTTTTTTTTTTTTTTTTTTTTCACTTCTAACACACTTTTGTCGTCTTACAGCTTTAGCCATCAAAAGTTTTCATGTCAACGTTTTATCCTTGTTCTCAAACACAATTCCATTTTTTTAATGGCTCTGTTTAGACCTGTAATATTGTTTTTGTCATTTTATTTCTTTTCTCAGTATCCATGTTCTTCAATTTCACACATAAAGTCTCCCAGACTATATAGCTTAAGTAACACAGAAGTCCCACTTACCATAAAGAGCTCCTTGTGCTATTCTTCAGATGGAATTCCAAGTTTGGGCCTGAGCTTGCTTAGGCGTAAGTTGGGCACTACTATCTTCCTTCTAGTCTTGTTCTTCTATTAATGTTTTTAAACTACCTCTTTTGGTTTCTTCATAGTTGGTATTTTAGTAATCTTGCCTCTGTGCTGCTCTGTCTTTTCAGCTTGTTGGCAGTTTGCTGTCTTTCTTTTTACTTATTGCAGCAGTTGTTCATGTGAATGATATGGTGTCCTGTAAATGTTAATCAGTGTTAAGCATCTTATTTGCAGAATGTAAATTTTTCCCTAAACTGATCATTCTCCATTTTAAAGGCAGTGTTTTCAATTTGATGGTTTTTTTGTTGCTGTTGTGTTTTTTTTTCGTTGTTTTTTTTTTTTTTTTTTTTTTAACCATTGATTTTTTGACTTTTTGTTAATTTGCAAATTCACCTACAGATAGCCTCCTGTTTACCAGTGGAAATTAGAGAGTATCTCTCCAAACTGCAGTAAATAAATTTTGAAATTCTCCAAAGCATCTACTTGGATGTACTATATATGTGGCAAACTAGAGCTAAATTCTGAGTCAGATCTTTGAAATTCTGCTCTGCTCCTATGTGCATGCAGAATATCCTTTGGTAGTTTCAACACTATTTCAAAACAGTTTCATACTTAGTAAACAAGAGGAATTTGCATCACAACCTGCTTATCACTGTTTTATTTATGTATTAATTATTTTTATTTTCTCTCATATTTTAATTTTTTGTGCCTGTAATATTTCTAGTGAAAATATTTACTTAGTCACAGAACACGTTAAAAGGTAAAATTAAACAACTTTTTTTTTTCCTGTTTGTCACACAAGAATCTTTTTTTTTTTAATTATTTTTTTTTAATTATTATTATTATTTTCTCTAATTGTCTGTCTTACTTTTACTTTGGGGGCATAAATCAATATTTTATCAATATTTTGTGGTTATTTTGCTTAGTCTTGTAGTTCCACGGCAACTAGGAAATCTACTTCCGTAATAAACATCAACAACTGAAATCTAGTGTGACCTTCAACCTAACCAATGTCAATTTTCTCAGAGCTTAAAAGAATTTTTAATATTGTACCCTTGGTTCTGAAAAACACTATTTAATTATACAATATAGATCAGTTTTTCTGGCATTCAAAGAATTATGTAGATTTCTCTTTTTACTTAGCACTTTAAAGAACATTGAAGGGCAGTTTCAAGTTTACTTATTCTGTTTATTATTATTTTTTTTTATGCTGATTGCAATTTGGAAGGTTTTTGTTTGTTTGTTTGTTTTGTTTTTAATACATAATTGCATGTCTATCACTGAAATTTCCACTATCTTCTGCTATTTATTGTCAATTACACCCATCTTAAGTGGGTATAAAATAAGTCCAGTTTATTTGGTAGTTTATTCTCATGTTATACAGGTATAAATGATTACCATATAGTGCAAAAAAGCTGAATCTATTCTTTCATATTCCAAATATATTTAGTAATCATCATGGGCATTTATTTAAGTGGCTAACAAGCATTAAAAGAGAAAAGTTACACGTATTCTATTTAATAAGACTTTAAGACTGTGAAATGAGAAATATATTACAAAAGTACTCTAGAGGTCAATATGTTAAAAAGTTGGATGTTATGTCTGGAGATGAAAAGACTGCATGGAGGAATTTGGGACAGCCTGTTTAGTCAGAAGGTAATTGTTGGACAGCGAGCACTGATATAGAACTTGCAATTGTGAGTACATAAATAGAGTGTTTAGACAAATATTTGCAAGAAAAAGAAATGAGAGAGTACAAATGTTTGATGGACTTAGATGAGCCACAAAGTGTTCTTTCATGCTGCAGTATTATTTTAGCAATGGAAATTAATTTCCCACTCACTCAAGCTAAATTAATCTATGAGTATGTAATTTATTTCCAAGAAAGATTTTTAAAAGTAAAATGACTAAAGGTTCACTCCAGTATTTGTTCTTTAATATTTTTAATAAAAAGACAGATATATGTATATTATTCTCACTACTTATAGTGAAAAAATAGTATAACTACTTTTTTTTTTTTTTTTTTTTTTTTTTTAACTACTTATAAACCTGCTCAAAACTCTGACAATCAAATTGACAACACAGTTAAACAAATTCCTTCCTACGGCCATTTCCTAGGTAACCATCCACATAAATAAATTGTACATAGTGGGAGAAGAAGAAATCCATGCTTTTTATGCCTTTCTCATCCAAATTTTGCCACCACTATTCATTTTGAATTTACTTACTACTAGTCATTTGTAGATGAAATCTGACCATTACTCTATGAAGTCTTAGGTAAAAGACATTGCCTTTTTATTAGCAAAGTATATAGAATGACGGGATCATGGTAAGACATGAAATTTTAAGTATATTAAAATAAAAAAGTCAGTCATAATTTTTTGCAGATGACACAAATGCAAAGAGTTAAAAGAACAAACAAAAACAAAACCCTCCACAAGTTAAATCCACAAGTTAAATCCTGTGCATCCAAAAACAATCAAAATATTTTAAACCTTTGTTGTATCAGAATCATCTGGAAATGCCGTTCATCTTACAAAGACGTACTTGAAGCCCAATCCTCACTTTTCTGTTGTCATGATCGTTTTCACTCATCTGTCCAGTCTGTAATATTCAACCTACTCAGCAATACTGAGAAGCACTGCACAACTATACAAGTAGTAGATGACGCAGAGAAGATATTTTACATACACTTGTGACTAGGGTCACAAAAATAGAGCAGTTTAGAGAAGGTATTTTTAAGCAACAAATGAACTACACTTTTGTGTCCAATATATAGCATACACTTAGTTTTTAATAAATTAGTACAGAAGCTGGCATCTACTGCTCTCTTGGAGACATACTATGAAGTCTGTAGAATATACTTGATAGTCTTATTTAACTAGATTTGGACTCTCATCCTTTTGAAATAATAATGATAGTTTCCTATTTTCTTGTGCTTTTTTTTTTTTTTTTTTTTTTTTTTTCTCATCCTATAAGTCCAACAAGTGTTTCTCATCCTAAAAGTCTTATATGACTACTTCAGCTGAGTTCAAAACATGCTAATTATTCATATAAATTCAGGTTTGTTTGTTTGATAATTGAATCACTCACTCAATACAAATACCGGGAATGTCACAAGAAAAGACTGCAGTGTGTTGACAGAAAGCATTTACAAATCAAAGAGCAATTTGCCTGGTGTTTGGCTTCTGTTATTTTTAATCTAATTAATCTTACTGTTTTGATTCAGCAGAATCAATTTTTGAAGATTGTTTATAAAGTTAATTAAAAAGTACATGTATGATCTGAAACTTCTGTGTCTATTTCATCTTAATATCTAGTTTAGTTTCAGGTTTTGGCATACTCCTTTGCACATTTTTTTATGCACTTGATATTTCTAAAATATAAATATTAACGACTGAATTATAAATATAAAATATGATCCAACTTTGACTTATTTGGTCATTTTAATGTGGAAATATTTTATATTGTACGAAGTTGCAAATGCTTGTTCACAAACTCTCAATTGCATTATGGTAGTAAGTATATTTCTGACAGCCATCCACTTAGACCTTACTTGCTCCTAATAGGCCCTTTGAAATTAAAATAATGATAAAAACAAGGAAGTTGAGAACTGACAATCAATTTAAGCTATAATTCTATGGTATGTTGTGGGCATTGCTACCAATGCTACAGGAAGATACTATACAACATAGTAAAAGTAATGCAATGTGTGTGCATTTATTACTATAGCAATAGATAAACAAATAGAATATAATGATAACTAGATATAATTCCAGAATGATAGAATCTAGTTCTCATTTGATTCTATCTATGTATCTATTGATAAATTATAATTATATCTAGTTATCATTAGTATATTTTCTTATAATAATCGTACACATATATACATATATATATATACGTATATATATATGTATATATATATACATATATGTACATATATGCTTGTTTTCAACATTTAAAATACTTGTTTTGTATTTTGTTCCAATATAAACAACTTG
Source organism: Aythya fuligula (assembly GCF_009819795.1). NCBI lineage: Eukaryota > Metazoa > Chordata > Aves > Anseriformes > Anatidae > Aythya > Aythya fuligula. Next base: position 167,236,089 of record NC_045559.1, on the reverse strand, counting down.
TTCAAGCTGTTCCAATATGAACATTTTCAGATGCACATTTTATACATTAATATAGTTTTCATCCTATAAATTATTTTCTCAAATCCTGTTTGATTTTATGAGAATATTAATTACATATCATTCAGTTGTTTATTTCACCTCATTTTTCAAAATTTTAATATTTTGGGACGGTTTTCCATGACAGCGCATAAAAATAATTAGTGGTAGTAGTAATATTATGAGCATGACTAAAAGTATCTAGAAATTCAATTGTTTCAGTCTTTTAGAGGGTACGAATTTTGCATAACTACTGACCCATGTCTGCATAGTGCATACCCATTAATACAATTACCTGAACTTCAGCCAGTTGCGGGTGACAGATCTGTATAATCACTGTATTTAATCACTTTACCTCACTGTGGAAGTCCATGCCATGTGAACAATGTCCAATGTGATAAGAACAATAGGAAAAACTATCACTGTTGTAAACACATGATAAAACACACAGAATCTGTATAATCAAGCATAATGCAGTGTAGAAGTGACCCTTTAAAAAAGTTTCTGCCTTTTAGAAAGATCTGCCTTTTAGAAAGATCCCCAGAGGGGGTTCTTCACAGAGAGGGTGGTTGCACACTGGAACAGGCTCCCCAGGGAAGTGGTCACTGCACCGAGCCTGTCTGAATTTAAGAAGAGATTGGACTGTGCACTTAGTCACATGGTCTGAACTTTTGGGTAGACCTGTGCGGTGTCAAGAGTTGGACCTGATGATCCTTAAGGGTCTCTTCCAACTCAGGATATTCTATGATTCTATGATTCTATGATTCTACTAGCTGTTGAAGACTAGTTGCCATGAATAAAAAGCAGAGTATCAGTAAGGTGGGTTCTCAGTTCCATTAGCACACATTTCAAATAAATTCAGTGCATGAACAAAAAAAAAGCATTTTTGATCATTCTTCAGTGGCGCTATATATCCTATCTGGCCTCTGCATATGTATTTGATGTATTTTATTATTTATTTATTTATTTATTTATTTATTTATTTTCATTCACTAGCCAGTGATTATCTTATCTATTGATTTTCAGCAGGAGTCTTTACAAGAGAGAGACTCTCAGGTTCTCAGTGGAATAACTTCATGTTACCCACCTTTACACATTTACATGCGTGGTTTGTTCTTCCCTGTTGTCACTTAATGAAACCGTCTAGTGTTCAATAGCTGCACAGGCAAATGTGTTATACAGAGAACCAGCAGTTACTTTTGTGCTGTGAACAACCAAGACTACCTGTGCGTAAATATAGGCACTACTGTGATAAAAAAAAAAAAACTCTATAGGAGAAACGTTTGATTTCTTGGATTGGGTTTGGTTAGGATAGGCTTGATAATACACAGCTTCAATGTACAAGCTGGTCACACGCTGTACTTTATCTGAAAATATGGCAAGGAGTCTGGACCAACAAGCTGGCACTACTGATCTCCATCTACTATGTGTTTACACTTAGTTTCAGCTGCAGCTCCCAGGCAGTAACTATCAGAGGCTCCCAGCCTCCAGGCTGCTCTGCACCCACTCCTTTCTAAACCACCACTACCACTTTGCTGCTCCCTTTGTCTTTGACAATCATGATGCTCTGTGGCATTTGGATCGAGACCTTCCTGAATTTGCTCAACCACAGTGCCATACAGGTTCTACTGTCCGTATTTGTGCACAATCCAAAGCACGCTCCTTCCCAAGAAAGACTCTGCAGTACTCTGCAGTATTGCTTCTTGTTTTGCACTGGTCTCTTTAAGTTCAAAATTTTAAAGCCCAATCTACAATGTACTGGTATTATTGATTAATTTCCCTGAAACAAGGATAGAAGTGAATAAATAGAAAAAAATAAAAAAATAAAAAAAAATAAAAAATAGGCAAAAAATGTGGATCCTGGTTGAACATACCACATTCCAGTTTGTATAAGATATATTTAATAAAACATAATATAGTTCTCACTGAAATATGGACTGGAACAAGAGACTTTGTCTTTATTAGGAAATTAAACAGCCATGAGGAAATGTGACTAGCTTATTGGATACTCAAACCTGACCACCAATAGCTATTAAATTGCAAAAAGGGTCCTGGGCTGTTTTTGTCCCGAGCCTGACAGCACTCCTAAATAATTTCCAGATAAAACTTGGCAGTAACCACAGACCATCATTCCTGATACATATTTGGATATGGCCATCCAGTTAGTTACAAATAACAGGGAAAGATAACATTACGCATGCAGACAGTTCTGTAATAATTTTGTAATCTTACTGCCAGATAAAAGTTATAAACCTGTTTAATTTGCTAGTTTAGATGTACACCGAGTCTTTTCCAGCAGTTTGCAACTAGGTTATTTTTATTTTTGTTTTTGTGTATTTTAATATTTTACATAACTGGCAAGAAGCTGAACAAGAAGACAATTCTTAATGCCTTTCAACACAGAGAGCATCTGGGACATATGAGAGTTGGTATTGAGGAAAAAAGGAGCAGTTCATTTGCTGAGGCCACCACCTCACTGCAGCACAGGTGCAGAGATCCAAGGGATGGCCCTTTCTGTGAATTTCATGAAGTTCAACAAGGCCAACTGCAAGGTCCTGCACCTAAGCTGGGGCAATCTCAAGCACAAATACAGGCTGGGTGGAGAATGGACTGAGAGCAGTTCTGAGGAGGTGGACTTGAGAGTGTTGATGGATGAAAAACACCACATGAGATGTCATGTGTGCTTGCAGCCTAGAAGGCCAATCATATCCTTGGCTGAATCAAAAGAAGCATGACCAGCAGGCCAAGGGATGTGATTCTCCTCTTCTGCTCTCCTATTCTGACTCACCACCTAGAGTAAGAATACTGCATTCAGCTCTGGGGCCTCCAACATAAAAAGGATGTGGATGTGTTGGAGTGAGTCCAGAGAGGGGCCTCTGGAATGATGAGAAGGTTGGAGAACCAATCTTATGAAGACAGGCTGAAAGGCTGGGTCTGTTCAGCCTGGAGAAGAGAAGGTTCTGAGGGGATAACTTAGTACCTAAACCTACCTTAGTACCCTTTCAGTACCTAAAGAGGACCTACAAGAAAGTTGTAGAGGGGCTCTTTATCGGGGGGTGTAGTGATAGAACAACGGGTAACAGCTTTAAACTAAAAGATTTAGATTTGGGTTAAATATAAAGAAGAAATTCTTTATTCAGACAGAGTGTGGTGAGGCACTGGAACAGGTTGCCCAGAGAGATTGTGGATGACCCATCCCTGGAGGTGTTCAAGACCAGTCTGGATGAGGCCCTGGGCAACCTGATCTAGAGGGTGGAATCCCTGTCCATGGAAAGTGGGTTTGGAACTAGGTGATCAAGGTCCTTCCAACCCATTGGAAGCCATTCCAAGCCATTTTATGATGATTATTAGTTCAGCTGATGGATGTCTAAGTGTTCTTTCATTGCCCTACACATGAAAGAATAGCACCATGTGCTATTTGAGACATCTTGGGCTAACACTCTAAGCTAAGGTTGGAAGATGCACAGGATGAAGATAAGTCCATTTTAAAGTGTATAATATGGCAGTAGATTACATCTACTATTCATCATATGACTTGCTCTTGACAGTCAGTAAAGTCTAGACTGCTATTCAGAGAAGATATTTACTTTAAGATACGAGAAATGCAAGATAAATATATTTGTCAGATCTCGATTAAATATAGAAATTTACACAATTAATCTTTAGATATCTAAACTCTACTCCCAACTGAAATGTCTGCAGCAAACATTGCATAAGCATGCAGAGTACGTTCTTGAGGGAGGCCAGCCCTGGAAATCAGTGGATATATTGAAGTATACACAGGAAACAAGGAATTTAAGAGGTCATCCATATGAATCTGAGTATGGCTAAGCTTGAATGAATAGCAGAATCTGGAAAAGGGAAAATTTGCTGTGATCAAGCCATAGAAGTTAAATATTGAAGCTTTCCTAAATTCTTAATTAGATTATATTCAAGCTCAAGTGTCTACCTCATGGCTGCTCTCTGACTAGAGAAAAAGATAGTGAAATAACTTGTCCGCTGGGAAAAAAAATCCAGACCAAATCAATGGGTATTACTTATGAGGCCTGCTGATATGAACACCATAATATAACTTAGAGCCCCAAAAGATGCCCTATCTTAAATAGAACAGAGCAGTTGTTAATAGCTAATCAGTGGGGAGATCTGATTCAGGTTCATGCTCAAATGAAATCTTAGTATGTAACAGTGACAAGTTGTAATGGATATACCTTTAAAATGTTGTAACCCATGATTCGATTTGTATGTTCTAGGAAGCACTATAGCAGAAAACACTTGACACAACAGAGGACAAGCCTCACAAGAAGCACTGCAAATGCAACAGTGATGCCTCCTGAGGTTATTTTGGTGCCCAATATCTCCACATAGTACACTACCTCTCCTGTCCTAAGTAACCACTGTAACAGATAAAACCCAAGTCCTGGACTAAATTAACTCAGTGGACATTTTATAGACATTTTAGACATCTCTTATTAGAAAAACCACCCCTAGGGAGCGCAAGCAACCAGGAGCGTGGCAAACAGGACAGGTAAACAGGGCGTGGCGCATCAGAAGGGAGTGGCGCGGCAGTTAGTTAACGCAGCAGTTAGCATAAGTAGGGCGAGCAGGAAGGGCAGAGCATTCCCCCCGCCCATATGAACACCTCTAACAGTGGTCTACCGCTAGCTCAGCTGCAATGATGTACACCAGGCTAGATACAGCTATTTTCTCTTAAAAACATAACAAAATAATTCTTGTGTGTGTGTGTGTGCACACGTAAAGAAATGAAGTAGATAAGAAAAAAAAACACTTGCTGTAACTGAGTGATTTAATTAAAAAATAAAATAAAAAATAAAATAAAAAATAAAATAAAAAATAAAATAAAATAAAATAAAATAAAATAAAATAAAATAAAATAAAATAAAATAAAATAAAATAAAATAAAATAAAATAAAATAAAATAAAATAAAATGATAAAATAAAAATATATACACACACAAAACCCTCAAATCCTTAGTATTATTCTTCATCTACAAATTATCTGATGAAAAAAGAGGGACTTTCCAACAAACAAATAAAATGGATATAAATCATAGTCTTTATAATTAAGAACAAACTTTCTACAGGACAATTAATTACAGAGTAGAGTAACAGATGCTTATGAAATTGTGTAAAAATGAAGAATTCTTCCTAAACAATAAAATCTAAGTAGTGCAAATTAAAAAATCATGAAAGCTTCCTTGAAAATTCTCAAACATATTTATGAACGTGTCCATGTTTCATGAAGTGAATATTTTAAATGACTGTGGGATATTAAAACAAACTAATTTTGTTTTGAACACTAATATAACATCAGAAAAAGAAAATATGAGAAAATAAATATAAATGATGTTAAAGGAGGAAACATAAGTGTTAGAGAAGATTAAACAAATTAGTTCATAATCAGAACAAATACTTTGTTATGAACTCTTTCATGAGATTTTAGTATCAAGTAAGTTGATAATTTTGTAACAGTTTCAACAGTTTTTCTACTTCAAATATATTCATAAATAATATGATCTTGATAATATCAAAGTGAAAAATATCTGTTTCTATGTTCAAAAAATATTAAAGATGGGATTCAGCTCCAGAATTTAGAGTGGGAGTTGTCTGCCTAAGTATAGATGTTTCCTCTTGAGCTTTTAATGCTTCTTCATAGTGGTGGCAAATACAACAAGGTCTAGGGAAAGTAATTTCTGGAAAAGCAGCTGGATGCTAGGTGTAATCTAAGAAATCTCATATACTACTAGACACCACTTGTACTCAACTTAATTGAGACCCTAAATAGAATGTATACATGTAAAAGTAGATAAATTCATCTACATTCATATGCTAGTTAGTAGAGAACTAGGAATTAATTTGTCCAAGCATACTTGTTAATGGAGTTTGGCATGTTATACGCTATTGTAGAATTCTTATACAGAGTTGCTGTATTTGACAGAGAAGCAGTAGGAATGCCCTTTTGCAACAGTGGTTGAAATTATTCAAGATACTCTATGACATCTCGCTGTCACTAGAATCTTTGTGTTAGCAAATTAATCATGTCATAAGTCATTAAAAACAGTGGAAATTGAAGAGACATACTTCTAACCAAATGTCTGTGATATGATAAAATGAATAGACTATGATGTTCCCTATCACCATAGTATTAGATGCCTGATTCAGTTGTTTAATGTAGCAAGCATTTTCAAATTTGGCATCTGAGCCAAAAAGAGAGCTGCCTCTATCTGGATTAGCAACTAGAGCATTGTAAAAGCAGTTAGTCTCATATGTTTTGGAAACTGAACCAAGGCCTACATGAGAAGTTAAGAAAAAATAATTTGGACCATAGTGAGTAATATAAATTAACATTGTGTGGTGGTTTTACTCAGGTGGGCAGCTGAGTTCCACCACGGCTGCTCTCTTGATCCCCATACTCAAAGAGGAAGGGAGAAAAAATATGATGCAAAGGGCTCAAGAGTTGAGATAAAGATGAGGAGATCACTCAACAATTATCATGATGAGTAAAACAGACTCAGAGTAGGGAGATAGTAAGATAGAGAAGTAAGAAACAAAGGAAAGAAACCAAAACCACCTTCCCCCTATCCACCCTCTTTCACTTACTCCCTCCAAGCAGTGCAGGGAAATGGGGGAACCGGGGTTGCTGTCAGTCTGTAGAACTTCGTCTTCACTGCTCCTTCTCTGTCGTTCTCTGCCCCTGCTCCACCATGGGGTCTCTCCCACAGGATTCCATCCTTCCAAACCTGATCCTGCGTGGGCTTCCTACAGGCAGCAGCTCTTAAATAACTGCTCCAGATACAGGTCTATACCGTAGTGTACCAGAAGTACACTGCTCCAACCTGGGTCCCCCATGGGCGGCAGCTACTTCCAGGTCACCTGCTCCTGCATGGGCTGCTGTGGAGTTGAGGAGGAATGGAAACAGGTCCCAGCTCAACATTGCAGGCAATTCCCCCCCTACTGGCCCCACCTTCCCAAGTGCCCTTATACAACAGGTTTGAGGCCCTGGAGCTTGAGAGACCAGTAGCTGAGGAAGAGGTAGAAAGTCTACCCAGGAGGATGCCTACGGCGAGGAAGTCGACTCCATGCCTCAGGATTGCCTCCAACAAGACAAAAAGAAGGGGGATTGTTGTGGGCGACTCCCTTCTCAGGGGAACAGAGGGCCCTATTTGTCAGCCTGACCCTACCCGTAGGGAAGTCTGCTGTCTCCCTGGGGCCAGGGTCAGGGACGTTGCCAGAAAGCCTCCCAACCTGACTACTATCATCTTTTGATAGCCCGGGCTGGCAGAGACGATATTGGAGAGAGAAGCCTGACGAACATCAAACAGGGCTTTAGGGGATTGGGACGGTTAGTGGATGGAGCAGGAGTACAGGTGGTGTTTTTGTCCATCCCTAGGGTGGCAGGGAGGGGTACAGAGAAGACACGGAAAGCCCACCTGATAAACACGTGGCTCAGAGGCTGGTGCCAACACAGAAATTTTAGTTTCTTTGACCATGGGGCGCTTTACTCGGCACCCGACCTGATGGCCGCAGATGGGTCCCTGTCTGTAAGGGGAAAATGGATCCTAGTCCAGGAGCTGGTTGGGGCTCGTTGAGAGGGCTTTAAAATAGATAAGAAGGGGGACAGGGCTGAAACAAGGCTTGTTGGAGGTGTGCCAGGGGGAACAATGGCTAGGCCAGAAGAGAAGGCAATGGCCCAACTGAAGTGCATCTACACTAATGCACGCAGCATGGGTAACAAACAGGAGGAGCTGGAAGCCATCATGAGGCAGGCAGGCTACGACTTGGTTGCCATCACGGAAACGTGGTGGGACCACTCTCATGACTGGAGTGCTGCAATGTCTGGCTATAGGCTCTTCAGAAGGGACAGGCAGCACAGAAGGGGTGGTGGTGTGGCTCTCTATATCAGAGAGTTTTGATGTTGTGGAACTTGAGTCTGGGAATTATAAGGTTGAGTCCCTATGGGTTAGGATCAGCGGGAAGGCCAACAAGGGAAGCATCCTGGTGGGGGTCTGTTATAGACTGCCGAACCAGGATGAGGAGACGGATGAGGAGTTCTACAGGCAGCTGGCAGAAGTTGCAAAATCATCAGAGCTTGTTCTTGTGGGGGACTTCAACTTCCCAGACATATCCTGGAAGCACAACACAGCCCAGAGAAAGTAGTCTAGGAGGTTTCTGGAGAGCGTGGAAGATAACTTCCTGACACAGCTGGTTAGTGAGCCTACCAGGGGAGGTTCCCCACTAGACCTTCTGTTCACAAACAGAGAAGGACTGGTGGGAGATGTGGTGGTCAGGAGCTGTCTTGGGCAGAGTGACCACGAAATGGTGGAGGTCTCTATTCTTGGCAAAGTCAGGAGGGGGATCAGTAAAACCACAGATTTGGACTTCCGGAGGGCTGACTTTGAGCCGTTCAGGACACTGGTAGGTAAAGTCCTTTGGGAGGTAGTGCTGAAACGCAGAGGAGTCCAGGAAGTCTGGGCACTCTTCAAGAAGGAAATCTTAATGGCTCAGGAGCAGTCTGTCCCCATATGCCCAAAGACGAGCCAGCGTGGGAGAAGACTGGCCTGGCTGAACAGAGATCTGTGGCTTGAGATTAGGAGTAAAAAGAGACACTTGCAGGGCCACCAGGTGATCAGGCCCAGTCTGCATGGGTTTATGAAAGGCAGGTCCTGCTTGACGAACCTGATCTCCTTCTATGACAAAGTGACGCGCTCGGTGGATGAGGGAAAGGCTGTGGATGTAGTCTACCTTGACTTCAGCAAGGATTTTGACACCGTTCCCCACAACATTCTCCTCAAGAAACTGGCTGCTCATGGCTTGGACTGGCGTACGCTTCATTGGGTTAGAAACTGCCTGGATAGCCAGGCCCGAAGAGTTGTGGTGAATGGAGTCAAATCCAGTTGGAGGTCGGTCACTGGTGTTGTCCCCCAGGGCTCAGTACTGGGGCCAGATGTCTTGAATATCTTTATTGATGATCTGGATGAGGGGATTGATTGTACCCTCAGTAAGTCTGCAGATGACACCAAGTTAGGTGAGTGTGTCGATCTGCTTGAGGGTAGGAAGGCTCTGCAGGAGGATCTGGATAGGCTGGACCAATGGACTGAGGTCAACTGTATGAAGTTCAACAGGGTCAAGCGTCAGGTCCTGCACCTGGAGCACAACAACCCCAAGCAGAGCTGGGAGATGAGTGGTTAGAAAGCCGCCTGGCAGAGAAGGACCTGGGAGAACTGGTTGATAGTCGGCTGAATATGAGCCAGCAGTGTGCTCAGGTGACCAAGAAGGCCAACAGCATCCTGGTTTGTATAATCAGTGTGGCCAGCAGGCCTAGGGTAGTGATTTTCCCCCTGTACTTTCACAGAATTTCTAGGTTGGAAGAGACCTCAAGATTTTCGAGTCCAACCTCTGACCTAACGCTAGCAGTCCCCACTAAACCATATCCCTAAGCTCTACATCTAAACGTCTTTTGAAGACTTCCAGGGATGGTGACTCCACCACTTCCCTGGGCAGCCTGTTCCAATGCCTCACAACCCTTTCAGTAAAGAAGTTCTTCCTAACATCTAACCTAAAACTCCCCTGGCTCAACTTAAGCCCATTCCCCCTCGTCCTGTCACCAGGCACGTGGGAGAACAGGCCAACCCCCACCTCAATACAGCCTCCCTTGAGGTACCTATAGAGAGCAATAAGGTCGCCCCTGAGCCTCCTCTTCTCCAGGCTGAACAAGCCCAGATCCCTTAGCTGCTCCTCGTAGGACTTGTTCTCCAGGCTCCTCACCATCTGTGTCGCCCTTCTCTGCACCCGCTCAAGCACCTCCATGTCCTTCTTATAGCGAGGGGCCCAAAACTGAACACAGTACTCGAGGTGCGGCCTCACCAGAGCTGAGTACAGGGGGACGATCACCTCCCTAGCCCTGCTGGTCACACTGTTCCTGATACAAGCCAGGATGCTGTTGGCCTTCTTGGTCACCTGAGCACACTGCTGGCTCATATTCAGCCGACTATCCACCATCACTCACAGGTCCTTCTCTGCCTGGCAGCTCTCCAACCATTCCTCTCCCAGCCTGTAGCTCTGCTTGGGGTTATTGCGCCCCAGGTGCAGGACCCGGCACTTGGCCTTGTTGAACTTCATGCAGTTGACCTCAGCCCATCGGTGCAGCCTATCCAGATCCTCCTGCAGAGCTTTCCTACCCTCAAGCAGATCGACACACGCACCTAACTTGGTGTCATCTGCAGACTTACTGAGGGTGCACTCAATGCCCTCGTCCAGATCATCAATGAAGATATTAAAGAGGACCGGCCCCAGCACCGAGCCCTTGGCTCTGGTGAGGCCGCACCTTGAGGACTGTATTCAGTTTTGAGTCCCTCGCTAGAAGAAGGACATTTCTCGCTCAAATAAGAGGTGTTTGAGCAAGTCCAGAGAAGGGCGACGAAGCTGGTGAGGGGTCTGGAGAACAAGTCCTACGAGGAGTGGCTGAGGGAACTGGGTTTGTTCAGCCTGGAGAAAGGGAGGCTCAGGGGTGACCTTATCGCTCTTTATAAGTACATTAAAGGAGGCTGTATTGAGGTGGGGGTTGGTCTGTTCTCACACGTGCCTGGTGACAGGATGAGGGGAAATGGGCTAAAGTTGCGCCAGGGGTGAAGAACTTCTTTACTGAGAGTGTTGTGAGGCATTGGAATGGGCTGCCCAGGGAAGTGGTGGAGTCACCATCCCTGGAGGTCTTTAGAAGATGTTTAGATGTAGAGCTTAGTGATATGGTTTAGTGGATGACTTGTTAGTGTTAGGTCAGAGGTTGGACTTGATGATCTTGAGGTCTCTTCCAACCTAGACAATTCTGACTCTGATTCTGATTTTATGGAGAATTTACAGTGGTGACCCACAGACTCTGGATTGATATCTGTGTATTAATCCAAAGATGAAAAGGAGGGGAATAGGTTAATGGGGAGGTATTGGATGGGGTGGGAATGAGCATGATTGACATGGTATGAAATAAGGGGTGGAGTATACTGGTTTTGGCTGGGATTAAGTTAATTTTAATACGGTGCTGTTTGGGATTTTTGATTAAAATGGTGTTGGTAATACACCAATATTTAACTGTTGCTGAACAGTGTTTGCACAGCACCAAGGTTTCTCACACTGCCCTGCCAGGGAGGAGACTGGGTGGTGCACAAGTGGCTGGGAAGGGATCCTTGTTTGTGTAATCAGGGGCGACCTTAATGCTCTTTATAAGTATATTAAAGGAGGCTATAGCGAGGTGCAGGTTGGTGTGTTCTCCCACGTGCCTGGTGACAGGATGAGGGGGAATGGGCTAAAGTTGTGCCAGGGGAGCTTTAGGTTGGATATCAGGAAAAACTTCTTTACTGAGAGGGTTGTTAGGCATTGGAATGAGCTGCCCAGGGAAGTGGTGGAGTCACCATCCTTGGAGGTCTTTAAAAGATGTTTAGATTTAGAGAGTGGTGATATGGTTTAGTGGGGGACTTGTTAGTGTTAGGTCAGAGGTTGAAGTCGGTGACCTTGGCGGTCTCTTCCAACCTATATTATTCGGTGATTCTGTGACCCTGCTCCACCGTGGTACACCATGGGCTTCAGCGGGACAGCCTGCTTTACTGTGGTGCTCACCACATGCCACAGGGGAACTTCTGCTCTGGCACCTGGAGCACCTCCTGCCCTGCTTCTTCACTGACCTTCACACCTGCAAGGCCATTTCTCACTCTTCTCTGTCTCTCCAAACTGCTGTTTCCCAGCAATATTTTTTTTTCCTTTCTTAAATCTGCTTTCACAGAGGTGCAAACAATATCACTTATTGGCTCGGCTGTGGCCAGCGGCGAGGCCCTTATCTACCATGGGTCAGCTTTTGGATTCTTGCAGAAGTTACCCCAGGGGCCCCCCAGCTGCCAAAACCTTGCCACTTAAACCTACTACACATTGAACATAAACTTTATGAGTTGAAATATTTAATAATAATGCATGCAAGATTAAATGCTACAGAGGCACTTTACAGTGAAATAAAACAGGAACTCCAAGAACAATAACAGGAATAAAGATATTTAGTTATTGTATTTGGTAGTTCAAATACCTCCTGAACATAAGATAGAGCTTTTTAACAGTACCATAGAATCATAGAATCATTAAGGTTGTAAAAGACCTTCAAGATCATCTGGGTCAACCATCACCCTACTAGCAATGTCACCCACTAAACCATGTCACTAAGCACCAGATCCAACCTTTCCTTAAACACCCCCAGGAATGGTGACTCTATCACTTTCCTGGGCAACCCATTCCAATGTCTGACTACCCTTTCTGAGAAGAAATCTCTCCTAATTTCCAACCTAAACCTCCTCTGGCATTACTTGATGCCATTCCCTCTAGCCCTATCACTAGTTGTGAGAAGATACTGACCCCTAGATCCCCACTTTACTTATAACTGCTGTCTCCTCATAATGTTCAATAAAGTTTTTGAAGATACATGCATCTGTCTGATTTTGAACCACACTATGTAGGTCAGAAAGCTACTATTCAAACCAACTGAAAATACATTTCCATGCAAGACTTTCTGAGAAACTGAGTAATTCACTGAAGACTTTTGATATAATATCTATTATGTGCTGTTTCTTGAGCAGACAGAAGATGAAGGGGATTAAGACCGTACTTCAGGACCAAGATGTTAATTAAGTAATTGAGAAAGCAAAGAATAATGAGACAAGGAAGAGTTATTCCCCATTGCATCTGAACATATTGTTTGTTGAAACTCCTCCAAACTAGTCCACAAACTATTGTTGCATAGATCAAAAGAATAAATTAAATCATAAATACAATAGATAGAATATACTGTGGAAAGAATGAAGATAAAATACATGGGAAGTCATTGCTGCCAGGAGGTCAGAAAGATGGTAAATACCTTTTGAATTGGAATAGGAAGATATGCAGCATTGTTCTCTGACATGGTGGCTTTTGACCTGTGTAAGTATTTAGCAGGACCTTAGTCTTATGAACTTTATAGTGTTTTTTGTTTGTTTTTCTTTTTTCTTTTTTTTTCCTTTTTTTTTTGTTTTTCTTTTATTTTTTTCTTCCTTTTTCTTTTTTCTCTTTTCTATCTTTTCTTTTTCCTTTTTCTTTTTTCTTTTTTTCCTTTTTCTTTTTTCTTTTTTTTTTTTTTTCCTTTTGCTTTTCTCTTTTTTCTTTTTTTCTTTCTTTTTTCTGTTTTTTTTTTTTTTTTTTTTTAATTTTATTTCCTCTTTTCTCTTTTTTCATTGTTTTGTTTTTCTTTTGTCTTTATTTCTAGGTAAGAGAAACAGCAACTTTTCTTACGAGGAAAAAAGCAACATTTTCAAAAATGAAATGCCACATTTGGACAAGACAGACAATCGTCTTTATAGATTGAATCATATATCTGAATTATTTAGGGAAGTATTCTCTTAAGAAATGTACTTCAATATTTGTGAAGGATGATTAAGAGTAAAGAAAAAAAAACAACACAATACAATCTAACTGGGAAAATCTGAGGCATATTTGTAAGCTAGTAGTCTTTTCTAAATTCTCATAACAGCAGCCACTGCTGAAATATTTGAGTGAAGTGCAAGAGATAAAACTACTTACAAGAAGTACAGTGGAAATAATATATTCAACTACCATTAAATATTTATTTAGGCTTTGCTACCATAAATACTGTAAGAAGAAATTAGGAACTACAGACCAGATGCCCAATCAGTGTCTAAACCCCATTGAATTTAGAAGGCAATATAAGTCCTCTAGAGTAGAATGCCTAGGGCAGCAGTGACGAAGCAATTTAATTTGATTTTTCTGTAATGCCAGTAAGGAACTAAATCAGGAAGAACTTATTTGCATTGTGTTCCATGGTGAATTGCAAGCAATTGTGAGAAGTTGCACAAATAAATCTCTATCCAAACTTACACTTTGATTTAATTTTTTAACCTGAAATGCCTTCTTATCTGTCAGTTGCTTGGGATCGATGAACACTAACACTGGAATTTTAGACAGTTACTATATGTGTTTGCATCAGATTTTACCACCTCTTGATTCTGTCTCTATTTTTCTATGACAGCAGTAAAAATTGCAATTAAAAGCAATAGTTGAGGTCTCCCTGTGTGCTCCCCACCCCCAAAATTAAAATCAGAATTTTGTCTCTTCACACCCGAAGAGTTTTAACAATAACAAAAAAGCATTTGAAAATGTAGGTTTCTTACATTAACCGAATCATCATTTAATAGAAAAGAAATTATATTAAGAAACCATTGCACCACTCTAGCCTCAAATTTCATGAAATTATCACAGATTAATCTCAGTAGAAATTTAAATGAGAAAAACTATACAAGAATACTCAAGTAGTAGTGAATCTGGTGACAGTGGAAAGTTACTAAGTGAAATATGGATGGAGATGTATTCGAAGATAAATGATATAAATGGACCAAACATTAACTCAATTTAAAAATATTTAAAAATAATACTTACCCTTGTTGTAAACCTTCCACTACATTTCTCCAAACCTTCATTTTACTAAATACATGTACTTCCCACATTGCTCTTTCTATTTCTTATCCCCTTTCTTCCAGTTCCCATTCATCTGCAAAGCTCTTCTTTCATCAAAATAACTGCATATGTTACTAGACAGAAGGGATGGAATGGGATTCTCCCAATGAGGATAGGAAGAAATAAATAAAATGTTACAATTTTTGTGAGGACAAGAACCTTGTTGACCTGCTTGCACAAGATAAAAATTAGGATGGGGAGGGGTATGTTTATGGAAATAGGAATAATCCAGTGAATCAACTTCTTTAATACAGTTTTCCTTTCAACTGCTTGGCAGCTCCATTTTCTTTGATTTTTGGCATATTTTATTCTATTCTTTCACATAAATTTTAGAGTTTTTCTACATCAGTTGGGAAGAAAGAGAAGCTGAGGCTGCATCTTTGTTGATGGTAAACAGCTTGAACAGCCTGAACTATTGAGAAATAACTGTACAGTGATTATGCAAATCAGATAAACTCAACCAACCAATGTGTAGAGAAATGCATAGCTAAGGAAAAATCTATACAGGTATGCATCAATAGCTGTTTAGTTACTCTGTGCCCTGATTGGTTAGAGCAAGGCTATTTCTATGCGTTATTCTTGAATTGGTGAAAAGCTAAGAGACATACAGGACTGATTCTCAAAATGTTTGGAAAATTATCTTGATTGCCTAAAGAATTTGGCTGTTTAAATGCACAAGAGATAAATTTAGCCTCCAAATTTAGTCATTCTCATGGACTAGAGTAATGCTTTCTCATTTATTACCGCTTACAGCTGCAATTCAGTTGAGAAGGTGCACAATAAATACTATAAATTATATTTAGAAAAATTATCCTAATTCAACAGGAAGACATTGTCCACCATTACATTATGAGGTTTCCAAAATTATTATTTAGATTATTTGAATATTCTGTAAGATTAAATTTACATCTATGGACCTATGTTGCATATGAGTTGTACTTCATTTTAATATATTACATCGTTCATTTAACTTTCAAATTGGTCTGGTGCAAAATTGATGTTATCCAAAGAACCGAAATACCAAATGCTTCTAATGCTTCTTAAATCCAGAGTTTTCAAACAAATAACAGGAAAAAAAAAAAAAAAAAAAAAAAAAAAAGCCTTTGCAATACTTCCCACATACACAGAATTCCCGAATCCTGAAGCAACACAGTGAAACTAAATTCTTGTTAGAAGCAGCAGTAAACTTGTGATAGTTCTAAAGCAGCATTCCTATGCTGTTTTCCCACAGAATTATATATTTGCAGTCCTAGGACTTCCTGTTTGAATTCCACTTCTTCATTTAACAAAGTTACATGTAGTGAATTGTTAGCCATGCACTTTGTGCTGATTTGATAAAATACAAACAATTTCAGATTTTTAATCATATGATATGTATATACCTTGATTAAAGCAGCTGTTCTGGGGCAAGAAGGCAATTCCACCACTGATGCCAATAGCCTTACGAATACCTTTTATATCTAATTATTTTTTTTTATTATTAGTCTTATTATTCTTCATACTGTCACTTAATGTAAAAATAATGATCTTTTTCTTGTGGTTATATGCAGACAGGCTGCCTATGCAGTGGAGGAATGAAATAGTAAATGGGCAGAACAAATCATTCTGGTACTCAATATACTGATGTGATTTATTTTTGCTAGGAAAATATTTCTCTGTCGATTAACTGACTCAATCAGTATTCTTTTTGTTGATATGTTTCAACACCAAAGCAATTAGTGATTAGTGATTAAGGATGGAATATGGTTCTATTTTAGATATAGGGCCTGAGTCACATCACAGTTAAATGACTTGTTTGAAAGACATAAGAAAACTTCATTTTACATAAAGTCCTCGTAGGACTTGTTCTCCAGACCCCTCACCAGCTTCGTCGCCCTTCTCTGGACTTGCTCAAACACCTCTTATTTGAGCGAGAAATGTCCTTCTTCTAGCGAGGGACTCAAAACTGAATACAGTCCTCAAGGTGCGGCCTCACCAGAGCCAAGGGCTCGGTGCTGGGGCCGGTCCTCTTTAATATCTTCATTGATGATCTGGACGAGGGCATTGAGTGCACCCTCAGTAAGTCTGCAGATGACACCAAGTTAGGTGCGTGTGTCGATCTGCTTGAGGGTAGGAAAGCTCTGCAGGAGGATCTGGATAGGCTGCACCGATGGGCTGAGGTCAACTGCATGAAGTTCAACAAGGCCAAGTGCCGGGTCCTGCACCTGGGGCGCAATAACCCCAAGCAGAGCTACAGGCTGGGAGAGGAATGGTTGGAGAGCTGCCAGGCAGAGAAGGACCTGTGAGTGATGGTGGATAGTCGGCTGAATATGAGCCAGCAGTGTGCTCAGGTGACCAAGAAGGCCAACAGCATCCTGGCTTGTATCAGGAACAGTGTGACCAGCAGGGCTAGGGAGGTGATCGTCCCCCTGTACTCAGCTCTGGTGAGGCCGCACCTCGAGTACTGTGTTCAGTTTTGGGCCCCTCGCTATAAGAAGGACATGGAGGTGCTTGAGCGGGTGCAGAGAAGGGCGACACAGATGGTGAGGAGCCTGGAGAACAAGTCCTACGAGGAGCAGCTAAGGGATCTGGGCTTGTTCAGCCTGGAGAAGAGGAGGCTCAGGGGCGACCTTATTGCTCTCTATAGGTACCTCAAGGGAGGCTGTATTGAGGTGGGGGTTGGCCTGTTCTCCCACGTGCCTGGTGACAGGACGAGGGGGAATGGGCTTAAGTTGAGCCAGGGGAGTTTTAGGTTAGATGTTAGGAAGAACTTCTTTACTGAAAGGGTTGTGAGGCATTGGAACAGGCTGCCCAGGGAAGTGGTGGAGTCACCATCCCTGGAAGTCTTCAAAAGACGTTTAGATGTAGAGCTTAGGGATATGGTTTAGTGGGGACTGCTAGCGTTAGGTCAGAGGTTGGACTCGAAAATCTTGAGGTCTCTTCCAACCTAGAAATTCTGTGAAAGTACAGGGGGAAAATCACTACCCTAGGCCTGCTGGCCACACTGATTATACAAACCAGGATGCTGTTGGCCTTCTTGGTCACCTGAGCACACTGCTGGCTCATATTCAGCCGACTATCAACCAGTTCTCCCAGGTCCTTCTCTGCCAGGCGGCTTTCTAACCACTCATCTCCCAGCTCTGCTTGGGGTTGTTGTGCTCCAGGTGCAGGACCTGACGCTTGACCCTGTTGAACTTCATACAGTTGACCTCAGTCCATTGGTCCAGCCTATCCAGATCCTCCTGCAGAGCCTTCCTACCCTCAAGCAGATCGACACACTCACCTAACTTGGTGTCATCTGCAGACTTACTGAGGGTACAATCAATCCCCTCATCCAGATCATCAATAAAGATATTCAAGACATCTGGCCCCAGTACTGAGCCCTGGGGGACAACACCAGTGACCGACCTCCAACTGGATTTGACTCCATTCACCACAACTCTTCGGGCCTGGCTATCCAGGCAGTTTCTAACCCAATGAAGCGTACGCCAGTCCAAGCCATGAGCAGCCAGTTTCTTGAGGAGAATGTTGTGGGGAACGGTGTCAAAATCCTTGCTGAAGTCAAGGTAGACTACATCCACAGCCTTTCCCTCATCCACCGAGCGCGTCACTTTGTCATAGAAGGAGATCAGGTTCGTCAAGCAGGACCTGCCTTTCATAAACCCATGCAGACTGGGCCTGATCACCTGGTGGCCCTGCAAGTGTCTCTTTTTACTCCTAATCTCAAGCCACAGATCTCTGTTCAGCCAGGCCAGTCTTCTCCCACGCTGGCTCGTCTTTGGGCATATGGGGACAGACTGCTCCTGAGCCATTAAGATTTCCTTCTTGAAGAGTGCCCAGACTTCCTGGACTCCTCTGCGTTTCAGCACTACCTCCCAAAGGACTTTACCTACCAGTGTCCTGAACGGCTCAAAGTCAGCCCTCCGGAAGTCCAAATCTGTGGTTTTACTGATCCCCCTCCTGACTTTGCCAAGAATAGAGACCTCCACCATTTCGTGGTCACTCTGCCCAAGACAGCTCCTGACCACCACATCTCCCACCAGTCCTTCTCTGTTTGTGAACAGAAGGTCTAGTGGGGAACCTCCCCTGGTAGGCTCACTAACCAGCTGTGTCAGGAAGTTATCTTCCACGCTCTCCAGAAACCTCCTAGACTACTTTCTCTGGGCTGTGTTGTGCTTCCAGGATATGTCTGGGAAGTTGAAGTCCCCCACAAGAACAAGCTCTGATGATTTTGCAACTTCTGCCAGCTGCCTGTAGAACTCCTCATCCGTCTCCTCATCCTGGTTCGGCAGTCTATAACAGACCCCCACCAGGATGCTTCCCTTGTTGGCCTTCCCGCTGATCCTAACCCATAGGGACTCAACCTTATAATTCCCAGACTCAAGTTCCACAACATCAAAACTCTCTGATATAGAGAGCCACACCACCACCCCTTCTGTGCTGCCTGTCCCTTCTGAAGAGCCTATAGCCAGACATTGCAGCACTCCAGTCATGAGAGTGGTCCCACCACGTTTCCGTGATGGCAACCAAGTCGTAGCCTGCCTGCCTCATGATGGCTTCCAGCTCCTCCTGTTTGTTACCCATGCTGCGTGCATTAGTGTAGATGCACTTCAGTTGGGCCATTGCCTTCTCTTCTGGCCTAGCCATTGTTCCCCCTGGCACACCTCCAACAAGCCTTGTTTCAGCCCTGTCCCCCTTCTTATCTATTTTAAAGCCCTCTCAACGAGCCCCAACCAGCTCCTGGACTAGGATCCATTTTCCCCTTACAGACAGGGACCCATCTGCGGCCATCAGGTCGGGTGCCGAGTAAAGCGCCCCATGGTCAAAGAAACTAAAATTTCTGTGTTGGCACCAGCCTCTGAGCCACGTGTTTATCAGGTGGGCTTTCCGTGTCTTCTCTGTACCCCTCCCTGCCACCCTAGGGATGGACAAAAACACCACCTGTACTCCTGCTCCATCCACTAACCGTCCCAATCCCCTAAAGCCCTGTTTGATGTTCGTCAGGCTTCTCTCTCCAATATCGTCTCTGCCAGCCCGGGCTATCAAAAGATGATAGTAGTCAGGTTGGGAGGCTTTCTGGCAACGTCCCTGACCCTGGCCCCAGGGAGACAGCAGACTTCCCTACGGGTAGGGTCAGGCTGACAAATAGGGCCCTCTGTTCCCCTGAGAAGGGAGTCGCCCACAACAATCCCCCTTCTTTTTGTCTTGTTGGAGGCAATCCTGAGGCATGGAGTCGACTTCCTCGCCGTAGGCATCCTCCTGGGTAGACTTTCTACCTCTTCCTCAGCTACTGGTCTCTCAAGCTCCAGGGCCTCAAACCTGTTGTATAAGGGCACTTGGGAAGGTGGGGCCAGTAGGGGGGGAATTGCCTGCAATGTTGAGCTGGGACCTGTTTCCATTCCTCCTCAACTCCACAGCAGCCCATGCAGGAGCAGGTGACCTGGAAGTAGCTGCCGCCCATGGGGGACCCAGGTTGGAGCAGTGTACTTCTGGTACACTACGGTATAGACCTGTATCTGGAGCAGTTATTTAAGAGCTGCTGCCTGTAGGAAGCCCACGCAGGATCAGGTTTGGAAGGATGGAATCCTGTGGGAGAGACCCCATGGTGGAGCAGGGGCAGAGAACGACAGAGAAGGAGCAGTGAAGACGAAGTTCTACAGACTGACAGCAACCCCGGTTCCCCCATTTCCCTGCACTGCTTGGAGGGAGTAAGTGAAAGAGGGTGGATAGGGGGAAGGTGGTTTTGGTTTCTTTCCTTTGTTTCTTACTTCTCTATCTTACTATCTCCCTACTCTGAGTCTGTTTTACTCATCATGATAATTGTTGAGTGATCTCCTCATCTTTATCTCAACTCTTGAGCCCTTTGCATCATATTTTTTCTCCCTTCCTCTTTGAGTATGGGGATCAAGAGAGCAGCCGTGGTGGAACTCAGCTGCCCACCTGAGTAAAACCACCACACAATGTTAATTTATATTACTCACTATGGTCCAAATTATTTTTTCTTAACTTCTCATGTAGGCCTTGGTTCAGTTTCCAAAACATATGAGACTAACTGCTTTTACAATGCTCTAGTTGCTAATCCAGATAGAGGCAGCTCTCTTTTTGGCTCAGATGCCAAATTTGAAAATGCTTGCTACATTAAACAACTGAATCAGGCATCTAATACACACTATGGTGATAGGGAACATCATAGTCTATTCATTTTATCATATCACAGACATTTGGTTAGAAGTATGTCTCTTCAATTTCCACTGTTTTTAATGACTTATGACATGATTAATTTGCTAACACAAAGATTCTAGTGACAGCGAGATGTCATAGAGTATCTTGAATAATTTCAACCACTGTTGCAAAAGGGCATTCCTACTGCTTCTCTGTCAAATACAGCAACTCTGTATAAGAATTCTACAATAGCGTATAACATGCCAAACTCCATTAACAAGTATGCTTGGACAAATTAATTCCTAGTTCTCTACTAACTAGCATATGAATGTAGATGAATTTATCTACTTTTACATGTATACATTCTATTTAGGGTCTCAATTAAGTTGAGTACAAGTGGTGTCTAGTAGTATATGAGATTTCTTAGATTACACCTAGCATCCAGCTGCTTTTCCAGAAATTACTTTCCCTAGACCTTGTTGTATTTGCCACCACTATGAAGAAGCATTAAAAGCTCAAGAGGAAACATCTATACTTAGGCAGACAACTCCCACTCTAAATTCTGGAGCTGAATCCCATCTTTAATATTTTTTGAACATAGAAACAGATATTTTTCACTTTGATATTATCAAGATCATATTATTTATGAATATATTTGAAGTAGAAAAACTGTTGAAACTGTTACAAAATTATCAACTTACTTGATACTAAAATCTCATGAAAGAGTTCATAACAAAGTATTTGTTCTGATTATGAACTAATTTGTTTAATCTTCTCTAACACTTATGTTTCCTCCTTTAACATCATTTATATTTATTTTCTCATATTTTCTTTTTCTGATGTTATATTAGTGTTCAAAACAAAATTAGTTTGTTTTAATATCCCACAGTCATTTAAAATATTCACTTCATGAAACATGGACACGTTCATAAATATGTTTGAGAATTTTCAAGGAAGCTTTCATGATTTTTTAATTTGCACTACTTAGATTTTATTGTTTAGGAAGAATTCTTCATTTTTACACAATTTCATAAGCATCTGTTACTCTACTCTGTAATTAATTGTCCTGTAGAAAGTTTGTTCTTAATTATAAAGACTATGATTTATATCCATTTTATTTGTTTGTTGGAAAGTCCCTCTTTTTTCATCAGATAATTTGTAGATGAAGAATAATACTAAGGATTTGAGGGTTTTGTGTGTGTATATATTTTTATTTTATCATTTTATTTTATTTTATTTTATTTTATTTTATTTTATTTTATTTTATTTTATTTTATTTTATTTTATTTTATTTTATTTTATTTTATTTTTTATTTTATTTTTTATTTTATTTTTTAATTAAATCACTCAGTTACAGCAAGTGGTTTTTTTTCTTATCTATTTCATTTCTTTACGTGTGCACACACACACACAAGAATTATTTTGTTATGTTTTTAAGAGAAAATAGCTGTATCTAAATTGTTGGACAGACCCATTCTCTGGTGAGCATTCATTGATACCAACTGATCTTTTGGCTCAGGCTGTTGAACACTCACTTCCTAACTGCTTTTTTGTGCAATGGCATCCGTGAACAGAGGAGGGAAGTAAGTGTGCATTTACTTTCACACTGCTGTGCAGTCAAGACAGGAGGTGCTCAGGTCAAGAAAATGAAAAGTGTTTCTACAGCATTACACTTCAGGCACTGTTAATTATCTTTCTTTCCATTGTCTTTAAAAGAAACACCCATCTAACTCTTTTCTTTCTTATACTTATACTTCATTCTGTAGGAGATGAGAATAGTAAAACAGTAATATTCATCTAGGGGCCAGGTAGTAAACAGTCATGTATTTGAAAAAGATTCTGATGTGTGTTATGTGGTATATGGGTATATTATTTGTTAAGTGATAGGATGGATGTTGCCTGGAATCTAATAATTGCATGAGAAGTCATCCCAGAAAGCTTTACTCCTGGAAACTTCTAACTCCCACTGAGTAATTTCAGAGGGTTGACACATGTATTAGCATTGCTGCTAGATTACATCATCTCATTTTCTGAGACTTGTGACTTAGATATCTATACTTACATGTTGAACCTAGTGACCCATGTATTACTTTATGCCTCATTCTAATGAAACCTCTACCTAAAACAGCAGGATTCTCTGTGGAATGGGAAAGAAATTTTGATTCTGATGTATGTCTTCCACTCAGACAAAAGTGAAAAGAAAAAAGAGCGGTTTCCTAATGAGCTGGATATTCTGATGTGGAAACCATAATGTGCATAAGTGAACTGGATTTCGGTTCTTTGCAGTATTTGATTGCCACACCTTCTAAAATATTTTAATAGTTAAATATATTAAAAATAATAATAAAACAGACACAGAATTGTGTTTAACAATTTAGACCAAAGCAAGCAATATTTACGGGAAGGGAAGGGAAGGGAAGGGAAGGGAAGGGAAGGGAAGGGAAGGGAAGGGAAGGGAAGGGAAGGGAAGGGAAGGGAAGGGAAGGGAAGGGAAGGGAAGGGAAGGGAAGGGAAGGGAAGGGAAGGGAAGGGAAGGGAAGGGAAGGGAAGGGAAGGGAAGGGAAGGGAAGGGAAGGGAAGGGAAGGGAAGGGAAGGGAGGGAGGGAGGGAGGGAGGGAGGGAGGGAGGAAGGAAGGAAGGAAGGAAGGAAGGAAGGGAGGGAGGGAGGGAGGGAGGGAGGGAGGGAGGAAGGAAGGAAGGAAGGAAGGAAGGGAGGCGGGGAGGGAGGGAGGGAGAGAGGGAGGGAAAGACTTCTTCCTCTGTTCCAGTATTTCACTAAGCTTTCACAGATCCTTATAGGAAGACCAAAATTAAAGTAATCTGCAATAAACATGAAAATAAAGCGTACCATTCTTGAACAAACAAACAAACAAACAAAAAAGTGAAATCAAAATACTAATTTTAAGCATTATTCCTCACACTGCTCAGGCTTTGCACGTATATTGTTAGAAAACTGGGTCATGTTCCTTAAGAAGTTTGACTGAATATTGCAACTAAGAAAAATGCAGAAAATTATAGACGGAAAATGCGTCAGTTAAGATGAACTAAAAGTAGGACAATTATGTTTAATTTTTATTTCTTACTTACACAATTATAAACAATACAACAGAGAAATTACTTACTAGTTGGCATATGGGTAGTTGGCATAATATCTATCTTTATTTCAGACTAGTATAAAACTTGATTTTCAATGTCTCAGAAAATGAATATCTCTTATCCAGTAAAAGAACATTTTTCCCCCTGTAAAATCTCTCTGCCTGCTTTGCATATTTCTTCAAGTACTTATTTTCTTAAACATCAGGAATGAAATTGGTACACCTTGTATTTTTAATAAACTTTCAGGCAACATTCCCATCAAAAGAAGTTTGTATTTATTTAACAGCAGTATCTGTTCCCACCTGGAGGATGTCCCTAAGAAAGGAACTCTACATTATCCTTTCCTCATCTTTTCAACATGATTCAAGCTCATATTATCTGATTTGACAAGAGTATGGATAATCTGAATAGAGTTGTATGCAAGATACTCTGTTTTTGTTTGGTTTTGTTTTTATTATTATTATTATTAGTAGTAGTAGTAGTATTTTCATGGTTTCCTGCTAATTTAATTTCTTAGAATCTTATTTCTTGGAAATAAGATCTTTGTTGTAATTCTGTTTAATTCTGTTAAAATATGCTTGTTGCTTGTTTTGTACTATGGTAATAAAGTATTAATAATTTTATTTTATAATATGTTGTAGCTAATTTCAGCTTCTTATAAGAATAATAATAAAATAAGAATTAGTTGTATTAATCCTTATCATTAAATTGATGAGTATCATCACACAGATGACTGAGATTGTTTTTTATGTTACTAAGTAAAAAGAAGTCAAGGGATGAGCTTTCACACTGGATTCCTCCTTATCCAACCCCCTTGGAGATATCTATCTATCTATCTATCTATCTATCTATAATATATATAATATATATATGTTTTTGTTTTTTTTCCTAACACTTGGCTTTTTTTTTTTTTTTTTTTTTTTTTTTTTTTTTTTTTCAAATGACTCATTATCTCCTTCCAAGACAGTCTAGGTGCTAGAGAGGAATTGCCCTGACAACTATTTGGCTCAATTGCAGACTAGTTTGGCTTCATTTGTCTTTTTTATTATTATTATTTTATTATTATTATTTTTTCTTTAACAATTTAGATATATCCAGCACCTTCTTTTGGTAGTTATCTTGTAATTTCAAAATTTATTGTCAGATCATTCTCTAGATCATTCTCTATGCATTCACTTTCATCTCCAGTGATTAACTAAACATAAACATTCACCACATAAGATATGATAAAACAAGCTGTTGGATGAATATTCTATTTGAAAATATTCTAGTCAAGTAACTATCAAAACAAACAAAACAAACAACAACAACAAAACAAAACAAAGTCCTGCTCCTGGGATGGGGCAACCCTGGCTATATGTTCAGACTGGGTGAGGAGATGCTGGAGAGGAGTCCTGCAGAGAGGGATCTGGGGGTTGTGATTGACAGCAAATTGAATATGAGCCAGCAGTGTGCCCTGGCAGCCAGGAAGGCCAACCGTATCCTGGGGTGCATCAAGCATGGCATTGCTAGTTGGTTGAGGGAAGTGATGGCCCTGCTCTACTCTGTGCAGGTATGGCCTCATCTCAAGTACTGTGTGCAATTCTGGGCACCACAGTACAAAAAGTACATAATCTGTTGGAGAGTGTGCAGAGGGTGTTTAAGATGGTGCAGAGGGTGTTTAAGATGGTGAAGGGGCTAGAGGGGAAAACGCATGAGGAGTGGCTAAGGTCACAGCCTGTTCAGCCTGGAAAAGAGGAGGCTAAGGGGAGACCTCATCACAGTCTAAAGCTTACTCGCGACGAGGTACGGAGGGGCAGGCGCTGACCTATTCTCCTTAGTCACCAGTGATAGGACCCACAGGAATGGTGCCAAGCTGAGGCAGGGGAGGTTTAGGCTAGATGTCAGGAAGAAGTTCTTCACTGAGAACCTCTTTGCACACTGGAGCAGGCTCCTCCGGGAAGTAGTCACTGCACCAAGCCTGTCCAAATGTAAGAAGTGTTTGGACTGTGCACTTAATCATATGGTCTAAAATTTTGCATAGACTTGTGTCGTGTCAGGAGTTGGACTTGATGATCCTTATGGGTCCCTTCCAGTTCAGGATATTCTATGATTCTAAGCAAGCATATGTCTGCATCTGAACTTACCTATATAAGGCTTTAAAATTAAAATTAAATACTTAAAGGTTTGAATGTGATTTTGAAGTCTGTCTGTAGAGTAATTCAAATATCTATTCCATAAACATTTTTTTAGAATAGAAATAAAACCAATAAAAATGAATTACACTTGTTGAAAATAGATAATGACGAAGAGAAACATAACAACAAATTCCTAATATACTGGCATGATTGGAGTAAATTAAATACTGAGATAGATGTCCCTGTTAGTATTATTATATTGTTAAAGCATGATTTCATAGTTTTCAAATTATTTTTTTTTTTTGATATGTAATGTTCTTTTACTGTCTCTTTAAGATTAAAACTTTAAAATACACCTGATGTAACCTAAAAATTCCAGAATGTTTTCATACCTCTTCCATCCTTAGCTGAAGCTTGTATGCCTACTGCAATATGCAAAGTTTCTGTCTTGCTAGTGAGATAAGGGCAATTAAGCTCTGAAATAGCACATCATTATTTTTGGCATTATGTATATAATGCACAAGTTTGAAGAAATAAGAGATTAACTACTTGTTTAAGAAAGTCTGGAAAGCAATCCAGATCTTCTCAGTCTCTGCTCACAGAATTTCTGATTGGCTGAATGGCAATTGTTTGTCTTGCAGGCTGTGTGAGAATAACTTTATTTACATATTTATAAAATATTAATATATACATTTATAAACTTATAAAATACCAATCCTATGTTGCAAATCGAAATATTTGAAATGAAGAATCCCAGTGCAACTGGTCAGATTCCCAAAAATGTAAATAATTCCCTTTACTGAAACAGAACAGATAAATTGTAAATATATATGTGTACTGTTTTCCAACTATACAAGTAGCAATATATATATATGTATTTAGTCACAATAAACAACAAAAAAAAAATGCTTCACCATGAGATTTAGGTGAGGCCACTTAATGTGGTCTAAAATCTGTTAAGAGGGAGACTGTTTTGTTCCCTCATCTTCATTTTTTCAGTCCACATTTGAGAGGAAATTGAGATGAAGCAATTCACCTTAATAGCTATAATGGACTGAGCAGAAGTATTAATTCTTTGATGTTTAACTTTTCTAACTCAGGATAAAATACTTTTAGGCAACTCAGAAAACAGTGAGAGATGTTAACTTTCATAATACAATGTACAGTACAATCTTTGTGAAAACATATTTAGGAACATGCAAATAAATATTTCAAAACTCAGGTCTTAAAATTAATTTCTTAAATATTTGTCAATGCAAATGTAAATGAAAACTGAAGAAAAACTGAAAGGAGTTGATCCTGGACAATTTGTGTATGTCACATATTCATTAGAAGTGGGGTTTAATCTGACAAAATTCAGTGACCTATCATGTAAAGTTTCATCAGTTCAACCATTTTTACAGGAGATTTCAGCAGACAGTAAGGTCTTCATCATGTTTACAACCAGAGTAAGTTCTCAGCTGTAATGTGAAAATATGGTATAAGGGTGAATGACCATTTCCTGTTTCATATATTTATATATGTATTTCATATATTTAGATATGTATATCTTATATATATGTATTACAAAATTGGAAACTGGAAGAAGTTGAAGACATAGGAAATACGTGGATATAGAGATACATAAGTTAGGAATATATCTATTCCTAGATATAGGAAACATAATATCAAATATATGAATGAAATCACTTTTAAGAGCCATTGAGCCAAAACACTTGTTTTCTTGGTAAATAAATCAAAATACAATCACTAACGTACAACCACACCAAGAAAAGCATATTGTTCAGGACAGAGAATTATTATAATTTTATCTTGAAGAAGATAGTGTAGCACTGAGCTAAAGAGATCAAAGGACACAAAAGATGAAAGCAAGAATGAGGAAGTGGCCTGAAAGAAGATTGTAACTGACCCATAGTAAGCTTTTGCTCATTAAGGGTCGCTCCCATCCAAATGGAAATGTATATGGGAACAGGTCCCCTGAAGCCCCACCTCTACCTCCTCCCTCAATGAGCCCATGCAACACACAGAGTCAAGAGGAAAAATGCTAGGTGAGCTAGGACAGCCAATTACAAGTTTCACAACTTGGCTGTGTAAATGACTGTACTACAAGTGGGAGGTATACTTGCTTTGTGAAAGATTTCCACATCAGGAGAAAGATTTCTCCTGATGATTCTGTTTAGAATTAAACAAAAGACATTTGTGTGAATTCTGACTCTGTGTGGTGGCTGTGTGCACCAGGTACGAACCTATATGTAACAGCTGAATTTCTTTAGCTTCTTATATTTAAAAAGGTACCTAGATGTTGGACAGGTAGAAAAAAATCAATCTAAATATATATATATTTTCTAATAATAATGTCTAAATATGTTATGTCTCCAAGCTGTTTTCAGGCTGCTTAAACCTGGACTCATCTGATTTTCCCTTTTGAGACAGGAAAGAAAGAAGGAAGGTTGATCTAAAAACATGATTGGGAATATTTTAATTTTCTCAGATATTTTTATTACTGGAATTTAAAAATGTGTATTTTAATGCCAATTTATCACTGCCAAGTAAATATCAGAATATCACTGTCATCAACAAATAAATAGAATTATGAATAAGTACAGTTCATGGTGGACATATGGAAAAGCCAGACACTTTGAATGCCACCAATCAACTATTACAATGGAAGGCTTCAGAAGAGGTAGGAATTGATGACTGAAAGCTTCATTTTAGTATTTTAACCATAATAACGCTATATCATATATATATATATATAAATATATCATTAACACAGATGTATTATTTAATGATTAGCTTGGAGACTATCAAGTATGATGGACTTGTGATGTCTGTGTCATCCACAGCTCATACTTGCAACTTCTATTCACTTAAAGAAATCTTATTTCATGAAATCTTACTTCATAGGTGACCTTGGCTTTAGTGTGTATATTTTTGACTGCTTTATGCCTGAAACATGTATAACCTTGGACTGTTTCAAGAGATATTTTCTACCTGCATGATAAACACCTTGCCTTTCTACTTTTATTATAGAGTTACAGGGCCTGAAAAAATATTTTATTAATTTCTTTTATTCTTCATGAATGGAAAATTACACTTACTGTATCTATTTTAAATTTCTTAATTATTTATGAGTAAATAAAAGTCAACAGCTGAAAATAAGCTTCTAAAATTACAATAAATACGTTCTTTAAATTAGACTTATTGTTAAATTTTGTTTTTCCAATGCAGAATCAGAAGATCATAGACTTATTGCAGAAAATAAAATGAGGATCCATGATAGAAAGTCTTAGATGCACAGAAATTTTTTGGCATCCTCTATTAGTCTGAACTTTACTCCATCTGAATTTGAATCACATATACACAAAGACATAGATTCAGTCAGCCCATCTTCATGCACTTAGTGTGGGATTCATTTGTCTTATCTTTAAATATTTACAATAGAGACATGTATATTTGTCTTCCTGGATTATCCTTATAGCAAGGAAAGAAAAATGGGCATTTGCAAGGAACAATTAATCTGATAATGTTAAGTATCTGCTTTATGGTAGAGTGAATCATTCCCCTAGATGGTCCATTGATTATAAAGACAGTCTAAACATCTAAATCAGATGTGGAAATCACAGATGCATATACATACAGATGCATATATATGATCAGATGATCTCACTTCCCAGGTGCTTTCAGGCACTCTGTTCTCTTCAGTCCAGATAAATTGTAAGCTTTCAGAATAGATTCTGTCTTATTTTCAGCCCTGGCCAGACAGCATTTTCCCAAGTACAGTTGGGTAGTAAATACAAATAAAGGATCACTTCTAACAAGCAATTTAATATGGATGAACAGTTCTGGAGAGTAAAAGAGTTTAACACACCTCATGTGCACCCTTCTTTAATAACTGACTTCAGTGCCAGGGAGTAGTCATGGGCATGTTTAGTTTAATTGATGTAGTCTTAATGGCTGTGGTCTCCACACTTGATAGACACAAGCAGGAATTCAGACAGAAATCATATTTTACTCTCCCTATTACTCTTAATCTAAATACTTTAATTTCCCATGGACACAATCAGTGCTAGCAGGCTAATTGGAATTTACATTCCACAGTCACCATAAGAATTAAAAAAAAAAAAAAAAAAAAAAAAAAGTCATTCTTGAGCTCTATTAGCTCTATTTAGAGCAGCATCCATGTCCAGTAAGGAAAAAAGTATGGAATATAAGAAATGTCTTTCATCTGATATACTCCAGCTGCTGATAATTTAGGGATTGATGCATTCTCAAAGCTTTCATTCATTCATTTAATTTACAAGGATAGTTAGTCAGTGTTGAAAACTCTCCAAATTTCCTTAATCTAGTCAATCCTTCATCTGCTTTGAGGATATTTTAGCGATGAGTTATAGATCCCATCTGCAAGACCATTGGATCTTTCTTTTAATAGAAATGCAATGACTGTACTAATAGTATTCAGCACCGATGTAGACAACACTAATTAACACACGTGAAATTTATGGCTAGAAATGTTGGACAATGGAACATGTTTGTGTCATGTGTCATGGTGGATAGAAAATAATGTGTGTGATATGATATTTCAAGCAAATGCACAGAGCTAAAAACATCGCACAAGAAAGTGTCTTCCTTATGACCCAGACTACATACTAGGTACTGTTTTCTCTTTATAGATAACCTGAATTTCAATCATATTATCAGCTACCTGCTGAGTCTGGCAACATATCTAATTTCATGTTGTATCACCTGACTGCCTTTTCTCTAAAAAACACTTTCCCAGTTTTATTGTCGCTGACCTAGCAAAGGTTAGCCATAAATCTTTTTCTCAGCAGGGGTTCTGATGGTTTAAGAGCTTCCCTAATAAGCAATGCTATACTTCTGAGTTTATAACCAAAACAGTAAGAACTGTCTTATCTTTCTGAGAAGTATTTATATAGGGTTGTGTAAATCCAACAGGTTAGTGAAAAATTTTGCAGGTTTTTTGTGCATCTGTGCTCCATGAACTATTTTTTTGTTGTTGTTGTTCAGTCATGTTTTGCTGTTACTGATGAATAGTCATTCATATTACTTAGTAATAGTCTCTGCTTCACTGAAATATCTCTTAAGTAAACTAGAACCAAATATCTCTTGTATGCAGGCTGTTCTTATTTGAAAAAAAAAAAAAAAATCAAAACGTTTTCAGCAACAAATATGTTATAGTTTCTTCCAGTTATTATAGAAACAGCAAGTTATTGTCTGGGATATAAAACAGCGTCTTTAAACTAAATAACTAGGATTCATTCTCCCAGACATAGCTTAAATGTTACCTAGGTTGATCATTTTACCATGTCACTGAAACAGACTGGAGTAGAAATAAGGACAATAAATCCATCTTGTTTCTACTTAAAACAATTGTGCCTGCTAGGAATTACTGTTTTTCAAGTCCAGGAAATTAGTTACAGTCTAAGTGTGATCGTTCTTTTGTTTGTCATGGGAGTGTTCTTACCATACCTAAATGGTGATCCTGATGAACAACCTGATAATAAAATAACAGTGAAATTTCAGACTATCGAAGAAAAACCTGTGCTAATGTTTGTTGTTGTTGTTGTTGTTGTTGTTGTTTGTCATTGTTGTCTTTTTTTTTTTTTGTTTTAAATCCTGGGGGTTGTTTGATTTTTTTTTTTTATTATTTTTTTTTAAGCTCTTACAGACTCGTGTGGGAGACTCGTGTGGGAGGAAAATGTTCAAAATGTATTGTATTTCAATAAACGTCCTTTCTGGTTGTCCAATAATTAGATAAATTTAATTGGATAAAATGTTTTTTCATTAAATGCCAATAGACAGAATAGCATCTCTCCAAGTTCATAATCAAAATCCTATAAAACCAAATGTTAAGCCCACAGCTTTTTCAGAGCATGATATGCCCATGTAATGTTTCAAAGGTATAAGATAAAAGTATGACATTAAAAAATAGAGGTACATGTGAAAAAAAAAAATCTATTTTCAGATATGTAAAAGTAAATGACGAGTCCAATGAATCTCCCAAAATTTTTCCTTAGAAAAGATAACCCAAACCAGATGTAATTATAAAGGAGACAAGGGCATGATCTGTTTTTTATTTTTATTTTTTCTGTCACAAAATCGTCTTATATTTTACATTACAAATAAACCATTGGAAAGGTCTACTCTTTTCAAAAGCACTGCACCTGAAGCAAGACAAGTGCAAAGATAAACCTGCCAACCCTGTTAAGGGCAAATAAAAATGTATAATTTTAAGGTTATATTAGCTAAAGTTCATTAAATTAATAATCAAATGTAAGTTAATTTACTCATTTTACTGGAAGTGTGAGGATATTAACAAATGTTAGATAGTATGCCATTAATATTTAAAAGACATGTAAGATGTTGCTCAAAAAGTATCTGTGTTACTCAAAAAGTATTAGCAATACAATAATACACAGATATCATGAAAGAGCATATGATTCCATAGGTCTTTTTAATTTGGACTGCTCTTGTAGTGCAAAGCTATAGATTCTCTTTAGACTGTTACAATAGCTTGTGAAACCTCTTTGGCAATTGGTTGTCATTATTCACATTCTCTGTTCAGAGACTAAGATAAAATTCATAATTGGATAGAACAAAATAGTTTTGAATACACAAAAAATACAGTGCAGGGGTCAGTTTTCTTGTGTGTGTTTGTTTGCTTGTTTTTCCCCTTATCAACCATTTATCAACAATGTAAAATCAACTGTTTGAATACAGGTTTTTTTGCACTAACATTTGCACTAACTTTCTGTGCTAGTCACAAATAGAATGCAACAAAAAGACGAACCAATATTCCAGTAGACTGCCAATGTTCAAAAGAACATCAAATCTCAACTCTGCAGCTACTATGCTGTACTGCAAAGTAGCAAGAGGTCTGAACGTGTAGGAAACTTTTAGATTATGTCCTTAGGAAACTTTTGGATTTTGTCTTCAGGAAAACATGAGAGGTTAAGGCTCTATCCATGAACTTGACTCAGTAGCTGGAGAATTTTGGTTGTCTTGCTGCTATTATTACCAATATTCCCTCTTTAATGGAAACTGCTGTTGTAGGAATTGATGTATTAGTAAGAAAATGGGATTTAGTAAGAAAATGGGATACTTTAACATAATTACTACTTAAAAAAAAAAAAAAAAAAAAAAAAGTCTGTTTTCCTCATGTTCAAAATGGAGATTATTTAAAAGCAGCATTTTTTCCATATTCATTATGCTGATGTGTTCCTATGGAAACAGGGAAAAAGTTATAGCTCAGTTCTAGGAACTCTTGTTCAACTCAGTGACTAAATCTAACACAATTCTGCTTTGAGTAGAAAGGACCAATTTGAATTCTACCTGCAACGTGTAAGAAGTTTTTGCTTATAAATTATTTGAAGGGGATGGAGAAATACTTTCACTGTGGTGCTCTGGAGAATTAATTATCTATCAATTTTCACCCAGTACATGCACAATACATTCATTTGTGTCATATGTCTGTTTAGAATTAAAAAAAAAAAAAAAAAAAAAAAAAAAAAAAACACCTTACAAAGCTTCTATCTTTCTTAAGGAAATCAATAAGCTACTTATACAAAAGCCAGTGACTGAAACAAACCCTTGTTAGCACAATGCACTAAAAACTTTTGCATGTAATATCAAAATCCCATAAACTAGACAGAAATGTTTTTCATTTCCATTGTTTACAAGAGATAATGTGAATATAGTTTCTACTCAATAATATATATGTAAGATAAAACAGGTTATTTTTAGTCTTTGAAGATAAAATAATGGAGCTTATTTGTTTAAACAGTAAGTTTATATAGTTTTCTAAGTAGATTTGTAATACAATATATTCAGTGGGTTAAGGATGTTTAAATCAAAACATATGGCTGCAATTTTGCTTTTGTTAAAGATTACTTTCAAGTACCTATCCCTTGCTGATCTCAAACACACTGAAATCATCACAATCAAAATCTTCCATGAATTTCAGAGAATTGCAGATGAAATTCTAGCAAACTCAACTCTGTTGAGTGCTGAATGAAAAGTAACTACATAGACTTTAAATGTTTCACTGCTGTCTACTTTTAAGTATGATTTAATGGAATAAGATACACATGTCCATTTATTTTAAAGAAAATGTCATGTAGAAGAGCAGCTTAATATACACTTCATTAAAATATCTCCCCCCCCCTTTTTTTTTTAATTACACTGTCATTCACTCTTATGAAAATCTATAATTTTCAAACATTTATTTTACACAAAAGTATGTTCTATTTGTCAACTGTCTTCTTAATGGTAGGTAATATTAATAAATGTATGTAGCTATGCTATATATAAAACTTCTCAGTCCATACTGATTGGCAGGAGAAATCCAAAGTAGATGTGCATGACTGAGAGATGGCCTCTCTGTTTGTGCCCTGTGAATGGATTAGACAAGGGTATAATTACCTTTGTGTTATTGCTGTTTTTTTTTTTATTTATTATTATTATTATTATTATTATTGTTGTTGTTTGTTTGTTTGTTTGTTTTCCCTGCAATTGAGTAACATTTTAATTGTGGAAAGAATATTTGTCTGAGTTAAATAAATTCAATTTATAATTTTTAATATTTTTGTATTGCCCCGGAACAAATTAAAAGAAACATTATATGTAATAGCATAAACACTAATAAAAATAAGTTGTGAAATTATGGTTCATAAAGCCAATGGAGTAATTTTCCTTGTTTTCTCTAGGGACAGTATTTTACTCAAGGAGTTTAAGGAAATATTCTTTTTCAGAAATGACTGTTACTATTTATAATAAAGCAACACCCCCATAGCTTCTTTCTGTGAAGCTAAGCCTACTCTACAGATTGTTATTCCAGTATATATTATATAAATGAAATTAATGAATAATTCAAGAAAGTGCTAATGCTTCTTATGATATTGCATGTGTTTCAAGTATTCACACTTTTTTTTAATTTTTTTTTCCCTTCTACCTACTCCAGAAGATGTTTAAACATGCATTAGGAGGGACTTCATAAAATGGAATGCAAACTACTTTTTTGGCATTTGGAATTTTCCTTTTGGATTTAATGTCCTAGTATCTGGGAAATATTTTAGCATAATGACACAGATTAAATGTAAGGTAGCTGGCAATCCACATCATAGTTCACTATCAGTCTTGAATTAGGTTGTGTTTATTGTTGTTTAATTGGTTTTATTATTCCTATTATATGTACAGATAGAAATAAGTGATTAATGAAGCTAATACCATTTTGTTATTATGAAATTAAAAATATTACTTTTTTTTTTTTTAATTAAGTAAATAAATGAATAAAGTCCCAAATGCTTTAAAACTGTTTGCTCTGAATAAATGAAATAAAAATAAATGAAAAGCAAGCAAACAAACAACACTTTATTTTCCTTGAGGACAGTGTGATTTCATAACTTCAACAGAATAAAATAAATATCCAGTTTTGGGAAAGTCCCCTTACAAAATCTTTATATCATTGTTCACATCTTATTTTACTTTTACTTCTTAAAAATTAATGGCCAACGAAAATGAAATAAAAATATCCATATGTATAATTCAAATTCCTAATACTTTTAGAAACTTAGAAATCTCAGGAGCATAAGCTGCTTTAGCCTTTAAAAGCAGGAGGCTTAAACTCCATATCAGTTTGAATTCTCTGAAACCAATCTTTGTATGTTAGAAAAAAATGAACAGAGGCACGAACTAGATAACAGCCTTTTATGGGGTACAGAAATTAAAGTAACAGAATTACCTTTCAAAGAGATCTCCAGGGCTTTAATGTAAAAATAGCTATTATTTTATTAGACAAGGCTCTAATCCACAGTCTGTTCAGCTGTACTCCAGACTTCTATAAGATAATCAATGCCTTCAGTGGAAAATGGCTTGATAAAAAAATAAAAATAAATAAAATAAAGAAAATAAATGAAAAAGCTGGGGAGCCATCTTGTGGTTATTCTATTCGATCCTCCAAAAAGAGAATCTAGTTTGCATGGAATTTCACTGTCATCTAACTTGCAGGTTCTCACCGTGGATGTTTTTGTCTGGAAAAGTATTTTACCTTTCTCAGTTTACCTTCTCTGTTCAGATTAAATACATCAAAGTATGTCTACGAAAAAGAGGGAAAAATAAGGGGAAAAAAAAAAAAAGAGAGAGAGAGAAAAAAAAGAAATAGGCCATGTTGCCCACAAAATTTATTTGAAAACACTTATAATTGCTTGAGTTCTGCGTTAATGATGATTTTTACTACTGTTTTACTGCCTTTTTTACTAGATTTTATGCTACTTTTTCTTCAGAAATATCATTAACTAAAGAGAATTTTGTGAGGGAAAACAACAACAACAACAACAAACATTCTGGAATTAGAAAATTACAGACACCACTTAGTGAAATTACACTTTTAGTAATGAAAATTCCTTTAAAGAGTCTAAATTCTGCAACTTTTCCATATGTCAGGTTCTTAATGTGAAGTTGAACTTTTATTTTATACTTTTACATTAAATTTCTGAAGACTACACAAACACTCAGAGTTAAGAGAACTGGTGTCTGCTATGAAATGAATGTCTTGCAACTGTACAGAGAAAATGCTTTAGAAACTCTAAGGGCAACTAGGTAAAAGTGAAAAAGGCACATGTGTGCAGCATTTGAGGAACCATTTCTGCCTCAGCTAAAATCAAATAATTCAATATTAGTCCCCAGTAATATGCTTGGCTTGCTTGTTTCTTAAGAAGACTTATTTAGTGGTATCTAGTTTTGTGCTTACTAGCCTGGACAAGCAGCAATAAACTTCACGAATCACTGCTAATGTCAGCACTTTTGCTAAGAGTAATACCTTGTCAAATATTTTATTATTATTATTATTATTATTATTATTATTATTATTATTATTATTATTATTATTATTATTATTATTATTATTTTAAATATATTTCTAAGTTCTGCAAGGGTAATAGTTCCTCCTAGATATCGTTTCTTTATATCTCAAAAGCAAGGAAACAAAATCTTAAGCAACAGAACAAAGGACACAAAGCCTGTTTTCCTGCAGATGGATTGGTAAGAAACAATAAGCTCTTGAGAACATGGCCATCACAAGCTTTTTTGCATCCTGACAGAAAAACAGGATTTGATGGTTCTTTTCTCCCTCTGTTCTTCCTGTCTGTTGTCCTCATTCTCTGTCCCTTGTTTTCTCCTTCTACTTACCTGTATGTGACCCTAAGTAAGGACATTCTCACTGGGAGTTGTTAAGAGTCAAACCAGACTGAAATGGTCTCAGAAGAGGTTTTCAAGGAGCCAGGACTATTATTATTGACATCTTTATCCATTTCCCTTTTCTCTCCTCCAAACAATTTGTATCACTTCCTCATTTCACATATTTTCAACTTTTGTTCTGGTTGAAGGAAACCATTCCACATGTGTGGCTTTATTATTGAAGCCAGCATTTAAAGCTTTTAAGCCATTCCTAAGCTGTATTTCTGCAGCTACACATTCTGCTCAACCTCTTCTGAATGCATTTTCTTCATCCACATGTTTTAAAACTGAGTCATTTTAAACCCCATCTCACTTCTAGAATTGGTTTTAAATGGAGACATTTACATGTTTGTTCTAGTTACTCTTTCAAATATATCAAGGCAGTTCAAAATACTACTGCTGT
Source organism: Aythya fuligula (assembly GCF_009819795.1). Taxonomy (NCBI): domain Eukaryota; kingdom Metazoa; phylum Chordata; class Aves; order Anseriformes; family Anatidae; genus Aythya; species Aythya fuligula. The sequence goes on along the minus strand of NC_045559.1, from coordinate 167,198,490 downwards.
ATTGATACATACTCTATTGCATTACATTAACTGCAAATTCGAGGCAAATCAAGATGTCTCCCTGTTGTGACAAATGTGATTGCTTTATTTAAAGTTTTATTTATTTCAGTCCTCTTGAAGAAGGGTTCAAACCCACTTTCACACAGGCCTTTACAAATCTTATACCTATATATCTATATGTATAGACTAGTATTCAGTTTTCTCCTGTGCCCTGTTCCTGAATAACACAGTGGAAGTAACAAAGGAATATGAGACTGTATAAGCTAAGTGGATATGATGGGAGCCAGAAATGCTTTTAAGATTCTAAGTCTGGATACCCAGAAGATATTAGAAGACCTACAGTTACTGAAGAAGGCACCTAATGCAAAGGATCCTTCAGTTATGCTGTGGTGCTCTTCAAGAAGGTAGTATACATAGCTTTTATCCATCATAGTCAAAATGCTCTGCTGAAAGTCTTTGCAATAACTCCTCATTTGCCTGAATGACCACTGCTGGTCCTGTTAGGCTTATCTGTACACAAAGAGCCCTTGAACTGGTAATCTTCAGGTTCTACTGTGCTACTGTGCTGTTACATTTGATGTCATTATCACATTCATGTCTAAGTATTACTGCCACTAAATGAAAAAATGATCTAGAATTGTTATGGCAGTTCACTCCTTTTCTCACCACAATTGACAAGTAGTCTAAGCAGTCTTTACAGTAATCTTTATAGTAAGCATTGTCTGGCAAAACTGAAATAAATAAATAGGAAGCTTTTTTTTTTTTTTTTTTTTTTTTTCTGTTTATCACCAAGGTGTTTATAATAGAATTAACTAGCTGTTTTCCATGTTAAAAAAAAAATACAAACTGGAAAAACAAACGAACAAATGAACAGAAAACAAACAAACAAACAAACAAACAAACAAAAAAAAAAAACAGAAAAAAAACAGTGTATTCTGAAGGAATATTTAGTAATATAGTAATGTAAAAAATAAAGAGAAAGGAAGAGAAAGAGTGTTAGAAATAATTGACAAAAATTACCAAAAAAAAAAAGAGAGAGAAAAAAGAATATTTGTGCATTTGAAGAGACAGACATGGACCACATCTGGAAAGAAAAAGAACATTAAAGCTAAAAAGGCTGATGGATCAAATCTGAGATCAGAAAAGAGAGAAAACAGCTTTAAAACAATGGGAAGAAAAAATATTGCAGAAGAGGGAAAATGGAACAAAATTTAAAAACAATAACTAAATAGCAACTAAAAAGATGAAGATAACATTTATTAATGAAATCCCAAAACAGACTAGGAATAAAGTTTGAAAAAACAAACTCTAGAGGACAACACATACAGATTTACGGACTAAGGTGAACAGCTAAATCAAAAAAAAAAAAAAAAAAAAAAAAGAAAAAAATCCTTAACACAGCTTTTGTAAGAGATCAAAACTATATTTTACTCAGAATAAACATTATGTAGGAGTATCTAAAGTACTGGTGTCCGCAGATGTATTGAGATGAGAATATAAGTCTTATTTTATGTTTTGGAACTGTTCTTTTATCTTGGGTCACAGTTGAAATCTCTGTCTTAAACTGTAGTTTCTGATTCATTTGTCTTATATTTATTTTATGCTTATAATTATACAGTACCTGTGGGAAAAGTGCCCATATCAACAACACAATCTGTCACAATTTGGCACAGTTGTCAGTCTTTTCTTAAGGGAAGGCCAGAGATGGACTATCAAGGGGGTTGCAGGTCAAGGTTGAGATGAATTGACAGAAGACTGTGGGGACTCCTGTTCATTGTGTCTTTCAGTATACCAAATTTTGACTAATACTTGTACAGTGTCTCACTTGAGATAGTGATCCTGAAACAATTATTCAAATTATGAACATTGAACTCATCCCAAATGTAGTATAAAATTTATTTAGCTATTGGAGCTGCAAAGCCTCAAAGCACAAAAACAGAGGCAACTGTGTACTTTAATTCTGGTCATGACAGAGTGGCTGAACTCTCACACAGGAATACACACCAATTAATTAGCTATTTATAAAATTCTAGAGATGCTACTGGAAGTGTTCAGGTAACCAGTACTTAAACAAATATAATGGCGTCATAAATAAATATCTTTCATATCTACAGGATATATGAAAATAAAACAGACCATCTTCTTTTTCTTTTGAAAGATCTGGAACCAAAAGTCTTTCTGAGATTAAGCACACAAAATTGCAAATTATGTACATCATGGTTTATGTCAGAAAATAGAGGTATTCATAACAACTGTCATTCCAAATATGGACCTTACCACTTGTTTGAGCAGGGAAGAACTTCCATTAACCAAGCTTGGAAAAAAAAATAGTGATATTATGTGTTCTGTTTATTTTATCCTGAGATTATTATTCATATTGAGAAAGCACTTTTAATGGAGTTTTATTCATTACAGGTATTTTCCATTTTTCTTGTTTACTTGATCTCTGATATAAAACATTTCCAGTGACTTCTAGATGTGGTTGAAAAGTCAATAGTTTATCTCATGAATTATAATGAACTGTAATGAGAATTTTCAAAATTAATGTACTTTGAGTATTCCAGTGGTTGAAGTAATAGGGATAGTATCAATAAAAGCTTTTAGTAATAAATGGTTATATACAAATAACAGAAAATATGTAATTTTTCATCAAAATATAAAACAAAATGAAATTTAAAAATTTTGATGTGCTGTGATATTTTCTGTAATTCTTATTAATTGTTGTGACAGCACTGCTATGCTCTTAAACATGAAGACATAAACCTATAACAGTTATAATAAAGCACCAAAATACATATCACTGTTATGATCTTCATAGAATCATTGTAGAATCATAGAATGACTTGGGTTGGAAAGGTTCTTAAAGATCATTTAATTTCATCTTCCCTGCCATGGGCAGGGATGCTGCCCTGGTACATATATCAGGTTGCTCAAAGCCTCATCCGGCCTGATCTTGAACACCTCCACAGAAGGTTTTGTTGTTGTTGTTGTTTGTTTTGTTTTGTTTTTCATTTAAAACAGTCTCCCCTTGTTCTATCACAATATACACAGAATATCACTGTCTTTGCAGACCTTTTATTATTACTGATAAGCACAGACCTTGGGCACAGGGGAATTGAGCAGCTTGTTCCTGTTTATCTCTTACACAAACTTTGTGGATGGAAATCTTCAAGCTTGGTATAAGAGGCTGCTGAAGGAGGTAGTCTTTTGTTGGTGGGCCAGCCCTGTTCTGATGACAGAACAGAGTCTTGAAGGCCATGGTGCCTTTTGCTTCATTATGCATAGAATTAAAGTTCACATCCCTGAATATGATAATGAGCTTAGTGAAGTACATGATAAACATATATGGCTATATATGGTACTAAACTCTTCACCCAAATCATGCTAAATGTCACCCTAGGGAGGGAACAGATAAGGCTATATATAAGAGTGTTCAGATTCAGTGGGGGAAAAAAATAATAAGGAGAAAAGAAGAGCTGGAGGGGAAGAAAGAAGAAACTGGAAACCTAGAAGAGGTAGTTAATGGACTGTTCTCCTCCATGGAGACACTGTCTTGGTAATCTCTGAGTCTTCAGCCTTTGGTGAGGAATACCCAGGATAGCATTTTGCTAGCACTATTATCATGTATTAGCAACATTTCAATAAGTGCATTTATCGTGGCAATTCAGAATTTTTTATGTCTGTCACCTTATTAAATATGTTCAACTTTGTGAAACTGCCTCAGTGCAAGCTCTTAGCAAGGCTCTGAGACTGGCAAACATTGGACTCTGATATATCCCCTTTAATGTGACACTATCTTTCCATGTAAAAAGCCACTCTGTATCTTTTTTATAAATCTCCTTTCAGTAAATGGAGGGCTGTTATAAAGTCTCCCAGGAGCATTCTCTTCTCCGGGCTGAACAACCCCACCTATCTCAACCTTTCTTCATAGGAGAGGTGCTCCAGCCCTCTGATTAACTTATCAGGAATATGTGTGTTTTGGTATTCTGGAAGCAAAAAATATCTTGCAGTTTTCACATGAGAACGGTGTGAAAGAAAATAATAAATTGTTAGTATCAAAAAACTGTTTTTCTAGTATTAAACTTAAGAACTTAAGGCTGAGACAAAGTAGATAGGACTGAGAAAAAAAAATATGTCTTTATAGATCAAGGTTAAATTTCATTTTTATGATTTCCCCTGAGAAGCATGTATCACTGTATCATAAATATGAGAACAGGATTTACTTTTTGTTATTCAGTATTACATTTTCAAAGTAGCTATCTCCTAGGCTACTCCCATGTTCTTGCTTGTTATGACCATTTTCCATTTTTGAGTCTTATAATTACCATACCATCAACAGAAAATCAGATTAAAAGTTATTATTTCTGAGATGTGAGGATCAAAATAGGTTTTTTATTTTATTTTATTTTATTTTATTTTATTTTATTTTATTTTATTTTATTTTATTTTATTTTATTTTATTTATTTTATTTTTTAAATAAGATTTCTTTTTATTCCTTTTTATCATGTCAGAATGCAGGCAAAGAACTTCAGCAGGGATGAAGGATGAAAACTGTAATTCGTCTCTGAATGCAGGCTGTCTCTCAGATTCAATTGTTGAAAAAGTGACAGGCTAAATAAATACATCAATTCCATTAGCACTGAGAACTAACGTATTATTTTATTTTAAATAATTAGTTCTGTCAGTATATAAGAATTACATAGGACATAAATATTTATCTTTTTGTTACTCATCTACTTAAAAAAACTAACAGATGGGACAGCTGAGCTTTGGTGAACTTTGCTGTAAAGAATTCAAGTTCAAGTGTTCCACTTTGAAATAAAATGATACTTCTCAAAGGTAGCAAGCCTATATAGGAGCCTGTCATTTATTACATATGTCTTTTTCATGCTACTTTATGTCTATTAAATCAATAAAATTGATGTCTGAACACAGAAAAAGGAAAAAAAAAAAAAAAGATTTTATTTAAGATAAAGAGATAATAATAAATAAATAAATAAATAATCCTTAAATGAGTGGTTCTCCAAACAAAAATAAAGTAAAATACAAAAAAAAAAACAAAATTAAAAAAAAAAAAAGTAAAAAAAAAAAAAAGTAAAAAAAAAGTAAAATACAAAAAAACAAAATTAAGTAAAATATAACCAGTGGCATTTGCACCAAATTTCCACTAAGACTGCTCAGAGGGGAGAAGTTCTCTAGATAGAAATATATGTAATGGACTAATGAACCAATTTCTTGATATGCCTGTGAAACTGCAAATGACATCACCAGTACTTGCATAGCTCTCAGCAGGACAACAGAGATGGGAGTTCAGACTTTTGGTTTCATTACCTCCATTCCATTGCTAGTGATGTGTGACCTTCACCAGGGCAGTCTGTAAAGAATTTTCCAAAACATGAGTAAGTACAGTGGGTGATGACCAAGTTCACTGGTGTGAACAACAGTCTTTTCAGAAACATTACCTAGCTTTATACATATAGATTTGGGATGCTCAAGTCAAAATGCCTAGAATGCAGCATATAGAAAAGACTGAATAGCCTAAGAGGTTTATACAAATTAATTTGTATTTAGGAAGCAGACTGATAAGGTTTGGAATATTTTCAAACATTTTATATAAGTTCACTACTGTTAAAGACAGTAGCTGTAGGGTTTTTCTGTTTGGTTTTATAGTTTGTTTCAGAAGTTTTACAAGGAGGAAATGCCTATGATATTCACCTAATGTCAGATCACCATCAATTAATGACATAATTATCCTTGACTCCATGTTCCAAGTGTTAAAGCATAAAACTGGGAGAAACAAAATTTAGCCTGATGCTTTTGAGTACTTCAGGTTATGTATCTGTGAGATTCTGATGAATGAGCTGTTGAACGACTACACAAAGGACTATCCATTGCTCTGAAATGACTCAGCAACGTTTTCTGTCACCAGATGCATGAAAAGGCAGAACTTGCTAGTTGATGCTGCAATCACTGAAGGTATCACTGCTCATAAAAGCAAAATTATCTCAACTGATCATCCACATCTCATTCTCTTCTCTGAGAAACTGATTATGACTGTATAAAGCAAGGAGTCACAGACTAGGAGAATATGGATTGTGGCTTTTTCTCTTTCTTTCTTTCTTTTGTTCTTTCGTTCTTTCGTTCTTCCTTCCTTTCTTTCTCTCTTTCTCTCTTTCTCTCTTTCTCTTTCTTTTCCTCCCTCCCTCCCTCACTTCCTTCCTTCCTTCCCCCCTTCCTTCCCTCCTTCCTTCCTTCCTTCCTTCCCCCCTTCCTTCCCTCCTTCCTTCCTTCCTTCCTTCCTTCCTTCCTTCCTTCCTTCCTTCCTTCCTTCCTAAGGATGAAAAAAAATCACCGAAGAGCTCTACTGTTTTACTAGACTTAAGAATAACATAATAATAATAAATCATAGTCTTATTTTATGTACTTAATTTATGCAATCTATTACTGTCTTATATAACTGTGTGTGTGTGTGTTTGTATTTGTTTACTATAATGTTTTGTCAATTGATGACTTCTGCTAGGGATCTTTCTTGAAGTATGGGATAGCAGTCAGTATAGTAGCCCTAAAGAGGATTCAGACTTTCTCAGCTAGAATTGAGTAACTGCTTCTCATGCCAACCAATGCCATCCATTTGGTAGCTTTCAAAAAATGAATCTTCAAAAAATGAATCTTCATGAATCTTGGCATATAGAGAAAGTATAGTACAAAGAGCTCTTCAAAAAGAATGTAGTTCTTACTTCCTATAAATCTACCACAAAATTATTTTATGAAGTTGGCAGTTTTATCAACTTCCTTTGTAAGCACACTTTGATAATGCTCATTTAATCTCAGCCACTACTACAGTATGTTAGCTATTATATTTTGTGGAATTCAACACTGAAATTGCAATGGGAAGAATATTTTTTTTGTTGGACTGGTACCTGCTGATTGTTTATCTACCAATAGATAATCAAGGATGAAAAACAGGGAAAACAAAAAAAAAATCTAAATTTTTTTTTATTATTATTATTTTTTACACGTAAGCTTCAAACTACTGGAGCCATCAGTGACTAATTAACACTCAATGACATACATCATAATTTTCAGCATTTTTTTTGTGTCAAACAGTACACACAAAAACAATTAAACTTAAAATATACTTGTTAATATGAACTAATAGTTTGCAAGATAGTGGAAGATGACATGAGTCATACATAAGTTTTTACTTTGAATCTTTTTTCAAATACAAATACTACTGGTAGCTTCAAATGAGCAAAAAAATATGTAGGACATTAAACTTATGCATGCAAACATATTTTGTTTCAGTACTATTAATGATGATAAAATGCATACAATTCTTTCTTAACCATTCAATAAGGGTGTGTCCATGGGCCTGCTCACCTCCACAAACACTAAATTTTATTATATTTACCTAAAAAGTGCCTATATTCTTCCTACCTTAATTTAGGCATAACATTGAGGTATTAGCAGCAGTTATTAACAGCATGCATTCTCAGTGGAAACAGATATGTGCAAAGCGTGTTTTTGACCAACTGTGGTATGAATTAATCTATTTATGTACTTATCTTTCATCATTGGTTACGTAAGAGTTTAGGACACTTACACTGCTGATTCCCTCAGCTACTTGCCTTAAGATATACAGAATAAATTGGAGCCCTAAGGCCACATTAGTGCACTTCAGCCACTACCAAATTTAGTAAATCACCTGTTTGCTCCGGTTTCTTAAGTTCACTGTAACAATAAACATGGCAAGAAAGTATTCCTACGTACTTTCAGTGAAAGCAGGTAGAACTTTGAGAATATCTGTACCAGCTGTGCCTGGATAAACATCTCTTCTTTATTGTCACATTCACAGACAGAAGCTAGACATGTTTAAAGATGCGAATTGTCCACAGCCAATCTAATATCACTATAATAGATACTTCAGACTAACTTGTCTTCACCATTGTGTACAACTCTCTTGCACAATTTGAGTAGATGTAGAATATTGCCAGCAACTATTACCAGTCATTACCATTGTGCATGTGCATGTATGTGTACCGTAATTGCTTGTTCACTTCTCTGTTATTTATATTCTGTACTCTTGTCACCTTTTCTGTTATTCATTTTCCCTTTAAACTCCTTTAAATCCCAATCTTTATAGTTTTGCTTAGAAGGATTACATTTTGGTATTTCCAATTCCTTGTCACCCACTTTGAAATCCATACGCTCTTCCGCAGACTCCTGAAACATGTTAACCAGAAATGAATAAAATATTCTTTGTGAGTGTATAAAATTGAGTGATATAGTTCTTAGGTATGGTTTCTATTATTTCCTTTCCCATCCTCCTGCCTTTTAATTGGCAATATATTTCAAACAAAAATTTTATTTTGGGTGTGCACACAGTGTTTTTTAAATCTTCCTTATTTTTTCTAGTTTAAATAAACTTGGCATGAGGCACAAGGTGTTTGCTTGTTTCTTTATTGCATGCACTGCTTTTTTTCATTCTCAGCCTTTTTTCTCTGGACCTTGGAATCTTTACCAAAGTTAATAAGCATATGGGAGTGGAAGAGTTACTAAATATTCATATCTGCATTGTAGCCATCTCCCTTTGAGCCAGATTTTCATATGGACAGTCATTATACATTTCATCGCAAGACAGATGTGGAAATATAGGGTAAATTATTTCCAGTAATGAAAATATCCTTTAGGTCTGTACAAACAGTAACACCGAAGCTACTAAAAATTGCATGAACTAGTGAATATGGCACTGAGAATTCTTTAACTTCTTCAGAATAATATTTTATAGCTTTGACTAAACTAAAGATATGATGACCTGAAGTCAGAACAGATTCAGAAACATTTACTTATACAAACAGACCCAGTGTTGGGGGCTGTTTGTATAAGTAAATACTTATACAATCAGACATCAACTTTAGCCATGGCTTGAAGTGTTCTTTTAGGTTGGCTGTTCATCATGTAGTTGAACCATATGTTGAAATACTTGAAGTAGCACTATCTGAACACAGCACATTCACAATTTGCCACTGAACTTCATATGTATATACACATATTTATATTATATGCACACACACACATATATATACATTATATATACATATAGTAGCTGAACCCTAACTAGCATGGTTTTAACATGACAATTTTGTTCTCTTTGTAAAAGTCTTTCTGTGTGGGGTTTCTACCAAAGTTTGTTTGCTCAGGTAGGTTGCTACATTAGCAAGCTAAGAGTACTTTCATTCCTGAAACAAGATTGATTACTGCTAGATCTTGTTTTCAACCCTATGTTCTACATACCTGTCAGAAAGCTCATATTTTGACTAATGAACAACCTTCTAAATATATGGTACTATCTTTGTATAATCAATTCCTTGAGGTGAATAATGAAAACATTAACACAAAGGATTCATATCAAGTCTTCACCCTTCACCTATCCTAGACTATTATTACATTCTGAACCAAACACAGAAATGCCACAGAATGTCCCTCCCCCAAAAACAAAATAAAAAAATAATTAAAAAAAAAGTCAAAAACCAACCAACAAAACAAATATTCATACCTAAGGTATAGTGGTTTTTTGTTTTTGTTTTTGTTTTTTTCAGACACTCTGATTTCTCAAGGAGTCTTTAATGGAATGCAGACTATTATTATTATTATTATTATTATTATCATCATCATCATCATCATCATCATCTTCATCATCATCATCATCGTTAATTCTTTTCCTTGCTTATCACTTAACCAATTACAATCAGGAGAGTCCAGGTGGTAATCAAGCTAGTATGAAATTGTTTTCATGTAATAATTTCAATGGATGTTACGCGGTAATTACCACTCTAACATTAGCATTAACAGCAGGGATAATTGACTGAAGTTGCTGGCCCTAGTCCAAGATGACCCTATCTATTTCCTACCTGAACAAGCAGAATGGTACTTTTTTTTTTTTTTCTTTTTCTTTTTTGACATTCATGCACATTTATAGCAGTAAGCACTTCAAAGAAAAAAAAAATAAAATCAAATGTTTTTATTATCAAGTCAGAGATAATATGAATGTTTTAAAAATGTTAACCTTCTGCTTAAAAACCACAATATTAGCAGAATATTAATTTCCTGAGTTTCACACAGCAGTTTAATTACCTTCTGAGTGACAAATTAACACATTTCAATAAAAATCTTAATCTGGGCCTTGACCTGAATCTCAGAAAAGAAAGAAAACACAAGATGCTTTTGCACTACTCTAATCCTGCATTATAAATAACAGAGCTTCTATATACATAGGAATGCATGTTTTTGAACACTTCAGTGACCTTTCTGGAAGACATCATCTGTGACCTAAGACTCTACAAGTTCTTTTACTTTTCCTGGACATATATCTTACTCTCAGAAGAGGATTTCTTTAGGAAAACTTAAAGAACTCAATATTTTGCCTTCTTTTCCAGGTTGTGATTTTTACTATACACTTCTTCACAGAAAATGAACAATATTGTCTTCAGCATCAAAGCTGGTATACAGTGGTTGTTTCTGGCTACAAACTGGATGCTGGTTGAGACATCAGTTGCTATCATTGGACCCTGGCAGTTAAGCAAATTTCATCTCCTGTAGCAATTTGTTTGTTCAGTGCACACACCAGCTGCCACATGAAAGTGTTGTGGCAAATGCTCTCAAAAGCTTTCTGAAATTGAGATAGACATATTGCTGTTTATTTCTTCTTGTAGCCAGACATTTAAGTGTAGAAAAAAAGAAAAAAAAGAAAAAAAGTCAAGAAAACTAGCCACTCATCGGCTGATTGGGCTAATTGTAAGAAATGTAATGTGAAAACTTCCTTAATTGTTTTCACAAAGCTATGCTACTTTTCCAGCAGAAGTAGAGGCAGCTGGATAATGCCATTAAGATAAGGGTCTTTTACAGGGTAACTCTTGTTGTTTATCTCCAGAAAGCTATATCTATTTTATCCTTTTGGTTGTACATGTACTGGGTCTGGCTGGAATGTTAACTTTCCCAGCAGCAGCCCATTCAGTGCCGTACTCTGTACTTGTAGCTGGAACAGCAGTGTTATCACACCAGTGTTGTGTCTACTGCTGAGCAGCAGTGGCACAGCATTGGGCCTTTCTCTAACCCTCCTAGGGGGTGGGCAAAAAAGTGAGGAGAGAAACATCACTAGGGCAGCTGACCTAAACCAATCAAAGGGATATTCCATACCATGTGGTGTCACACTCAGCAATAAAAGGTGGAAACAGGAAGAAGAGGGGAGGGGTGGACTCTCGTTGAGAAGACGTCGGTCCTCCTCTCGAACACCGGCTGCGTGCGTTGAGGCCTTGCTTCAAGGACGTGGTCAATCATCGCTCAGTTGTGGGAAGTAGAGAGTAATTTCTTTCCTCTGCACTTCCATATAGCTTTCATTTATTTTGTTTGTTTGTTTTCCTCCCTTTTTCCCCTTTCCCTTTTATTTCCCCTTAGTTAAATTGTTTAGTTCATGGTAGTCTTTATTTAATTATTATAATTATTTCCCTTTAATTAAATTATCCTTATCTCAACCCGTGAGTTGTTCTTTGCTTTACTTCTCCCCCTCCTCATCTAAAGGAGGGGGAGTGAGAGAGCGGTTGTGGGGTTTAGCTGCCCAGCACGGTAAAACCACCACAGTCCTTTTTGGCACCCAACATGGGGCTCGAAGGGTTGAGATAACGATAGAATTGATTAAACGCATACAACTAACACACTTGCTTGCTAGTAACCATGTTCCTTGCCCTGTTAATAATAATGGCTTTGTTCATATGTCATGCAATTCGTGTCATATTCTCCTTTCTCCTATATATCCGATCCGACAAAGTGCTACAATCTGTGTTCACTTTTTTTAATTCGTTGTGCTGCCAAGCACTGACCTTGGTTTTACTCTGGAATTCAGGCTCTGCGCTGTTATCATTTGGGTCCTATGGAAACTATCTTTCAGAGAATATTCAGAACTACACTGCCTTCCTTTTCTCATCTGGACACCAGTTTATTAATAATATCAGGAATGGTACCTTTCCCTTCTTTCACAGTGGGCTAATTACAACAGTTTGGGAGTATTTTGAAGATCCATCTGTAACCCATGTATTGCTATTTCTAATTCTGAATAACAGGTTTCATTTTCTCTCTAAGATTAGTCGATTGTTTAGAAAACTTATTTGGGAATCTGTCCCGAAACAGTCTCGTGGTGAGTGGCACGGTGTGTGGGATGATGTTAGCAGATACCTGTCACGAGTGTCTCCTCCAATAGTTTTGAACTTCACCCCTGAGCAAGTGCTAAATCCTAAAAACTTGGTAGAATGTTTGAGAGTTGTATGTCCTGATCCTGATAATGCCGGAGAACAACAGCTTGCAGCATTGTGCTGGGTCCTGGTTTATTCCTATCAAACACTGTTTAACATCATCCAGCAACTTGAAGAGAGGGAGGAAGTCTCTGAATCTGATGACCAGGTAACACATGCTGTGGCTGACCCAGAGGACCAACCCACTATGGTATCAGTCGCCCCCATAGTCAAGTCAAAACAATGGAAACGGAGGTCAGCTCGTTTAGTAAGGGAAGAAGGCTCTCCTAAGAAGGAGGGAGAAGGGGAATTGGCAGGCACCTCTAAAGCAGAGCCGTCACAAAAACAGCAGGAAGACGAGACGGAAATCATAAAGGAATCAGAAATCACTCGATCCATATCCCTGAGTGAGATGCGAGAAATACGAAAGGATTATGGTCGACGCCCAGGTGAACACATCCTCACTTGGCTGCTCCGATGCTGGGATGCTGGGGCCAGTAGCCTACAATTAGAAGGCAATGAAGCCAAGCAGCTGGGATCCCTCTCTAGAGAAAGGGTAATCGACAAAGTAATCGGGAGAGGAGCACAGGCCCTCAGCCTCTGGAGACGACTCCTGGCAGCTATCAAAGAAAGATATCCCCATAAGGAAGATATTGTATATCACATAGGCAAGTGGACCACTGTGGATAAAGGTCTCCAGCATCTGCGGGAATTAGCTGTGCGGGAGATGATTTATAGTGATTTGGACAATGCCCAGACACCTCAAGACCCCGATGAAGTCCAGTGCACAACATCCATGTGGCGTAAATTTGTGCGGAGTGCACCATCAGCACATGCCAGTACCCTGGCAGCAATTCACTGGGATGAGGGGATGGGACCAACAATGTATGATGTCTCCTGCCAGCTTCAAAAATATGAAGACAATCTCTCTGCTCCGCTACAGTCCTGTGTCTCAGCTGTGGAGAAATTGTCTAAAGGACTTGACAAGCTCGTGGAGAAAGTATATACCCCCTCATCTAGACAGAGTGATACTTCAGCCACTAAGAATCAGCATTCGCCTGCTCAAGAGAGAGAGTACCCAAGACGTACACCACGTGGCACCTTGTGGTTTTATCTGCGTGACCATGGGGAAGATATGAGGAAATGGGATGGTGTACCTACTTCAACCCTAGCTGCTCGGGTACGTGAACTGAAAGGAAATACAGCAGCAAGAAGAGGGGCTCCTAAGAGAAATGCTGCTCCAGTTTCTATTGGGCAGTACCCCAGAGGCAGTAGAAGAGCTGATGTTATTCTTGACCATGATGAAGGGACCTCTACCTCTCATTTGCCAGAATTTGTGCATTTGCAAGAATTAAGTGGCAGACGCTCCAGCCAGGACTAGAGGGGCCCTGCCTCTGGCCAGGTAGAGGAGAGGGATAACCGGATTTATTGGACTGTGTGGATCCGATGGCCTGGAACATCAGAACCACAAGAATACAAAGCTTTAGTGGACACTGGCGCACAATGTACCTTAATGCCATCAGGCTACCAAGGGACAGAACTCACCTGTATCTCTGGAGTGACAGGGGGATCCCAACAACTATCTGTACTGGAAGCTGAAGTGAGTCTAACTGGGAATGAGTGGCAAAAACATCCCATTGTGACTGGGCCAGAGGCTCCGTGCATCCTTGGCATAGACTATCTCAAGAGAGGGTACTTCAAGGATCCCAAAGGATACCGGTGGGCTTTTGGCATAGCTGCTTTGAGCACAGAGAAGATTAGGCAGCTGTCTACCCTGCCTGGCCTTTCAGAAGACCCTTCTGTCGTAGGATTGCTGAAGGTTGAAGAACAACAGGTACCAATTGCTACCACAACGGTGCACCGACGGCAATATCGCACCAACCGAGACTCCCTGATTCCCATCCATGAGTTGGTTCACCGACTGGAGAGTCAGGGAGTAATCAGCAAGACTCGCTCACCCTTTAATAGTCCTATATGGCCAGTACGAAAGTCTAATGGCGAGTGGAGGCTAACAGTGGACTATCGAGGCCTGAATGAAGTCACGCCACCACCGAGTGCTGCAGTGCCGGACATGCTAGAACTTCAGTACGAACTAGAGTCAAAGGCAGCCAAGTGGTATGCCACAATTGATATTGCTAATGCATTTTTCTCCATCCCTTTAGCAGCAGCGTGCAGGCCGCAGTTTGCTTTCACTTGGAGGGGCATCCAATACACCTGGAATTGGCTGCCCCAGGGGTGGAAACACAGCCCTACCATTTGCCATGGACTGATCCAGTCTGCACTGGAGCAAGGGGGAGCTCCTGAGCACCTTCAGTACATTGACGACATCCCCGTGTGGGGCAACACAGCAGAAGAAGTTTTTGAGAAAGGGAAGAAAATAATCCAAATTCTCCTGAAAGCTGGTTTTGCCATTAAAAAGAGCAAGGTCAAGGGGCCTACACAGGAAATCCAGTTCTTGGGGGTAAAATGGCAGGATGGACGTCGCCATATTCCAATGGATGTGATCAATAAAATAACAGCAATGTCTCCGCCAACTAGCAAAAAGGAAACGCAAGCTTTCCTAGGCCTCGTGGGATTCTGGAGAATGCATGTGCCAGGCTATAGTCAGCTTGTGAGTCCTCTATATCGAGTGACTCGAAAGAGAAACTATTTTGAGTGGGGCCCTGAGCAACAACAGGCATTTGAACAAATCAAACAAGAAATAGCTCGTGCAGTAGCCCTTGGGCCTGTCCGTACTGGACCAGCTGTGCAAAATATACTGTACACTGCAGCTGGGGAGCATGGGCTCACCTGGAGCCTTTGGCAGAAAACCCCAGAAGAAACTCGAGGTCGACCTCTGGGCTTCTGGAGTCGGGGCTATCGAGGATCAGAAGCCAATTACACCCCAACTGAAAAAGAAATACTCACAGCATATGAGGGTGTTCGAGCTGCTTCAGAAGTTGTGGGTACAGAGGCACAGCTCCTCTTGGCACCGCGGCTACCTGTGTTACACTGGATGTTCAAAGAGAAAATTCCCACTACACACCATGCAACTGATGCTACATGGAGTAAGTGGATAGCGTTAATTACACAGCGGGCTCGAATGGGAAAACCCAATTGCCCAGGAATCCTGGAAGAGATTATGGACTGGCCGGAAGGCAGAGATTTTGGAGTGCCAACAGAAGAGGTAACCCGTGCTGAAGAGGCACCACCATACAATGAGTTGCCAGAAGACAGAAAGCAGTATGCGTTGTTTACTGACGGATCCTGCCATGTGATAGGGAGCCATCGGAAATGGAAAGCTGCTGTGTGGAATCCCATACAACAAGTTGTGGAAGCCATGGAAGGGGAAGGTGAGTCGAGTCAGTATGCAGAAGTAAAAGCCATACAACTAGCCCTAGATATCGCCGAAAGAGAAAATTGGCCAGTATTGTATCTTTATACTGACTCATGGATGGTGGCAAATGCTCTGTGGGGGTGGCTGCAGCAATGGAAAGAGAGCAACTGGCAGCGCAGAGGTAAGCCTATCTGGGCTGCTACCCTGTGGCAAGATATTGCTGCCCGGGTAGAAAACCTGGATGTTAAAGTACGTCATGTAGATGCCCACATGCCCAAGAGTCGCACTACTGAAGAACATCAGAACAACAAAGAAGTGGATCGAGCTTCAAAAATTGAAGTGGCTCAGGTGGACCTAGACTGGGAACGTAAGGGTGAGCTGTTTGTAGCTCGATGGGCCCATGAAACATCAGGACATCTAGGGAGGGATGCCACTTACAGATGGGCTCGTGATCGAGGGGTGGACTTGACCATTGAGGCCATCACACAGGTTACCCATGAGTGTGAGACCTGTGCTGCAATCAAGAAAGCCATGAAGGTAAAATCTCCCTGGAACAGGGGGAGATGGCTAGGGTTTCAATATGGTGAGGCCTGGCAAATTGACTATATCGGACCACTCCCAAAAACTCGCCAAGGCAAACGGTACATACTCACCATGGTAGAAGCAACTACTGGGTGGCTGGAAACATACCCTGTAAACCATGCCACGGCCCAAAACACTATCTTGGGCCTGGAAAGACAAGTATTGTGGCGTCATGGTACACCAGAGAGAATTGAGTCTGACAATGGGAGTCATTTCCGGAACAATCTTGTTACCTCCTGGGCAAAGAGGCATGGTATTGAGTGGGTGTACCACATCCCTTACCACCCACAAGCCTCTGGGAAGGTTGAGAGATACAATGGATTGTTAAAGACTATGTTACGAGCATTAGGTGCTGGGACGTGGAAACAATGGGACACAAATCTACCAGAAGCCACTTGGCTAGTTAACAATAGGGGGTCTGACAGCCGTGCTGGTCCTGCCGAAACCAAACCCCTACACACTGTGAAAGGAGCTAAGGTTCCCGTAGTGCATATAGGAAGGTGGATGGGGAAGGCAGTGTAGGTTGCTCCTGCCTCGGGAAAAGGCAAACCCACTCGTGGGATTGTCTTCGCCCAAGGACCAGGGTATACCTGGTGGGTCATGCAAAAGAATGGGGATATCAAGTGTGTGCCTCAAGGAGATTTGACATTGAGAGAAAACTAATCTATAATCTAAGTTATATGTTGTAGGAAGATGCTGTAGGATCAACAACAGGTCAACTTTGCAAGGAGCCGGGCAGTGCAACGAGGACTTGAGCTAAGCTGGTGCTGGTGTCCAGACATCCAACTCCGCCTGCCTTGAGTGGCCACTTTGGCAGATGAAGACCTAATCATCAACAGTTCTTATGAACATTTTCCAAGAAAGACCTATGGAACGAAAAGATACACCTGCCTATTAATCCTGTCCTGTTAAATCCTTGTCCTGTTAAAGGACAAGGGATAATGATGAGAATGCTTGTATGCTAAAGTATGGGGATCTGAGTGTGACACAAATGTTATGGAATAAGGGGTGGAGGTTGTACTGGGTCTGGCTGGAATGTTAACTTTCCCAGCAGCAGCCCATTCAGTGCCGTACTCTGTACTTGTAGCTGGAACAGCAGTGTTATCACACCAGTGTTGTGTCTACTGCTGAGCAGCAGTGGCACAGCATTGGGCCTTTCTCTAACCCTCCTAGGGGGTGGGCAAAAAAGTGAGGAGAGAAACATCACTAGGGCAGCTGACCTAAACCAATCAAAGGGATATTCCATACCATGTGGTGTCACACTCAGCAATAAAAGGTGGAAACAGGAAGAAGAGGGGAGGGGTGGGCTCTCGTTGAGAAGACGTTGGTCCTCCTCTCTCGAACACCGGCTGCGTGCGTTGAGGCCTTGCTTCAAAGGACGTGGTCAATCATCGCTCATTTGTGGGAAGTAGAGAGTAATTTCTTTCCTCTGCACTTCCATATAGCCTTCATTTATTTTGTTTGTTTGTTTTCCTCCCTTTTTCCCCTTTCCCTTTTATTTCCCCTTAGTTAAATTGTTTAGTTCATGGTAGTCTTTATTTAATTATTATAATTATTTCCCTTTAATTAAATTATCCTTATCTCAACCCGTGAGTTGTTCTTTGCTTTACTTCTCCCCCTCCTTATCTAAAGGAGGGGGGTGAGAGAGCGGTTGTGGGGTTTAGCTGCCCAGCACGGTAAGACCACCACAACTGCCAGTGGTGAGGCTGAGAACATATTTTGAGTCAGCACACACGCTTAATACATACATTCATGCATACAAAGCTGACCATAGAGATCAACACAGAGAAAAAACATAGTGCTCATGCAAACACAAACAGCATCAACAACCTCATCATGCTCCTGTCTCTGGCTAATCAGGGTGAAATTCAGGCAGTGGAAAATATATAGATACATACATATAATAATAATAATAATAATAATAATAATAATAATAATAATAATAATAATAATAATAATAATAATAATAATAATAATAATAATAATAATAATAATAATAATAATAATAATATATGCAATGCAGATCCCTCCAGTAGTTTGTCTTAGATGTTCAGGCTATCCAGTAGCTGGTCCTTGGATACCAGATCTCCCTTGACATATCAGTCTACAAGGCCTGCAGCCCCATTCTAGTTTTTTGTACTGAAACCTCTTTGCACACATACAGGCATAGAAACACTCAAATGCTATGGATCCCTCCAGGAACCGGTCTTAGACACCAAGTCTGAATGCTGAATGCCCTGGTCTGCCAGTTACCTCATACACAAATAAGCATGCACACATGGAAATGGATTTATCTGCTACTTGGTCTGCACCTGTGGCCTTATCAGTAGACAATCCCAGAATCCACAATCTTCAACTAGCTGGCTTTCACCTTCTGGTTTTTCTAGTAGGCAGCTATGAGACCCTCTGGCCTTGCAGGTTTCTGGTGTAGATTTACTCCAATGCTTATCTCTAAATTCTGTTATCTTACTCAGTTGCTACTTCACAGCTTTCTTCTTGCTAACCATCACACTCTGACTTATACACCCCCACTGTATGTACAAACTCCAGTTTATGGCATGCCAGACACACAAGCCTATATAATCTGTGGCCATTCTATAGTGACTGTCACTTAGACACCAACCATACACACATATGCGCATGGAATAGAGTGTGTTATCACCAAGGGAAATAGTTAGAGATGAGTTTAGCAGTAAGAAAGAACAGATTCCATTGATCAGATGCAAGGCACAGATGTGACTGGCACCTTATATCTTTTACCTCTGTTTTCCCATGCTGGTTCCTCTCCAAACTATCTTGTTCCCTTCCTGTTCCTGACATTGGTCCACTTCCCTACAAAACACATAAGTCTTTTACAACCCCAAGATTCCCTTCTCCTGCATCACCCCTGTAGTTAGTAACCTCGCTCAGTCCATAAGATGACCTGGAGAGTAGCTCACAGCTCTCACTAATGCGTGTTAATGTATTTCATAGTTGGACAATTGCCTGATAGCTGTGACAACTATGGGGCAACTTGGGCCAGAGTATTCAGTCAGCTCCAGTTAGCTTACAGGTATTTTATCAACTGTCATTATTCCTCTGTGCTCCGTTATGGGATTTGAGATGAACTTTTAATCACATAACCTAACAAAAACCAGCGGCTGAAATCCAGTAATCCCTTTTCCTGAAATCCTGAAATCTTTTTTCCTGCTACAAAAGGTCACAATTATCCATATTCCAGAGAGTTCTTTGCCTTAACCATGCCTTTCCTTTAGTTGTACTGAGTTAAGCTCTTTCTTACGCAATCTCTTGTCTATTTCTTTTTCATCATCCCAGGTGCAGTCAATCCTGATCATGTTTTCTCTAATACAGTGCCAGGTGAAGGAAATGCATCTGTATCAGGGGATGTGTGCTGCAGGTGAGATCAGTGTCATTGTCCCCAGAACCAGGGAGGAGCAGCAGGCATTCCCTACAGCATGAGAATGGGGTGGTGGCACTCTGTGCCAGGAGTTCTTAATTCATAGAGACTATCAAAGGACTTAATCTGGCAATATCAAGTAGAGCTGGGTGTGATGTTCCTTGGTGCATAGTCACCACTGCAAGTTTTTTCTGTAACCAGCACCTACCTCCTTTTGCACTAGCATTACTGGCATATTAACAGCATTTAAAATAGTTCAGTTTTGGGACCCTCACTACAAGAATGACATTGAGGCCGCAGAGCATGTCCAGAGAAGGGCTACAAAGCTGGTGAAGGGCCTGGAACACAAGTCTTATAAGTGATGGTTGAAGGAACTGGGGTTGTTTATTCTGGAGAAGATGAGGCTCAGGGGAGACCTTATTGCTCTCTACAACTGACTGAAAGGTGAGGTGGGGGTCAGCCTCTTCTTGCAGATAACCAGCAACAGTACTAGAGAAAATGGCCTCAAGTTCTGCCACGGGTGGTTTAGGTAGGATATTAGGAGACATTTCTTCTCAGAAAGAGTGGTCAGGCATTGGAATGGGTTACCCAGAGAAGTGGTGGTGTCACCATCCCTGGGGGTGTTTAAGGAAAGGTTGGATGTCATGCTTAGTGACATGGTTTAGTGGGTGACATTGGTAGTAGGGTGATGATTGGACCAGATGGTCCTGAAGGTATTTTCCAACCTTAATGATTTTATGATTCTATCATTTCTCATGTTTACACATAGAGTTTGTATCACTTCGGGTCACTGGTACTTTCTGGACCCAGATAAGTTGGAAGCCAGCTCTGAGTTTACTCTACAAGATTCTCTGTTTGGCAGGGAATTTCCCATATTGTCTGTTAATTCCTGAACTCGATTCACTTTTCTTGTAATCACAGGTACTGCTACACACTGCTTCTTCCCATGCTGCCAGGCTGCAAACTTATGATAGTACATAAGAGAAGTAAATGTTGGTAAAATTTTGGATAAACAAGTCATATTACAAGTTATGATGTCTCCAGTGCAAGTGTTATTTTATTTTATTTTATTTTATTTTATTTTATTTTATTTTATTTTATTTTATTTTATTTTATTTTAATTTTTTCAGAGTGTTTTTCATGTGCTGTCTTTGCTATTAGATCTAACAAAATCTACATTAAAAATCTTCTACCAGCATACCTACAATGAAAAAAAAAATCCTACATGTGTATTCATGCACGCACATTACATTTTTGTTGGAGAAACTCTTTGTAGAGGCACAGAAGTTGGAACTGTACTTATACTATAAATTCTTCCCAGAACTGAACTATAAATAGGCATATTTCAACCCTTGCCTAATGTATACTTATTCTACGCCAACTAGAAATTTTCTGAACAATTCCTAAGCATGCTCTGGCATTTACACAGAATCACACGGAATCATATAGATTGGAAGAGACCTCCAAGATCACCGAGTCCAACTTCTGACCTAGCACTAAAAAGTCCTCCACTAAACCATATCACTAAGCTCTACATCTAAACATCTTTTAAAGACATACAGGGACGGTGACTCTACCACTTCCCTGGGCAGCCTGTTCCAATGTCTGAAAACCCTCTCTGTAAAGAAGTTCTTTCTAATATCCAACCTAAACCTCCCCTGGTGCAACTTCAGCCCATTCCCCCTCATTCTGTTGCCAGGCACGTGGGAGAATAGAACAACCCCCACCGCACTACAGCCTCCTTTAAGTTACCTTTAGAGAGCGATAAGGTCGCCCCTGAGACTCCTCTTCTCCAGGCTGAACAGCCCTAGCTCCCTCAGACTCTTCTCATAGGACTTGTTCTCCAGACCCCTCACCAGCTTCATCGCCCTTCTCTGAACTTGCTCGAACACCTCCATGTCCTTCTTGTAGCAAGGGGCCCAAAACTGAATACAGTCCTCAATGTGTGGCCTCACCAGAGCCGAGTACAGGGGGACCATCACTTCACTAGACCTGCTGGCTACACTGCTTCTTATACAAGCCAGGATGCTGTTGGCCTTCTTGGCCACCTGAGCACACTGCTGGCTCATATTCAGCCAACTACCAAACAATACTCACAAGTCCTTCTCTGCCAGGCAGCTTTCTAACCACTCATCTCCCAGCCTGTAGCTCTGCTTGGGGTTGTTGTGCTCCAGGTGCAGGACCTGACACTTGACCCTGCTGAACTTCATGCATTTGCCTTCAGCCCATCAGTGCAGCCTATCCAGATCCTCCTGCAGAGCCTTCCTACCCTCAAGCAGATCAACACACGCACCTAACTTGGTGTCATCTGAAAACTTGCTAAGGGTACAATCAATGCCCTCATCCAGATCATCAGTAAAGATATTAAAGAGAACTGGCCCCAGTATTGAGCCCTGGGAGACTTCACTAGTGACTGGCCTCAAGCTGGATTTGACTCCATTCACCACGACTCTTTGGGCCCAGCTATCCAGCCAGTTTCTAACCCAATGAAGCGTACTTCAGTCCAAACCATGAGCAGACAGTTTCTCAAGGAGAATGCTGTGGGAAACGGTGTCAAAAGCCTTGCTGAAGTCAAGGTAGACCACATCCACAGCCTTTTCCTCATCCACCCAACGCGTCACTTTGTCATAGAAGGAGATCAGGTTCGTCAAGCAGGACCTGCCTTTCATAAACCCATGCTGACTGGGCCTGATCACCTGGTGGCCCTGCAAGTGCTGTGTGATGACTCTCAAGAGGATCTGCTCCATTAGCTTCCCTGTCACTGAGGTCAAACTAACAGGCCTATAGTTTCCTGGTTCAACCTTCCAGGAAGGAATATTAACATTTAATATGTACAGGAGCCATTTCCAAGAGGGCTTTACATGTAGCTGTCATAGTTTGGAGGCAGAAAAAAAGATGAAGACTGATCTGTGCCAATTAGCCACTGCCCAGGGGCCTTCCCAAGCATGCTTCCTACTATATCGGTAGCCAAAAATGCCAACAGAAGTGTACCTTGGTGATTTAACTTTTAAGTTCTTTACTGTTGGCATAAATCATGCCACCATTAGGTGTGTTCTGACAAAATAACTAACTTGGCAAAAAACATGTCAGAGCCCTGAAAAAGACAAGTTAGGAACTCTTCAGGATATAGCATAAACATTTGCAGAGACACACTTTTCTGTCTGAAAAATATCATCTTTTATTTGTGTAACAATTGGGAATAGTTTTTTGATCTGACAAAACCACCAGTACCTACAGATCAGGAATTAGAAGTACAAATTTTTGTTTTGTGTTGAGTTGTTTATTTACATAATTGTGTGTCTTAAGTGATCTCTGTGCAACATCTGGTCTTTCTAGCTGATTTAACAATACTTACACCCCAGGGTTACTTAGACAAGTTTGCAAGTTTGCTTTTTTTTTTTTTTTTCAATCAACAGTGTTATATATATATTTTATACTTGTTTATGTTTTGAATCAGACCAACTAATTACCAATTAATTTATTTATTCCATCAAGAAGCTTTTCTTCATCACTTAAAAAACCTTCACCATTACATGGAAAAATAGACATATCTAAGAAAAATCCCCATGAGGATGAAGAGGTCAAGGGTTTAGCCTCTGTATTTGACTGTCATTGATATACTTCCTTTGTGGAAATGTTTCTTGCAGCATTTGTTGAAACTACTGAAATTGGACAAAACAATTTTTTTCCTAGAATTCAGTGACCACTGTAAGATGTCGCTATCCATTTGTCACTTTAATAATTACTCCTATGAAGAAAGTCACACAACACAATAATTTTAGAATACAAAGTTGAACTTCAGAATTCCATCTTAACAATAAGCTGAAATGTTTTCAAATGATTGTGTTAAATGCCTGACAAATGAAAATGAATAAACTGAAGCATTCATTAATTGATCTTCAATTCTATTCTCAAAACCAACAGGTTTTGTAAATTTTTGGAAGAGTGTGGTGATCTTATAGTTCTTTTAAAATGTCTCTTTATTAGAAATATGAAATAAAAATTCAGTTTTCACAGCTATAATATAAGCAGCTTGCAAACAGACAGACTCCTTGTTACTTCCTCCCAAGCTGTTCTCTCTCCATGTTCTTATTGATAAATTATTTGCTTGTTGCTGCAAAACAGTTTTTCAGACTGCACACAGAATGTGCAGATAGTTCCAGATAACTAGTTCCAGATAATCTAGATTCAGTCTGTTTATTCTGGAAATAGAATTATTAAGAATGGAATATTTAATTTATTCACCATAAATTTTAATATTAATTTCATTCCACTCAGGAGAGAAAAATATCTGTGATAGAAGACATCTTTTGTTTTCAGTTCTCACTTCACTGCAAAGTTAATCATGTGGGGAGAAAGCAAAGTCATTTCAAATAGAAAAGGGCTTCATAAAATAGTACAAAGTATCTAGCCTAATAATATCTTAGGAGTTGCAGTGGATATATCTCAGGAAATAAATAGAGAACAAAAAATATTATTGCAAAAATACTGAAAATCTCAAAAAGTTGTGCAACAGAGGAGGAAGAAAATCCAAGATAAAATAACAGTAACAATAACAATAATAATAACAGAAACATAAAGTTGCAATGCAATTTAAAATCCTCTTTGAGGAAAACAAAAATAAAAAGCACTGAGCAGGGGTGGGGATGTAGGATACTGCTAGTGAAAGGGATTGCATTTTATGAAACATTTGAGGCATAAATCCAGTCACTGGTAAAAGAATTTAAAAGTTTCTGATAACAAAAACTCATGTAAAGACCCCTTTTTTTTTTGGTTCTCATTCTACTAGCAAAAAATCATCAACTTAGCAAAAAATCATCAACTTAGCAAAAAATCAACAGCACATTTACTGACATATATAAATCTCCTCTCCTCTCCTCTCCTCTCCTCTCCTCTCCTCTCCTCTCCTCTCCTCTCCTCTCCTCTCCTCTCCTCTCCTCTCCTCTCCTCTCCTCTCCTCTCCTCTCCTCTCCTCTCCTCTCCTCTCCTCTCCTCTCCTCTCCTCTCCTCTCCTCTCCTCTCCTCCCCTTCTTCCCTTTTTCCTTCCCTTTTTCCTTTCCTTTCCTTTCCTTTCCTTTCCTTTCCTTTCCTTTCCTTTCCTTTCCTTTCCTTTCCTTTCCTTTCCTTTCCTTTCCTTTCCTTTCCTTTCCTTTCCTTTCCTTTCCTTTCCTTTCCTTTCCTTTCCTTTCCTTTCCTTTCCTTTCCTTTCCTTTCCTTTCCTTTCCTTTCCTTTCCTTTCCTTTCCTTTCAACTCAGCTGACCACCCAAGTAAAACCACCACAAACAACAGCTGGGAGAGTGAGGAGTGAGAACCAGCCCTTCAGACCAAGGTCAGTGCAGAAGGAGGGCAGGAGGTGTTCCAGGTGCTGGAGCAGAAATTCCGTTGGGCCTTCCGAGAGGCCCCTGGTGGAGCAGGCTGTCCTCCTGCAGCCCATGGGTCCCACATGGAGCAGATCTCCACACTGCAGCCTGTGGAGGAGCCCCCGGTGGAGCAGGTGGATGTGGCCCGGAGGAGGCTGTGGCCCATGGAGAGCCCCCACAGGAGCAGGCCCCAGGCTGGAGCTGAAGCCCATGAAGAGGAGCCTACATAGGAGCAGGGGTTCTGGGCGAGCTGCTGCCCATGGGGGACCTGTGCTGGAGCAGTTTGCTCCTGATGGATGGACCTCATGGTATGGACCCATGTTGGAGCAGTTCTTGAAGAGCCACTGCCTGTGGGAAGCCCACATAATCTAGTCTGATAGTGATAGGCAATAACTTATACTAATCTCCCTATGTTGAGTCTGTTTTGCCCATTATAGTAATTCATGAGTGATCCTCCCTGTCCTTAAGTCCTTTCCATTGTATTTTCTTTGAAGAGGGGGAGTGAGAGACCAGTTGTGATGGAGATCAGCTGCCCAGCTGGCTGAAACCAACACATAGCTCCAACACCAGGCTCACCAGGCACCTCTCTGGGCTCAGAGACTGACCAAGGCTGGGTAGGGATATGGGCCCTTGAGTAGGCCTAGCTAAGTAGAGCTCATGGCTGGGCAGGGCAAGTCTGTGGGGAGCTGGAGACTGTCCCAGCTGCAGCCTTGCTGGGGACAGGAGTTGACAGCTGTGGGAACTGATATGGGGTCCTGGCCTGTGCAGTGGTAGCATGGGGGACTGGTAGTGGGGGAGTGGTAGCATGGGGGAGTGATAGCATGGGGGACTTTTACTTCTCAGCCTTCTAAAATTGCTTTTATTGCAATTGCTTGTACTGCTTTTATTGCTGGAAACAGGTTGTTGTCATTGATGTTTGTATCAGTTGTCCACTATGACCCTCAGCTTTTTTCTTTTGCAGATAATACTAAATTAGGAGAACCAGAGAGATCTGGACAAATCAGATGGCTTGGCAGTCACCAACCATATGAAATCTAACAAGATTAAGTTCTGCATTCTTACCTGGGACAGGACAACTCTGGCTATACATACAAACTTGGGACAAGAGGCAGGAGAGCAGCCCTGAAGAAAGGGATCTGGAGGGTTTGGTCAATGGCAAGTTGAATGTGAGTCAACAGTGTGCCTTGGCAGCCAGGAGCCCCAGTGATGCCCTGGGGTGCATCAAGCACGGCATTGCTAACTGGTCAAGGGAAGTGAGTGTCCCACTCTGCTCTGCTCTGGTGCAGCCTCACCTTGAGTACTGTGTGCAGTTTGGGGCATGACAATATAAGCACATAAAACTATTAGTGTCCAAAGGTGGCCTACACAGGTGGTGAAGGGTCTGAAGGGCAAAATGTATGAGGAGTGGCTGAAGTCACTTCATTTGTTCAGCTTAGAGACGGAGAAGTGACCTCATAGCAGCCTGCAGCTTCCTCGTGAGGGGGTGCAGAGGAGCAGGTTCTGATTTCTTTTCTCTAGTGACCAGGAATAGGACCCAAAGAAACGTCATGAAGCTGCACCAGGCAAGGTTCAGGTTGGATGTCAGGAAAAGATCTTCACTGTGGTGGTTGGGTACCAGAACAGGCTCCTTACGCAAGTGATCATGGCAGCAAGCCTGTCAGAGTTCAGAAAGCATTTGGACAAAGCCATCAGACATGTATTTTGATTTTTAGGTGGTTCTGTATGGAGCCAGGAACTGGAATCAATGATCCTTGTGGGTCCTTTCCAGCTCAGGATGTTATATGAAAACTGCTGGTGGGATGGTTCCTTGAGTTGCATGAGTCTGACTGACTGCTCTGCTAAATGCAGCACTTTGCCCCTACTTCTACTGAATCCCACTCAGCTAGTTTCAGACCATTCCTCTGACTGGTCAGGATCCCTCTGAATCCAGTTTTTTGTTCTCTGCAGAGCTTAAAGATATCTCATTTGAATCACTCTAAAATGAAAGAAACATCCTTCATTGTATGCCATTAATGAATAGGAACGGACCCACTTGTATCCTGGCAAGCATTGGTGGTGCATTACTACAACCAAGGAATTAATTATTGATAACTACTTCATAAAAGATGAACTAATTTAACTAATTTATTCTAGTGTTTCCTTTCTGTTCTTATGCTTTCACATTCTTAAAAATGCATCAGACATTCACATGAAGGACTGAGTGACAATGTTATTGAGGAAATAGTGGGAAAATACATGAAAGTTATGCATACTGTAATTTAAAAATAGAACTTGAATAATTTGAGCCCTCTTTAAATTTTCTTTACTGCTATTTATAAGATTACTAATATGTTTATATTATATGTCATTCTTTAGCTTTCTTCATTTTTTTTTTTCTTTTATCATCTTAAGAGAACAATGTCAACCCTGTGTGTGGTTCCACTCTTATATTTCAGATTTTGGTCATAGCTGTATTCCCTGAATGTATTCCCTGAAACAGGTTGTCAAGACAGTGACTACATCACTGAAAACTTTTGTGGATAGACTAGCACAATTCATAATCAGAGCCTTAGAGAAAATGAACTATTTCACAAGAAAGAAAAGAAAGTTCCTCTTTCCTGAAGAACATATATTTCCTGAGTATTCACATTTTTATTTCAGTTGTAACATTTTCTGATGTATCTATAGAGTAAAGATGAGACTGTACAGATGTTGTTCTTGAATCTTAAATGCAAATGACTGAATCTCAATAGCAAGAAGAATACCAGATTTTACATACTATCTCACAGACACAAGTGCAAGTAATACAAAATGATATAGATGAACAAATATTTTAAACTTTATGTTCTGGGGCAGAGGGCACATTTGAGATTAGCCACACAAATTTAGAAAATTTTTGCAAATTATGAGACTTTTTTTTTATACAAATTTTTTTTTTTTTTTCTTTTTGTCATTATATGGAATTTTATCACCTCACAGGAGACACCTCAGGCAAGATGGACTTCTGCCTGACAAGACTTTTTAAGTATTGATAAAAATAGACACATCTTTGCTGCCGATTCTCAGCATCTTATAGCTATTTCTATGTATTCAAGACCTGTAAAGGAGAAGGCAAAAGTATTTGCTGATTCAGTTCCAATCTATTGGAAGCTATTAGCTGACATCACTACAAAGTGTTATCCAAAGTAATCATTTACTCTGCTGAATGTTCAATATAAATTTGAATAAGTCTACATAAGTACTGTTATTCTCTGTGGGAAGCAGAATTATGGAACAAGCTGACACTTTAAGAAAACATTAAAATCCTGTAACCCATGTATCACAGAATTTATTGGTAGCCACAGTCTTCAGTGAGGGAAGAAGCAGTGAGCAACTCATGTTATAAAGTTACATTCTTTTAATGAAATAAAAACTGAAAGTTACATTTCTGTAATTTCCTTGTGACTTCTCCAGTTGTTGGTTTAGATTTTCTTCCTTGCAGAAAGGAAATCATGTATCTCAAGCAAAATTATTTCAGGGTGTTGTGGTTTAACCCGGCCAGCAGCTAAACACCACACAGCCATTCGCTCACCCTCCTTCCTACCTCTCTGCAAAAGAGAAATGGGAAAGTGAAGCCTGTGAGTTGAGATAAAGACAGTTTATTAGGACAGAAAATAAAATAATAATAATAATATGTACAAAACAAGTGATGCACAATACAATTGCTTACCACTCACTGACCGATGCCCAGCCTAACCCCGAGCAGCTGGCCCCCCCACCCTGGCTAGCCACCCCTATATATTGTTTAGCATGACGTCAGATGGTATGGAATACCCCTTTGGCCAGTTTGGGTCAGCTGTCCTGGTCTGTCCCCTCCCAGCTCTTGATGCACCCCCAGCCTGCCCGCTGGCAGGACAGAGTGAGGAGCTGAAAAGTCCTTGGCTTGGTGTAAACGCTGCTCTGCAACAATTAAAACATCAGCATGTTATCAGCACTCTTCTCATCCTAATCCAAAACATAACACCTTACCAGCTACTAGGAGGAAAATTAACTTTATCTTAACTGAAACCAGGACACAGGGTAAATAGCTTTCAAACAAAGACCTTTGACACT
Source organism: Aythya fuligula (assembly GCF_009819795.1). Lineage (NCBI taxonomy): Eukaryota > Metazoa > Chordata > Aves > Anseriformes > Anatidae > Aythya > Aythya fuligula. The sequence continues at coordinate 167,169,478 of NC_045559.1, read as the reverse complement.
GTATTGGCCATCTGATAGAAAAGCCATTACAGAACTCATACTGCCAAATTGCAGAATGAAAAATATCTACATAAACAATGCACAGCTTTGGTAGTTATGCAGTTTACAATTGACCAAATTATCAGTAATTTGAGCTGTTTATATATGTGACTAAGAACTCACTGGGTGGTAACTAATGAAGAAAACATGCAGTAGACATCTCAACTGAATATACTCAAAATCTTTTTGTAATTTTTGTCTATCTTTAACAGGACTAAATCTGATTTATTTTTTTTTTCCTTCTGGTGTTTATAACCCCATTATATTATTATTGTGAGATATGTTTATCTGATTCGTGTCAGTATGGAACAAGGCTAGGGCTGCATAGTATGATGAATGTGACCTTCTGTTTTACATACCCTTGTATGTAAAGTCTAAGAAAGTCACAAGTCTAAGAAAAACAGGGTGGTTAATGTATATAATTCTTGTATCTTGCAAAGGAATGTTTTAGCAATTCGTGTCAATAGAGAGCTTGAAGGGAAATGTATTTGTAGGCTTTTCCTTGAAGTCTCTGATATCTGGGGGGTTTCAGAATAACTGCTAACTATTATGACTAATGCATGGGACACTATGCAATTCTCTGATATCTGGCCAGGAGATTAAGGAGACGGGGAAAGCAGAAGAACGACTAAAAGACAAAGCTTGCAGGAGACATTGCAGAAGTCTCTGCCATACAGCCAAGTTGGACAAAGGAGGACAAGAGGGAGGAAGACTATGAGCCTTCAGCACGAGAGACTCCCAGAGACCCCCAGAGGGACCACCGGGGACAGATATGCATGCTCCAGTAGGAGGGTTTGGATTCCGGAAACTAATTATAATAACCCTGTTTGTTTTAGAAGTACTAATGAATATGTATTAGCCTAGGAGCATAAAAATCAGCTGCTTGATGTAACTGGTGTGTGTCTTGGTGGAGCAGAGACTCCCAGCGCACCCAATGCTGTTTGCTTACCTCTATTCCATTAATAAATTATAAACTTTGATTATAGTCCTATTTTGAAGACTGAGCCATTTATTACAATTATTATTATTATTTAGGATTTTTTAGTGTTGTCCCATTTATAAACTTTTATAACCAGTGAATTCCTATTTCTTTTGAACCCTTCCCATGTCAGGTTGTCATCGTTCCTGCTATTACTAATATTTCAAAAAATCTTTTCCATATTAAAAACAAACATTTTCAGATATGTTCTTTACCTTAGTGCATAAACAAATGGCAGTGCTAGTAACAGGTTACAGTGTGGTGGTTTTACCGTGCCGGGCAGCTAAACCCCACAACCGCTCTCTCACTCCCCCTCCTTTAGATAAGGAGGGGGAGAAGTAAAGCAAAGAACAACTCACGGGTTGAGATAAGGATAATTTAATTAAAGGGAAATAATTATAATAATTAAATAAAGACTACCATGAACTAAACAATTTAACTAAGGGGAAATAAAAGGGAAAAGGGGAAAAAGGGAGGAAAACAAACAAACAAAATAAATGAAAGCTATATGGAAGTGCAGAGGAAAGAAATTACTCTCTACTTCCCACAACTGAGCGATGATTGACCACGTCCTTGAAGCAAGGCCTCAACGCACGCAGCCGGTGTTCGAGAGGAGGACCAACGTCTTCTCAACGAGAGCCCACCCCTCCCCTCTTCTTCCTGTTTCCACCTTTTATTGCTGAGTGTGACACCACATGGTATGGAATATCCCTTTGATTGGCTTAGGTCAGCTGCCCTAGTGATGTTTCTCTCCTCACTTTTTGCCCACCCCCTAGGAGGGTTAGAGAAAGGCCCAATGCTGTGCCACTGCTGCTCAGCAGTAGACACAACACTGGTGTGATAACACTGCTGTTCCAGCTACAAGTACAGAGTACGGCACTGAATGGGCTGCTGCTGGGAAAGTTAACATTCCAGCCAGACCCAGTACAACCTCCACCCCTTATTCCATAACATTTGTGTCACACTCAGATCCCCATACTTTAGCATACAAGCATTCTCATCATTATCCCTTGTCCTTTAACAGGACAAGGATTTAACAGGACAGGATTAATAGGCAGGTGTATCTTTTCGTTCCATAGGTCTTTCTTGGAAAATGTTCATAAGAACTGTTGATGATTAGGTCTTCATCTGCCAAAGTGGCCACTCAAGGCAGGCGGAGTTGGATGTCTGGACACCAGCACCAGCTTAGCTCAAGTCCTCGTTGCACTGCCCGGCTCCTTGCAAAGTTGACCTGTTGTTGATCCTACAGCATCTTCCTACAACATATAACTTAGATTATAGATTAGTTTTCTCTCAATGTCAAATCTCCTTGAGGCACACACTTGATATCCCCATTCTTTTGCATGACCCACCAGGTATACCCTGGTCCTTGGGCGAAGACAATCCCACGAGTGGGTTTGCCTTTTCCCGAGGCAGGAGCAACCTACACTGCCTTCCCCATCCACCTTCCTATATGCACTACGGGAACCTTAGCTCCTTTCACAGTGTGTAGGGGTTTGGTTTCGGCAGGACCAGCACGGCTGTCAGACCCCCTATTGTTAACTAGCCAAGTGGCTTCTGGTAGATTTGTGTCCCATTGTTTCCACGTCCCAGCACCTAATGCTCGTAACATAGTCTTTAACAGTCCATTGTACCTCTCAACCTTCCCAGAGGCTTGTGGGTGGTAAGGGATGTGGTACACCCACTCAATACCATGCCTCTTTGCCCAGGAGGTAACAAGATTGTTCCGGAAATGACTCCCATTGTCAGACTCAATTCTCTCTGGTGTACCATGACGCCACAATACTTGTCTTTCCAGGCCCAAGATAGTGTTTTGGGCCGTGGCATGGTTTACAGGGTATGTTTCCAGCCACCCAGTAGTTGCTTCTACCATGGTGAGTATGTACCGTTTGCCTTGGCGAGTTTTTGGGAGTGGTCCGATATAGTCAATTTGCCAGGCCTCACCATATTGAAACCCTAGCCATCTCCCCCTGTTCCAGGGAGATTTTACCTTCATGGCTTTCTTGATTGCAGCACAGGTCTCACACTCATGGGTAACCTGTGTGATGGCCTCAATGGTCAAGTCCACCCCTCGATCACGAGCCCATCTGTAAGTGGCATCCCTCCCTAGATGTCCTGATGTTTCATGGGCCCATCGAGCTACAAACAGCTCACCCTTACGTTCCCAGTCTAGGTCCACCTGAGCCACTTCAATTTTTGAAGCTCGATCCACTTCTTTGTTGTTCTGATGTTCTTCAGTAGTGCGACTCTTGGGCATGTGGGCATCTACATGACGTACTTTAACATCCAGGTTTTCTACCCGGGCAGCAATATCTTGCCACAGGGTAGCAGCCCAGATAGGCTTACCTCTGCGCTGCCAGTTGCTCTCTTTCCATTGCTGCAGCCACCCCCACAGAGCATTTGCCACCATCCATGAGTCAGTATAAAGATACAATACTGGCCAATTTTCTCTTTCGGCGATATCTAGGGCTAGTTGTATGGCTTTTACTTCTGCATACTGACTCGACTCACCTTCCCCTTCCATGGCTTCCACAACTTGTTGTATGGGATTCCACACAGCAGCTTTCCATTTCCGATGGCTCCCTATCACATGGCAGGATCCGTCAGTAAACAACGCATACTGCTTTCTGTCTTCTGGCAACTCATTGTATGGTGGTGCCTCTTCAGCACGGGTTACCTCTTCTGTTGGCACTCCAAAATCTCTGCCTTCCGGCCAGTCCATAATCTCTTCCAGGATTCCTGGGCAATTGGGTTTTCCCATTCGAGCCCGCTGTGTAATTAACGCTATCCACTTACTCCATGTAGCATCAGTTGCATGGTGTGTAGTGGGAATTTTCTCTTTGAACATCCAGTGTAACACAGGTAGCCGCGGTGCCAAGAGGAGCTGTGCCTCTGTACCCACAACTTCTGAAGCAGCTCGAACACCCTCATATGCTGTGAGTATTTCTTTTTCAGTTGGGGTGTAATTGGCTTCTGATCCTCGATAGCCCCGACTCCAGAAGCCCAGAGGTCGACCTCGAGTTTCTTCTGGGGTTTTCTGCCAAAGCTCCAGGTGAGCCCATGCTCCCCAGCTGCAGTGTACAGTATATTTTGCACAGCTGGTCCAGTACGGACAGGCCCAAGGGCTACTGCACGAGCTATTTCTTGTTTGATTTGTTCAAATGCCTGTTGTTGCTCAGGGCCCCACTCAAAATAGTTTCTCTTTCGAGTCACTCGATATAGAGGACTCACAAGCTGACTATAGCCTGGCACATGCATTCTCCAGAATCCCACGAGGCCTAGGAAAGCTTGCGTTTCCTTTTTGCTAGTTGGCGGAGACATTGCTGTTATTTTATTGATCACATCCATTGGAATATGGCGACGTCCATCCTGCCATTTTACCCCCAAGAACTGGATTTCCTGTGTAGGCCCCTTGACCTTGCTCTTTTTAATGGCAAAACCAGCTTTCAGGAGAATTTGGATTATTTTCTTCCCTTTCTCAAAAACTTCTTCTGCTGTGTTGCCCCACACGGGGATGTCGTCAATGTACTGAAGGTGCTCAGGAGCTCCCCCTTGCTCCAGTGCAGACTGGATCAGTCCATGGCAAATGGTAGGGCTGTGTTTCCACCCCTGGGGCAGCCGATTCCAGGTGTATTGGATGCCCCTCCAAGTGAAAGCAAACTGCGGCCTGCACGCTGCTGCTAAAGGGATGGAGAAAAATGCATTAGCAATATCAATTGTGGCATACCACTTGGCTGCCTTTGACTCTAGTTCGTACTGAAGTTCTAGCATGTCCGGCACTGCAGCACTCGGTGGTGGCGTGACTTCATTCAGGCCTCGATAGTCCACTGTTAGCCTCCACTCGCCATTAGACTTTCGTACTGGCCATATAGGACTATTAAAGGGTGAGCGAGTCTTGCTGATTACTCCCTGACTCTCCAGTCGGTGAACCAACTCATGGATGGGAATCAGGGAGTCTCGGTTGGTGCGATATTGCCGTCGGTGCACCGTTGTGGTAGCAATTGGTACCTGTTGTTCTTCAACCTTCAGCAATCCTACGACAGAAGGGTCTTCTGAAAGGCCAGGCAGGGTAGACAGCTGCCTAATCTTCTCTGTGCTCAAAGCAGCTATGCCAAAAGCCCACCGGTATCCTTTGGGATCCTTGAAGTACCCTCTCTTGAGATAGTCTATGCCAAGGATGCACGGAGCCTCTGGCCCAGTCACAATGGGATGTTTTTGCCACTCATTCCCAGTTAGACTCACTTCAGCTTCCAGTACAGATAGTTGTTGGGATCCCCCTGTCACTCCAGAGATACAGGTGAGTTCTGTCCCTTGGTAGCCTGATGGCATTAAGGTACATTGTGCGCCAGTGTCCACTAAAGCTTTGTATTCTTGTGGTTCTGATGTTCCAGGCCATCGGATCCACACAGTCCAATAAATCCGGTTATCCCTCTCCTCTACCTGGCCAGAGGCAGGGCCCCTCTAGTCCTGGCTGGAGCGTCTGCCACTTAATTCTTGCAAATGCACAAATTCTGGCAAATGAGAGGTAGAGGTCCCTTCATCATGGTCAAGAATAACATCAGCTCTTCTACTGCCTCTGGGGTACTGCCCAATAGAAACTGGAGCAGCATTTCTCTTAGGAGCCCCTCTTCTTGCTGCTGTATTTCCTTTCAGTTCACGTACCCGAGCAGCTAGGGTTGAAGTAGGTACACCATCCCATTTCCTCATATCTTCCCCATGGTCACGCAGATAAAACCACAAGGTGCCACGTGGTGTACGTCTTGGGTACTCTCTCTCTTGAGCAGGCGAATGCTGATTCTTAGTGGCTGAAGTATCACTCTGTCTAGATGAGGGGGTATATACTTTCTCCACGAGCTTGTCAAGTCCTTTAGACAATTTCTCCACAGCTGAGACACAGGACTGTAGCGGAGCAGAGAGATTGTCTTCATATTTTTGAAGCTGGCAGGAGACATCATACATTGTTGGTCCCATCCCCTCATCCCAGTGAATTGCTGCCAGGGTACTGGCATGTGCTGATGGTGCACTCCGCACAAATTTACGCCACATGGATGTTGTGCACTGGACTTCATCGGGGTCTTGAGGTGTCTGGGCATTGTCCAAATCACTATAAATCATCTCCCGCACAGCTAATTCCCGCAGATGCTGGAGACCTTTATCCACAGTGGTCCACTTGCCTATGTGATATACAATATCTTCCTTATGGGGATATCTTTCTTTGATAGCTGCCAGGAGTCGTCTCCAGAGGCTGAGGGCCTGTGCTCCTCTCCCGATTACTTTGTCGATTACCCTTTCTCTAGAGAGGGATCCCAGCTGCTTGGCTTCATTGCCTTCTAATTGTAGGCTACTGGCCCCAGCATCCCAGCATCGGAGCAGCCAAGTGAGGATGTGTTCACCTGGGCGTCGACCATAATCCTTTCGTATTTCTCGCATCTCACTCAGGGATATGGATCGAGTGATTTCTGATTCCTTTATGATTTCCGTCTCGTCTTCCTGCTGTTTTTGTGACGGCTCTGCTTTAGAGGTGCCTGCCAATTCCCCTTCTCCCTCCTTCTTAGGAGAGCCTTCTTCCCTTACTAAACGAGCTGACCTCCGTTTCCATTGTTTTGACTTGACTATGGGGGCGACTGATACCATAGTGGGTTGGTCCTCTGGGTCAGCCACAGCATGTGTTACCTGGTCATCAGATTCAGAGACTTCCTCCCTCTCTTCAAGTTGCTGGATGATGTTAAACAGTGTTTGATAGGAATAAACCAGGACCCAGCACAATGCTGCAAGCTGTTGTTCTCCGGCATTATCAGGATCAGGACATACAACTCTCAAACATTCTACCAAGTTTTTAGGATTTAGCACTTGCTCAGGGGTGAAGTTCAAAACTATTGGAGGAGACACTCGTGACAGGTATCTGCTAACATCATCCCACACACCGTGCCACTCACCACGAGACTGTTTCGGGACAGATTCCCAAATAAGTTTTCTAAACAATCGACTAATCTTAGAGAGAAAATGAAACCTGTTATTCAGAATTAGAAATAGCAATACATGGGTTACAGATGGATCTTCAAAATACTCCCAAACTGTTGTAATTAGCCCACTGTGAAAGAAGGGAAAGGTACCATTCCTGATATTATTAATAAACTGGTGTCCAGATGAGAAAAGGAAGGCAGTGTAGTTCTGAATATTCTCTGGAAGATATTTTCCATGGGACCCAAATGATAACAGCGCAGAGCCTGAATTCCAGAGTAAACCCACGGTCAGTGCTTGGCAGCACAGCGAATTAAAAAAAGTGAACACATATTGTAGCACTTTGTCGGATCGGATATATAGGAGAAAGGAGAATATGACACGGATTGCATGACATATGAAGAAAGCTATTATTAACAGGACAATGTACATGGTTACTAGCAAGCAAGTGTGTTAGTTGTATGCGTTTAATCAATTCTATTGTTATCTCAACCCTTCGAGCCCCATGTTGGGTGCCAAAAAGGACTGTGGTGGTTTTACCGTGCTGGGCAGCTAAACCCCACAACCGCTCTCTCACTCCCCCTCCTTTAGATGAGGAGGGGGAGAAGTAAAGCAAAGAACAACTCACGGGTTGAGATAAGGATAATTTAATTAAAGGGAAATAATTATAATAATTAAATAAAGACTACCATGAACTAAACAATTTAACTAAGGGGAAATAAAAGGGAAAAGGGGAAAAAGGGAGGAAAACAAACAAACAAAATAAATGAAAGCTATATGGAAGTGCAGAGGAAAGAAATTACTCTCTACTTCCCACAACTGAGCGATGATTGACCACGTCCTTGAAGCAAGGCCTCAACGCACGCAGCCGGTGTTCGAGAGGAGGACCGACGTCTTCTCAACGAGAGCCCACCCCTCCCCTCTTCTTCCTGTTTCCACCTTTTATTGCTGAGTGTGACACCACATGGTATGGAATATCCCTTTGATTGGCTTAGGTCAGCTGCCCTAGTGATGTTTCTCTCCTCACTTTTTGCCCACCCCCTAGGAGGGTTAGAGAAAGGCCCAATGCTGTGCCACTGCTGCTCTGCAGTAGACACAACACTGGTGTGATAACACTGCTGTTCCAGCTACAAGTACAGAGTACGGCACTGAATGGGCTGCTGCTGGGAAAGTTAACATTCCAGCCAGACCCAGTACATACAGTCATTGTACTAACCTGGTAAACCTTGGAGCTGACAGTTTTCATGCTTTGAACATGTCTTGGTGTTTGCTTAATGTGGCTTATTTAGCTGTAACAAACAGTAAAAAATGAAAATTATGTGTTGTATTTTTGATTTGTTTTGTATAATTAGGTGGCATAAATATAATTGTTAAATATACAGAAGTAACAAGTAGCTGTTCCCAAAGTTACTTTTTCACCCAAGCTACAGATCACCAATTGTCAATTATTCAAAGCTAAAGAAACGCAGACTTGTGTACTGGGTCTGGCTGGTCTGGCTGGAATGTTAATTTTCCCTGCAGCAGCCCATACTGTGCTGTGCTCTGCACTTGTAGCTGGAACAGCGGTGTTATCACACGTGTTGTGTCTACTGCTGAGCAGTGCTGGCACAGCATCAGGACTCTCTCTAACCCTCCTAGGAGGTGGGCAAAAAGTGAGAAGAGAAACATCACCAGGGCAGCTGACCTAAACCAACCAAAGGGATATTCCATACCATGTGATGTCACACTCAGCAATGAAAGGTGGAAACAGGAAGAAGAGGGGAGGGGTGGGCTCTCGTTGTGAAAATGTCGGTCCTCCTCCCAGACACCAGCTATGTGAGTTGAGGTCCTGCTTCAAGGACGTGGTCAATCATCGCTCATTTGTGGGAAGTAGAGAGTAATTTCTTTCCTCTGCACTTCCACATAGCCTTTATTATTTTTGTTTGTTTTCCTCCCTTTTTTTCCTTTCCCCCTCCCTTTTCCCCTTTCCTTTTCTTCTTCCCTTTAGTTAAATTAGATGTGGGGGGAAACTTAGTTACAAGAGATAAGGAAAAGGTGGAGGCACTTGATGCCTTCTTCGCCTCAGTCTTTAGCGGCAATACCAGCTTTTCTCTGGATACCCAGTACCCTGAGCTGGTGGAAGGGGATGGGGAGCAGGATGTGGCCCTCACTATCCATGAAGAAATGGTTGGTGACCTGCTACGGCACTTGGACGTACACAAGTCGATGGGGCCAGATGGGATCCACCCAAGGGTACTGAGAGAACTGGCAGAGGAGCTGGCCAAGCCACTTACCATCATTTATCAACAGTCCTGGCTATCGGGGGAGGTCCCAGTTGACTGGCGGCTAGCAAAAGTGACGCACATCTACAAGAAGGGCCGGAGGACAGATCCGGGGAACTACAGGCCTGTCAGTTTGACCTCAGTGCCAGGGAAGCTCATGGAGCAGATCCTCTTGAGAGTCATCACACAGCACTTGCAGGGCCACCAGGTGATCAGGCCCAGTCAGCATGGGTTTATGAAAGGCAGGTCCTGCTTGACGAACCTGATCTCCTTCTATGACAAAGTGACGCGTTGGGTGGATGAGGAAAAGGCTGTGGATGTGGTCTACCTTGACTTCAGCAAGGCTTTTGACACCATTTCCCACAGCATTCTCCTTGAGAAACTGTCTGCTCATGGCTTGGACTGGCGCACACTTCGTTGGGTTAGAAACTGGCTGGATAGCTGGGCCCAAAGAGTCGTGGTGAATGGAGTCAAATCCAGCTTGAGGACAGTAACTAGTGGTGTTCCCCAGGGCTCGGTGCTGGGGCTGGTCCTCTTTAATATCTTCATTAATGATCTGGATGAGGGCATTGATTTTACCCTTAGCAAGTGTCGCGTTAAGGGGTGTAGCTGATTAACCGTTACGGGCCCGGTCAGATTCAGGTTACTGAACCAGTCGGACATTCACCAAAAACACATTAACCGTCTGGGGGTCCAGTCAGACATTCACCAAAAACGCATTAACGGCCTGGGGGTCCGTTCAGGCATTCACCAAAAATGCATTAACCGCCTGGGGGTCCGTTCGGACATTCACCAAAAATGCATTAACCGCCTGGGGGTCTGGTTAGATTCAGAACGCTGAACTATCACGGATAACCACCCTCACCCTCGTTGCACTCAATGAGAGTTATCACAATGCAATCAAGTATGGTTTATTACAGCAACAGATAATCAGGTTCTTTTGGATTGCCGGCGATAGTGACTGTCTGCAAAAGCAAGCTAGTATGCATAAAATACACAGGTGTTATAGGTGTTATAGGTGTTACAGATGTTATAGATGTTGTAGGTGTTTACAGGTGTTATAGATGTTATAGATGTTACAGGTGTTACAGATGTTATAGATGTTACAGGTGTTACAGGTGCGCAGCCTAGAAATAAACGCGTTAAAAAGAATCAGAGACTCTATAGAGATTTATAAGCAAGTATTTAGATCTCACCCAAAGGCGTCCCAATGGGGGGGGAAGAGAGGCTCAGCCCGTCGACTGATCCCAGGAGTCAGGAGGTCCTAAGGATGTTGTCCTCGGGATGGTATCTCCCCTGACGGTGGTATCTTCCCTAACATCCCCTTTCTCTTGGGCCAATTTATATTATTTTCTATCTTTTAGGTAGAGCTTGAGTGGCTCTAGTCAAGCATATCTTAGTTATGATTGGTGTAAAGTTTTCCCGTCTCCGTTTAAAGTAATAGGCTCCGAGGAATTCAGAGCGCATGCTCAGTGAGGGGTGGTCGCACCTTGGAGGCGGGTAGCTTTTGGGATGGAGGTGTGTTTTGGTATTATAATGATATTATAATGAGCAAAAAGTACACTAGGGTACAGCATTTGTCAAAACATGACAGGTCTTTGGCTTAGGGTGGCAAAAAGTGCAGCTGTGTGCACAAGAACAATCGAGGCCCCATCTGATTACAGAGCCTAGCCGTGGTGTCTCCACTCCACTCTACGCTCCGTGCTGTTCCTTAGAGCTAGCACACCAAGTTTCCCCAGCGCGATAGCATCAAAGGTTGGGAGCCTAGGGAACGCTCAGATAATGCAGTTATGCCCTACCCTGAAAGCCTCTTCAATGCTGTACCTTTTCCTAAAAATGTGAATGTTAGTTTTATTTTCCTAGTTACTTCAGGCATTTACACCACATAATCCACCCCGTGACTATAGTCACTCAAGCTTCACAACAGTTGGAATATGTCGGGGATATCACATACATTCTCGGATTGAGGTTTATCGAGTGTATGTACATTGTGTAGAGATGCTAAGTGTTTCATCATAAACCAGAGTTTAACATACAAACTAATTGTCAGTATAAAACATAATACAGTGAGTATTAGCAGAACAGTAACAGGGTGAAGCATCTTGTTGAAGATTCCCTTGGCAGCTGGCGACCATCCAAACAAAGTGTCCCACCAACGGTGTCTCTCATCTCTCTGAGAGTAATCAGAGTCTTTTGTCCATTTTCTCGGACCTGTGTCATCAGCTGCTTCAGGTCCTCATGTACCAGCAATTTCTTCACCAAGGTAAGGTTCATTCCAATAGGAGTAGGCAGCAGTTCATGAAGCAGAATACAATTAGATGCAATAAGTTGATAAGAAGTGACAGGAACTGAGTATTTAAAATCACATCCTAGAATTTTGGTAAAATTGCAAACACAAACATTAGAGTGATTATTGATATCTACCACTGCATTATCTACGACTATAGAATCACAATGAGTTCTCATGCAAACACAACCTTTCCCAATATATACAAGTACAGTTTCAAGGGTTTCATTAGGATGTATCTCAAAGTGGCAAATATTTTGCTCAATGTCAAGACAAATGTCTTGGGATTCCAGCGTGTTACTTTCACAGATGAAACCTTTTTGTTCACGCACAATGCATGCTTTTACATCAATTGTTTGCCACTTTCCTCCCTTTTGATGGGCCCATACTTTATGCTCTTTAGGATAAAGTATAGTTCCATTATGATTGAGTCCTAATGCAATGATTGGCTATACATTGTATACAGTGGCATTACTTATAGTAAGTATAAAGGCAACAATTTTATCATTTTCTGCATAATGGGTAAAGTTGACTAATTGCCATCATGCTTGAAATTCTTTTTCAAATTCTGAAGCATTATCCCAAATCAATTTTCGAATTTCAGTGGGCAAAGTTACTCCTTCTCCCTCTCCAATAATAGCTGCTGCTACAGATTGTATCCATAACTGTGCTTGGATACAGCTCAAGGCAAGGGAGGTATTGCCTTGGGCTTTTCCAAGGGCATTTACAATTAATTGATGATCATTTTCCTCAATTTGTTCCCAATGGGGTAAAATATCTGATAGAAGCCATTGATTTGCTCCTAAAGCCAATAAAGTTGATTTTATTGGTTGTTCCAGTTTCCTTAGGTCATCTGTAGTAGCAGTTATTCTACTTATTAAAACCTCAGCATCAATGCTATTTAATATACCTAATCCTGTCCCTAATAACCCAGTTGCATCCCGTGGCCCTCTTTTAGGGACCAACTAGGGTCAAAGAGAATTTGTTGTTGAATTATGTAAGGGCCTGTATTGAAGATGGAAGGAGTTAGACCAATGGGAGGCTGAGTCGGTTCGTTTTCAAATATCTGCGGAGGCAGAGGCTTCTTATCCTTTGTAATTCAAATAATATTTCTGTGCCTCTGTAACCCCAAAGACAGTACACAATTATAGGTTTGGTGAATCAATGTATACTGTCTTAATTTCAGTCAGCCGATTATAAGTGGATCGGTTAGTTATTCGGCAACCAATTTGTATTGTCTGTCCAGACATGGCTTGAAGTTCAGCCATTCTTAGAGAATCATTCCAACTCCATTCATCTTTTGAAAATATTTTGTTTCCATGTAGAACTAAAGTAGAGAGATTTAGGTCCTTTCTGTTTTGAGATGTTCCAGTGACTGTGCTATACTGTGACAATACATGGTTAGATGCCATGGTGAAACACCTCAGCTCCATGCACAGCCACAGTAGTTAAGTTTCCTTTAAGGTCTGTAATTGCATCAAGGTCAGGGTAAAGCATGGCATTATTAATCCAAACTGTTGATTCGTCATCTTCCAGCTGTCCATATACAGTTTGCTCAGGGTTCCTGTGAACACAAAAGAAAATAAAATATGCTCGGTTGTATTCAACCGGCAGGGTTAGAAAGAGGGTGAAATAGCAATCTTTGATTTCCCATGCATAGAAATATTTGGGAGTAGTTAGCACTATTACTACTGTTAGATACACAGAGGGCTTTCACTATCTCTGCCATGTTTGGAACTGCGGCAGTCAAAGGTATAGTGTTAGCATTCAACTGTCTGTAATCCACTGTAAAATGCCATTGCCTGGTTGGTTCCTTTACTGGCCACACTGGTGAATTATAAGGTGAATGGGTCCTTTTAATAATGCCTCTTTTTTCCAATTCTGTTACCACCCCGTCAATCCCCGTAAATAATGCTGCTGACAACAGATATTGCCGATCATTAATGATTTTAGCAGGGGATAAGGGTATGGATGTTTGTAACAGGCTCAGTCTCATGGTGCCTGAATCCCTTTGATGTGTCGCGAAACTCCACACAGTTCCATCAGGGAGTTTCCACATACGACCATGCAGTATGTCAAATCCTAAAATATTAGTATATGCAGCACCAACTAATACTTCTATTCTGGTTAATTTTTGTTCCTCTGGCAACCAGAGTGAAATTTTTGCAGTGGGGCATTGTTTTTCCACACCATTGATTCCCGTGAATTTAACCCTGCGTTGACCAGGTGTTATGCTCAGGGTTTGTGCTGTCTCATGTGTAATTACTGACATTTGGGTCCTGGTATCAATAAGAAAATTTACCAATATTTTTGGGGGTTCAACAGGAATGGCAATTATAGGGTCAGAGTGTTCATTAGAGAGCCATTGAATTGCTAATACCTGCTGAGCAGGGTGGCTCACTGCCCTCCCCGGGGACAAGAGTTTTTTTGTCGACACCACAACTCACCTCGTTCACTATTAGGTTTCAACCTCTCTTTGAATTTGGGATATCTGGGATTTTTAGTGTGGATTTGGCGGACTCGCCGAGAGTGGTCTTGGGATTTAACACTGGATGAATTAATCCAGCCTATTTGGCATCCGTATTTATCTATGTCTTGTACCAATTCACTCCAGGTGGGAATAGGGGAGTTAGGATTTCGCCTACAACCACTATCATCATCCCTACAAGCAGCTAGTATGTGATCTTGGGTGTTTTCTACAAACATCTTAAGACAATCAGGGAGTCCACGGATGAGAGGGGTTAATTGAACCGGGTCAATAGGAGCTAACATTGGGGAATTCCTTAATTTATCTCTTTCATATATTGCCTGAATGCAGGCTGCTTTCTGTACTGCTACAGCCAAGTCAGCTCCTGGTGTGATGGTTAAAAATAATCCAGGTCTCCAAAAGCCTCCTACTTCTTCCTTACACAACATCATTCGATCTCCTCCTTTAAGAGAAACTCGACACACATACTCAACTTCTGATTCCCCTGACCGCCTTGAGAACTTCTCCTGTATTTTAACCAACTCTGCTGGTGACAACGGAATCGTTTGCACAGTAGTACGGATTTCATCATTATCATCAACAGTAGTCTCAGTCTTAACCAAAGGTCTCAAGGAAATCGATTGAGGTTCAGAATCAGAAATCTCTTCAACACCATCATCACTGTCAGACCAGAAATCACTGTCCCAGCTTTCAGGTTCTACACTATGCAGCACTCCACGAATCTGCTTGACCGGAGCGCAAGGCTGTACTTTATTTAACAGATGACTAACCCTCTCCAGCAATTGTTTAAGATGATTATTCTCACTCACAAGTTTATCATTTTCAGTCACAAGTTTGTCATTCTCAATGGAAAGTTTATTATTTTCATCCAAAAGTTTATCCACTCTGATTCCTAATGTTTTTCCTGTCTCCCTTTCAAAGGCCAATGATGACTTCAACACCTCATTCACTGATTTCAAAGCTGTATGTTCCGCATCAGAGATCAGTTTGGGAGCAGGAGTTTCCTTAGCTTTTTGCCGAGCACAAGACAAACAGGCTCCTAACACAGCACAAATTGCACCTTTACCCTTTCTTTGACCAATCTTTCGTGAAGCCTGACAATGCTCAATGCACTCTACCACTTTCTCCTCATCTTTCCAAAACTTTTGGGAAAACTCCTTCCCTGCCTGGGAAGGGGCACATTTGTATTTTTGCAGACGTTTATCCATAGCAATCCTGCCGACTACGCCAATTTTACTGTCGCGTTAAGGGGTGTAGCTGATTAACCGTTACGGGCCCGGTCAGATTCAGGTTACTGAACCAGTCGGACATTCACCAAAAACACATTAACCGTCTGGGGGTCCAGTCAGACATTCACCAAAAACGCATTAACGGCCTGGGGGTCCGTTCAGACATTCACCAAAAATGCATTAACCGCCTGGGGGTCTGGTTAGATTCAGAACGCTGAACTATCACGGATAACCACCCTCACCCTCGTTGCACTCAATGAGAGTTATCACAATGCAATCAAGTATGGTTTATTACAGCAACAGATAATCAGGTTCTTTTGGATTGCCGGCGATAGTGACTGTCTGCAAAAGCAAGCTAGTATGCATAAAATACACAGGTGTTATAGGTGTTGTAGGTGTTACAGATGTTATAGATGTTATAGATGTTATAGATGTTACAGGTGTTACAGATGTTATAGATGTTACAGGTGTTACAGGTGCGCAGCCTAGAAATAAACGCGTTAAAAAGAATCAGAGACTCTATAGAGATTTATAAGCAAGTATTTAGATCTCACCCAAAGGTGTCCCAATGGGGGGGGAAGAGAGGCTCAGCCCGTCGACTGATCCCAGGAGTCAGGAGGTCCTAAGGATGTTGTCCTCGGGATGGTATCTCCCCTGACGGTGGTATCTTCCCTAACATCCCCTTTCTCTTGGGCCAATTTATATTATTTTCTATCTTTTAGGTGGAGCTTGAGTGGCTCTAGTCAAGCATATCTTAGTTATGATTGGTGTAAAGTTTTCCCGTCTCCGTTTAAAGTAATAGGCTCCGAGGAATTCAGAGCGCATGCTCAGTGAGGGGTGGTCGCACCTTGGAGGCGGGTAGCTTTTGGGATGGAGGTGTGTTTTGGTATTATAATGATATTATAATGAGCAAAAAGTACACTAGGGTACAGCATTTGTCAAAACATGACAGGTCTTTGGCTTAGGGTGGCAAAAAGTGCAGCTGTGTGCACAAGAACAATCGAGGCCCCATCTGATTACAGAGCCTAGCCGTGGTGTCTCCACTCCACTCTACGCTCCGTGCTGTTCCTTAGAGCTAGCACACCAAGTTTCCCCAGCGCGATAGCATCAAAGGTTGGGAGCCTAGGGAACGCTCAGATAATGCAGTTATGCCCTACCCTGAAAGCCTCTTCAATGCTGTACCTTTTCCTAAAAATGTGAATGTTAGTTTTATTTTCCTAGTTACTTCAGGCATTTACACCACAGCAAGTTTGCAGATGACACCAAGTTAGATGCGTGTGTCAATCTGCTTGAGGGTAGGAAGGCTCTGCAGGAGGATCTGGATAGGCTGCACTGATGGGCTGAGGTCAACTGCATGAAGTTTAACAAGGCCAAGTGCCGGGTCCTGCACCTGGGGCGCAATAACTCCAAGCAGAGCTACAGGCTGGGAGATGAGTGGTTGGAGAGCTGCCAGGCAGAGAAGGACCTGGGAGTATTGGTTGATAGTCAGCTGAATATGAGCCAGCAGTGTGCTCAGGTGGCCAAGAAGGCCAACAGCATCCGGGCTTGCATAAGAAACAGTGTGGCCAGCAGGGCTAGGGAGGTGATCGTCCCCCTGTACTCGCCTTTGGTGAGGCCGCACCTTGAGTACTGTGTTCAGTTTTGAGCCCCTCACTACAAGAAGGACATCGAGGTGCTTGAGCGAGTCCAGAGAAGCGCGATGAAGCTGGTGAGGGGTCTGGAGAACAAGTCCTATGAGGAGTGGCTGAGGGAGCTGGGATTTTTCAGCCTGGAGAACAAGAGACTCAGGGGCAACCTTATCGCTCTCTATAGGTACCTTAAAGGAGGCTGTAGTGAGGTGGGGGTTGGTCTGTTCTCCCACGTGCCTGGTGACAGGATGAGGGGGAATGGGCTTAAGTTGCACCAGGGGAGTTTTAGGTTGAATCTTAGGAAGAACTTCTTTACTGAAAGGGTTGTTAGACATTGGAACAGGCTGCCCAGGGAAGTGGTGGAGTCACCGTCCCTGTATGTCTTTAAAAGACGTTTAGATGTAGAGCTTAGGGATATGGTTTAGTGGGGACTGTTAGTGTTAGGTCAGAGGTTGGACTCGATGATCTTGAGGTCTCTTCCAACCTAGAAATTCTGTGATTCTGTGAATCTGTGATTGTTTTGTTCATAATAATCTTTCCATTATTATTATTATTGTTATTGTTATTGTTATTGTTATTGTTATTGTTATTTCCCTTTAATTAAATTATCCTTATCTCAACCCATGAGTTTTTCTTTGCTTTACTTCTTCCCCTCCTGTTCTAAGGAGGGGGAGTGAGAGAGCGGTTGTAGTGTTTAGCTGCTTAGCACAGTAAAACCTCCACAACTTGATAACTGGAATAAAACCAGTTTAAGGCAAAGAAAGCACCAAGCAATTGTTTCACAACTGCATGTCATTCATATGTAAATTGAATCATACACAGTGAATTTGGATGTAGCACAGAGTGGCAGTTCTATGAAATGTGTTAGAAAATATATAAAGATAGCCCTAAGTATGTCTTGGAGTATAGAGGAGGAAACCATCAATCTCCTCCCAAAACCAGGACAAGGGAACCCATGCATCAACACAACAGCCTCTTTGCTTGAGGCTGACTGTTGAGTGTTTGAACATCCCTGTCCCCCATTTTATCTTCATGAACACTCTGCAGATTTCCTTGGAGACCTAGAGGTGCAGAGGAAGGGTGAACAATGGAAATCGGGGTAGACACTGGGAAGTTTTTTTTATTGTTGTTTTGTAAAGGTTTTAATTTTATTATTAACAAGGTTTATATTATTAAGATAATATGAGCTCTCCATGCTAGTACCATTTTATCTGGATTATGAACTACCGCTTAATCTATTTTAGTTAGAATGCAGATTTAAAGTTGACCAATAATGTATTTAATAATATATTTGTATCTATATGCATCAGATGTATTCACCTTTGTGGCAAAAATTAGGTCCCGAGTGAAAAAAAACACATAGAGTATATAGAAGTGAAGATTTCAGAACAGATTTTGGGGCTGTACTGAAGTGTGAATATCTTATACTTAGTCTGTCAAGAAAGCACTAGGGGTCTTCATCTCTATAAAATGCCATCATTTAACATTCATTATTCATAATTTTTCCTTTTAAAATGCCAGTGAGAATAGACTGTGAATGTTCTTTCTAAACCATTTTTTTCATTGAAACAAAAATTGGTCAATAGAAAGATATATATATATACACACATATATATATATATATATTTTTTTTTTTTTTTTCAACAAAATGTTACCATCTATAAATCTGGATTTATAAATTACAGATAATAACAACATAAGTGTATGTATGCAAAAAGAAAAGGAAGGAAAGGAGGTAGGAGGAAGGGGGCAAGTTTACATGTTTAGTGCATTTATAAAGTCAAATACACCTCAGAAAATTCCACTGTTAAGACTTGCTGCACAAACACAAATCTTTTTTCTCTCTTCTTATACATGCAACTATTAATAACATAATTATGTTGAGGGTTTTTCTCACTCCCCCCAGTCCCTCAACTTTCCCCCCACCCCCAGCCCCCCAGGATCTTGCCTTATAATTTCCACAAAATACTGAACAAAGACAGAAGAATCTTGAAGAGGTAAGCTAAGCAAGAGAAGTTCTACTAATAGACAGAAAATGCAGTATCTTGTGGTATGTAACTTATACACAGCTAGGTAACTAATAAGATTCAGAGCCCTGAGCAGAATGCTTAGCTTTTTTATGCATTCAGAATAGCTAAATATATAGCAGGGCATCCACAAAATACAGCATTGTGGGTAGCAAGCATCCAGAATTAACAGCAAGTATGTTGGAGAAAAATATACCTGAAGCTTCACTTCTCTCAGTCATCTTACTCTATATTGCAGGTGGATTCACATCTCTGTCTGGGAGTCACAATCTTTATAACATTTTTGGAATTTAAATGTAGATAAATTGTCTTTCCAAGTCTCATCCGGAGAAAGAACACTAATAAGAAAAGTGGTGTCTCCAGACCCATTTTTATTCTAGTGTGTATTGGTAAGATCTTGTGTTCAGTGGATTCAAAGATTATTGCACAATGAGAGGGCTTATGGAAAGGGCTGTGGAAGGGGCTTTGACTAGACAGGTACAGACTGACACAAATTCAGACCATTCCACCAGTAGTATTGAGGAGAAGCTGTTGTCTTTAGAAAGTAATATCCTCAGGATAAACAGTAGATTCAACAGCCTGACTTTTAAAACAGTGACTATAGTAGGCCAGACACTTAAATAAACCTTCTGTGCATATGAGCCATAAGTAATTCTTATTAGTATTCACTCATCTATGCTTATCACTCCTTCTCCTACATCACATGCAGTAGAGCAAAATATTGCTATCACGTAGGTTTTCACAGCATTTATAGTAGCTCATAATTTTTCCCATGTAATGGGTATCTCTGACTGCTCTGTATAAAGCTGAAGCAGGAAACATATAAGAAAAAATGTTTTAGTAGTTATGGCAACTACCATTAAAAAACAAGTATTGGATAAAGTGCATGTGTTGTATAATAATATAATTTTATTGTCTCCTAATCCTAGACAAATTCAGTTCTTGTCTAGCTGAACTTAATGTTTTCCGTTGTTAAATGGAGTTGGCATATAATATCATTTTGTTTACTAAAAAGAAATCTTAGATTTAGTGGGGAATAGCAGGGAAATATCAGTGTTGTATTTATATTGTAAAAAGTATTTCCTTGAATTCTTGAGTATTTCCAGAATAACCATTTAAAATATCAGTAGAAGAAATCAATCAGTTCTATAAACTGCCCGCATGAATCTTTTAAGAGCAATAGGCATCAACTACTCAGAATCACAAAATCCTTGATTAAGAGGTCAGATCATCTAGTGAAGGCGCTCATAAGGAAGGCTAAATATAACCGAATCTCCCTACTTAGCCCTATTGATTCTGTACTTAAAAAAAAAAAAAAAAAAAAAAAAAAAAAAAAAAAAAAACAGGGAATAAATTCTTGATATTTTTTTTTATATTTATTATTACAAGTAACTCAACCAGAAATTAAAAATGTTTCATAAGTCACTGGATTCCACACTGCATGGAGAATCCTAATTAACCCATAGAGTTTGATCTGTGCATTTTTCTGGTATTAACATATTCTGTCAGAAAAGGCATTTGAAGTTCTAATTTTCTGTGTTTCATCAAGGAATATTTACATTTATTCCTAAAGCCTTAATAGTTTGATTGCTCTATGGCAAAGTCACACTGGATAGGATTTATCTGAGTAATTGTGGATTCATCCTAAAAAAGATTTATTTCTGACAGAGGTGGGATGAATTATATCTCTAAGTTATTAACTCCCTTCAGTACAATGGAAGCTTAGGTTAACTACCTTACATGTAGAAAACTACAATGTTAATTTCTGAAGTCTGGTGAGAAATCCAGTGCTGTGGCTTTGAATTATGTGGCTTGAGTACTTGAGTACCTGTTTGATAACTGAATTCAAAAGATAGTGATTGTGTATCAGTGGGGTATGGAAACAGAAACTTTACAACTATATTGAGCTCATCTAGAGTAGAGATTATTTCTGGCATTATAATTTATTTATTTTTTTCTTTTCCCCTGGTTATCACAGACAACTGTTTTTTCAGGCAGACTTTTCAGCAGTTAGTGAATTGATCATTCCCAAGAGGAGACATAACTATGAGTAGGCTAATTTTCAGTCTACAGGGACTATATGTTCTTTTCTGGCTGAGTAGCCATTTGACAGGTTGTGAAATGAGAGCTAAGTACTGATAAATCTGAGAATTGCTGTCCAAGAAAAAGTGAGCAAGTGGAAGGAGGAATATGGGAAAAATAAAAAGAAACTTGTCATTCAAGAACAAAAATATTTGAAATAAAATAGTCATTTTATTACTGTTGCAGATATATTACTTGTAAACCTAAAGTAAAACTTAAAATGCTGCACTGATCTTAGAGGGAGCAAAAGTTTGTTTCAGGTCCAAATAGTAAATTTTGACATTTTAACTTCTTGAACAAAAGAAGTCAACTCTCCAACTTAATAAAATTAAAATGTTCTCTATGTCCAGAGGAACCAACAACTTCCTCACTTTAACAGAATACTGGTCAGATATCTAACTTCTTGTTTTTCCATTATGCTAGGATTGAAGACAGTCATTTGTATACCCCAACCTTTTCTTCTCTTCTAATATTTAAATGACTCTGGTGAAAAAAAGACTTTATGTGTAAAGAAAGTAAAAATTTAGAACATGTATTGGCTCCTCCCCAGGTGAATTCAGTCACAGTAGAAAAATTATTTTGTATTCAAAGTTACTCCACAAATAACTGTATAAAATAAATATATTTTATATTTTTATATATTTTATAATTATATAATTATTTTATAATAGTGTACATTTAAATATTGTATAATTAATAAAAATATTAATCATTAAATTTACTTCCCCCCCCCACCCCCCCCCCCTTTTTGGCATTTTGGGAAACTCAATAAGCATGTCTTGTTATGACAAATTGGTCTTACAGGGAAAGTGACAGCGGGTATCTTAAGTGGGAGGTCTTGCAGACTTGCTCAGCTATGGAAGTGTTTCAGTAGCATCTGGTAAACTGCAGTTTTGCAGATGCGTGTGTACAACTTGTACTGCCAGGTGATACACTTTAATTCTGACAAGGTAATGTGCCATGTCCTCAGTCCTCATTAGAACTACCATGAAAAGAGCCCTGCAGATTTTTGACAAACCCTGTATGCACATTTAATATATTTGTCAAAACAAACAAACAAACAAACAAACAAAAAACTATCTGGCTGCTGCAGTATTCCAGGTCTTCATGACTTGTAACTCTACCTGTACTGTTATGTATTTATAGAAAAGAGGATTCCTTTATAGAATAGTCTACTTCAAAACATTAAGAAAAGAAGTTTATACCATTAAAACTACAAGTATTTAACTATAAGTATTTAAACTATAAGTATTTAAAATATAGTATTTACAGTTTAAAATGGTTTCTGCATTTTTATATATCCTTATCTGGACAATGCTCTCAGACATATGGTTTGACTTTTGGGTGGTCCTGTGTGGAGCCAGGAGTTAGAATTGATGATCCTTGTGGGTGTCGCGTTAAGGGGTGTAGCTGATTAACTGTTATGGACCTGGTCAGATTCAGGGTACTGAACTATCACAATCACAGATTTCACCAATAACGCATTAACCATCTGGGGTACAGTCAGATTCACCAATAACGCATTAACCATCTGGGGTCCAGTCGGATATTCACCAATAACACATTAATCATCTGGGGTCCAGTTGGATTCACCCCAGACACATTAACCGTCTGGGGTCTGGTTGGATTCAGAACACTGAACTATCACGGTCACGGATTCACCAATAATGTTATATGTATATATATATAATATACATATAACATATAATATATATATAATAACATATAATATATGTATAACATATACATATAATGTTATATGTGTGTATATATATATAATGTATAATCACCCTTACGCTAGCTGCACTTAATGAGAGCTATAACAATTCAATCAAGTGTGATTTATTACAGCAACAGGTGCACAGGTTCTTTGGATTGCTGGTGATAGTAACTGCAAAAGCAAGCTAGTATGCATGAAATACACAGGTGTTACAGGTGTTATAGGTGTTACAGGTGCACAGCCTAGAAATAAATGTGTTAAAAGGATCAAAGACTCTAGAGAGATTTATAAACAAGTATTCAGATCTCACCCAAAGGTGTCCCTATGGTAGGGGGGGGGGGGGGGAAGAGAGGCTCAGCCCGTCAACTGATCCCAGGACTCAGGAGGTCCTAAGGATGTTGTATTCCCTCAGGATGGTATCTCCCTTGACAGTGGTATCTTCCCTAACATCCCCTCTCTCTTAGGCCAAGAACATATTTTACTGACTGTTCAATATTGCTGTCCAGGAATTATTATTCAATTGCTCATTTACATTTCTGATTATTAACTTTTAAATAGCCTGACAGTCTGAGACTTAAAATAATATAATTCCATATCACAGGTGTAAAAGATGGAGATTTTTCTCTCTCACACATTCAGCCAATTCAAAAATAAAAGGTTTGTTTCTAGTGAGGAACTATACAGCTCACTCTAAGATTTCACATTATGTGACATCAAGTACCTAATTGTTAAGAAGTGCTGCCTCTTTTTACCACTGCGCTATTTTTCAAAACCAACATTCCTTCCAGCCTTTCATATAAAAATTCAGAAAGCCATTATTTAGCAGTTAATTGTGGCTTGTTACCAAAACACTCAAGCTTTTCCTTTTCAAATAAAGATCTCTGCAAAGTGGATGGGGGAATCAACTCCAGTAACATATTAGTATTGTGTAGATTGTGGAACCTTTTTGATCCTTGAATTACTGGATTATGGAACCTGTAAATATATAAACCCAAATTTTGATGACAGTCAAAATATGGATGAAAATTTTCATGCATATCTTCAGCGTTAATAAAGAAACACCTAATCAGCCATACATAATTTTAAGTTTGTTAATTCATGTCACAGATTTTTCATGTGTAAACTGCCACTCAGTCTTTAACCAAATTAAAAACCCTTCCTGCATTAAGAATAGTATTTGTGCATGTTGTTTGGTATGTCCATGTCCTGGTTTCAGTTAGAACAGAATTAATGTTCTTCCTAGTAGCTGGTGGAATGCTGTGTTTTGGCTTAGGATGAGAAGAGTGCTGATAACACCCCGATGTTTTAATTGTTGCAGAGCAGTGCTTATACCAAGCCAAGGACATCTCAGACTTTTGCTCTGTCCTGCCAACAGGCAGGCTGGGGGTGCAGTAAGAGCTGGGAGGGGACAGACCCAGGACAGGTGACCCGAACTAGCCAAAGGGGTATTCCATACCATCTGACGTCATGCTAAACAATATATAGGGGTGGCTAGCCGGGGGAGGGGGGCCGGACTGCTTGGGGTTAAGCTGGGCATCGGTCAGCGGGTGGTGAGCAATTGCATTGTGCATCACTTGTTTGTACATATTATTATTAGTAGTACTATTATCATCATTGTATTATTATTATTATTATTATTATTATTTTCCTGTCTTATTAAACTGTCTTTATCTCAACTCACGGGCTTCACTTTCCATTTCTCTCCCCCGTCCCAGAGAGGGAGGGGGGAGGGTGAGCGAACGGCTGCGTGGTGTTTAGCTGCCAGCCGGGTTAAACCACGACAGTCTATATGCTAATAATGATGAATAATTAAACACCTAAACAAAAGAGGAACTAAAGTGTCTATACACTGGCAAAAGTCAATCACTTTATGCAGATGTGGAGGTGACGTGATTTCAGGAGAGACAGATTTGAGAACACTCCTTTTAATTTCTTAGAAGAAACTTTAGAAAACTTATATGGACTTTTCTGCTTGTACTTGCACAAAGGGACTGTAAAGTGAGCATAAAGTGAATCACTGTTTTATACACATATTTGCTGAAAAGACAATAGGAACACCAGTCTTAAAACAGTGGGCTAGACAAATTTAAATTCATGTGTTGCAAGACAAGTGATGCTAATCGTACAAAAACATTAAAATGTCAAGGTAAAAATCTGATACCTGTTCCTTGAAATCTAGGATCTAACATCCTTATAATTATCCAATCTGTAAAAATGCACTTTTTTTGCCTCTCTCAAAATTCCCATGTTAATACCATTACATAAGCATAGTTACCGTAATAAGCAGAGAGAGAGAAATAGAAAAAACACTTAAATGTTAATTAATACTAGTGAGAAATATGTATAAATTTCATTAAATCATAATTACACTTTAAAGAGAGAACTTCAAAGTAATATTTAATTAGTTCTGTAATACAAACAATTACTATGAAAAAACTGTGTAGGAACAATAGGAATTGATTTTTCCCAGCTGCATTTAATTTCACATAAAACAAATGGAAGACAGTGTAAATAAAAAATATATATATATTTAAAGCTTTTTTGTTGTTGTTGCTGTTGCTGCTGTTGTTTGTTTGTTTGTTTGTTTTCTTTTTAATTTTATATATATTCACATTTAGAAAAAATTGGTCATAATAATGGGACTAGAACTGCTAATACTGAAGTCTGAATAAGGCCTTAATTCAGACACTCTCTAAGATTATATATAAGTAGTAAGACATTTTAAAAAGCCACAAAGTTACCCTTCATGTTTTAACATGCAAATTCTCTATAAATTCCTAAATTGGACTAGTATAAATGCATGTAGTTGGATAGCAATTTCTAGCTTTATGATTTCCAGCTATTTTGTCTAGTACAGAATCCAGATTGAGAGTTGCAGAGCACTTAAAGAATACTTTTCCCTTTACAAGAAGTAGCCCTGAACATTATTTTTAGCTCTTCTGTGTTTTACACATTCATCTGTACAAGTAACCTATGTACTTCTGCACACATGGAATTTAAGCCATAATTGTGATATAAGGACAAAATTCAAATTTGCTGTATAGTTATAACTTGTTTGGCTGGGTATGAAGACTGTTCATATACACATCCCCAGTGCTCTTAGCCATCAGTTCTCTGTGTTGCCTGGGAAGTGTCCAGCTAGAGTGTCATGTAGATGAAACAATACACTGATTTGAGACAGTATATTTACTTGAGAAAAGATGATTGATTTAACTGCTAGCAACTCACAAGCAAAATATTTGATTAAATGATAGAGAAGTGGGTAGTTTGGGCAGTCCTAGACATTCCCACAGGCTGTGCATAGGCCTGTTCGTAGCTGTTATTTGTGCACTTAATTGTGCTGGTTCTGGCCATTTCAGAGATTCCTCTACCAATTCATGATGTAATATTGACCAAAAGATATACAAATAATATAAAGTAGTATAAATTGATTCTGCTGTTGTAGGTTTGATCACAAAAGAGTCTTTTGTATATAATGAAGACAGTCAAGATATGTTTTGTATGTAGTTTAAGATAATACATGCAGAAGGATCATGCATTTGCTGAAGTGGTCACATAGGTTCATCAGCCATCTGTGTTAAATGAATTAATTAGAACAGTTTGGAAAGTGTCACCTGAACCTGGTGAAGATAATGTTGAAAGGGCCTTTGCAATAGGTACTCCTATCACTATCTGAATTGCAACTAGTCATCCTTTTCAATTGTTTTGATTCCTCGTATGAGTATTACACTATTCAAAGATACCGATAATCACAGAATCACAGAATCACAGAATTTTCTAGGTTGGAAGAGACCTCAAGGTCATCGAGTCCAACCTCCAACCTAACGCTAACAGCCCTCCACTAAACCATATCCCTAAGCTCTACATCTAAACGTCTTTTGAAGACTTCCAGGGATGGTGACTCCACCACTTCCCTGGGCAGCCTGTTCCAGTGCCTCACAACCCTTTCAGTGAAGAAGTTCTTCCTAACATCTAGCCTAAAACTCCCCTGGCTCAACTTAAACCCATTCCCCCTCGTCCTGTCACCAGGCACGTGGGAGAACAGGCCAACCCCCACCTCGCTACAGCCTCCCTTGAGGTACCTAAAAAGAGCGATAAGGTCGCCCCTGAGCCTCCTCTTCTCCAGGCTGAACAAGCCCAGCTCCCTCAGCCGCTCCTCGTAGGACTTGTTCTCCAGACCCCTCACCAGCTTCGTCGCCCTTTTCTGCACCCGCTCAAGCACCTCGATGTCCTTCTTGTAGCAAGGGGCCCAAAACTGAACACAGTACTCGAGGTGCGGCCTCACCAGAGCTGAGTACAGGGGGACGATCACCTCCCTAGCCCTGCTGGTCACGCTGTTCCTAATACAAGCCAGGATGCCGTTGGCCTTCTTGGCCACCTGAGCACACTGCTGGCTCATATTCAGCCGACTATCCACCATCACTCCCAGGTCCTTCTCTGCCTGGCAGCTTTCCAACCATTCCTCTCCCAGCCTGTAGCTCTGCTTGGGGTTATTGCGCCCCAGGTGCAGGACCCGGCACTTGGCCTTGTTAAACTTCATGCAGTTGACCTCAGCCCATCAGTGCAGCCTATGCAGATCCTCCTGCAGAGCTTTCCTACCCTCAAGCAGATCGACACACGCACCTAACCTGGTGTCATCTGCAAACTTACTGAGGGTGCACTCGATGCCCTCGTCCAGATCATCGATGAAGATATTAAAGAGGACCGGCCCCAGCACCGAGCCCTGGGGGACGCCACTAGTGACTGGCCTCCAACTGGACTTGGCTCCATTCACCAATAAATTAGATATAAAAAAATAAAATAAAACAGTGAATGTCTATGCAGCACCTTATATGGAATCTGCTATTCTTTCTAGATGCTATTTCTAACATTGAGGCAACAGAAGGAAAATAAAGTATTTGTATGATGTTAGAGCAAACAAAATGATTAGGGTAGCAGAGTAGAATTTCAGCTCTGATGGCATAAAGTTAATAGTGAAAATCAGCACAAGAACAAAGCAAAATTAATTTATGACTCCTGAAAAGATAAAGTGCAATCGAGGAAGGTTTTTTCAAGATGTATAGTTCTGGTTACAGTCTTCTTTAATTCTATCAGTCAAGTCCTTTCTTTGTCCAAAATTTACGGAACAAGGTGAAAGTTTCAGTTGAATAGATAGATGATTGGTAGATAGACAGATTAATTATTAATGCTGCTGAATGGAGGTCAGATCTCTACTTTTATCTTTTGGATCTGGCTGCATATTTAATACACTTATTAGAAAGGTGGCTGGAATGCCTGATGTTAATGTTCCTAACTTGATAGGATATGGTCTCTAGGAGGCTCCCCATGTATTATCTACCTGAATTATTTATAACTCATTAATTATTTATACCCTACTTATTTTAAAGAACAGGAATTATCTACACACTAATTAAAACTGTCAAAACTGTTAATATTATTTTAAAAGGCATAAAATGGCAGAAGGGAGATTGAATATGTAATATGAATCTGTCCTTTCTTGGTAATGCAGTGTCCTAAGATTCAAGTGCCTATGCTATTTTGGAAATCTTGAGTAGGACTCTTCTGACCAAATGCTACAGATATATATGCTACAGATAATTTGACCTATCTATCTTGATGCCATTTTTAACAAAGAGAAACAAATTAGAACCCATAATTTATTTCATTCTAAGGTAAAAGTCTAAAGGAGATCAGAGAAACAGTGTCCAGAAGTACTTAATATTCTTCCTTTGTTATAAAGGAAGCCTAGTGTGATTAACTCAGATGTGACTGCCTTTTGGATAGCTGAAGTTATGATGACTGCTGTCCACAGTGTCACGTTCTAAGCCTCCAGCAGAAAGTATACATTTTTCCACACACTTTGTTTGCAGATTTGGATTCTTGTATTTGGAACAGCATAAATACAGCTTTTTTTTTTTTTTTTTTTAACACACAAACAAACAAACAAAAAAGCATCATGCTACTGATGGTCCATGTGGACACATATAATACTGAGAAAAAAAAATTAGTAGTTGGATGCAATTTTGCATCATTACCTGCTACTGTGTAACTATCAAAATTATTACATCAACATGCCTACTGCAAATGAACTAAATGATTTTCAACTAAAGGCAGAAATTTTGAATAAATGAACTGAAAATGCTCCAACTGAAAAAAATGGTATATTTCTCTACACATTTCTACATTCATTGAGTTAAATACTGAGGAAGATCAAATTTGGTCCTATAAGGCTGAATATGCCAATGCATTCAGATAATAAATAAAAATCATCTCCTACTGACCTTATTCAAGACCATAGCATTTAAGTGAAAGTTTTTGCATTGGGGGGTGGGGGGAGGGGAAGGTATTTGGCAAAACTGGGGAAAAAGAGGATAACTGGTGAAATATCCTGAAGAAAAAATGGAAGGTAAGGAAACTACAATCCCCCAACAATGGCATAGGAAAAGACAGTTCAGAGCACCTTCATTTCTATGACAAACATAGAAAATACAAGTTGATCATCTGGCTTTCTTGTTTGGGGATGAATTATTCATATATATCATTTGGCTTTCACAGTTTAAATATGTCCCTATGTTCTGTGCACATAAAACCATAGTAATCTCCCCAGTTAGCTATGTAGAGAATAAAATTCGAAACTAAAGCCTACTAATATAGCAATGCAATGTTAAAAACTGGTGGGTTTTGTTTTGGTTTGGGTTTGGTTGTTTGTTTGGTAGAATTGGGTTAAGGGCATGTCAGCAAGATGTCTGCCACAAGAAATTCAGATATACCAATTATAAAGCAAAATTTTACTTTCAAATACATTCTGTTCACACCGAGGAACACTTTCTGAGTTGCAGATTGTTGGCTGAGCAAAATAGGTAGAATTTTCTTTTAACTATTTATTTGTAAATTTCCTCTGACTATTAAACATATTTATAAAGATATGTCCATAAAAAGAACAAGTACAAACTTTATTCTGACATTTGATTTAATCTGTTAGGAAATTTATTCGACATACTTTTTTATTATTATTATTTTTATTTTTCCCCAGGCATTGAAACACAGCAGATTTGCACAAACATTTGTGCTTAAAGAGAAGACCTGATTTTATGGAGAAACGTGAATATGAATAAAACTCATAATCTCTGCAGATTTTCTTACCTTTCAGTACCGTGTTACTATGTAATGTCATTAGCAAAACAAAAGAACGACTACCTTCCTTAAAAGGGTACCATTACGTTATTTTATCTTAGAGTTCGACCTGTATTAGTATCAACGCTTGGCAAGTGTCCTCTGGGCGAAAAAAAAAATAAAATGAAATTAATGAAATGAAAGCCAATAATCAATTATTTGATAGAATTTACCACTTTGGCTCAACAGAAAGAGTAAAACTAAAATTAAGGCATTCCAGGGGATATGATGATTCTCTGTGATACAGACTGAAAATACTATTAAAAAAAAAAAAAAAAGAAAAAAAAAAGTCTTATCTTAGTAAACTGCAGCCTGTATACTGCTTTTGAATCTTTACCTGCAGTTTACAATAATTCAGAACAAATCAGAACAGCCTCATAGGCAATAGTTTGAAAATGTCTTTTTACATACGTTTTAAGCTACAGCATACTTCTGAATAATATTCAAAACAAATATTTTACATGTATTTTTATGCCCAGTTTCAGAAAGTGTATTTTTTTAAAATATATAATTATCAATTTCACATTTTTTTTTCTGTTAAGTTTGCTCTTTCTACAAATAGCCTATTATTAAGAAAGATATGAAGCTTCTTTCCAAAAGGAAAAAAAAAGAAAAAAAAAAAAAGACATACATCTTCCCAAATATAAGTTAACATTATATCTTGTTTCAGTGATCCAGCATAACTCTATGAATGTTGCATAGAACTAAATTGATGTCAATTACATTTTTTTGTTTCTTACTGAAATGATTCTATGACATCTTTGACAGAATACAGTTTGTATGGATGTGATATAAATATACATGTGTGTGCTGCTGTTTAACCAAACCTTTATTACAATTTATAGTATACAGCTGTCTTCTACATAGATACTACATAGTGTATAGCATTCTTATTGCTGGTAATACAAAATTTTATTAATGAATAAAACACACAAGGCTCAAATCTGTAAGGAAATAACTCTTTTTACATAAATTCATGAAAAAAAAATATTGTAATTTTCTCAAGAGATTAGCATTGGAAATAATCCTAAAACTGTTTTGAAACACAGATAGGAAATCAAGTGAAATGTATAAGCTTTTTGAAAATAGCAAGATTGAATAAAAAGCAAAACGTCTATGAAGAAGCTTGTGTAATTTCATATTTGTCATCAATAGCAAAGAGCTGAACAGTTCAAAATCACTATCAATTGGATCTGGCTTCATATCAACAAATTTCAACTACCAAGTCCACAAGTTCTTCTAGGAATGTAACCTGTTAGGAACACAGATAATGGGTTGAATCACCAATGTTTTTGGCATGTATTTCTCTCTATGTACTGAGAGCCTAAGGAGACAAATCTTTTGGAAGAGGGATGAGTCTTGACCAGCGCAGAACACTGGACATCTCTTGTAGATCTTGAAAAATGGTTCACTGTTGACACAGTAATTTCAGCATTTTTAACAGAGTAAAACAAATTTATCACTCTTCCACGGAAGTTCACTCAGAAATTGCTGTCTTAACCTTTCCTGCTTAACTGAAATATTTCATTCTAAGCTGCTCAACCACAGCTAATCAGAGACAGGTTATAATATACTTTTATGACAAAGAAAAAAAAAGTCTATTTCCAGTCTTATATTTTCTTATCATCCTTGGACTGTTCAGAGATCAAGTACACTCTTTTTGAAGTAAAGAACAGAAATGGACACTCATTTTGAAGCAAATCATATGCCTGAAAGACTAAGCCCCTGTATTTGTGTTTTGGCAAGTTCAAAACTACGATCAATATTCTTTGACATTTTTTCATGGTACATAATCATGACATGTTAGTCATTCTAATGACTACAATTTCAAGCAATTTCATTTGAAAGGGTCAGTGGTTGAAAAGTTGGTATTTGTAGCAGTCCTCATCTGTGATTATTTTTTTCTGAAATGTTGAGTGTATCTTCTACCTTAACAGCCTTTTATAAACACATTTTATTGCCAAAGAACTTTTAACTATTTTCTTTGTGGGTATGTTCTCCTATCTGCACAACATTTGGTTTTCTCATTAGCTGACAAATTATTCTCTTGCTGAGAGAATAATATTTTATATTAAATAATTAAATAATTTTACATTTCTTGTAAAATTTCCAAGATGTTTGCTGGGGTATGTTTCACAAAAGGTATCCATTCCATGTTTCATAGAATGGCTTGGGTTGGAAGGGAACTTAAAGATCATCTGAATCCACACATACACACACACACACCAAGGACAGGGATGCCACCCACTAGATCAGGTTGCCCAGGGCCTCATCCAGCCTGTTCTTGAACACCTCCAAGGATTGGGCATCCATGACCTCTCTAGAAACCTGTTCCAGTGCCTCACCACCCTCTGAATGAAGAATTTCCTCCCAACATCTAATCTAAATCTCTCTTCTTTTATTTTGAAGCCGTTTCCCATCATCCTGTCATTATCTGATTGAGAAAAGAGTTGCTCTCCATCTTTATGTCCCCTTTAAGTACTGAAAGGCCACAGTGAGGTTTTCCCAGAGCCTTCTCTACACCAGGCTGAACATCCCCAGCTCTCTCAACCTTTATTCATAGGAGAGGTGTTCCAGCCCTCTGATTATATTCATGGACTTCCTGTAGACCTGCTATAGCAGTTCCACATCTTTCTTGTGCTAGGGGATCTCCAGACCTGTATGCAGTACTCTAATTGGGGCCTTACAAAGGCAGTGTAGAGGGGAACAATCACCTCCCTTGACTTGCTGGCCATTCCTCTGTGGATGCAGCCTGGGATGCAGTTGGCCTTCTGGGCTGCAAGCATGAACTGCTGGCTCATGTTGAGCTTTTCATCCACCAGAAACCCCATGTTCTTCTACACAGGGCTGCTTTCAGTGAATTCTTCACCCAGTCATGTCCAGGATTGCCCCAATCTAGGTGCAGCACCTTGCGCTTGGACTTATTGAATCTCATTCAGTTTACATGGGCCAACTTCTCAAGCTTGTCCAGGTCCCTTTGAATGGTACCTTTTCTTTCTGCATGTATCAACTACACCACTCAGTTTGGTATCATCTGCAAACTTGCTGAGGGTGCACTCAGTCCCATCATCTATGTCACTGATGAAGATATTGAAAAGCACCAGTCCCAAGATAGACCCTTGAGGTACACCACAGTGTAGAGATCAGGATGTCACATGGGACTGTGTCAAAGACCTTAGAGAAGTCCTTAGAGACCTTAGAGACATTGTTCAGTCTTCCCTTGTCAACTAATGCAGTCACTCCATTGTAGAAGGTCACCAGATTGGTCACGCGTGTTTTACCCTTGATGATGCCATGCTGGGAATTTCAGATCACCTCTTTGTCTTGCATGTGCCTTGACATTTCTTCCAGAAGGATCTTTTTCATGATTTTGCCAGGCACAGAGATGAGGCTTACCAGTCTGTAGTTCCCCAGGTCTTCCTTTCTACCCTTTTTAAAAATGGGAGTGGTATTTCCCTTTTTCCAGTCACTGAAGACTTGATTCACATGGTGATCACTGACCATCATGATTTTTCAAATATGATGGAGAGAAACTTGGCAACTCCATCAGCCAGTTACCTCAGAACCCTGGGATGCATGTCATTGGACCTCATAGGCTTGTAACAATTTAGTTTCACCAGTTGGTCTTGAAACTGCTCTTCACTAACAGTGAGAGGGACTTTGCTTCCCAAGCCCCTACCTAAAGGTTCAAGTATTTGAGAGATGTGGGAAGCCTGACAGTCGGTGAAGACTGAGGTAAAGAAGTTGTTGAGTACCTCAGCCTTCTCCATGTCTGTTTTGGGGAATTATATTTATATAACTTCCAATTATACCTATAACTTTCAGTTATATCTATAAAACTTCAAAAACTTCAACAAATCGTATTGTACACAATTTTCTGGATTAATGTGAGAGGGCACTTCTTTACAGTGAGGGTGACAGAGCACTGGCACAGATTGCCCAGAGAGGTTGTGCAGTCCCTTCTCTGGAAATAATAAAAACTGCCTGGATGCCATCCGGCGCAATGTGCTCTAGGTTACCCTATTCAGCAAAGGGCTTGGACTTGATCTTCAGAGGTCCCTTCCAACCTCAGCCATTCTGTGATTCTGTGACATCCAACCTTCACCTCTTAAAAGTATTTAAAGTATAAATCATAGAATCTTATAATCATAGAATCTTATAATCATGGAATCATTAAGGTTGGAAAAGACCTTCAAGATCATCTGGGCCAATCATCACCCTACCACCAATATCACACACTAAACCATGTCACTAAACACCATGTCCAACCTTTCCTTAAACACCCCCAGGGATGGTGACACCACCACTTCCCTGGGCAACCCATTCCAATGCCTGACCACTCTTTCTGAGAAGAAATGTCTCAGAATTTCCAACCTAAACCTACCCTGGTGCAGCTTGAGGCCATTTTCTCTAGTCCTATTGCTGGTTATCTGTGAGAAGATGCTGACCCTCAGCTCCCCACAACTTCTTTTCAGGTAGTTGTAGAGAGCAGTAATGTCTCCCTTAACCTCCTCTTCTCCAGATGAAACAACCCCAGTTCCCTCAGCCATCACTCATAGGACTTGTGTTCCAGACCCTTCACCAGCTTTTTAACCCTTCTCTAGACAAGTTCCAAGGCCTTCTTGTAGTGAGGGGCCCAAAACTGAACACAATACTCAAGGTATTATACTCAACAGAGCATAATACAAAGGAATGATCACCTCCCTGGTCCTTCTGGCTACACTATCCCTGATATAAGCCAGGATGCTGTTGGCCTTCTTGGCCACCTGGGCACGATGCCAATTGATGTTCAGGTGAGCATCAGTCAGCATCCCCAGATCCTGTTCCTCGGCACAGCTTTCTAGCCACTCTGTCCCAAGCCTGTAGCATTGCATGGGGTTGTTGTGGCCCAGGACTTAGCCATGTTGAACCTCATCCCATTGGCTCATCCTGTCCAGGTCCCTCTGCATGGCCTTCCTATCCTCTAATAGATCAACACTTCCCCCCAACTTGGTGTCATCTGCAAACTTACTCATAGTACAATCAATTCCCCCATCCAAATCATTAATTGAGATATTAAAGAGGATGAGCCCCAACACCAGCACCACTGGTGACTGGTCGCCAGTTGGATTTCACTCCGTTCACCACCACTCTCTGGGCCTGGCCATCCAACCAGTTTTGAACCCAGCAAAGAGTGTACCTGTCCAAGCCATGGGCTGCTCAGCTGCTCCAGGAGAATACTGTGGGAGACCATGTCAAAGGCCTTGCCAAAGTCTAGGTAGGCTCCATCAACAGCCTTTCTCTCATCCATCAGGTGGGTCACCTGCTCATAGAAGATGAGGTTGGTCAGGCAGGACTAGCCTTTCCTAAACCTATGCAGACTGAGCCTGATCCCTTGGTTGTCCCGCATATGCTATGTGGTTGCATTCAAGTTGACCTGTTCCATTACCTTTCCTGGTCAGGCTGACAGGCCCGTAGTTCCCCAGGTCCTCCTTACAGCCCTTCTTCTAGATAGGCATCACATTAGCAAGTCTCTAGTCATCCAGGACCTCTCCAGATGACCATGACTACTGATAGGTGATGGAAAGTGGCCCAGCAATCACATCCGCCAACTGCGTCAGCACCCTTGGGTGGATCCCATCTGGCTCCATGGATTTGTGACAGCTCAGGTGGAGCAGATGTGTTTGTTTCATTTCACACAAAATAATACCTCTTGGCTGCCATGTTGTTATACTTTTGAATTCTCTAGATTGTTGAACCTTCTCCAATTCAGAATTAGTTTTTTTTTTTGAATCCAGTGAGATTACTTAAATTATTTATTACAAGATAAATAAAAAGTAATTAGAATATGACCATTTTCAAGGATATACTATTAAAGTCTGTTGTACAAGACATATTTAAACTGGAAATGGAACTAGATTGCTATTGGACAACTTTACTGTAAAGGACAAATGTGTGTTAGGAAAGCCAAGACAACAGACCAGCCCAACAAACTCCTTCCCAAACATACCTTCATCTAGAAAAATAGGTCTACTATTGCAGCTGCTGAGTCTACTTGTTAGGACATATCTTGAACATGAACAGCAGAGTTGGGGAGGAGAGGAACAGTTGGAACACACTTTTTTAATTCTATACTTACACTTTTTTAATTCTAACAATTAAAAGCAAGTGCAAAATAGCACAGAAGTGAGAAAATCCAGCTATCAGCAGCACTCTTAAGCATCGCTTAATCAAATAAGTTATTTCAAAAAATTAAGCAGACCAGAACAGAAGCTTAAAAGCTAACACTGACAAAGTACCAATCAAAGTTATCAGCAAATATTAAATTGCTTCCCAAAACAAAATCCACTTAAAAGTTCACTATGCAGGAAAGGGCTACTTAACCATAACATAGCAAGACAGATGTATTCGTCAACAAAAATGCTGAACCCCAGGACAGTGATTTCAAGAGCAAGATGAGCAAGACATTTTATTTTGGTAAAACTCTTTTTTTTTTTTTTTTTTTTTTTTTTTTTTTGTGCTAAACATTATATTCAAAGTCAAACCGTTTAGGACTAACATACAAATCAAATATACAAAATATAGAAATACAGTCTTAAGGAAAAGGACTTTTCTCAATATTAGTGATTTACAGAAGCATGAAGTAACCATTGTTTTACAATTTAACATTCCATTTTATGTTTAGTTTGTGTGTGTTTACTATTTTGATTATTTTCTTAGGAATATTTTCCATTAGAGTAACAGAAAAAGAAACAGAAGGGTGTAGTTTACTCCCTAGCCTGAAGCACACTCAACTATGGTTATGCTGTTACTAATAATACCTTTCTTACCTTTCTAATTTCCTCATAGGGTTGTCTGGACAAAGCATAATTTTTATAAAGACTTTTTTTTTTTTAATAAAGACCACTTAATACAGCTGCTTAAAGACTGTTTTATTTAATTTAATTTAATTAATTTTGGGGGGAAAAAATAATTACTTTCATATTAATTACATGTACTTATATGTTTCTTCTGTTTTAATTTTCTTTTAGTACATCACTGAAACAAACAAAAAAAGTCTCTACTTTTATTTTGATCAGATTTATCAGCATAATAATCAGCATAATTATCGTTTTGGACTGCTATTGTAGTAAGTTTGAGAAACTACCAAGGAGTCAGTGACATTAAGAAATAGTTTAGTTAAGGTGGAGTTCCATCAAGCAAGGGCTAGTTCTGCTGTAGAAGAATTAATTTTAGTGACAAACAAACCAAACTAACCAACTTTCTATATGTATATATAAATATATCCACAAAGATTGTATATACTCTCTCATTTAGCAAGAGTGGTTTCGTTTGTAGTCAGGGATCTTGATTCCTATTTTGGGATTATTCTCTGCTTTCGTGTTACTCTCTAGGCAAGTTCCTTATAGCATTAAATGAGCTGTGAAGGAAAGAGCTACAATGACAGGTTTAGAACATTGGTGACTTTTTGGGGGGGTTGATTTTTTTATTTTTAATTTTTCCAAGAGACTTCAAAGACTATTATACAATTTCCTGAGTAAGAAATGTTTTTTCTTCCTATATTCAATATTTCACTTTTACACTGAAAGGATCTTATATTGACTAAGAGGAGTAATTTTGATCTAGTTCAAAAGGGAACTAGGGGTGAAATTATAGCTTCATTTATGTCACTTGGCTTCTATATAAGTAAAGCTTCCAAAGCATTCAAGAATTCATACAAAATGGACATGGCATGAGTTGTCAATTCAACTTGTTTTGTGAAAAAGGAGGCAGCGTTCATATAGCATATCTTAATTTAACATTAAAATATTTCTTTCATCATTTGTGCATATAGAACTTAGGAAAATATATTCAGAGTAAATGGCTAAAGCAGAAGTACAGCTGATTAAAAATGAGAGAAAGAGAGACACAAAAAAAAAAAAAAAAAGGAAAAAAGAAAAAAAATCCAAAGTGTCACTGGTAGCAATTCAACTGAAATGGTATTTTAAGCACAATCTTAAAGCCGTCATTCTATTTATGAAATGTCACCAAAAACTTGGATGATCTATACTATTATAACATTTTGTCATGTTCCAAGAAAGAAAAAAGATTAAAGGCATTAACAATAAGAAGGAAAATGTTACATAAAATAGATAAACTGGAAAAACAATCTGAAATAAAGGAAATATAATTTAGTACAAAACAGATGGTTGAAGCATAGCATATTTTACAAATAAACTTTACATAAACAATGGAAGGTATTGTAATTCAGAGAAGATTGTAGACCCCTAAAACTATCCAGTCAGATAAATTAACAAGAAAATGAGAAAAGCTGACCTTGTAAAAACAAAATATTCCACTGGCATTTAGCCTAACTCATAAACTAGATTGTGGCAGTTTGAAGACACGTAGAAGGGAATGCAAACTGAAGGTCAGCTGTCTGTGGCAGATGTAATATAGACTGTGACTGAATGGAAGAAATTCATTCCACATAACACTTAAAAGCCTCTAATGCGTGACTGATGGATATAGCAGAAGAAGGAACAACATGACAGAAAGAAAGCCCTGACCTAATAACATCAAGGAACAAAATCAGAATCTGAGAAACAACACAAGAACCTGGACCTGATCAAATCTTATTTAACTGTAGCTGTGCTTATTTGCAGTAACTATAAATTGAGCTCAGCATATTTGAAGGGGCAACATGCCCTATATAACTAGCTAATCCATTTGTGTTTATAAGTGTTGTAGTGCACTGGATTAGATGCTTGCCCTCATTGCACATATTCCCTTGACTAATTATTTTTAGAGTCAGCTTGTGGATGAAGATTGAAAACATATCTTAAATGAGCCAGCCTGACAGGAGTCTTCATGTGACATTGAAAGCAGTAACAAGAATTTGTGCATGCATACACACAACAGAAATTATCTGGATAAGAAAAAAAAAAAAAAAAAAAAAAAGGACCTGGACATTGAATCTGTCTGACTTTCTGACTTTAAGCTTAATAGGAGTCTAAAGTATGATTTTGATGCTAAACCAAATTTTAATTAAAATAATGTCACATTTACCCTGCTTAAATTGTGTACTGTCTCACCGGAATTAATTGTAGATCTCTGAGAATAACCCAGCCCACCCAGAATAACCATATTACTGCTTTAAAAAATAATAGTAATAAAAAGAAACAAACAAAAAACTGTTGGAGGACAATTCAGTCTGCTTAGATAACATGTCTCTAAGACTCCACAAAACCAGTGGAAATGGTGGGTGTTAGCATTTACTTTCCTTTTCTCTTTGCTTTGTTCATCATTACAATAAAGTCAAATTACTAGAAGAGTGTCCAGGAAAAGAAGTACCTGGGTAATCTAAGCACTATTAAGAGCTCAATCCTCATTTCCTAAATTTATGGAGAGTTTTATAGCTGTTAATGATACTAAATGATCAAAGCACCGTCAGCTCTCCTGATCATGTCTTACATGCAAACATAGATTTTCAGCATTGCTTCTGAGATGTAAAAGCATTTTATGATAGATACTCACTAGATTAGCTTCCCATTATGCTCATTTCACATGGAGAAAAATAAAATAAAAAAAAACAGCAAACACAGGTCTTGTTGGCCAGGAAGAGGAATCGACCGCCAAACCTGAGACCTTCTTGCAAGATGCAGCCAAGCTCCACCAAACAGATGGAGTTACTTGTTATCTGAACTTCATCTCACCTTTTGTAGGTGAGCATAGAGCATGTTCCAATTTCTCTACAAGCTACTGATTTTGGCACTCACCAATGGTACAGCGTTTATGACTGTTCTTCATCTTGAACCCAGCAGCCAATGTTCTCCACTTATGAATGACTACTTTAACAGTGAAGTTACTAGGTTAAAAAGGAGACATATTTATGCCTGCCACAGCCAACTTTATCAGGGACCTAGAATTGTGTTAGAGCATGTTGTCTATCCCCAAACTACAATTGTTCCAAATTAGGAGCATTAGTAATCATTTTAAGAGTTTGCAGGGTCACCAAAGCAATACCGTCTGAATTTACAAATACCCATGCCTCAGATTGTAAGAAATTAAAGACTAAGGGACAATACTATAACATATATATTATATTTAGGATAGAAAAATTCACTTTTGTCTGCTTGGTTACAAAACCTGAGTTAGCTCTGCTGAATAAATAAGTTAAATAAGAGGAGAATCCTATTTACAAAAGAAAGAAAATTTATGTCTTCAAACTGGAAATTTTACCTCAGCTATTTATTTCTTGCTAAGATTACAACTGTAGAAGCTTCTACCTACAGGACAGGAGAAAAAAAAAAAAAAAAAAAAAAAGTATCTGTTCTCACTCCAATTCAGTCTGCAACATAGGAGAGAAACCATAACATCATAAGTTACTTCCTGACAATTTCTTTCTATTATACTAGATCCAGCAGAGTTTAAGGTGTCAAAAGTGCAGCATGAGAAGAGGCTACATGAGTATTCTTCTTTACTGATGTCCTGCAGAAGAAATGATTTACTTCAAGCAAGAGTCTTAAAGAGGTAGGAAAAACAAAGGAAAGGTAAGGGAAAGTTTTATGAAATTTGGAACACATTTGGAGCTCTGCCCTGCTCTCATTCCCTGTCACTCACCTCACTCACCCCCATCCTCCAACAGTAGATTTGGGGACACACACTGCTCCCAGCCCAGAGATTAGAGCCTGAAGACCTCCACTTGCTCCAGGAGCTGCTGCTGAGACTCCAGCAGCTGGAATCAAATTTTGCTCATACTCAGAATACTCACCAAGAGCTAGCACTGAGCCCTTACAGCAGTGAGATTAATAATAATAAAGGATTTAATGACAACACTGGCCAGACTGCAGTGATCAGGCACAGGGCTCAGCCAGACAAGCATACTGACCAACTCTTATAAGCAACAAGCCCTTTTATAATCTTTTCTGCTTACTCCCTCTTTATTCCTCCCCGCTCCCTTTTCCCTAAGACATCCCTTGCTGGGTTGCAGAGGTCCATACTTTCCTGCACCCCTCCCAGTCCATGCCATGCCCTGGTTCACAATTTTAATCAATTGCCAAGTATAGGTTGATCTTGCTGGAAGTGGTGCTCTCATTAGAACATCAATTTGTGTGACCAGGTTTGTTTCTAGTCATTGTCTCTAAATTTGTTGTATCAGGTCTGTACCTCCCTGTTTCTGGTTTCCCTCTTTCCCTTATTATTCTAATCTGCCCTCATCAATTAGTGTGATTGACCAGCTTTGGTTCCAATACTATTCTGCCTTATTTGTCAGTCAACTTGTGACCCTGCATGCTCTTACTTATGGCTTCCTCCCTTTCTTATCATGCTATGTTGCATTGAAAAAGGTCCTTAATTAGATGCAAGGACCCCACAATTTCCTTCCACTCAATCTTAGAGTTCTCTTACTGAAACTGTACTTTAACAGTCTAATTTAGTATATGTTGAATCTAAGTTTACCAGTTTATTATAATAACTGTTGCGCTGTACAGTTACGTTAATTCTGAAATTGTCAGTGTATGGGAGGAGTATCTGCAAAGAAAGGATATTTTTTTCTTCCCCCTACTGCTAATAATGAATTTGAATGAATATGAATATCTGAAGTAGGATATTACATCTCAGTTTAGCATAGCTGTATTGTTAAATTTTTGCAGAGCAAGAGACGTGATTAGTGTCTTGCTGTTTATGATATCTGTATGTTGATGATGAGATACAGTTCTTTATCAGGTAAACTTATTGTTATAAAGCTTCTCTTGGAGTGTTTGTCTCATGGACCTGTGGTGGTTTTACTTAGGTGGGCAGCTGAGCTCCACCACAACCGCTCTCCCACTCCCCCTCT
This sequence comes from Aythya fuligula, assembly GCF_009819795.1. Taxonomy (NCBI): domain Eukaryota; kingdom Metazoa; phylum Chordata; class Aves; order Anseriformes; family Anatidae; genus Aythya; species Aythya fuligula. Next base: position 167,127,807 of record NC_045559.1, on the reverse strand, counting down.
TCTCAAAGAAGAAGGGCGAGAAAATACAACACAGAGAACTCGAGGGTTGAGATGAGAAAGGTTTAATTAAAAGGAAAGGGAATGGGGAGAAGAAAAGAAACAATAAGTCTGCGTGGAAGCACAGAGAGAGGGAAAAAAAAATATTCTCTGCTTCCCATCAATGAGTGATGTTTGGCCACGTCCTGGGAAGCAGGGCCTCAAAATGCATAGTGGTTGTTCAGGAGGAACAGCCCCCTCCCCCATGAGAACCCCCCTTTTTATTGCTGAGGGTGACATCAGGTGTTATGGAATATCCCTTTGGTTGGTTTAGGTCAGCTGCCCTGGCAATGTCCCCTCCCCATCACTTGCCCACCCCCAGCCTGCTGGCTCTTGGGGGCTTGGAAGGAGTCCTGATGCTGTGCCAACACTATGCAGCAATAGACACAACACTTGAGTGTTATCAGTGCTGTTCCAGCTACGAGTGCAGAGCACAGCACTGTGTGGGCTGCTGCAGGGAAAAGGTGACTCCAGCTGAGACAGACCCAACACAGGACCTAATCTTTACAAAGGCTACCTATTTCTGTATTAACACTTCAGTTAAACCTAGGTTTGAATCATTATGGAACAATTTATGATTATTCTACTACCAAGGAGGAAATTGGTAAGTGTACAGGCTGCTCTCTCCTTGTTTTCTGTACAAATATAGAAAGTTCAAAATGTGCGTGTATATATATATACATATTTATTTATTTATTTATTTATTTATTGCTATTACTTGTAAATGAGAAATGCAGCAGACATGAGAGAAAAGGGTGTTCTGACTATGTAGTGAATTTGAAGTAGCTGGGATTCTGAAGTCTTTACTGTATCTCTTAAAGAATATGCTTCTATGTATACTATTCTCAGTGTTATATCAGCTGTGATGAAGAACTGATCATTTAAAATTATATGAAGAAAAGTGAGGTTAGCTTTCTGGTCTAGAGGCATTTCTGTTCACTTTCCTATGGGATGTACTCTATATTCTTGCTTGAAAGGTGGGACATAATCATGGTCAACCCCCTTTTTCCTGGTTTGTCCAAACTGCAGAGGACTCTAGACACTTGTACTATTATTAAGTATTTTGCTGAAGTTAAAATGTGTTTTCAAATACATAAATAAATAAATAAATGAATCACACCTGAATAGTATTTTAGAATAGAACTGCATTAAAAACAAAAACAAAACAAACAAAAAGAACTTAGTTTATTTTGAAAGCTAAATGCTGTTAAAAAGAAACTTATGACTAAAAATGATGACAACACTAAGAACTGATATTTGGATAAACTGTGTGTTTTTTGTTGTTGTTGTTGTTCTTGGTTTTTTGTTTTTATTATTATTATTTCCAGACAAAATTATTATTTTTCTTTATTATACATGACCCATTTCAATTGATAAAATGCATAGTAATATACAGTCTAACTTGGCCTCAAGCAAAACAACAAGACCAAAAAAATCTCTCAGCCCTACCAAAATGACTGCAAATTATCAGCCATTAAAAGATTTAGCAATGTATGGGATGATTTCAGTTTTTTTGTTTGTTTGTTTTGTTTTGTACTTTGTTTTATCCCTGAGAAAACGTCTAGTATGTTTTAACATCACTGATTTCACTCTAGAAAAAAACTACAGGTTTTATTCATGATTTATCACCCACCTCCTTTGTAATAGCATGTTCATACATTGGTCACCATGGAGTTTTGAGACATCCTGAGTAAAACTTCAGCTAGTAAAATATAATGGATGTTATTTTTTCCTCTTTCGGACACCTATTTATTTCTTGTAAACTTTTTGTTGGTGGTGGTTTTGAGGGGGAGGGGGATCCTGTGAATTAGTTTGAAATGTCCTACAAGACAGGTGAGTTTGAACTGAATTTAGTTTGTGATAAAGTAGCAGTCACTATAAAGTAGCCTTTGGAGTAAATGGGCTATCTGGTATTGAAGTATAAATTTACTTTTCTTCCAGGAATTGAGATGAGAGATTGTTCTTTGCAGCGTGTGTGTATATTGCTGGGGGTTGCATGGGTGCTTGATCAACACTAAGTTCAAGTCAACTTGCCTGTGGTAATTTTTTAAATATGTTGTAAATCAGAATAGACATTAGTAAGCGAGGAGATGTAATGGTCTTGCTTTATGTTAAAAGACTGAAGACTTTCTTCAATGTTACTGAAATGGAAAGATTTGGATGATGAAGGAACAATGGAGTGTAAGTTCCAGTCCTCTGGACAGTCCTCTGGAAAGAAGACAAAGAAAGGTATTAGTTAAGACCTGTTTTTATACTCTAACAGAAGTTACAGAGGGGCAATAAAAGTATAAAGTATAGAGGCACATCTTCCCTCCTTCTCTCCCTTTTCTCCCCCCCCCCACAAATTTGTATTGAAAAAAAAAAAAAAAGAAAAAGAAAAAAAAAAAACGTGGGGGGAGAAAAAAGTATTCATCTATTTAATTAAAAAAAAAATCCCAATGGAAAGTGCAGTCATATTACTTGGGGAAAAATAGCTTCATCTAAAACACTAGATATTTTCAGCTTTTACTGATACAAACAGAATCTGCAGAGATTTTTGCTGAGGCGATCGGCTCCAGGGCAGACGTGTTCTGCAGCGGAGCAGGGGACCGAGGCGGGCAGGGCTTTTTGTCCGGCATCGAGGCCACTCGGGGGAGCCGCCGGAACCCGGCTGTCCTCGCGAGGGAGGCTGACGAGGCGAGGGCGGAGCCAGCAGCGCCCCCTCCCAGGCTGCTAAAAGCTGCCCCTAGGGAGCGCGAGCGACCAGGAGCGCGGCGAACAGGACGGGCAAACAGGGCGTGGCACGTCGAAGGGCGTGGCAGTTTGCGCGGGCAGGGCGAGCGGGGGGCTCATCGTCGCTCTGTTGCAGCTGCCTCTCCCTTCGGTGCTTGTAACCTGCTTGCGTAGAACCTGACCATGGTATCGACCAGGCAGAAAACCGTGGCCTCCGCATCTCGTGAGGCATCTCCAGCCACGGTCACCAGTGTGGCTACTCAGACGGAGGGCTCGGGGAAACACGCAGCCGTCCAGGTCCTGGGCTGCAGAGTGTGCCCCAGCCTTCTGTCGGTCTCCGACAGCAGTGGTGGGTATGCCTGTGGTAGGTGTGCCCAGGTTGAAGAACTGCTCGGCCAGGTAGCGGAGCTCCGGGAGGAGGTGAACAGGCTCAGGAGCATCAGGGAATCAGAGAGGGAAATTGACTGGTGGAGGTGCGCTCTACCCTCTCTGAGGCAGGTTCACGAGACTGCCACGGCACAGGCGTCTCCTGTTACGCAGAAGACGGAGGTTCACTCCTCCAGCCAGGCAGCGGGAGGAGACCTAGATCAAGGGGGGGAATGGAGGCAGGTGCCTATTCGGGGTGGTAGGCGAGCCCTCTCTCTGCCCACCTCACCTTCTCATCTACCCTTAAATAATTGATATGAAGGACTAGAGCAAGACAATCTAAATGACAAAGTAGACAAACACCCGTCCCAGTTGGAGGGGGCGCCTAAGACAATGCGACCTACACGTCGCATTGCCACATCATCCTTCAAAAAAGAAAGAAGGGCTATTGTTATGGGGGGCTCCCTCCTGAAAGGGACAGAGGGACCGATATGCCGACCGGACCCAACCCGCAGAGAAGTCTGTTGCCTCCCTGGGGCTCGGGTGAGAGACTTTGCCAAGAAAGTCAAGCGCCTGGTACGGCCCACTGACTACTACCCGCTACTGGTCTTTCAGGCTGGTAGCGATGAAGTAGCAACGAGAAGTCCGAAGGCGATCAAAAGAGACTTTAGGGATTTGGGGCGACTACTTAGAGGATCAGGGGCGCAGGTGGTGTTTGCCTCTGTCCTTCCGATAGGGGGGATCGAAGCTGAAAGACGTACTGTTCGCATAAACTCGTGGCTTCGAGACTGGTGTGACCGGCAGAATTTCGGTTTCTTTGATCATGGGAAGGTCTATGCTACACCGGGCCTGATGGCACCGGATGGGATGCGCCTCTCTCGGAGAGGGGTAAGGATCTTAGGTCAGGAGTTGGCAGGGCTGATAGATAGGGCTTTAAACTAGAGTCGAAGGGGGAAGGGGCTAAAACCAGGCAAGCCGGTGAAGACCTAAGGGATGGTATGCTAGAATCAGAGGGGCTGTGTGCCAGTGGGGTCCTTTGGTCAGATCCACAAGGTGCTGAGTGTAAGGAGACGCACCTGAAGTGCTTTTACACAAACGCACGCAGTATGAGGAATAAAATAGATGAGCTAGAAGTCCTGGCCCAGTCCCGCAACTATGACATCATCGGCATAAGCGAAACCTGGTGGGATGAGTCCTGTGACTGGGGTGTTGCGATAGATGGTTACAGGCTCTTCAGGAGGGACAGGCAGGGTAGGCGAGGTGGTGGGGTGGCGATGTATGTGAAGCAGGGGCTGGACTGTGTGGAACTTCAGGTCGGCGATGGCAAAGTTGAGAGCCTCTGGGTAAGGATCAAGGGACGAACGAATAAAGGGGATGTCGTTGTGGGAGTCTATTACAGACCGCCTGGCCAGGACGATAGCGCCGATAAATTATTCTTTACAGAACTAAGAGAGGCCTCGAGATTAACTCCCCTTGTCCTTATGGGGGACTTCAACTTGCCGGACGTTAACTGGGAGTGCCACACGGCTGACACGAGCAAGTCCAGGAGGTTCATGAAGCACCTAGATGATAACTTCTTGGTACAGGTGCTAACGGAGCCAACTAGGAAAGGTGCCCTCCTAGACCTGTTGCTAGAAAACAGAGAGGGTCTGGTGGGAGATGTGGTGATTGGTGGCCGCCTCGGTCATAGCGACCATGAAGTGGTTGAGTTCAAAATCTATGGTGACAGAAGGAAAAGTGCCACCAAAACCTCATCCCTAGATATGGGGAAAGCGGACTTCAGGCTGCTCAGGGAACTAGTCAGTAAGGTCCCCTGGGAAACTGCTCTTGAAGGCCTCGATGTCCACCAGTGCTGGTCACTCTTTAAGCGATGCCTCCTAGAAGCACAAGATAAGGCAATTCCAAAATATCGCAAGTCAGGCAGGCGGGGCAGGAGGCCGGCGTGGCTGACCAGGAACATTCTAATGGAGATTAGGCGGAAACAGAGAGTGTTTCGCTACTGGAAGGAGGGCCAGGCGTCATGGAAAGAATACAGGGATGCTGTTCGTGTTTGTAGGGAGAAAGTTCGAGTGGCCAAAGCACAGCTAGAGTTGAAGCTGGCTGTGTCTGTGAGAGAAAATAAAAAGGGTTTTTTTAGATATGTAAATGGAAAAAGGAGAACTAAAGAAAACATAGGGCCGCTCCTTGATAGGGAAGGTCTCCTCACAGACGATGACGTAGGCAAAGCAGAGACGCTTAACGCCTTCTTTGCCTCTGTCTTCAATGCCGATGATGGGCTTCGGGACCCAGGGTGCCCTGAGCTGGAGGACCGGGACGGTGGGGATGACAAACTCCCAACTGACCCTGAACGTGTGCGGGATTTGCTACTCCACCTGGATCCCTACAAGTCCATGGGTCCGGATGGGATTCATCCCCGGGTGCTGAAAGAGCTGGCGGATGTCATTGCGGAACCTCTATCAATTATTTTTCAACGATCCTGGGAATTTGGAGAGGTCCCAGTAGACTGGAAGCTGGCAAATGTTGTGCCAATTTTCAAGAAGGGTCAGAAAGAAGACCCTAGCAATTACAGGCCTGTCAGTCTCACGTCAGTGCCTGGTAAAATCATGGAGAAGTTGGTTCTTGGACTCATTGAGGCGCACCTGGGGGACAAAGCAGTTATTGGTCCCAGCCAGCATGGGTTTGTGAAGGGTAGGTCCTGCCTAACTAACCTGATTTCCTTTTATGATAAGATCACCCGTATGGTGGACCAAGGGAAACCAGCTGATGTGATTTTTTTGGACTTCAGCAAGGCTTTTGACACGGTTTCCCATAGGATCCTACTGGACAAAATGTCCACCATACAGCTAAATAAAAACATCATACGATGGGTGAGCAATTGGCTAACGGGCAGGGCCCAAAGGGTTATGGTAAATGGAGCTGCGTCAGGCTGGCGGGCGGTCACCAGTGGGGTCCCTCAAGGCTCCATTTTAGGGCCGGTACTTTTCAATATTTTTATAAATGATCTGGATGTAGGAATAGAGGGTATTTTGAGCAAGTTTGCTGATGACACCAAACTTGGAGGAGTTGTGGACTCAAGTGAGGGCGTAAAGGCCTTACAGAGGGATCTGGACAGGTTGGAGAGCTGGGCGATCACCAACCGCATGAAGTTCAATAAGAGCAAGTGCCGGGTCCTGCACCTGGGACGGGGAAACCCTGGCTGCACGTACAGACTGGGCGATGAGACGCTGGAGAGCAGCCTAGAAGAGAGGGATCTGGGGGTCGTGATAGACAGCAAGTTGAATATGAGCCAGCAGTGTGCCCTGGCAGCCAGGAGGGCCAATCGTATCCTGGGGTGCATCAAGCACGGCATCGCTAGTAGGTCAAGGGAGGTGATTGTCCCGCTCTACTCTGCGCTGGTGCGGCCTCACCTCGAGTACTGTGTGCAGTTCTGGGCACCACAGTATAAAAAGGACATGAAACTGTTGGAAAGTGTCCAGAGGAGGGCTACGAAGATGGTGAAAGGCCTTGAGGGGAAGACGTACGAGGAACGGCTGAGGTCACTGGGCCTGTTCAGCCTGGAGAAGAGGAGGCTGAGGGGAGACCTCATCGCAGTCTACAACTTCCTCGTAAGGGGTTGTCAAGAGGCAGGAGACCTTTTCTCCATTAACACTAGTGACAGGACCCGCGGGAACGGGGTTAAGCTGAGGCAGGGGAAATTTAGGCTGGACGTCAGGAGGGGGTTCTTCACAGAGAGGGTGGTTGCACACTGGAACAGGCTCCCCAGGGAAGTGGTCACTGCACCGAGCCTGTCTGAATTTAAGAAGAGATTGGACTGTGAACTTAGGCACATGGTCTGAACTTTTGGGTAGACCTGTGCGGTGTCGAGAGTTGGACTTGATGATCCTTAAGGGTCCCTTCCAACTCAGGATATTCTATGATTCTATGATTCTATGATTCTATGATTCTATGAGATTATACAGAGAGCCTAATCAAAACCCAAAGTGACAAATGAGAAATGCATGGGAGCATGTGGCACAATCCTTAGCTACCTAAACTCTCTCCCTCTCCCCCTGTCCCTCTTTTTCTCTCCCGCCCTCCACTTTCACTCCCATATAGTATAAACAATATTTTCTTCTCTGTTAATTTGTTTTCCTTCCCCTTTTTAGTATTGGATGTGTAAAATAAAAAGTGATGCTTCACTCTTTCAGAGAGAAAGCATTTGCCCTCTCCTTCTAGTACTTAGTAATGCATTACCTGATTTGCAAGTCATTGCTGCCATGATATTATTTGACTTTCTTCTATATTTACTCACTTTACCTGTTTATGTCTCTAGACTAATCTCCATAAAGATATTTTTTGTTGATTATATTTCACATCATTCAAAGTGCTCTGAAACCTTTCATTATTGATCAAAATGTGTGAGAAGTAGTTGCTAAATAAATATAATTAATTTGTTAATAGAATCAAATAATCCAGTTGGAAAGGACCTTCAAATATCATCTACTCCAACTGCCTGACCACTTAAGGCCTAATCAAAAGGTAAAGCATATTAATAAGGATATTGTCCAAACACCTCTTGGACCCTGACAGGCATGGGGCATCAACCACCTTTCCAGAAAAGTCTGTTATAATATTGATTCCACCTTCATAGTAAATAAATTTTTCCCAATGTCCATTCTGAACCTCCCCTAACAGTTTTGTACCATTCCCATGTGTCCTATCGTTGGCTATCATTGGAAGACATTGGCAACTTCTCCTCTTGCCCTCCTCAAGAAGTTGTAGAGAGCAATGAGGTTGCCTCTTAAACTCCTTTCCTCCAAAGTATACAACCCAAACATCCTCAGCCTCTCCTCATAGAACATGTCTTCTAGCCCTTTTACCAACTTTGTTGCCCTCCTCTGGATGATTTCAAGTATTGTAATATCCTTTTTATATCGTGGAGCTGAGAAGTGCACACAATATTCAAGGTGAGGCTGTACCAACGCTAAACACAGGAGGAAAATCATCTCTTCTGGCTGGCTGGTTATTCTATGTTTAATGCACTTCAAAATGCAGTTTGCCCTCTTAGCTGCTGGGGCACACTGCTGACTCACACTGAGCTTACAGTCAACCAGCACCCCTAAATCCCTTTCTGCTGAGCCACTTGTCTTGCAATTTGTACCTCTGCTTCATCTGTAACATTACTCCATCCCAAGTGCAGAACTCACATAGTTATATTAGTATAATTATGTATTTTTATAATAAAAATATTTAAGTATATATTATTAATACTATGAATAAATTATTGATTGGTGTGATTGTATTTTTTTTAATATGATGTAACGTTTTTCTCCTTTGATTTTTTGCCTCCTGTATTGATATAGGACATAGTGATAATGCCCAGTACTTTAATTGGAGTTCTACTAAGAAAGTGATGAAGTTAGAAAAAATGTTTAAATCTGATTTATTTAAGTCATCCAGCAGAGGTGGCCAAAGGATATGGAGAAAAAAATAATTTTCAGTGGGAATTTTAAAGCAAAGCTGGTATTGGGGAAAATCACACAACCCTTTGGAAGAAGAATAGTGAAAATACAGATATGGCACCTCTATTCTCAAGATTAGACATCTACTTCAGGATACAATTTGTAAATTAACAGAAAAGGTTGGTTATGATGTCACCGTTATGTCTGCAAGTGTCTCAATGTGATTAGGCAAAAATATAACAGGTCTTGAAGTTTCTAGAACCTGCTAGTTACTGTGACAAAGAGATTAGTAAGAATTAGCACTACAAATACAAATATTCTGCAAGGTCTTTTTCTACTAAATGCTAAAGTGACACTTTTTTATTCTTCTTTTTAAAAATTCAGGATAATTCCCTGTTGTGATTCAAACTTCTTAATAATCACCAGAAAATATTACATACCATCAGGGAAGAAATACAGAAACAGAAATGGAAAAACAAAACAAAACACAACAACAAAGCAAACAAACAAAAAAATACAGTAAGAACAAAAATCAAAATCTATGGCAAACAAGAAATATTTTGCAGAAGCAGTTCAAATAGTAATTTTAATCCTTTAAGACGGAGAACTACGGAAATGCAAAAAGTGAAGGTGAATACTGAATTCTATATACTGAAGTCAAAGATAAAGATTAATGAGCAGTAGTTATCTGAGAAAGATGAAATAAAAGATCATATTGCAATCAGGAGACAAAAAAAATATTGAAGTAATTTCAACTACCTCAGTAATGGCAGAAACTTATATACAAAATGAGAATTAGGAGGTGGAGGGAAGATATTAATCCTTGCTGACTTACACTATATATATATATATATATATATATATATATATATATATATATATTTAAAAATTGTTTCCTATCTCATCTTAAAGCAGAAAAAAAGTATTCTAAGACTCCTTAGTGGGTAGAGGTATAGGGGTGGGGAATGAGAAAGAAAAAAGGATGGAGAAAAAAAAGGGAAAAGAAACAACTTCACAAAAACATATCAGTTACGTAATTAGGAAAACTTTAGATCCATTTTATGAGATTAATATAGATTTGTTTATTTCCTGGAAAAAAAAAAAATGTATAGATTAATTTTAGATTCTTACTCTTCAGAAATAGATTTATGAGACTACAGTTGTGAAGTATTACTCTCACATGTATATTTGGAAAACCTATGGGAATGACACATAACAGTTACAGTAATGGTTATGTTTTTTTGATAATGTAGACTTTTTTTAAAATACAACTAAGTCTTGTAGTCTTGTAGAAAATGGTATTAATCTGTTAGAAAGATTAATCTGTCAGAAAACTAGGATGTCTAGTTTAAGCCCTCATAATTACAAGGCAGACCCTTTTGCATTGGGAATTTAACTTAAGTTGTTATTCACTAAGAAGCTTAAAACTAAAGTCTCATTGGGCTTCCAAAGTAGGAGCAAAACCTAAATCTATTATGATAAAGAGACACAAAAATTACACTTGCCGTGGACCTGAACAATGAATATGCATATGCTTGCATGCTGTATGTAGATGCCATATATTTCTGACAAAACATGGGTATAAGGAGTAAGTCTTTAATTTTTTCATTTTGGCTTTAGAGCACCAAATTAGTCCACAGGGTACAGCTGCAGATTTTAATTAATATTTTTATATTTTTATTTTTATATATATTTTCAAATTTATTTTTATTTTTTGGTGTTGAAGAAAGTAGAGGCCAGGATTCTTGAAAAGACTCAGTGACTCAGACAACATCAACTGACACAAATATTTCATTAACAATCACCAGAGAAGACAACAATGGCCACCAAAATACTATGAAACACCTGTGGTACAGGCAAAGTTTGTTCAATGTTTTGGAAAGTACTTCTAAGAATCTGAAATGTCTGGTCGTATCTTCCATATTGGTACTTTAAATCTATCCATACATGGGTGCGATTGCTAGTATTTTTCAAACACTTTTTTGAGATGCAATTCTATTTATCTTACTAAATGTTTTGCACTTTAGTACACATAGAGTAGTACTGTTCTATATTAGTAAAAGAAAAATTATGAGAAACTTCTTGTGCAGTAAATTACAAGCAAGGACAAATTTAAAAGACTTGTCCTTGACTGCCTTATATCTACTGGGCAAAAATAAACCTTAGTGATTTATGGTAAGAGAAATAATGACTTTATTAAAGATTTGTTCAAGCTCATTTTTCAAAATATATAGTACATTTATTACTGGTTTTTTATGCTTCAGTTGTACTATGAGACACACATCATTTGCTTATTTCATTAAAACATTTTCTACAAAAAAAAAAAAAAAAAAAGATATTAGGTCATCAACCTAATATTACAAATTCTTAAAGCAAAATTTGAAGCGAGACTTCAATGCAATAGTATATTTGATAAGAGCTATTTCTAAACTATAAAATACTTTTTAATGGCTGTTTAAATTCACTTGTCAGTGCCACCATTTTTTTTATTTCTTTTTATTTTTTGATAACTCTGGAATTTGTCTAACAATGAAAACCGAGTTAAGAGTTGGAGATCAATGGAAAAAATAAAATAATAATTCTTTTTCCCCAGACAGGCCCAATAACATTTTGTTCTCCATTGTTGTAAGGACATAAGTTAATATTAGAAATACTTTCTGTGCAATCTTGAATTTACACTTGCATTGTCTTAATTTAATGTTGTGATAAGTCTCCATCTTTTCAGATAGCTTGTCAATGTGATATTATTTAATATTAATATTCTGACATCTCACTTTGAAAAGTAATTTCTGTTCTCATGTGATTGCAGTCTGCCACCCCTAGCACTTATTCATTCTGAAGTGTCCTTGTCTTTATCTTTCTATCCATGGATTGTCCAATTCTTTCAAGTATTAAAGGCATTCATCTACGTGGAGATAGGATGTATGTTCAAGCCTTAGTTGTACCTGTAGAAATACTATGTGCTCATATGCAGTGTCTCTAAAGACAGTGAAATTTATCAAGTCCAGCTGTTGCTGCAATATATGACTCAGTCATATATGACTCAGACTCATATAATATAATTTCAACTGCTATGCTATTCATGGCACCCCATTTAAGACATGAGGCATCCTAGGCTTTTTTTCAGATAGCCATCTTAGGTAACATCTTTGGAAACATATACCTTGTTTCACACTTCTTTTTAAAATAGTACAAGCAGTCCACAGTCTGTTTTGCATCATGGTATAGTAAAAAAGGCAGACAATCAATAACCATTTTTTTAGAGTTCATAACAGTAATAAAAGCTAAAACAAGCTTACTGTAAGCATGTCCATGTGGTCCAAACATTAGCAATCTGGACATGGAGAAGAAATACTTTATCTGTTTTTCAGAGAGAATGTCTTCAATTTTTTTACAAACACTGTGTAACTGTATAGAATTGCAGAAATAGTTTATAGCTACGTAGCTCAACAGTAACCCTTTTATTTCTGACAAAGAGATACTTTGAATGTAGTTCAGAGTAAGTCATGTTCCATTCCCCTTCTCTGTCACCATCAAGGATGCTTATGAATCTTGATTACAGACAAGATATGAAAAAAAAAAAAAAAAAAAAAAAAAAAAAGGTGATATCGAGAAATGTTTAGATTTTCTGCTTTGAAAATAAAATCATCACAGCAAATCTTGCATGGAATCTACTATATTTACACATACAAATTTAAGTAATTTCTATTCTAAACAACACCAGAATGACAGAGAAATGGGCTTTAATAGACACTCATGTTCAACTGAACAAAATAGTGCACAGAAATTTTCTGTTTTCAGAGATCTCTTGCATGTAGTTTCAGAATTACCATGCCAATAAAGCTCAACTTTACTCCATTCTTTTTAAGCCATGCCTTGCTGTTGTTCTGTCAAACAGCTGCTGGAAAAACCTCCAAAAGAAAAAAGAAGAAAAAAAAAAGGAAAAAAAGGAGATGGAGAAGTTTGATAGACAGATAGCTCTGTCTAGATACTCAGACTTGACTGAACTGGTGGGGTTTATAGGTGGAAATTGTTCTTCCTCAGCAATAGAACGTTAACCATCTATATAGAAAGTAATCCTGTGAATTTGGAATTATGTACTGTGTTCCAAAGCAATGAAGCTGAAAGCCTTATGGAAATAATGTCTTCACAGTACTTGGCAAGCTCCTTGACAAAGCTGTTTCTATTCAATTTTCAATCCCAGAAAAACAGATAGGATGCTCTTGGTATCACAGTATTTATGTATCTACGAATAAAAAAGCTAATGTACAGTAGTTGTTTCTAGTTACTCTGACAAAATAGAATACTAGAATTGCTGTAAATAGTACATCTCATTAGTTCTGCATTAAAGAAGAACAACACATTTTAGAGTTTTACATGAATAGACTGGTCTGAAATCATTTGAAAAAAGGCTGTTACATAAAACCATGATTAAATATTTTTCAAGAAGTTATATAGCTTGTAAATAATGGGTGAAAATTGATTTTAAAATATGTGTTTAACTTAAGTATTGTGAAATATATCACTGAAAGGAACCTACTAAAATCTCATTTTAAAGAAATGGAAGAACTAGAGAGGGAAGTTCTCATGAATGTTTTGTTTGTTATTATTATTATTATACTTATTACAGATTCTGCACCTGGGATGGAGCAACCCTGGATATACAAACAGATGGGGGGGGACAAGAGGCTGGAGAGCAGCCCTGCAGAAAGGACTCTGGAAGTTCTGGTTAATGGCAAAAATGAATGAGTAAACAGCATGCCCTGGAAGTCAAAAGGGCTCACCATATCCCAGGGAGCATGAGGCACAGCTCTGTTGTCCAGTTGAGGGAAGGGATTGTCCTGCTCTGCTCTGCATTGGTGTGGCCTCACCTTGGCTCTGCTCTGCACTGGTGTGGCCTCACCTTGAGCAGTACGCAGTTTTGGGCACCACATTATAAGAAAGACAAAAACATATTGAAGAAAGTCCAAAGGAAGGCTACAAAGATGTTTAAGGCTCTAGAGGGGAAGACATAAGGAGTGGCTGAAGTTACTTGTTTTTTTCAGCCTAGAGAAGAGGAGACTGGGGGGAGGCCTCATGGAAGACTGCAGCTTTCTCACAAGTGGAAACGCAGGGGCAAGCACTGATTTCTGCTCTCTGATGACAGCGACAAGACCCAAAAGAATGGCATGAACTTGGGGATTCAATGTGCCTGTTCTCGTCCTGGTCTCCGTTCTGCTAGCCTGTTCCTTTTCATTCCTTCTTTCTGCTTCTTTATTGATGACATAACTTCATTGTATCGTGCTGCCTTGTTTTGTTTGTTTGTTTTTTTCATCTTCAGGACAGGCTCCCCTCTTATACTCTTCACCCCACAGCAGTCCTTTTCAAAACAACTTTTCATTGGTCAAACAACTTTGCCCAGTAACCAGCAAACACCCAGCAACTTCCATGCCTTAATGGCTGGAGAACAAGCAACTGGAGACTGCAAGGCGTCTCCTGAATCATCCTTCTTTGTTCCCTCTAAACTCTTTACATTCCTGATGTCCTCATCGTTAAGAGTCTGATGTTCTCATCAACCATGGGGCTTGCTGACCCCCATGGCCACACTCCCACATCTTCCCCTTTTTTATTTATATCAACCATCTTCTTGACATGAATTACCACTCCATATATCACACCAGTGCTGTTCCAGCTACGAGTGGAGAGCACCGCACTGTGTGGGCTTCTGCAGGGAAAGGTGACTCCATCCCAGACAGACCCAACACATCCTTGTGGATCCCTTCCAACTCATTAAACTTTATGTTTCTGTGACTAATATTCACAAAACAAACAGTAAAAATCTTGGATTGCTTCTATAGCTGTCTCTTGTGCTTATGTGTATGTACATCACTTTCTGCTGGAAACATATTTTCAGTCATGAAAGGCAGAAATTCTGGTATGAGATCCAATACAGAGAAGAGGAGGAGGGGGCAAGTAGAGTATAAAATACTCTGTTCTGAAAGGTTTAAGGCAGATGTCGTCCATTATATCAAGACATCATAGAGTCTCAGCTTTTTCTTCTTGTTTGAAATATCTTTGCCCTGTGTTAACAGAGGAGGGAAGTAGAAAGGAAATGATATAAAGAATATTCTTGGTGTTGTCTTATGTCAAGATGTATCCTACAGAATGTCACATGTGGCATAAAGACCACACAGACACCAGGGTTCTTTTAGGATCAGTAGCGGGTACCACTTTACTGATGACATAACTTCAACTCTCCCATACTGAGGACAGGCTCCTTTCTTATACCATTCACTCTCCAGCAGTACGTTTCCACTAACTATTCATTAGTCAACAACTTTGCCCAACAACATCAAACACTCAACAACTTCCAAGTCTTAATGACTGGAAAACAAGTGGTCCCAGACAGCAAGGCTCTCCTGAATCACCCTTCTTTGTTCCTTGTAAACACTTTACATTCCTCCTGGACTCATCATTAAGAGTCCGATGTTATCACCAACCATGGGGCTTGTCAACCCCCATGGCCACACTCCCACAGATATATAATTCTTAACACTTATATTTCTGGTATAAGACACATAAAATATTTTACTATTTTACTTCTCTTCAATTTTCCATAATATACTTGATATCCACTGTGTTTGTGACGAAATCTACAAATGTAAATGAAAAGTGTATGTTAAGATTGTCATAATAACTGTCCAAGACATGCTAGAATTTAAATCAAACAACAGCTCTGTTTCTGTGTTTTGGTGAGAAAATGCTCATCTCGCCTTGGAAATCCAGCACATGATGTAGATTTCTGCTTGAAAGGCT
The DNA here is from genome assembly GCF_009819795.1 of Aythya fuligula. Taxonomy (NCBI): domain Eukaryota; kingdom Metazoa; phylum Chordata; class Aves; order Anseriformes; family Anatidae; genus Aythya; species Aythya fuligula. The sequence goes on along the minus strand of NC_045559.1, from coordinate 167,112,457 downwards.
ACATGTAGGCCAAAATAAAAGCCATGTAGCTATATTAACATTGGTGCTATCAAAACTGCTCTCATATTCAATTAAGTCAGAATTTGATGGTTTTCCTAGACAGATAACAAGAATCCATTGCTGAGTGACTAATATAGGAAGAAATATAATATTTGACATTTGTTTGTTACCACAGTGAATGTCACTTTATAGTGCAAACTTCATTTATCATGAATTCTGAAATAAAGGAAACATTGAAATGAACATTTGCAAGAGCAAATACGTAATATACTGAAATGGAAAGGAAAGGTGAAGTTATAATGGAAGTGTCTATTTCTCAATTCAAAAGAAGAATGGAAATGGCTATGAGGTATGTGAAGCTAGTATGTACATCACAGATAGGTAAATACAAGTCATAACTAGGTTTCAAAGGATTATAATCATTACAAAGCCATTGTAAACCATTATAAAAAGTGGCATCTGTGCTGTTTCTCTCATCTCCATGTGTTGTATGATATAGGACTGTGAGAAACACTCTTTAGCCAATAAGTTAGGCTCAGGCGAGGATCTCAGTGAAGTAGCAATTTTATTTGTGATTGCAATGGCTGGCGTCCCACAGGCAGGAGTGCACCTACTAGTCACACAGTACAGTTTGTATACTTTATTTCTCAATAACTGGGACCCTCCTGTGATAAATTAGTGGGGGTTTGTTCATTGTCTTTAAGGAATTTGGAGAATCTGCTGAGGGGATAAGGTTGCACAATTTAACGGCCTTGATAAGGGGGAGGATTAAGCAAGTAGATAGCAGGAGGGGGGTTGGGTAAACATCCTTGTTAAAACAAAGACTCTGTAAGATACCACCCACCCACTGCAAGACATCCTGTTTTGCCCACACCTGAACACAAGCACAACGCATGATCACCAGAGGAAGAATAACGACCCCCAACAACAGACTGCGCAGCCTCAGAACAAGTCTCGACAAGTCAACAGGTCTCAACAAGTCGACAAGTCTCGACAAGCCGGAACTTGAATGCTATAAAACAGTGACTCTGGAAAGGGAAGTTGCGTGCCGTGGCAGAGCAGAGACTCCCCAGCCGCCCAGCACTGTTTTGCTTGTGTCTGCTTACTTGATTAATAAAATAATTTCAATAGACCAGAAAATTGTGTGGTCTAACTTATAACACTCCCCTGTCTCCCCATTGACTGGGTAATCCAGGCTCACAACCTATCCAATGCTTCACAGACAATAACATAGTCTTCAGTTGCTGGCCTGTTAAATTTCAAATTTCTTTTTACTTTTTTTACTGTTTGAAGTCGTAATGTTTCTTCACTTATCTGACTTGACTTGACACTGTGATTTTCACCTAATTGTTCTAAGGAGTATGGTTGTCTGCATTTTACAAGGTCACCTGCTAAATTCTCTTACCACTGCAAGCATATCTCAGTACCACATTCCTTACCTTCAAACAATGTAACTCTGCAAAAACATTTTTATTCCCACAGGATGGATCGTCAACTACATCAGAACTGCCACCAATTCTATTGAAAGTAGAATTTTGTATTTTTCAATACTTTATTTTAACTCTTTTTTCTATTTTAATATGTCCTTAATAACCATAAAGGTACTTTTTTGTAGGTGTTATCCTTCATTGATTGAAACTGTTGCATCACCTGAAAAGGCTGAAAAATACTGAATAAAACTAATACTTTCTTTTCAATGGAGGGTCATATATACAGAGCCTTTTTGCTCTTGATTGCTTTAAAAGTGGATTTCTTTAATAGCTACATCTTGTTCTTATTTGTGTGTACATCACTTTCCACAGGAAGCATACTTTCCATCATCAGACCCAGTGTTAACCCATTAACAGAGACATTTTAAATGCTTTCAGACTTAGTGAATATTATACGTCAAGAAAGACTTGACAGTGTCTTGGCTTTCATAACAATGTTCTATAATTACAAATATGCATTTGAAAGAATCTGCAGCTCTCTGCTTGGCTCAGAATGCAGCTGTGAACTTTGGAAGCATATAAAAGTGCACCAGATATTGACAACATTCTCAGATTCACTAGTATTCATTATACCTATGAAAACCACCATTTATGATTGAATAAATACAGAGATAGAAAAATGAACATCTACTTTCTATTTCTATTGTTGAAATACATTTTTACATTAGATTTGGAATTAAAAATAATATAATACTCAACTACTATATAAGAGATCTTTAGCCATGCACTAATGTAGAAACGAATTTAAATCCTGTTCATTAAAAGCCAGCAATTTGAACTGAAGCAATACACTTATCTAAAAGAGGTTATACCATTTTCTCTCACACTATTACTTCAATATGCTTTTTTTTTTTTTTTTTTTTTTTTTTTTTATTTTCCCAGTTGTTAGACTTTCTGCTGGAACTGTCACCAACTGTGATAACTGGCGGCAAGAAAATAAGTTCATTATACAGTCAACTTTTTTTTTTTTTTTTTTTCTAAATATGATTCAGCTTCAGAAATTCTTTTATATTAAATATTAGTGTGTCACATCAATGCCGATATTTTTCTGTTAATGGACAGATTACTGGTAGAATTATTTACACAGGAGATAGAGAAAAATGAATAGCAAGCTTTATCAGACAGTGTCAGATAGATGGAATTGAGGACCATTTGACATGAATGATTTTAAGTTCTGAGATTGTTAAATGCCTTCAGTAAATTAATTTAATTAAGCTTTGTTCTATTTGATGTGAGTGCTTGTATTGGACATAGCATTTCCATAAAAATATTTTTAATGTTTTTATTTTGACTTCATTCTCAGAACTTTCTTAAGGGTGTAAATACATGACAATGTTGAAATATCTAAACTATTTGGCCACATTGATTTACCATGGAAGCATGTATCCCCAGAACTGAAAGATAATAGAAGCCTTGAATGTACAGGAACAAGATGAAACCAGAGAGCACGGAGTTAGACAGACCAACAAATAATTAGTTACAATTGTATACAAGAGTAATGAAGTTATTTTAACAGAAAACATAATAGAGTTGTCTTTAAAGTGTGCCTAACAATACCATAAAAAATAACTAGTTGCACATTAGTCACTGCTTCAGAACCAGGTGTTTAGTACTGACCGCTATGATTTCTGTGATATATGGAGTGGTAATTCGTGTCAAGAAGATGGTTGATATTAATAAAGAAGGGGGAGATTTGGGAGTGTGGCCATGGGGGTCAGCAAGCCCCATGGTTGATGAGAACATCAGACTCTTAACGATGAGGACATCAGGAATGTAAAGAGTTTAGAGGGAACAAAGAAGGATGATTCAGGAGACGCCTTGCAGTCTCCAGTTGCTTGTTCTCCAGCCCTTAAGGCATGGAAGTTTCTAGGTGTTTGCTGTTGTTATATGCAAAATTGTTTGACCAATGAAAAGTTGTTTTTCAAAAGGACTGTTGTGGGGAGAAGGGTATAAGAGGGGAGCTTGTCCTCAAGATGAAAAAACAAACAAACAAACAAACAAAAAAAGGCAGCACGATATAATGAAGTTATGTCATCAATAAAGAAGCAGAAAGAAGGAATGAAAAGGAACAGGCTAGCAGAACGGAGACCAGGACGAGAACAGGCACATTGATCGCCTCATGAAGACAGGTTCGGCCAAACTCAGCAAACCGCTCAAAGAAGTTTGTACAGAAAGTCGCTGGAAATAGGCGCACCGGCGCTGGAAAGAAGCTCAAGCTGAGAGAAGAGGACCAGCACACACAACTGCCCCTCGCTGGTAAGCAGTTGTGCATTATGAGGAATCATACATTCTTGGAAACAAAGACTGTCCTGGTAACCTTACAGCTTATTCTCCTTATTAACAATCAGACAGTTTATGATCCTGAAATATGGGACCAAATTGATGTCAAGGTGTGGGACTCTGCAACTAAAAACGACAAGGTTGCGGTGGGATTGCTCGGCACCTGGCGAGCAGTCTCTGAGGCCTTAAAGAGCCATGTGGGACCAGAGTCAGAAACATGTGGTTTTCTAGACAGTGAGGGAGCTGCGGGCTCCTTTACTGATCCTTCTGCTATGCTATTGGCCCCCCCACTGCTATTGCCATTGCAGGCCTTTGCTGTTACACCCCCTGCTGACCTGGACTTGTCTTTTGACCCAGGCCCTGTTGGCCTTGAAAAGGAGATGGGTATGTTTCCCTTCGGTCTGGGAAAAATGGGATACATAGGGCCTTAAGGCCGAGTTGCTTGATAACTTAAAGTGAACAATATACGAACATATTGTTCGCACAATTAGCCCTGGAATTCTCCGGTGTTTGTAATCAAGAAAAGGAACAGAAAATGGAGACTGTTGTTTGTAATCATGGAAAGGGATGGTAAATGGAAACTGTTAAGTCATGGAACTTAAAGTATTGTTTGTTCCTTTTTCTGATTGTACATATGTATAGGTGTACTTGGGTTTAGTATGTAAAAGCAATGTTTTATATATTTAGAATGTTCGATGTTCGTGTGTGCATGTTCGTAAAGCATAGATTCCCCGCGCACCCAGAGCTGTTTACTTGCCTTTTATAATTATTCCTTTTATAAATATTACTAAATTCAGATTGAGTTGAGACTTCATTTATAACATTTGAGAACTATGTAATCATTTACCTGAACCAGATTGGTAATGATAGTAATGGTTTAGAACAGAACTGGAAATCAAAACTCTGAACTAAGTAGAGGGTTTTTGCTTGAGAAGTTAGAAATTCACCATTATGAAATGCTTAAAAGGTAATTTACTTAGTGAAGTGTTATGACTTTTGAAGACTGCCTATAGTCTAGTGCTTAAATATTCAAAAACTGTAGATCTTTCCTCCCTTCAGATCAGATTTATGTACGTAACTGCTATTAGCACTAATGGGAAATAGACAATTCTGCTGCTGGCAGAATTATATGCAATTATATAGACAATATGTGCAATTATATAGACATCATATTAGCATCTTTTTTAAAAAAATCATAAAGAAACAATAAACCTTTAAAAATCATTTTCCTCTAAAAACTTGGTACCAGCCTAGTAGAAACTGATTTTCCATAAGAAGTGTTATTTTTTTATGTCTTAGAGTCTTTGGCATTTTCCTTTTTTATTTATTTATTCGTTTTATTTATTTATTTATTTATTTTGTTAATATGTTTAGTAGAGAAATATGCTGAAAGCACATTTCTGATATCCTTGTACTTTACTTTCACCACTGTCATAAATGGAGAAATGTTATATATATATATTTGTTACTTTAAATTTTAAAAATTTAAAATTTATCTTTTCTCACAATATTTTGTGACATTTTAAACCATTTCTGCCATCCCAACTCAGAAACTATTGTCCTAAGATTTATACTTTTGCTGCAGATGATAGAAACAGAAGTATGTGGTCTTTTTAAACTTTAACACACTGTGGTTTTATTTATGTGCCACCAAAACGAAAAGTTTGTCATACCTTGCTGAAAAGAAAGAAAAGAAAGAGAGAAAGAGAGAAAGAGAGAAAGAGAGAGAGAGAGAGAGAGAGAGAGAGAGAGAGAAAGAAAGAAAGAAAGAAAGAAAGAAAGAAAGAAAGAAAGAAAGAAAGAAAGAAAGAAAGAAAGAAAGAAAGAAAGAAAGAAAGAAAAAGAAATAAAACCCCAATATGGGTAGAAGTAAAAAAAAAAAACAATGAATACAAGAATGATTTTTACTGACATAGACAAGATCTGTTACCCATTAGGGATTATCATTGAACTGTAAGCTTTATTCTGACACCGAGTTAAGGTTGTCACCAATTTAAAAAGCCTGTCATGACACTTATGAAACAGGAACCCTCTTTTGTACTATTTGCAGTCACCATTTCTACCATTTAAAGTGTCATTTAACCCAGAGCTCATATCTGTTAGTTATGTTTGAAATAAATCTTATCATAATGATTCTTGTTTAATTCAGTTTTTCCATTACTTGCTGTCATTTCCTTCTATTTTTTTCTTTATATTTTTTTTTGTTTTCTTATTAATGCAATTAGCTACAAAACAACAGTTATAATATGTCTGCAGGGACAAGTTCTTGTTAACAGATGATTGATACAGATATGACTTTATATAAAAAAATCATCCTGTCAGTACTGATTACTTGTTATTACTTTTTCTTATTGTATCTTGCAATGTCACAGCACAGAAACAAATTGTTCTTTTTGAACATGGCAATAAAAAGAGGAGGAAGATACAAATGCTAGTGTTTAAAGAGGTATTTTCAATTCTATTCATCAGGTGGAAGAGAGAGTGTGACATGCATCTAATGGATGCCTTTTGGTCCTCTACTAAGTTAGAAGTCTTTATTCAGAAAAGGTTGTGTTCACAGAATCACAGAATCACAGAATTTCTAGGTTGGAAGAGACCTCAAGATCATCGAGTCCAACCTCTGACCTAACACTAACAGTCCTCCACTAAACCATATCCCTAAGCTCTACATCTAAACGTCTTTTAAAGACTTCCAGGGATGGTGACACCACCACTTCCCTGGGCAGCCTGTTCCAATGCCTAACAACCCTTTCGGTAAAGAAGTTCTTCATAAAACACTTTTCATGATATGCATTATATTTTTATATACAAATGTAATAAGATACAAGAAAATAAATGAGAGATTGTCATCACAATATTATGGACTTTTTATGCTGTTGTAAGTTGACTTGAAGAACATAGGATGAAGAAGAAAATATTCCAAATTGAAGGACTGTAATTTATCTTAGGTGATGAAACCTGCCTTTCTTTATAAATGGACAAATATGCTTAAGTAGTATCTACATTTTTATGTCTTATTTTCAAGAGAAATTGGAGGTTCTGTTCTTTATAAATGATGTACTCAAGAAGCTATCCTTCAGAAGACAGAAATTTTTGTTGTTATTCTTCCTTCCTGATAAAATGAAGATTATATGTGTTGCTCCAGATCAGTCATTTTCAATCCAGCTTGAAGTTAGATGAAATCCAGTGTTCATGACATCACCAAGGCTTATATTAAATTATTATTTGTTGTTGTTGTTTTGGGGAAAAAATAAATCTCAAGCTTACTCTAGTTCTAATCAGTCGGTGCTACTCGTTGCCGTGATTAGAGGGAACACACGATTTTGTATTTCCAGATCTTTTGTGTATACCACCAGCATAGTATCTCAGCAGTTTGGAATCATTATTTTAGGGACTTCCAGTTTCTTTTTCAGGTCAGAACCCCTTTCACAACCATGATATATGTGGAGGGAAATGTGACATCATAAGTGTAAAGGTCTTCTCCTGGTATTACACAATCTGACTGTGGCAGACTTCAGATAATTACAGAATCACAGAATCACAGAATTTTCTAGGTTGGAAGAGACCTCAAGGTCATCGAGTCCAACCTCCAACCTAACGCTAACAGCCCTCCACTAAACCATATCCCTAAGCTCTACATCTAAACGTCTTTTGAAGACTTCCAGGGATGGTGACTCCACCACTTCCCTGGGCAGCCTGTTCCAGTGCCTCACAACCCTTTCAGTGAAGAAGTTCTTCCTAACATCTAACCTAAAACTCCCCTGGCTCAACTTAAGCCCATTCCCCCTCGTCCTGTCACCAGGCACGTGGGAGAACAGGCCAACCCCCACCTCGCTACAGCCTCCCTTGAGGTACCTAAAAAGAGCGATAAGGTCACCCCTGAGCCTCCTCTTCTCCAGGCTAAGAATATGAAAGAATTTGTTGAAGAATATGAAATAAAATATTACTCTGAAAAGTGTTTTCACAAATCATTAGTTCCTGATGTGAGTAGGAGCTGATAGAGACAATAAGAAATCACTTGAAGAGCCATTGAAAGAACTCCTTAACCTGGTAAGAAGGAGGTGAACCAGATTATCATAGATCTTGTGAGAAGAAGCAGACTTCTTATGAGATATTTGAGAGATCTTGTGGGATTGCGTAAAATGTATAATGGGATCTCCTAAGGGGATTGTTGTCATGTGAAAAACTTAGTACTGTATGTTTAGCAGAAGGACAAAAGGTGGAAAAAGAAATGGGGGGAGGGGGGAGGGGGGGGGAGGAGGAGGTAGCAAGATGAAGAGGGGAGATAAGAGACTGATCCTCTATAATGAGTTGGTGGTCAGGACATTAGTCTGGCCAGTTCCCATGCCTGATCACAACAGTCTATTGTATCTTTTTACTAAATCTTATTCTTACCCATTTATTGTTTGTTGCTGTGTATGCTGTGTACCATTTTCTGTATTCATGCCCTCTGTTCTGTGGGTGGGAAGCAGGCAGAGGGAGGAACATGATGCACTAGCAAACTCAAGCTTAACTCAATCCTTTGAATAACAGGAGACCAGAATCTGGAAAGATCCAAGGTTGAAACTGCAGATATAGGGGTCCAAGATCTGGGAATGAATCTGGAACAGAATTCAAGTTTGGTTAAGGGTTTGAGGGACTCATGGATGTGTAGGTTTGTGGATTGCAGGCATGAAGTTATGTGCATTATCACTAGTGAATTCTAATCAGGTCAGATGAGGAAGGGTGACAAGAACTATCTTCAGAATATCATGATCAGTTTGTTCCTAATCTGGACCTACCAATGGGAAGAGCAGCAAATATTGAGGAGCAAATAGTCTCCAGCCCAGTCACCATCCAGTTCCATTTCCATTTACAGTCTAACATAGAAGAGAACAATCTGACCAATGTAATGGTGCAGTCTCAGCAAGTGTGTAGATAACAAAAGCTGGGGAGAAGCTGATGATATACCAAATGGCTGTGTTGCCATTCAGAGGGATCTTAACAGATTGGATATGTGAGCTGACAGGAGTGTCTGCAAATTCAACAAAGTGAATTGTGAGTCCCTTGCTGAACGACAGAGGTGTCCTGGTAATGGGAGATGCTGAGAAGGCGGAGATAATGCTTTCTTTGCTTCAGTCTTTTCTTCAGGGACTCCCCCCTGGGACACCTCGACCCTGGAGGGAGGAGAAAGAATCTGGGAAGTGAAGAACTCCCCCCTTGATAGGGAGCATCAGAGTGGGCTCAACACACACAAATCCATGGGTCCCGATGGGATGCATTCACATGTGCTAAGGGAGTTGGCAGAGGTGATCACCAAACCACTCTCTATCATCTTTGAAAGGTCCTGGATAACAGGAGAAGTGCCTGAAGATTGGAGGATAGCCAGTGTCACTCTGGTCTTCAAGAAGGGCAAGAAGGAGGATCTGGGAAACTACAGACCAGTCAGTCTCATCTCTGTCCCTGAAAACATGTTGGAACAGCTTGTTCTGAATGCCATCTCCAAGCAATTGGAGGAGAAGAAGGTTATGAGGAGTAGTCAGCATGGATTCACCAAGGGGAAGTCATACTTGACCAACCTCACTGCCTTCTATGATGGCATCACCAGCTGGGTAGATGAGGGGAGAACGGTGGATGTCATCTACCTTGACTTTAGCAAGGCTTTCGATAGCATCTCCCATGACATCCTACTAGCAAAGCTGAGAAAATGTGGGATAGATGAGTGGACGGCAAGGTGGGTTGAGAACTGGCTGACTGGCTGAGCTCAGAGGCTGGTGATTGGTGGCACAGAGTCTGGCTGGAGACCTGTGACTAACAGTGTTCCCCAGGGATTGGTGCTGGCTCTGGTCTTGTTCAACATCTTCATCAACGACCTTGATGAGAGACTAGTGTCTGCCCTCAGCATGTATGCTGATGACACAAAGCCGGGAGGAGTGGCTGACACGCCAGAAGGCTATGCTGCCATTCAGTGAGACCTAGACAGGCTAGAAAGATAGGTAGGAAGAAACCAAATGAGATTTAATAAGAGCAAATGTAGAGTCCTGCATCTTGGAAGAAATAACTGCATATATCAGTACAGGCTGGGGGATGACCTCCTGGGGAGGAGCTCTGAGACATGAATTCTGCCCTGGGTAAAATCATGACATGGCTATTAACAGCATAGATACTGGCTACATTAACTAGGCCCCACTGACTAAGATGGACTTTGTGTGAAACTGTGGAGAAGTGGAAAAATAGAGGTGTATACCTGTCTGATTAAGAAAAAATGGTTAATTCCTTGTATTATGATCCCCTTCAGTACAACTCCCTAGTACTGTATGTGAATAATTCTTATTAATTTCGGTCAAATTTCCTTAGCTAGATTTTTCACTTAGTATGAAGTCTGGAGACACTTCAGTGTTGAGAGTCCAATAAAAGTGTTCAGATATTTTTATTCTGAGTGACTTTGAATCACTCAGTTCTTACCCACATATGGATAATCTGCTTCATTTTAAGACATAGTTTCAATGTTCACAAAGCCTCTGAAGAGTCACAGGTTTTGGTCTGAGCAAAAAATACAAGGACTCCTATTTTTCGTTGTTCAGTGTTGAAGGTTAATTGTGGTAAAATAAAAGGTGTGAGCACAAGCAAAGCAAGTTCTGCCTTTTCCAGAAAATCAGAACTTTATATGTTACTTGGGAAGACAAATGTCATAACTCCAAATATCCCCCCTTCCTCCCTCTCTCTAGCTTTTGTTGCTGATCATGGCATTATATGGTATGGAACATCACAGGATCATGAAATCATTCAGATTAGAAAAGACCTCTAAGATCATCTAGTCCAACCCAAGCCGACTTGGGTCAGCTACCATGGCTATGTCTCCTCCCAGCCTCCTCATGAGCAGGGCAGCAGGAGAAGCAGAAAAGATCTTGACTCTGTATGCAATGCTCAGCAAAAGCTAAAACATCCATATGTTATCAACACTGGTCTCGTCACAAGTGCAAAACATAGTATCATATGGGTGGTTATGAAGAAAGTTAACTCCGTTCATGGAATACAAGTAGTATCGCTGATATACACAAATATTTTCTTTCAATATATTGAATAAAATCAGAGAGTATGCAATTTGCAATCCTTTGTTTCCAAACTAGAGTGAAAAGGAAATTGAATTCTGCACAGATTGAAATATGTTGGTTGTACAGAGTGACAAGGATAATAAGAACATTAAGCTGTGCAAAGAACATCATAACACTATCATATTTTTATTATTTTTTGATTGCAGCTGTGTAGCTATCTAATTTAAATAACATAAATCAACAATGACTATTGCTCATTTGGTTCCATTTAATATCTTATCTGTTTCCGCAAATGTATGGAAGGAGAAAAAATTCGGCCTTGCAAAGAAAATAGACATCTAAGTGCTCTGAGCCTAAGATAAACACCTAATGACAACTCTTAAGTATCGCTCAGTGTCATATATTCCTTAGCAACAACATCATATCAAAAGCCAAAGAAATTACTGCCCAGTTTTAGTTCAGTAGTTGGAAATAAATTACTTGTATATCTCATATGAATATGGATCCCTATGCATACGTATAAACTAAACATAAAGGAAGGAAATTATGCCCAAAATGTTCACTTGCCCATATTCTTAATTCATAACAGCACATTTCATCCATGGAAATTTAAATGTAGTACAGTTAATATCTCAGAGATAACTTTATAACACTCCAGAATGCCATCTACAAAGAATCTAAGCTGTATGAAATTTATTATTTATTTATTTGTTTGTTTCCCTAATATATTCTCAGGAAACATTTTATAAAAACAGAGGAAGAAGTATGTATTTGATAATATCTAGAAACTAACATGTTTTTAGCTGTCTTTTTTTTTTCCTTTTTTTTTTTTTTTTCATTTGATGAAGAACTCATAAATGATTTATTTTTTTAACCTACAGTTTATATCTCTAGAAATACAGTTCTGTATGGTTCAGTTCATCAACAGCTCAACATCCAGGTGGAGACCAGTGACAATTTGTGTCCCTTAGGGGTCTGTAATGGGACTAGTATTATTTGACATCTTTGTTGGTGACGTGGACAGTGGGATTGAATGCATGCACAGAAATTTTGTGAACGACACCAACTTGAGAGGTGAATGCTGGAGGGAAAGGATGACATCCAGAGGGACTTTGACAAGCTTGAGAAGTGGGCCCATACAAAATTCATGAAGTCCAAGGCCAAGGTTCTGCACATGGGTAAGGGCAATCCAGAGTCCCAGACATCAGTAACAACTGGGGGGTGAATGCAGCCTTGTGCAGAAGGACTCAGTGAATGAAGAACTGAACATGAGCTGGTGATGTGAGCTTGCAACCCAGAAAGCCAGTCATGTCCAAGTCTGCATCAAAAGAAGCATAGCTTCTCCCTCTCTGCTCTCATGAGACCCCACCTGGAGTACTGTGTTCAGCTCTGGGGCCCCCAGAATAAGAAAGACAGAAACATGGCACAATTAAAAAATGTTAATATCACTTGGAAAAAGAGATAGTTTGGAACCTTTCATATTCGCTTTGGAACAGAGATGTTTTTAAATCATTCTGCCCTCTAAATTGTTTGTTCTCTTTAAGAGTTTAGTGTCTTGACACTTTTGTCCCATTTAATATAACACATACATTTATAACAACAAACTTGAAAAATCTGACAGTGAATTATGACCTCAATACTATTAGAAGTGCCACTTAAAAACAAAAAAGCAAGCCAGGTGCCACCTGGAGTACTACATACAGGTTTGGAGCCTCCAGCACAAGAAAGATGTGGACCTCTCACTGAGGCGATCGGCTCCAGGGCAGAAGCGTTTTGCAGCGGAGTACAGAATCAAGGTGGGCAGGACCTTTTTTCCAGCATCAAGGCCACTCGAGGCAGCAGAGAGAGCTGCCAGGTCCTGGCAGCCCTCGCAAGGGAGGCTGACAAGGCGTGGGTGGAGCCAGCAGATCCCCCTCCCTGACCATACAAAGGCAGCCCTTAGGGAGTAAAAGCGACCAGGATGGGCAAACAGGTTGTGGAGTATCAGCCTGGGCATGGTGTAGCAGTTCACATGGGCAGGGTGAGCAGGGGGGGCGCCCTCACCGCTCTTTTCCAATGGTCTTTCCCAGAAATGGTTGTAACCTGCTTGTGAAGAGCCCGTTCGTGGTATCCACCAGGCAGAAAGCCATGCCCTCTGCATCTCTTGCGGTCTTCCTAGCCATAGTCACCGATGTGGCTACCCAGACAGAGGTCTCAGGGAAACACATCCTTGTCTTGGGCTGCAGGGTGTTCCTGAGTCTTCTGTCAGTGTCTGACAGCAGCAGCCTGTGGGAGGTGTGCCCGGATTGAAGAATTGCTCAGCCTGGTGACAGAGTTTCAGGAGCAGGTGAGTAGGCTGAGGAGCATCAAGGAGTCAGAGAGGAAAATTGACTGTTGAAAGCATACTCTACCCTTCCTGAGACAGATTTACAAGCCTTACACACAACAAATAACAAAGGTTCCTCTATCCCACCAGGCAGTAGGAGGGACCTAGACCAAGAGGGGGAATGGAAGCAGATTTCTGCTCAGGGTGGTAAGCAAGGCCTCTCCCTGCCTACCTCACCTTCCCATCTACCCTTGTATAACAGGTATGAGGCTCTAGAACATGGCAGTCAGAACAGCGATGTAGATGAAGCCCATCCCAGTTGGAAGAGGTGCCTAAGGCAAGGTAACCTACCCCCCACATCGTTACATCTTCTGTCAAAGGGTTATTGTCATGGGGGACACCCTTCTGAAAGGGACAGAGGGCCCGATATGCCATCCAGACCCAACCCACAGGGAAGTCTGTTGCCTCCCTGGGGCAGACATTGTAATGTAAGAGACATTGCTGGGAAAGTCACTCACCTGGTATGGCCCACTCACTACTACCCAATACTGTTTTCTCAGGCTGGTAATGATGAAGTAGCAAGGAGCAGTCCGAGAGCGATCAAAAGGGACTTTAGGGTTTTGGGGGGACTGGTTAAAGGATCAGGGGAACAGCTTTTATTTGCCTCTGTCCTTCTGATAGGAGGGATCAATATTGACAAGCAGACTCATCTTACCAATACTGAGCTTTGAGTCTGGTGCAACTGGCAGAACTTTGGGTTTGTTGATCATGGGAAGGTCTACATGACACTTTATGGATCCCTTCCACCTTGGGATATTCTATGATTCTATGATTCTATGACCTGTAAAAGCAAGTCCAGAGAAGGGCTACAAAGATAATCAGAGGGCTGGAGCACCTCTCCTGTGAAGAAAAGCTGAGAGAGCTGGGGATGTTCAGCTTGGAGAAGAGAAGGCTCTGGGTAGACCACGTTGCAGCCTTTCAATACTTAAAGGGGGCTTATAAGAAGGATGGAGAAGGACTCTTTACTCGTATAGATAATGACAGGATGAGGGGGAATGGTCTTAAACTAAATGAGGATAGATTTAGATTAGCAATTAGAATAAATTCTTCACTGTAAGGATAGTGAGACACTGAAAGATGTTGCCCAAAGAGGTTGTGGATGTCCCATCCCTGGAGGTATTAAAGTCCAGGCTGATGGGGCTTTGGCCAACCTGACTTATTGAGTGATATGTCTTCCCATGGCAGGGGGATTAGAACTAGATAATCTTTAAGGTCCCTTCCAACCCAAGCCCTTCTATGATTCTGAGATTCACACCCCCTCAGAAGAAAGCTATTCAGAAGGTTATCTTAAACATCTGTATATTAACATAAAGTACATCAAGAAATAAACACTGGAAATTCTGAAAGAACTGGAAATTCTCATGCTGACAGAAGGCTATGTGGTGATGGGAATCACAGAGCCTTGATGTGATGGCATGACAAGAAACATTCATGAAACCCTCAAATGACTGTAGCTTGTTACAGAAGTATAAGTAGCATAGATGAGAGAGAGCTGCACTCCATGTAAAACAGTTCACTGGCTATGCAGAGGTGCAGTATGAAGCCAAAGACATGTTTTCTGTATCTCTAGATGAAGATCAGAGAATGTGATCAGATAGTTGTTTTTGATCATCTGATGAAGAGGATGTGCTTAAGACTTCTGTAAATTTTGGCAGAAATCGTATTTGACTAAGCAAGAATCTTTTTGATGAACTAAATTATTAAAAGGAAACATTCAGGAAAAGAACAGACAGATGAGGAATTTAAAAGGTCTGTGCAGCATTTGTGAGCATTTTAATTTTTTTAGTGTTTTTTTGAGCCTTTAATTTACTTAAAGGTGTTGAGAAAACAGGCTGATGAAACTGTAGCACTGCCTTCATTTATTTGTGAAAAAAATGTGCTATTCAGGAGTTGTCACCAACAAGTGGGAAAGGGGCTCATGCTATATTTACTGTAAAGAAGGAATACAAAGAACCTAAAAACCATTTAACTTCACTCAATCTTTAGAAGGATCTCAGAATCCATTCCCAAATACATAATGTACAGGAAGTTAAACAAATTTATTTAGGACAATCTTGCTAGACTGAATAAATTATGGGCTACAAGGAGAAAGAGTAGTAGTTTTGTCTCAATTTCTTGAAGGCTTTTGAGACCATTTTCCACAATAGTCTAATGTAAGCTGAAGAAGTATGGTCTGGATAAACAGATAGCTAGAAGATAACTGATATCTTCATGAGACTATGACTTACAGCACAGAAGACAGATATTTTTGGAGAGGCAGCTGAAGACTGAGCAGGGTTCTCCAGGGTATCTCAATGATACTAGATACCTATGTGTAGACAACTGAATGAAACTGTCATTAATTAGTTTAGATTTATAAATGGCAAAAAGGCGAGATGAATCCCACTGTCCCTCACAGTTTCAGACACTCTTTAATAGTTAACAATATAAACAAAATGAGACAGTAATGATAAAGTTTTGAAGACTAAAACAGGGACTGAAATAAAATGTACCAGATAAATTTGCGTTGTGGAAATGATTATAATTTTTATTTTATTTGTTAGAATTTATTTTGTAAAGCTCTGAGAACTCATTTTTCATTACCTTTATAAAGCAGAATAGTCTCTTATTTCATCAAAAAGGATATAAAGGTAGGAAAAAAATAAATCTTGTATCTTCTTATCTCTTTAATTCTCACTGGGAAAAATCTCTAAAGATAAGGTTATAGAAAAAAAAAAAGTGTTTGGAAGATAGACTAGAACATCATCTACCCTATCTTTCTGTCCCAGCGTAGAATCAGCTATTCTGAGTCACTATGATCATGGTAAGGAAACAACATTTCACTTAAAATAATGTCACCCTACCTGCGTAATTTTTCCTGTTGCAATACCTGTTATGATAACTGTCAAGAAATAAATCCCTAAATTTAGGTACTCCCAACTCTCTTGTAATGCATTAAGGTCCAACATTTCCCATGCCTTCACATTAATAGCCAACAGGCCATTTTTGTTGTCTCTAACAGCTAGTCTGATAGCATCCTGCCACTGGAGAGTGGCAGGATGCTATCAAAACATGCAGGTTCTGAGCATGTTTTGATTATTCTTTACCTCAGCAGAAAGAACTCTCCTTCTGTCTGTATCTGTAGGCAAGCACAAATCTTAACATCCTTTTCTACTGCACCTCTTTCCTTCTAAAATACATACTAAATTTTCTGCTTTTTGAATAAATTGATGTTGTACTTCAGCTTTATCTTCCACTGAAGAGACAGCACTTGATTTTCTTGGTCTTCAACAGACAATTTGGATTTCTGTTTGTTGTAGATGGTTATGTTGGAGTTACTGTTACTCTCAAATCTCATCAAAAAGTTTTATTTGATGAAACTTTTGTAACTAAAGAAAGAAAAACGTTTTAACTACAAATGAAAATCAGTTCTTTGCTTAATAAATAAATAAATAAATAAATAAATAAATAAATAAATAAATAAATAAAACACTCCCCAGTGTTTTGTATTTATAGAATGCTTTGAAATTTCCCCATGGAAAATACTACCACTTTTCAAGATTCATTTCAATTCATTCAAATATGCTAACTTTGCCTGTACAAAAATCCTATATTTGTCATAACAGAACTTCATTGATTTGAGAAGTCTTTGCATCTAGCTATAAAGGTCAGTTTTAAATTAAAAGTACAAAACTGATATTACCGTATTAGCTGAAATTATGCATACATATGACTTTACTATAATATAGTTAATGTTATTTAAATAGTTCAATGCTCATCAACATAGTTTTCCTGTTATTAAGAAAATAAGTAAATGCCCTTCTAATACCCTTCTATAGAGATGGGTCACAAATGATGACCACAAATATCCTAGCCAAAGCTTGTTGTGATAGCTAGATGATAAGAGTCAGAGTGATTTTCTCAGTGATCTTCTAAAAGCATGAGAAGCATTTTTTCTTAAAGGAAATAGGCTGCCCTTACCCAAATTAAGTTATTTGTCATTGCCAGCCTAATAATGCAATCTATCACCTTTCCTTTGCTCCTTGCTAGGAAGCTTATATTTCTCTATACAAGGTTTGATATTCTCTTCTTCACTCTTCACTCTTCAATCTTCTTCATTCTTCAATGTTTTAGTCCTAGTGTCTTCTATCTTTTCCATCCTTTTGACTAAAATTCAGTGTGTTCTCTCAAATGATTGTCGTGAGTAGCTTAGGAGTTAAAATGTTCCAAGGACAATTCCTGGAAGAAAGTTTGAATACAGCTACTGTGTTATGAGAAAAAAAAAAAAATAATAAAAAATTGTACTGTTTTGAGTTATATTGAGTGCCAAATACTCCAGGGCTGGCTCAATGTATTTACATGTAGCTTTGTCATATTTGATGGCACTGTATCGCCTTTTGTCAACAAGCCACTGAAGACTACCTGCTGAAACTGCTAGGAATACATATTTAGTTTCTCGTTAAGAACGTAGATTGCAAACATTTATGGGTTATTATTTCAAGTTAAATATTTCAGTACCACTGAAATATCACTCCACTGATTGTGTTTTAGCCAATTTTTGCATGATTTCACATACACTGTTAAGATAAAGAGTTTTTCATAATTTTCATCCACATTTATATTAAGTTTAACCTTATCTGTAATGAGACATTAAAATTGAATTTAAGATGTTTTTTCTTTCCTTTGAAATCAGACTTGCTTGCAGTCATTGGTCATACCCAACATGGGTTCACAAGGGGAAAGTCTTGTTTAAATAATTAAATTTAATTTTAAAACAAGGTCTCCTATTTAGTTGACCAAGGAAAAACAGTAAAAGTGATCTTTTTGGATTTCAACAAAACTTTAAAAACTGGTTCTCACAGTATTCTGGACAAAATGTCTAGCATACAGCTAGACAAATGCATAATATGATTGGTGAACAGTTGGCTGATGGTTTGAGCTTCAAAGAATTATAATAAATGTCATTAGATCAGGCTGGCAACCAATCACTATTTGGGTTCCCCATTTTAGGTCCAGTTCTCTTCAGTGTTTTTAAAAAATGTCTGCATGCAAAGCTTAAATTCATACAAAGTAAGTTTACAGATGATACAAAATTGTAGCTGTTGGCTCCATTGAAGGTGGAGAGGACTTGCAGAGAGACCCTGACAAATTGCAATGCCAGGCAATCACCAACCTTATCTGTGGTAGTTTCACATTAATGGCTCACTAAGTTCCACCAAAATGCTCTCTCACTCCCCCACCTCAAAGGAACAGGGGAACAAAATACAATGAAAAGTCTCATGGCTTTAAGTAAGGACACAGATATTGTTCATCAATTGTCATCATGGGCAAAGAACTTAGTATAGGGACATTAATATAATGTATTGCCTATTAATAATAACAGATTATTTTCCATCGATAAGAGCAGTGAGAAACTAAAAGTAAACTAAAAATACCTTTCCCCCACCCACCATTTTCTACCTCCTCTAAGCTTGTACTTGGATGTGACTGAAATACTTGTGGTTTCCTCATGCCCACATGCGAACTATAAAAAAAAAAAATCTTGACTTTCATTATTTTCAGATATCTAAAAAATGTATTTATTGATATATCACATGATCTTGACCTTTTTAGTAAGATCAAGATCCTGTTTCTTAGATCTGCCTTAGATCCTGTTTCTATAATTTCAGTTACTATGGAGCCAGAAAATTATTTCTCCATAATGTTTTGACTGTCCTTTGTATTTTAATTTTCTTCCAATCTTGCTGCAACAGAAAAAAAAATTGTTAGCATAACCCTGTCTGTCCCCATCTCCCCTTCTACCCCTTCTCTTCTCCCCCAGTTAACTATTTAATATTAATAAAGACTGCAAGAATTATTTCAATCCTATCATTTGACAAAAATCACTGTTAATATTTCTCTATCCCTGTATGTTAAAGTTTGTCTTGTGTAAAAATTGTTGCTTCACTTTTAACCATCTGTTTTCCTACACTGTAATTATGGGGTGCAAGTGTGCACTGCTGGCTCGTGTTAAACTTTTCATCCACCAGAACCCTTAAGTCCTTCTCTGCAGAGATGCTCTCAATGCGTTTTTCTCCCAGTATGTACTCATGTCTGGGATTGCCCTTGCCGAGGTGCAGCAGCTTGCACTTGGACATGTACCTGTTCAGTTCCGTCAGGTGGTCTTGAACCTGCTCTTCACTAACAGTGGGTGAGACTTTGTTCCCCCACACTCCATCTATGGTTTTAGGGAAATGAAAGACTTGGGAAACCTTGAGTATCAGTGAAGATTGAGGCAAAGAAGTTGCTGAGTACCTCGGCCCTCTCCATGTCTGTTGTTACCTGTTCACCCTCCTCGTTCATCAGAAGAGGTACCCTCTCCTTGGCTTTTCTTTTCTGAGGAATGTACCTTAAGAATCCCTTTGTGTTATTCTTCTTGCAAAGCTCAGTTCCATATGTGCCTTGGCTTTCCTGATCCCATCCCTGCATATCTGGACTGCATCCCTGTACTCTTCCCAGGCCAAATGAGAGAGAGAAAGAGAGAAAGAGAGAGAAAAAGAAAAAGAGAGAGAGAGAGAGAAAGAGAGAGAGAGAGAGAGAGAGAGAGAGAGAAAGAGAAAGAGAAAGAGAAAGAGAAAGAGAAAGAGAAAGAGAAAGAGAAAGAGAAAGAGAAAGAGAAAGAGAAAGAGAAAGAGAAAGAGAGAGAGAGAGAAAGAGAAAGAGAGAGAGAAAGAGAGAGAGAGAGAAAGAGAGAGAGAGAAAGAGAGAGAGAGAGAAAGAGAGAGAGAGAGAGAGAAAGAAAGAAAGAAAGAAAGAAAGAAAGAAAGAAAGAAAGAAAGAAAGAAAGAAAGAAAGAAAGAAAGAAAGAAAGAAAGAAAGAAAGAAAGAAAGAAAGAAAGAAAAGAAAGAAAGAAAGAAAAAGAAAGGTGCACAAAACAAAAGCAGATTAAAGCATGTTATCTCTATTCTTTTCTTCAGGGTCCAGTGAAATAGCTCACTGTAACATGCTAATGGGAGGAAGTCACTTAGAATCACTCCAATATCTCAAAGAATATAGAAAATATTTGGAAAATAGAAAATATTTGTCTGTTTGGCAGGAGTATGAAGATTTATTTTTCTCTTGTGTATTGTTTATCTGTAATTAACTTAATTAATTTGATGGCCTTTTCTTTTTCAATTTCTATCCCTTCTGAATATAACATCAAACTCAGATTAAAATTGTGTAAGGAAATTACAGTTTTATAAGCTTAGCTGAAATTCCTAGGTGTAATTTTCCTTACAGATGTTGGGAAAAATAAGAATGTACAGGTTTTCTAGAAGACAGTAACATGATCATAAGCTATAAGGACAGGCCTGTGAGGAAATAAATAAATAAATAAATATGAATTTAAAAAAAAATATCAAAGAAGAACATTATGTAAGAGTACATATGACATACAAAAACTACAGTAGAATGATAGACTCTGTCCCCCAAATGCCCCATAAATAAGCAAAAAAAAATAGTGCTTATAATCATTCAAGGTGTCTGAAAAATCATTCTCCAAGAACAGTGTTTTAGTGTACAATTGTAAACCATCTTAAACAAAAAAAGTGTTTCTTTCTTTCTCTCTCTTAAACTCAGATTTTCATTGACAACATGATAGAAAGCAGAGTGCAACTTTTAAAATTTGCAGATAGGATCCAAAAGAAAGGACGTACAGTTTGAAAGACTTAGACTTGACTGACATAAAAAGACTGAAAAGAGTTTTGACAATTTAGTGCAGGATCTGAAACCAGTGAGATGAAATTCACCTGAAGCAAATTTTTTGACCCAGTGATCAAACACTAATGGTGAATATCTGGGAAAGTATCAGTGTAACAGTCTAGGAGTAACCATGGATAAAATAAGTGCCAACAATGTGATGTTGCTGTAAAATCAACAAACCTTATTTATTAATGTAATGGGCATTCATAATGCCCTGAATGAGAAAAGTATAGAAATCTCCTCCATTAAGTAGCATGAAAAAAACATCAAGAGGTTTAATTCCTTTCACCCTGTGCAGTCTTTCACAGTCATCATAGTACCAATGAGTTGGTATTCTCATCCAGAAGGACCTCTACCAATCTTCATAAGACATCCCAGAACAAGGAACACATACCCTTCATCTGGTGGCATTAACCACTACTTTAGCAGGGATACAGTATTGATTTCACATTATTTCAAACACTTTGAACCAAGGAAAAAATGTTCAAAAGATAATTACTGTATGGAGTTTCTGGGTATATGATGACACTAATGGTCAAGTATTGCACAGGGTTGACTTGACCTGCTTTCTGTAGTAACAGGATACTGTGTGTAGGTTTGAGTGACTCTGCACCACTTGGCCTGGGGAGGAGACATTCCATAGACTAGATGAATTTAGGTATTACATTTATTGACTATTTTGCAACCCTTTTTGAAGTAACTGGTTAATATCTAACAATGTTCATACAAGGAAGGTACACAGTCCAGTGATCTAGTGTTTAGTATTACTTTCTTAAATTACTAACCTGCAGCTCCTGGACTTAAATATTTCAGTTGAAAAATATGACACAATGAAAAATTTGAGCCCCCTGAAGAAAAAAAGAAAAAAGAACCACAACCATCATTAGGAAAAACACATGCAGAAGGACATTTTACTATTTGTTATGAGTGTGTAATAGGAGGCAGGTGCTTGTGAGGAAGACAGTTTTGATGTCATAATGTACATCATATATTTTAGTTTTGTATGCTTATCAAGGGTTCATGAAACACTGACAACTACTGTTAATGTTGTCATCATCCAAGATACATGCTTCAGTGCAAAAAGTAATATGAAGTACAATGTAAAAACTTCCTTAAAAAAAAAAAAAAAGTGTCAATCCTATGCCTATAATTATGTATCATCATCATCATCATCATTATTATTTTATAACAGTATTCTAAAAGCACTGACACACTAGCTTAGTCTCTCTGTAAAGGACCCCTCCCATCCAGTTTAACTTTTTATCATCTATGTGACATAGCTGTATTCCAACAGTTTCATTGTAAGTACCCAGGATTTTCATCAACCTGATGAATTAAATCATGCATTATATATAGGGTTCTATTTTGAAATTATAGATAATTGCAACATATCTCTCAATAAACATGATTCACTGAGACTAGGGTACCACTGTGGAAAATGCCTTGGAAATTTTCTAGACCTCTTTCTTGGAAGAAAGTAGCACTTCCCAAAACAACGAATGATGCAAAACACAGAAAAGTTCTAAAGAAAACCAGCCTTCTACTGTTCACAGTGTCTGATTTTTAAGTGTGGAGAGATCAGAGATTACATGTCATGTCATATCTGCTGATAATATCTTCTGTATGACCACTGATACTATTCTTATGAAACAAGTAAAATCATTTTAATGTGAATAAAATCCTGCATAACAAAATAATTTAATTCAGAATGATAACCTGATCTCTTAAACAAATCATCTAGTTATATAAATCTGCTGTAGATCAACTTATACCAAGGGTATAGAATACTTTGAACATATAAGACCTGAAAAGATATTACATCTGCTAAATGTGTAAAAGAGATTACACATATATAAGATTAATAATTCTTATTTTTATTAATTAAATATTATTAAATATATTACATTAAATATAATTTAATATTAAATATAATATTAAATTAATAAATAATAAATATTAAAATAATTTTGTGAAATATGTTCATCTGATTCATGTCAATATGGAACAATGCTAGGGCCTCATAAAGAAATGTGACCTTCTGTCTTACATCCCCTTGTATAACCACAAGTCCAAGAGAAACAGAGTGGTTAGTGTATGTAGTTCTTGTATTTTGCAAAAGAATGGTCTAGCAATTCGTGTTGATAGAGGGTTTGAAGGGTAAACCTTGAGACTCGGGTCTAGGAGATAAGAGAATAGAGAGGAGTTTTTTGAGGTAACTGCTGACTATTGCATGAGACTCAACTTTCTGACATCTGGCCCAGAGACTACTAAATAAGGAGAGGGGGAAGGTGAAGAATGAACGAAGGACAAAGCCTGGGAGGAAGACTACGACCCTTCAGCACGAGAGACCCCCAGAGTAACCACTGGAGACTGATATGCATGCATCCGTGGGATGGCTTGGGTCCTGGGAAACTAATTATAATAACCCTGCCTTTTCCAAAAGTGGTGATGAATACGTATTAGCTTAGGAGCATAAAAACCAGCCACCTGATGTAACGTGTGCGTTTTGGTGGAGCAGAGACTCCCAGCGCACCCAGCGTTGTTTGCTTGCCTCTATTTGTATAATAAATTGTAAATTTTAATTGCAATCCTGTTTGGGACTCAGTCATTTATTACAATTTTAATAAGATTTATAAGAATGAGATTACGGTATCTCAGAATTAGTAATTAAAAAATGACTACATTCTGTTATATATTTGCACAGAATTCACATTTGATCATTTGATCTTGGTCAAGAATAAATGTATTGAACATGCACTGATAATTTATATAAACATTAAAGATCCATCAGAATAATTAGTTTGGGTGCTTCCTGAATCTTATATGAAGAGAATAAAAATAGAGATTGTCATATTTGTTTCTTAATAAATTCTGATACATTATGTCTACTGGAAAGAAAGATCAAATAATTTGTCAGGTGATATTCTGCAGAAAAATGACAGAAAATGTAAAAAGAACACACTGCAAACTTCTACTTTTCTTCTTTTGCAATATTTTCTTTTTGTAAGAAAATTTCACCAGATGAAAGGTGAAGTATTTAGAAGCACCTAGCAACCTAATTAAGAAATGAATATGAATAATACTTCATCTTCTTTTAGACATCTACAGTGTAAACAGCTACAGCAGTCTACACTGCAGACTAGATTGTCTTCATATTCAAGAAGACATTTTCAGGGACTAATTTGTGTCAGTTCATGATTAGATGAATCATGCTTTGGACATAATCAACAGTATTACTGGGAACCTAGTGTTATTTTCTTAAATGTGAACATCTGATGTTGCTTAGATGAATCACACACAGAATTATTGAAACCATGATTTCTATTCTGGCTACATCAGGCAATCGCAGAAAATAAACCACCAAAGAAAATAAGGGAAGCCACCAGAGGGAAACATAAGCCTAGGGTTACATCAAATGATTTATTTCAGTAGGGCTAGAGTATTAACGGCAGTATACAAAGAAAGGCAAGATTTCGTTTGAAAATCTGTGCAGCCACTGACAAGAAATATATAAAGTATGTAAAGGGAAGAAAAGCAAAAGTGATCAGGGACACAGAGATTTAAACTGAATAAGAGAGTTTGGTTTACAATTTGGTCATCTGTAATATTCAATTAGATATTGAAGAAACATTTCTAGTCTCTTTAAAGATATAGGTTATCTTACTTCAGTAGGATCATGACTGCCAAAAGGCAAATAATTCTAAACTGAGACTGACCATACAGTGAGAAAGACCATTTGATGTGTTTGCTAATGTTGATTTATTTATTTATTTGTATTTGCAAGTAATTTCCATATACATACTTTTCTTACATATTGTACCATTTAACACAAATTCTAAGTAGCGATGTTTTGTATTCTGAAAGTGAGTGGCTGCCCAGACAAATATCATGCTGGTTTTGGTGTAATATTTATTATAATAGGAATGCAAGATTTGATTTCCTTTTTTTTTTCTTCATATCTATTTCTTCTTTCTTACCACAGATTTATTATTATTATTACTATTATTATTGTTGTTATTATTATTATTATTAGTAGTAGTAGTATATAGTGGAAGTATCAGTATTCATATTACTAAAAATTGTTTGCTTTCATATGAATAATAATTCTGACTACTTACTGCTTGTTATTCTATAGTTCATTCCATAGATACATTCATTATAATTTTTAACAATATTATATAGTTTTCCTTATTCACAACCTTATATACAACCTTATGTTGTGGTTTAACCCGGCAGACAGCTAAGCACCATACAGCCATCCGATCCCCATGTTCACCCTTCCCCTCTCCTCCAATGGAATGGGGGAGAGAATCAGAAATAAAAAAAAGGTAAAAGCTTGTGGGTTGAGATAAAAACAGTTTACTAGGACAGAAGGGAAATTATAATAATAATAATAGGAATAATAATAATATGCACAAAACAAGTGATTCACAATGCAAATTCTCACCACCCACTGACAGATGTCCAGTCCCCCACTACCCCGGCCAGCCATCCCATATTAATTGTTTGTCATGGTGCCACAGGTATGGAATAGAACTTTGGCCAGTTTGGATCATCTGTCCTGGTTCTGTCCCCTCACAGCTTCTTGTGCACCCAGCCTCCTCGCTTGCAAGGCAGAATAAGAAGCTAAAAAGTCCTTGACTTAGGGTGAGTGCTGCTCTGCAACAACTAAAACATTAGCATGTCATCAATATTATTCTCACCATAAATCAAAACCACAGCACTATAGCAGCTACTAGAAGAAAAATTAACTCTATTGTAGCTGAAACCTGGACACCTTATTACAAAATCATTTGCTGTATAAATATATCTGTCATTCTAAACCTACTAAGAAACTAACCAGTAAACACTAAGCTGTAGATGTCTTTTATAAATGTCTTATCCATAGAAACTGTCTTGTTTACTATTTATAATGTTAAATTTCTTCCTCTTCTTCAGCTCCATCCGGATACTTTTAAAATCTTTTGTCTCCCCTCGACCATGGTTAAAAATTTTTTCTAACAATCTTTTCTTCATTAACCTAACTCTTTAAATTCATTAAATATTTGAATAATGCTTCTTTAAATATTTCCTTATACCTCTGGATCTTCTCTCTCTCTTGCTTCTTCTCTTGCCATTCATTGTTTATGTTTTATCAGAGGAGTCTTCTCCTCCTTCCATCTTTGTCTTTTTCTACCTAAGGAACTTCAATGAACTCTCATAGTGTGGTTAGGAGCAGGGGGAGGGCATTACTCATTTAATAGTTACATCTGACTTCTCAAAGATTCAGGCATGGATCTTAGTATGGAGCTTAGTATGATTTTGATCGTCAATGATTTCACATCTTAACCTACCTCTGATATTTCCATCCATATAACTTAATGTGTTTCTTCAGAACAGAATATACTGATGACAGTCAATGAATTTTGCGACAATATAAAATGAAAATAAAGCATAATTCAAGACCAAAAAAAGTCCAAAAACCCAGTTCAAATACCTGTATTTATCACTTTAGTATGCATAAACTTATTACAATACTGTTAATAAGAAATACTGCAAATATTAATGTCAATGATTTAAAGCTCACTTCTGATCTACTTAACTTTTACTTTTCACACTGGCTAAATAAACTTCAGGATACTGAAAATAAACTTTTCTTTAATTAATGAGGGTTATAACACCAGAAAAAAAATATATAAACGAGTCACTTCTTAACAAATTTCCAAAATAATCTGTACCTTAAAAGAAAATTAAGAAAAAGAGATGTAGAATACTGAAATCAAAATAAGACCTCAGACTGCTGCTAGTATATACTGATATATGCTGGTATACGCTGCTGATGTATGCTACTGATATAAATGAAGCTCAAGAAATGAAGTGAGATTAAACACAAAAAGTTCACGTGGAGTTTACATTTATATTAATTAATATATCTAGAGAAATACTATAAATTAAGGTATAATATCTGAGGCACAATCTAGCATTAATTAATAAAGTATGGTGTGAGAGAGGGGAAGGTAGTTAAATGTCATAAAAATTAAAAGAAGCCTAGCAGTTTTCCTCCAACTTCAATTTACTGCTAAAATAACCCAAACTATATCAGATGACTTTCCTATGAAAACTGCAACCAAAAGTAACTCAGGTTGAAAATAATTGTAGTCACTATTCACAATGCCAAATTATATTTCCACAGGAGAGACATTTTTTCTTCAGAACAGTGGGATTGATTCTGCTTCTCCATTTGAAGATTTTGGGGAGAGCTACTCTTGTGTTAAAAAGAATAGACTCCCCACCTATTCATTTAACAAAGACCAAAGAACCCCCTGCATGTGAATATTCCTATTCAGTCTTTAATGTTTTGTGTTTCTGTGTTTCTATCACTTCCACCTAATAAAGCTATTGCAGTTTCCTGTAATTGCATTGATGTCTTTGAATAGTCAAATTATCCATTTAATCTTCAGTGTGTAGTACAAGTCCTTGAGTCTTAGAGACTGACTAATACATTTCCATATAAATTGGGAACCTTTAAAAGTACTATATTTGCATTTTTGTAAGCACAAACCTACTAAAGGAAGGATGCAGTGGCTTATTAGGTGCTGATATTTGATTACACCTAAAGTCACCATCATAGCAAACGTGGTAGATACTCTTAACTCTTAGATAAGTGATGGAAAACTTGTAGGAACCCCCACAAATGTAAGAATTGAGCAATGCAGAATGAGATTTTAGTAAACTGAATCATTAGATCTTTAATAAGCTGTCAGGTAACTCTACACATGGCTTCTGCAGGAATTCCATATTCATAGTGCTCATTCCTCTCATCTGTCAGTAGATTTGGATTATGAAACAGCAGAACTGCTGTTCTATTATTTGATATAATAAAACCATTTTTACAAGGTTTCCTTTTGCCTTCTTTTTTGTAGACAAAAAAAAAAAAAATTCTTTTATATCATTTTAGCTGAGTACAGTGAAAACAGTTTGAATTGTCATGGTTTGGTTTTAGAGTGGACTGTTTTGGTTTGTACTATTAATTTACCCCTTTTTTTTCTACTGTTTTTTACCCTGTATGTCATTTTGATAATTTTTTTAGACTGTAATTTATAAGTAGTAATTTTAAAACATTATGATGCAAAAAACAGTTTTATTTGCTATAAAACACCAAGTATTCATTTCAACAATGAACATGTGTATCATATCTGCATCTTTAGAAGATACCACAGTTGCTAATGCAACTTTTAGATTCTCATTTCTACTGTTAACAAAGCAAGCAAAAGAGAAGGGGGAAGGGAAAAGGGAAGGGGGAAGGGGAGAGAGAGTGAAAACCAGAAGGGGGAGGGGAAAATGGACAGGAGAGGGGAAGGAGAAGGGGAAGAAAAACATTTTCTAGAGGCCAGTACTACATGTCATGGAATAAATAGGGCACCATGTTGCAATGTCTGAATAAATAGCATGTTAGATGTCAGAAGTAAAGAAATGCTCTAAAAGAAATATTTCAAGTTACTCCAAGTCACTTATCAGAGCCCAGCAGCTTATTTCATTAGCATTTTCATATTCTCTTATATTTTGAAAACTAGTCTGAGCAAACAGTAAAAAGTTTATGTATGTAATTTATTCTAGTGCCTTTTGTGATTTTTTTTTTTTTAAAGGAAAATCAAAATTAATACTTTGGTCTCTTGTACTGTAAATAGACTCATAAGAAAAGTAAAATAAAAGCCTAATGTCACCATTATCCTAATGTCAAGGAATTTCAATGAAATGCATTTTTGTAAATTTAAACACAACTGGAGGATACTGCAAAATAAGAATATAAAAAAAATATAATTGGCAGTATAATAAAATACTTAAAGCTTGGTAAGAATAGTGATCTTTCTGATCTTTCATTTCAAAGCTAAAGTTCTTTTTGCAGCAATACAGGTTTAAAGGATTAAACTTATATTATACAAAAACAACAGATGTTGGTGTTTCTAGTCCAGTGACTGAAAAGTAGATGTTATATATTATATATGAAATTAATTATTGCTAGTTTGTAAGTGTATTGGAACTGAGTCAGTCACTGTCTGGTACATAAATAATACTTGCTCAGCTAAGGAGTCAATTTTGTATTCTTGGCTGTGAAAATAAATGGGAGTGTTATCACTGAAATAAAGTACAAAAATAATTAAAAAAAATAATAATTTGAATAAATGATTTTTACTATTTTTTTTCCCTAATGAAAATGAAATGTTATATTAAGTATATATGTAAAGAAAGCAAATGAAATTAATTAGTGGCTTCTATGGCTAGGTATCATCTCCCTTTATTGAATAACTCAGGAAGTAGAGTGAAAACATAGGATGTGAAAAACAATGGTAATTTAACGGAATTTGAAGTTCTTAAGTGATAAATCATTCCAGGGCAAGTTGTAGCTGTGATGCCTGTTCCTTTAGCAGAAAGAAGATAAAAGAAGACCAAACAGCTTCAGCTAGACTCTATCTCAAGTATCACAGAACAGCAGAATGATAGTTTGGAAGGGTACACTAGAGGTCATCTGGTCCAACACCTCTGCTAAGGCAGGAAAACCTAGATTAGCTTGCCCAGGACCATGTATGGAATAATTGCTGGAGGAGACTTATTGAGATTAAAGGTATGTCCACATTTTAAGAGAATGTTCAGCATTGAGGAAACTTTCAGAGTGAGATGCAGTAGATATGCAAGGAATTTTTTCCATGATAGTCCCCATAGCAACAAAACCTGCAACCTTAGATATAGGCAACACCAGGGGAACTTGGTGTGCTGACTCTAAGAGAAATTAAAACAGAGGTTGGAGTGGAGTGAAGACATCTTGGCAGGGCTCAGTGATACCACCACAGGGATGGCAAACTTGATGGTACTGTGGAACTGATGGCACTGACATTGCATACAAGTTAAGAGGACATCGTTGACTTCTGGGATCGGTTGATGGGCTGAACCTCTACTTTCCCCTGATAGGGATGCCGGTAATCCAAAAGAACCTGTTCTGTGTTGCTTCAGTAAACTACACCTGCAATCTACTAGACTGGATGTCTACTGCTTTATTTTTGTATCCATGATCATGGTAATTCAACATATTGAATATGACTGGACTTTAGTGCTGAATTGTGTATCACTCATAATCAGCCACCCGCAGCCTCTCTGATATCTGAGGTCAAGATGGAACACAATGGAGCTTAGGGCCGGCCAAACGTCTTTACCCTTTAATGCAACACCACGTCGAGACAGCTTTTGAAGATCTCCAAGGAGGAAGACTCCACTGCTTCTTTGGATAATCTGTTCCAATGCTCCATCACCTACACATTAAAGTACTTCCTGATGTTCAGATGGAACCTCTTGTTTTCCAGTTTGTGCTCAGTGCATTCTGTCACTGAGCGATACTGAGAAGAGCTGGCTCCATCTTCTTTTTACCCTTTGTTCAGATCTTTATAGACATTGATAAGATCACCCCTGCAATTCCCCTTCTGCAGGTTAAACTGTCCCAGCTCTCTCAGTGTCTCCTCATAGGCACTCAAAGCAATATGCCCTGTAATATCTTCAGAAAGTTTATATTCTTAAACAGTTACTGCAGCCTAACACCTCTATTCCCCCAATTAAAAAAAGCTTTGATAAAACAATATATGCATGCCTGAGTTTTCTTGGTCCTGTAGACTTGTGAAGTAACATACCATCTATATTATTCTATTTAGAATTCTGCAAAATACTTCACTCATGATTCCTGACATGCTGACTTCCCCATGACCTGTTTTCTTTTCTTTTTTTTTTTTTTTTTTAATATAAAATAAAAATTACATATAATCTGCTACTTCTACAGGTATGCTCTTGCCCAAATTGCAGAGTCCATGGGGTCTCTGACCTCTGTTAATTTCTGTAGCTCAAAATTATTTGGGGGCATGATGGCTGTTATGGGCTAAACTATCCTGGTATATTCTAATAATGTGACAGTATAACAGACATATTCATGTATTTGGAAATATTGTCTGGAGCTACTTAATTCCTATACATTGATAAACTGATGAAAAACACTTTTTTTTTTTCCTTCATATTCAATGATGATGATGATTGTGATCTATGAAATCTTGAGGGGTTAAAAATACATTTAAATGCACAACATTTTAACGACGGAGATAAATAACGGAGAAGAAGGTGTGGAAGAAGCTTTATAGAAAGTCTATACAAAAATGATGCCAAAGTGTAATATTGTAGTCTCTGCTTATTAAGTAACAGTTACCTTTACAGTTCATATGCAACTGACAGCTGTCAGTCTTTTTGGTATATACAGCCTTGACCATATTGATTTTTGCATTCCATAGTTCTTTTTACAAAAGAAAACTTAATATTTGTAAATAGTAGTATAATTAACTGTTACAACCAAGCAAAAGATAAACTGGAACATTCTGGACACGATTTTTTTGTGGTTAGTGTAGGTTTAGGTCCCTTCAAGAAATGGATGAATTAAAACTTAGTCTTCCGAATGAATGTTCAAGTCCTGCCATAGAGAAGGGAACTGTGAATTCAACAGTTCAACATGCTGCCTTACCCCCCTGCCTTTTTTTTTTTTTTTTTTTTTTCAGCTTAAACTGTTTGGCAAATATGCTATGTATTTTTTCTTTTTTTTTAGATTGGCCTAAACATTTTTTTTTAATTAATTTGCTATGCTTAAACAAAACCGAAAGACAAATCTATTAATATAATCACTGATAGAGATAATGTGTTATTTTATCAAAATATTTCATAGAAACATTAACAGTAAATGCTCCTGGGAAAATTTGAACTTAGTCATTCTAGCAAAAAGCAGTCTTTTCCACTCTTCTAGATTCAAAAAAAAAAAAAAAAAAAAAAAAAAAAAAATCTGATTCTCTTAAAATTTTAGTCCTCTCAATAATCAGAAATAATGAAAATGGCTGTTTTGTGTTTTTCTGTCTAAATTCTGGAATAACTATCACATAAAGACAGCCTTTGGAGGTGCCAGTTCACTTCTGTCTGTGATGAAGTACAAACAGATGTTCATTACAATGGATTTTTTTTTCAGCAAAACTGAAACTGTCAATGTAGATTGTTATTTAAATTAAATAATAAATTAAAAAATATTTAATGTAACAATATTAATAGGTACTCTTTCAAAATAGAGATAATCCTCAAGTTTTTCAAAATTATTTAAAACAAATATATCTGAAAATTAATACATCTGAAAATTAATTCTTTCTATTTGCAAGACAAAATTTTACTAACAATTTTAAGACCTTTAGCGCCCAAGCCAAAATTTGGAGTAGGGAAATATTTTTACTGAATTGGAAAACTTTTTCTTAGAAAACTCAGATCTCCTAACACTATTTCTATCTACTATTTTAGTCAGATTTAACTGTAATCTCTATTGATGATGAATCTGTATTGATATACGTACAATACATATTCATAGTGATCTAATTTGATCTGTGTTGTAGTTTTTATTCAAAGGATGCTAAAACACAATATGAGGGAGTCTAAAATAACCTATTTGAAATTTCTAAGTCAGAAACCTTACCTCTCTCCTTTCTTAGCCAAACCAAATGTTTACTACCAAACACATTTCACTCAACTGAATTGTTATGAAGTACCAAATAAGGTGTATCTTGCATCATTATTGTTATTATCATTGACTATCATCTCATAGACAGGTAACAACAGCTAATTCTTTCAAATTACAGAATCACAGAATCACAGAATCACAGAATTGAAGGGGTTGGAAAGATCATCGGGTCCAACACCCCTGCCAAATCTCCAGAGAAGGAGACTCCACAACCTCCCTAGGCAGCCTGTGCCAATGCTCCGTCACCCTCACTGTGAAGAAGTTCTTTCGCATGTCAGTGCGGAACTTCCTTTGCTCTAACTTGCAGCCATTGCCCCTTGTCTTATCCCCACAAACCACTGAGAAGAGGTTGGCTACATCCTTCTGTCCCCCTCCCCTCAGGTGTTTATATATATTGAGGTGATCCCCTCTCAGTCTTCTCTTCTCCAGGCTGAACAGAACCAGGTCTCTCAGCCTTTCTTCATAGGGAAGATGCTCCAGGCCCCGTATCATCTTTGTGACCCTCCACTGGACTCTTTCCAGGAGATCCCTGTCTTTCTTGTACCGGGGAGCCCAGAACTGGACACAGTACTCCAGGTGAGTCCTGACCAGGGCAGAGTAGAGGGGAAGGATCACCTCCCTTGACCTGCTGGCCACACTCCTTTTAATGCACGCCAGGATCCCATTAGCCCTCTTGGCCACCAGGGCACAGTGCTGGCTCATGGTCAACCTGTCATCCACCAGGACCCCCAGGTCCTTCTCCTCAGAGCTCCTCTCCAGGAGGTCAACCCCCAGCCTGTACCGATACTTCGGGTTTTTCCTTCCCAGGTGCAGGACTCTACACTTGCTCTTATTAAATCTCATTTGGTTTCTTCCTGCCCATCCCTCCAGCTGGTCGAGGTCTCGCTGAATGGCAGCACAGCCTTCTGGCATGTCAGCCACTCCTCCCAGCTTTGTGTCATCGGCGTACTTGCTGAGGGCAGACACTATTGCCTCATCAAGGTCGTCAATGAAGATGTTGAACAAGACCAGAGCCAGCACTAACCCCTGGGGAACACTGTTAGTCACAGGTCTCCAGCCAGACTCTGTGCTGCTGATCACCACCCTCTGAGCTCAGCCAGTAGGCCAGTTCTCAACACACCTTGCCATCCACTCATCTATCCCACATTTTCTCAGCTTTGCTAGTAGGATGTCATGGGAGACAGTATCGAAAGCCTTGCTAAAGTCAAGGTAGAGGACATCCACTGCTCTCCCCCCATCTACCCAGCTGGTGATGCCATCATAGAAGGCAGCGAGGTTGGTCGAGCATGACTTCCCCTTGGTGAATCCATGCTGACTACTCCTCATAACCTTCTTCTCTTCTAATTGCTTGGAGATGGCATCCAGAACAAGCTGCTCCAATACCCTTCCAGGGACAGAGGTGAGATTGACTGGCTTGTAGTTTCCCAGATCCTCCTTCCTGCCCGTCTTGAAGACCAGAGTGACATTGGCTATCCTCCAGTCTTCAGGCACCTCACCCATTCTCCAGGACCTGTCAAAGATGATAGAGAGTGGTTTGGCAATCACATCTGCCAACTCCCTTAGCACACGCGGATGCATCCCTTCAGGACCCATAGATTTGTGTGCGTTGAGCCCACTCAGATGCTCCCAAACCACTCCCACGTCCACCAGGGGGAAGCCCTTTATTTCCCAGACCCTTTGTCCTATTGCCAGTGGTGAGGAGTCCCGGGGGAGTGCCCTTGGAGCAAAGACTGAAGCAAAGAAAGCATTCAGTATTTCTGCCTTCTCAGCATCTCCTGTGACCAGGTCACCCCCCTCATTCAGCAAGGGAACCACATTATCCCTAGTCTTCCTCTTGCTGTTTACTTGAAAAAACCCTTCCTTTATCTCTTTTGCAAGCCTCATCTCAAGGTGGGCTTTAGCCTTCCTCGTTGTGTCCCTGCAGGCCCTGACAACACATCTATACTCCTCCCAAGAGGACAGGCCCTTTTTCCACATTTCATAGACCTTCCTCTTCCTTTTGATCTTATTGATGAGCTCCTTGCTCATCCACACAGGTTTCCTGCCCCCCTTCCCCGATTTCCTACTGCTCGGGATGCACCGATCCTGAGCATGGAAGAAGTGATGCTTAAATGTAGCCCAGCTCTCATAAGTACCCTTGCCTTCTAGCAGCCTATCCCATGAGATACTCCCAAGCAGGTCCCGGAAGAGGTCGAAGTTGTCTCTTCGGAAGTCCAGGGTAACAATCCTGCTTTTAGCCATACTTCCTTTGCCTAGTTCCATCTGGAACTCCACCATCTCATGGTTGCTGCATCCCAAGCTGCCCCCAACCTTCACATCCCTAACAAGGGGATCCCTGTTGGTAAGAACAAGGTCCAGAAGCACCCCCCGCCTTGTCAGCTCCTCCACCACCTGTGTCAGAAAATTGTCCTCAATGCATTGTAGGAACTGTTTGGACTGCTCGTGCAGTCCAATAAATTACAATTGTAATATCATCATAGAACGGTTTGAGTTGGAAGGGACCTTATAGATCACCTAGTTCCAATCCTCAAATTATAATTATTACAATCTTCTTCTGTTTTTATAGTCATGTCATTCAACATGGTCCTTAAAGACAACAAGCCTAAAATTAAAACAAACAGAAAATAATATATTTGCTGTGAAAAGAAAAGAGATCAATTCAATTTTACTCCTGAAGAAATATGATTCCTTAATGACAACCTAGTCTGTAAAGTTTTAAGTCCTCAAATACAATGAGCATAATAGTCTTGAAAAGCAAGCAATGATATTTCTAAACTATCTCTACTTCTGAAATAGACTTCTTTGTATTAGTAGTATGAGTGTAGCCTACAGTTTTTGCTAAATTGAGGTCCTGTATAACAAAAACATAACCTCTACTTATGTTTGAATTCACAATGCTAGCTTTTGAAGTATTCTAACAGATGTAAATTTTTGTTTAATTTTCTTTTAAGTTGACATTGCTTGTAATGTTTGCTGAGACCAAGTGGCTGGTTTCAATTTTGTTTTTATAAATACTGAAATTGATTTTTGTCAGCTTTAGTATATTGTTGTGGAAATCCTGAACATATCCTTGACCTTAAAGCACAGCTGCAGCAACAGCAGACAACGTGGGGCAACAATTATTTATGATCAAGCACGTTAAGGTAGACAAAATCTGATAAACTAATTCTTGCACAACTGCACAAATGCTGCTTTTCCTTATGTAGTGGAAAAGCATAACAATATTTACTGAGGAGTAGAAAACTCAACTTATTACTTACAGAATACAGAACACAGAACATATCTGAACTTAGTTAAATAAAACATTGTCCTGTGTTGCTTTCCAATAACTGAACTATAATTACATTTCTGAAAACAATGTTTTTTGTTTCCTCTATATTTCAGATACTTTTGATATTCATACCTTGTACAGATCCCTTAAAAGCATGTACATCTTTTTTCCTTGAATAAAGTAGTTTTGAATGCAGCTCTTATTGTCTCAATCAAAAATTTATATAGTAATACATTTTATACTGCAAATAACAGTTGACAATAAAAAATAAAATAAAACCTGACATACAGAATTGATGCCCCTTTTTCTAGTAAATATGTATGTAAAATACTTCTAATGAAGCAATAAAATAGATTGTGTAATTCTTCTGCTATCTTGCTGGATTCATTTATTACAACATGTTGGAATTTAATACAATCTGTGCTCCCCTTTTCCTTAAACACATTTCATGATAATGAAAAACATTTTCCTGCTGTTATTTTGTAGCAGGGAAGTATTACGTTAATTTAAGAACAAAATCTTTCATTCTCTCTCTTGCATTGATCACATACAAAATCCAAACCTGTGGATAGAAGCAATTTTCCCTACCTCAAAATATGTTCAATTATACAAGGAAAT
Source organism: Aythya fuligula (assembly GCF_009819795.1). NCBI lineage: Eukaryota > Metazoa > Chordata > Aves > Anseriformes > Anatidae > Aythya > Aythya fuligula. The sequence goes on along the minus strand of NC_045559.1, from coordinate 167,076,140 downwards.
AAAATGAAGAACAAGTAGAGAAACTCCAGCCATTGACGAAGAATTCTGTGTTGCAGCTCACAATGCACGTCATTTGCTTATTAAGATAAAAACAATTAATATTCTGATGTTTTCCACACCTGAAAAAAAAAATAAAAATCAGACAATGATATAATCGGTAACAACAAAGGCTTAATGGAACTTATGATAAACAAGACTTAATTAATGCACTCTCCCTATAGGAGGTGCACTCTAGGCAACTAGACTATAAAGCAGATTAATTTGTTAATGTTGTGTGTGTGTGTCCCTGTAGAGATCTCTATCGCAACTGAAATAAATCATATGTGGTGTTAATAAGTACAAGTTTTTATAAAGACAAAAAGCTGCAAAAATTCTCTACAGATTATCTGGAGATTGAGCAGCCTTCCTCCACATCCAGAGAGAGATGAAATGACAGTAGTGACATTCTATAGACAGTAAAAATTTAAAGACCACGAGACTTGGCTACTTCATTTATTTTCTAAACTAATTCTAAACAGAAAACTACAAAAGCAGCTGTACCACTGTCCACTGCAATAGACTGTACTGTTCTTTTAAAATACAGGATATTGAATTTTGTGTATATAGTTAAGCTTGAAATTGCTTTTGATAATGTTACTTGTGCTATGAAATTTTAATTGTGTGTGGCTTAGCCACTGGCTAATGTCAGTGGCTAAGAGGCAGTTCTGAAGAAAAAAAATAAATAAAAAAATGCTGCTTGTTATTGTGGTGGAAAAAAATATTAATATTTAAGATTTGAGAAGTCTGACTAAGCGTTTACCCTAACAAAAGGAACTTTCATTTTGACCAAAAGCTAGCAGTCTGACTGTGTGGTGGTTTTACCGTGCTAGGCAGCTAAACACCACAACTGCTCTCTCACTCCCCCTCCTTAGATGAGGAGGGGAAGAAATAAAGTAAAGAAAAACTCACGGGTTGAGATAAGGATAATTCAATTAAAGGGAAAAATAATAACAATTAAGGAAAAATTATTATTAACTAAGCAATTTAACTAAAGGGGGAAAAAAGGGGAAAGGGGAAAGGGGAGGGGGAAAGGGAAAAAAAGGAAAACAAACAAACAAACAAACAAACAAAATAAAGGCTATGTGGAAGTGTGGAGGAAAGAAATTACTACCTACTTCCCACAAATGAGTTATGTTTGACCACGTCCTTGGAGCAGGGCCTCAACGCACATAGTTGGTGTTTGGGAGGAGGACCGACGTTTTCACAGCGAGAGCCCACCCTTCCCCTCTTCTTCCTTTTTCCACCTTTTTTTGCTGAGTGTGACATCATATGGTATGGAATATCCCTTTGGTTGGTTTAGGTCAGCTGCCCTGGTGATGTTTCTCTTCTCACTTTTTTGCCCACCCCCTAGGAGGGTGTTATAAATGAAGTCTCAACTCAATCTGAATTTAGTAATATTTATAAAAGACGAGTAAACAGTGCTGGGTGCACGGGGAGTCTATGGTCTACCAACTCGCACACACGAACATCGAACTTTCTAAACATACAGAACATTACTTTTACATATTAAACCTGAGTATGCCTATACATATGTACAATCAGAAACATGGCAAAGTTTTTCGAATTCTGGAAAGTGTTTAACAAACAATCCTTTAAGTCTACTACTATTAGCGTCCATGACTGGGGAGCATAGTTGGAGTTGGTAATTCTGGTTGAAGTGCTCCTATATCATCCATGACTTAACAGTCTCCATTTTCCATCCCTTTTCTTGATTACAAACACTGGAGAATTCCAGGGCTAGTCGTGCGAACAATATGTCTCACTTTAAGTTGTTAAGCAACTCAGCCTTCGGGCCTTATGTATCCTAATCTTCCCCGATCAAAGGGAAACATATCCATCTCCTTTTCAAGGCCAATAGGTCCTGGGCCAAAAGGCAAGTCCAGGTCAGCAGGGGGTGTAACAGCAAAGGCCTGTGATGTCAAATCCGGTGGGGGGCCAATGGTGTAGCAGAAGGATCGGTGGATGAGCCCGCAGCTCCCTCACTATCTGGCAAACCACACATTTCTGACTGTGGTCCCACATGGCTCTTTAAGGCCTCAGAGACTGCTCGCCAGGTGCCGAGCAATCCCACTGCAACCTTGTCATTTTTAGTTGCAGAGTCCCACACCTTGACACCAATTTGGTTCCATGTTTCAGGATCATAAACTGTCCGATTGTTAATAAGGAGAATAAGCTGTAAGGTTACCAGGACAGTCTTTGTTTCCGAGAATGTATGATTCCTCATAATGCACAACTACTACCAGTGGGAGGCAGTTGTGTGCACGGGTCCGCTTCTCTCAGCTTGAGCTTCTTCCCAGCTCTGGTGCACCCATTTCCAGCGACTTTCAGTACGAGTTTCTCTGAGCAATTTGCTGAGTTTGGCCGAACCTATCTTCATGAGGCAATCAATGCGCCTGTTCCCATCTGGTCTCCGTTCCGCTATCCTGTTCCTTTTCACTCCTTTTTTTCTGCTTCTTTATTGATGCCATAACTTTATCTGATCGTGTTGCCTTCTTTTTTATTTTTTTTTATTATTTTTATTTATTTTTATTTTTTATCTTGAGGGCAGGCTCCCTTCTCTCCACAGCAGTTCTTTTCAGAACAACTTTTCATTGGTCAAACAACTTTGAATATAACAACAACAGCAAACACCCAGAAACTTCCATGCCTTAAGGGCTGGAGAAAAAGAGACCAGCTGGAGAACAAGAAACTGGAGACTGCATGTAGTCTCCTGAATCACCCTTCTTTGTTCCCTCTTTTACATTCCTGATGGCGTCGTTAAGAGTCTAATGTTATCTCAACCACTGGGCTTTTCAACCCCCATGGCCACACTCCCAAATCTCCCCCTTCTTTATTAATATCAACCATTTTCTCGACAGGAATTACCACTCCATATATAACAGTAGTAATATAACTTATATATTGTTACACAAACTGTTATATTGATAATTTCTAGTAACAAAGCTTTAACAAACTTCTAGAATTCTGTAGCTGAATTGTGGATTTTCTCTCAAGCGGTTATTTAAAACTTGAAATTTAATAGCACGAAGAAATGTTCTTCTGAGGTATTTCAACTAGATGATTGTGGGTAGTCCTTGAATGAAATATGTAAGTACTACACCAGGGGTATATTTGTCATAATATAATCATATCCCTAAAGCTGTAAAAGATAGGAGATTTAACAGAGTATCTATAATTCCTAAGGGGGATGATTATCTCCTGACTACTACCCACTAGATTTGCCTTGCTGCTTTAATAAGAAGTCTGCATTGTGTGAGATAATGCAGTTTAATTTCCTAAAAGATAAAGTCAATTTGACAGTAGTTTCAGGATGTTTTATACGAAATAATCTAACATTACAAAATAATATAACATTTAGAAAGTTCTCTAGCCATTGAGAATGCTCAATGATCCAGAGTATTAATAAAGATAAGCAAATGATATGGCTCACAGTCTAAGGATATTGGAAACTTGCTATAATACCAGAGAAATATTATAGAAATTATACTGTATGTAGAAAATCATAATCTTTTTGTGGGTGCATTCTCAGAATATTGTAATCTATGTAGATTACTACAGTATGCTCACAAGTGTGTCAATGGAAAAATCCTAAATCTAGCTTTTTGGATAAGAAGGGTGAGTGATATAACACCTCTTAATTTAACAATGACAAGTGCACTTTGTTTCCTGGTCAGATTTTGAAGTTCTTTCTAAGAACTCACTTCTAGAAAGATTCTGATATCTATTTTAAATTGGTGTTTTGTTTTGTTTTGTTTTGTTTTTTTTATTATTATTATTATTTTTTTAAATTTTCTTTTTTCTTTTACTTTTTTTTTTTTTTGGCTTTTGTCTCCATGACTGATTTTTTTTTTGTAGATTCAGTTGATAAAGAATTTGAAAGAACAAAGAATGAGATCCATCTAGTATAACTCATCCATTAAAAGTTAAATATTAATTAATATCTATGCTCATCCCATCACCATTAATAGGGAAAAATGCATGTTCCAGGTAGTAAATCTATTCTATTATCTCAGATTTAGCAGACGTATTAAAACAAGGGTCCTCTGCATTGCACATAACACATCTTTTAAGAAACTCATTTTTGTTACAATAATCCTCCTTTAGACTCTGAACTGTGCTTTAGTTTTCTTTCACTGTTAGAATATATATTCAAAGAAGTATCAAATGATAAAACATATTTTATCTGTACTTTTTCCTACACAGTCATTAAATAAAAGATCTTTTCATCTTTTCAACACCCAGTATTACAGTGCCATACTTAAGTAAACTATATCCGTGATTAAAAAAAAAAAAAGAAAGAAAAAAAAAAGGAAAAGAAACAACCCCACTGAGAAGCTAAATTCACATCCAGAAGAAAAGTTTATGAAAATAACAAATTTGATTGAAAAAAATTACCTCAAATCCACAGAATTTTAAAGACTGTCAAATATAAATGACAAAGAATAGACTACTTCCTTCCTAAATTGGCATTTTTAAAAGAAACATTCAGAATAATAGTTGATCCAAAACTAAATAGTGAAGGGCTTGCTGACAGATGCGTTTTTTATTATTATCACTATTATTTATTTATTTATTTATTTGGTGTATGTCTTTTTGCTGATAAAATTGCACAATAAAAAAAACGGGAAAATGGTTATATTACTCATTTAGCACATTATTTTTATTGGCTCAATGGAATGGACTGGGTTGGATACCAAAGTTAGAAATTACTTTGAACAATTTTAGTTGGAATCAATGAAGGGACTAATAGAATATCAGATTCTTGGAAAGCTACAGTGAGAAAATAATTGTTAACAAGTTGTGAATACTTACAGACATTTTAAAAATTCATTTCCTTTGGCTAGTTTCATGCTGTGCCAGTCTATTCCATAGACACTCGTAGCAATTTTTGCAGATACAAATTACCAGAGAAACTAAATTATATCTCATGTGTGAATAATATTGGTGAACAACCAGATCTAAAAAATAGCTTGAGCAAAGAGTATGAAATAATCCATTAAAAAGAATGGCTTGTGGGGAATGAAGCAATGATCACTTTAGAGTAATTTTAAGCAAAAGAAATTGAGAGAAAACACTGTGATGTCTTTACCTTTAAAAATAAAATAAAATAAAATAAAATAAAATAAAATAAAATAAAATAAAATAAAATAAAATAAAATAAAGGAAAATTCAAAAGATAAATGACTAACTGCTAAAAAGCACAGCTATAAATGGTTCATTTAATTATGCATAACAAATTAACCATTTTCTTAGAAAAAAAATCAGAATTGTTCATCCCTAATATTTGATAAATGGGGTGAAAACAAGAAGAGATAATCCTAGATAACTGAGTTTATTAAGTCAATTTATCAGCCCCAAGAAACAATATATTGAGGGGAAAAATAAAATTAAAAAAAATAAAAATAAGATGAGGTACTGGAAAAAGGTAGGAAAGAAGAGAGAGATACTGAAAACTTCATGGGCTAATGAACTGAACACTTGCAGTTGTTGTTCAACACCAATAGGTAGCTCAGCTTCACCACACCAGTCTCTCACTTTCCAATGTTACACTTCCAAAATTAAAGTGCCCGTATAGATTTTTTTTTTCTGTGCAGATATTTTTGAAAATTTACTGGGTACAAAGAAAAGAACAAACAAAACTTTAATTTGTAATTTAATATATTTAAGACAACCTAGCAACGCTAAACAGGAATGCAGTTATTGGAGTGTATAACATGAGTGTGAAGCTCTTATATTGTAATGCTTGTTCTGTAATAACATTTTGCCATGAAAACATACTAGATTTTATGAAGATTGAGAAATTGATATATTCTGTGTTCTGTGGGTGAGAAGTATGGAAGAAATGTTATATTTATTATACATATACATAAAATGCAGTTTGAAAGGAAGACGTGTCTCATTTTATGACTAAACTATTTAAAAAGAAAACCACTCTTTTCTAATAAATAATAATAATAATAATAAAAGTGAAAATATAACAAAGGATAATGGATTAATCATTACAGAATTTGAATTACCCAGATGTAAGCTCTGTATGAGTCTTTAGATCTTGAATGGAAGAGATACAGTTTGAAAAAAAAAAAAAAAAAAAAAAAGAGAGACTGATTTTTGACAGGAAACAGAGAAAAAATATATAAATATTTATATAAGACAACGAAGAAGGGATTCGTATCTGACTTTTTTTCCTTATAGAGGAATATTGTACCATGCTCAGTCTTAATTATTTAAAAGGTATGGACTGTAGTTATTGATAATGTTCCATATAACAGTGTGTGTGTATACTTATAGATAGATATCCGTATATGTATATAAAAGTATATATACATGTACTGCACTAACAGTGATCTAAGAAATTTCCCAGCTGAATTTCGGGAATCTAAATACAAATTGATATTCTGAAAATCTCATTAATTCACCACGTAACCTACTGGTTATTTAGATAACCTGTATCTATACTGGTTTCTTAATTTAGTATTTTAAATTATCCTGACACCTGAAGTTCATGGCCCAATATATCCTAATTATAATTCTGTTGAGACACTTGGAGTTTGTTACATAATCATCTGGTCAAGATCCAATGGTCTGCCATTTTAAAATTGTTAAATCATCTTTAAATTACATACCAGTAGAGAGAGTTCTTACTATTACATAGTTACAACCACATCAAGAGCAGGAGATCACATATCTGTGTGCAACACGTCTGTAATAACAATATTCTTTCTTTCAGAATGCATGAAACTTGTGATATTTCTCTCCACTTCCCCACTTTTTCTGCCTCAGTCCATTTAAATCTGTGTGTGCAGTCCAAGAATCACAGAATCAAAGAACAATTGAAAAAGGGACCTCTGGTGGTCCTTTTTTACAACTTCAGTGCGCAAGCAGGGTCAGATCTGGTTGCCCAGGATCATGACCAGTTGCATTTTGACTATCTCTACGGACAGAAGTTCCACAGCCTCTATGGGAAACCTGTTGAAATTGACCACCTTCACAGAAAAAATAAAAATAAAATTCCTTTATTCAGGTGGAATTTCATATTTGTTTGTTTTAATTTGTGACCATTCTCTTTTTCATGTTGGTTGGTACTACAGAGAAGAATCTTGCTCCCTCTTCTTCCTTTCATCCCATCAGATATTAATACTCTTTGATGACATCCCCCTAAAGGCTTCTCCAGGCTGAGCATTCTTTGTATGCCAGATACTCCATTTCCTCAGTCATCTAAGAGGCTTTGCATGGGACTCAGCAAAGTCCAAATCTTCATTGCAGTGGGGAGCCCAGAACTGCATACAATATTCTAGGTGTGGCCTTACCAGTACTTAACAGAGTGATAGGTGATCCTTCCCATGAAGGCAACTCTCCTAGCTAGAGCAAAATAGGTGTTTATACACACAAGTATACACACATATACATACACGTATATATGTAGTAATATGTAGATTCACATAAAGTTATATGTACAAATATATTTACATAATTACATAGTTATTGAAGACAACATGTTCTGTACAAATATATCAGACTTTCTTCAGTGCCACTCTGAACATTTTTTATTAAGGATGGCCCCTGCCCACCTTAATATAGTTGCCTAATTCCTATTCTAAGGATGCCTAATGAGTCAATCCTCTTAAAATAAAGACCTAATTTAATCAATTTTCATGCAGGCAGTAATAAATGGAAAAACTAAACAAAACAAAACAAACAAAAAAACTTTCTCTACAGATGAAGTGATGCATTTCACCTTAGAATCCATGAAACTTGATCCTACATAAAATAGTTACTACCATATAATTTTAAGAGCTTTACACATGTTTTAAAAATCTATAACTAGATTAAATGTATTAAACAAAGCCATCTACATGCCGACTAGAGTCTGTATGTACTTTCATTCTTCCATAAGTGTGCATGTTTTCTTGATTTACTGTTTTGCTCAAGAATTGTGAACAAAAATGCTTCTAACTTCTCTATCCATTGCTGAATAAGACGTCATGTTAAGTGTGACAAAGTCAATGCCAAGAAACAACATGCTGCAGTTGAACTGCTAGCTACAGAGTCAGTACCATTTTAGATGTCCAAAGATCAGACTTCTCTAAAAATCAATGTATATCACAAACTATTGTGACATATTCTGAAGAAACACTGACTTTTTTTTCAGACATACAAAAAAAAAATCTGTATTTTAATAAAGAAATATTTGAAATGTATGCATAGCCAGATCTATTTTTAATATTAGTTTACAAGACTTTTATTTCCTTTTCATTTTGCGTAGCACATTCAGAGGTAAAATTAAATGTACAGAAATAATTCCAATTCAATTGAGTCATTAAGAAATTACTTATATAAATAAATAAAAGAAAAATTCCAAATATTTAAACCACATTCTTTAGAATACCTAAATCTTCTCATACTCTTGCATAAATACATTGATATCATAGCATCTAGAATTATAGGTCATAATAATATGAGAGGAAAATGGCAAGAATAATAATTAACTGTGACTGCCTTTTGTCTAGACCTGATCTCTTGTGGTCATGTTTTAGATTTTTAAGATACGTTTTGTAGTATCATGTGCAGATTTACAAATGAGCTTTACATTCAATTCTTACCTTTCTGAGTGTTGCATCATTTCTACTGATGCCACAAAACCAGGAATGATGGATTAAGAGATAAAATACTTGAAAAATCCAACACTTACAAAAACATTCAGCCTATGCACAACCTTAATATTTATGCATATTAAGCACAAAAACTGCCCTTTAGTTGTTCACAAAATCTGGGAATATTGTGTGGATATTATCATGCATATTGATTACAGTGGTTAGAAAAAGCAGATTTATATATATTTTAAGAGCAATACCCCACTGACATTGTAGAAACTAATTGTGTATATATTATTAAGTGTGTAAATGTGTTGGTATCTGCATCTGTATTCTTTAAGAAAAAAAAAAGAGAGTCTGAGTGTGACTGCTCTGCAAGTATTTCAAACAGCCCAAAGGCAGCATATGCTTTTCAATACACTCTAAAACGTCTAAATGTCTAAAATATGCCAAGTAGCATACGTGTATTTACATGGTTTGGGCCTGATTCTGCACAAAATCAAGTCAATGGGAATTTAGCCCCTAATTTCAAATTATTTTATGACCGACCCCAGCTTTAAAGAAAATAAATAATGAAAAAGCATTTTTGTTTGTTTGTTTGTTTGTTTGTTTGTTTTAAGTATTTGAAGGCCGTTCACTTAATGTAACCTTGAAAAATTCACAGCGGCATCAAAACCAGTTGTGTTACTAGATGCTAAATTAATCCACCTGGACCAATTAACCCAGAAAAGGCTCCTGGGCTCAGTAGTGCAATGTCAACAGAAATAAAATCAGAAAGGAGAAAAAGGTTGAATGATGACAACTTCTTAGTAAAGTTGTAACAGAATTAGAAATTATTATATAGAAGTCTGAGATCAAAGTGGTCTTGTGCAAGATAATAGTACAAATCATCATATGATACTTGTTCACTGATGCATTGAAAAAAGTCAGCAAATAACTAACTTTATTTAAAAGTTTCTTTTACCTGTTTCTACTTACAAGTTTCTTGTTCTATCTTCAAGGGGGTATGAGGGTGGGGAGAAGAGGAGGGGGAGAATGATTTCTGCTAAATTTCCTGATGTTTGCCTAATTGCCTAAAACTGTAATTAAAATCCTATCTCTATAAAGAACTGTAATACTCAGGTACTAAAGCATGATAGAGAATATGTCTGATTATTAAAAGAACAGGAAATGTATATTTTTTTAAGTGTAGGCTTCTGGTACCTACTTGGATTCCATCTACTTGTTTTACTTTTTAGCTATATCAAAACACAAAATTAGAAACTCACTTATTTTTCTTGAAGGAACTGGAGATCTCGTTATATTCTCTTGCATGTTTCTAAAAGCAACACCTGAAATAGTTTATAAATTAGCCACCAGAAATCAAGTTCTGTGATGGAAAGCAGAACAGACGTAGGCCACCTTACCTAGGTGAGTTATGTTGTTAACTCGATAGCTTGTGTAGAAATTGGAGGTAATAGATTTTTATTATTTTTTATTTATATATGTGTATATATTTATATATATATACAATATTTATATATACTCTCTCTATATATAAGTTGGTACTGCATAACAGTTACTGCATAAACTAATGGAATGATAGCTTGAGATCTCCTTCTTCCTTTATCTGTTACCCTTTTCCTTTTTCTCTCTCCATCTTTTCTTCCTTGTTCTCTTTCTGTCTTTTTTCCTTTTGTTCTTCTTCCTTCTCCTTCCCAAAAGGATCTATGGGAATTGTATACTATAAACTTTGCATTTTTATTATTAACATCTTCACACTTCATGTTCTTCACAGTTTGCTGAAAATGTCCATTATCCTTGCTTATAATAAGTTAATCACGAACGATATATGTAATTTAAAATACATCCCACATTAAGTGTAATCTATGTAAATATTGCTTTTTGACCTTTATGAGCTAGAATAGAAATTGAAACTCAAAGAGTAGATCCTTAACATTCATATATCAGACTAGCATTACTGTACAAGTAGTTCTTTTAAGAATATGGACTGCAAATATACTTATGAGTGTCAATAAGACAAAACGTAACATATTACACATATGGAAAATATTTCTATGCCCAGTTCTACTTTGCAAAGTTATTAATGTTTTCAGGAATTTATGCCTGTGCATTTTTATACTCCATTAATGAAGTTAGTGATGAATTGGATTTGAATTGGATTTGGTGTGAATTTAAACCAATTTCAGAATTTTGCACAGCATTTTTGATGGAAAAGCACAGATTAAAATAATGTTGTTTTTATACTTAAGTGTGCATTATATGTAAATATACAAATAATTTTATTTTTTATAGAAATAAAAATGAATATGAAAGAAAGTAGAACTTAGTATAGTTTTTTGAGTAGGTTCATTACAATTCTAGTCATGGTGGTGTTATTCACACACAAAATTAACATGGTTAAATCTTCATTTCATCAAAATTTTCAAGTGCTTTTTTTTTCATGATGCAAGGATAGTAAATGTAATCTACTTTTTCATGGCAGAGACATCAATATTTCGGACTTCATAAGTGAATCAACCAAACAAAAAAGAACAAGACAGAATAGTGGGGGCCAAACATTTTTAGTGCACTTTAATCTTAATAAGAAATTGTTAATTTCTAATAATGCATTTTTCTGGTCTACACTGTATGTCTCTAGAGTGTAGTAGGAGTTAAAAATATATTTGCAATAATTAATCCCACAATATTTTCTCTAATAAAGCTTAAATGATAATTTAATATCTGATGTTCACAGTAAATATTCAGTGGCAGAGGAATAGAATAGAGTAGAATTTTCAGTTTCCAATAGGATCCTAATGGACAAAACGTCTGGCATACAGCTAAACAAAAACATCATATGAGCAATTGGCTGACGGACAGGGCTCAAGGTGTTGTGGCAAATGGGGCCGCATCAGGCTGGTGGATGGTCACACTAGTGGGGTCCCTCAAGGCTCCATTTTAGGCCAGTTCTCTCCAATGTTTTTATAAATAATTTAGATGTAGGACTAGAAGGTATTTTGAGCATGTTTTCTGATGGCACTAAACTTGGAGGAGTTATTGGTTTTGTTGAGGGTCAAAAGGCCTTGCAGAGAGATATGGACAGAATGGAGAGCTGGGCAATAACCAACCACATGAAGTTTAAAAAGAGCAAGTGTTGGGTCCTGCACCTGGGACGGGGCAACCCTGGCTATACCTACGGGCAAAGAGATGCTGGAGAACAGCCCCACGGAGAGGGATCTGGAGGTTGTGGTTGATAGCAAGCTGAATATGAGCCAGCAGCGTGCCCTGGCAGCCAGGAGGGCCAAATGTATCCTGGGGTGCATCAAGCATGACATTGTTAGTTGGTCGAGTGATGTGATTGTCCCTGGTGTAGTACTCGAGTGCCTTGAGTACTGTGTGCAGTTCTGGTCATCACAGTACAAAAATAACATAAAACTGTTGGAGACTGTCCAGAGGAGGGCGCCAAAGATGGTGAAGGGCCTAGGGGGGAAGACATCTGAGGCTGAGGTCCCTGGGCCTGTTCAGCCTGGAGAAAGAGGAAGCTGAACGGAGACCTCATTTCAGTCTACAGCTTCCTCAGGAGGGGGAGTGGAGGGGAAGGCACCGATCTATTCTCTTTAGTGATAGGACCTGTTTCAGTGATAGGACCCGAGGGAATGGTGTCAAGCTGCAGCAGGGGAGATTTAGGCTAGACATCAGGAAGAGATTCTTCACTGAAATGGTTGTTGCACACTGGAACAGGCTCCCCATGGAAGTAGTCATGGAACCAAGCCTGTCAGAATTTAAGAAGCGTTTGGACTGTGCATGTAGTCACATGGTTTGAATTTTTGGGCGGACCTGTGTAGTGCCAGGAGTTGGACTTGATGATCCTTATGGGTCCCTTCCAACTCAGGATATTTTATGATTTTATGATTCTATAAAAAACAAAGCAGAACAGTTCACTTGAATGATCTACAAAGATTATCAGGCCTAAACACCTGACCATTTCTGGGCTAACTGAAAGATAAAGCATACTAATGAGGGCATTATCCTTTTAGCCTCTTGAAAACTAATAGGTGTGGGGCATCTACCATTTGTCTCCAGGATGTCAGTTCCAGTGCTTGACTACCCTCAAGATAAAAATTTTTTCTATTGTTCAGTTTGAACCTTGTCTGGCACAGTTTTGTGTTGTTCCTTCATGACTTGTCATTGGTTACCACGGAGGGGAGACCAGCACCTCCTACGTTCACGTTTGCTGAGGGAGTTGGCAGACGTGATTGCCAAACCACCTTCTATCATCTTTGACAGGTCCTGGAGAATGGGTGAGGTGCCTGAAGACTGGAGGATAGCCAATGTCACTCTGGTCTTCAAGACGGGCAGGAAGGAGGATCCAGGAAACACAGGCCACTCAGTCTCACCTCTGTCCCTGGAAAGGTGTTGGAACAGCTTGTCCTGGATGCCATCTCCAAGCAATTGGAAGAGAAGAAGGTTATGAGGAGTAGTCAGCATGGATTCATCAAGAGGAAATCATGTTTGACCAATCTCGCTGCCTTCTATGATGTCATCATCAACTTTGTAGATGGGAGTAGAGCAGTGGATGTCATCTACCTTGACTTTAGCATGGCTTTTGATACTGTCTCCCATGACATCCTACTAGCAAAGCTGAGAAAGTGTGGGATAGATGAGTGGACAGTAAGGTGGGTTGAGAACTGGCCTACTGGCTGAGCTCAGAGGGTGGTGATCAGCAGCACAGAGTCCAGCTGGAGACCTGTGACTAACAGTGTTCCCCAGGGGTTAGTGCTGGCTCTGGTCTTGTTCAACATCTTCATCGACGACCTTGATGAGCGAATAGCGTCCACCCTTAGCAAGTATGCCAATGACACAAAGCTGGGAGTAGTGGCTAACACGCCAGAAGGCTGTGCTGCCATTCAGCAAGACCTGGACCGGCTGGAAGGATGGGCAGGAAGAAACCAAATGAAATTTAACAAAAGCAAGTGTAGAGTCCTGCATCTTGGAAGAAATAACTGCATGTATCAGTACAGGCTGGGGGTTGACCTCCTGGAGAGGAGCTCTGAGGAGAAGGACCTGGGGGTCCTAGTGGACAACAGGTTGACCATTAGCCAGCACTGTGCCCTCGTGGCCAAGAAGGCCAAGGGGATCCTGGCGTGCATTAAAAGGAGTGTGGCCAGCAGGTCAAGGGAGGTGATCCTTCCCTTCTACTCTGCCCTGGTCAGGCCTCACCTGGAGTACTGTGTCCAGTTCTTGGCTCCCCGGTACAAGAAAGACAGGAAAGAGTCCAGCAGAGGGCCACAAAGATGGGGCCTGGAGCATCTTCCCTATGAAGAAAGGCCGAGAGACCTGGTTCTGTTTAGCCTGGAGAAAAGACTGAGAGGGGACCTTATTTATAAACATTAATACCTTAAGTGTTGGAGACACAGGGATATGGCCAACCTCTTTTCAGTGGTTTGTGGGGAAAGGACAAGGGGCAATGACCACAAAATGGAGCACAGCACGTTCCACACTGTTTTTTCAGTGTCTTGTTTAGTCAAGGACACTCATTACATTTGAATCACTTTTAGAGCATGAGAAGATGGAGTCTGATCATTTCCGTGTACTGGCTCTAACACAGTCAAATCTGAAAGATTAATGTGCTAGGGATCCTTCAAATCTCACAGGCAGTCCTTCTGCAAGAGATATTGAAGGAGACAATAGACATATTGGATTTATTAATGCAATATTCATCATCTTGTCCCTCCCTCTACTCCTAATACTTTATATTTACTTTTTCAATTTGTGTAAAATATATAGAGAAATTAGTATTTCATTGTGTCTAATAGCACAATCAGACTAGTTTTCTTTGGGCACAATTAAAATCACTGTACCAGAAGATGGAACATAATTCATCCATACGTTTTTTTCAGAAAAATAAGTGAGCTGTTTACTCTACAGGTACTGCTGAACAGTGTTAATAGGGTATTATAGACTTTCCACATTACTGATCTTAAATATAGTAATTTGAGTTAATTACAATAAGCTTACAATGAACCTCTAAAGATGTCAGATGTATTAAAAATAATAATAATAATAATAATTAATAATAATAATAATAAAACCACTGTAATGCAACTGAGCAGAAAACTGAAAGGTGAGATGTCCAGAGCTGACTGAGTCACTGAGTCAGAATGTGCTTACTGGCAACAGATAAACAGATTCTAAAAAATGTTCTGTGGTCATTATTTTCTCACTCTTACTGCTTTATCGACGAGTTTTTGCTAATAGTGTTCCGTATTACATACTTAAAAGGTAAAATTGTCCCAAATCTTCAGTCTGCTTTTATTTACTTTTATTTTATTATTTTATTTTTTTAGCACAATCACATAATTTTAAATCATACGTTATTAGTTGGAACATCTGGCTATCGGTAGCCCATGGAATCTCACATTGGGGTATCTCTAGTCTGGGGATCTCAAATTTGTTACTGATCTAAAATATCTGGATTATTATATTTCAGGGCATAGTACAAGAACTTTTTATACTCATCATCCATGAAGAATCTCTATTATTGTAACTAATAGGAATGATTATGATTAATAGGAATTATGGTTTGAATGGATAAAGAGCACATTTTCAAAAAAAAAAAAAAAAACCAACAAACATATGATATGACATAATAATATAAACTACCATAAACAAATATATGAACAGATATAACGTACTATAATATAAAAATATATAATAATATATAATATATATTAATATATAATATATATATAATATATATAATATAATATATAATATATATATATATTATAATATATATATAATATATAATAATATATAATATAAAAATATATAATATAATGAAGTCCTGTAATGTCTTTAACTGGAGAAAGACCTGTGGTTATGAGAAAATTTAAGGGCATGCATGACAGCACGTTTGAAATCTTAGCTGTAAACAGGCAGCAACAGAATACCAAGGTGAAAGAAAATCTTAAGAAACTTCAAGCAGAAACAGAATGCTTCCAGCTATTATGAAAAATATGCAAGATGATACACTGGCAGCAGTAGCACCAGACCAGGTCATTTACTTCATAATACTCCATAGTGTTTCATAAAAATTGCTGAATGCATGCAGGCTTTTATAGTCGTTTCCTTTACATACTTCCTTTGCTACATCACTGAGTTTCACTGTGACACAATTGTTTATTCTGTGTGATAACACAGAAACTCAGAATGGTGACAATAATTTATTTCATATGTATAACAAATGTCTACTTTATAAAGAAGGAAACAATATTTTTCCTTAACAGGACTATGGATCCTAAGAGATTTATCCAATACATTACAGTGCAAATAAATTAATGAAATCTCAATTCTTGCTACTCTTCTCCATTCCTGGTCTTTCTCATCTATTTTCATTGTGTTAATATACTATGAATAAGTGGTTGAAAGAAAAATGCATATTTAGTATCATACCTCAGGATCAACTGTGAATTTATGTTTAGTTTAGTTTGCATTTGTTTGTATAAGTGCATTTTATACGTTTCACTCTTTCAAGAACTATTATATAGTTCAACTGTTCAGCTGATCACGTCAGATTTTTAATTTAATTTCTCCAAGAGCAATGTGGCAGAAGCTTTTTCTCATCCTTAAATTTGTACCACGATTTCAGACAATGATATTATTATAACTGGAAGAAGTCAAAGTAGTAAGAATCACAATTATTTTTGAATTAAATAAGAGAAAGGTGGGTGAGTACACAGACTTACTATCATGTATTTTAAAAACACCAGTTCTGGATAGAATTTGGCAAAATAAAAACCATAAAATAATTTTATTATTTTTTGTTGCTTGTGTAAATAAATGCTCATCTAATATGCCTCTTTATTTTTATTGCTATCCCTTATGCAATTTGCATAGGTATTGCAGAATGAAAAATGAATATGATCTGATGTTAACTTCACCAAACTAGCATTAAAAATTTAATTCAGAAAATTTATGTTTCTTTATAATAATCTTCAAGATGTTATATGTTACACATTTACAAGTAATCACTTGAAAATATTAACACAGGTTTGTCAGTAGATATAAAAATAATTTCTGAAGGACAAGGTCAAAGACTAACTGCATTGAAGGAAAGGAATTTATTTCAACCAATCAGAACTATTATCCTATTTATTCTACTTATTATAAGGAACTAGAATGACTGACTGGCATATCTGATACAACTTGACCTGTTTCTGGAGAGGCATTAAAAAAAAAAAAGTGGAAATTTGGAAATACCTTGATTCACTGCATGCTGTTATAACCATCTGCTGAAACAAAGGACTGAGGTGAACTCAGGATAAGTACCTGCATTTAACATGCAACCCTTTTTGAATTAAGAGTTTTCAGTGGTTTGGGAGAAGCTGTGGTGGTCTTTTAAAATATATGCATCCTAATATGACATCAAAAGAAATCTTTAAATAATTGGCGGGGGGGGGGGGGGGGGGGGGGGGGAAGGCAAAAAAGGTATTCCACACAACTTGCATGTTACCAGTAAATAACCAATAAATATTCTTCTTTCTTAACTCTTGATTATATTAATGATCGTATCAGAAAAGGAGAAATTATGCATGTTTACCAGTAGGAAAATAAATCACATTTTCTCAAACTTTTTCAGTTCAGATCTTCTCTGACCTAGATTAAGTAAATTCAAGTGTGGTTGTAATGGCTTTATGACTCTTACTGAATATGTTCTATTGTAAATATTGGTAACAATAATGGTCTTATGTATAGTATCATTTGTATTATGGCCATGATATTCCATGCTGACAAAAATGTTAATGTCTGGAGTTCCTTTGGGGGTTAGGTTCCAGCATCACAGGGCAATGACATAGAGACCAAGGATGCAGAATCCACAGAATCTATTCTGTGGGAGAATAGATCTAATAGAATCTAATAGATCTACAGAATCTAATAGAATAGATCTAATAGAATCTAATCTATGGGAGTCTATTACAGACCGCCTGGCCAGGACGATAGCGCCGATAAATTATTCTTTATAGAAATAAGAGAGGCCTCGAGATTAACTCCCCTTGTCCTTATGGGGGACTTCAACTTGCCAGATGTTAACTGGGAGTGCCACACGGCTGACACGAGCAAGTCCAGGAGGTTCATGAAGCACCTAGATGATAACTTCTTGGTGCAGGTGCTAACGGAGCCAACTAGGAAAGGTGCCCTCCTAGACCTGTTGGTAGAAAACAGAGAGGGTCTGGTGGGAGATGTGGTGATTGGTGGCCACCTCGGTCATAGCGACCATGAAGTGGTTGAGTTCAAAATTTACGGTGACAGAAGGAAAAGTGCCACCAAAACCTCATCCCTAGATATGGGGAAAGCGGACTTCAGGCTGCTCAGGGAACTAGTCAGCAAGGTCCCCTGGGAAACTGCTCTTGAAGGCCTCGATGTCCACCAGTGCTGGTCATTCTTTAAGCGATGCCTCCTAGAAGCACAAGATCAGGCAATTCCTAAATATCGCAAGTCAGGCAGGCGGGGCAGGAGGCCGGCGTGGCTGACCAGGAACGTTCTAATGGAGATTAGGCGGAAACAGAGAGTGTTTTGCTACTGGAAGGAGGGCCAGGTGTCATGGAAAGAGTACAGGGATGCTGTTCGTGTTTGTAGGGAGAAAATTCGTGTGGCCAAAGCACACCTAGAGTTGAAGCTGGCTGTGTCTGTGAGAGAAAATAAAAAGGGTTTTTTTAGATACGTGAATGGAAAAAGGAGAACTAAAGAATACATAGGGCTGCTCCTTGATAGGGAAGGTCTCCTCACAGACAACGACATAGGCAAAGCAGAGACGCTTAACGCCTTCTTTGCCTCTGTCTTCAATGCCGATGATGGGCTTCGGGACCCAGGGTGCCCTGAGCTGGAGGACCGGGACGGTGGGGATGACAAACTCCCAACCGACCCTGAACGTGTGCGGGATTTGCTACTCCACCTGGATCCCTACAAGTCCATGGGTCCGGATGGGATTCATCCCCGGGTGCTGAAAGAGCTGGCGGACGTCATTGCGGAACCTCTCTCAATTATTTTTCAACGATCCTGGGAATTTGGAGAGGTCCCGGTAGACTGGAAGCTGGCAAATGTTGTGCCGATTTTCAAGAAGGGTCAGAAAGAAGACCCTAGCGATTACAGGCCTGTCAGTCTCACGTCAGTGCCTGGTAAAATCATGGTGAAGATGGTTCTCGAACTTATTGAGGCGCACCTTGGGGACAAAGCAGTCATTGGTCCCAGCCAGCATGGGTTTGTGAAGGGTAGGTCGGGCCTAACTAACCTGATTTCCTTTTATGATAAGATCACCCGTATGGTGGACCAAGGGAAACCAGCTGATGTGATTTTTTTGGACTTCAGCAAGGCTTTTGACACGGTTTCCCATAGGATCCTACTGGACAAAATGTCCACCATACAGCTAAATAAAAACATCATACGATGGGTGAGCAATTGGCTAATGGGCAGGGCCCAAAGGGTTATGGTAAATGGGGCTGCGTCAGGCTGGCGGGCGGTCACCAGTGGGGTCCCTCAAGGCTCCATTTTAGGGTGGGTACTTTTCAATATTTTTATAAACGATCTGGATGTAGGAATAGAAGGTATTTTGAGCAAGTTTGCTGATGACACCAAACTTGGAGGAGTTGTGGACTCGAATGAGGGTGGAAAGGCCTTGCAGAGGGATCTGGATAGGTTGGAGAGCTGGGCGATCACCAACCGCATGAAGTTCAATAAGAGCAAGTGCCGGGTCCTGCACCTGGGACGGGGAAACCCTGGCTGCACGTACAGACTGGGCGACGAGACGCTGGAGAGCAGCCTAGAAGAGAGGGATCTGGGGGTCGTGGTAGACAGCAAGTTGAATATGAGCCAGCAGTGTGCCCTGGCAGCCAGGAGGGCCAACCGTGTCCTGGGGTGCATCAAGCATGGCATCGCTAGTAGGTCAAGGGAGGTGATTGTCCCGCTCTACTCTGCTCTGGTGCGGCCTCACCTCGAGTACTGTGTGCAGTTCTGGGCACCACAGTATAAAAAGGACATGAAACTCTTGGAGAGTGTCCAGAGGAGGGCTACGAAGATGGTGAAAGGCCTGGAGGGGAAGACGTACGAAGAACAGCTGAGGTCACTGGGCCTGTTCAGCCTGGAGAAGAGGAGGCTGAGGGGAGACCTCATCATAGTCTACAACTTCCTCGTAAGGGGGTGTCGAGAGGCAGGAGACCTTTTCTCCATTAACACCAGTGACAGGACCCGCGGGAACGGGGTTAAGCTGAGGCAGGGGAAATTTAGGCTTGACATCAGGAGGGGGTTCTTCACAGAGAGGGTGGTTGCACACTGGAACAGGCTCCCCAGGGAAGTGGTCACTGCACCGAGCCTGTCTGAATTTAAGAAGAGATTGGACTGTGCACTTAGTCACATGGTCTGAACTTTTGGGTAGACCTGTGCGGTGTCAAGAGTTGGACTTGATGATCCTTAAGGGTCCCTTCCAACTCAGGATATTCTATGATTCTATGATTCTATGATGCAGAATCCACAGAATCCAAATACCTTCTTATACATGTAGCTGTAGGATGTTTTTTTTGTTTTGGTTTGGTTTGGTTTGTTTTTAATTTAAGCTTATTTTCCTTATTAATAAAATAAAATATAAAATATTTCCAAGTCATTAAAGTAATATATATTCAATTAAAATGGAATTTGGGTGGAACAAAATTTTTTATTTAATTTTTAGCTTAGCAGAACTGGCAAATATACAAATGACTGATATGCAAAAAAAAAAAAAATAATATATATGTAATCTATTATATAATATATATATATATATAATATTATCTATCATATATAATATATATTATACACATATATATCTATTATCTATTATAGATAGATTATTGTAATATATATATATAATATATTTATATATATATATTATCTCTCTATATATAGATAGATAATATATATAATATATATATTATCAAATGCAAAGGAAAACCAAACCAAACCAAAACTGCTTTTAATATGGTTAGGTGAATGTTTCTATATGATACGTATTTTTTTTTTTTTCTGCTCTATAATGATGTTATGGGGAAGCATTTAAATTGTTGAAGCAAAAGGAAGCATGCACTTTAAAACTTAGTGCTGATTACAATGCATTCATACTACCCAGGTAGTATTTTTTTTTTTTTTTGACTATAATGATAAGAATTCTTACTACCTTGAGTTACCTTAGTCTTCATTACTACCAGCAAAACATAAAAAACTTTAAAGATTGTTACAGAAATTGAGCCTTAATTGGAAATGAATCCTATAATTGTGCATAATTACCCATGTTTATTACTCCTACAATGAGCACACATTTTTCTTTAGCTATAAGGTAAAATGAGCTAAAGCTTCTAATTGCATTGGATAATATGATTTGTATGCACCTCACTGACTATATTAGGCTTTATCATTTTAAAATTTAATTAAAAAATGTAATGTATTTTCACTGTTTGGCCTTTGACTTTGATAAAGAACATGAATGGAGAAAAATACAGGTTTTCGTGGCAGGTGACAGCCCTTCATTTCTTTTATTTTTTGAAATATGGTCCAAAAATGATGTAGTAATGTCCCTTGTATGACTTCAGTCCATTCTGAAATACTCAGATGAACCTGTGTGCAAACACAAGGGAAAAGAAGGACACATTTAATCCATTTTTATTATTTTAAAAACATAAGTATGATTAAATCAGACTCACTTAGCCTCAGTCATTACTTTTGTCTGTTTAAACTACAAGTCATATTGGTTATCACACAAGGGAGCAGATGTGGGATGAGATGACACAGTCATTTGTAAAACTATTCTTCCTAACAGTAGCTTGGTTGGATGAGTTTCACCATTTGTAAAGAAACAGTCACGTGCTGTCTTCTGCTTGTGAATATTGCTTTTCTGAGCTCAATCTTTAAAAATTCAACAGTTGTGTCAGCAGAATTTGTATTCAGTGACCACCACTACCATTAATTTTTTGAAATCAGTAATGAAGTTAGGTGCATTTATTTTTATAGTCACTACTATCATTTCATCTGCCTCAAAGTTTCTTACAGATGTCATTCTTGTAGTTTGCTTGGGATAAGGAAGTACCATGACTGTGTAAACTCCTTGATCCAAATGCTTTGGATAAATATTAGAGAGATCATCAGCAAGGGGGATATTATTTTAGGTGTCTCTTAATTGGGATGATGAGGTCAATGAAACATCACTGTGACTCCTCAGTCTTAGGCCAACAGAGCCTTGTCATCATAGGTGACTTCAATTATCCAAACATTTTTCGGGAAAACAACACAACAGTATACCAGTTATCCACCAGGTTCCTGGAATGCATTGAGGGCTGCTTCCTGATACAGATACTGGACATGTCCACTAGGAACAGCACATTGATAGATTTACTGCTGATAAACTGAATTCAGATATCTTTTAGTATTGTTTTCCCTAGAGGTATTACTTTGTTTATTTACACTGAAGATTTTCTGCCACCTTAGTCTCTGTAATAATTTTTAGTAAGGAAAATTGTCAGAGGCTTGTTGAAAATCCAGATAGTATACTTTGCGTACTGGAGCCCCTTAACTGATGTGCCTTTTGACACAAGCTGCAACTAGAACGGAAAAGATGGGATTTACATTTGGAGATACCACACTGACTGGCTTCTTCTGCAGATGTTCAGTGGTCTTATTTTAGTAAAATTATAGGGTCTGTTATAGAGCCCAACGTCATAATTACAAGCCTGAAGCAACCAGCATCCTTTATAAAATGCTTTTATGTTTGTTTGTTTGTTTTTGTTTTGCTTTGCTTTGCTTTGTTTTTCAAATCAGTGGTAAATCTATGTGATGAGTTGACCCAGCTTGCACCTAAGCCCCACACAGCTGTTTACTCACACCCTTGCAAAGGAATGGGGAACAGAATTGGAAGGGCCAAACTTGTGACTTGAGATAGTTTAATAGGTAAAACAAATTGCCTATTTAAATGCATCAAAACAAGGATCCATTCACTGCTTCCCATCATCAGGAAGATGTTTCCACTCCCCTCCTTTTTTCCCTCCCCTTTTCCCTTCCCTTCCGCTAACTTCCCTAACAGTTATAACATGTTAATTTTACTAACAGATACGGGATAAATAAAGGAGGAATATGAGCGAGATATGGCAAGAAAAAGTTTATTTCTCCCTTCACCCTCCCACTTTTTTTTTTTGTTTTTAAGTGTCTTATAGGTATCTTATACACTAACCTTGTATTCAAATTTTCAAATTCTCAATGCAGTTCTGTCTACATAAACATACTTTTCAGCTTAGGAAAAAAAAATGCTTAGTGAACAAGGATCTGAGACATTCAGATGGAATGAATATAATAAAAATTCTTCTTGTATAAGAGTATGACAGAAAAATAAAATCGACGCATCATCTAAGGGCCAAAACCAACCAGGGAATTAGTGAGAGGGTGCAATTTAAATAATTTTTCAATTAAAATTCCTTTCATTCAATATCATTCCAGTCACTGCATATTATTTCTTGCTCAGATTTATGAGGTTTAAATCTCATCCAGTTTTCCATAGTTTCCAGTTCTGTCAACAGATGTGATTTTACAATAATTTTATTAAACATTTTTAGTGGGATTCATTTGGCAGATATTTCTCCAAAGTTCTTCTTCTTTTTTTTTTTTTTTTTTTTTTTTTTTTTTTTACAAAGATGGATTTATTCCAAAACATAATTTTGTTTTTAAATAGTAGGATAATATATTGGACAGTAGCACAAAAAAGATTTTTTTTTTTTCAGAATTTCTACATGTCTTAGGGTAATTAGCTTAAGAATTAGAATGTACCTAAAGACATTCTATGAAATCCACCTACAAATGTTAAACCATCTTTTAGTTGTACCTAATAATGATGATGATGATAGTCATCATCATCATCATAATACATTTCCAAATGTTTTACGTGAAATGTGGGGGGTGGGAGGGGTGGAATATCTCTCAGTATTACCTCTTGAGTAAAAAAAGTTATGTATCTTTTGCTTGAGATATCAAGTCAAAATAAAAATACATATACAGTTATCATATACAGATATAAAGAGTACAGTGCACTTTCTTTAAGTAACAACCTTCATCTGTTGTAACACTAATGTGGGGACTGTGTACCTGACATGATTACATTCTATGTAAAAGATTAGACCCAGTTGCAATGCCCGTAAACCATATATTCTCCATGATATTTGTCAGTCCTATGTACATGCCTTGGTTTGTACAGGGGATTTAAATGGCAGTGGTGAGGGCTACTGAACTGGAATCCTGTTTTCCATACAGACATCTACATCTCAGCCTAATTTTATAACTAAAAATCATATCTATGAATAAGTACTCCTTTACTGAATGTGGATAACAATGTCTTCTTAACACCAGACTTATGCAGATCACTGTTTCTCTAAAGCTTGCTATATAATAGAGCTATATGAGAGACTATATAAATAAACAGGAAGCTGTCATACCTCAGCTCCTCACAAAGCAGTTGTATATCCAATATTCCATTCTTCATTATTTTCTTTTACAAGTTATAAACAATTAACATGCTAAAATTATTGAAGCTGTATAAATTTACATGCAAATCTATTTTAGCTGCTTGATAATAGTTCAAAGCTGTAAGGAAAGATAAATAGTTTATCTAATTACATGATATTTAATGCTGATGTTTTCACAATGCTGATTGGTCGTGTTTATTTTTAAAAATCAGAAGATATGCATGAAATGTCTTTATTACCCTTGTTAATGATGTTAAGCTCAAGAAGTACAGATATTCACTGCTATGGTGTGTGCTGCTTATAAAGATTAGTAAAACACATTTCTGTAGTGCTAACACTTTAAAATTTTAGCACATACCAGCAAAAGCAATGAAATCTGAGTCTGGCTTTTATGACAATTATTATAAAGAAACTATAAATAGTGAAACTGGAGACAAAACATATCTTCAGATTTTTAATTTTTGTTTGACATATATCCCATGTAATTAATGTAGTAAGTAGACTAATAGCTTGAAG
Organism: Aythya fuligula; assembly: GCF_009819795.1. Classification (NCBI taxonomy): domain Eukaryota; kingdom Metazoa; phylum Chordata; class Aves; order Anseriformes; family Anatidae; genus Aythya; species Aythya fuligula. The sequence goes on along the minus strand of NC_045559.1, from coordinate 167,051,482 downwards.
GACTGTCATTCAGAACAATATCTAAACTTAGAGTGTGAAAAACATCTGCAAAAAGCACTCATACTCACGTTTAGTAATAGGATAGACTTTGCAAAATTGTATTGTTGTTGACTTATTGTTTCTCAGTTATTAAAATGTTAAAATTTTCTTCAGACATCCTAACTTTGTGAGCTTCTAGTCTTCACCAAACTTATAATTGTGTATTTTATTTTTTAAAAAATGGCTTTCAGAGTATTGACAGTGAACTGTCAGTAAACAGTTATTCTAAATCTTATTAGTAGTCATGTATGTTATTACATGTAGTAGCACAAACAGAATGAAGTCAGAATCACATCAGTAGTGGATAATGTACTGTTGGGAAAATATTGTCCTTGCTAAGCTCTAATTTCAGGAGTTCTGCAAATGTCACACAAACTAATTCTCATGTGAAAAAAAAAAAAAAGAGAAGAGGATTTGTGACAGAGTGAGTCCTTAAGTGAAGGTAAGATATCTCTTTTTTTAGGTTATTTTTTCATATGTTTCAGCTGACAGTATTTTTTAAACTAAATTAAAACAAAACAAACAAACAAACAAACAACAACAAAAACAAAAAACAAAACACACACACACACTCAATCCGTTCTGAAGATTAGATAATAACTAAAAATACGGTACATTTTTAAGGAACTAAAAACTACCTGAAGTTCATCCTAAAGTCTTTCATAATTGTCCCAATGGACTGCATGTTTTTCAAGGCTACTAAAATTTCAAGAACAGAATAACATTCAGATGGTAATCATCTCAGCTGATGTTAGGCATCTGCAACATAAATTATTGTAGCTAGATTATTTTATAGCTATATATATAGATTAGTAAATTTTAAGGTGAGTTACCTCAAACAAAGGTATTAAGTCAATTGTAAGTAGATATCTACTTTATATTGTCATGATTTGAATTTTTGAGTTCAATTCAATTACCCATGAAATGAACAATGATTCCAAATTCCCTGGGCTATCCTCACATCACAGCAAGGCACGAGTCTCCTATACCATATCTGGGACCCTATGAAACAGAAGGATCACAGAATTGTCTAGGTTGGATGAGACCTCAAGATCATCAAGTCCAATCTCTGACCTAACACTAACAAGTTGTCGTGGTTCCGCTCGAGTGGGCAGCCGAGCTCCACCACAGCCACTTTCTCACTCCCCCTCCTCAAAGAGGAATGGGGAGAAAATATGACGAAAAGGGCTCAAAGGTTGAGATAAGGACAAGAAGATCACGCAGTAATTATTGTAATGGGCAAAACAGACTCTGCATAGGGAGATAGTAAGATTTATTGTTTATTACTAACAAGCTAGAGAAGTGAGAAACAAAGGAAAGAAACCAAAAGCACCTTCCCCTCCCCCATCCATCCTCTTCCACCTCCTTCCCCCGAGCGGCGCGGGGGAATGGGGGTTATGGTCAGTCTACAGATCTTCTTCTCTGCCGCTCCTTCTCGGTCACTCTCATCCCCTGTGCTGTGGGGTCCCTCCCACAGGATGCAGTCCTTGATGACCTGATCCGGCGTGGGCTTCCCACAGGCAGCAGCTCTTCCAGAACTCCTCCAGATATGGGTCCGTACCACGGGGTCCATCCCTCAGGAGAAAACTGCTCCAACCTGGATCCCCCACGGGCAGCAGCTCCTGCCAGGTCACCTGCTCCTGAGTGGTCTCCTCTCCACGGGCTACAGGCCCGGCCTGGAATCTGCTCCGGCAGGGGTCTTCCACAGGCGGCAGCCTCCGTCAGTGCAGTGCCAACTGCTCCACTGTGGTCTCCTCCATGGACTGCAGAGTGGAACCCTGCTGCACCGTGGTACTCCATGGGATGTAGGGGGACATCCTGCTTCACCATGGTCCTCACCACAGGCCGCAGGGGACTTCTGCTCCGGCGCCTGGAGCACCTCTCCCCCTCCTTCTTCACTGACCTTGGCACCTGCAAGGCTGTTCCTCACTCCTCTCACTCTCCCAGCTGCTGTGTGGCGCAGCGTTTTTTTCCCTGTCTTAAATATGCTCTCACAGAGGTGGAAAACATCATCACTTGTTGCTTCGGCTCTGGTCAGCAGTGGGGCCCTTATCAAACATGGGGCAGCTTCTAGATCCTTCTCACAGAAACCACCCCTATGTCCCCCTGCTACCAAAACCTTGCCACGTAAACCCACTACACAAGTCCTCCACTAAACCATATCACTAAGTTCAACATCTAAACATCTTTTAAAGACCTCCAGGGATGGTGACTCCACCACTTCCCTGGGCAGCCCATTACAATGCCTCACAACACTCTCAGTAAAGAAGTTCTTCCTAATATTCAACCCAAAACACCCCTGGTGCAACTTTAGCCCATTCCCCCTCGTTCTGTCACCAGGCACGTGGGAGAACAGACCAACCCCCACCTCACTATAGCCTCCTTTAATGTACTTATAAAGAGCAATAAGGTCACCCCTGAGCCTCCTTTTCTTCAGGTTGAACAAACCCAGCTACCTCAGCCGCTCCTCATAGGACTTGTTCTCCAGACCCCTCACCAGCTTCGTTGCCCTTCTCTAGACTCGCTTGAGCACCTCCATGTCCTTCTTTTAGCGAGGGGCCCAAAACTGAACACAGTACTCAAGGTGCGGCCTCACCAGAGCCGAGTACAGATCGATCTTCCATCTGCCACCACAACTGAGTTCTTTTGAAATGTTAAGGTATTTCACACAACACTTAGAGACTAATCCATGGACAGGTGAATTTATTCATCTTTATATTTTCCTTTGATTGTGCAGGGTATCTAGAGTATCTAACTCTAGTTTTCCGCATCATAAATGTCAATCATTTATTCAGATGACACTGATTTATAATCATAGAATCATAGAATGGCCTGGGTTGGAAGGGACCTCAAGGATCATCAAGTTCCAACCACCCTGCCAACCACTCACTATATAAGGTGTCTCAGGGCCTCATCTAACCTGGTTTTGAACACCTTCAAGGATGGGGCATCCACAACCACTCTGGGCAACTTGTTCCAATGCCTCACCACCCTCTGAGTGAAAAATGTCCTCCTAACCTCTAACTTAAATCTTCCCTCTTTATTTTAAAACCATTCCCCCTTGTCTTATCGTTATTTACCCAAATAAAGAGTCCCTCTCCATCTTTAAAGATCCCTTTAAATATTGAAAGGCTGCAATGAGGTCTCCCTGGAGCCTTCTCTTCTTTAGGTTGAACAACCCCAGATCTCTCAGCCTATCTTCATAGGAGAGGTGCTCCAGCCCCTTGATCATCTTAGTGGCTCTCCTCTGGACCCTCTATAACAGCTCCACACCTTTCTTGTGCTGGGGGCTCCAGAACTGGATACAGTACTCCAAGTGGGGCCTCACCAGGGCAGAGCAGAGGGGGACAATCACCTTCCTTGACCTGCTGGACACTCCTCTTTTAATGCAGCCCAGGGTGTAGTTGGCCTTCTGAGCTGCAAGTGTGCCCTGCCAGCTCATATCAAGCTTTCAATCTACCAGAATCCCCAATTTTTACTATTACTATTATTATGAACAAAATCAAAACATGGATATTCCCTTGGATAACCTATTTAACAAATAATTCAATAGGGGAAGAATAATGTTATTCATTGTAACAACCTTTACTCAGTAGAAAGATATAACATCTTCTGTCTCTGTATAATAGAATGTGTCTCTAAAGAAAGGTAGAAAATTGCTAGTAATTATGCACAAATAAACATTTCCTCTGGATGCTATTAAAAATGTCTAGAGAAACTCTATCAAGAGATAGAGATAAAGAAGCAAGTAAAAGTTTTTCATAGAATGATGAAATAATTTGGTCTGGGACAGATATAAGCCAACCTCCTGCTCAAGGTTCAGCTGTGAGGTCAAAGTCAGGGCTTTAGCTAGTCAGGTCTAGAAAACCTACAAGGCTAGAGATTGCATAATCCTTTTGTGCCACATGAGACACTGCCTGACTGTCCTCTTAGGAAAGAAAGAAAAAAAAACAAAACAAAACAAAACAAAACAAAACACTTTATTCCTATATCTAGTCTGAAATTCTCTTGTTTCAGTTTATGTCCATAACCTCCAGTCCTCCCACCCTGCATGGCTATGAAGAGACTGGCTCTGTCTCCTTGATCACCTCAGTGTAGGTACTCAGGGTATGCTGTTAAGTCCCCCTGGAGCTTCAGGGGGATGAACATCTCCAGGATGAACAGACATCTGTTCCTCAATCTCTCCTCAAAGGACAAGTGCTCCAGCCCTGCCTGTCAAAATGGGCCTTTGCTGAACTTGCTCCATTTTATTGACAGCTTTCCTGCACTCAGGGGGCCAAAAGCCAAACACTTTATTATTGATGTGATCTAATGAGTGCTGAGTGGAAGGTGATCATCATTTGTGATCATCATTTTCCTTTATTTAACTAGATATATTCCAGTTAACAAAGCTCTGGATGCTGTTAGCCATCTCTGCTGTCAGGGCATACTCTTGGCTGAGTTTCAGCTTACAGTTCCCCAAGGTTTCAGTACTTTTTGTCATAGCTGCACTCTAGTTCCTCAATCTCCAGCCTATAACACTGTTGGAGGCTGGCTTCCCAGCTGTACATTTGTCCCTTTTTGAGTTTCATAATTTTAATATCAGCTAATTCCTCCCACCTGTCTAGACTCCTCTGAGTGGCAGCCCTGTCCTCAGGCTTGTGTACTGGTTCTCCTAGGTTGGTGTCATCAACAAAATTGTTGAGAATGCACTGTGTCACCTCCTTCCAGTGATACAAGCATGTTGAACAGGAGAAATCTTGGTACACATTCATGTATACAGACCTAGTAGTCTGGTACAGACTCTGGTTGAAAGTCTCCAGGTAAGGAATAAGACCCATTCCTTAGTGGAACCACAACCTTCTAGGCCTGATCATCCATCCACCTTTTATGCACCTTGTTGTCCACCCACCCAGTCTTTAATGTACCAAATTTGATACAAGATTATTATGGGAGATAGTGTTAAAAGTCCTGCTAAAATTAAAGTAAAACACATTGCCTGCTCTCCCCTCATCTATGAATCTGATTGTGTGATTACATGAGATAATCAGGATGGTCAGACATCATTTATACTTTCTTCTTGATGAGTATTATCTCTCCCTCTGTGTCCTGGTTTCAGCTGGGGTAGAGGTAATTTTCTTCCTGGTAGCTGTGTTTTGGTTTTAGGATGAGAATAATATTGATAACACACTGAAGTTTTAGTTGTTGCTGAGCAGTGCTTACACAGAGCCAAGAACTTTTCAGCTCCTTACACTGCCCTGCCAGTGAGGAGGCTAGGGGTGCACAAGGATCTGGGAAAGGACAGTGCATGGACAGCTGACTTACATTGCCTAACAAGGTGTATTCTGACCAAACAGGAACACTGGGGCTTGGTAACTATCTCAAATTTAATTATAGACTATATTAATTATCTAGGGTAGGAAACAAAGTGCTAAAGTCTAAGCTTTCTTATTCAAATTTTATATATATATATATACACAAACACACATATATATAATTATTTATATATGTATATTTGGGATATGATCCATCTCATCCTAATACGGTACCTAATATAAGTAGAATTTTAACTCGGTGACACTGACTTTTTTCTCTTCACTGAGTTTAAGGAAAGTATAAGGAACTTAGTTGTCTACATTAGATGAGATGAATTCTTCCTCTAGACTAGTGGTATAATAAGAGAAGACACCCAAGTGCAGAGGGCAAGACAGAACATTTTTTATACTCAGTCTATGATGGTTTTTCCCTTTATATTAGAAAGCAACTCTGTCTTAGCCTAAACATGTGATTAAAATTATATGGGATTTCTACTTTTGCCATAGTTAACTCTACATAATTTTCCTGTGTGATTCATGCTTATTATTTCCTTTCATTTTATTTGATTGTAAGTGTACTGAGTCTGCCCAGGATAGAGTTAACTTTCTTCAGAGTTGCCTGTATTGTGCTGTGTTTTAGATCTGTGACTAAATCACCCTTCACAACACACTGACATTTTGGCTGGACAGTGCTTGCACAACATCAAGTGCTTTGTTTTAGCTTGCTCTGCCACCTCAATGAGTAGGATGGGGTGAGCAAGATGCTGGGAGGAGACCCAGTTGTGAGAGCTGTCCAAGAGTATATTACGTGCCATATATCTGGGGTGCTTTTCACTTCAGTGTATCAGTCTGATGCACTAGTTGCTTAAAGCCCAGTTTGAGACTACCTGAACTCTTTGGGAGTTTACTGTTTTTAAGTGAGGTAATTAAACACAAATATAAAATTCCTGCAGTAATATTAGTTGGTACTTTTGCTTCTTCCTCTGTTATCATTTATATTGTCCGCTCTATACAGTTTTTCACATTAGCTTTGTATCTAAACCACAGTGAAGGAATGGATTCCTATAAATGTACTACATACATATAAGAGTTTATTTACATTATATGAATGCTGACACTAAAATAATTAAAATGATATTAAAATACATCATAAGTTCTCTCTTTTTTTTTTTTTTGTCTCAAGCAGAAGAGATTTTTGGAAACAACTTTGTAATCTGATCATATACATATTAAATTAATGCTTCCCTGCTTCCCCATTTTTCATTTTTTTTTTCTTAATCATATTTAAACCTCATCTTTGTAAGTCTAGAAGATTAAATTCAAGACATACTTTCTGAATTTCAGATAATTTCCTTTCTGAATACCAGCTATTTAAGATGAAGCAAAAATGAATACTATGAATAATTTTATGCAGATGAAAATCATGCTGTCATTGAATTGTTAATACCTAACAAGATTTACAGAGGAAAGCCTACAGGAAAAAGAGCATGTATTTTAGCAATATAGAAAGTATCTGTAAAACACTGAAAACCATGAAATCAAGATGATCAGATCTTGTTCCACTGTATGAATCTTCAGATGAGAATGTTAGTCAATCACTTTACCAGACTGTGGATCAAATATGTATCCAAAGAAGAAAACACTATATGATGCTGTGACACCTGGATCTGAGGAATACTGCCTCCTGTCACTTTTGCATACTACATTTGAATTGGGTACAGAGTTTTTCAATAGATGTGATCATACATTCATGACTTTGAATACAGTATGTTATGGTGTAACCTGTTCTAAATTTACAGTTAGTATATGTGGTGGTTTTACTCAGGTGGGCAGCCGAGCTCCACCACAACCGTCCTCTCACTCCACCTCTCCTCAAAGAGGAAGGGCGAGAAAATACAACACAGAGAACTCGAGGGTTGAGATGAGAAAGGTTTAATGAAAGGGAAAAGGAATGGAGAGAAGAGGAAACAAAAGAAACAGTAAGTCCACGCAGAAGCACAGAGAAAGAAAAAAAATATTTTCTACTTCCCATCAATGAGCGATGTTCAGCCACATCCTGGGAAGCAGGACCTCAAAACGCATAGTGGTTGTTCAGGAGGAACAGCCCCTCCCCCACGAAAGCCCCCTTTTCTTATTGCTGAGTGTGACATCAGGTGTTATGGAATATCCCTTTGATTGGTTTAGGTCAGCTGCCCTGGTGATGTCCCCTCCCTATCACTTGCCCACCCCCAGCCTGCTGGCTCTTGGGGGCTCTTGGAAGGAGTCCTGATGCTGTGCCAGCACTATGCAGCAATAGACACAACACTTGAGTGATATCAGTGCTGTTCCAGCTACGAGTGCAGAGCATAGCACTGTGTGGACTGCTACAGGGAAAGGTGACTGCATCCCAGACAGACCCAACACAGTATACTAACACTGTTAATTGACATATTGAAACCATATGTTATACACCAGTTTTCCCCACCAGCTTTATAGAAAGACTTTATATTATACCACTGCATGGTATATACTACAGTATTGTTAGGAAAAAGGAACAATAGTAAATGTTTTGCACATTCTGATTAGAAAAAAAAAAATACTGTTAAAAAAAAAGTTGTTATTGACCGTATTCAGAGTCTGTGGTGCATATGGAAAGGTACTTTATACAACACTTTATAAACAATCTCAGGTTTAGGTTGGATATTAGGAGAAATTTCTCTGCTGAAAGGGTTATGTGACATTGGAATAGACTGCCCAGGGAACTGGTAGAGTCATCATCCCTGCAGGTCTTCAAGAAATACGTAGATGTAGAACTTATTAGCAAGGTTTAGTGATAGGCTTGTCAGTACTAGGTAAATGTCAGTAGGTCAGTACCTAGTAAAGGTTGGACTAGATGATCCTAAAGGTCTTTTCCAACCTGACTGATTCTATGATTCTACGATTTTTTGAATCTAGTACTGTGATTTAAAACATATATTTGGTCTAAGAAATTTAGAAGCTTGCTGAATATATACTCAAAATACAATTAAGCACTGAATTCTCTGTAAATTTTTCATCAAAGCTCCTTACACAAGGCCCCAGGATTCTGCTATCATAAGAGGTCTATTTTGTTGTAAGAACACGATTGCTGGTCTTTGAAGAGTAGTGAACAATAAGTATAAATTACTTTTTTACTGTGAGATACTAAGTCAAAAGGAAAAATAGTATGGGAGGAAGATTAAATTAGAGGAGGTAGAGATCAGCATCCACAAGAGCATACAAATGATTAAAGCTTTCTTACATAAAGGGTTTTTATAAAGAAAACAACTATTATAGATAGAGATTAACTACAACATCTTAATTAGATCATCATGATTACTTTGAAAAGGTTAGGGATTTAATCAGAACAACTGCAGCTATGGAAAGCATCAAGGAAAATCAATTAAGATTAGAAGCAAACTGAAACCTATAAAACAGCTAAAAATAGTTCATGGAATCCATGAAAGAGATGTTTAAAGCTAAACTCTGTTTGTATATAAATAAGACAACAACAGTAAACTCAGAATTTTGTGCAAAATACTGAGCACCAAGCTTTTATTGCCTCATTGAATGTGGCAATAAAACATTGTTTTACATCACTTGTGGATGTAAATATGTCTAAATTAATAATGTTTAAATATCTTTAGAAAAAAAATGTATTTGTAAACTGTTAAATCATTTTGTCTCAGGTATGAATTAGAGAATTGAGACCTGGTAGAAAATCACAAGTCTGTAGCCCTGACCAAACATATTTTTAACCTGAAAATAAAACAATGTTAAGCATAAATAAACTGCATAGCTTATTTTTAATTTATCATGGAACTTATGCTTACAGTTTTCCAGATCCTCTTTTTCTCTTGTAAGGATGTAAAAATGTTATCTAAGCTAATATGGTAATATTTTACTCATTACATAACTTCTTGAGCTTTATTCTTAGTTTAGTTGTGGTCATTTTATGTTTCTGAAGCTGGTTACGTTGCCCTAATTACCCAAAGAGTATTACAATGTGCTTTGTTACATTTAGTATTTTTCAGATCATTTTTTTTTCCTCAAAAACATGTTCCTAGTTTTGCAATACATTTACTTAGCTGGTCAAGTAGAATTTGAATTTGTTGACTTTCAAAATAATTCACTGAATCTTCATTGTATTCAGGTTCTGAATTTTTGTTTTTAATGGCTTATAAAAATATTTATTTTATTTTATTTTATTTTATTTTATTTTATTTTATTTTATTTTATTTATTTTATTTTTTCTCCCAGCAAATTTAGAATATGTAATTTAATAAGTGCAAGTATCTTTATTTTTTATTTTTTATGCTGGTAGGGGATGTAAAATGAGTTCCAGAAGTGGATTAAATGTTAATAAAATGCTTTGAAGTACTTCACTATGCTATTGTTGCCCATTACTTTTCTCAACTTTCTTTATTTCCAAGTCACGAAAAGAGTCATTGTTGTACTATTGTTGTACTTACTTTCATAGAAGAACAAGCTATTGTCAGATTTGTTTGTGACTCCAAAGTTTTAGCAAAATAATATATATATATATATTTATATATATATATATTTATATATATATATATATATATATATATATATATAAATTTCAAAGTGAACAAAGAGTCATCTTGATCTTTGGATCCCTACTGTTGGATGTTTGAATCCCTGTTCTGAACAGTCTCATTGGTTTTGTCTGAGTACACTGCGTGGTCTTATCCTGATCATGTTGGAGTGAGACACTGCCATGCACCAAAGCTCTTTATCTCTAAGTCTTGAATGTAACACAAAGAAAGATGGAGTTTATTACCTGACTAGATCTACCACAGGCTCCAGCTTGTCTGGATAGTCCAGCCATCCAGTTTCCTAAAATTTTGCATGTGCACTGTGTATGTATGCTTCATTATAAAAAATGTCCATATGTACTGATATCTCCAGAAAACTTTGGCCAGACCTTGAAATTTAGAATATTTCTATAAGACCAAAGACAATGTATTTCTGCTTTTAGACATTTAAAAGTGACTTCACCAAAATGAATCCTAGATTTGAAACAGAAGAATCAAAACGATTTTCCAAATCTTCTTCATTACCTTCACAAGTCAGTAAGTACAGAGATATTTACATCCTTATTAAAGTAATGTATTTATGTGAATATTCATTTATTTGTTTGTGGTCTTTCATGACCAGCAATACGTTTTAGTTTAATCATTACATCATTACTTGGCATAGGACATCATCACCACCAACGCAGCGCGTTTTGTGTGTGTATAGTTTTTTTTTGTTTGTTTGTTTATTTTTTAATAGGCCTTCTGATGGAAAAACTTCTTTTTAATTTAATTCTTCCTATGTTTAGTTAAATTTACTTCAATAAACCCTCAAATTACTTACACCATCAGTTTCCTATGAGAGTTTGTTGTTGATCGCCCCAGCATACTGATAACCTTCTAGCCAACAGAGCTGATCTATAGCTACTAATTTTTTTCTTTGTTATTTTCTATGCCTGCTAGCAGTAATATATGCCTGCTGGCTGAAAAATTAACCAACTGCACCCTTTCACATCTGTTTCTCAGTAGGCTAATGAGAAAATGGATCTGACATTCTTACATTTTTTTCTTTGCTGAGCAGTTGCAGCAGTGGAAGAACAAGAAAATATAACCTTCTGCAGCCATTTCATTCCAATTTCCTTAACTTTGTTGTAGAGCCATGGCAAAGTAGAGTAGATAGTACTTCTAATTACATGAACTATTACTCATTTGAATGCAAGTTCCTTCTAGCAGAATTTATAACATGGGAAACTAACAATATAATAACCAATGTAATGATAAAAAAGTGCATCTGTGCACTTTTTTATCCTTCTTTTTTTTTGTCTTCTCTTTAATATATAAAATTGAAATGAATACAAGGCTGTTATTCTTATCCTTCTCTTCACGAATTATGAAAAAAAAAAAAAAAGAACTGAATTACTATGCCATTAATGACAATTTTCATTGCTCACTTCAGTTTTTAAGAAACATCTGCATTTTTTTTAATGCTGAAATTAACACCAAAGAAACCTTGTAAACATTTAGAACAATACCAATCTTTTCAAATCTAAAATTTCAAAATCCATTTGTATACTAAGACCTAATCTATTTTCTACTGTCTATTATTATACAAAAAAATCTTTCTAAATTTTCTTGAACTCTTGCTTACCTTAATTTGTCTGCCTGTTCTCACATTTCATTTTAATATACTATGCGATCAAATATATATATATTGTTTATTTGCTTGCTTTCTGTTTGCCAAACTGATAAAAAAATGATGCATAGCAGAAAATTATAGAAGTTCTGAATAAGCTGTAAATATATTTAATGTGATTTATATATTATTCAACAACACATATAAAATACTGAGTTTATCCTATCACATAATACTTATATTTCATATTTCTAAACCCACACTGAAGAACAGAATATAATAATTACAAACTTGTATTTAACAAATATTTTTGTATTTAACAAATATTTTCTGTATTGTGGAATTAAAAGTGATTATCAGTTAGAGACATTTTAATAAGGTGGCCACACAATATTAAGCCTTGATTCAGTGAAGAATGTTTTAAAAGACTGCAGTTCTTAGCACTTCCCTGTAAGAATGTATAAAGCAGAAATAGAAAGATTTACAGTTTTCACTCATGCCATTCTGGAGAGTGTCATCATTTTATATTCAGTTTTTCTTTCTATTAACCAGTAGGTGAGACAACTGACCAATCACTTATGACCTTAAAGTCTATATATTTAAAAATGAAAAGGTGATTTATGATCTAATATAATATACATGTGGGAGCATATTTATTTTCTTAGTGTAGATACTTTTGCAATCAAATACAGGGTAAAATGTACTGCATATGTTTCATGAGTATGCCACAACCAAATAGCGAATGTCTTTCCATCAGTAATCACTACATACACAAGGATTGAAAACTGAGATTCACTTGATAAATAAATAAATAAATAAATGTTTACAGTATCTCTGGAATCAACACTTTAAAATATATGTCATTTTTTTTCCAATTTTATTCTTTTCCTTTAAAAATATTCCAATAGATTTATTTATTTATTTATTTATCTTTCCCAGTTTCCTGTATAGCCACTGGAAAATGCTACAGTTCTGTAACACTTCAAAACTGGTTTAAACTCCCCTACATTTTATTTACTTGCTGTCAATCTTAAAACAAAACCAAAAATAAACAAACAAACAAAAACAACAAAAAAAAAGCAAGCATTTCATGTTATGTTACAGGTTATTCAAATTGTCCAGATATATTTCAGTAAAAAAGATTCTTTCAGCTAGTGGTTTGCATGAAATATATTCTTTCTGAAAAACATAAATGCATACAAAATAATCAATAGAATGTACATTTAATCATGTAATGCTAATTAATATAATGAACATAGTCCCATATAAATATATTCATATGCCAAATCTATCTAAGCTTCCAGTTTCGTAGTTTCTACACCAATTAGGAGACTCAAAGAAAAAGTATGAAGAAAGAACATAAAGATGCAGAGAAGGATTTAAACATCAAACCTCAATTTTAGTACTGTAGTGATGAGTAAGATAACTATATAGTGCTCATATTCAACACACTGGATATGTTAGGGATCAGTAAGAAATATTTCATCACATTGCAAGAATTTGGAATGAGCACTGCTCAATCTCTCTTATGACTTAAAAAAATATTAGAAAAGTATTTTCACCCTGGTCCCTATAAAAACCTTGACTACCACAAGTCTTAGTGTACTCGATGCAGATTACCAGTTTCTTCTAGGAACCAGTTTCCTTCAATAGTATTGATATTCCTGCATGTCTCCTACATTGTGCCTTGGGACTTATCTCCGTCCTACCCTCAGTTGATTACCTAATCAAATTACCTATCTTAAACCTATCTTTAAACTTAGAGTAAGAAAGATTTTAAGGGCTGTAACTTTTTTTTTTTTTTTTTTTTTTTTTTTTTTTTTTTTAATCAGTGCTGGGATGAAAATTCTTGCCTTTCATGTTGGACTCACTTCTAGGACAGAAAGGTAGAAGTTGAAAAAGCTGATTTCTAGGAATGGCAGTGATAAGCTCTCTACCACTCTAGTTTTATGGCAATACAGCAATATTTTAAATGTTAAACAACCCTTCTCATTCTTTATTCAATTTTTAGTGTAATAATCTATTTCTTGCCTGTCTCACTTTTTTTTTTTTTTTTTTCTTCCCACAAGTCATTATGCTTTCCCTTAATTCCTCAAATTATTCTGCCTCCAACTTGGTTTGAGGCACTTTTAAGTTGGAACTAGACTCTAACATATGTAAAGTTGGTCTTGTATATTATTTAATTATTTTCTGGTTCCACTTTGTTAAAAGAAGTGAAGAAATTTGTTAAAAAAACAGATCTCTTCACTGTTCCCAGTAAAACAGCTGTAAGAATGGAGTCAGAGAATAGAATCATTTAGATTGGATAAGACCTCTACAGTCATCAAGTCCAACTGTTAACCTATCAAGATCATTTCCTTTATCTGAAATAGATGCTACCATGTAATAACCACATGAGCTGTAGCTACCCAGCTAAAGCAAATTTAAAAGACAGCAACCTGAGAAAGGCTTCCTGGAAAAGTTGTTTCAGAATCAGTAGGGAAATACAGAAATTATTTAAATATAAAGTGGTTTATTATAGATAGGTCCACTTTGCCACAAGAAAAGTAGTCCAGCAGTTCCTAACATCTGAAAACTTTATGAAAAGGACAAGAGAAAAATCTTTGTTGGATATCTAATGAAGCTTTTATTTATTTATTTATTTATGGGAATGACAAGACAAAAAATATAATTATTATTCTTTATCCAGTAAACAGAAACCTCAGAAAATGAATAAAGAATTGTTTGATCTTGTATTCTCTGTTCCTCATTTCTAAGCTACTGTTTAACTTCATGTACTGCTATTCTGCTGTCAACATAATGTTCTGATACATTTGAGACTTATAGAAGTAAAGACTGGATCTTGGGTTTATAAAGGTATATAAAGGTATATAAGGTTTATAAAGGCACATACCTCCTGCCAGGTAAGGAAATGAGCTAAAGATTACTGTTTGGTGTTAGAGCATTTCGGTATAGACAAAGTAGCTTGTAACCATATTTTAAATGCAGGTTGTCCATTTAAATTTTCAGAAAACCTACTTAGTATGTACATGTATGGGCGTGGCATTTGTTGTTTTATGCTTCATACTGACAACAAAGAACGGAAAAACGTTCAAAACAACCCAGAATAGCAGGAAACATCAGGAAATGAGTATAAACAACTGGTTCCTAAGGGAAAGTTAAACAACAATATTTAAAGCAAGAATAAAATATACCCCTGTACTTATATGTGTATATATATACATATGTGTGTTTATATATATATATATATATAAACAAACAAAATATTCATTAGTGACATAAGAATTTAGGCAAGTTTATTGATATCTATATGAAAACTTAGTTTCAAACTGGAATTTAAACTAACAAAATATCTATAATTATTTAGCACAACTATCACATGCTCTTTTGATCACCTATAACTTTCATGCTACATTAAAGCATTTCCAAAACAACAGTTTGTTTTAATCACAATTATCAGTTTATCCATTTCAGCAGATCATATTTTAAAAAGAAGAGGAAGTAGAGATGGAGTTTATTTTTGTTGCAAGAACAAAAGGCTGGGGATATCTCAAAACAATTCCCTTTTATGTCAAATTTCCTGTACAAGCCTTGGGACAGATCAGGGTTTTATATAGTGGCAAAATATTGTTCTCTGTACTGTTCTCAGTACTCTTTCTGATGATGATGTCTAACATTTTGTTGGCTTTGCTTTCTGCCACTGTAGTCTGATTTCAGAGTAGAACCCCCCCTGATGGAGTCTAAGACCTCTTTCCTCAGTTGCAACTGCTAGATCTGATTTCATCACTATGGGTGTTTTTCAACAATTTTTAGCTGTTGTTTTCCCTATATACATTCACTTATGTTTATTTATGTTGAAGTTTAGTTTAAAAAAGTGTTGTGGTTTGACTCCCCCTGCCCCCCAACACACACACACACACACACACACACACACACACACACTTCCTCCTTCTTTAACCTGGCTTTTATTGCCAGGTTTTTGTTGATCATGATAACATATAGTATGACCTTTGGCCAGTTTGGGTCATCTGTCCTGGCTGTGTCTCCTCACAGATTCTTGTGCACCCTCAGCTTCCTTGCTGGCAGGGCAGCACAAAGGGCAAAAAAAGTCCTTATCTCTGTGTAAACACTGCTCTGAAAAACATTGCTGTGTTATCACCACTGCTTTAATTAAAAAACCAAAACACAGCATTGCATGAGCCTCTATAAAGAAAATTAACTCTATCTCTATTAACTGTGACAAAAAGTCATCCATAGAAATAAAGATTATGCTAGGCACTTCTTTTGTCAGAGAGGTGATGGCAATGGTGAAATTACAAGAATAATTTCAAGAAATTACAAGAAATTACAAGAGTAATTTCACTGTAGATCTTTATGATAGCATGCACATACTTTGTTCACCAGTTCGCCAGTTTCACATTTTCACATTTGATGGTTTTCAGGTAGATGCTGTACAGCCCTGGTGACTTACTGTCACCTAATTTCTCTGTTTGGTAAAATACTTCTTATATATTTCAAACTGATTTGGTTTCCCTGACCTATCTTCTGGAAAGGATTTGGCAGCTATGGGAATATACATAGCAAAAGACCAAGCCAAATAATCTACTGACCTTTTCTTCTATTGCCTTTTAATCTTCAGCTGTCATTTCTTCAAGACAGATATTGGAAGAATTGTATCTTGTAAACTGTTCAATTTAATTTTAAATTCCCTTTAAACTAGGAAAATTGAGCTTATCTAAGCTCTCTTTTTCATTTTTTTTAGCATAAATATTTTACTAGTGAGAATTTGAAAAACAGTACAGAAATTATCTAAACAAATTAGAAACCTTCAACTTTTGACAACAGGACTCTATTGCTACACTTTAATCATTAGGCATCCACATTCATCTTCATTTAAATGACACTTTATGAAGATGTTTACTCTAATCTTCAAAAAATGCCCAGAAAAAAAAAAAAAAAAAAAGTTTGCAAAGAAAGCAGATGACAAAACTGTACAAATATTGCAGTAATTAAAATAACAAAATCTTTAATGGCTATTATAATGTCTTTGCTACTGTGAATTTAATTATTAAGTATTATTTAATTTTAATGCTGAGTGGTACTATATAGGAAAAAAAAAAAAAAAAAAGCTGGTTTGCTTTGAGAACTCTTATTAAAAGTTAACTGTTACTGATATGGTTCTTTCAGCACTGAAACTGCGTCCAAAATTTAAAATTTTTATTTATTTATTTATTTATTTATTCTGGCAGTTTTGCTTATGCAGCTGCTTCCATTATGATAACAAGCACAATACTACTCCGAGGGTCAGGGTATGTGAGCTCTACATCTACTGTTGAGGTGGTGAATAGCATTGGCTTCATCATTGCTCTTTTTTGTGCCTCATTATTCCTGTCTCTAAAAGTCAGATACAGTAATGTCTTTCTATATAAAGTATACAGATATTTGCTAATGAAAACTGCTCTCAATACTACACAAAATATAATTTAAATTCTTACAACAAACAGCAGCAAATTTAACACTTTGCTGTGAGAAAACTACAAGTACACTAAGACAAGTATTACTTGCAAATTTTATTTCTCTTTAAGTTATTGGGGAGAATTTGGCATTGTTTCTATTTGTTAGAAAGAAATGAATTGGTGGGAACTTTATTATAAGGGAAACCTAGGATCTCTAAATGTGGAGTTAGACAGAACAATAATAAATCATTTGTTGATGAGAAGTGCACTTTCATTTGTCCAAGAACCTAGGAATTAATATTAGTTTCAATCATTCTATCATTTCCAGTACTAAGATGTGTCTAAGGTAGCTTAGACTTGCAGGCCAATCTCTTTCTCTGGCTATAGATCTGAAAGGTGTCATAAAATGTTGAAAGACAGACACCAAATCAAAAAGAAATAGAAAATCACATTTCATCTAGGAAAAGGTGAATGGAACATATTCAAGTTAGGACATTGTACTCATTATGGCAGAATGACTCACTTCCTCTTGTCACATCCTCTGGTTTATAGACAAAGGGCAAATAGTAGTCTGGTATCGCATTGCACTGACTAAGCATACTCAGCAGCATACTGAACAGAGTACCTCATCTGTACTCCCAGAACACCAAGATATATCTCCATATGAGCTTTCTTATTGTCACGATAGCAGAAACCATTCAACAGTTATAATCAGTTTGCCTTCAGTAATGTTGTTTCACACTCTGGGTGAACCATAGAAGCACCAGTATTAAGCAGAGTGTTTGTGTTTTAAAAATGAGTTATTTTAAGCGGAGCAGGAGAGGTGATCTGTGATACACAGTGACATAGCCACTCTGCTATGATACATGATTGTATCATAGCAGCTCTTATACTAGTTAAGTGTAATCAATGGCTTAGTATACACATCACACTGCCTGCATGTTAATGCTTGAATTAATTTTGCCTTTTTGGAGGCACTTACCAGGCGAATCCTTCTGGATTTCTGGTGTTCAAAGTGCTCACTATATTTCAACCTCCTAAAAGCTATTCATGAACAACCCCCTTATAGAACCTTGGTTTTCACAAATAGATTGATATCTGTTGGGAAATGTGTTTTATTGCACATACATAGCAATTAGCAGACAGAAATCAAACACATATAGGTACTGTCTAATTTCCAATATTTGAACTAAGTAACATTAGGGTTTTGCATCTCTTCAGAGAAACAGGCAAGCAGAAAAATAGTGAGTTCACCCTTTCTTAATATACTGCCTCCTGTGTCTGACATTAAGCGCATGAATCCAGGAATTAACTAAGTCACTTTGTGTGGAAAAAGCTTACACTAGGTATCAATTTTATTTTGTCAGACAAATGAGAAAGGCATCTCCAAAGGATAATTTCAGGTAGACTGAATTACTAGAAGGTTGTATTCCTGCTTACAGAAGGAACCTAGAGTGACTAGATTCCATACAAGCTATGTAAGAACATACAGGTAGGTGATTTAAAACTACTTCTTACACTTTATTATATGTAGGATTATTTGGATTGAAAAACAAACAAAAAATCACCTGTGTCTCACTGAAGAGTAACTTAAAACTAGACAAATATATTTTAGTCTCTTTAAGCATGTAGTACCTAACACAAAGCTATCTTCCTATCCCTCCCCTCCCCAAAATGATGAAGATCTAATATTACTTTAAGTTCATAGTTCCACTTTTGTTTTTTCTTCTTAAGATCTGCAGTTCAAATCACAACTCTCATTATAAAGGAAGATAGATTGGTGAGCAAATATCAGAGCTGAAAATAGGGATTTTAAGAACTGAGTAGAAGGAAAAAGATGATCACTGAGTTCTTAAATTATTTTTTGAAATACATTTTCTCCATGGTAAATATTCTTCTGATTTTTATGAATATTGTGAATTTAGCAAGTTACAGTCTTGCCCTGAGCTTAGAATTTAAGCAATGAAGAGGCAGAACTTAGAATTTATGCAATAAAGAGGAAGACACTGATTCCAAGTTAGATGGTAATTCAAACAGCAGTATCCTAGATACTGCATTGAACAGCTGAGCTCCCAAATTGCAGACAGTTAGTGTTTGTTTGTTTGTTTGTTTGGTTTGTTTTCTGGAGGACAGAATCCAGATAAGAAAAGCTAGTAAAACAAGACAAACACTGATGACCAAAACATTTTCTAAGTGATGTTCCTTTATCAACTTAAGACTTTATGTCCTGGAGCTGGGTACTCCCCTGGGTAGACAATTATGACTGTTCTTTGAAAGAATAGACAAGTGGTGAATGAGCAGACTAGCGACGTTCGTAATCTGTTTTCAAAGATGACAGCATTCTTGACTTTTTGATGTAATATTCCAACTAGATACTGAGAAATGGTGTGCGGTTTCTTTCTTTTAGTACCATTAGATTTGCCGGAGATCAAGGGCTTATTTCAGTTACTTATACAAAGATGTCAATTGTCATTGAAATGTTCTATAGTATCCAAGAAACCCTAAAGGAGCATACATTTATAACAATCTCTGAGGAAAAAAAATGGCTTCTTCAGTATCTTATTGGGTGTAGGTGGCAAGGTTTTGGAGGTGGGGTGAGGGTGGGTGGGCCTGCATGTTTGGTCTCTTTGAGGAGGGCGCCATGCTGGACATAGCTTGTTCCAGCTGGCTCTGCAACAGATTTGGTACAGATTTGCTGAACCCATTCGCTAAGTAGGTGCCTCTAAACCAGCCAGAAGAGGAAGTAAGCCCTTTTGCCTACCACAGTAATTAGTAAACACTTTCCCTGTATTTAACTCAGTTCATAAGCCTTTTCATTCTTATGGATAGTTGACAATGGTATGAAATTCAACAAAGGTAAATGCCAGGTGCAGTGCCTCAGACAGAGTAATGCCAGTCACAAGTACAGATTGGTAAATAAGTGGCTAGAGGTCAGTTCAGCAAAAAGGGATCTAGGGATGCTGGTTGACAGTCAGCAGTGTGCCCCAGCAGCCAAAAGGACAGACTGCATTTTGGAGTGTATTAAACACAGAATAGGCAGCCAGTCAAAAGGCATGATTCTCCTTCTGTGTTTACTGTTGGTACAGCCTCACCTTGGATATGGTATGTACTTCTCAGCTCCATAATATAAAAAGGATATTACGATACTTGAAAGTGTCCAGGGAGGACAACAAACTGGTAAACAGGCCAGAAGACATGTCCTATGAGGAAAGGCCAAGGATACTTGTGTTGTCTAGTCTGGAGAAAAGGAGATTAAGAAACGATCCCATTGCTCTCTTCAACTTCCTGAGGAGGGCAAGAGGAGAAGGCAGTGCCATTGTCTTCTCTGTAACTAATGATAGGATGCATGGGAATGGTACAAAACTGGGAGGTTTAGACTGGACAAAAGGGGAGGTTTAGACTAGACATGATGAAAAATTTATTTACTGTGAGGGTGATCAAGCACTGGAACAGTCTTTCTGGAGAGATGGTTGATCATAGAATCCTAGAATTAAAGAATCGTGGAATTATAGAATATCCTGAGTTGAAAGGGACCTGCAAAGATCACTGAGTACGGCTCCTGGATCTGCACAGGACCACCAAAAAAACAGACCATACGTCTGAGAGTATTGTTCTAACAGTTCTTGAACTCTGACAGGTTCGGTGCTGTGACCACTGATCTGGTGAGCCTGTTCCAGTGCCCAACCACTCTCTTTGTGAAGAACTTTTCCCTAACACCAAGCCTGACCTTCCCCTGTTGCAGCTCCATGCCATTCCTTGGGTCCCGTTGCTGTTATCAGATAGCAGAGGTCAGAACCTGCCCCTCCGCTCCCTTCGTGAAGAAGCTGAGGCCACAAGGCCTCCCCTCAGTCTCCTCTTCTCTAGGCCAAGAAAACCAAGTAACTTCTGCCACTTTTCATACATCTTCCCCACTATGCTGTTCATCATCTTTGTAGCCTTCTTTTGTATGCTCTCTAATAGTTTTTATATCCTTTTTATATTGCAGCACCACAAACTGCCCACAGTACATATCAGTGTACTGTGTACCACTGGCCACACCAGTGCAAAGGAGAGCAGGTCAATCACTGTACATGACCGGCTAACAATGCTGTGTTTGATGCATCCCAGGATACAGCTAGGCCTCCTGGCTGCCAGGGCACACTGTTGACTCATATTTAGCTTGCTGTCAGTGTTCAAGAGGAATATGGATAATGGCTTAAATAATATGCTTTAACTTTTGGTTACCCCTGAAGTAGTCAGGTAGTTGGACTTGATGATCTTTGTAGGTTCCTTCCAAGTGAACTATTCTATTCTATTCTATTCTATTCTATTCTATTCTATTCTATTCTATTCTATTCTATTCTATTCTATTCTATTCTATTCTATCCTACTCTACTCTACTCTACTCTACTCTACTCTACTCTACTCTACTCTACTCTACTCTACTCTACTCTACTCTACTCTACTCTACTCTACTCTACTCCATTCCATTCCATTCCATTCCATTCCATTCCATTCCATTCCATTCCATTCCATTCCATTTTTCTCTCTCCTTCTATGCAATAGAGGAAGGGGACTGAGAAAGTTATTGGGTGGAAGTTTGGCTGTTAGGCAAGACTAACCCACATCTACAGGACAGGGAAGCCTATGATGTTTGAAAAGACAAGTGTTTACTGTGGGCAACTAAATAAATGTTTTAGCCATTACAATCAATAGAATCTGAAGAGTTCTTGAAATTACCAAATTATATCTGTTTTAAACTGGGATTATTTTTACAGTTCTATGTTTAGGTGTTGAATCACACCCTTATAAATCTAAAATTAGCTGAACTAAATCCTATGCTCCATGTAATTCATGTCTGTCCTACCACAGAGGAATATTATTAAATAATTTGGGCATTCTGGCATAAAATATTTTCAGTGTCTTCTTATAAAGATGCTTTATCTTTATATTTGCTAATTTGAATATCAATTACACCCAAATGTGTAGATCACAGATTGACTGAAAAAGATTAACTTTACATCATGTTAAGATGTGTTAAGATGGTTGTCTTATAGCAGACACGTTTTCAAAACTTTGAAGTAGGAAAGTGAGATGAAAAATTTCTCGCTTCCTGTCCTGGTTTCAGTTAGGACAGAGTTAATCTTTCTCTTAGTAGCTGGTAGGGTGCTATGTTTTAGATTAGGATGAGAAGAGTGCTGATAACATGCTGATGTTTCAACTGTTGCAGAGCAGCATTTACACCAAGCCAAAGACTTTTCAGCTCCTCACTCTGTCCTGCCAGCAGGCAGGCTAGGGGTGCAGCAAGAGCTGGGAGGGGACAGACCCAGGACAGGTGACCCAAACTGGCCAAAGGGGTATTCCATACCATCTGACATCATGCTAAACAATATGGTGGTGCTAGCTGGGGTGGGGGGGCCAGCTGCTCAGGGTTAGTCTGGGCATTGGTCAGCGGGTAGTGAGCAATTGCATCGTGCATTGCTTGTTTGGTACACATTATTACTGGTAGTACTATTATCATCGTTATTGTTATTTTTGTTATTATTATTTTCCTGTCTTAATAAACTGTCTTTATCTCAACTCACAGGCTTCACTTTCCTATTTCTCTCCCCTATCCCAGAGAGGGAGTGGGGAGGATGAGCAAACAGCTG
Source organism: Aythya fuligula (assembly GCF_009819795.1). Taxonomy (NCBI): domain Eukaryota; kingdom Metazoa; phylum Chordata; class Aves; order Anseriformes; family Anatidae; genus Aythya; species Aythya fuligula. The sequence goes on along the minus strand of NC_045559.1, from coordinate 167,028,895 downwards.
TGTGGTGTTTAGCTGGGTTAAACCACAACACTTTCCAAGAATAATATTATATATTTAATTTACTGTTTGTTTGTTTGTTTTTAATATTGCCTAAAGTTTGATGTCTGATTGCAGAATACACCTGGTTGATAGTCTCAAGTTTAGTCACTACTTGTATATCAGTCTTATTTGCTTCTCGCCATTCCCTGCTGATTTGCTTAAGCAATTCTCTATTCAATAACTACTTCTGTGAAGTGCTTCTTTGCTGTCTGTCTCATCAGAAGACTAAAGGAAAGTGTACACTTTTATTGATCCTTGTAAGTGGTTGTAGAATAACAGTCCTCAAAGATTCCAGGAAAGGAAATTTGTTCTAGAAACAAAATGGACAGAAAGGTTCCTCTTTAATCTTCCTACATATTAAATTAAGTGTCATAACATTAGGAGTTCAAAGTCCATAAGAAAGCATTATCATAATTCTATTTAGTAACTACAAAATTATTTCCATACCTAGATGCAAAAAGCTGGTATTAAAAAATAAAAAGCATATTTATATTCATATTATAACAGGTGGAAAGATGTTGTTGCATTACTCATGGTCAACAGACTTTGGAGGTAAAAGCAAGTCTCTGACTTCCTGAGGTTGCTGTCTAACAATCGCTCTCACAATATTCCCTCCTTCAAAATCTTAATACAGTACATGACAACAAATAGTGTGGGGCATATAATTAAACATATTTTTAATTTAAATGTTGATTATGATAGATTAAAAAGTCTGGTGAATGCTAACATACAGCTCTCTTCAGATATAAATAAAGTAGAAAGTATCTTTTTACTGGATTTAGATATCCTTAAATTACATTTTCTGGGGTGAAATAACATTATTGGAGCTTGCAATGTCAGCAGTTCAATTTTATTTTCCCTTTGTGATGGATTGACTTTTGCTAGCTTCCATATCCCCACCTAGAAGCTTTCTCAATCTCTGTCCTTAGACAGGACATGGGAAGAAAATAAAGATGAAAAACCTCATAGGTAAAGGGAGTTCGTATAACAATTACCATCAGAGACAAAAGCAACTCAAATAGAGGAACATTGATTTAATTTATTGTCAATTAAAATAGATATTAATGGTAAGACACAAAGAAAAACATTAAAACACCTTTCCCAACCTCCATCCCAACCCTTTCTTTCCCAGGCTCAGATTTACTCCTTCACTCCTAATTCCTCTACCTCCTACAGTAAGATAGACAACTCACCCCACTGAACAGCACACAAGGGTTGGGGATGAAGTTGCGATCAGTCCAAACCATCTCCTCTCTGCCACTCCTTCCTCTTCACACTTCTCCCTTCCCCAGTGTATCCCACCACAGGCTGCAGTCCTTCAGGAAAAAACACACAAATACATAAATAAATAATACAATACAATACTATACAATAAAAATCTTCTCCAGCATAGTCTCTCTTTGGGCACTTGGAACCCATTGGTTTCTTCATGAAATATCAATCTACTCCTCCATGAGCTGCAGTATGGATCAGCCCTGAATGACCCTTTCCACAGGCTGCAGAGAAATAAGTTGTGGTCTCCTACACAGGCTGCAGGGGAATCTTTGCTCCAGCATCTGGAGCACTTCCTTCCCCTCCTTCTTCTAGGTGCTGTGCAGCATTTTGCCCTTTCTTAAATACACTTTCCCTGAGGTGCTGCCATCTTGGCTAATGGGATCAACCATACCTTATATTTAGATGTTGGCTGGAGCTGCCCACTGTTGGACACATCCAGTCCCAGCCACTCCTCACAGAGGCCATCTCTGTGGCCACCCTGTTGCCAGCACCTGGGTGCCTACCTCCAATTTCAAAATCTTCTTCCTTTTTTTTTTTTTTTTTTTTTTTAATAAATAATTTAAAGTAACATGGTTTTAAAGTAATATGGCAGACAGGGACTGCCAATTTCCTATGTAGTTGCTAGAAGTCTGACTATACTCAAGTTGCACTGAGACTCAAAAGGGTATAGAGAATTAAAGGATGGTAACATTAATATTAACATTATCTGACATTAGAGGCAACACTTCCATGTTTATACTGTTTGCTACCACAAATTACATGACCTTAAACACCTTAAAAACTGTAACACCTTAAAAATCTCTAATTTAATCACATACTGTTGTGTTTTCCTCAGAAAAGTAGACTCTGTTTAGAGTCCACAAGCCACAGTAAACTCTGCTTTTGAAATGAATTTATGCATTTTCATTTCCAGTTATTTGGTTACATATGTGAAAGTACAGATCTGACTGCCATCCTGTGCACTTTATTTTACAAATTGCTAAGCAAGTTTTTGGGATTTGGACAATAATAAAAACAACTATAATAAGAAATTGTGACAGCCCATGCCAGCTGTCAAGATGTGCAGTGGGTATAAGTTGTAACCATACTTCAAGGGCACTATGCTATTTTACATGAGTGATTTAAGTATTTATGTCATATTACATCAACAGTCAGGCAAATGTCATGCTACAGTGGAAAGATCCAGAGCATGAGTTCTAAAATCCATTTGTCTCAGATGATGTTGTCCAGGATGGCAGGCTTTCTGGAAAGTTCTCCTACCCATTTCTAATATGACAAGATCCTATAATTTGGGAACTATATGAATAAGTTTAGAGCCCGATTCATTCCTTTAAATCCAACTCATGTAGAAGCAAAGACAATAGCTGTTTTTTGACTCTTTGTGACCTATCCTAAAAGCTGCTCTCATCTGCCATGATGAGAGCAGCTAAGCAAGATTTTTGGTGCTAGCACTGGGATTTCTGGAAGAGCGAGAAAAGTAGAACCAGGGAATAAATAAATAAATAATAATAAATACTCATACTCATTTTTAAAATATTTTATTTTATATATTGATCATTTTCTTCAAGATTAAGTTAGGAAAAGTATCAAGCCAGTGAAAAGATTTTAACTTTTGGTATTCTGTAATTCTTGTGCTGTGCACGAAAGAATGTAAACTATATATAGTCATGCAAAACAAAACAAAAAAGACATAAAAAAGAGAAATAAAAAAGAAAAAGTTACTTTATACTAGAACAAACCCATCTCTTAGTAAATTAACATCCTTTAGTAAAATACTATATTTTGTATCCATGGTCATGTCATAAATTATAGACAAAATTAGTTCAACAGGGTTTTTTTATTTTCTATAGGTGGAAACCTTAATAATAAGGTTGAAGTTGTTTCACTCTTATTCCAAGATCGTAGAATCATAGAAAATCATAGAATGGTTTGGGTTGGAAATGACCTTAAAAGACCGTCTACTTCCAGGCCCTCTGCCTTGGCCAAGGGCACCTTCCACTAGACCAGGTTGCTCAAAGCCTGATCTTAAACATTTCCAGGGATAGGGTATCCATCAGTTCTCTGGGCAACCTATTCCACTGTTTCACCACCCTCATCATGAAGAATTTCTTCCTAATATATAATGTAAACCTATATTTTTTCAGTTTAAAACCATTACCCCTTGCCCTATTGCTACACTCTGTGATAAAGATACCTTGTTAATATTCCACTGTTGCATTTCTGTTTCCACACTCAGTCATGTACTTGTTTCCCAACATAGTGCTTATGTTGGGAAATATGTTCCAGGTGTACCTTGTTCAGTTTACCATATTTTCCACATTTGGATTCAGCTGTAAATGCTGGCATTTTTGTGCAGTTGGGACTTTTCTTATTTTTTCTTTAGTGTTCTTCGATGGTTAGATTCCCAAGTGACTATAGTCACTTTCGAAGTCTCCAAGACCATAATCTTTGGAGAGAATGTATGCTATTTATTTGTTTTCTGGAAATACCATGAATGTAAAAAAATATCCTATTATACTGAATAATTATCAAAGCTTGCCATGCAGATAAGTATATGCCAAAAACAATGCCATTATAGAGATTGCCTCTATTTAGCTTTACATAAATCATAATTGCAGAAGATACACAAGAACTTTATTAATAAAAGTCTCCATTAAATAAATACATATATATTTAAGTCACTGTATGTGAGGTGTTGCTGGATTAAATTTCTTCTTTACATAGAGAGAACAGTAAACTTCATTTCTGTCCTAGTAATCTACCTCATCCATTGTTGCTGCTGTTTTACAATGTTTTTCTCTGTTGGAAGCAAATGATGACATTAATAAATATTATAGAATATTAAGTAAAAAGAAGTAAACTAAAATATTGTAAACTCATTCCATTCATTAAATTTACCATATATTTGTGTATTACTCCTATTTTTTTTTTCCCTGAAATAATTTATTCTGTGTGTGTGTGTTTGCCCTAGAGTTAATAGCTTTTGAAATTTTTCACAAAGTTATTTTGGTTGTTTAAATTGAAGTTGCTCTGCTGTTTGATGATAATGTTTAATCCTTGTGTATAACATCTTAATTTGACAGAGATGTAGAAGTCTCAAAAATTTTTACATTTCTACAAATTTCATAGAAATACATTTTGGCAAGATGAGCGTCACATTCAGTATTCCAGCTATGCACTGCCTGATTGCATCTAGTTAAATATTAAACACAAGGAAAGTACCAATTTTAACCAGGTTTCCTGTAAAGCAAGGCTGTTTTAATTGTTTCTCTCTATGAATGCAAGTACCTTATTCTTAATCAGAGGTTTTGAATCTGATTGATTTCAGTATAATGTGACAGAACAAATGATGTCTCTTAGATATTTAAATTTATAGAAGTTTTATAGCAGGTAGATAGGTAAAGAAAACAAACAAACAAACAAAAACTAATAACTTTTGATACTGCTGACTTTACAGATAAAACACAGCAGCCAGTATATATTCCATAAATATATACTACAAAGAGAGACTGTGGTTCTACAGAAGAAGGTAGAAGAAGTCAATCAGGCAAGGTACACAAATACATACTAAACTAACCTTCAGTATATCCAGATTAAAAAAAAATAAAAAAAATAATATATGAAATATAAGATATTTAGAACACCTAGTTCACATATTTGATGAAAGAATTGTTACCCATTCTTGGAGTAATCAACATATCAGTGCTACTACCATAGATGCTACTGTTTCTTTCTAATTTGCTTTTTTAAAAAATATAGAGCTTCTTTCTAAAATGTTTGGGACTCAGCTGTCAAAGATAAAACATATTCCCCATTATCACAGTGACTGTAAGCAGCTTGTCACATGTCAGTGTATAGCACAGCTATACCTTTGCATTTGGAACCTGTCCCTTTTCTAGTCAGTGTTGCACCTGATGACCTTTCAAGCAAACCCCCAAAATAACTTGTTCAAACTGTATTTTATAAAACAATACGAGAATTGTTTGGGGGAGATACTGGAAACACAAATTTCTGTAATTCCACGGTTTTAATTCAGAAATTGTATATAACATCCAAATTGCATTTTTCTTTCATATTCAAATACATGTGCTTTTCCCTTTTGATATAATGCAAAAATGCTTTTAGATGATGTTAAGCATCTTACTGTGATTCTTTTCATTTCTTGCCAAATCTATTGAAAATGGTAATATCACCTTCAAGGAAGATCTACTAAAGATTACAGAATCACAGAATCACAGAATTTTCTAGGTTGGAAGAGACCTCAAGATCATAAAGTCCAACCTCTGACCTAACGCTAGCAGTCCCCACTAAACCATTTCCCTAAGCTCTACATCTAAACGTCTTTTGAAGACTTCCAGGGATGGTGACTCCACCACTTCCCTGGGCAGCCTGTTCCAGTGCCTCACAACCCTTTCAGTGAAGAAGTTCTTCCTAACATCTAACCTAAAACTCCCCTGGCTCAACTTAAGCCCATTGCCCCTCGTCCTGTCACCAGGCACGTGGGAGAACAGGCCAACCCCCACCTCGCTACAGCCTCCCTTGAGGTACCCATAGAGAGCGAAATAGAGAGCGATTAGTTTCTGAGCAATGTGTAAGATGTCTTTACTGGAGCAAAAGTAACTTCTGTGCATCAGAGGAAAAGAGAGTAAATGTAGAGTGGTGACCTACTGAGATCTTTCTGGACAGACAATACACACTTTTTTAGTACACTGCCCTGTGCATTCTTTTATGTTTAATATAACCTTGATGAAAGAAGCAGAGCTCAATCAATAGTGGTTTCTTTAAACTGAGGTTCCTGAAAAGAACATTTGACTTTTCTGTTCCTTTACAGACAAGTGACCATCCTCAGTTCGAGTTAATAGCTTTACTTTTCACCTCTTCTTTTTATTTAGTACAAGTACCTGCTGTGCAATAGTAACTCACTTTACTCCCAAAGAGTTCCAAAAAATAAAAACACACGAGTTTTCAGTCACATGACTATAGAACAATCACTAAAATAATTCTTAGTTTACAGTTAACAGAGAAAAAGGCAGAAATGAAATGAAAGGTTAAACGAGATTTTCAGGTAGCCTTAGATCCTCTCTCTTCCTCTGAAGAGCTAGATGCTTACTAATGTCTCTCATCCTAGCCATGTGTAGTGACATGTGAGGAAGGGGAAGTGTTTTGTTTGAGAATGCTTGTGGCTACCTTGTCTGTAATAAAAATAAAAATAAATAAATAAATAACAACAAAAAAATACAAGAACAGAGATACAAGACTGCTGCTTCCTGATGCTGCAGAAGAACTTTTAGAGTAGCTCTGATCTTTTTTCACATACTTCTTCATGTCTACTGAGTACAAAGCAGAGCTAATGAATTTGAGAAAGGGAATAAATGAACTTCTCCAATTACTCTATTCTGCTAAATTCTTGTGATATGTAGTGATATATCTGGTCATGTATATGGCTTTTAGGCATCTTAATTTCTTCCACAATATTTGTCTTTGAAAAGACATTTTCATTCACAGAAATGTAGTGTCCCTTATCTTTTAAGTATGTCTTTTATTTCTAATCTAAATCTCTGACCATTCAATATCATCTGTAGTGCCTTTTCTTTCCAATCTATAGTACTTTTTGCTTAAATTGGACACAACTGTGCTTTAAATTTCAGTTCTAAATGATCTATCTAGGTATTAAAGTTGCATTTAAGCACTTTGTAGTGCTGGATAATTGATGCTTTAAGTTTCTACTGCATTTTTGCTAGTGGCTTCTTAGAGTTCATTTGAAGGTAAAGCACCGTCAGTGAGAGATAATTGTGGGGTGTTGGTTGAGATCTGAGCCTAACATAATTTACAAAATCTATTACTCCAAAAATCTGAATACATTTCTAGGGAGTTCTGCCAGGGTAACCAATATGTGGGCTTACTGTGGGTGCTAAGAAGTATGACCACAACATTGTGTTAAAATCTCCATAGGTAAAAAGAACATGCACACATTGTTCAGGAAATAGTAACTATTTCTCAATTAAAGAAATGCTAAGCATTGCAATTTACATATACTGCGGTCACAGAAAATAAAATGGAAAATTTTAACACGTTTAAACAATTAGTGACAGGAAAGATCATGACATTTGTATGAATGTACTGAAAACCTTTGTAAGATATGTACACAATGCATTTTAAATTAATATTCTATAACTATAACACATTAAACAACATTATATTTTAAGAATTACTTTCTACCTCTCTGTATAAAATATTATAAATTAGCTTGGGGACAGCAACATTTTATTGCCATTTACAGAAGTGTTAAAAAAAAAATAGTGTTTTCCGCTACATTTTGCAAACTATAAGCACATCTCATACTAATCAAAAAGAAGAATCTGTCTCTCTGCAAGTGATACAGTTATCCAGACTTAGATGTCTAGTTTCTCTTCAGATTATATGAGACCTGCATGTCAGGTTACTAACTGTAATGCAAGGTCCCTGACTTTCTGGAATGGAACAGAGAGCCCAGACTGGATTCTCTAGGGCATCTAAAATGTCATTAGGTCTGCTAGTGAATCTTAATCCAACTGAATCATCCATAGGTTTCCCTGCACTGTGATTATCAAGTTAATGCTCCCTGTTACTCATGTTTTGCTGTGACCCCATCCAGCCAAAGAGATAGTTTAACTTGAAATTTCAGTGGTTTACCAGTTTTCTAAACATTTCTTTCAAAAATTACCACTTCTTTTACACTACAGAAACTGATGGACAAGAAGAATATCCAAAACGAATAAGTGGAGTTTGTCTATTTAGTAATCTGAGATATATCACTTTATCCCTCTAGAAACACTCAAGCAAGTGAGTTTACTTGGTTTGAATTGTGAGAGAAAATAAAAAGGGTTTTTTTAGATATGTGAATGGAAAAAGGAGAACTAAAGAATACATAGGGCTGCTCCTTGATAGGGAAGGTCTCCTCACAGACAACGACATAGGCAAAGCAGAGACACTTAATGCCTTCTTTGCCTCTGTCTTCAATGCCGATGATGGGCTTCGGGACCCAGGGTGCCCTGAGCTGGAGGACCGGGACGGTGGGGATGACAAACTCCCAACCGACCCTGAACTTGTGCGGGATTTGCTACTCCACCTGGATCCCTACAAGTCCATGGGTCCGGATGGGATTCATCCCCGGGTGCTGAAAGAGCTGGCGGACGTCATTGCGGAACCTCTCTCAATTATTTTTCAACGATCCTGGGAATTTGGAGAGATCCCGGTAGACTGGAAGCTGGCAAATGTTGTGCCGATTTTCAAGAAGGGTCAGAAAGAAGACCCTAGCGATTACAGGCCTGTCAGTCTCACGTCAGTGCCTGGTAAAATCATGGTGAAGATGGTTCTCGAACTTATTGAGGCGCACCTGGGGGACAAAGCAGTCATTGGTCCCAGCCAGCATGGGTTTGTGAAGGGTAGGTCCTGCCTAACTAACCTGATTTCCTTTTATGATAAGATCACCCGTATGGTGGACCAAGGGAAACCAGCTGATGTGATTTTTTTGGACTTCAGCAAGGCTTTTGACACGGTTTCCCATAGGATCCTACTGGACAAAATGTCCACCATACAGCTAAATAAAAACATCATACGATGGGTGAGCAATTGGCTAATGGGCAGGGCCCAAAGGGTTATGGTAAATGGGGCTGCGTCAGGCTGGCGGGCGGTCACCAGTGGGGTCCCTCAAGGCTCCATTTTAGGGTGGGTACTTTTCAATATTTTTATAAACGATCTGGATGTAGGAATAGAAGGTATTTTGAGCAAGTTTGCTGATGACACCAAACTTGGAGGAGTTGTGGACTCGAATGAGGGTGGAAAGGCCTTGCAGAGGGATCTGGATAGGTTGGAGAGCTGGGCGATCACCAACCGCATGAAGTTCAATAAGAGCAAGTGCCGGGTCCTGCACCTGGGACGGGGAAACCCTGGCTGCACGTACAGACTGGGCGACGAGACGCTGGAGAGCAGCCTAGAAGAGAGGGATCTGGGGGTCGTGGTAGACAGCAAGTTGAATACGAGCCAGCAGTGTGCCCTGGCAGCCAGGAGGGCCAACCGTGTCCTGGGGTGCATCAAGCATGGCATCGCTAGTAGGTCAAGGGAGGTGATTGTCCCGCTCTACTCTGCTCTGGTGCGGCCTCACCTCGAGTACTGTGTGCAGTTCTGGGCACCACAGTATAAAAAGGACATGAAACTCTTGGAGAGTGTCCAGAGGAGGGCTACGAAGATGGTGAAAGGCCTGGAGGGGAAGACGTACGAAGAACAGCTGAGGTCACTGGGCCTGTTCAGCCTGGAGAAGAGGAGGCTGAGGGGAGACCTCATCATAGTCTACAACTTCCTCGTAAGGGGGTGTCGAGAGGCAGGAGACCTTTTCTCCATTAACACCAGTGACAGGACCCGCGGGAACGGGGTTAAACTGAGGCAGGGGAAATTTAGGCTTGACATCAGGAGGGGGTTCTTCACAGAGAGGGTGGTTGCACACTGGAACAGGCTCCCCAGGGAAGTGGTCACTGCACCGAGCCTGTCTGAATTTAAGAAGAGATTGGACTGTGCACTTAGTCACATGGTCTGAACTTTTGGGTAGACCTGTGCGGTGTCAAGAGTTGGACTTGATGATCCTTAAGGGTCCCTTCCAACTCAGGATATTCTATGATTCTATGAATTTACCAGTGAGGGTAATTTCTCATTATCTCATATTTATTAGTATTAATAAATTAATATTTATTAACCTATTTTAATTTATTATTATTATTATTTAATATACTACTGTCCCCGTGCATTACCACACTCAGAGAAGAACTACATGACATAATAACAAAAAAAAACATTTCCAATATAAACTCCTGCCATCCTGATTATTAGAACATCTGTGTTAACAGATCTTTGCTGGAAAATTTAATGAAAATTCTCCAGAAGCAAGACTTTATTCTTTTTTAGTGTGGCCTGCCTGCCTTCCTTCCTTCCTTCCTTCCTTCCTTCCTTCCTTCCTTCCTTCCTTCCTCCCTCCCTCCCTCCCTCATGAAGTTGCTCTTATTTTATTTGGTAGTTGAAGAATTCAGAAAAATGTGTATTTCAAAGTCACATTTTCCAGTATAGATAACATTATTAGATAATGTTTTCTAAGACAACTTAGATAACATTATTTTCCATTGTGCTATCACTGAATAGTCTTTTAATGAAAAATTGACTTCCTTAAACATTTAAGTCATAACCCAAGCACTGAAAAGCTAAGGGCAGCCCTCTCTGACATCTTTGCCAAGATCAAAGGAAGAAAGGGTGAGGAAGAAAATCTTTGTAATTCTTGACTGGGGAATATAAAAGCTTTATTATGACAGAGGAAAAACAAAAAAAAAAAAAAGTAAAAAAAAAAAAAAGTTATGTTTACTATAAATGCAATTATGCAAATTTATTGCATTTGGATTGGCGATTATGGAATCATTGAGCTATCATTGAAAGTGTGACATTTTTCTATAGTTATTTTGTTATTTTTCTTAAATATCACATGTTCCCAAGAGCCTGTATGAGCCTGTATAATTATCACTGCTTCTATAAATTAAAGAAAGTAATAGGAAAGGCAGACCTCCTGCTGACTAAACTATGAAACCATTGTTCTTTCCCTTTGGTGATAAGTAAATAAGTCATAACGTCTAAAATGGGCACCTGCTACAGAGCATAAAGGCAAAGCTCAGATAAATGAAAGTGGTTTCCCATTGCAAGAAGTAAATAATGCAGTTCATTTTTTACAGTTATTCAGAGTGGTGGTCAAGGCAAGAAAAAACACCACTCACATTAGGGACATTAATGCTCCTTAACAGGTTTTGATATCTGTGTATCTTTTTTTTTTTTTTTTTTTTTTTTTTATTAAAAAGAATTAAAAGATTAAAAGTTGTTCAGAGAAAACTCCATCTCATCCCTGTCCAAGTTCTAACCAGTCCTCCCACCCCTTCTTCCCCCCAAATCAGTGTTCTCTCCTGATATGGCAATCTCTATTTCTAGGACAATTTCAGTGCCTCTTTGGAAGACATGCAAAATGCAGATCTTCACATCTTTATTTATGCAGAACTGTCAGCATTTGTGAATAGACTCATTTGTATTCTGTCCTACTACTTCCAGTCATTGAATTTAGGTTATATGGAAATGCCATGAAAACATCATCGGTATCAACATGAAATAGTAGCTCAATTTCATGTGTCAACACCATTGTATGAGCATAATTTCACAAAATAATTCAGACAATATGAATCTTCAAGGAATCTTTAATCCAGCCTCCTGTTCATAGCAGGATCAGTTATAAGATCAGGTAAGGTTGCTCATGGCTTTCTCTATTTCAGTCCAGAAAACATCTAAAGGTGGTGAATATCTGGACAACCTCCTCCACTACTGGACTGTCTTTGTAGCTAAGAAGTTTTTCATTATATTGAGTCCAATCTTGTTTTGACTGTTGCCCCTTTTCCCTTGTTCTCCCATCACACACCACTGTGAAGCCTAACAATTATTTAGAGGATGTTATGGATCTTTCTCGAATGACACTAGTAACAGAGGCAATCAGAATACATGCGGTAGTCAGTTTGATCTATAACTGTATCAACTGCGTGGTTCATGTGTGCTTCAGTTTGCAACAGTAATCCGGATGGTCTACTGCCCTGAGCATGGAATGAAAGAATCAAAGAAATACAAGGTGAAAGGACTCCCAAGAGATTTTCTTGTCCAACTTGCTTCTTGAAGATTGACTATTGCTAGCACCAGATCAAGTGAAGAATAGTTTTATCTAGCAAGGTATTAAAATCCCTGAAGAAAGGTCCCACTGCTTTCCTGCTTCTCCTAATTAAATATTTTCCCCTGATTTCCAGGCTGAAACTTTTATGCTGTAGCCTATAGCCACTGCATTTTGTGACTATTAGTCAATATCAATTAGGATTTAATTTTAATTTCTTGTAGTTGCCTTTCATTCTATGTATTTGTAGGCTGCTGTCAAATCGCCCTAATAGCCTCCACTTTTCCAGACCAGACAATTCCAAATTCTTCAACCATAGATTCATAGAATATCCCAAGTTGGAAGGGACCCATAAGGATCATGGAGTCCAACACCTGGCACAACACAGGTCTACCCCAAATTTTAGATCATGTGACTAAGTGCACAGTCCACAGAATCACAGAATTTCTAGGTTGGAAGAGACCTCAAGATCATCGAGTCCAACCTCTGACCTAACCCTAACAGTCCTCCACTAAACCATATCTCTAAGCTCTACATCTAAACGTCCTTTAAAGACTTCCAGGAATGGTGACTCCACCACTTCCCTGGGCAGCCTGTTCCAACGTCTAACAACCCTTTTGGTAAAGAAGTTCTTCCTAAGATCCAACTCTTCAGATGAATACTCAAACAGCAGTATAGGGTTACTATATATTTTAATTACTAATTGAACTCACATCAGGGAATAATCTCAATCCAGATGATAACTCAGGACAAAATTATAATTTATGCAGTGTGGATGATCAAGTAACCAGTATATGGTGCTGTGGTGGGGTACTTATATGTTTGACCATATATAAACATTGATGCCATCTAAAACAAAGTCATACTCATTCATCAGTCTGCAGTCCTTGGTCTGAAATCCTCAAATCAGACCAGGGAGAGGATGAATATTCCATTGTAAATATAGACTGGTGCTTTGAATATTTTCATTGATAGTTTCTCAGTTGGCAGATATTCAGTATCTCTTTTGGGAAGGAAATCTAGTATACTTTATTATAATAATATTTATATCACAACTGAATGTTATACAGTTCCAGCTTTTACATGGTTATTCAAACAAAACAAACAAAAAGCCTGTCATTAGTTCCATTTTTGTCCTTTAATCAATCAAAAACCTCTCAGCAGTTTATACACCAGTCAGACAAGAGATTATTCTCATGCTGCATTTACTGTTAGTACATCTTCACCTTGAATGTTGTGTTTCATTCTGGGTTCCACCAGTATAGAAAGGAAGGTAAAGTCCTTGAGAGCATCCAGAAGAGGACGACAAAGCTGGTAAAAGGACTGGAAAGCATTTCCTATGAGGAAAGGCTGAAAACACTTGGGTTGCCTAGTTTAGAGAAAAGGAGGCTAAGAGGCCTCGCCACATGGGATTGGCACAAAGCTACACCAGAGGTAGTTCAGATTGAACATTAGGAAAAATTTCTTTGCTAAATACTGAAACAAGCTTCCCAGGGAAGTGGTTGAAGCCCCATGCCTGTCAGTGTTCGAGAGGCATTTATATAATCACCTCATTAATATGCTTTAAATGTTGTTTATCCCTGAAGTGTATTAAAGTTTACTAGCAAGAAATTACATATTAAAATGTGTCTTAATTTTAATCTTGAAGGTAGATGTTTATATGTGGGCTAGTTATATTTATTATCTTGCAATACAGTGAAGACGAGTAAATTTGGGGGGAAAAAAAAAAATCTAATACTAATCAGTAAATTCCAACAATTATGATGATATAATGTAATGTATATATGTATGTTATATAGATATATACACTTGATTTAAGTGTTGATCTCTAACTTTTAAATAGCTATAAGTACAGAAGATGATTTTTAGATTTAGAAAATCCATAAAGATGACAAAAAGCCCCATCACATGCAGCATTATTTGTACACCACTTCTAATAGATATTGAAGTTAATGAGTGAATTTGTGATGGCTTAGATTGAAATTACAAGAAACCATTTATCTGGAAAAGTCCTTAAAAGAAAAGATAATGAACACATAACGAGTAGCAATGTGAGTAATTTGAACTGTGATGTTGTGCTTTATGTTGTGACAGAATGACCAAGAAACAGACTTTTAAACAAACAAACAACAACAACAAAAAAAAAACAAAAACAAACAAATAAACAACATGCAAGTATTTAACCCAGTTCTCCCTCTTCAGACATGACAGCAGATTGGCTCATTAATCATCTCACCAGATTTGACTGATATGGTAATAAAAACAGGTGTAAGTAAAACAAGCATATTAATTCTTGTTAGTAGTGAAATTATGTTTAAATCTGAAACATTCAGTTTTAGAACTGAAACATTAATTCAGATAAGGGAGTATGATAAAAGAACACCAGTCTCTATAGCTAATTCATCTCTCTTTAAAGTTCTTTCTCTGATGAAGAGCCTTAAGATAGCATGCTACAGAAATGAGATGTTTCTGATGGTTTGAGACAAAAATCATATAAAATTCAACAGTAGAAAAGCATGGTTGTACCTTTATAAAACTGTAACAATGCTGTAAATAAGAAAACACCTGAGGGGGTAGCTGATTGCAGAGAACAGTCAATACTACAAGAATATAAAACAACTAATCTTACAATGCATCTGGAAATGTATTCCTACTAGCTCCACTACTTTCTTGAGCTATCATTATTTATGATAGCACAAGCAGCTTTAGTTATAGAAACAGGGTACAAAGAGTACAAATACAATCCAGGTTCTTCCTGGACTCCATGGAAGTAAATAATTGTAATTTAATGGCAGGAAGCTGTGACAGGGAAGGTTCATATTGGGTTTCAGAAAAAGGTTGTTCACTGAGGGAGTGGCTGGGCACTGGAACAGGATCCCCAGGGCAGTGGTCACAGCACCAAGCCTGCCAGAGATCAGGAAGCATTTGGACAATGCTCTCAGACATAGGTTCTAATTTTTGGGTGTTCCCATGCAGACCTAGAAGTTGGACTCAGTGAATCTTGTAGATCACTTCCAACTCAGGATATTTTATGATTCATTGATTCTATTAACAAACCATACAATTTTAATAATAAAAATATTAAACCATACAATTTTAATAAAAAAATAATTTAAAAACTCACTGGTCTAGCTTAGATACCTAAACTTTGCTGGCTAAAGGTAAATGAGATAAAACATGTTATGTTCATACTTGATCATAGGTTTTATTATGGTAGATTGATTCAATCAGTTGAAAGAAAAAAATCAGTAAAATGGCAAGAATTAACACTTACCTATAGTAATCATAATAATTAATAATGGGGTTTTATAAGGTCTAGCAAAATAAATGTAGAGATTAGTAATAATTTTTATCAACTACTCAGCTGGGAGAGATTCTTCTCTTAGAATGTCATATAATGTTCATTTCGCAATCAGAGGAAAAAAAAAAAATCAGAACAGAGAGAAAATACAGAGAGCAAAACAAAATGTTGTTCTTATTATGTTGTGTTTTAGCCAAGAAGCTGTGTAATCAAAATATAGCTTTGACACCTTTTGCCTCTGGAGCCATTACTTTTGACCTAGGTTAAATATTATATTGTACATTTAAACGTGCTTGTGCATTAAAAATGCATGTGCTTTTAAACCTTTTTTGTTTTGTTTTTCTCCTTCAGCTAAAAATTACAGAATCTAAATAGTCTTTAGATTTATCACAGAGATCTTCAGTTAAGATAACCCCGTAAAGAATTAGCTTCATTCATTTGCCTTAGAAGAGAATTCAAGTGCTATTAAAAATCATTCCTGAGATTAACATAGATTCACATAGTTGTCTGGTTTTATGTGCTTTCCTATATTTTTGCTAGACAAGTGGCTGAACATAAACGCTGTAATACAGCAAATATATATATATGTATATATATAGGGAGATGAAGATGGTGAAGGGCCTAGAGGGGAAGACATATGAGGAGCGGTTGAGGTCACTGGGCCTGTTCAGCCCGCAGAAGGGGTACCTCATCGTGGTCTACAACTTCCTCGTAAAGGGGAGTGGAGAGGCAGATGACCTGTTATCTGTAAACACCAGTAATAGGACCCACAGGAATGGTGTTAAGATGAGGCCGGGAAAGTTTAGGCAGAGAAGGTTCTTCACTGAGAGGGTGGTCGCACACTGTAACAGGCTCCCCAGTGAAGTAGTCACTGCACCAAGCCTGTCTGAATTTAAGAAGTGATTGGACTGTGCACTTAGTCACATGGTCTAAACATTTGGGTAGACCTGTGTGGTGCACTTTGCAGTATGCTTTTTGCAATTTGACATAAAACATATTATACAAAAGCATTTTTATACACTTTGATATTTATATTCCTATAGGCAGAATTGTGTGTAACACTGATAATTCCATATATACGATGAAATTCTACTTACCACAGCTGCATTCTTGGCCTCTGTTACTCAGCTAGAAGGTCTGAAATTGCCTTCCATAAGATCAACATATTTTAGATTAGTTTATCCTTGTCTGTCTGCATGTGTCTTTCAAATACTCTCCCAAAGGAAGTTCATCCTTTCTTTCCCCACAACTCCCCAAGAGATTTCACTGAAAATCTCTTAATAATAAAATTAATAATTAATAATAAATACAATACAATAAAATAACAGACAACCAAGACAACCTGCTAATAGACTGTGTGCAATAAGTAGAACATTGTACAACAAAAAAAAAAATTGATTTTTTTTTTAAGTCTCATCTAAAGGACTCTTTTGTGACATATTTTGAAACTTTGACACACATACATGCAAAAAAAAAAAAAAAAAAAGATGATCTGAAGATGATCAAGATGATCATTTGATTTTTTTTCTCTACCTAAAAAAAAAGAAAAAAAAAGTGAATTCCAAGTATAACCTAAATTCAGGATAATATATATATATATATATATTATTTTTCTTCATCTGTTCTGACCTTTTTTCAAGACCTTGTTTTTTATAGCTTCTCTAGGTACCCACATATGTCCCAGATTTATTCCATATGTTCAGCTTTGTGGTATAAGAAAGGCCTGTTAGAGCGGATCCAGAGGAGGGCCATGAAGATGATCAGAGGGCTGGAGCATCCTCCCTAAAAAATACAGGCTAAGAAAGTTGGTCTTATTTTGCCTAGAGAAGAGACAGCTCTGGGGTGACTCTATGGAGTTTTTCCAGTATTTAAAGGGGACCTGGCAAAAGTCTTTATCAGGGACTATAGTGACAGAACAAGGGATAATAGTTTTAAACTAAAAGCAGCTAGGTTTAGATTAGATATAAGGAAGAAATTCATCATGAGTGTGGTGAAGCACTGGAATAGGTTGCCCAGAGAAGTTGTGAATGCCTCATCTCTGGAAGTCTTCAAGGTCAAGGTGGATGAGGCTTTGGGCAACCTGACCTAGTGGAAGCTGTTGCTGACCATGCTAGATAGGTTAAAACTTTAAGGTCCCTTCTAATCTAAACTGTTCCATGATTCTGTAAGCTTATGTTTCCCTTATTGAAGCAAAATAGTCATTACTGGCATATAAAGGACACAATGTGACACTGCCAAGAAGGTGTTGAAACTTTGTATTTTAAAAGTACAAGATTGCTTTCTGGAAAATCATTAATGCCTTATTTTCTATTATAGGAATCGTGAAATGTTAATTTGCAACAGGGGAACAAAACTCATTCTGTTGAACTCTCATTGAACAAATGAGATCAGTTCTCTTCAATTTCATGTATGGTCCTGTCCTGGTTTTAGCTGCTATAGAGTTAATTTTCTTCCTAGTATCTAGTATAGTGCTGTGTTTCGGATTTAAGATGAAAATAATGTTGATAATACACTGACATTTTTGTTTTTGCTGAGCAGTGCTTACATTAAACTAAGGACTTTTCAGTTTTTCTCAGACTGTCTTGCCAGCGAGGAGGCTGGGAGTGAACAAGATATTAAACTGTCTTTATCTCAATCCATTAATTTTACTTTTCTTCTGATTCTCTTCCCCATTCCACTGGAGTGGAGTGAATAAACAGCTGTGTGGTACTTAGCTGCATGTTGGGTTAAACCACAACATTCCTTTTGGTGTCCAACATGGGGCACAAAGTTTTGAGATAACAGATCTGAACAGAGTGCGTTAAAAGAAATTTGTTATAAGCATTATATTAGTTTAACAGTTGCTGGTCACAAAGTTGATCTTTTTGCTCTCATAGTTGTTGTACTTGTTCTCAGAGTTGCGTATATGTTCCCTGTTGTGTTGTTTATCATCTCTGGGGTGTTAAGGTTCTCATTTTGCTGTACCATTTAAAAATGGCTTATGATATAATAAAATTAGCAGTTGTGAGATTAATCTGATATTTATACTCAGCATTTATATCATCTTCATACTTCAGGAACCACCTCTTAGAAACTATTATTAATCACTCTTCACCTTTTCTTTTTCAACAAACTGTATTAGAGCCCAACAGGGAATGAGTGGCAAAAGCACCCCATTGTGACTGTCTCAGAGGCTCCATGCATCCTTGGCATAGACTACCTCAGGAGAGAGTACTTCAAGGACCCAAAAATGGAAGGCTTTGGGCAGAGCAGCATTAGAGAGAGAAGAAATTAAAAAGTTGTCAATTTTGTCTGGTCTCTTGAAGGACCCTTTTGTTGTGGAACTGCTGAAGGTTGAAGAACAGAAGGTGCAAATTGCTACCACAATGGTGCAACAGCAGCAATATTACAATAACTGTGACTCTCCACTTCCTATCCATGAGCTGATTCATTGACTGGAGAGCCAAGAAGTGATCATCAAGACTCATTCACATTTTAATGATTCCATATCACCAGTCTAGTGGAGAGTGAAGGCTAACAGTGGACTATGATGGCCTAAACAAAGTCACACCACCACTGAGTGCTACTGTGCCAGACATGCTAGAACTTCTATATGAACTATAGTCAAAGGCAGCCAAGTGGTATGCCACATTTGATCTTGCTAATTCTTGTTCCCATTGGCCAAATTTGTGTATAGGCCAAAATTTGCTTTCAATTAAGGGACATCCTGTACACCTGGAATTAATTGCCCTAGGGGTGAAAGCACAGCCCTGCCATTTTCCATGTACTGATCCAAACTCCACTGGAACAGGGGGAAGCTCATGAATACATGCAGTACTACATACACAACATCATCATGTGATCATGTGGGGTAACACAGAATAATAATTTTTTGAGTAAAGGAAAAAAATAATCCAAATCCTTCTGAAAACTGGTCACCAAACCTTCACAGGAGATCCAGTTTTAAAGAATAAAATGGCAAGATAGACGTTTTCAGACCTCAATGGATGTGATCAATAAAATTACAGCTATATCTCCAACATCTAGGGGGAAAAAAAAAAAAAAAAAAAAAAGAAATCCAAGCTTTTGTAGATATTGTGGAGTTTTGGAGAATGTATTTTCTGAATTGTAAGTCTGATTGTAAGCCCTTTCTATCAAGCAATTCAGAAGAAGAATTATTTCAAACAGGGCTCTGAGCAATGACAAGACTTTGAACAAATTAAACAGGAGATAACTCATGCAGTAGCCTTTGTACAAGTTCAAGCAGGACAAGATGTAAAAAATGTGCTCAACATTGTAGCTGGGGAGAATGAACCTGCATGGAGCCTCTGGCAGAAAGAGCCTGGGGAGGCTCAAGGTTGACCTGCATGATTTTGGAGTCAAGGGCACAGGGGGTCCAAGGCCTGCTACACTCCAACTGAAAAGAGGTATTGGCAGCTTCTGCTTCAGAAATGGTTGGTACTGATGCACAGATTCACAAGCACCTTGACTGGTGCTGGTCTGGATGTTCAAAGGGAGGGTCCTCTCATGAGATCATGCAGCTGATGCTACATTGAGTAAGTCACACTGATCACACAGTGGACTCAAAGCCCACTTGCCCAGAAATCTTGGAAGTGATCATGGACTGGCCAGAAGGCAAAGATTTTTGAATATTGCCAGAGGAGGAGGTGATGCGTGCTGAAGAGACACCACTGTGTAATAAACTGTCAGAAAATGAAGAACAATATGCCATGTACATGGATGGATCCTGTTGTATTGTGGGAAAAGATCAGAGGTGAAAGGCTGCTGTATGGAACGTTACAAGTTACAGAAACTGCTGAAGGACAGGGTGAGTTGAAAACATTTGTAGAAGTGAAGGCCTTACAGCTGACTTTAGATATGGTTGAATGAGAAAAGTGGACGCTTCTCTGTCTCTATACTGATTTGTGGATGGTGGCAAATGCCTTGTGGTGGTGGTTACAGCAATGTAAGCTGAGCAACTGGCAACACAGAGAAAGAGCTATATGGACTGCTGCATTGTGGCATGATATTTCTGCCCAGGTAGAGAAACCGTCTGTAAAAGTACATCACATAGATGCTCACTTAACTGAGTTGGGTTACCAAAGCATATCAAAACAGCCAGAAGGAGGATCAGGCTACAAAGAATGACATGGCCAGGTAGGTCTGGACTGGCAACATAATGCTGAATTATTTATAGCTCAATGGGCCCATGACACCTCAGGCCATCAATAAAGAGATGCAACATATAGATAGGCTTGTGATCAAGGGGTGGAACTGACCATTTACACTATTGTGCATGCTATCCATGAATGTGAAACATGTATTTTCTGGAAGACTGGAAACATATCCTGTGCCCCATGCCACTGCCAAGAGCACTATCCTTGACCTTGAAAAACAGGTCTTAGGATGATATGGCATCCCAGAAAGAATTGAGTTAGATAACAGACCTTATTTCTGAAATAATCTCATAGACACCTGGGCCAAAGAGCACGGTATTGAGTGGGTATTTCAATTCCCCTATCATGTACAACCCTCTAGAAAAATCGGATGATACAATTGACTGTTAAAGACTACACTGAGAGCAATGGGTACTGGGACATTCAAACATTGGGATACACATTTAGCAAAGGCTACCTTGTCAGTCAATACTACAGGATCTGCTAGCCAAGCCAGACCTGCCCAATCAAAAGAGTTATGTACTCTGGAAGGGGATAAAGTCATAAAGTCACCGTAGTACATGTAAAGAACATACTGTGGAGACAGTCTGGGTTGTTCCTGTTTCAGGAAAAAGCAAACCCATCATAGAATATCCTCAGTTGGAAGGGACCCATAAGAATCATCAAGTCCAACTACTGGCACCACACAGATCTACCCAAATGACTGCATTGTCCCCCAGGTGCACTTCAAGAACTTCAAGGATCATCTTCTCCAGAATTTTACCAGGCGCTGATGTGAGACTAACAGGCCTGTAGTTGCCATGGTCTATTTTCTTGCCCTTCTTGAAAATTGGTACAACATTTGCCAGCTTCCAGTCCACTGGGACCTCTCCAGATTCACAAGACCTTTGAAAAATAATTGAGAGAGGTCCCACGATGGCGTCAGCCAGCTCCTTAAGCACCCTGGGATGAATCCCATCCGGACCCATGGACTTGTACAGATCCAGGTGGAGCAGCAAATCCCACACACGTTCAGGGTCTGTTGGGAGTTTATCGCTCCCACTGTCACGGTCCTCCAGCTCAGGGCACCTGGGGTGTATTTATTTCGGCTGCGTAGAAGCTATCGCGCATAAATGCCAGGATCCGGATCCTTACTCACTATTCAAGGTCAAGGACTGGGCTGCAAGTTTTGGCTTTAATTTGGTTACCTGCCTACATTGCTGTTTCCTGGCAGGTCATGGGAAGAAGATTAACTGGCTTGCAGCAGCTTACTTACACGTGGCTTTTAGCCCCCACCACGCCGCGCCCCCATCACGCCCCAGTCTGTTTCTATTTACCAGAAGGCAAATTCTGCATTCACATTAAGGTACCTTTTTCACACAGCCCATTTTTCAATCTTCCAAATACTTAAGAACATTCTTCAAAGTCCAGCTTACCTGTGTTCACTTCGGTTTCGGAGGCCTTTCCCCCCCCCCCCGTGCTTGGAATGGAGCTTAGAATCCACTTAAGTAATTTCACAGAAAACGGACAAGGTGAAGAAATTACTCAAACTCCTCAACAGTAACAACCACAGAACCCAGGAACACTTACCTGTAGTCTTTTGAACTCGAGTCACTTCCAAAGCGCTTTGCTGTGAAATAGTGCCACCAGGGTTTTACTGAAGAAGGCACCACCAATGTAACTAGCTCATAGAGTCTATGAAACTATTTCACAGAGAGGGCAGAAAACATGAAGGAAAAGCAGCCTACTGGGGAACGCTGAGCCCAATTCACCACAAGAGAAAAACACCCTAGGCAACCCAAGCCTCAGTCTCTCCTGGGGAGGCAATTCCCCCACACGTCCACAGGCTTCCTATATAGCAAAGGTAAAATGACCCACACCTGACCGGTTTCTCTTAACGAGGGTGGACCAAGAGACCTTGTGGAATAAGCTTGTCTACCTGGCTTCAAAGTTTTAAGGTCAATTGCTCCTTATCACTAGTAGAAATAACCTGACAAGGGGCTTAGTGGTTAGAGTTGACCTAATGAATTAACTACAAAAGGTGCACAAGGGTCATATTTCTGTTAGTCATTCTGTGAGGAAAATTAGTACAGAGCCTGTTAAAAAAATAAATACAAATTAATAAAAGATATGAATATAAAAGAAAATGACCTTAAAGGCAAACTTGCCATCATAGCTTTTCATCTGTCTAGTCATGACAGATAAAGAATTTAGCAATCAGAATTCCTTTTCTTGATATTAATGTTATTTAAATTTTCTTTTCTGAGATCCCTTCTTTATGCAGGACTTTTCTAAATCTAGCCCCATGACCTCTGACTACACTATTGTAGAATCATAGAATATCCCGGGTTGGAAGGGACCCATAAGGATCAACCAGGCCAACTCCTGGCACCGCACAGGCCTACCCAAAAGTTTAGACCATGTGACTAAGTACACAGTCCAATCGCTTTTTAAATTCAAACAGGCTTGGTGCAGTGACTCTTTCACTGGGGAGCCTGTTCCAGTGTGCAACCACCCCCTCAGTGAAGAACCTCCTCATGATGCCAAGCCCAAGCTTCCCCTCCCTCAGCTTGACACCATTCCCTCGGGTCCTATCGCTGGTGACTAAAGAGAATAGATCCGTGCCACTCCCTCTCACAAGGAAACTGTAGACCGCAATGAGATCTCCCCTCAGCGTCCTCTTCTCCATGATGATCAGGCCAAGTAACCTCAGCTGCTCCTCATACGTCTTCACCTCTAGTCCCTTCACCATCTTCATAGCCCTTCTCTGGACACTCTCCAGTAGTTTCACATATTTTTTTGTACTGTGGTGCCCAGAACTGCATGCAGTACTCGAAGTGAGGCCGTACCATCGCAGAGTAGAGCAGGATAATCACTTCCCTCGACCAACTGGCAATGCCGTGCTTGATGCACCCCTGAATACAGTTGGTCCTCCTGGCTACCAGGGCACACTGCTGGTTCATATTCAGCTTGGTATCAACCACAACCCCCAGATCCCTCTCTGCAGGGCTGCTCTCCGGCATCTTGTTGCCCAGTCTGAACATATAGCCAGGGTTGCCCCTTGCCAGGTGCAGGACCCAGCACTTCCTCTTGTCATAGAATCATAGAATATCCCAAGTTGGAAGGGACCCATAAGGATCATCAAGTCCAACTTCTGGCACCACACAGGTCTACCCAAAAGTTTAGACCATGTGACTAAGTGCACAGTCCAATCACTTCTTAAATTCAGACAGGCTTGGTGCAGTTACTACTTCACTGGGGAGCCTGTTACAGTGTGCGACCACCCTCCCAGTGAAGAACTTCCTCCTGATGTCCAGCCTAAACTTTCCCGGCCTCATCTTAACACTATTTCCGTGGGTCCTATTACTGGTGTTTACAGATAACAGGTCATCTGCCTCTCCACTCCCCCTCACGAGGAAGTTGTAGACTGCGATGAGGTCTTAACCTTTTGTTAAACTTCATGTGTCTGGTTATTGCCCAGATCTCCAATCTGTTCAGATCTCTCTGCAAGGCCTTTTCTCCCTCATCTGAGTCCACAACTCCTCCAAGTTTGGTGTCGGAAAATTTGCTCAAAACACCTCCTAGTCCTAGATCCAAATCGTTTATAAAAACATTGAAGAGGACTGGCCCTAAAATAGAGTCTTGAGGGACCCCACTAGTGACCATCTGCCAGCCTGATGCAGTCCCATTTGCCACAACCCTTTGAACCCTGTCATCCAGTTGCTCACCCATTGTATGATGATTTTGTTAAGTAGTATGCTGGACACTTTGTCCAGTAGGATCCTATGGGAAACTTTGTCAAAAGCTTTGCTGAAGTCCAAAAAGATCACATCAGCTAGTTTCCCTTGATTACTAGATGGGTGATCTTGTCATAAAAGGAAATCAAATTTGTGAGGCAGGACCAACCCCTCATGAGCCCATGTTGGCTGGGACCAGTGACTGCATTGTCCCTCAGGTGCACTTCAAGAACTTCAAGGATCATCTTCTCCATAATTTTACCAGACACTGATGTGAGACTGACAGGCCTGTAATTGCTAAGGTCTTCTTTCTTACCCTTCTTGAAAATTGGCACATTTGCCAGCTTCCAGTCTACTGGGACCTCTCCAGATTCCTAAGATCGCTGAAAAATAGAATCAGAATTTCTAGGTTGGAAGAGACCTCAAGATCATCGAGTCCAACCTCTGACCTAACACTAACAAGTCCTCCACTGAACCATATCACTAAGCTCTACATCTAAATGTGTTTTAAAGACCTCCAGGAATGGTGACTCCACCACTTACCTGGGCAGCCCATTCCAATGCCTAACAACCTTTTCGGTAAAGAAATTCTTTCTAACATCCAACCTAAAACTCTCCTGGCGCAACTTTAGCCCATTCCCCCTCGTCCTGTCACCAGGCACGTGGGAGAACAGGCCAACCCCCACCTCGCTACAGCCTCCTTTGAGGTACCTGTAGAGAGCAATAAGGTCGCCCCTGAGCCTCCTCTTCTCCAGGCTGAACAAGCTCAGATCCCTCAGCCACTCCTTGTAGGACTTGTTCTCCAGGCCCCTCACCAGCTTCGTCGCCCTTCTCTGGACTCGCTCGAGCACCTTGATGTCCTTGTAGCGAGGGGCCCAGAGCTGAACAGTACTCGAGGTGCAGCCTCATCAGAGCCGAGTACAGGGGGACGATCACTTCCCTAGCCCTGCTGGCCACACTGCTTCTTATACAAGCCAGGATGCCATTGGCCTTCTTGGTCACCTAAGCTCACAAATAGTTGAGAGAGGTCCTGCAGTGCCATCTGCCAACTCTCTAAGCACCCTGGGATGAATCTCATCCGGACCCATATACTTGTGTGGATCCAGGTGGAGCAGCAAATCCCACAGACATTCAGGGTTGGTTGGGAGTTTATCATTCCCACCATCATGGTCCTCCAGCTCAGGGCACCCTGGGTCCCAAAGCCCATCATCAGCATTGAAGACAGAGGCAAAGAAGGCATTAAATGTCTCTGCTTTGCCTATGTCCTCGTCTATTATGTGAAAAGGAGAAACATGCTGGTGTCAGATGATAGTAAGGAGAAACGTAGGGAAGATTACTGAAAAAATCAAGGGGGCTGAGAATAGGCAAAGAGAAATAAAGAAAAGATAAAACCATAATTCTGTCATGGTGGAAATCCAGTCAGGATTTGACAGACTAATAGATTGGGGTGGGGACCCCCAATAAGGATCTTCATAGCCTTGATATTGTCTTATTCTGATGTGATTTTAAATTACTGTTTTCTCTACCTCACCCTTGCCCCATCCAGGCAGGAAAGGCAATAGCTTTGGAGACTGCAGCTGTTCAAAGATTTGTTTCATCTTCACTGTTCAGTGTGTGTCCTTAGGCATTATTTACTGCATGCTATTGAAACACTTCTCTGTATACGGAATTATTAATTTCCTCATAGACTTATTTCAACCTTCACTTCAGCTGATTCAGCCCTTGGCTATATTCAGTCCCTTTCCATTAGCTAAAATGTACCTTCTGATTTACTCTTTTCCCAGCTCTCCCTCTCAAATCATTCTTCCAGCCCCACTAAATAGCTCACAGAGACTGAAGCTGCTGACTCCTGGGGCTGTAAATGAGTGAAATTTTTATTTTATTAATGTTCACTAATGGATTTATTAATGCTCAGTAGGTATTTCATTTCATTGCTTTATGTTTCCTCTTAAGAGCACACACTCCGTCATCCTGGGCTGTGTTTTATTTTGAATTGGCTGGTTAGTGAAGAAGTTCATTTGTCCTATGCCATTACTGGCACCTACCTTGTCAGGCTTCCTTTAAAATGAAACTGTGTCTCAACACTTTGCCCTTGGTTAAATAAATAAACCATAACTGTAGCTGGAACGTCATTATCCAAGTATGAGTCTGAAGGCCTTATGATTTAATAGGGTGATGCAGCCATTACCATTGCAACTTAGCTCTATTGTATCCACTTTGCTGCATAACAATGTCGGTTTAGCACTTGTCACTGGAAAAACACTCTACAACTCCATCTCTAAGAAGATTCCCCTCCTCTCCTTTAGTTTTACTTGCTTTTCTAATCTCTGTCCTTGGATCCTTTGTCTTGCCTATTCAAGATCCTTTCAGCTCACTGACTTCTAAGCAGAAAGCAGTGAAAGATGGCAAATAATGACAACACAAATGGTATTTCTAAAAACGGAAATTAGGGTTTGAAGAATACATGTATAACAAAATCATCTAGTAACAGCATTACTTGGAAGAAGAAACACATTTCCACTGATATAATTACTACAGTTCCTTTCATAGAATCACACAGAATCACAGAATCACAGAATTTCTAGGTTGGAAGAGACCTCAAGATCATCGAGTCCAACCTCTGACCTAACGCTAGCAGTCCCCACTAAACCATATCCCTCAGCTCCACATCTAAACGTCTTTTGAAGACTTCCAGGGATGGTGACTCCACCACTTCCCTGGGCAGCCTGTTCCAATGCCTAACAACCCTTTCAGTAAAGAAGTTCTTCCTAACATCCAACCTAAAACTCCCCTGGTGCAACTTAAGCCCATTCCCCCTCATCCTGTCACCAGGCACGTGGGAGAACAGGCCAACCCCCACCTCGCTACAGCCTCCTTTGAGGTACCTGTAGAGAGCAATAAGGTCGCCCCTGAGCCTCCTCTTCTCCAGGCTGAACAAGGCCAGCTCCCTCAGCCGCTCCTCGTAGGACTTGTTCTCCAGGCCCCTCACCAGCTTTGTCGCCCTTCTCTGCACCCGCTCAAGCACCTCCATGTCCTTCTTGTAGCGAGGGGCCCAGAGCTGAACAGTACTCGAGGTGCGGCCGCACCAGAGCCGAGTACAGGG
Source organism: Aythya fuligula (assembly GCF_009819795.1). NCBI lineage: Eukaryota > Metazoa > Chordata > Aves > Anseriformes > Anatidae > Aythya > Aythya fuligula. The sequence continues at coordinate 167,001,591 of NC_045559.1, read as the reverse complement.
GGACGATTCAAGTCAATGAGTCTTTAAAGTGAGTATTATTTCATCTATATTGTCAGGTATAGTTGTAGGACTGAAAGTTCTCAAGAAGGAGCTGTAAATAATAATAACACTGTATCTCATTTACATGCAACACATGTTTATTAATAAAACACAAATACATGATATTCCTTGCCCTAAATGGGCTACATTTTTAGTTCTGTGAATGAACAACTTTATTCAAAAAGTCCAATTTCTAAATTAATGTAAAACTTATGAACAAAAAAAATATTGTTTGTGCAAAATGAAAGTGACATTGTACATCATTTGGGAACTTTGAGTTTAGAGAAACACAAAACTCTGAAAACTAGGTAGTGTTAGAAATGAAGTCTCAACTCAATCTGAATTTAATAATATTTATAAAAGGCAAGTAAACAGCACTGGGTGTGTGGGGAGTCTATGTTCTACCAACACGCACACATGAACATCGAACTTTCTAAATATACAGAACATTGCTTTTACATACTAAACTCAAGTACGCCTATACATATGTAACAAACAATCCTTTAAGTCTATTACTATTAATGTCCATGACTGGGGAGCATAGTTGGAGTTGGTAATCCTGGTTGAAGTGCTCCCATATCTTCCATGACTTAAGAGTCTCCATTTTCCATCCCTTTTCTTGATTACAAACACCAGATCAACCATTTCCTTGACACGAATTATTACTCCATATATCATAGTAGTTCAGAGTTATGCGCATGGTAAGTCCACCTTAATTCTTGTCCTTGAACAACATCTAATATTCTTATAAATGCCATGGTTACTCAACTTCTGCAGATGGTATGAACACTAGAGGATTAAGTCATGTTTCTTTTCTACCAGTGTTTACTTTTTCTTTTAGTGTAATCATAAAATCAGAATGGCTTGGGTTGGGACTTGAAGATCATATAGGTCCAACCCCCTGCCACCACACCTTCCACTAGATCAGGTTGCCAAGGCCCCATCCAACCTGGCCTTGAGCACTTCTAAAGATGGGGCATCCGCAGCTTCTCTGGCCAACTTGTTCTAATATCTGACCTCCCTCTGAGTGAGAAATTTATTTCTTACGTCTATCTACTCTTTCTTAGTTTAAAACCTTTGTCCTACCACTACATTCCGTGAGAAAGAAACATTTTATACTAAACAGGAGTTGCAGACTTCTGGAATGTGTTTAAACACTGGACTTTAATTATGATAAAGACCACAGAAAAAAAATGAATAATTCATTTTAATTAATGGCATGAATTATTCAGCTTGTTTTTTAGGTTTTGTTTCATCTGCTTTGGTTTGGTTGGGTTTGGTTGATTTTAGTTGTTTGTTTGTTTTTGTTTTTGCTTTTTAGATCAGGTCCATGAAATCTATATTCAACATTATACCAAAATACTGCTTTCTTGTCAGATCTTGATAATATTCAGAATTCATTCACAGCTCTATAACTCTCCCTGTAGAGATGTTATACAATTGCAGTCTTCAAAAATAAAGTAAAAAAAAATAAAAATAAAAATAAAAAATTAGCAGAGGCAACATCACTGCAACAAGACCACAACAATCTTAGAAATCTTCCTTTTAATGGGTTTGAAAATATTGTACCTGTATGGGGATGTGATTCACTAGCAGAGTGTATGGCTTCTTGAACCACACAGATCATCTACAACTGTGCTGAATAGACACCTCTCTAGATAGTGGTTTCAGTTCTGAACATTAATATAAATCTATTTTACATAAAATCAAATAATTGAATGGATCTCTGTTAGAAACTAAAAAAGGCTCTTTTTTTTTTTTTTCACCATGTGTTTGTTTCCGTCTTCTAATTTGCCATCTTTTTCTCTCAGTATTCCTACTTCTCCAATTTAACAAAATCCTTTTACTTATAACTGTAAGTACTTTCTTACTTTTTTTTGTATGTTTTTTGTTTCACAGATTCACATTTTCTTTCTTCCACTTGCCTTTCTAAATACACAATAAGCATTGTGAAATATCTTTCACAAGGAAGAAATATATCTTTCAAAGGAAGAAATATCTTTCTTCCTTTATCATTTTCCTACTAGAATTTCTTCTTCCACTGATTCAGATGCAGGCATATTTTTAAATTCAGCTTCCTCCCATTCTCTTACTGTCATAGTTGGAAACAGTTATACACTTCACTCTGAAATGAGAAACAGCAATATGATTTATTGATAACAAAGCTTATGCAAATTAACAAAGATTTGATGTTGGCAAGGTACACCTGATTATAATTGGATTGTATAGCACTTAGCAACATATTATATAAAAGACACTATATACTACTCAAGGACATTGTATGAAAGTAATTACATACTGCATAGAGACTGCATAAGGAACTGGGTTAGGTGGCAATATATCAAGGAAACTCTCAAATTGCATCACAAGATTCAGAGTGGACCACCTTGACTTCTAAACTCCTTGAATCAAAGATGTAAGGAGGCTAGGTTTATCTGAATCTACTCCTAGTCCCATACTTGGTCAATTTTTTATGTCTAAAAGATTATATGCATTATATTAATCCTTTATGCTGTTTAGTTAAGATCATAAAGTATGATCACAAAATACCATTACAGCATATTAGCATGCTGTTACTTTCTTAATCCTTTTAACAACTATCTGTACTAATAAGTGTCTTCTCAATCTGCAGAAGTAACCCTGGGAGGCATGCCTGCCCAAATGGAGGTCTTGGTGTGCAGCCTGCCATCATGCCAGGAGAGCTCTAAAATCATCTTATAGGGTGTGGTGTAATTGCCTGAGGTAACTAGGGAAATAAAATTAACATTCACATTTTAAAGAAAATGTACAGCATTGAAGAGGCTTTCAGGGTAGGGCATAGCTGCATTACCTAAGCGTTCCCTGGGCTTCCAACCTTAGATGCTATTGTGCTGGGGAAACTTGGTGTGCTAGCCCTAAGGAACAGTACAGAGCATAGAGTGGAGTGGAGACACCACAGCTAGGCTCTGTAACCAGGTGGGGACTCTATTGTTCTTGTCGACACTGAGACCGATAAGCTGCACTCTTGCCACCCTGAGCCAAGGACCTGTCATGTTTTGACAAATGTACCCTAGTGTACTTTTTGCTCATTATAATATCATTATAATACCAAAACACACCTCCATCCCAAAAGCTACCTGCCTCCAAGGTGCGACCACCCCTCACCAAGCATGTGCTCTGAATTTCTCGGAGCCTATTACTTTAAGCGGAGACGGGAGAACTTTTCACCAATCATAACTAAGATATGCTTGACTAGAGTCACTCAAGCTCCACCTAAAAGATAGTAAATAATATAAATTGGCCCAAGAGAGAGGGGATGTCAGGGAAGATACCACCATCAGGGGAGATACCAGCCTGAGGGAATACAACATCCTTAGGGCCTCCTGAGTCCTGGAATCAGTTGACGGGCTGAGCCTCTCTTCCCCCCCCCCCCCCATAGGGACGCCTTTGGGTGAGATCTGAATACTTGCTTATAAATCTCTATAGAGTCTTTGATCCTTTTAACGTGTTTATTTCTAGGCTGCGCACATGTAACACCTGTAACACCTGAATATTTCATGCATGCTAGCTTGCTTTTGCAGACAGTCACTATCGCTGGCAATCCAAAAGAACCTGATTATCTGTTGCTGTAATAAACCATACTTGATTGCATTGTGATAGCTCTCATTAAGTGCAACTAGGGTAAGGGTGGTTATCCGTGATAGTTCAGTGTTCTGAATCCAACCAGACCCCCAGACGGTTAATGCGTTGTTGGTGAATGTCCAACTGGTTCAGTACCCTGAATCCGACCGGGCCCGTAATGGTTAATCAGCTACACCCCTTAACGCGACATAGGGTAAGATGATTGAGTTATAGAGATTTTTACATACAGATATTAGTTTCTTCCAAATTAGGTTTGAGTTGGACTTGATCTGCCTAGCACTGTGGGGAGTGGTGAGGAGTTCAAATTAGTCCTTGGCTATTTGTCTTCTGTCTCCCTCAAATTCAGGACACAACCATCATGACCAGGCACATCCATCACGATTTCCATTGATCTTTATGTACTCACTCTGAATGTTCTGCTTAAATGGTGGGATTGGCTGAGGAGAACACCATCAAATTTCACCCTGTCACTATAATCAATTCATTTTACTTTACCACAAAGTGGTGGTTTGGTCATTTGTTGCCTCTGTGCCATATATAGTATATTAAAAATTTATGCACTTACACATCCACAGTAAGTATACAGTGAAATATTGTCATTTGCTGTGCATTAATTTGTATGTTTTGGATGGTTGGAGTTGAATTATTTGCTTTGTCGTATGCCAAACATTCACATATATTATGATAATAGACACTTTAGTCTTAAAGTTAGTAAAATCACAACTGTTTGAAGCATAGAATTAAAAACTCTGTCACCGTTGGTGACTATCTAAAAAGAGTGTTCCACAAACGGTGTTCTTCATCCTTTTTTCAATCTTTCCAGGAAATGGTGTATTTTTTCTGTATCATGATGAATGTTGATTATTTTGCCCATTATGTCAGGCACATTCTAGCAGTTACCACAGGCCATTGTGCTGTAGAAATTTCTTCACCATGCTAAGATTTGGATGGTAGCAGACAATAAATCTTGAATTAATGTCTAATTAGATGACAATAACTGATAAAATGTAGCTGAACAATTAAAGTCACATGCCACAATTCTAGCAAAGTTACAAATGCAAGTACTTAAATGATTACTTGTAGTTACAGTAGTGTTATCTACAAATATAAAGAACACAAAGGGTTGTCATGCAAGCACCTCCCTTTCTGATATATACTAGTACAGTTTTTGGGGTTTCATCATGAAATATAACAAATCAAAATGACAAACAGTTAGTTCAGTGCCAAGATGAATGTCTTGGGTTTTGATAGTATTACTCTCACAAATAAAACTCTTTATTCCCATACAACAGATGTATTAACATCTACTGTCTGCCATTTATTTCCACTTTTATGGGCCTATATTAAATGTTCTAATGGACAGAGTGTGGTTCCACTGTGATTTAATACTAGTGCAATAATTATATGGTGTATGCCAAAGTATTGTGTATTGTTAAGACAAAAGCTGTGGCCTTGTTGCTAAAGGGATTATAAGTAAAATCGAGTAAGTGCCACCAGAACTGGAATTCCCTTTGAAATTTAGTTTTGTTACTTTTCAAATTTTTTCAGTGGAGAAGGTGCCACTTTTACCTTCTCTTATATTTGTTGCTACCATAGATTCCATCCACAGTTGAACTTGGATAAGACTAAGAACTAGAGAAACATTATCTTGGTCTAGACCAAGTGCATCTACAATCAGTTTATTGTCCCTTTTATTATTTCTTTCCTATTGAGGCATATATCTAATTAAAGACATTGGTTAGTTCTCAAAGTGAACAGAAAAAAAGTGCAATGGATTTTCCAATTTGTTTAAGTCACTTGTTGCTGTGTTTAGTTTATTTATGAGTACTTCAGCATCTATGCTATTTAAAACTCCTAATCCTGTCCCTATAACTCTAATCAAATCTCTCCTTGTTAGTCTTAGGGAAGTAGGAGTTGGAATGCACCAAGGAGAGTACAACATAACATTTGCTCCAATGAGTCTTTCTCCCCAAAATGAAAATGTTATACTCTGCCATCTTAAAAACTCCCATTTGAATCTACATCTTTCTCTATTTCAATTATTTTTAAATTCCTTAATGCCCATAATGTCCACAGTGCTTTTCCTTTGGTCAATGATACACACTTTCTCCTCAGAAGTACATTCTATACCTTATACTTTAATCAAATTATTCTGTTCAAAGTAAATGCTTGTTTTAGTGATTACTTCCTAAATAATTTCAAATATTCCATCCTCTCTATTCATAGGTAGCTACATTCAACCTTGTTAAATATGTTCTTATGGAAATATAACCCATTTTTGTTTCTATTACTGTGTTCATTCTCGTTCCTTCCACTAATTTTTCTTTAAACGTTATTCAGAGAAACCTTTACTTTCTGTCCAAACATTAAGGAATTGCTTCTTTTCTACCCCATTAAAATACCTTCCACGTTCTTGCAAATATTTATGCAATGATGAATCCAAATTCATAATTGTTTAAGCAGTGATCTTAATATGCCCCCAAAACTCCAAGTCTGAGTAGAGTTTATATTCATGCTACCACACAGGTAAAGAATTTGATTATTATGTTACATTCTGGAGTATTTAGTGCAGTATTTTTCTATAACTTCTGGTTCCTTTTCAAACATTTTGAACATTTTGAACATTCACTCACAAATACTCTCATCATTTAGCATTTTATATATTTCAACATTCATTCTCTTGTACTTCAGGAATGTAATAGTGCTCTTTTACACACCCAGAGAACTATATGGTAAACTTTATTTTTTCTCATCCATTAGCTTCACTATGTCACTTACTTTCCCTGTTTCATTGGAATATCAGTTTTGCTACTGCTGAGCTCCATGATATCCTTTCCTAGAGCTTGTCAATGTAGTTTTAAACATTAACCCTACCCGTTGCATCAACTAGCCAAGTATCAACTGCTCTTACCAGTTTAATGATTTCTGCAGACCTCCTGATGAATTCTGATACTCAGGCTGTTTATAAAGATGGTAAGCAACATCAAATCTAATATTAATGCTTAAGGTATGTTCAGGTATCTAAGTGAGACTCATAAGCCTCCTTGGGTTCTTCTTCTTAACTTTCTTGGAGACATGTATTTTCATTATTCTTGTCACCAGGATACTAGTGTCTTTCAAAGATGACAAAGAGTGGTCTTGCAATGATATCAGCAAAGTCCTTCACAACACACTGATTTATCCCACCACATTCATGTCAGGGCAAAGGTTCCATTTGTATATTCAATTCATCTAAGATTTCAATATTTGTGTTTGTTTTATTTTCAGTTATTCATACTCAGTCCACTGCAGTTAATCATACTTCTTGTTCTGTTTTGTTTAATTTCTAAATAATTCACCAGTTATTTATGTGTTTATTTATTATTATTATTTTTTTTCCAAAATTAAAAGCTCACAACATGGTTAAACTATTTTCTGGTAATGGTAGCTGAAAATAGATTGACTGTAAGATTCTAGGACAAAAATACATTTTATGTATTATATGTAGATCAAAAATTGTAATTTACAAAAACATAGCATATGATTTTTGCATATGTGACTCTGATGTCTCTAGTATGTATCCATGTTCCATGTTTTTATTTCCTAGGGTATTTTTACTTTGGTGCTTACTTGTAGGTTACATTCTCAATAATCACAGAATCACATAATCGTCTAGGTTGGAAGAGACCTGCAAGATCATCGAGTCCAACCTCTGACCTAACACTAACAAGTCCTCCACTGAACCATATCACTAAGCTCTACATCTAAAATATTTTTAAAGACCTCCAGTGATGGTGACTCAATTACTTCCCTGGGCAGCCCATTCCAATGCCTAACAACCCTTTGGTAAAGAAGTTTTTCCTAATACCCAATCTAAACCTCCCCTGGCTCAACTTTTGCCCATTCACTCTCGTCCTGTCACCAGGCACATGAGACAATAGACCAACACCCATCTCACTACAGCCTCCTTTAAGGTACCTGTAGAGAGCGATAAGGTCACCCTTGAGCCTCCTTTTCTCCAGGCTGAACAATCCCAGCTCCCTCAGCCACTCCTCATAAGACTTGTTCTCCAGACCCCTCACCAGCTTCGTTGCCCTTCTCTGGACTGTCTCGAGCACCTCCATGTCCTTCTTGTAGTGAGGGGCCCGAAACTGAACACAGTACTCGAGGTGCGGCCTCACCAGAGCTGAGTACAGGGGGAAAATCTCTTCCCTAGACCTACTGGTTTCCTATGCAAGCCTCCTGTTGTTGGCCTTCTTGGCCACCTGAGTACACTGCTGGCTCATATTCAGCCGACTATAAACGAATACTCCCAGGTTCTTCTCTGCCAGGCAGCTTTCTAACCACTCATCTCCCAGCCTGTAGCTCTGCTTGGGGTTGTTGTGCCTCAGGTGCAGGACCCAGCACTTGGCCTTATTTAAATCATACAGTTGACCTCAGCCTATCGGTGCAGCCTATCCAGATCCTCCTGCAGAGCCAAGCAGATTGACACACACACCTAACTTGGTGTCATCAAAGTAACAGTCCAATTGGAGAATATAGGAGCTAAAAAAAAAAAAAAAAAAAAAAAAAAAAAAGTAAACAAAGAAAAAAACACAACCACACACTATGACAAATAAAAGAAAAAGTCAAAATGAAAATACTGTAATAGACTGATTTTTCATTTTAACACAATGTGTTGTGGGATTGTGAGAATTTCTTCTTACTATCTTTTTTGTTTTGTTTTGTTTGTTTGTGTTTTTTTCCCCCCCTCTCTCATTTGTAAATCCTCATCAGGTAGATTAATTCTAATTCAGTTTTAACAGCAACATTAGAGAAATGAGTGGTAGAACAGGAGAGGAATGCTGTTTTTTATTGAGCACTTTATTTTTAATATTTCTTGGAATTATGAATTTAACTTTCTAAGTTGATCTTCTGTACTGGGTCTGGCTGGAATGTTAACTTTCCCTGCAGCAGCCCATACTGTGCTGTGCTCTGCACTTGTAGCTGGAACAGCAGTGTTATCACACGTGTTGTGTCTACTGCTGAGCAGTGCTGGCACAGAATCGGGCTTCTCGCTAACCCTCCTAGGGGGTGGGCAAAAAGTGAGAAGAGGGCAGCTGATACCAACCAGAGATATTCCATACCATGTGATGTCACACTCAGCAATAAAAGGTGGAAACAGGAAGAAGAGGGGAGGCATGGGCTCTCGTTGTGAAAACGTCGGTCCTCCTCTCGAACACCAGCTACGTGCGTTGAGGCCCTGCTTCAAGGACGTGGTCAATCATCGTTCATTTGTGGGAAGTAGGGAGTAATTTCTTTCCTCTGCGCTTGCCTTTATTTGTTTTGTTTGTTTGTTTTCCTCCTTTTTTTTTCTTTTCCCCCTTCCTTTTCACCTTTACCTTTTTATTTCCCCTTTAGTTAAATTGTTAATCTTTCCTTTATTATTATTATTATTATTATTATTATTATTATTATTATTATTATTATTATTATTATTTCCCTTTAATTAAAGTGTCCTTATCTCAACCTGTGAGTTGCTCTTTACTTTACTTCTTCCCCTCCTCATCTAAAGAGGGGGAATGAGAGAGCAGTTGTGGTGTTTGGCTGCCTAGCATGGTAAAAAACACAACATCTTCTGAATGTGTTTCATATATTTTCCTAAGGTCAGAAATTGAACAGTTTGTCTGTGAGTAACATTTTCTGACTCTACTTACAGTCTTTCTGAGTTCTTCATGGTATGTGTTGGCTCTTCACTTTTACCTGCATAAAAGTAAGAGTCATTGATATTTTGGATGCAATTTTATTCCAGGATACTTATTTGTAATTTTAAAGCTCTTTCTAGAAAGTCTGTGTCAACCTAGACTGAGTGCCTGCTCAAAAATGCAGCAGTTCAGGTCTCTGAATGCAGGGAGTGCCTGAGCCTGTTGCTGACATCTGAGGGTGGCAGAGACACCCTCAGATGTGTGAGGTGTGCGCAGGTAGATGATCTGTCAGCCTGGTGGCAGAGCTCAAAGAGCAGGTGGAGAGGTTAAGGGCTATCAAGGAGTGTGAGCAGGAGATAGACTGGTGGAGCAACTCTCTGCAAAGGCCTGGAAGAAAGGCACCAGGTTGAGACATCCCAAACAGTGGTGGACCCTCTGCCCTGTCGTTGTCGAGCAGAGGGAGGGGACCTAGGAGATGAAGAGGAATGGAAACAGGTCCCAGCTTGGCATCTCAGGCAAACCCCCTCCCTACTGGCCTTGCCTTCCCAGGTGCCCTTACACAACAGGTTTGAGGCCTTGGAGCTTGAGAGACTGGTGGGTGAAGATGAGGTGGAAAGTCCAACCAGGAGGATGCCTAGAGTGAGGAAGTCAACTCCATGCCTCAAGACTGTCTCCACTAAGAAAGAAAGAAGGGTAATCTTTGCAGGTGACTCCTTTCTCGGGGGAATGGAGGACCCTATATGTAGGGTCCCATAGGGAAGTCTCCTGCCTCCCTGGGGCCCGGGTCAGAGACATTGCCATAAACCTTCCTAACCTGGTTCGCCCTTCTGATTACTATCCTCTTTTGATAGTCCAGGCTGGAAGCGATGAAATTGCTGAGAGAAGCCTGAAGGCTATCAAATGTGACTTTAGGGAACTGGGACGATTAGTAGATGGAGCAGTAGTACAGGTGGTGTTTTCCTCCATCCCTGTAGTGGGGGTACAGAGAGGACCCATAAAGCCCAACTGATAAACATGTGACTCAGAGGATGGTGCCAAAACAGAAATTTTGTTTGTTTTTTTTTTTTTGACCATGTGGTGATTTACTTGGCACCCGGCCTGATAACTGCAGGTGGGTCCCACCTATCTCTAAGGGGGAAATGGATACTAGCCCAGGAGCTGGCAAGGCTCATTGAGAGGGCTTTAAACTAGGTAGGGAGGACAAGGATGAAATAAAACTCATTAGAGGTGTGCCGGCGGAACAATGTCAGGGCCAGGGCAATGGCCCAACTGAAGTGCATCTACACCAATGCACACAGTGTGAACAACAAAAAAGAGGAGCTGGAAGCCATCATGCAGCAGACTAGCTATGACTTGGTTGCCATCACTGAAATGTGGTGGGACCACTCCCATGACTGGAGTGCTGCAATGACTGACTATAGGCTCTTCAGAAGAGACAGGCAACATAGAAGGGGTGATGGTGTGGCTCTCTATATTAGAGAGTGTTTTGATGTTGTGGAACTTGAGACTTCAAGTTCTGAGACTTCAGAATGATAATGTTGAGTCCCTATGGGTTAGGATCAGTGAGAAGGCCAACAAAGCAAGCATCCTTAAAAACTGTTATAGACCGCCAAAATAGGATGAGAAAACAGATGAGAAGTTCTACAGGCAGCTGGCGGAAGTTGCTCAATTGCCAGCACTTGTTCTCGTGGGGGACTTCAACTTCCCAGACATATCCTGGAAATACAGTAAGGCTCAGAGGAAGCAGTCTAAGTGGTATCTGGAGAGTGTGGAAGATAGTTTCCTGATGCAGCTGTTTAGAGAGCTTACCCGGGGAGGTGACCCACTGGACATTCTGTTCACAAACAGAGGACTGGTGGGAGATGTGGTGGTTGGGAGCTGTCTTGGGCAGAGTGACCACAAAATGGTAGAGTTATCTATTCTTGTCGAGTCAGGAGGGGTATCAGTAAAACTGCTCTCTTGGACTTCCAGCCTGCCTGAACAGAGAGTTGTGGCTAGAGCTTAGGAAAAAGAAGAGTCTTTTTGACCTTTGGAAAAGAGGGCAGGCCACTCAGAAGGACTATAATGATGTTTTAAGGTTGTGCAGGGACAAAATTAGAAAAGCCAAAGCTCATCTGGAACTCAATCCAGCTACTGCTGTTAAAGATATATACATAAACATGAAAAGGAGGACTAAAGAGAATCTCCATCCTTTACTGGATGCAGGGGGAAACTTAATGATGAGAGATGAGGAAAAGGCTGAGGTGCTTAATGCCTTCTTTGCCTCAGTCTTTAGTGGCAAGACCAGTTGTTATATATACTGATTTTGATGGATTAGACATTGAAGTAATTAGAAATTGAAGTAATTAAAATTGTAGAGATTTATTGTCAGGCATTACATTTGTTATCTATTCAAAATATTTCATTCAGATTTTATTTGGTTCACAGGGAACTAATTAATGATTTTGATGACATGTGGAAATCATGAAGTCTATCAGTGAAGGTTCTGGGAAAGCTTCTTTCAGGTTAAAATCTTCCAGTGCATATGATTACGTCTTTGCCTTGGTCTTCATTTGTGGTCAGACTTCTCATATCTCTCGAGTACCCAAACCTCTAGGCGGGGGCTGGAGGAGTAGAGTCCCTCCCATAGCAAACAAAGAGCAAGTTCAGGACCACCTGACACAACAACTACAACTCCTTAGGGCCTGGTGACATGTACATGTACACCATATCATTTTTAAGCATTATTGTTATTATTATGAATTGTTATTTTATATGTAGCATTTTTAGGTGTTTCATGCAATGATGTTGTACTCAAAACCACTCATATGATTAAAAAAAAATAAAGAAAAAAAAAAAAGTTCATTGATCAGGAAGCCACTTCAGACAGTTCTGCCAAATAAAGATCTCTGTAAGGAAAATGAGAAATGATAAGCCTGGAGATGTCAGTGTTCAACTCCAATCCAGAAGTTATCTTATCTGCTGTCTTCCTTTGCATAAAATTAATTGCCTAGAATCCTTTCCTTAATATTGATGATAAACTAATCTCATTAGAAAAAGGCAAATGGTCACTAAGAAAATTGGCAGTGGTATCTCCAGTGCATACAAGAATCCAGTGGTCAGGGTAACACTCAGTTTTTGAAATCAGCTCCTTTCATTACCCGATGAAGTTTCAAACCTGTTTTTCCTACTACTATATATGTATGTAAAAAGGTTTTATGTCAAAGTGGTTTTATGTCAAAGCTTAGAGACATTATCTCCCCACTCTCAAATGTCACTGTAATCTTTAACTAATGTCTCTGACTCCCCTGCTTTCTCTTTAGCCTGAAAATTTCTTTAGCTCAGGTTCAGATTATCAAAATAAGAATGAAGAGTCATAGACTTTTCAAAAAATTTCTATTGTTAGAAGCACTAAATGAAAATAGAAAAATTTAAGATAAGATATATTTCATATATCTTTAATTATTTCATATAAGATATATTTCATATATTATTTGCCTTTTAGAACCAGAAGTGATTGAGGACTGTTACTTAAAATATTAAATTAAAGCAGACTTTGAAAAATCTATCAAGGATAATATAAAGAAGATTCTATACATAGAAGTGAGCAGTGCTGCTCCCAATTGACATGAAATACAATGTAAATTGATTAATTGATTATGGATGTTTTCAAGGTAGTACTTTTTTAAAAAAAAAAGTACTTAATTTTTTGTTTTATTGTTTTTCAGAATATAGCTTCTATTTCAGAAAGAAATTTGGGGATAAAAATATATTATGTTCACATTGATGTGTAAACAAGATTACCACCATCTGTTAATTTAGTGGTGTGAACCTTTATGACCAAATTATTATTATTATTATTATTGTTTATTATGATTATTGTTTCTTATTATTATTATCATCATCATCATCATCATCATCATTATTTTCAATACAGAGATAAAGATAAGCACAATATATCAGGTAATATATTTTAAAGTCCTATGTATTTTTTTCTTCTAGCTATGATTTCAATCAGAAATAATAATAACAAAAATAATAAAGTTTATTATTAAGATATAATGTTATAAGCTGTTATATGTTACTAATAAAATTATAATTAAAATTCACTCAGGAAACAAGGCATAGAGACAAAATGTGTTCACAATACTACTTTACAATGTTGACTAAATGAAACGTGAATCCTGTGAGGCTGGACACATCATCCCATTCTCAGAATTCATCAAGTGTATATGTAGCCATAACTCTCTTTGATGATACATGAATAGGAACTCTTTTTTTTTGAACTTAGGTATATAGCTAAAACTATAAAACATGCTGATATGCTTTATCATTAAATAAAATCATTTATTCTGGTATTTACCATTCTACTGTATGGTTGGAAATAAATTTGTATGATTTATTTTATGAAATTTATTATAACATGTAGTATAGTCCATGTATATTCATAGATAATTCAGAAGTTCAGAAAATTCAAAGGATTTTTCACCAAAGATATAAAGAAATACTTCTCCTGATGTTATTGTGATTCATAAATTGTCTCCCTTTAGCTTTTTGAATTATTTTTTTTTCCTGTATTTCTCTTGCCAGTTCCACATCCTCTTTAGTTTGCTACTGAATGCTGGAATACTAACACAAAGTCATCTTAATAGGCAATAGAATTTCAAACTACATGAAAGTAAGGAAACATGATAGGTAAAACTTGCTGGGGAAAAGGGAAAACTTCAGGAGATATTTTAAATTGTGTCCAGTATTATACCATAAAAAGTAATTAAATTGGTAAAGTTAACAACAATTTAGCTGCATAGACACAAGCTCAGTTTCATCTAACGTATTGACTGAATATACACAGGAGCTGATCCTTGTTCAGCTAAGATCCTTGTTCTGCACAAAATCTCCCTGAAGTAAATAGGTGTGGCTTCATTTTTACCATTGTCTGCTGCATGAAAGATTTTTCTTCAGCTTAAATTTGTTTCCAAATAACTGTATGGATAATTCCCCTCCATGTAGTGTTGCTAAGATAAATAGTTCCTGTTTGAACTCTACACTTAAAAGACAATTGTAAATTGATGAACTCAAAATTCATTTGTCAGATTTTTAAACACTTACTTTATAAAAAAAATAAATAATAATAATAAAAGCAAACAATAGTAAACAAGGATCATAAATGTTTGCCTATTTAATAACATTTTTTTTTTTTTTTTCAGATCTTCTTCTAGTGTCTGTCCAATACATTTTAATGGGTCTGTAATGCAAGTGAAATAAGGAGCAGTTGAGCGAATTGGGGTTATTTAGTCTGGAGAAAAGAGGACTCAGGGGACACCTTATTGCTCTCTACAACTCCCTGAAAGGAAGTTGTGGGGAGCAGGGGGTCAGCCTCTTCTCACAGACAACTAGTGATACAACAGGACAAAATGGTCTCAAGTTGCTACAGGAAAGGTTCAGGTTGGAAATTAGGAGAAATTGCTTCTCAGAGCGGTATTGGAACAGGTTGTCCAGGGAGGTGGTGGAGTCACCATCACTGAAGTCAGCATTTTCAGATCTCAGATCATGATAAAGTTGAGAAGAAAAGGAAAAGGAAAAGGAAAAAGAAAAGGAAAAGGAAAAGGAAAAGGAAAAGGAAAAGGAAAAGGAAAAGGAAAAGGAAAAGGAAAAGGAAAAGGAAAAGGAAAAGGAAAAGGAAAAGGAAAAGGAAAAGGAAAAGGAAAAGGAAAAGGAAAAGGAAGAGGAAGAGGAAGAGGAAGAGGAAAAGGAAAAAAAGAGAGAAGAGAAGAGAAGAGAAGAGAGGAGAAGAGAAGAGAAGAGAAGAGAAGAGAAGAGAAGAGAAGAGAAGAGAAGAGAAGAGAAGAGAAGAGAAGAGAAGAGAAGAGAAGAGAAGAGAAGAGAAGAGAAGAGAAGAGAAGAGAAGAGAAGAGAAGAGAAGAGAAGAGAAGAGAAGAGAAGAGAAGAGAAGAGAAGAGAAGAGAAGAGAAGAGAAGAGAAGAGAAGAGAAGAGAAGAGAAGAGAAGAGAAGAGAAGAGAAGAGAAGAGAAGAGAGGAGAGGAGAGGAGAGGAGAGGAGAGGAGAGGAGAGGAGAGGAGAGGAGAGGAGAGGAGAGGAGAGGAGAGGAGAGGAGAGGAGAGGAGAGGAGAGGAGAGAAGAGAAGAGAAGAGAAGAGAAGAGAAGAGAAGAGAAGAGAAGAGAAGAGAAGAGAAGAGAAGAGAAGAGAAGAGAAGAGAAGAGAAGAGAAGAGAAGAGAAGAGAAGAGAAGAGAAGAGAAGAGAAGAGAAGAGAAGAGAAGAGAAGAGAAGAGAAGAGAAGAGAAGAGAAGAGAAGAGAAGAGAAGAGAAGAGAAGAGAAGAGAAGAGAAGAGAAGAGAAGAGAAGAGAAGAGAAGAGAAGAGAAGAGAAGAGAAGAGAAGAGAAGAGAAGAGAAGAGAAGAGAAGAGAAGAGAAGAGAAGAGAAGAGAAGAGAAGAGAAGAGAAGAGAAGAGAAGAGAAGAGAAGAGAAGAGAGAGAAAGAAAGGAAAATAAAAGAAATGGAAAGTGAGTTTTGAATCATAATTTTTATATAGATTTATAGCTTAAACACATGTAATTACAGCACAGGATCTCTAAGCTTCCATTAGAGTCAAGTGAGATATACTAGCATGGAAAGTTTTTCTTCTGCAAATTGCTGAGGCAATATGAGTTAAATTTGTTTGTTATTTCCAACTGAAGAAGGTGTGCAAACACTGATTACCCTACCTTTGATCTCTTAAACATGTTGCAAAAATGTTTCAAGCAAAAAGTGGTGTTTTGGGAGTCTTTTCAGTTACAGCTCTGGGAAATGTAGGTTGCATAACAGAAATGTTAATTAGACAGGGGACTACAAAAACTTTTGAAACTCTTTAACTCTTGTCATAGAGTTTACAAGGAACTCTATTATACAAAGAACAGGTTGATTTTAATATTTTATAAATTAAAAAATATTGCAGCAAGCTAACCTTAGGCCCTCATTTCCATAATTTCATAATAATATGAAAGGTTATCTGTGTTACCACTTTACAGTCCATTTCACCTCAGCTCTGCAGGAGCCCTGGAGAGCAAATGTATGTGTCACACACAGCTTTCTGTATCAAAATCAACACACTATCCTTCAGTGTATTCTTCAACTATTATGTTAATTCTATCTTTATTACTAGGTGAATGTAAGCTGTTTCTGGTCACCGTCAAGATATCAACAAATATCAAAAAGTTGCAGAAGCATTAACAAAATACCATGAAAACAGCTAATTAATTATAATGCCTAATTAATGTGTACGTTTTCATCCATAGCAATGGTAGTAATAGGTACCATTATTAGTAGTAATTAGTAGTAATAGCAACAACATTTCAAATAACTGTGAAGAAAAAAAGTAGATTAGATCTATATTCAGTAGAAGAGTTTCAGAAATATGTAAAATTTTACAGGTCTCTTATGATTCACTCATGAAATTATCCAGAAAACCAATGTTTTCATTTGACTAAAAAGTGTCAGTAAGTAATAATTTTGAAGTGGCTTAAACCTAGAAAAAAAAAATGCTGCAAATGGTTATAAGAGATTATTTTTTATTTTAAAGACTATATTTCTTACTCCACCACTTGTTCACAGAATCACTTGTTGAAGTTTCCTGGACTGCAGCAGTCAAG
This sequence comes from Aythya fuligula, assembly GCF_009819795.1. Taxonomy (NCBI): domain Eukaryota; kingdom Metazoa; phylum Chordata; class Aves; order Anseriformes; family Anatidae; genus Aythya; species Aythya fuligula. The sequence goes on along the minus strand of NC_045559.1, from coordinate 166,984,640 downwards.
AATATGGTCATGATGAAGAAAGGGTGAATTTTCTTAAAGCAGAGTGGAAAGTTACATTTTATTGAGGCTTTACTGAGTACCAAGTATACACTGCTAGGAAATATGCATTCTTTTAACTAACATATTAATATATATCATTAGAAGAAAAAAATATTACAATTTATAGACTGTGAAAACTAAAAATTAAATTAAAAAAATGTCTTCAATTGACGTCACTGTGGTGGTTCAGGTATAAGTATTAGGTAACTTTTCATATGTCAGTCACATATAACATTTACATTCATAAACCTAAAACTACCTATACTTTTTACTTTTTTTATTATTATTTATTTATTTATCTGAACTAGATAGGAAATTTAGTCCTGTCTGAGAGAGAAAAGGTAGCACTGGGAAAATTTTCAGGCAGTCATATCCTTTCTCAGAAGGATTATTTATATATTCAAACAAAACAAAAACAAACAGCAAAAAACAGTTTTGCTTTGTGATTATAACATTCAGATGATTATATAGTCTTCTAAAGAATGATAAATGAAACTACATCTTCCTGGTAGTGAGGCATGAATCCCAACTATCTGGCTTCAATTTACAGAGAGAACAAATTGTTACTGAATTTGTAAAGTAAAATTAAAAATTTTCTAGGAACATAAAAGCTTTAACATTACAGCATATTTTGTGCCCTACATTTCAATGACCTTTCTGGAATTTCCTTTGGAGATTACAGCTGCAATTATTGACATGTCTGCCAAAGGATTTTTTAAGTGCCTGTGGCAAGTAATTTCCAAGAGACAATATTTCCATGTAGGCAGTAATCTCATCATCAGTTGGCTTATTTCAACTTTTTATTATTATTTTTTATTATTATTCCTAAAATTTTCAAATTTAAGTGAGATCTCTCCTTGAGGGTACTCACTCTCTTCCTATTAAATTGTGTGTGCCAGAAAACCTGAATCCTATGAGAAACAGGGCACTATTTAAGAACTCTAGTACAGCTTTTTATTTCTTATCCTGTCTTTGTTCCTTTTTAAAACATAGAGTACATTCTGGGGTGCCTTGAGGCTGTGATCAGAATCCTTCCACTGTTGTCACCAGGACTGCAAAAGAGAAACCTTCATTTTGCATACTAATTATACTATCTACTTTGTGATTTAGTTTCTACTTATTACTGACCACTTTTCTATTTTGTTCCATAGTATGAAATACACTTATTCCTTACAGTATAAAAAGCTGTACCTCACAATATGTAATCAATATAATGAGTGGAAATTTAAGCTTGTTTAGGTAATTTGTTTACACCATCATACTTTATGATAACTTATCTCCTTAGATATTGGTACATATAAGGAAACAATCATGAAACCAAAAGGGTATATCACAGGCTAGGTAAGGAACAGTACCACCTTCCTTTTTTTCTGCTGTAAATGTTGCTCCTTCTTTCAAAAGTCTGAAGTGTCCATTTGTGAGATAAATCCTTGAAATGCTGAAGGAAGTGTGAAACAGAATATTCTATTAAATGTCATACTGCAAGTAATGGACTAAAGTGACTTTTCCAGCTTCCAAGGACAATTTACACATTATGAGAAATCTGTAGAACAGTTTACAACCTGTAGAAAGTTACTTAAGACTATTTTATTTATCTGTTAAGAAATCTTAAAATATATCTTCTTTTGGGATAATTCTCATCAATATAACAAGAATTACTGATGAGGTTAATTTACCGAATTTGCCCACTGATAATTGTTCATATTATACTGAAACTTTTACTGTAGTATTCAGATCCTACAAAGTAGATGTCTAAGAATATATGTGTAAACAATGTCTAAACTGTCTTTATGGTTTTATGAAAAAAAATAAACAACACAGTCATTAGCATTTAGAGAGCTATTCAGCTTTGTGTGAAGTACAGAGACTTTTCCTGGCTACATAGCTCTCAAGACTTCACTAAGACCAGGTAACAAAGCATATTAAATATATTCTTTATAGCAAATTAACTCAACTTGAAGGTTTTTTTTTTGTGTTGTTGTTGTTGTTGTTGTTGTTTGTTTTTGTTTTTGTTTTTGTTTGTTTTTTTTTTCCTCAGGATAGGCTTGTAATGTTTGCTTTCTGTATGTGTTTCCTACTTATCTAGTATTTGTAAACAGATTAAGAACTGATTTATATAACTTCTCTTAATAATATAATGAAATCCCACCCATTGTTTGCCTGAGAAGCTTTAGAATAAAGCACCTTAGAGAAAATGGAATAAATATAATAAAAATATACATTCAAATGATGTTGCTATCAAAGTCTCTTGTTACTATTTACATGTTCTCAGAAAATATATTCTAAATAGCAGTATCCTGTGGGGCAAACATCGTGTCATTTGATATTTGTATTATTATTTTGAAAAAAAGCTTTTGATCTCTTCTTATAAGAAATCTGTTTCAACTCAAAGTACACAAGCAGTTTGATACATTATAACTATACAAACTATAAATATACAATTTGACATATTGTAATTTAAAATATACAATTTTAATTAATTATTCTCAATTCTTATGGCTTCAGAAGGAAAGAAAGATAGATCAATTTTCAAGAAATTTGAAAGGTAATGTTTAGGATAGTGCATACTAGATAGTAATACTGTGTGATCATATTGATTCAGGAAATAGTCACTTTTGCTGTTTTAGGAATGAAAATAACCTACTGTAAACATCCAGCCAGACCTCTATTACCTCCTGTGTGAATGTTGTCCTTCTTCAGGATGTTGATGGATGAGTCTCAGTTGGAACACTTCAATACCTGTTTGAAATATACTTTCTTGGAACATATTATAGTCTCTTTCTAAGCCATAAGTACTTAGTACTCTGTGAAAAGTGAATACATCTTTCCAACTGCTATTTGGCTCTGATATGAAGAAATTACTGTCAAGGTTAATTATCCCATTCAAAACCAGTTCTCACCTGAAGGCTTTCCAAAATGTTTTCAAAGTACCAGAGAAATTAGCTTGCCAGACAAAGGTGTGTGATATGCATACAGATGTGTGAGTATAGAATTCATCATGTACTTAGGTTCCTAAATTTTGAATGTAAAAAACTTAAGAAACATTTTTATTTGCAGTTACCTGTGAAAGCCTAATAATGATGTGAAACTGGTGTTAGGAGATAAGAAGTTATAAGAAAAACATCTCTGTAAACATTCTACTAAACTCAAAATGATGATCACCTTTGTGCAGTCATTATCTTTTGCTATATTTGCTGTACTTGTCTTTTACTTGTCAGTTGGCTAGTATATTTCTTGGCTCCATCTGCTAACAGGTTCTAATTTAATAGTTTCAGAATTATATTAAAATTCAGAGAAGTATACAATCAAATTCTCATGGTACATGAAAATGAAGAGAAACCATGGTATGTTTTACCAAAAAAAAAAAAAAAGTTTTTTCTTTTTTTAAGATTACAAAGTTAACATACAACTCTTTTTGAAGCAGATTATTGGAATAAACCTTTGAACTATAGTGTGTTGCTATTATAAAGCAACGTAACTTTGATTTTTCCCCGTTCCTGTTGTAAAGAGCATTTCTAACTTTGTAATTACATTTCCGCTACAACATTCCTTTACTTGAAATGCCAAAATAAAATTTCAAATTGCAATAAATTGTAAAAATTTATAATATATGTTGTATGTGATAGTTCTAAAGTCATCTTCTATTTTTAACTGTCATCAGTTAGGTTATAGGAAGACTGAGGAAAAAATGAAAATGTATTAAAGATCAGCCTACTGAAAAGGACAATGTGGTATAAATGTTTAAACTTACAAATGTGGACTGAACATTGTATGAGCATCAGGGTGGAAGGGAATTGCACTGAGCATGGTATAAATACATGGGTGCTGATGTACACAAATGCATCAACAGTTCTGAATCACATTCACAATTCAGACAAATAGGATGCAAAGTAGTATGAGCGCAGCAGCACAGACAATTGTAAATTCTGAAGTTAATTATGTGGAAGCCTATAAGCTCTAATGAGTTGTATTTTCTCAAATACTATATTCTCCAATTCTAAATTTCTCCAATGCTAAATTCTTTCATTGCTTCATTACTTACTGACCTCACAAACCACAGCTCTTCCTTTGTCACTTTCAATAATTAAATTGGTGTAGCTATTCCTTCCCAGTGCCTATGTCCAGATAATTCTGAGAACAATAAATCACTAGCTAGACTTTCAAAACTTTATCTGAGAATAACTGAGGCATTAAAAACAAACAAACAAAACAAGCAAACAAAAAACACACAAACAAAAAAACAACACTTCACTTGATCAACTTACAAACTGGTGATTTTTCAACTGATGTTGCAACAGAATTTTACCGATTGTGAAGTAAAACCTAAATAAATGTTTTAACTCTTCAGGATTTAACTCTTCAGGATTTAACTCTTCAGGATTTAACTCTTCAGGGTAGCATGTCAGCTTTTTTTTTTTTTTTTTTTTCTGAGCAAGACATCATATACTCTGGCAGGGGGGTTGGACTAGATGATTTCAAGGATCTTTCTAATCCTTAACATTCAGCGATTGTGTGATTCTGTGTATGGAATATTCCTTTGGTCAACTGAGGTCAGCTCTCCTGGCTGTGTCCTCACCCAGCCTCATGAAAACACCAACCAGCAGAGTAGTGTAAGAAACAAAGACCGTGACTCTGTTTAAGGACTGCTCAGGAACAACTAAAGCATTGTTGTGTTATCAACAATGCCCTAGTCACAACTTCAAATCACCACGTGACCACATATAGAATATAAATAAAATTCAAGACAAAACTAATACCAAAAACAAACTTCTGAGATGTTTCCCTCTTATTCCAATTTTTTATTCAAGGAAAAAATGAATTCCTGATACTATGTTCCCTAAAATGTCTTCTTTGGAGAATAATTTCTGATATTTTCTACAAAAACATTAACATTTTTTAAAATTAAACATTTAACATTTTTTAAACATTTTTTAATGTTTAAAAATGTTAAAATTTTTAAACACTTTTTAATGTTTAATGGCCTTAAATATTTTTTAAATGCATTTATTAATTTATTTTAGACATTTTCAGGATTGGAGCCCATAGGAAATTCTGACAAATGTACAATTAACATAAGAATCCCCGTTGAATTTTATGAGTTGTATGAATTATATGAATTTTATGAATTTTATGACCTCAAGAATGAATGTCCAGAAAGAAAGAACAGAAATACTAGGGTATTGCAAAATTTTATTTCAACATTGCAGTGAAGTTTCTGTGTACAGTGTTTGAATATGCAAAACTATGAACTATTTATATGTATACCATTGAGTTTAAGGCAAAATAATTAAATAAATAATCCTTAGAGTGGAAAGTAAATATGAAAGATTTTATTCTTAACTGTCTCCTCTGATTTAGCGATAACAAAAATCTGATTCTTTTGCATCTTTAGCCAGCCTTTTACATTCTGTGTTTCTATTTAAATTAAAACTATACAACTGAACATTTATTCTTAGCAAACTGCAAGTTCAAAGTACGGAAATTATATACATAACCTTCACAATACTTTTCCAGGTGGTGCACTACTGTAATTTTGCGGATGTAAAAAGACTGAACTGTTAGGAATGAATTTTATGTCTGTTAACAAACAAACAAACAAAAGACCAAAACCTGTTCTTATGGATATTTTGGTAATACAAATACTGGATATTCAGTAATGGATGAACTTTGGAAGAAAGAGTGCATAGCTCCAGATTTGCAGGTTTTTTGTGACTTTCCACATCTCTTCAGATATCTTCCAGAGTCCACTTTTTGTTATTGTTTTTGTTGCTGTTTATTTTCTTCTGAAAATCATGAACCAATGAGAGAAAAAAAAAAAAAATCTTTATAAGGCCATTTAGAATCACAGAATCATAGAATACTTCAAGTTGGAAGGAACCCATAAGGATCATTGAGTCCAACACCTGGCTTCACACAGGTCTACCCGAAAATTCAGACCATATGACAAAGAGTACAATTTATTTTGAATTATTGTTTTTACAGATAATTAATATAAGCTGGAAACACAACCAAATGCTGCACTAAAGAACTAATGCTACCTCCTATTAGACCTATATAGTAATGTACATAATATATTATATGATACTAATTCAATCCTGGAAAATAACTGTTACTCATCTGCATTTTATCTAATGTCTGCTGCCCTATTAATTTTCCCATATTCATCTTTCTTAATATTTGCTTTGCTGTTTACCCATATTACTGTTATTGGAGATTAAGGACAATCTTGCAAAAATCTTCATTATTCAATATTTTTATTCTCCGTTGAACATTTTCAGTTTATTAGTCATGGGGAATGGAAATGTACACATAAACAGTGAGTATTGAATTGCAAAGAGGGCTTTTGTTATTATTGCATATATGGAAAAATATTTACAGATATTATTCAGTGAATATTTAGTCTTGTGCAAATTGGTTCATTTGCAGATATTTCAGGAAAGTGAAAGGAAGAATAAAATTTATTTAGAGTCAGCCTGCTGTATTTCTCTGTGCCTCCTGCAAGATGACTTCAGTTCACACCAAATGCAGTTTAAAGGATCATAGCCTTAGGGTGTAACTAGAAGACATGCAATTGGAGTCCTGTCTGCAGGATCATTATTTATGGATGATGATGTGTGAGGAATAAAGAATGCAGAGTGACTGTAAAATCCTAGAGAACAAATAGGAAAAAATATATTCTTGTTTTTCAACTCAGAAAGTTATAACATAAAGTTACTAATAAGAGAATCAAATGCATTTGCATATTAAAATAAAACAAAACATTATTTTTCTTTTCAAGATTAAGGATAGTTTAGGCTTAATGTTCCTTTTAAATTAAATTTACATTATTCTAACTGCAAATGTTGATGATGATTCTCCAGAATCCAAGAAAAAAAATGCAACTTAGTATATTATAATTTAATATGTTCCATTTTACCAAGTAGTGACAATATGAATTTAAAATTTAAAAGGTATTAAATTGACTGTTATTGTTGTGGTGGTTTTACTCAGGTGGGCAGCCGAGCTCCACCACAACCACTCTCTCACTCCCCCTATCCTCAAAGAGGTTTGAGATGAGAAAGGTTTAATTAAAGTGAAATGGAATGGTGAGAAGAAAAGAAACAAAAGAAACAATAAGTCTGCACAGAAGCACAGAGAGAGGGGAAAAAAAATAAAAATTCTCTACTTCCCATCAACAAGCGATGTTCGGCCACGTCCTGGGAAGCAGGGCCTCAAAATGCATAGTGGTTGTTCAGGAGGAACAGTCCACTCCCTCATGAGAGCCCCCCTTTTTATTGCTGAGTGTGACACCAGGTGTTATGGAATATCCCTTTGGTTGGTTTAGGTCAGCTGCCCTGGCAATGTTCCTTCCCCATCACTTGCCCACCCCCAGCCTGCTGGCTCTTGGGGGCTTGGAAGGAGTCCTGATGCTGTGCCAACACTGTGCAGCAATAGACACAACACTTGAGTGATATCAGTGCTGTTCCAGCTACGAGTGCAGAGCACAGCACTGTGTGGGCTGCTGCAGGGAAAAGGTGTACTCCAGCTCAGACGGACCCAACACAGTTGTCTAATCTCTTAGCAAATAAGTAAGTATTCTAAGCATTCATACCAAATTTTAATAACATTAATTAGAATCTTAAGATTTATTTATACAGCTTCTCATCATCTCATCTCAAAATAAACTCCTGGTGGGAAATATAAGACCATACGGAACAGTATATTTGTATATGTATATATAATTTATATTTATATTTATATTAATTTTGTTTTTAAAATAAAGGTTTCTTTAAACTTGTAATTTATACATTTAGATTAATAAAATTAGAACCATCTAATGTAAAAATTTCCCTTCAAACACAACAGAATATTTAAATAAATATTATATACATTTTAGTAAATAATATTTTAATTTGCTTTAAAACATAAGCTCACTACAAATAGAGATATAATAACAAATCTAAAATGCCAACAGTTCTTGGCATGTAGCCACGTTCTGAAGAAGCAACAAGTTTGAGTGAACATACCTCTAAACCTTGGAGAACATACAAAAGAAAATCTTTTAAGAAAATGTGAAAATACCAGGAAAATACCAGGTAAAAAAATAATATATATATATATATATATATATATATGCCAAAGATGTCAAAAAATAAAGCCAAAATAAAAATATTCATAAATATACCTCAGTAATGTCTGAGTATTTTTAATTTCAGTGTTTGTGGTTTGTTTGTTTGTTTTTAATTTAATTTCAATTTTTTAAATATTCCTATGATTATAGTTACATTCATTTTCCTTGAATATCTCCATTCTGTTAAATAATTAATTCAGTATCAGACCTGGATCGTGGTTTTAAAATCATGTACGCTGTATTAATCATAATTCATTGTCACATATCAATGTAAAAGTTGCCAACAACCCCCCCCCCCCCCCCGAAATTCATAAATTTAGTTCAATGAGGAAAATGGTCCAGGGATACTCCGATAAACAATGAAAACAAGAATGCACCTGTCTTCTGTGTAACACTCTCTAACATTATCTCAGTAATATTTTCACCTGCAAAATATGACTTTATTCTTTAAACCATGTTTTATAAGTTCCAGTTTCATGGAAGGAAGGAAGGAAGGAAGGAAGGAAGGAAGGAAGGAAGGAAGGAAGGAAGGAAGGAAGGAAGGAAGGAAGGAAGGAAGGAAGGAAGGAAGGAAGGGAGGGAGGGAGGGAAGGAGGGAGGGAGGAGGGAAGGAAGGAAGGAAGGAAGGAAGGAAGGAAGGAAGGAAGGAAGGAAGGAAGGAAGGAAGGAAGGAAGGAAGGAAGGAAGGAAGGAAGGAAGGAAGGAAGGAAGGAAGGAAGGAAGGAAGGAAGGAAGGGAGGGAGGAGGGAAGGAAGGAAGGAAGGAAGGAAGGAAGGAAGGAAGGAAGGAAGGAAGGAAGGAAGGAAGGAAGGAAGGAAGGAAGGAAGGAAGGAAGGAAGGAAGGAAGGAAGGAAGGAAGGAAGGAAGGAAGGAAGGAAGGAAGGAAGGAAGGAAGAAACTCTTAGGTGAACTGCAGAGATTTGAATTGCACTTCGATTGTTTTAACTATTACTGTGTTCCATTTTGCATTCACAGTCAGCTGATAGTTGATATTTGGTAGAACGTGAGTTACTTTTCCTGACTTTGGAACTAGGAATCACTTTCCAGAATGAAACATTAATCATTACCAATGTAGACACTTAGAACAGAAATTATATATATATAAAATAAACTTTGAGTAACAGAACACTGTTTTCTGCAAAGATGTCAAAAAATATAGTTAATTTCTTTAGAAAATTTTTAGTCACAGAGTACTGTCTCACAGACAACCGTGTGATCTTTCTCTGTGCTAGCAGCTGAAACACACTGCACACAAGTCAGAGAGGTGTTTTAAATATGAACAATTTATGATACAATGAACAGAAAAAAAAATAGACTTAAGAGGTTCATAGTTTACTATAAGTGGAGACAGCATAGAAGATATAATACATGTAGGCTACTCTTACAGTATCAGGGGTAATAAAAACAATTTTGTAAGAATACTCACTGACATTTTTTAAAGCCTAAAAAACTAGTCCCATTATAATCAGTGTAAGTGTCCTTTATCTAACCAAATGTAGACAGCTACCTTGTTGTTATAGATAACTATATGATTACCTAGAATACTCAGATGCATTGAGGTAACTCATACTCTGATGTCCATAATGTGTACATATCTAAAATTAGATGAATCCTCTCCATTAGACCTATTTTGTCTGCTTATAGTGGAACACACTGGAGGAACAGCCTCCTAAATAATTTTCTTCATGTTTAAAAGAAAAGAGATTTAAATTTTAATTTGATTTAAATGTCTTCAGTATCTGAAGACGTCTTCATAATAGCTGATAAGGTGCTATGTTTTGGATCTGTGACCATGAAGTGTTGATATTTTAGTTGTTCCAGAGCCGTGCTTACATGGAGTGAAAACCTTTTCTGCTTCTCATGCTGGCCTGCCAGTGAGTTTGAGAGGAGACAAAGTCAGGACAGCTGACCCTAACTGACAAAAGGGGTTCCATACCAGGTGATGTCATGTCTAGATGTAAAAGCAGGGGGAGAGCTGTGTGCTTTTGGAGTTAGGCCATTTGTTTTCCCAAGTAAACATTACACACGATGGAGCCCTGCTTTCTTGGAAATGGCTAAACATCTGGCAGCTAATGGGAAGTAATGATTTTTTTCCTTTGCTTTCGACTCTTTGTTTTACCTAGTAAAGTGTCTTTATTTAAACCCACAAGTTTTGTCACTTTTGCCTTTCTAGCTCTCTTTCCTCTTCCTCTGTGGGAAAGTGAGAGAGCAGGCATGTGGTGCTTAGCTGTCTATGGGATTATGCCACAAAAGGATTCAATTATTCTCTACTGCATATCTATTTGCTAACCTTGTATTTTTTTTTTTGTTTGTTTGTTTGTTCCATTTTCCTAAAAACTCTGTGCATCAATATTCCAGATGTATATCTGAAGTGAAATAGCAAAATTCTTCATTCACAGAATCACAGAATTTCTGGGTTGGAAGAGACCTCAAGATCATCGAGTCCAACCTCTGACCTAACCCTAACAGTCCCCACTAAACCATATCCCTCAGCTCTACATCTAAATGTCTTTTAAAGACTTCCAGGGATGGTGACTCCACCACTTACCTGGGCAGCCTGTTCCAATGCCTACCAACCCTTTCAGTAAAGAAGTTCTTCCTAACATCTAACCTAAAACTCCCCTGGTGCAACTTAAGCCCATTCCCCCTTGTCCTGTCACCAGGCACGTGGGAGAACAGGCCAACCCCCACCTCACTACAGCCTCCTTTAAGGTATCTGTAAAGAGCGATAAGGTCGCCCCTGAGCCTCCTTTTCTCCAGGCTGAACAAGCCCAGATCCCTCAGCTGCTCCTCGTAGGACTTGTTCTCCAGGCCCCTCACCAGCTTTGTCGCCCTTCTCTGCACCCGCTCAAGCACCTCCATGTCCTTCTTGTAGCGAGGGACCCAAAACTGAACACAGTACTCGAGGTGCGGCCTCACCAGAGCCAAGTACAGGGGGACGATCACTTCCCTAGCCCTGCTGGTCACACTGTTTCTGATACAAGCCAGGATGCCGTTGGCCTTCTTGGCCACCTGAGCACACTGCTGGCTCATATTCAGCCGACTATCCACCATCACTCCCAGGTCCTTCTCTGCCTGGCAGCTCTCCAACCACTCATCTCCCAGCCTGTAGCTCTGCTTGGGGTTATTGTGCCCCAGGTGCAGGACCCAGCACTTGGCCTTGTTGAATTTCATGCAGTTGACCTCAGCCCATCGGTGCAGCCTATCCAGATCCTCCTGCAGAGCTTTCCTACCCTCAAGCAGTTCGACACATGCGCATAGCTTGGTGTCATCTGCAAACTTACTGAGGGTGCACTCAATGCCCTCGTCCAGATCATCGATGAAGATATTAAAGAGTACCGGCCCCAGCACCGCACCCAAGTCAGGGGAATAGGAATTCCATTCCTATTTTATAAGTACATCCCCATTGTACATATTCTCCATATTTTTTTCAGTGTAATGCTTCCAATGAATGACCAAGAGACAAAATTTAAATGAGGATTAGACTTATTCTGTAATAACAGTGTTGAATATAGCTCCTATGTCATTAATTAATTCTAAATAAAGAAGAATGTTGGATGTATGTCAGTTCACAAATATGTTCAGTAGAGGGTTGAATATTTCTTGAGGTTAAGCTGACATTGGAAAAATATAAAAAGTAGAATTTTTCTTTCAGATTTATATTGTTTTAGTACTTGTTTAATCTATCAAATATAAATAAACAAAGGATATTGTGAAATGTGTTCATCTGATTCGTGTCAATATGGAACAATGCTAGGGCCGCATGGTATGATGAATGTGACCTTCTGTCTTACATACTCTTGTACAACCACAAGCCTAAGAAAAACAGAGTGGTTAATGTATATAGTTCCTGTATCTTGCAAATGAATGTTTTAACAATTCGTGTCAATAAAGAGCTTGAAGGGAAATGTATTTGTAGGCTTTTCCTTGAAGTCTCTGATATCTGGGGGAGTTCAGAATAACTGCTGACTATTATGACTATTGCATGGGACACTATGCAAGTCTCTGATATCTGGCCAGGAGATTAAGGAGAAGGGGGAAACTGAAGAACGACTAAAAGACAAAGCTTGCAGGGGATGCTGCACAAGTCTCTGACATACAGCCAAGTTGGACAAAGGAGGACAAGAGGGAGGAAGACTATGAGCCTTCAGCATGAGACCCCCAGAAGGACCACTGGAGACAGATATGCATGCTCCAGTAGGAGGGTTTGGATTCCGGAAACTAATTATAATAACCCTGGTTGTTTTTTTAGAAGTACTAATGAATATGTATCAGCCTAGGAGCATAAAAATCAGCTGCTTGAAGTAACTGGTGTGTGTCTTGGTGGAGCAGAGATTCCCGGCACACCCAGCACTGTTTACTTACCTCTATTCATTTAGTAAATTGTAAACTTTGACTGTAACCCTATTTGGGACTTAGCCATTTATTACAATATGAAGTTAAAATTAAAACCTCCACATAGCTAGAATTTGAAAAGAGCTTGACTTGAACTAAAAGATAGTAGAATGTTCAGGAAAGGGGAAAAATATCTTGATAAATATGAGTAGATAGTCCGCATTTCAAAAGGATACATGTGATATTTCATTTATGGAACTAACTGAGAAAAAAAATCAAGAAAAAGCAGGCTTCAAAGAAGAGTAATAGAAGACTGCTGAAAATAAACACTAAGCAGTAAGATAGACAAAGATTAAACTTAAGATGTACCTAACATTTCCTTCCATAAAGATGTGTGGGTGATAATATGCAACCACAAGAAGAATGAAGAAGATTTTTTCTTAATTCCTTCAGAGTTGAATGCCAAGAGTAAAACCCTTACCTGAATGCCAAGAGTAAAACCCTTACCTTCCTGAGTATGAGTTTTAAAATGCTTTTTAAAAGTTCTATTTTAAAAGAGAGGAAAATAAACTACTTGAATATAGGAAAACAGATGAAACAGCTGTTTGTTTTGAGGTAAGAAACTACACAGAATAATATGGTATTCCATATTATTTGCAATTTAAAAATTATAAAAATAAATAGGTTATCCTGTTAGGTTATCCTAAGAAACACAAAGAGAAAGAAAAACAAAGAGAAAGAAAAACAAAGTGAATCAGACACAGTGGCAGTTTCTGTTTGTAGTCATCTCAAATGCATGTGCCATGATGATAATGTGGTTATCAGATAACATAATGAGTATTAGTCTATGGCCTCAAGCCTTAAGAGGAGTAGAATTGCTCAGGAGAGTGGTTTACTTCTAATCGGGCATCCTGATTAGTCAGAGTTTTTATGGGAAATGAAGATAACTTTACAAATCCATTGATAAGTAAGGAAAAAGTCTGAACTGGCAAGAACTCTTTCTTCTGTAGTCAGAATATGTCTAGGTTTGAATTCTTGGGTAAGGAAATGGTAAGGAAATCTTCTTCTTTTTCTGGTAGAAAAAGAAGAAAATAAAATGGAGATGTGTCTGGGTGATGCTTAGCAAAAGGGAGAGTGAGAAGAAGGAGATAGAGGTCTTACCTAAGGCATCCTCTAAGTGCATAAACATAAAATCCTTTAAGTTTTCTCTCCCTGATGTTTCTCTCAATGAAGAAACACCTTTAATTTGAAAAGTAGGCTCTGAGTAGCACCTACAACTTGAAAGCTGTGGGCATTTCTAAAATGTTCAACTCAAACAAACAAACAAAAAAAGGTACATGAGAAAGAAAGACTCAGTGGGTGGCAAATATTTGTATATATATATTTTTATATACGTATATATATACATACGTATACATATACATATATACGTATATGTATAATAAATATATGTGTATAATATATATAATAGATATAATATATTATCATTACATTATATATAATATGTATATAATATATATCATATTATATTATATTATATTAACATATAATATAATATAACAATATAATATATAATATACAATATACAATATACAATATATATTATATAATATATAATATATAATAATAATATATGATATATGATATATGATATATGATATATAATATATAATATATAATATATAATATATAATATATAATATATAATATATAATATATATATATATTGCGCATATATACTTATATATGTATATATATGCAATACATTAATTGCATATATTTATCAAAGGGAACTTCTTCCAAGTGACAAACAACTGAAAAAGCAATGATGCTTCAAACTTCTTAAGAAATAGATTTGAAGAATATTGGGAATTACAAAGACATGACTAAAGATTGACTTTAGAGCTTGTTACAAGACAAAATCTAAGGTCTTGCCTGAAATGAAACTCTTAGGAGAAAGGCTGAAGATAAATTAAATATAGTGATTCTTCACCACTAGATGGAAGACCAATAGAAGTTCTTGATTAATCATATAATCATGGAATAACTAAAGTTTCAAGGGACTCCTGGAGATCTTCTAGTCCAAGACTGCAGTTGAAGCAGCTGCTATTATATCAGATTACCCAAGGATTTGTGTAATCAGGTTTTGATTTTCTCTAAGAGTGGAAATTCTGCCAACAATGTCACCTGTTTTTTTTTGTCAATCCTCATGATAAAATAAACAAACAAACAAATAAATAAATAGATAAGCAAATATTTTTTTATTTACCTCATTGCAATTTTTCATGTTCCAATTGTATTAATTTCTTTTTTGTCCTGCTGTTGTGCATCTCACAGTAAAGTCCGTCTCTGTGATATCTATACTTGTCCATGGAGGAAGTAAGATCTCTCCTTATCTTTCTTTTTAAAGCCGAACAAACCCAGTTTTCCCAATCTCAAAAGGCTCTCTACTGCAGGTATCTGCAGTATTGTTGCTTTCAGAGATGAAATACAATTAGATAGATTTTCTTTGAACAAGTATGGACATTAATGCTGTTTTATTAACAGCATTAAGCTATCAGTTTTACAAGATAAAACTCTGAGAACTGGCAACTGGTATTGGAAAAAAAAAAATAAAAAAATGATGAGAAGTTGAAAGCAAATACGCAAGTTGGTCACAGAGTGATAATTAATAATTTTTCATTTGCTCATGCTTTGCCTCCAAAAATCTACATGTGATAGTAATGTATCCTTTACTTTGCTCATAAATAATATTTTACATTCAAACATAATGTCAGTTGTTTTGTATAGTTTTTGTTTCCTTGTATTTTTTCTTGTTAATATTTCATTTTAAACATTTTGAATTTCACAGGTTTTCATTAAAACCAATTAAATGTTCTATTCTCACAAAATTTTTATTGCTAATCTTTATTTAAATTTTTTCAGTTTCCTCTTTGGCCACTTTCACAATAAAATGTCAGGCTTGTTTAGGAGTTTTTTTTTTTTTTTTAAATTTTTTTTTTCTCTCTTCTACCACTCACTTTTCAAAAATCTCAAGTTTAGGGTAAAATCCAAATAAAAACAACAATGAAACTACTATTTTTTTAACTTTAATTTAACTTTAATTTTAACTTTAATTTAAGAAAATTTGTTAGTAATGAAAAGAAAAAAAATCAAAGCATTCGTATTCAGTAAAGGAACAAAAAAATGAGAGAATAAGAAAAATTTAAGTAAGATAATTTTAAATTTCAAACATTTTGAGAAAATTAAAAAAATATATATTTCTGCTATATTCTCTATATATTTATAGAGAATATATATATTCTATATATATATTCTCTATAAATATATATATATAAATATATATATAAAATATATATATAAATATATATATAAAAATATATAGAATATATATATAGAGAGAGAGAATATATATATTCTCTCTCTCTCTCTCTTTCTATATATATATATAATATATATATAATATATATTTAAATATTTATAGAGAATATATATATTCTCTCTATATATTTATAGAGAATATTTTTTCTTGATAAACTTGCCACTTATATCTTTGAGATA
Source organism: Aythya fuligula (assembly GCF_009819795.1). Lineage (NCBI taxonomy): Eukaryota > Metazoa > Chordata > Aves > Anseriformes > Anatidae > Aythya > Aythya fuligula. The sequence goes on along the minus strand of NC_045559.1, from coordinate 166,968,595 downwards.
TATAGAAACCTCAATACCCAGTAGAATACTTCACTTTTTGAGATAAATACTACATTTTTAAAAATGAATCAGTTGAGCTATTGAGTTTGGGACTTGCCAAGGAATAACAGCATAATCACCACTATGAAACTACTAGCATCAAACAACATTTTCAGCTAGCAATATTTTCTATAAATCTTGACAAAATAAATTTTCAATAAATCTTGACAAAAATATAAGGAAAGAAAATGATGGTATTTTGCTCTGTGCAGGTCTAAAGAAATTCCTTTATGTTATGGTAACAATTTCTTAATCATGTTGTTCTAGCTTTCAGCTTGTCTTTTAAATCACTATTATACACAAAGTGAGCTGGTTCTGTCTACAGCTGGTCAGAAGCTACAGAAATAAAAAGAATGGAACAACATGATATTTAACAATTCCCCCAGGCTTTAACTTTAAGCCATAAATGGTCTTGGACTCAAAAATTCCATTAATTTTATTGCTTTCTAAGTTGACAGGCCATTCGTTAAAAACCAGGAAAAAAAATATTATTAATTATAAAAATAACACATGACAGGGATGAAAGGGTTTTGAGGCATTGGAACAGGCTGCCCGGGGAAGTGGTGGAGTCACCATCCCTGGAAGTCTTCAAAAGACGTTTAGATGTAGAGCTTAGGGATATGGTTTAGTGGGGATTGCTAGCGTTAAGTCAGAGGTTGGACTCGATGATCTTGAGGTCTCTTCCAACCTAGAAATTCTGTGTGTGTGATATTCTGTGTGTGAAATTCAAAATTGATACACCTTCTCAGAATCCCACAGAGGTACACTCCCTCAGGGAAAGCATTTTCTTTTATTCTAAGCTAATGTTGGTTTGCTCATGAATACCAGATTCTGTTTTCTATTTGAATCTAATATTTCTACGTGTCTGATACAGCAATGAAAGTAAACAGTATGCCTACTTCACTCAGAAGGAATTATTCAGAGTTTCTTCTTGTCTTGGTAAGGATCTCAGCAGGTTTTGTTTTCTGTGTATGTATCTATATTCACCCATGAAAATGAACCAGAATATATTGCACATAAAGTTGCACAGAAAGTTTTTTGTTTGTTTTGTTTTGGTAATGTATTAGAATAAAATCAATAACAGGTGAAGACAAATATGTAGGTGAATGTAGGTGAAATGTAGGTGAAGACAAATAAAAAAGTACCTGTCAACTGCTTCTGGAATGCAGCTTATCAGAAATATGGATATTAAAGATGATTAACTTTCGCTAAAACTAACTGTCACTGTTTTGTTGTTGTTGTTTTGTTTTGTTTACTTTTGTCAATATAGTCAAATACATTATATTTGACTATATATATATCCAATATATTCAGAAATTCATGTATTTGTGTACTCAAGGTGAAGGAACAATATATACGCAGAAGAAGATTTTAATGTATTTTCAAATTTTTTCCCCACTAACATATTTCTTTCGTGTTCAAGATGTTGATTTTAGATCACAACTTGATGGAGAAATACCTTTAATAGTGCTATGAGATCAGATGCTGGATCCAAATAACATTCCTTATTGGAAGGAGTCACTGTTGTTACAACAGTGAACAGCCTAATTCAAATTTTGCTTAATCACAGTAATCATGGACAGGAGAGAGAAGAAAACAAATGAAAAAAAAAAAGGGAAAAAAAAAAAAAAAGGAGAGAGAGAAAATGAAAAAGTAGAAATAAACCATGAGAATATTATTAGGTGTTTTATAAGCTCACTGGGCTTATACGCTTTCAGCTACAGTAAGCTAAGTCAGGAAAAAAATATGCTGAAGTCAACAGCTACATACATAAGAAAATTGTATAAGGGCCACTGTGTCTGCAGACACAATTCTGTGCATTCAATATCTGTTTGTTTTCTGAGCAGAGGAACCCTACTGTGTTTCTATTCCAAAAAAACATTCTGTAAGTGCTTCAAAATAACAAAAACAACAACATAAATTCCCAAGTCTTTTGAAGCTGTCTTCAGACAGCTGAAAGCAACATGGTGCAGGAATGCTACTGTCCTTGTTTTTGTTTGTTTGTTTGTTTGTTTTGTTTTGTTTGTTTCTTTTTTCTTTCTTTTTTTTTTTTTTTTTTTTTTTTTTTTTTTTTGTAAAAGAGCACTGTATGACTAGAAAAAAGAGAACAAGATAAATGCACAGAATGGGAATGACGAGTTTTAAAACACATGCAGAAAAAAAAATATATAAAATTATAGCAATATAATTTGGCATTAGGATAGGCAGAAGCAAAGAAATATACAAGCACTGATATTGTATATTGATATATTGTATATTGATATATGTATATTGTATATTGATATATTGAATATAGTAGGTTTAAATATTACATTTTTCTATAGATGCTAGTAATATTTTAAGGTCAGATATTCTACATCAGATTCTTACTACTCCAGACAGTATTTTTGAATTATTCATGTTTTATATTGTAGGATTTGCTAGAAAACAGCTTTCCAATTAAGCAAATCGTCATATATATATACACTAACACAAACATATTGACCTCCTCCATGTTAGGATAGTGAATTAATGTTGAATGACTAGGTGTCAACGCTGGTTTAAATGATTTCTTGACCACAGAGGAATAAAAATGTTACATAAAAACATTCCATCCCATGTCTTTCAACTGACTTTATGGATGATGAAGTTTCTATGTAGATTCACAATTTAGTGTATTTATCTATGCCACAGAGCCCACCAGGTGGGTTTGGTGTGGAGACCCTGTATACCTGTCCCATCTCCCACCTCCACCACACATTATACAACTCTACAAGCCCAGGAAACACACTGGATACCTATGCCTTGCCAAATTTGTCTGAGCAGAGACAAGGTGGGGGAAGCTTGTTCCAAGGAGTGAACAGTCACAGTTTGTTTATTTAGCTTCTTTTTTCCCCTGAACATGAAACCTGTTCCACATGACATGGAGACCTCCTCTCCTCTCATCCTTTACTAGGAAAAACAAACCAAAAAAGAAACAAAGAAGCATTCTTGTGACAGAGATTGTTGGACAACACTCGTGTACAACAATTTGATCACTTAAGCTAGGCATCTAATGATACTATAGATTCTATGTGTTATCCTCTAGCTGACACTTCAGGAAGACTCAGATTCCACAAAGACAGCATCATCACAGTTAGTCATGCAAATGTTGCAGGATGTTGCAGGATGTCTCATCTGGCACCAGAGGTTTATATCGAAAAACTAACTGAAGCCCTTAGAATTCCCCTCTTCTAATCAACCATGAAATAATACAACTTCTTACACTCAAATGCTTTATTCTAGCATTTGAACATCTGTTACAACACAGACAAGATGCTGAGTTCTGGCATTATCTGTTTACAGAATGACTTGTCTTGTATATCACTTTTTTTTCTCATTTTCCTCACTTTTGCAGTGATTTGCCACCTATAGGCTATAGTCTGTTTTGTCATGAAATTCATTTGTGTTAACTGACATTTTTTCCCCCAAGTTATTTTTATACTTGAAGGCAGAGCATGGTGAGGGAAATATTCCTTATGGTATCTTAGGTTCACTCTGAAGAATAAATAAAAAGACCAAAGATCAAATTCATTCTTCATGCCAAAATGTATGATTACTTTGCAGGGCCAATGAACATTTTGGAAGAAGTTTATGGTAATTCTATAAGTATCTTCCAATGATTAAAAAGATAAACAATTCTAGCTAAAAAGTAATTTGAAAGTTAGAATTTTCACACTGTAGCCGTGTACTTTGTATGCTGTAATCTTACAGTTATTAAAGAATAGTCATTAATCAACTAATTTGATTTCTATTTTGTCCAGATTTTTGAGTAGAATTAATCTGCCTGTGATATTCAACTTAAAATATACATATATAATACCTGAACACCTCAGATGAGTCAAGTAAATCCAATTAGAACTTAAAGGTTATTGTATTTAAGTGTTAAGTCTACTTTGTATTGAACATGGTTCAATACAAAAAAAAAAACAAACATGGGTGTTTTCAGGCACCCATGTACATGTATTCTTCTGCATCCCTTTTATTGGCAAGGCTTTTTATGCAGTGATAAAAGTAGTTGTCCATGAACTCCCTTAGCTGTTCACAAGTCATAGAGGAGCCTTCTGCAGTTTATTCCTTATTCCTTCTAGTACTGTCTCTCAACACGCTATACTTGGCTTCAATATCGAAGGTTTTTAAAAAGTTTTACTTAATGTCCTTAATATAGTTCTGAATAATTTTTCTAATCCATTTTAACAATTCTAATGCAAATTTAATACCTTAAAACACACACACACCAAAATAAAATAAAATAAAATAAAATAAAATAAAATAAAATAAAATAAAATAAAATAAAATAAAATAAAATAAAATAAAATAAAATAAAATAAAATAAATAAAAAATGAAAGAAGTCACTCTCTTAAAGATGATGAAACTAAGCTTATAATAATTACTGACATAATTGTATATATGAAATGACCTAGAAGTGTGTATAACTAGAGTTCTACACTTCAAGGTAAACTATTACATAAACAGAATCCATAATAAGATATCTACCTATCTATCTATCTATCTATCTATCTATCTAATGATATATATATATATAATGATGTGTTTAAAGTCATTACACTGATTTTAGGTTATTTAATGCAGGGACACAATTAATCTCTTAGAACATCTATGCAGACTTAGAACATATGCATATGCTTGTACGAACAGAGGGAAATAAAGTGAAAGAAGAATAAAGCACTGTGTTTTTTTATTTATTTGTCCTTGTTGTTTTCTGAAAAAGCTATTAGAAATTTCTTTGTTTTACCTTGGCAGAATTGTATTTACTTTTTATTTCACAATATATTTATTCTTGTAATATCTTGTCATTTTTACATATTTTCATATTCGAGGCCCAAATATTGCTCTTTATATTTGTCAATGTAAAGACCTACTGTAATTTTAGCAAGTATTTCATAAGGAAATTTATACATAAAACACAAGTAGGAACAAAAGGACAGAATAAAAATAAAAATAAAAATAAAAAATAAATAAACCCTTAAGTTTGCATTCCTTGACCTTGCTGATTCATGATCTGAAAATTTTATGTTAAGAGTGAAGAAAATCAGAGAAAAGCAGAAGAGAAAAAAAAAGTTTTTTCCTGAATTTCATGCACTAATTGTTCTTTATTTGAAACTTAAAATTTGGTTCTAGTGGACTTAAAAGCCAAAGTCCCCTCCAGATTTTAAATATTTTACAAAGTGTCATTTATTAAAGACAATGATAATTATTTTTTTTTTTTTTTGGAAGTTAAGGTAAAGTAAGTTACAATCTAGTTACAACCTAATAAGTCTCTCCCGTATCTTCTTTCAGAGATGTATAGTTTCCTCATGTCCTTTGGAATCTTCTAAGGGTTCTGACTTAAGGTTTCATGTTGGTCAGTGTTGAGGGATTTTTGAAACAGCAAAGATCCCATGGCTTGCTGCAGCTGAGTAAACCAAGCTACCAGGACAACTATGAGAAGTTCCCATGACACTGTTCCCACATCGCCCAATTGAGGAATTTAGAAAAATATTGTTGCCAGCAGTTGGCTTCAAGGACAAGGTCTACATGACTGCTAATCACAAGGGGGTTGTTTTCTTGCAGGTGGGGTTGTTTTCTTGCAGTTGTTTGTCTGAGTGCTTTTGACCAATAATCTTGTGTGAGATACTATCCACCCCTGTTAAGTTCACTATAAAAGTCAGGTTATTTGGGTAATAAAGAGGCAGCATGATCTGACCATACTGGTGTCTATCATGTTTTCGGCCGTTCTTCCTGCAACAGGTCAACAATTACAAAACCAAAAAAAAGTCCTTGCATACCCATAAGGGTATGTGTACCAAGATTATCAGGAGTGAATGAACAAAGATAATGCTAAAAACAATATATCCACTTCTCCTTAACTGTTCAGAAAAACTATATGATGTTCAGAAAGATCATATGATGTCATGAAAAATTTTGCATAGATTATCAAGCACTTTTTTCCTTCTAAGTAATACAATTTCTGTTGCCATTCATAAAAAGCATACAATAAAATAAAACTTACTCCAAGAATAAAATCTGATTTAAAGTTGAATACCAGAAGTTTTCTCTAAATTCCCAAAACTGCTTTGCACTTTTTTTTCTCATCTAATGTCACTTTTTTTTTTCCTTTTTTTTTCTTTTTTTTTCCAAACCATACAAAAGAAAATGTTTTATGCAGTGGTAGTCAATATATAAACTGTGAACGTTTAAGGGTCTGTGCCCTATTCTTATGGATATGTAAATGGCTATAACTAAATCCAAATACGTGGTCAAGTGGCTTAAATTTGACCATCCACTGGGAACTTTGTAGTGCCTGTTAATCAAAATAGATTAAAGGATACTATTATGAAGATGCCTGTATTTCATAATTTTTATATATCGGAAACACATCTCTGTATCATATCACATGTGGATTTAGTCTGTTATCCTCTTTAATATCTTTATATCTTTATTAATGACTTGGATGAGGGAATTGACTGCACCCTCAGTAAGCTTGCAGAAAACACCAAGTTGAGAGGGAAGTGTTGATCTGCCAGAGAGTAGGAAGGCCCTTCAGAGGGACATGTACAGGATGGGCAGAGGCCAATGGGATGAGGTTCATCACGGCTCAGTGATGGATCCTGTACTTTGGCCAAAACAACCCCATGCAACACTACAGGCTTGGGGCAGATTGGCTGGAAAGCTGTGCAGAGGAAAAGGATCTGGGGGTGTTGGTCAGTGCTTGCCTGAACATGAGCCAGCAGCATGCCCAGGTGGCCAAGAAGTCCAAGGGAATCCTGGCATGTATCAGGAATAGTGTAGGATATGATCATCCTTCTGTTCTCAGATCTGGTGAGGCTGCACCTCGAGTATTGTGTTCAGTTTTGGGTTCCTTGGTACAAGAAGGACATCAAGGCCCTGGAGCATGTCCAGAGAAGGGCTACAAAGCTGGTAAAGGGCTACAAAGCTGGTAAAGGGCCTAGAACACAAGTCCTATGAGGAGTGGCTGAAGGAACTGGGGTTGTTTAGTCTGGAGAAGAGGATGCTCATGGGAGACCTTATTGCTCTCTACAACTACCTGAAATGAAGTTGCGGTAGTGGAGGGTCATCCTCTTCTCTCAGATAACTAGTGATAGGACTAGAGGGAATGGACTCAAGTTGTGGAAGGGGATGTTTAGGTTGGATATTAGGAGACATTTCTTCTCACAAAGAGAAGTCGGGCATTGGAACAAGTTGCCCAGGGAGGTGGTGGAGTCACTGTCCCTGGGAGTGTTCAAGGAAAGGTTGGACATGGCGCGTAGGTACATGGTTTATTGGGTAACATTGGTAGTTGGTTGATGGTTGGCTCAGATGGTCTTGAAGGTCTCTTCCAACCTTAATGATTTTATGATTCTATGTATTAGGTTTTAAGCTCTTCAAATCCTTTGCAGTGCAATCTGCCAGCTGACATTTCTTCCTTGTTTCCTTATTATTGTAAAGCTATGATGCATCTAATTTTTTAGTGGTACATCTTAAATATTTTTGCATATTTCAGTCACACACATCTGTTTTGAGATCAGAATAGCTGCTATTTCTGTAACGAGGAACAATATATCAGAAAAAAAATACATTTCACTACTTCAGCAAACCAGGCTCACACACACTTTTTCATGGCTAACCAACCTATACACTATGTAGTGTTGATGATTCACACCTAGCTTAGGTCTGCATGCCACTAAAAGGAAGGCTTTCTCCATGTAAATCATATTACAGCGGAATTTTCTAATCCCATCTTTCAGTTTTGCTTCTAACTAGTAAACACATGCTCAACCTTAAAAAATAAAATAAAATCAAAAGTACTTTTTTCCTCATATTGCTGACTTCTGATTAAAGCTTAGCATTATTCCAGTTCATTAACATCAATGTCTCTGAACCAAACCTTTGTATTTGTGTTCTGATACCAAACCACTCTGAATGAGAATTATATGGCCAGAAGATAACACAATGGCTCATGTTTCCAGAGATGCAGAATTTCCTGTTGAGACAAATCTATACTCAGGTAATGTGTAGGAACAGCATGCAATATACCTTTCACAGAGAGTACTCCACAGCATTTTACCCTGTATCCAGATGGTTTATTTTTTGTCTGCCTTACATCTAAAGAGCCTCAGACCAAAAGCTGGTTTGTCCACTTTAGGTTACCTCTGTCTTCAGCAGTGAAATCTTATGCTTAGTGTCAAAGCTAATTTTATTAAAGAAATTCAGTCAGCAGGCCTTTATAATGATATCTAATACACAGCATTTTTAATTGATACGTGTTGTTAGCTCTGCTGTTAATTATGGAAACAGAAAATTATTGCAAGCTCCTGTTTCCTGGACTGTTGTTTTTCCTCGAGCTAGGTGCTTTCAATAATAGTTATCACTGGACTTTTAATAGTGTCATCACTTATTCAAGACTCTGAATCTTCATAACTTTGAGTTATGTTACTTAAACAAACAAATGGAAAGGAAATAAATAAATAAATAAATAAATAAAGACACCACAACCAGCAAAACACTTTACCACAAAAATACTCTTATTTTCAAAGGTTACTCGAAAGTGGCTGCCACTCAGCTATAGTTTACTTAGAAACATATACATATGATTTAGATAATCAATCTCATCCTAGTGTTCATCTAGTTCACAGTGCATAAACATCTTTTCTACATTTGGAATGACATCATGAAACCTGCTGGTAGGGATGACTACAGCTACCTACTGCTGAAATTGTTAGTGGCACTTCATGCATTCAGAATGAAAACTCGTTTATTTGAATATGTCATCAAAGTGGTATATCATTCACTGTCTTAAATTATTTTTACATTTACCTCTAGCTATATAAATTCAACTACAGTTCATGTACTTTCTGATGTTTGACTTTCTGCTGACATGCTGACACCTGTGTTTCTATATTATCAGGAGGTAGACAGTATATGACTTGAGAGACAGTTCTGAAGGATTTACCCATCATGACTAACATGACCAAAATTCAGATCTGGATTTTACAGATTTTGGAGATAAAATATGTGATATGAAATTCTAGTTGTATCAGCACATGTAGAAAGCAGTGTTATCTTTTTCAAATTCCATACCAGTGTAAAAATAATTTTACACAGTATCCCACATTTTGTTGTTTAAGTACTCAATACAGACATTCAATATCTCTGACTGGTATTACAAATCCAGAAAGATCATCAACTCTGCTATTCTTTCTGCCACACCCATGAAATATTTTCAACTCATTCCAACTTCAGTCAGTAGTTAATTATACTACAAAACATGATTGACTATATTGTTTCTATATTGAGAGAGCTCCATTAACTTTCAGTGAGACAGATGATCAATTTTAAGAACCTGCTGCTAACACAGAGCCCTTCCTGCTGTGCCCCAATTTATCTGCAGGACATTTTTGTTACTGTACTCAGCAGGATGTATTTTATGGCCTCATTTTTGTTGTTGTAGTTGTTTTGTTGTTGTTTTGATATAGATAATGTTAATATAGAAGTAACATGCAATCCATATGAATATGTCCTTATGGTATAATCTTGTACATTTTAACATTAATTAATATTTTTTCTGTTTTAAGAAGTGCTCACATGGATTAAAGTAGAATATGATTGTAACAACCTTGGAATAGACTTCTATTATTGAGATTTTATACAACTGATTCACTGAATACCTATATGTTTGTAGCATCTACAGTTTATTATCTGGCAGGACCTAGGTATCTCAGATTGGGAAATAATGTTTAAGCACCATGTTTAGGTACCTATGGAGTATTATATATATTATTTTTTTTTCTAGGAAATTTAGCTAAATTTCCTGAGTTTTAGTTGAAAAATAGAAAAAAAAAAAAAAAATCTCCCTGAATTATTTGTCTAGGAAAGAAAAATCTTAAAAAATAAGAGAAAAAAAAAAAAAATCAGCAATGAGTATTATTGTCTGTCAATAAGCTCCTGAGAAATCAAAGATTATACCTAAATTGTGAGACATGAATGCTTCCCAGGTTCCAGATACGCTACATTGTTATTTATGTTTTACAGGTCAAGGGAAAACTTTATTGCCTACTATTTGTCTCTTGTAGGAAGGAAAATTAAGTGCACAGTCACAAAAGAAAGAAAAATGAGTGACTGATAAATAAATCCTTATAGGTCCCATGGTTTAGATAATCACAACAGCAGAATTGGAGACAACCCCAGTGAAGCATTGTTACCACAAATATAGAAGTAATCCAACTACGTCTTTATTATTATTATTAATTATTATTATTATTGTTATTATTGTTATTATTGTTATTATTGTTATTATTATTATTAATGTCCCTTTCTTTCTGTATCAGTTCAGAACCATAAACTCTTCCTTGGTAGGAGTAACTCCATAAAAGAACATTGCCCTTCACAAACACACCTCACAGTTAGGCATAAATAATGGTACTGTGCCCACAACATTTTAATCTTTTCTAACATTTTTAAAGTACTCCAGAATATCTGATCATATTTTTATCTCATTATGTCCTTCAGAACTCATATATTGATTCATTTTTATTGTCTAGGTTAAATGATCCATATTTTATTTTTCTAGGTCTCAACTTAGTGTTGATCGGGATTTCAAGTGGTAATAAACTTGAAATGGTAATTGGTAATAAAATTGTAACGTGCAATATCCTGTAATTTTGCTGTACTACTTTTGTAATGCTAAATGTGGTTCTGATTTGACTCTTCATTGAACAGATTTCACATTTTTTATTCTATTATTTAGATTATGGGTAGCTTGGATGTGAAATGATGCTTTTAAAATCACCATGCTCTGGGAACAAAAATTATAATTGTTGGTGATATTCATTTCAGTTTCTAAAACAGGTGGTATGAATCACATTTTAAGCACTTGTCTCATTCCATGTACTGGAAGAATGTCCTAAGAAGCTATTTTAGATAAGACAACCAATATTTAGACACTTAAGATAGGTGTCTTAATGTGAATTATTCCATGTAAAAATTCCATTTAACAAGCTATCAAAATTACCTTCATGAATTAAGTTTTATTTATTTAAGTGTTAAAGACATTTTCCCTTTCTTTTCTAAAAAAAAAAAAAAGTGCATACCAAATGGATTTATATCTTCAAGCACAATGACTTCAAATTTTCTTTAGTACAATCTAACTCATCACTTTGTTTATATGTGTATATATGTACATATATATGTATATATAAATATTTTTGTGTGTATATCTAAAAAAAAAAAAAAAACAAAACAAAAAAAAACCACTATCTTTCAATCAATTTTCCATTCAACAATTTCAGTTGCTTAACAAAAATAAAATGTATTTTCTTAAATCTGTTGCAAATATATTTTTCATTTCTGGCACCATTGTGTTTTTTAATCTTTACTTTTTCTCTTATTGTGTTTGAGTTTTCTGTTCCATTCCTCTGTTCTCAGGTTATTTCTGAGCCATAGTTTAGATTTATGATGAATATTCAGAATAACAGTAAGGAGTTAAAATATTAACTGGCTTTAAATAAAGGAGCTTAGAAAAGAACAAGAGAAGATGTAGGGAATCTTCCTAATTTAGCTAGAATCTCCTTTGTACATACATATAGAGTATGTATAGTAGATTTCAAAGAGCTCTTTGGTATTTCACACTAACAGTGTAGATAAACTTTTGTACGTAATGATTTATCTTCGAGGGATAGTATTTTGGCAGGGTAATGGAGGAGTAAAATGGAGTAGAGAGGAGAAGGAATAGACAGTAAAAGTATGAAAACTGTCATTATGGATTAAAAAACAATCAATCAATCAAACAAACAAACATTAAAATAAATTTTAATTGAAATAAAACATTCTACTAATGTTCTACATGTTCTACTAATGAAAACTCTTGTCTGAAAAATCCTTCATAAGCACAAAACTAAGGTTGTTAACTCTCTCACCTGGAACTAAGTGTCAGAGATGGAAACAGATGAGAAGGAAGAATAGTAAAAGAAGATATCATGAAAGTCAACGTTAACAACTCACTGTGAATCTGAATATTGACAAGTTTATTGTAACATTGTAAGCATCAGTGCAAAGGAAGGTTTTAGATAGAAATCTGAGGGAGGTTAATGACATAGTTCCTCCTAAATTTAGGTAAATAACAAAAGAGAAATTTCATAGACACTTATTTCATAATTTGACTCGTAGATGCTTGAGGCTGGCCATCTTCAACAAACTGGAGCTGGGGGTGGGGCAGGGGGACTGTAAGTAATATATGGCAAGTGGAATAAGAAGAATCTTAAAGAACTACGAAAAAAAACTGTCGTGGTTCTGCTCGAGTGGGCAGCCGAGCTCCACCACAGCCACTCTCTCACTCCCCGTCCTCGAAGAGGAACGGGGAGAAAATATGTGAAAAGGGGCTCAAGGGTTGAGATAAGGACGAGAAAATTATGCAATAATTATTGTAACAGGCAAAACAGACTCGGCATAAGGAGATAGTAAGATTTATTGCCTACAACTAACAAGCGAGAGAAGTGAGAAAACAAAGGAAAAAAAAAAAACAAAAGCACCTTCCCCCCCATCCACCCTCTTCCACTTCCTCCCCCCGAGCGGCGCAGGGGAACGGGGGAATGGGGGTTATGGTCGGTCTACAGCACTTCTTCTCTGCCGCTCCTTCTCGGTCACTCTCGTCCCCTGTGCTGTGGGGTCCCACCCACGGGATGCAGTCCTTGATGAACTGATCCGGCGTGGGCTTCCCACAGGCAGCAGCTCATCCAGAACTGCTGCAGATATGGGTCCGTACCACGGGGTCCATCCCTCAGGAGAAAACTGCTCCAACCTGGGTCCCCTACAGGCAGCAGCTCCTGCCGGGTCACCTGCTCCTGTGTGGGCTCCTCTCCACGGGCTACAGGTCCGGCCCGGAATCTGCTCGGGCAGGGGTCTTCCACAGGCGGCAGCCTCCGTCGGTGCAGGGCCACCTGCTCCACCGTGGTCTCCTCCACGGGCTGCAGCGTGGAACCCTGCTGCACCGTGGTACTCCATGGGCTGCAGGGGGACATCCTGCTTCACCATGGTCCTCACCACAGGCCGCAGGGGACTTCTGCTCCGGCGCCTGGAGCACCTCTCCCCCTCCCTCTACACTGACCTTGGCACCTGCAAGGCTGTTCTCTCACTCCCGGCTGCTGTCTGGCGCAGCATTTTTTTCCCTGTCTTAAATATGCTCTCACAGAGGCGCAAACAACATCGTTTATTGGCTCAGCTCTGGAAAACAATGGGGCCCCTCCCAAACAAACAGGGAAGGTAAGGGAAGGGAAAATGATACAGAACCAAATTATATATTCAAAGAAAAAGATAATTAAAAAAAAAGAAAAAAGAAAAAGGAAAAACATTAAAAAGACATGAGCAGTGTCCAACTGTATTGAACTTGGCTAGAGAAGATATTAATTTCCCAGGATCAGAAAACAAATAAGATTTTAACTACATTGGTAAATGGTAAAGCTTGATAGAAAATTACCTTCTTGTGCCATGAATGCTTGAAGTTTCAATTATAATCCTATTCTGTCCTGGAATAGCCACAGACATACTGCTGGGTAAAAATATCTTCATGAATAACAAATAATCTGAACACTGCTATTTTGGAAGAATGATACTATTCATGATATTAAAGAAAAGGACAGAAACTAATTTTTATATGTTTTATTTCAAATGTTGAACATAGAAATGTTATATTTTACTTCAAGCCAGCATTTAACATTTAAAACCAAACTGATCCTCAAATAAGAAAAAAAAAAAAAAAAAAAAAAAAAAAAAAAAAAAGGTAAAGCACAGGAACAAATAAATTCTACAAAATCAAAGCATTTTGCTTTTGTTTTTGAATGAGTTTCAATTTAGTTTTAGGTTGGTTTAGTAAGAACTAAAATTAATTATGTAAGAAAGCATAGTTGTTTTTTGTTTGTTTGTTTGATTGATTTTTGTTTTGTTTTGTTTTTTTAATGGAATCAGAGATTTGAAAGATGCATTGCAATCTCATTCTATCCAACTGGAGCAATTATCTGTCTGAGCTGCAAGATTTTGTTCACTATCTCATTGTTTTTTGATTCTTTTATTTACTCAAACTTCAAAATTCATTCACACTTAGTAGCAACTGATGAGCCTCTTTCCTTGAAATGCAATAGCAGCCCATAAAAGGAGAGGATGTAAGTGTTCATGTAAAGCTATGAGTCAAGATTCTAATATTTGGGTAGGGTCTGCTGGAGGTGAAAGATGAGGAAGCTGCAGTGGTGACCTCTGTTAGAAGAGTCCAGAAGCTGTCCCATGATAAGAGCCAATTTCAGCCAGCTCCAAGCTGGCTTAGAGCTTCACCACTGGCCTTCATCACTGGCCAGAGCTGAGCCAGTAAGCACCTCTATGAGAGCAGATTTAAGAAAGGCACCGCAGCAGCTGGGAGGTAGGAGTGAGAAGATGTAAAGATAAACAATCCCATGGACACCAAGGTCAGTGAAGAAAGGGGGCAGGGGAGGGAGATGGGGAGAAGGTAGGAGTAGGTCCCCCTGCAGCCCTTGGTATACCACAACGGAGCAGATCTCCACACTCCTGTCTGTGTAGGATCCCACAGTGGAGCAGGTGGATCTGGCCTGAAGGAGGCTCTAGCTCGTGGAGAGCCCACATGGAGAGCCCACACAGGAGCAGACTTCTGGACAGAGCTGCAGCCTGTGGAGAGAGGAGCACATGTAGGAGCAAGTGATCTGGTGGGAGCTGCCAGCTCAAGCAGTGTGCTGGAGCAGTCCATTCTTGAAGGATTGCACCCTGTTGTATGAACCCATACTAGAGCTGCTCCCACCTGTAGGAAGCCCAGGTAAGATCAGTTTGGGAAGGACAGCATCCCGTGGGAAAGACCCCAGGCTGTAGCAGGGGATGAGGGAGTGACCAGTGGCAGATAATGAAGTGCTATGCACTGACTGTAACTCCCACTCCCCATTCTCTTGTGTCACCTGGGGAGAGGAGGTAGAAGGTGGATGAAGGTAAGCTGTTTTTTAGTTAGAAGGTAACCTGTTTTTTAGTTTGCTTTTACTTTACTTTTCAGATAAGAAAATCTTTAATCTCCATAATTTCAAAATAGACTATATATTTTGCCTTTGGTTTATAGAGTACTTAGATTTTTTTTTCCCTCTAAACACATCTCAAACTTTTGGAAAGGTACTGAGTGTTTGATTTTTAAGTATTGTGCCTGATTCAATCTTATTTTATATGCAGAAGCTCTAACCACTATATCCACTATTATTATTTTATTAAATACTCTTAGGATACCTATCTACTGACAACTAAATGAGATTTCTACTCACAAGTAACTACTTCTGGCCTTAAAGCAGTCATTTACAAATGCAGCATGAAATGGGGTGTTGTCAGGTTTTTGTAATGTACTTAAAGAAAATTCAGATATCTTGAAAAAGGCAGAAAAACATGAGCTAAATGGATAGAGCCATGCTTTTTAACTGTTTTAGCCTGCTTCTTATTTCAAACAATCAAGAATTCTCCATAGTGTGTGCCTTCTACAGCCCTTCCACAGTATCTGACTCATACAATATGAATACTGTAGGCTTCACTTGTTGTTCTGTAATACTACCAGGGGGGGAAAAAAAAAAAAAAAAAAAAAGAAATCGTTTTCTTTTTCTATATAAGCAACACAAGTATGCTTATCCTAACAAGTTTAATATTTAATGTATAATACCTGGATTACCTTATTTTCATTCATTTTTTATTTTGTTTGTGATTTTTTTATTTATTTTTATAAGAAAGATGTCTCTGGGGCTGTCTAAATTTAACAATAACTTTGACTCCACTTGAACACTACAATCATACACTCAAGTAATGTCCTAGTGCTTATGACACCTACAGAAAGACATTTTCTATTACTGCAGATTGAGACTGCAGATCTTTCCTAAAGGTGATCTAAATAACTAAGATCATAATTGTATCTATATATGGTTTCTAATAAAGCTTATGACAATGAGGTATTTCACTAGAAAAAAAAAAAAATCAAAAAAAAAAACAAAAAAAAACAAAGCAGTTTCTTGTTCAGAAAACAAACAAGGAAACAAAACTAAAGAAAAAAAAACAAACAAACAAAAAAGTTGGCCATAATAAGAAGTGGTATCCAAAACATTTCAGAAGTACTGATACTCAAAATGGGTTTTGGCTTTGGGATATAAGTGATGGTAAAATGAAAACACCCAAACTGGCAGCTCAACATTTACAAATAGCAAAATAAAATAAAAATCTGTATGTCATATAATTAGATTTTCAAATTAGATTTTCATCTAATTATATACTTTTCAACATAGTAGTCATTAACTATGTAGCCTGTCTGTTTACTGCTATAAGCAAGATTATGAAATATATTTACCTTATAAAATTTCTATAGCACAAGTCCAAAGTAAAGTATGATCTTATTTTGCACTTACTTTTTGCACTATAAGTCCATTAATCTTTGGTAACTTTTTAGAAATTGTAAAGGATGCTAATGTTGTTTAAATATTTATAGTGACAATTTAAATATAACTGGTTTCTTAATCTCTAGGGCTGCCAGAGCTGTTTGTCAGATCTACTTTCCATGTCCTCTCTTATTAACTTCAAAAATACAAGACAGAGACTTTTTTTTTTTTTTTCTAGCCATTGAAGTTAATGAACATGCATTTCCCTTTTTATAAAAGGGAAATAATTATGATTATGATCAATAGCCAATGTACACCATTTGCTCAAAACACATTCAAAATCACATATTAATGGCCTATCTGAAGTTAGGTAGAAAAAAATAACTTTGGCACCAACCAGTTTATTATTAGATGGGTTAAATAAACTTGGAACTGAAATAAAATTATTTCTTTTGAAAAAAACGAACAAACAAACAAACAAACAAAAAACTTTGTATTACGTTCAAGATTTTCAGGAGTACATTTATATAAGAAAGTAAAAAAAACAAGCTTAACTCTCAAAAATAAGATTTTCCTATAATGAGTTTATACTTAATCTGAATTACTAGCAAAAAAAGTTGTTCTATAAATATACCACAAATAAACATATATAGTAATAACAAGTAGAAAAATGCTATAGAAGAAAATGATTTAAAGAGATGTTGATCATAATAAGTGCACTACATGCAAACTAGCCACACTGTAGCAAACAGTTAATCACACTATTATAATTTAAATTTTTTCTAGATCTCATGATCAAGCAATACATTGTCCTTTTCAATGTCAAAATAATAAATAAAAAAAAAAAAAAAAGGCAATTTAGAAATGTAGACAGTGAATCTTTCTCACATTGCAAATAAAGCACTTCTCTAATGAAAATAAAATTAAGTCCAAGGAGTACCCATGTCTAAAACAGGCATCACTATTTTTGTGCATATCTTCTCCTCTAAAAGCTACATGGAAAAATAAGTTCTTAGAGTAGATTCAGGTGCAACAAGTATCTTCCTAAATGATTAATATACCATGCAGAATATTTTTAATGACTGTTACATTTAAATATCTATAATTCCAGTATAAATGCAGTCTCCTCCACATTTAGGACAAAAATATTTCAGTTTATAGCTACAGTCTAAAGGTATAGGCCATTGTACATCAATATATATAAACACATATAGGCTATTATGTATCAGTGCGTATGTACATACATAGATAAATGTGAATTTACTTACACATATGCATACACATTTATAAAATATATGTATTATAGATGTAGATACATCAGAGTTTAGTGTGGAAACAGCAAGTAACAAAATGGATAATGGAATTTTCTGCTGAAATGTAACAGTCAGCATGACTCAGTCTGCTTCACTAATATGGATCAATGTGTTAAATGAATCTTGCTGCCTGAGTTTCTTTTGCTGCCAGCTATCTTTAAGTGGTGATTCATTTAGTCAGCTTTGGCATGACTTTGGAATAGCATGAGATTTGGAAACAGGATCCAGATATCACATTGCCATCAATGCCTCAAAAAAGCATTCTTGAGATCTTCAGATATTTAGCCATGAAAGTAAAAGATGGGTGAGGTTTTTCCACTGCAAATTACACTTTCAGTAAACTATATTTGATTGGATATTAAATCCTATGGTGGTAAATCCTATTTCATCTTCAGAACAGTTCTGTTCAGTCCTAGGATAGAGATGTTTCAAGACAGGATCTTTCAGCCCTTCTCAGGAGTCTGGAGACCAGCAGTGCCCTAAAAGCTGGGAGCTGGGTGTCTCCCTAGGGTCCATCAGGACAGGGCCTAGCAATGTGGACCTGTCCTACCACCTCAGCCAGGATCACAGGGGCAGCTGGGGACACCATGGCAGTCCCATACTCAAGCACTGGCAACCCTCCTGGGGATGAGGATGGTCTGAGGCTGGGCAGGGATATGGGCCTGTAAGAGGCAAGGAAGGGCAGAGCTGTAGGGAGCTAAAGACCAGCATTACTGTGATGTTGCAGGGGTAGGGATTAATCGCCCCAGGGGCGATAGCCCTGAGCTGGGGTAGGGTTGGGGGAACCCCTGAGAGATCTGTGCAGGAACAGTCAGGCCTGATGTTGCTCTCAGAACCCTGACACTATTCAAGATAGATTTTTTTTTTTTTTTTTTCCGGACTCTGCAATGCAGAGAGGCTTTTAGAGTGTTGCTAATGCTTCTTTCCTCATTTCCAATTACCCATGGCAGGCACTTATCTAGCCCTGGTTCTATCTGCATGTTCATTCAGCTGTTCCCATTTCACACCAGATGTTTCCATATCACATCGGCCTTTTGAAATCCTGTCATAAAAAAGGACAGCATTTTTTAGTTTAAAGGTGATATGTCATGCTTAAATTGTTGTATTATCACAAAATAAGCACAGCTTAATAAGCACTGTACTTTAAAGTTCTAACTCAATCACCAAAGGAGTTACTCTCCTGAGATTATCAATGAGAGATGTCAACTCATTGTCAACTCTGTCAAGGGTATTACTTATTATACTACTTTATGGCAGTCAACCAAAAAGTTTGGGAACCAAAGATGTAACACACACACACACATTATAATGAAACATTCTCCCATCTGCTACATTCAAGTATATCTTCAGTATGAGCATAAGAATCCCTGTGAAATTCTGCAACCTATTCACTGTGATAAGAAAAAATACTGCAATTGCCAGGCTCGTTTCAACTTCTATGTGGCTTACTTTGTTTATTGGGCAACTATTCATTCACACCTCAGGATTCTCCAAAGTCTCTAACTCAGGCCACAAACCGTATAAAAACAAAATGAGAAGTTAAAAAGGGTTACCACCTAAGAGTGTAAGATCCAGGCCTTGCAGTTACCCATCAAATGGCTACAGGTGATCAGTGAACAGGAAGGGTGAGAAGGTAAAGTCCTATGAGATTTCTTGAGAGAGACAGGCATTCCTGTCCTTGAATGGAACAATAGAAATAAAAAATGCCAAAGAAGCTCTTTTTTAAAGGCAGTGGTTTGTGGACAAGTTAGTGTCTCTTCACAGATCAGTGATTTTACATGTAAATCATAAGAATACACAAAATCTGATGTATATTATTCTCAGATATTGTCAAACAGTGGTAGAAACTAACCACTTGAACACAATCTGTATTATTTTATCTACAAAGGGCCATAATCTGTATTGTACCAAGAACTGACATAACCTATTAAGAGAAGCTATCCAGTATTGGAAGAAAATCTGATCAAGATATTAAGATATTATGAAGTACATAAGCTTTTATTTGCTTTCTCACTTAGGAATCCATGACCTTTTCACAATGTGGTAGTGAATGTACAGTTATCAGTATATAAGATCATTTTCTCCAATACTCCTTGTTATTGTATATATTAATATAAAAATTAGTGAAAACTGACAAATATCATCTCATGATGGCCACAAAACTCTGAGTTGAATCTACCTTTTGAAGATAATACATTCATTAAGGCTATTTTAAATGCCATTGTAATGTGTCATTTTTTTTTTCCTGTTTTTAGTTGGTGGTGTTTGTTTTTCTTTTAATCCTGTGACATTTTCAGGGAAGAATGTCTTTCACTCACATCCAAATTAACATTTTTTGGAAAACAAGGAACCTTTGAAAAGAAAGTCAGATTCTGCTTTGATTTCTTTGCTTCATAGAGTTGTCCGTCTCAGTTCACTACAAGCAACTAGCATGCAGCATATTCCTAAGTAAGTAGCAAAACGCCTTTTTTTCTTGCATCAATTGTCATCTGCTAGCAAGGTGGCAAGTACTAGTATTGCTGCATTTCAGGTGCTCTGGCCTTATGCAGATTTTTTCTTTCATTGCATTAATGTTTCTGTAGGCATCACTTTTGTGTCCTTACAGTTATTTGAGTCAGACAGTCCTTCAAGTTAAAAAAATATATATATATATATTTATTTATTTACTGCAGGTATTCCTATATGTTAAAAAGAGCTACATGCCAAAACAACCTGTAATTTTCCAAGACCTGGCAGCCTGGAAAGTGAGTTAAACAGAATTAGTAAGACTACCAGAGTGATTCATGTCTGTGAAACTTGATGACTAACATTACAAGAGACAATTCAACAACTAAATTCCGAGGTGTTTCTTGAAGATTCATATGCTGTAAAGTGGGGGAAAGTACTTATAAAATATAGTTTAAATGCATTTTTATATTGAAGGCTAGTAGGTGTAAACATTTATCACACAGATTCTGAACAGTATACTGTAAAAGATATTTGAGACATCACCATAGTAAGAAATACTAATTGAATTAAAATCTGCCTTTGAGTGCAAGTACATCAAATATAAATATGTTATTTTATGTGGAGTAGAAACACATTACTTGCTATGACAGGAATGTTTAATACTGAAGTTAAAGGCATTTATTATCAAATGTAGAAACTGCTAGTACCACCTACTGGCAGAAATGCAATTTTCCCCCTGTTTATAATATTTTGTAAACCAGGATAGCAAATAAATGATTGCAACACTAATCTTGTCTTTGTTTACAGACAATATGTGTAGGCAATGAATTTGAGTATTTGAGGTATATTTTATGTGAACTGAGTTATAAATGAAAGAAGGGAAAGAGGGAAAGAGAGAAAGAGAGTGTCCTGGTTTCAGCTAGGATAGAGTTAATTTTCCTCCTAGTAGCTGGTACGGTGCTGTGTTTTGGATTTAGAATGAGAATAATATTGATAATACACTGATATTTTAATGGCTACAGAGCAGTGCTTACACTAATCCAAGGACCTTTTCAACTTCTCCCTCTGTTCTTCCAATTGGCAGGCTGGGCATACAGCAGGAGTTGGGAGTGGACAGAACCAGGACAGCTGACCCAAACTGGCCAAAGGGGCATTCTAATGTCATGCTGAACAATTAATATGGGGTGGCTAGCCAGGGTGGGGGACCAGCTGCTCAGGGATAGTCTGAGCATCGGTCACCAGGTGATGAGGTGATTGTGACGCATTGTGCGTCACAATCATTGTGCATCATATCCCCTATCCCAGAGAGGGAGGGGGAAGGTGAGCAAACAGCTGTGTGGTGATTGGCTGTTGACCAGATCAAACCACAACAGAGAGAAAAATGAAAGGAAGGAAGGAAGGAACGAGGGAAGGAAAGAGGGAAGGAGGGAGGGAGGGAAGAAAGGAAGGAGAGAAGGAAGGAGGGAAGGAAGGACAACAACAACAACAACAACAACAACAACAACAAACACAACTAAGCAAACGAACAACCCAAAAAAGCCCATCAACCACCATTACTGGAACATAGGTAAATTACATAAAGTTATATTTTAGAAAGCTGTACAGAAACTCATGTTACATTGCTAATTCCATAGCTTTGCTTTATTTGCTGGTCTAATGTATGAACTCTGCACTTGTTTTATTCAAGAAGTTCTATTGATCTTTCAACACCTAGTAATGTTTAACTGGTAGCCAGTTTATTATTTAGTGCTTTCAGAACCACTGGGAAATTTCAAGATAAATAAATATGGATTTGACCTGGATATTGTCAGTTATGGGGAGTTCCTTCTTTCTTTCCCTACCCCTGCCCTCCTTCCTTTCTACCATTCTCTCTTTCTTCCTCTTTCCTATGACAAACATCTGAAATGTCAGCTAAATCCTCCCCATCCTTATCTAGGTCTATTTACAAGTATGCTTGCATTAGAATTTGTTTGTAGAACTACTCTACATGGATTTAAATAACTACACGTGTGGTCCTTAACTGGTCAGACAGCATGCTATGTTGAGGTACCGAAAACTTTCTGCAGTAAGTATACACCTCAAATTGTTATTCAAGCCAGACCAAAAAAATAAATAAATAAATAAATTTCATTTTCATTGTTATATCTTAGGACAACAAACAGAATTTTGAATAAACAAAAATCAAACTTTTCTCAACTAAATATATTATAGCTGCCTGCATGGAAGCACACAAAATTTAATTATTTTAAATATTTCATTTCAATGTGGTTTCACTCTCTCATTTTTTCTTGTGTATTTCTTCTGTTTCTAGTCAGAGTAACACTTCCATACTAAGGGATTTTGTTCCCAACTACACCACATAACACACTAATGGAAACTATGAACAGAAATACTACAAAATGACCAATAGGGCTGCTGCACTTCCAAGCTGAAAAACAGTTTCTATCAAAGCATTTTCATTGTTCTTCCATTTTACCTCACATCGTATGACTTTTTGCCTTAGTAATTCATCTCTGATGTAGAATCTTGTTAAGTGCTTTGAAAATCTATATATACTGTATTTCCCTATATATACACTGTATTTCCCTTATCTGTTGTGGCACTAGTATCTTCAAAGAATTCCATCGGGTTAGTTAAAGGTGATCTCTCTTGCCTGAATCCATGTTTGGCTAATGCATTTTTCTCCATCCCTTTGGCAGCAGCATGCAGGCCGCAGTTTAATTTCACTTGGAGGGGCATCCAATACACCTGGAATCGGCTGCCCCAGGGGTGGAAACACAGCCCTACCATTTGCCATGGACTGATCCAGTCTGCACGGAAGCAAGGGGGAGCTCCTGAGCACCTTCAGTACATTGACGACATCATCGTGTGGGGCAACACAACAGAAGAAGTTTTTGAGAAAGGGAAGAAAATAATCCAAATTCTCCTGAAAGCTGGTTTTGCCATTAAACAGAGCAAGGTCAAAGGACCTGCACAGAAAATCCAGTTCTTGGGGGTAAAATGGCAGGATGGACGTCACCATATTCCAATGGATGTGATCAATAAAATAACAGCAATGTCTCTGCCAACTAGCAAAAAAGAAACGCAAGCTTTCCTAGGCCTCGTGGGATTCTGGAGAATGCATGTGCCAGGCTATAGTCAGCTTGTGAGTCCTCTATATCGAGTGACTCGAAAGAGAAACTATTTTGAGTGGGGCCCTGAGCAACAACAGGCATTTGAACAAATCAAACAAGAAATAGCTCATGCAGTAGCCCTTGGGCCTGTCCGTACTGGACCAGCTGTGCAAAACATACTGTACACTGCAGCTGGGGAGCATGGCCTCACCTGGAGCCTTTGGCAGAAAACCCCAGAAGAAACTCGAGGTCGACCTCTGGGCTTCTGGAGTCGGGGCTATCGAGGATCAGAAGCCAATTACACCCCAACTGAAAAAAGAAATACTCACAGCATATGAGGGTGTTCGAGCTGCTTCAGAAGTTGTGGGTACAGAGGCACAGCTCCTCTTGGCACCGCGGCTACCTGTGTTACACTGGATGTTCAAAGAGAAAATTCCCACTACACACCATGCAACTGATGCTACATGGAGTAAGTGGATAGCGTTAATTACACAGCGGGCTCAAATGGGAAAACCCAATCGCCCAGGAATCCTGGAAGAGATTATGGACTGGCCGGAAGGCAGAGATTTTGGAGTGCCAACAGAAGAGGTAACCTGTGCTGAAGAGGCACCACCATACAACGAGTTGCCAGAAGACAGAAAGCAGTATGCGTTGTATACTGACGGATCCTGCCGTGTGATAGGGAGCCATCGGAAATGGAAAGCTGCTGTGTGGAATCCCATACGACGAGTTGTGGAAGCCATGGAAGGGGAAGGTGAGTCGAGTCAGTATGCAGAAGTAAAAGCCATACAACTAGCCCTAGATATCGCCGAAAGAGAAAATTGGCCAGTATTGTATCTTTATACTGACTCATGGATGGTGGCAAATGCTCTGTGGGGGTGGCTGCAGCAATGGAAAGAGAGCAACTGGCAGCGCAGAGGTAAACCTATCTGGGCTGCTACCCTGTGGCAAGATATTGCTGCCCAGGTAGAAAACCTGGATGTTAAAGTACGTCATGTAGATGCCCATATGCCTAAGAATCGTGCTACCGAAGAACATCAGAACAACGAAGAAGTAGATCAAGCTTCAAAAATTGAAATAGCTCAGGTGGACCTGGACTGGGAACGTAACGGTGAGCTGTTTGTAGCTCGATGGGCCCATGAAACATCAGGACATCTAGGGAGGGATGCCACTTACAGATGGGCTCGTGATCGAGGGGTGGACTTGACCACTGAGGCCATCACACAGGTTACCCATGAGTGTGAGACCTGTGCTGCAATCAAGAAAGCCATGAAGGTAAAATCTCCCTGGAACAGGGGGAGATGGTTAGGGTTTCAATATGGTGAGGCCTGGCAAATTGACTATATCGGACCACTCCCAAAAACTCGCCAAGGCAAACGGTACATACTCACCATGGTAGAAGCAACTACTGGGTGGCTGGAAACATACCCTGTAAACCATGCCACGGCCTGAAACACTATCTTGGGCCTGGAAAGACAAGTATTGTGGCGTCATGGTACACCAGAGAGAATTGAGTCTGACAATGGGAGTCATTTCCGAAACAATCTTGTTACCTCCTGGGCAAAGAGGCATGCTATTGAGTGGGTGTACCACATCCCTTATCACCCACAAGCCTCTGGGAAGGTTGAGAGGTACAATGGACTGTTAAAGACTATGTTACGAGCATTAGGTGCTGGGACGTGGAAACAATGGGACACAAATCTACCAGAAGCCACTTGGCTAGTTAACAATAGGGGGTCTGACAGCCGTGCTGGTCCTGCCGAAACAAAACCCCTACACACTGTGAAAGGAGCTAAGGTTCCCGTAGTGCATATAGGAAGGTGGATGGGGAAGGCAGTGTGGGTTGCTCCTGCCTCAGGAAAACGCAAACCCACTCGTGGGATTGTCTTCACCCAAGGACCAGGGTATACCTGGTGGGTCATGCAAAAGAATGGGGATATCAAGTGTGTGCCTCAAGGAGATTTGACATTGAGAGAAAACTAATCTGTAATCTAAGTTATATGTTGCAGGAAGATGCTGTAGGATCAACGACATGTCAACTTTGCAAGGAGCCGGGTAGTGCAACAAAGACTTGAGCTAAGCTGGTGCTGGTGTCCAGACATCCAACTCCACCTGCCTTGAGTGGCCACTTTGGCAGATGAAGACCTAATCATCAACAGTTCTTATGAACATTTTCCAAGAAAGACCTATGGAATGAAAAGATACACCTGCCTATTAATCCTGTCCAGTTAAATCCTTGTCCTGTTGAAGGACAAGGAATAATGATGAGAATGCTTGTATGCTAAAGTATGGGGATCTGAGTGTGACACAAATGTTATGGAATAAGGGGTGGAGGTTGTACTGGGTCTGACTGGAACGTTAACTTTCCCGGCAGCAGCCCATACAGTGCCATACTCTGTACTTGTAGCTGGAACAGCAGTGTTATCACACCAGTGTTGTGTCTACTGCTGAGCAGCAGTGGCACAGCATTGGGCCTTTCTCTAACCCTCCTAGGGGGTGGGCAAAAAGTGAGGAGAGAAACATCACTAGGGCAGCTGACCTAAACCAATCAAAGGGATATTCCATACCATGTGATGTCACACTCAGCAATAAAAGGTGGAAACAGGAAGAAGAGGGGAGGCGTGGGCTCTTGTTGAGAAAACGTTGGTCCTCCTCTCGAACATCAGCTGCGTGCGTTGAGGCCTTGCTTCAAGGACGTGGTCAATCATCGCTCATTTGTGGGAAGTAGAGAGTAATTTCTTTCCTCTGCACTTCCATATAGCCTTCATTTATTTTGTTTGTTTGTTTTCCTCCCTTCTTTTTATTTTTCCTTTTCCCCTCCCTTTTCCCCTTTCCCTTTTTATTTCCCCTTAGTTAAATTGTTTAGTTCATGGTAGTCTTTATTTAATTATTATAATTATTTCCCTTTAATTAAATTATCCTTATCTCAACCCGTGAGTTGTTCTTTGCTTTACTTCTCCCCCTCCTCATCTAAAGGAGGGGGAGTGAGAGAGCGGTTGTGGGGTTTAGCTGCCCAGCACGGTAAAACCACCACAGGCTATCCTTAATGACACTGTGTGGTTTTACTTCACTGTAGACATTTCACCTGAGAGTTCTTTCATTTCCTTCCAGCAAAGGGAGGAAAAAACTCACTGGTTTCCATCATGTCCATTTAAAGAAATATAATGAAGTTATCTTTGATGTTTTTCAGTCTTTAGGAATGTCTCCAGAGTAGTCTGAACTTTAAAAACGTCCGTGAAGAATCAGTGATTTCCTCACTTCGTTCCATTAACATTTTTAATTTTTATTTTTTATTTTATTTTTTTTCTGAACAGAAAAGATGAAAAAAATTTAAGAGCTTTAAACATACTCACTGAAAATATTTCCACTTGTGTGTCAAACTGGAAAAGCTAGTTTACCCCATACAACTTCTATCTCCCTCGCATCTGTGAGAATAATAAGATATAAGATACATAGGTAAATGTATATAAGATACATAGGTAAATAATATAAGATACATAGGTAAATAATAATAATAATAATAATAATAATAATAATAATAATAATAATAATAATAAAATAATAATAATTAATAATAATAATTATTATAATTATAATTATTAATAATAATAATAATAATAATAATAATAATAATAATAATAATAATAATAAAGACAGAAAAAAATCAGGAAATGTCATAATTAAATCTGAATTATTATTTTTTAATCTAAAACAGGAACAAACAAACAAAAAAGACATAAAAACAGCAAGAAGAAAAAACTAGTTGTTGAATTTGAGTGAGGAAGAGCTTGTGAAGGCTGATGTTAAGTGATGAAGGTGTGTTAGATACTGTCAGCCACTGTTTATCAATTTTTAGACAGATAGTAGATATCTTTCTTTTTAATAAAATAAAGTTTATTTAAAATTTATTTGAAGTTTATTTAAAACTCATGAGATTTTTCTAACAAGATAACCTAGCTATTCAAGGTTATTACATTTCATATGTATTCTGCTCAAGAGCATTAAATTTTACGGTATCTATATTTTGTGTATTTAATTTACTACAATGACCAACAAATCCCAGAATGAGTATTCCTCAAGACCTAGTCAATAAATGACTACCATTTGTTAAATATATTTCTAAACATTACAGTAAACAAATTCTAAAACTGAGCTTTCTAAATTTGCTTCTGTGCTTTACCTACACATTTTCATAGATCATTGTTCCTGTAAAACAGTCACATTGTTGACCACTATGTAATGAGTTTATTTCCTCATGAGTGGAAAATTGGTAAAATTCCTCTTTCTGTCCCGGAAGAGCAAAAGAACAACTTCATTCGGTTTCTTTTTAAAAGACAGAGTTTAATGATGTGTTTAACAACTTGTTTAAGGGCTTACGGGATAAACAGCCAGGACACAGTCCCAATTTTGCCTATTTGTATTTTGAGCCATCTGCACAGATCATCTAGGGTTATTCCTCAAAGGGATCAAGCTGCAAGTCTGGATAATCACAGAGGAAAGGAAAGTGGGACTTGCTTCCCTCTGTAGATGCATTAAGTAACATCAAGATCTACGCTATTTCTTTAAAATGAAGTACAGTTAACCTATACACATTTAACAAAAGAGGTGATTTGGAAACAGGCACAATAATCTCTAAGTTTCAAGTTCAATTTAATGAAAATATAGCAACTGTCAATATATGAGGTATCTTGCATACCTCTATATTATCAACTGTATTCATTCCTAACAATGGAAAAGCACAGACTGCACTCATCAGGAAAAGCAATTACTCAACTTTTTAATTTTGATCCTCATAAAAAAAAAAAAATATATATATATATATATTTTAATTACTTGCAGGATTGTATGTGAAATCAACAGCTTACACTACCTTGAAAAAGGACCAAATGACTTAAATGATGATTTTCTTTTATAATGTATTTACATAAGTAAATATCACAGAATCACAGAATTTCTAGGTTGGAAGAGACCTCAAGATCATCGAGTCCAACCTCTGACCTAACGCTAGCAGTCCCCACTAAACCATATCCCTCAGCTCTACATCTAAACGTCTTTTGAAGACTTCCAGGGATGGTGACTCCACCACTTCCCTGGGCAGACCGTTCCAATGCCTACCAACCCTTTCAGTAAAGAAGTTCTTCCTAACATCTAACCTAAAACTCCCCTGGCTCAACTTAAGCCCATTCCCCCTCATCCTGTCACCAGGCACGTGGGAGAACAGACCAACCCCCACCTCGCTACAGCCTCCCTTGAGGTACCTGTAGAGAGCAATAAGGTCATCCCTGAGCCTCCTCTTCTCCAGGCTGAACAAACCCAGCTCCCTCAGCCGCTCCTCGTAGGACTTGTTCTCCAGGCCCCTCACCAGCTTCGTCGCCCTTCTCTGGACCCACTCAAGCACCTCCATGTCCTTCTTGTAGCGAGGGACCCAAAACTGAACACAGTACTCGAGGTGCGGCCTCACCAGAGCTGAGTACAGGGGGACGATCACTTCCCTAGCCCTGCTGGTCACACTGTTTCTGATACAAGCCAGGATGCCATTGGCTTTCTTGGCCACCTGAGCACACTGCTGGCTCATATTCAGCTGACTATCCACCATCACTCCCAGGTCCTTCTCTGCCTGGCAGCTCTCCAACCGTTCCTCTCCTAGCCTGTAGCTCTGCTTGGGGTTATTGCGCCCCAGGTGCAGGACCCAGCACTTGGCCTTGTTAAACTTCATGCAGTTGACCTCAGCCCATTGGTGCAGCCTATCCAGATCCTCCTGCAGAGCTTTCCTACCCTCAAGCAGATCAACACACGCACCTAACTTGGTGTCATCTGCAAACTTACTGAGGGTGCACTCAATGCCCTCGTCCAGATCATCGATGAAGATATTAAAGAGGACCAGCCCCAGCACCGAGCCCTGGGGAACATCACTAGTGACTGGCCTCCAACTGGACTTGACTCCATTCACCACGACTCTTTGGGCCCGGCTATCCAGCCAGTATCTAACCCAACGAAGCGTGCGCCAGTCCAAGCCAAGAGCAGCCAGTTTCTTGAGAAGAATGCTGTGGGAGACGGTGTCAAAAGCTTTGCTGAAGTCAAGGTAGACCACATCCACAGCCTTTCCCTCGTCCACCCAACGCGTCACTTTGTCATAGAAGGAGATCAGGTTCGTCAAGCAGGACCTGCCTTTCATAAACCCATGCTGACTGGGTCTGATCACCTGCTTGTCCTGCAAGCGCTGTGTGATGACTCTCAGGAGGATCTGCTCCATGAGCTTCCCTGGCACTGAGGTCAAACTGGCAGGCCTGTAGTTTCCCGGGTCTGCCCTCCAGCCCTTCTTGTAGATGGGCATCACATTTGCTAGCCGCCAGTCAACTGGGACATCCCCTGATCGCCAGGACTGCTGATAAATGATGGATAGTGGCTTGGTCAGCTCCTCTGCCAGTTCTCTCAGTACCCTTGGGTGGATCCCATCCGGCCCCATTGACTTGTGCACATCCAAGTGCCGTAGCAGGTCACCAACCAGTTCTTCATGGATAGTGAGGGCCACATCCTGCTCCCCATCCCCTTCCACCAGTTCAGGGTACTGAGTATCCAGAGAACATCCGGTATTGCTGCTAAAGACTGAGGCAAAGAAGGCATTGAGCACCTCCGCCTTTTCCTCATCTCTTGTAACTAAGTTTCCCCTCGCATCCAGTAAAGGATGGAGATTCTCCTTAGTCCTCCTTTTTGTGTTGATGTATTTATAGAAACGTTTTTTGTTATCTTTAACGGCAGTAGCCAGATTGAACTCCAGATGAGCTTTGACCTTCCTAATTTTGTCCCTGCACAGCCTCGCTACATCCTTAAAGTCCTCCCTAGTGGCCTGCCCACTTTTCCAAAGCTTATAAACCCTCTTTTTTCTCCTAAGATCAAGCCACAATTCTCTGTTCAGCCAGGCT
Source organism: Aythya fuligula (assembly GCF_009819795.1). Lineage (NCBI taxonomy): Eukaryota > Metazoa > Chordata > Aves > Anseriformes > Anatidae > Aythya > Aythya fuligula. The sequence continues at coordinate 166,938,352 of NC_045559.1, read as the reverse complement.
GGTCTTCTTCCCCGCCAGCTCGTCTTTGGGCACGTGGGGACAGACCGTTCCTGCACCATTAAGACTTCCCTCTTGAAGAGCGCCCAGCCTTCCTGGACCCCTCTGCCCTTCAGAACCGCCTCCCAAGGGACTCCACCAACTAGTGTCCTGAGCAGCTCAAAGTCAGCCCTCCGAAAGTCCAATACAGCAGTTTTACTGGTCCCCTTCCTGGCCTCGCCAAGAATAGTGAACTCCACCATTTCATGGTCACTCTGCCCAAGACAGCTCCCGACAATCACATCCTCCACCAGTCCTTCTCTGTTTGTGAAGAGAAGGTCTAGCGGGGCACCACCCCTGGTAGGTTCACTAACCAGCTGCGTCAGTGTCGTGGTTTAACCCGGCTGGCAGCTAAACACCACGCAGCCGTTCGCTCACCCTCCCCCCTCCCTCTCTGGGACGGGGGAGAGAAATGGAAAGTGAAGCCCGTGAGTTGAGATAAAGACAGTTTAATAAGACAGGAAAATAATAATAATAATAATAATAATAATAATAATAATAATAATAATAATAATAATAATAATAATAATAATACAATGATGATAACAGTACTACTACTAATAATATGTACAAACAAGTGATGCACAATGCAATTGCTCACCACCCGCTGACCGATGCCCAGCTTAACCCCGAGCAGTCCGGCCCCCTCCCCCCGGCTAGCCACCCCTATATATTGTTTAGCATGACGTCAGATGGTATGGAATACCCCTTTGGCTAGTTTGGGTCACCTGTCCTGGGTCTGTCCCCTCCCAGCTCTTACTGCACCCCCAGCCTGCCTGTTGGCAGGACAGAGCAAAAGTCTGAGGTGTCCTTGGCTTGGTATAAGCACTGCTCTGCAACAATTAAAACATCAGGGTGTTATCAGCACTCTTCTCATCCTAAGCCAAAACACAGCATTCCACCAGCTACTAGGAAGAAAATTAATTCTGTTCTAACTGAAACCAGGACAGTCAGGAAGCTATCTTCCACACTCTCCAGAAACCTCCTAGACTGCTTTCTCAGGGCTGTGTTGTGCTTCCAGGATATGTCAGGGAAGTTGAAGTCCCCCACGAGTACAAGCGCTGAAGATTTCGCAACTTCTGTCAGCTGCCTGTAGAATTCCTCATCCGTCTCCTTATCCTGGTTCGGCGGTCTATAGCAGACCCCGACCAGGACACTAGCCTTGTTGTCCCTGCCGATCCTAACCCAAAGGGACTCGACCTTGTCATTCCCAGCCTTGAGTTCTACAACCTCAAAAGACTCTCTAATATAGAGAGCCACACCACCACCCCTTCTGTGCTGCCTGTCCCTTCTAAAGAGCCTATAGCCAGGCATTGCAGTACTCCAGTCACGAGACTGGTCCCACCACGTCTCCGTGATGACAACCAAGTCGTAGCCTGCCTGCTGCATGATGGCTTCCAGCTCCTCCTGTTTGTTACCCATGCTGCGTGCATTGGTGTAGATGCACTTCAGCTGGGCCATTGCCTTATCCTCCGGCCTTGCCATTGTTCCCCCTGGCACAGCCCCAACAATCCTAGCTTCAGCCCCATCCCCCTTCCTACCTAGTTTAAAGCCCTCTCAATGAGCCCTGCCAGCTCCTGGCCCAGGATCCTTTTTCCCCTAAAAGATAGGGACCCGTTTGTGGCCATCAGGCCAGGTGCTGAATAACGTGCTCCATGATCAAAAAAACCAAGATTTCTGCATCGGCACCAGCCCCGGAGCCACGTGTTTAACAGGTGGGCTTTCCGTGTCCTCTCTGAACTCCTCCCTGCCACCACAGGGATGGATGAAAACACCACCTGCACTCCCGCTCCATCCACTAACCGACCCAGTCCCCTAAAGTCTCTTTTGATAGCCTTGAGGCTTCTCTCTTCGATGTTGTCACTGCCCACCTGGACTATCAAAAGAGGGTAATAGTCAGAGGGGCGTACCAGGTTGGGAAGCTTCCTGACAACGTCCCTGACCCTGGCCCCAGGGAGGCAGCAGACTTCCCTACGGGTAGGGTCAGGCCGACAAATAGGGCCCTCTGTTCCCCTAAGAATCGAGTCTCCAACAACAATAACCCTCCTGTCTTTCTTGGTGGAGGCAGTCCTGAGGTGTGGAGTCGACCTCCTCGCCCTAGGCATCCTCCTGGGAACACTTGCTACCTCTTCCTCAGCTACTGGTCTGTCGAGCTCCAGGGCCTCAAACCTGTTGTGTAAGGGCACCTGGGAATGCGGGGCCAGAAGGGGAGGGCATCGCCTGCAATGTCGAGCAGGGACCTGTTTCCATTCCTCCTCAGCTCCCAAATCCCCTTCCTCTGCCCGACGTCTACAGGGCAGGGGGTCCACCCCCATTTGAGGAGTCTCACCTCAGTACCTCCCCTTGAGGCCCTGCAGGGAGTTACTCCAGAAGTCTATCTCTCGCTCACACTCCTTGATGGCCCTCAACCTCTCCACCTCCTCCTTGAGCTCCGCCACCATGCGGACCAGGTCATCCACCTGCTCGCACCTCACGCACACAGTTTCTCTGCCTCCCGCCGATGGCAGCAACAGGCTCAGACACTCCTTGCATCCGGTGACCTGAACTGCGGCATTTTTTAATGGGTAGTCGGTCTGGGTGTGTACCAACTTCCTGGAGAGCGCACCGTGCCTGGTGGAGACCATTATCACCTAGCTAACGGCTGTTGTTACAGGAGGTGTTCGTGTGGGCAGGGGGAGCGCTCTGCCCTTCCTGCGCGCCCTGCCTGCGCTAACTGCCGCGCCACTCCCTTCTGCTGCGCCACGTCCTGTTTGCCCACCCTGTTCACCGCGCTCCTGGTCGCTCGCGCTCCCTAGGGGCAGCTTTTGAACGGCTGGGGAGGGGGCGCTGCTGGCTCCGCCTTCGCCTTGTCAGCCTCCCTCACGAGGGCTGCCGGGTCCTGGCGGCTCCCTCAAGTAGGCTCGATGCCGGAAAAATTAGCCCTGCCTGGCCCGATCCCCCGCTCCGCTGCAGAACTTGTCTGCCCCGGAGCCGATCGCCTCGGCAAATGGATAAATAAAACATATCTCTATCTTGGAGAGGTCTTCTTTGTTGTAGTCATTTTCTTTGGAACTTTATTTTTACTAACAGGCTGACAAAATGACAATATTATTGTGGAAAAACTTTTCCCCTTCTTTTTTTCCTCAGTGTTGTGAATGCTTTCCTTGTCAATCATCTATAGAGCATCATCTCCCTGTATCCCTTCAGGTTCTCCAGTATTTGAACTCAGAAAAATCACTTTATTTCAATATTTCTTCCTTAGAAATTTCCAGTTGTCCCCTTCTAATTCTGCCTATTCAGCTAATCATCCCTTCAAGTCAATGATTCCTTTTTCTTTCTCTCAGTTCTCCAGGTTTTCCATTGCTGTTCTTCCAAAACAGGTCCTCAGATAATTCCTTACATTTCAAGCTGCATCAGTCCTTTCTTTAACTATAACTTGCTTCTCCAATAACTTGTTTCTCGACTCTTTTTTATATCACCTTTTTTTTTTTCTCCCCACACTTTGTTGTTCCTTGTTCTTTCAGACAACTGAACCTCCTCATCTACTAAAGTCTCAAACTGAAAGGTCTGAGCTAATATTTCTTCTCAGATCCAGGGATAACAAATGATAATCAAAGTCATGTTTATTGTTTAATAAAAGTTATTGTCAGACTTCAGATTTTGCATAGTTATGGAAGCAAGAGTCTCTGATAGAGAAAAACTCCATTACTAAAATCAAGCTGTGGAAGAAAAATTAATGTAAACATAAGAAAGTTTTAAAAGAAAAAAACACATTAGTGTGTACTGAAGTCAGATACAATTTTTGAACATCTGCATATGTGAATTAATGGGAAGAATGTCAAGAAAGATAGTTTGTGTTTATAACAATATACATTAGTGGAACTTGGGCCAAGTGTTAATTACTTTTCCCTACTTATTTTTTCTGGGCTTATTAAATAATTACAGTATGAGTTCTTTAAAAACATAACATAACAAAACAAAAAGTATGGGAGCCAATAATGGTTTGCATGAATGACAGTAAAAATGAATCACAGTAAAAAAAAATAATAAAAAAATAGACTGAGCAAATCAAATGGTGGCTTAAAAATCCTCAAAAAATGAACACTATTGGGACAGCTAAGTTTAGAAAAATATTGAGCATCTTCTAGCTTTCATTTATCAAGTGGCATATAATTTTGAGTTGTAGATTTAAAAATCTAGAAAGATAAATCATCTTTATTTTAAATTTTATCAGGGTTTTTAATGTGCTCCAAGCACAGCAAAGGTGTTGTTTAAAATAGAAATATATAAATCAAATGTAACAAACTGCTTGCTTCAGCTGTTTGAGCTCAAAGGTGGTTTAGTTCATGCTTATTTTGGAAAAGAATATCAGATGAAGAAGTAAATTGATAAAACTTCCAAAGAAGGTTCAAAAGAAAAGTTTCCAAATTTTATTATTTTTTTTTCTCAAAATAAATTTGGATTTGTCTTGAAATATTTTTTGTTTGTTTGTTTGTTTGTTTTATTGCTAGATGCCATTTTCTGAAAGAAAAAGTATATACATATATGTACATGAATATATTAGTATATATGTTGTATACAGACACACAAAACAAATTGCTTGGGTTATTAGAAATGTGATATATAACTCCTGAAATGGCTTTCTTTGCAACTCATTTCCTTAAGTGTTGGATGGAGTCCTGCAAACAATCCTTCATAGAAAAAGAATATCTACTACTAACCTACAGGAGATTTGGTTCTTTTATCCTGACAATCTGTTGATATTGTCAGGATAATATCAACAGACTATCACTGAAATATCACTTTCAGACTATCTCTGAAATATCAAAGTGATTTTTTTTAATATCCTTTAAATATGATGTTTAATTCAGTTGCAAGTTTTGCATTATGAAACCAATTATTTAGTATTTAAAATTTTCTGTGATTGCAGGTAAATCTGTTAAAAGGTCTTGTGCTTTTCCACTCTTTGTATCAAACCAGGCTACTGATATAGAAAGTAGTCCCTTGGTTTGGTATCAGATGAGTTGGCAATGGGCAGACTTCTGAAATCTGGAGAGGAACTATTAAATTTGTACTGTTAAAAAATGTACATTCTATATGTAGACCATGAGAAATTCCACTGCAAACAAAGACTCCTTTCAAAACAGAGTGTTAACCCTTAAGTTAATTAGGGCTTATTTCTGCTGGTATGCTTTTAAAACTGAGGTGTAATTCTTAAACTAAATTCTTTGTAGTTTAACATCATCCTCAAATAGTTAACATATATAAGCCACAACTGTGGAAGCCTGGATATCCATCACTACAAAAGAAAGACTAATAATCATTTATAAAGCGCTGTAGGCTATTTTATCTGATATCAGGTTGGTACAGAATTTATTTTCATGTTCATATGCTTCAAAGGTGCTTGTGTGTGTGTCCTGAGGTGTAAATCCCATTTTTAGGGATATAATACTGAATGATTTTATGAAGAACCAAACAATAACATTTAATTAATTAATTAATTAAATCCAATCAACATAATCAAATCTCTTATAACCTCCACTAAAATAAGTAATATACTTTAAGTATAGTTAGACTAGTTGTATAGCTGTACAAATTATTTCATCTATAAGAATGAATTTATTTCAGTATCTGCTGAAATAAGGGCAGAAGCATTTTATTTTGTTTAGTTGGCTCTTATTAAAGAAGCTTCTGTGAATGCCTGTCTAAGTAGTGGTAATGAAAGTGCCTTTATCACACAGTCTTGACCATCATGTCTATCTTGTCCACCTTATTCCAAGTCAAAGCTACTTAACTACATATGTTTTATTTCAAACTTCTGAGATTTATTTATTTAAAAAAAAAAAGAAAGATATTTTTCTGACCGTAAATATGCAATTTATCCTAAAATACAGAACAACTTTTTATGATCATTTTCTAATTTGTGAAATGCTTAAAAGAAAATAAAAATAAAAGGTATCATCAAATTTTAGACATAAAAATGAATACTCAACAAATTAAATGGATGACAGACAAAATTATCCTAAAGGATGCATCCTTTCAGCTACTTAGAATTTCTTTAAATACTCCAAGATTATGATAAACTGACTGATCTTCCATTTCAAAATATAGCCAAACATATTCTGATTTTGCTGCTGACAGCTTTGTGTCCTGCGAGTAATGGGAAAAAAATAATAACAACAACAAAAACACAACTGTAGTCTTGCAAAATGTTGTGCCTTATGATTTACTACTCATAAGAAAGTCTCACAGGGTACCCAAGCTATGTTATGACATCTCTTGTCACCTTGGGCTGCAGAACCTCCTGGGAGGAAGAATGTGGAAATAGTGACACTCTGTAATGTCAGTGATTCATTATGGTTTCTTGTGGTCATGAACAACTATAAATGTTGGGAAGTCTGGCTTGTCCCAAAGAAGCCCAAGATGTATAAGTTTGGTGCTGGGTGATTATGTTTTGTTGGGTAATCTTAGTGTAAAGCATAGGTAAGTGAGTTAAAAATATTATCAAAATGTGAACTATTTGGCTATTTACAGATCTCATTTTACCTTGAACTTTCATGCCCTTACCAGTTTGTTTTTTATTCTTTTTACTTTTTTTTTTTTTTTTTTTTTTCTGGTTACAGTCATTTTCTTTTACTTATTTTCATTAGTAATATTTCCCACCTAATTGTTCAGAAGACAAATTTAAATAATTATTAATTGTGTTGGGTCTGTCTGAGCTGGAGTCACCTTTTCCCTGCAGCAGCCCACACAGTGCTGTACTCTGCACTCGTAGCTGGAACAGCACTGATAACACTCAAGTGTTGTGTCTATTGCTGCATAGTGCTGGCACAGCATCAGGACTCCTTCCAAGCCCCCAAGAGCCAGCAGGCTGGGGGTGGGCAAGTGATGGGGAGGGGACTTCGCCAGGGCAGCTGACCTAAACCAACCAAAGGGATATTCCATAACACCTGATGTCACACTCAGCAATAAAAGGGGGGGCTCTCGTGGGGGAGGGGGCTGTTCCTCCAGAACAACCACTACGCGTTTGAGGCCCTGCTTCCCAGGACGTGGCCGAACACGGCTCGCTGATGGGAAGTAGAGAATAATTTTTCCTCTCTCTGTGCTTCCGCGCGGACTGATTGCTTCTTTTGTCTCTGTTTTTTTCCTCCCATTCCCTTTCCCTCTAATTAAACCTTTCTTATCTCAAACCTCGAGTTCTCTGTGTTGTATTTTCTCCCCCTTCTTCTCTGAGGAGAGGGGGAGTGAGAGAGCGGTCGTGGTGGAGCTCGGCTACCCACCTGAGTAAAACCACCACATTAATACACACAGATAAACAACATTAAGATATATAGCTGTTAATTTCACTTTCTGCTATATTGGAGTTTCAAAACATTTTTATTAGTAATTTATATGTTGTGGTGTTTTTCTGAAAAAAATACTTTAATATAACATATCAAATAAAATAAAAGTTAAAGTTAAAAAATCAGTTCATAATAGTATTCAAATATGTATAGTTTAATTAAAAAAAAAATCTTTGCTAGAATGGTTGTTCTTTTAGGGTTACTAGTTTAAAACTGGAAATTGCATCTTTTAATTACATTCTCTGTTATCGAACATACTGTGGTGGGTGTAGATGCCCAAGTGGTGTCAGCAGGGTCTGCAACACGATCTCTGTGAGGAGAGACCTGGTCTGCCCCTTGCCGCACACTGCTGGTCCCAGCTCGCACCAGTGGCCCCACCGCTGAGTATAATGGCACAGCAGGCAAGATGGTGGAACCTTTAGAAATGTGTATTTAAGAAAGGGCAAGAACACTGGACAAGTGAGGAGTGAGGAAAAAACATGTAAGAAACAATTCTGTGAACATTAATGCCAGAAAAGGATGGGGAGGAGGTACAACAGGTGATGGAGCAGAAAAAGCCCTGAAGATGGTGAAGACCATGGTGGAGCTGAGAAAAAGTGTGAGAATGAGGGAGGAGGAGAATGGTTATAGAGTGACTGTAATCCTAAAATTTACTTTTACAGGTATTAATTGCACTGGTTTACGTCATAATATATAAAATATCCCATATGTTTCTTTCATCATTCATCTAAAAGGAAATAATGAAATGCTATCCAATCCATACTTTTTTTTTTTTTTTTTTTGCTTAAATAGAACAGTAGATTTGTCAGTATGTAGACATGTTATAACCTAAAAATATACTTGCAATCCTGATTTCCCCAAAAATAAATTAAAAACAAACAAACAAACAAACAAAAATACCACTGAAATTAACAGAGGAAACCTGTTTTTTTTTTTCTTTCTCTCATAGAAGCTTTACCAGACATTTGGACATATAAACGTGAGGCTCCTGCCTGAGTGAAACATGTGACTGTATGCCATATTGCAAGTGAAGGTGAGACACAGGCATCAGAACAATGAGTTTTATTAGACTGGAACCAAAGCGCTCTCTGTATTTCAGAGGTGAGCTGAAACCTGTAATCAGAGGTCAATGAACAAAATAGAAAAGCTCACAATGAAAAAATTATGAAGCAAGAAATAAGAACACAAATAGTATTGTACTTTATAAACTTTATAATATTTAAAGTTTTGTAATACTGTTAGTGAAAACTTTGGCATTGGTAAGTACAGCCTATTACTTCACTTTCAATATGCCATGCTATCCCTACCTGCTCCAAGACAACAAGGAAAAACAAACATAGTATTTAGTGCAGGCAGAGCATTATATTTTGCTGTATACGTTGTCTGAAGTATTGCAATATTGATTTTAATTCTTTTGCAGTTTTTCATTTTCAGTGTTTTGCTAAGTTTAAGGTTTAATAGGTACTGAAATATGGTCCTTTCTATGAAAATGACAAAACTTCTTAAGATATCTGTTAAATCTCTATGATAAAATTTACGTGAGTTTATATAATTTTACATAATATAAATAACAAGAGTCTGGCTGAAATTTAATCTATGAAACCCAAACATCATAAATCATCAAAGTTTTTTCTGTGATGGAGTGTAACCTGGGAAAATTTATGTAATGTGATTGTCAAATTTTAAATGTGTGTCAATATATTTCTCTTCAAAATAATTATGTACACACAAATTTAATAAACTGGCTACTGACAAAAATTTAAAATCACAGACAGCAGATAGCAATCATGTAATAAGACAAACCTCACTGCCTAATCTTTCTCAAATTTAATATTGGCTACCTGGCTTTGGTCTCATGCTGCTCTTATTCACAAGCTTAGGAAATATTTTGGATTGTAACTGCAATAATTTTGTTGCTAAATGAACAGACAAAAAGCCTTCCTTAGTCTTACTGAGGTTGGATAAAGCTTAATATTGAACTATATTTCTTGTCAAGAGTGTGCCTCTTGTTATTGAAAGCACATAGTGTGATATTTGTTGTTTTTTTTTTTTTGTTTGTTTTTTTCAGCCAACATTAAGACAAATTAACATTCTAAACTTCAGTAACTATGAAGATAGAAATGATGCCATAGCATAAATAAATAAATAAATAAAGTTCAGGCAAAGCTGAGGGAATAAGAAATTACGGGAAAAAAAAAAAAAAAAAAAGTTAATATAACTAGCCAAATGCTTCTGAGCACAGTATCATAAAGAGCAAATAGTTAACCCTAAAATTAGAAACAAATGGGAATGAGAAAACATGTATTCAACTCTTGTCTGTTTAACAGCAAAGAATATTATAAATTGTGTGACATGGTGACAGCTCTCTCTCTTTAAAAACAAACAAACAAACAAATAATCAATTCCTGAATATTTATGTGTATTTTTACTTGTTTTTTTGATATGTCAGCATATGTCAACCATTAAATGTAAGATATACTGAAAAACAAAATAAACATAAAACACTACTTAATCATCACTACATTTTGCAATATGCAATTGTAGTGGGTTTACATGGCAAGGTTTTGGTAGCAGGGAGCCATAGGGGTGGTTTCTGTGAGAAAGATCTAGAAGCTGCCCCATGTTTGGGAAGGGCCCCATTGTTTTCCAGAGCTGAGCCAATAAGCGATGTTGTTTTCCACCTCTGTGAGAGCATATTTAAGACAGAGAAAAAATGCTGCGCCACACAGCAGCCGGGAGTGAGAGAACAGCCTTGCAGGTGCCAAGGTCAGTGTAGAGGGAGGGGGAGAGGTGCTCCAGGCGCCGGAGCAGAAGTCCCCTGCGGCCTGTGGTGAGGACCATGGTGAAGCAGGATGTCCCCCTGAAGCCCATGGAGTACCACGGTGGAACAGGGTTCCATGCTGCAGCCCATGGAGGAGACCACGGTGGAGCAGGTGGCCCTGCACCGACGGAGGCTGCCGCCTGTGGAAGACCCCTGCCCGAGCAGATTCCGGGCCGGACCTGTAGCCCGTGGAGAGGAGCCCACACAGGAGCAGGTGACCTGGCAGGAGATGCTGCCCGTAAGGGAGCCAGGTTGGAGCAGTTTTCTCCTGAGGGATGGACCCCGTGGTACGGACCCATATCTGCAGCAGTTCTGGATGAGCTGCTGCCTGTGGGAAGCCCACACCGGATCAGTTCATCAAGGACTGCATCCCGTGGGAGGGACCCCACAGCACAGGGGACGAGAGTGACCAGAAGGAGCGGCAAAGAACAAGTGCTGTAGACTGACCATAACCCCCATTCCCCCGTTCCCCTGCGCCGCTCGGGGGGAGGAGGTGGAAGAGGGTGGATGGGGGGGAAGGTGCTTTTGTTTTTTTTTTTCCTTTGTTTTCTCACTTCTCTCGCTTGTTAGTTGTAGGCAATAAATCTTACTATCTCCTTATGCCGAGTCTGTTTTGCCCGTTACAATAATTATTGTGTGATTTTCTCATCCTTATCTCAATCCTTGAGCCCTTTTCACATATTTTCTCCCCATTCCTCTTTGAGGAGGGGGAGTGAGAGAGCGGCTGTGGTGGAGCTCGGCTGCCCACTCGAGTGGAACCACGACAGCAATATGCAAAATTTAACCAAAACACTAAGATTACACATATCCATATTACTCTCATAAGTATGAGGCACATTTTAATTATCTAAATTATTCAAAGTACTGCAATATATTTGGCTGTCTTCTATAAATGGTGTAACAAATTATTTATTACTTGATATTGAGATGCAAATTAACAGTATTTTTTATGGGCAGCTGTGAAAGCAATATAGTAAAGGATGTCTTTCAGGAGCATACATGAAATAGCTTAGCCATTTAATCAAATTTCCTTTGTGTGTGTGTGTGTCTTTCCTAACAAAGAGCCCAATGACCAAGTTATTGGGAAACCAGTCTAACGAACAAAATTTTCTGTCCCATAATCACTTCTTTAGATCTAGACTCCACTGTATTTTAAAATGACTTATGTCAAGGCCCCTGAGATTTCTGTTGTTAGAATAGTAACTTGCTTTTGCGTGGAATTACTATCAACTGCTGTGTAGTCTGTAAGTTAAGGAGGTAATAATAGAGAAACATTCACATGGTCCATTTAGTGGATAAGTTTGCATAAAGTCCATCTGATTATGTGTAAGTGGATATTAGAAAAGGATTTCAAATAAGAGAGCTACAAATCCCCAAGCTACCCATTGCTCAGTCATTTTATAGGAACTGTGGTTTCATGTGCATTGGATACATCATTGACAGTGAATTCTAGACAATAATAAATAGACATTTATGCAGGCCATCTTCAAACTGTACAGTTCAAGTGCCAAAGAAGTCTTTCTTTTTAAGTCAGAAATATTAAAAGCAAAAGGAAGAAATGACTGGTAATTGTTATTGATAACAGCACACTCCCCTTGGGCTTTGCAGAACAGAAATGTTAAGCCTCGGCAGATTTCATGAGTCATTATGAAGTTCTGAAGACAGATATGTTTTTTTATTAGAACTGAATGCAGTAATTTATCAGCATAAAGCTTTGAGTTTGCATAGATCCTTGAACTACAGCACAGAGAAATGAAAAAAAATCAACAACTTTTTCATGTCGGGGGCAATTTCAGAACACATAGTTTGTGACATATTAAGACACAAAGGCCTGAATTCTTTAAAGTTTGCTTATTCATTAATTCATTCTGTTTCAAGATCTTTCATCCCTACTGTGATCCAAAGGCTATTCAAGATCAGAGAGATGTCCCAGTAGAGCAGTAAGAAATCCTGTGGTGCTAAAAAGTCTTTGAGGTAGATCCTATTATTGAAAACATGATAGCTGACATCACAGGGTGGAAAAAAAAAAAAAAAAAAAAAAAAAAAAAAAAAAAAAAGACATAGGTCATGTTTACAACTTCGCAACTGTAAAATATTGTTTAGACCTTACTGATTAAGGGTGGCAGAAGATTGGCATTGCACTTTCAAAACTTTTATGCTGTACAGACATTGAAATTTGCAGACACAATGACTGTGACTATAATTTTCTTGTTTTAATTTGCAAAAGTTGTCCATTTTTTGTGGAAAACTTGTGAATAATTATTTATGGGCAGCTGGAATCATCTTTATCTTCTTACAGTAAAATATACACTACTCTTTTGTACACATTTCTTCTTTCTAGTATCTCTAAGGAAAAATAAACTAGTGATGACTTCAGTTAGAAGAATATAAATTCAGATTCACACTTGAATCTGAAAGGGAAGGGAAGGGAAGGGAAGGGAAGGGAAGGGAAGGGAAGGGAAGGGAAGGGAAGGGAAGGGAAGGGAAGGGAAGGGAAGGGAAGGGAAGGGAAGGGAAGGGAAGGGAAGGGAAGGGAAGGGAAGGGAAGGGAAGGGAAGGGAAGGGAAGGGAAGGGAAGGGAAGGGAAGGGAAGGGAAGGGAAGGGAAGGGAAGGGAAGGGAAGGGAAGGGAAGGGAAGGGAAGGGAAGGGAAGGGAAGGGAAGGGAAGGAATCTACATGATTCATTTGCACATACCACATGCCAGTGTAATACCATTTTATATGGCCTAGGTATTCCAGAAGTTTCTGAATGTCAACCTGTAATGGTGTAGATCTTCCAGTGCCATATCCGTCAGCACTCTGCAGGTTTCTCTGGCAATTTTAGGCATCTCAGATGGTATTAAACACCTACTTTTAGGAAGCTGAATTAAGCCAATGCAGTATTAGACAATATAATGAATGGAGTCTAGAGAGAGTTATTTAGATAATAAGTTTCTAATTCAGAGTGAGCTGAATATCTCTATAGGCTACGTTGCCAAATGAGAAGACATGCACAGACTGTTGCAGATGCTTAGAGACACAGTACATGTGAACGCTTTCCTTATAGATTCCTAAATGGCCCAGTTTGTAGCTGAAACCCAATCCTAAGGTTTGATTCGGTTGGTCGAAAATAAGAAACTAAATTTTTGAGATGTTACTCTTCTGTCTAGCTTTCACATGTTGATTCATATGTCATAGGTATCTTATAGTTCTGTGTCACAGTGACAGATTGAGATGGCAGTTGATGCTTAAGTGTAAGTACTCAAATCAAATTTTCGGCATCTTACTTATCTGTCAAACATATTAAATAGTGTTCTAAGATAATTAGTATAACAACATTTCAGGTGTGATCTTATGAAAAGGGAAGGTGTTATTTAGTTACAAAAACTCTGAGTCATTTGCTTCTGTTGGTGTTCATCATCATAAATTTCATGCACTCATAGTGTTGTTCACATGTTCACAGGCATCAAGACATATGTGTCTAACAGTCTGACCAGAACCTTTTTGTGATGCAAAGGAAAAGAAACACCAGCTATCAATTCCTCATTGCCTTTCTAGGATTCTTCTTGGTAACAGTGAACTGGTTTTTGAACAAATCTTCTATATTATTGCTGTATTCTCTGAGTCAACATGGGGTGTTCACTTTTGCCAGAATCTTGCTGCTTCATCCATAAATCTTAGGCCAGGTTTCTGCCTGTTGCGAAGCACGGACGAAAGCACGACAGACACCAGCAGAGTCAGATCATGCTTCACCCTTTTATTGCCCGAATCGCCCAACTTTTATAGTGAATTTTACAGGGGTGGACAGTGTTTCACACAAGATTATTGGTCAAAAGCACTCAGACAAACCGTTAAGAAAATAACACCACCTGCAAGAAAAGAGCCCCCCTTTTGATTAGAAGTTAGGAAAACAACCCCCTTTGTGCTTAACGGCCACGTAGACCTAGTCCTTGAGGCCAGCTGCTGATAACAATATTATCTGAGTTCCTTAATTGGGTGATGTGGGAGTCATTGCAGTGGGAGCTTCTCACAGTTACTCTGGCAGCTTGGTTTGCTCAGCTACAGCAGGCCCTGAGATTTCTAAGGCCTACCCCTGGTTGCTTAAAGCAAGCTTAGATCGAACAATTATGCCAATTCCCAACAATTCCCCCGTTTTCTTTTTGTACAAGCAGTACTTGGTTTTACAGCAGATGTCAAATACATAACATAACACAACTATATAACTTAATCCTAATAACACTACAATTACTGTAAGCACTTAATGGTAACACAATTTGATAGTAAGTAACACAACTTAATAGTAACACACTTAAACCTAATCACTTGATGGTGATCAAAGGCTGTTCTTGACAGTCCTTGAGGTGTCACAGCCCATGTCATTGTCAGAATGATTATCAGGAATCTCTTCATGGTCGTCTTCAGCGTGTGCAGATTCTAAAACTGCTTCAGTCCACTTTGCAGTGATCCACTGGGTACCTGTTCCCGGCACCACTTCAAAATCCCTATAACTTTTTGCAAGTAACCCTTTAACCACATTTATCACAATACTACGTGTAATGATGATTGACACCACAATGAACAGAATCCTTAATCCCCCTTTGACTAATCCCAGTAACCATCTATGCATTGTTTCAAACAAATCAGTGAACCATTGATTGAAAGGATTGATACCATATTGACTCTTTCTCATGTGCTCTTTCAGGAAAGTAATGAATTTGTGAGTTGAAAAGGTCTAAACAGTACATTCCCTTAAATTTCTCCAAGTGGCTACTTCAAACAATGACTCCGTACTAGTGAAACTTGATTTTGCTCAACCGATCACAACTAGCCCTGCTAGTTGCTTACAATTGACTCCCCGTTTTTCTAACAGCGCTGTAATAAATCCATTTCTTCTGATTTTTGCCGGCACCAATTTCCTATGCTTTTAGCCTGCCCTATGGTTATATCCCGGGATCCTGCACTGTGGCAACAATAACCTGTACTAAGGCTATATTCCGGAATCCTGCACTATGGCAACAATAACCTGAACTATGGCTATATTCCGGAATCCTGCACTATGGCAACGATAACCTGTACTAGGGCCATATTCCAGAATCCTGCACTATGGCAATAACCTGCACTAAGGCAATAACCTGCACTGTGGCAAACCTGCACTAAGGCAATAACCTGCACTGTGGCAAAAGCGCGCTCTCATTCACACAGTACACAGCACAATCACACATACAGAGCACAATCGCACACCCAGAGGCCTCTGGCACATCTCACTCTCAATCATACCACAAGAACATAATTTAGAATGATAAGCAAACAAACAAGTATTGTCTCTCATTGTGTTCCTCGTGAAATGACTTGCAACACTTTGTTTTAAAACCTTACCCTTACACAAATACTTTCAACACAAAATACCTGGACATTTAAGAATAACACATACAATTATTAACACTCCAGTTAGTATCCCTCCAGCAGCTGAAAACATACTGTTTGTCTGCAGTTTCAGGAGATCTTTGCTCCTGCGGTGAGCGGCTGAGAGTGGAGTCCCCTCCGAACAAAACGCTCAGGGTGCACCTAGGGGCATCCACACCACAGCCGATCCCCGCAGCCGAGCAGTTGTTACGTGCGGCCGCAGATGCCACTCCAGGCACTAAAATTGCCAATGCCGCTCTAGCTGCAACCCCACACAATTCAACATTATCATTGCAATCCGGTGCAAGCAATGCCCATTTATGTCTGGTGATCTCACACAACTGTAACAAGCTAGGAGCAAATACAATGAGTTTATCTAAGTAACATGGACATCTGATAGCATTTGCAGCAATACCTTGCCAGGCCCTATCACCACAAATCAGAAAAACATCAGGAGGTAAGGCCAAAGCTGTACAATTGTTCCAAACACTGTAGTTGTTACCCCTTGTCTCCGTGCTATAAACCCCTAAACCCTGCTTAGCAGCGTCATTGTAATCACAGGTGTTATTTGTATTTCTATACCTGTATGGCCCTTTCCAGGTTCCTGTAGCAGAATTCATCTGATAGCCACGGCTACATTCACATTCGTAGCCACCTTTCAGGTTGATACAGATTTGACTACAGATACCAGGGTTTTGACATTCATCAATATCTCCACAGTTTCTCTTGTCTACAAACTCAAATCCAGCTGGACAGTCACATTCATTTATGATGCATTCCTTCAGGGGCTCATCACCCCAGTCCTTGCAGTCTCTCTGCTGGTTACACACTTTATTGATATCTATGCATTCTCCACTTCTGCACTTGAATTTGCCAGGTCCAGAGCACTGAATAACATTGTTACAGTTTGCTTCGTCAGTGCCATCCAGACAGTCTCTCACACCACTGCACTGCCTACTCCCATGGACACAGTTCCCATCTTCACATCTGAACTGGTCTGGCCTGCAGGTCCGAGAAGGGCAGTTAATTTCATCACTTCCATCCTTGCAATCAGGATCTCCGTCACAGTCTTTTTCACCATCACATTTCCAGGACACTGGGATACACTGGGTTGACTGAGGACCACAGCTGATTTCATTTACCCAGCATGTTCTCATATGACACAGCTCAGAACTTTCGTCAGACCTATCTTCACAGTCCGGATCCCTATCACACTGCCATCTGTTTGGCACACACTGACCACTGTTGCACACAAAGTCAGATTCAGCACACATCTTCTTCACACAAGCACTCTCATCACTGCCATCTGAGCAGTCTTCACATTTTGTTCTAGCACTGTCGGCGGCAGTGCACAGTCAGGTGAGGGCAAGCAGCAGGCAAAGCGCCCCACAGCACGGCAGCACCCGCCGCCGCCCTGCACCTGTGTCACTTATACTACTCCTATTACCCGTGCTGTTAGTGTCAGTGGCATCCTCCTGGTACCGTTTCTGTCTTTGTCGCCCCTTACTCTCCCCCTTTTCTTTTTGCCACTGACCATTCACCACAAATGGATGAGACACATGATTACTAGTTAGGAAAGAGAGTGTAACGTCTGCTATACGGCTGCAGGCCGTGCCAGCTGCAACCCTAGCAGCTGTTTGTGAACAAGCCTGCCAGTGGTCATTTGGCGGTGTAATCTGCGTCTCTGCACTCCTGCCCTGCAATAGAGCTAAATCGTCATTAATAGTCTGTAGAATGTGGCAACCCCACGGAATGTTATCCAGAAACATAGTTATAACACCGATCTGGGGACGAATAGTCTTTTTTGCATTGCAAGATAAACCTCTTATAAAAGGAATGCTAGAGCAAACAGCACATCCGCTGCTGCCGCTGCCTCCATGGTTACGTCAGACAGGCTGCAGGGTCCTGATGTCCGTCCCTCTGCTCTGTGCCGACTCGCCACACGGTGAGGGTCGGCTGCCGTTGTCCACTGACGCCTCTGGTCTCCCATAGCAACTCGATCTCGGATGTCCCGCATCGCACCGCGATTACTTCAATTTCACGCGATTACTTCAATTTCCCGCGTTTTCCGCGGCTCCGTTTACCACGTCCCTCCGCGATTCCGCGTCCCACCGTGATTCCCTTTTCCGCGTCTCTCCGCGATTCCTTTTTCCGCGTTCCCCACGGTTTCTTTTCCCCGTGTCTTACCGTGAGTCCTTTGTACAGTGTTTGCGGCTCGGTGTCTGGTCAGGTGCAGCGCCGGTCCGATGTCCGCTCCGATGTCCACTCCGATGTTCCGGCGGCGCTCTGATGTCCCGCGCCGCTCCGATGTCTCAGTCTCGGGCTCAGGCTCAGCGCTGTGATGTCGCAGCGCCGCTGGCCCCGGCGCCGCGCCGATGTCCCGGCGCCCGGCGCCGCTGATCCCCGATGTCCCGGCGCCGCTGGTTCCCGCGCCGCGCCGATGTCCCGCTGCGCTGCGATGTTCGCCCCGGCGCCGCTGCGATGTCCGTGCTCGGCTGCGATGTCCTGTTCAGGCCCTGTTCAGGTCTCCCGCTGCGATGTCCTGTTCAGGTCCTGTTCAGGTCTCAGCCTGTTCGGGCGCCATTTGTTGCGAAGCACGGACGAAAGCACGACAGACACCAGCAGAGTCAGATCATGCTTCACCCTTTTATTGCCCGAATCGCCCAACTTTTATAGTGAATTTTACAGGGGTGGACAGTGTTTCACACAAGATTATTGGTCAAAAGCACTCAGACAAACCGTTAAGAAAATAACACCACCTGCAAGAAAAGAGCCCCCCTTTTGATTAGAAGTTAGGAAAACAACCCCCTTTGTGCTTAACGGCCACGTAGACCTAGTCCTTGAGGCCAGCTGCTGATAACAATATTATCTGAGTTCCTTAATTGGGTGATGTGGGAGTCATTGCAGTGGGAGCTTCTCACAGTTACTCTGGCAGCTTGGTTTGCTCAGCTACAGCAGGCCCTGAGATTTCTAAGGCCTACCCCTGGTTGCTTAAAGCAAGCTTAGATCGAACAATTATGCCAATTCCCAACATCTGCCCATAGTTTACTTTCTTTGTTTGAATTATATGTTTGAAATATATTTCTGCAGCCTATTTTCCAGGTGAGATAATGGAAAAAGCAGTAATGCCTGTGATATGTCACAGCCTTGTGAACACCTTCTGCTGTTATGTTGCAAGTCTTCCACTGGCAAGTCTGTGCTGTTGTTTAGCCAGAATGCAGGCCTTCTGGTCTAGACATAAGTATAAATTACTCATCTTAACTGCTGGAAACAGTCCTGGAACGGTGTCTTTGGAACAGCACTGTTATATTTTAACTTTGTTCTCATGTTTATTCTGAAACTCTCACACATTCACATAAACAACCCACTGCTAACTGTGGTATTGAAATAGTGAGTGTCTTCTCTGGAAATATAACCCAATACATTTAATCAGTTGTGAATACGGTGCAATATTAATAAAATCTTGGGAATCTTGAAGGAGGGACATAGAAGCAACAGTCTTTCAAGGAATTATTTTCCAGAACATAATGATCCTTTCCACTCACCTAAAGAACAGAAATATTTAGACTACACTAAATCTGTGGGGGAAAAAAAAGGTGGGGGTGGAGGGGCAAATATACTCAGTGCTACCATTTGCTGATGCATCAACCAGAGCAAACAGTTTGACGAAATGTTCAGAATCTGCAAAGAATCTACTGGTTGGAAGAAGGGTAAAGGAAAGCCATGGATGTTGATCATTCTTCAAACTGTATTAGAACTCAAAGTGCTGATAATTATAAATAATATAGAAACCGTGAGTCAACTTAGATTTCATTTCTCCTACAAAGTCAGATGACTCCCCATTCAGTATTGTGTATAAGGTCACAAGGAGCTGCATTATATAAAAACAATTCTTCAATAACTCAGGCAGCATAACTATTACTTTAAAAAGCACATGTTTTAGAGCAAAGAGGTAGTAAATGGTTCACCATTATCTGTACCAAGTTATCATACTGTCCCTGTGATTTAAAAACATATCAAAATTGAGTAATTCTTTGAGTTCTTGTTAGTGAAGAAAAGATCTACATGCAGTAGCCAGTGCCCTATGATTTCATGTGCATTTTATAGGTGAATTGTAGTGCAACTGGACATACTCCACAGCAACAACAAATTAAATAAATAAATAAATGAAAATAAAGATAAATGGTGTGAAAAATGAAGGTAGATGGTGTGAAACTCATAATATGTTATATTAATATGTCTAGACATACTGAAATTTTGTTCATTATGGGCAGTGAAACCACATCTACATTTTTTAAATTGATAGGAAAGGTTGAAAATAAAAGTTAATGTGAGAAGGCGTATTCATTTCATAATTCAAATTGGTAATTTTTATTATCGTTGGTGTGCTGCTATAAATTGAGTAAGACATCAGATTGTATGAACAGCAAGAATGAAGATGCAGAAGACATTGACTTCGGCTGAGATTTTCAAGAGTGGCTACTCTCCTTTAGTGACAGGTACTATTAGACAGGTACAGTCACATAACATTTAAATATCAGTTGATTTAGAGAAGACAACTCTAATGAAAGACAGTATGACTGACAGGAAGAAGTAGAGTGTGGCACAAAGTCCACATCACCTCATCAAAAACACATGGTGAAAATGACACTTTGTCTTCTTAATTCTTACTTCTTTTCACATACAGCAAACATTGTAATATTTCAACACCAGCACTATCTGCAGTTATTTTTACCTTTTATGGGATTCTAGATTTTTATTTTTTTTTATTTCCAACTTCTGTCCTATCTGCAGTTCTGGGGTTCAGATGCCTACGAGCCAGAAAAAGAAATGTCACACTACTAAATCTGTGCAGGAAGATATCTGCTACTCTGATCAGATGTCAGCAGAGACATCTTGCACAGCAGAAGGATGTTATCGGTAGATCAGCCACACAGAAAGAATGTCATGAATCCAGTTACTGTAGATTCAAACTTCAGTGTTTTTCTTAGAACAAAACAGACCCTGTCCTCACACCATAGCTGAGCCTGGTATATGCATGACTTGCTTCAAAGAAAAGTGTCCAAAACCAATGGATGGAGGTAAAGGTACTAAGAAAGGAGATGGTAAAGAAATACAGCTATTGAAAAGATAATTAAAATTCATGGGAAGAAGCAAAAGAGAAATTGATGATAGGAAAGAAGGCAGAATTCAGGTACCTACAGCAGAGGAAGAAAGATTAGGTGGACTCATCATGTCAGGTATTCACTGATATAAAGAAGTGACTGAATTCATTTCCCTGTACTTCCCTCCATACATCTGGATCTTCTGTTGCTGTGTCAGTGAACATATCACAAATTGAAAGCAAGGAACACAATATTACTTAGATCTATAAAGGGACTAGCCAGAATTCAAAAGTAGCTCAGAGTAAGGCTGACAGGAATGGTGAAATATTTAAGTCAGGAGGCCAGACTGGCAGTTTTAGAGATAACATGAAAATAGAGCCTGTTTTAGAGTAAAATTCAAGATATTTAAAATAGTCAATGTACTTCTTTCTGGTAAGCAGGTTCCAGGGAAGTGATCAGACACAGACAGCTACAGCTTTTCCATGTTCTTGTAGATTCTAAAATTTTAATGACATATATAGAATACTGAAAATTAGTTAGAAATTGTGGCAGGAAAACTGTATGTGTAGTGGGATATCCACCCAAGGGTACTGAGGGAACTGGCAGAGGAGCTGGCCAAGCCACTGTCCATCATTTATCAACAGTCCTGGCTATCAGGGGAGGTCCCAATTGACTGACGGCTAGCAAACGTGACGCCCATCTACAAGAAGGGCCGGAGGGCAGACCCGGGAAACTACAGGCCTGTCAGTTTGACCTCAGTGCCAGGAAAGCTCATGGAGCAGATCCTCCTGAGAGTCATCATGCAGCAATTGCAGGGGAAGCAGGCGATCAGGCCCAGTCAGCATGGCTTTATGAAAGGCAGGTCATGCCTGACGAACCTGATCTCCTTCTATGACAGAGTGACGCGCTGGGTGGACGAGGGAAAGGCTGTGGATGTGGTCTACCTTGACTTCAGCAAGGCTTTTGACACCGTCTCCCACAGCATTCTCCTCAAGAAACTGGCTGCTCTTGGCTTGGACTGGCGCACGCTTCGTTGGGTTAGAAACTGGCTGGATAGCTGGGCCCAAAGAGTCGTGGTGAATGGAGCCAAGTCCAGTTGGAGGCCAGTCACTAGTGGCGTCCCCCAGGGCTCGGTGCTGGGGCCGGTCCTCTTTAATATCTTCATCGATGATCTGGACGAGGGCATTGAGTGCACCCTCAGTAAGTTCGCAGATGACACCAAGTTAGGTGCATGTGTCAATCTGCTCGAGGGTAGGAAGGCTCTGCAGGAGGATCTGGATAGGCTGCACCGATGGGCTGAGGTCAACTGCATGAAGTTCAACAAGGCCAAGTGTCGGGTCCTGCACCTGGGGCGCAATAACCCCAAGCAGAGCTACAGGCTGGGAGAGGAATGGTTGGAAAGCTGCCAGGCAGAGAAGGACCTGGGAGTGATGGTGGATAGTCGGCTGAATATGAGCCAGCAGTGTGCTCAGGTGGCCAAGAAGGCCAACGGCATCCTGGCTTGTATCAGGAACAGCGTGACCAGCAGGGCTAGGGAAGTAATTGTCCCCCTGTACTCGGCTCTGGTGAGGCCGCACCTCGAGTACTGTGTTCAGTTTTGGGTCCCTCGCTACAAGAAGGACATGGAGGTGCTTGAGCGGGTGCAGAGAAGGGCGACAAAGCTGGTGAGGGGCCTGGAGAACAAGTCCTACGAGGAGCGGCTGAGGGAGCTGGGCTTGTTCAGCCTGGAGAAGAGGAGGCTCAGGGGTGACCTTATCGCTCTTTTTAGGTACCTCAAGGGAGGCTGTAGTGAGGTGGGGGTTGGCCTGTTCTCCCACGTGCCTGGTGACAGGACGAGGGGGAATGGGCTTAAGTTGAGCCAGGGGAGTTTTAGGTTAGATGTTAGGAAGAACTTCTTCACTGAAAGGGTTGTTAGGCATTGGAACAGGCTGCCCAGGGAAGTGGTGGAGTCACCATCCCTGGAAGTCTTCAAAAGACGCTTAGATGTAGAGCTTAGGGATATGGTTTAGTGGAGGGCTGTTAGCGTTAGGTTGGAGGTTGGACTCGATGACCTTGAGGTCTCTTCCAACCTAGAAATTCTGTGATTCTGTGATATAAAAAGGAACAGTGTATGTGTAATGTTAAATTCCTACCATCGTTCCCAAGACTTCTTAGAATGACTATAATTACTATCTACTATTAAGCTGTATTTGCCTGTGCTATCACTGGCTACATTAACAGATGTCAACATAGTGTACAAGCACACATATATTGCATTAACATCTATTCTTGATAGTTCCAAAGCTATTTCATATAAATGCACACATGGAAGAAAAAAACTATTAAGAATCATAGAGTCACAGAACTGGAACAAGTCAACAACAAAGCCAGCCAGGAGAAATCTACATAGAGTTTTTAACTCTTGTAAAGAGCTTAAACTAACTAAAATAGTTAATTACAAAAACAGATTCTTAACTAAGAGTAAAACATCTTTTGCAGTGCTTGGCAAAACTGCAGGTTCTGAAAACTGGGACATCCTATGTTCCTAGATTACTAACTAAATTTTGTTCATTTTGGCTGATGTTCCAGTGATCTCAAAGCATTCACATTTTCAGTCTAGTTCCATATTTTAATTGCAGTCTGTTCAAGCACTAAAACAGCTCTGGAGAATTAGCATTTTGCTGTATTCTGATTCATCACACATCTTCATACAGTATTCGAAAATGTAGTATCACTACACTTTCTCTTAATCATGATTAAATACCCAGATCTCATTTGCGTCATATATATATTCTGCCAGTTCCCATGGTAAGTAGATCTCTGTGATCTCTTGACCAAAACCATATAACATAGTACCAGCATGAAACCTATATATGATATTAAGATACATGTGCACCTTCATCTATCATGTTGTGCACACAGGAAAGGTATTCCTAAAGGAGCATGCTGCTGAGTGTGCTCCCTTAATAGTTTCATCACAGTCACAGCCCTGACAAACTCTTCCAGTGAATCCAACCACTTTTCATTGTTTTGCACTTAACATATTTTTAGGTAGTTGCTATACTTGTCACGACAAGGGGAAAAAGAGATAGGAGAAGGAAGGAAAAACTCTTTTTCAAACCTGATACTTAATTGCATATTTTTTCAATTTTTTTTTTTTTTAAATATGAGGTTTGAGAACTTTTTTTTAAGTTGTTGTGTTTGTTTGTTTGTTTGTTTTTGGAAGCAACAGACATAACTTCTTGGTACTACTGTTTTTTCTTTGGTGTTGTTCATTTGTCTATTTGTTTTGAATTATCCCTTCTTTGTGTGTTTTGTTTCTGAATTATCCCTTTGATTATTTCCATGCAGTGAATAGTTGTCTCTATTCTTGGTACACTTGATCAAACATGAAATGTATAGTGTTCCCAGTTGTAACAATTGGCAGTTGACTAATGATATACATTGGCTAAAATTATATAATCATTCTGCCTAAAGCATATAAATGATCCTGTAATGCTATGAATATATTATGATAAAAATAATTTTTTACTCTGTGGAAAAATCAAATAGATAATGGGAGGGGAGAACATATTAATCAATTTCAAACAATAATTCACAGTTTAAGTTTGAAGAGGGAGAAATTTTTTTTATAGGTACAAATACTAAGCAATGGAATCCTCATTAACATTGTCTAATCTTTTTAGCCTGAACTACATCATTTATCTGAACTGCATAATTTAAAGGTCAGACAAATCATCCATTTTTCAAATGAGAATATAGACCTGAACTTTCAGAACTTCTAATATGCAAAAATCCATCTTGGAGAGTAACAAACTGTTACCAGACTGAAGATTTTGATTTACAGTTGCTGAAAACTTTTCTCAGACACAGATGACCAGGGGTCATAAGCAAGGGGCTCTTAAAATAAACATTTCCTTCATGTGTGCTTTTTGTTGTTGCTGGTGATTTTTTATTGTTGTTGTTGTTTTAAAAACAAGATTTGTCTGTTACTTCCAATGGCAGAGATCTCAGGGAAGTTTGTGGGTTACTCAGCAAAATGTCACGTTTATTGGAGCTACAGAAGACATTTATTGCTTCATAAACTGTGATCTCTTCTGTGATTCTTACTGAAATATATACCATTAAATCACCTACAGCCAATTGCTGCATTCACAATTGTGGGTTATCTACCAAAAAGAAGAGACATAGATCAGCTGTAATTTCAAATAATTTGGTTTGACTCTGAAGGTTTCCAACTATCATGTTAGAAATAAATAAATAAATAAATAAAACCTAACCACAGATATTCTAAGGTTTAAACTACCTAGTCCTAGTCCTAGTAACAATAAAATGTGTTTTGAATATGCAGACAAGGTCTGTTTCTAAAATATACAAAGTTTGGTTTATATGTAATATTTATAGGTTTTATAAACTGAAAGGCAAAAGCTCTGTTCACTCAATTACAGATTTCTGCTATGATTAAGACACAATTCTCTTTCTTTTATAATAAATTCATAAATAAACTTTGTGGGACACTGAAGACAGAAGTCAATGCCGCATGATCACTCCAGAGTTGGTAACTGGAGATTTGGAACATGAGATTCTTATGCCTCTGAGGATGAGTAATACTTTTTACGCTAGGTTAGAACAGTGAATCAAAGATATAACACTTCTTGTTTCCCACCTGGGCAACAATTTAAAGGTCAGACAAATCTTCCATTTTTCAAATGAGAATATAGACCTGAACTTTCAGAACTTCTAATATGCAAAAATCCAATTGTTGCCCACCTGGGCAACAAGAGCAAATAACTCTTGAGTGTTTTTGTTGTTGTTGTTATTTTTTGGTTGTGTGTTTTGTATATATGTGTTTTGGTTTCAGAGAAAAGTTCTTCCATTTTGCTGTTATGCATCTAGATAGCTAGCTAGCTAGACCTGCAAAGCAGGCATCTTCCAGAAGTCCTTCTCAAATAAAATGGCTTTATAATTCTGTGATTCTTACATGAGAGAACATAGTACAAAGATACAATGAATTATTTTGAATGAAAGCTTAATTAATGAAACTGGTAAAATAAAATGGTGTAAGTTTAAAATATGGAAAATTGTATGTGATGTTTAAAATGGTGCAAAGGATGAATATTATTCAGAAAGAATCACCTACTTCGGCACAGTGGATAGGTTTCACTCAACTTGACATTAGCCACCTAACTATTGATCCAAGATACCTCTGTGATGAATGGAAAAAGTAACTTTCAGAAGCAGTCCATTCCACTCTATAGATAGCATTCAAGACAGATGTTATAACATTTCCTCTGGAAGTGCCTGTTTCTCTCATAGAATCACAGGATAATTCAGGTTGGAAGGGAATATAGGAAAATATCTAGTCTAACCTCTGTCTCAAAGCACTGCCAGCCACAAGATCAGACCAGATTATTCAGGTTTTATTCAGTTAGGTCTTGAAAAACTATAAAGATGGATTTTGCAAAAATTCTATGGGAAACTTGAGCTAATACTTGTCAGTCCTAACAATTAAATGTTTCTCCTTATATATACAGAATTACAAAAGGTTAAGGTCACCTGCTTGAAACAGGGTCAGCTAGAACATGTTGCTCAGAGCATGTCCAGTCAGGTTTTGAGTATTCCCCAAAACAGAAACTCCACAAACTCTTTGGGGAACCTGCTCCAAAGTCCAATGTTTGAAAAAAACACCTTTTTGTTTCTTATTATAAATAGAACTTCTTGCAAATGTGTGCATTGTCTCTTGTTTATTCAGTGGATACCACTTAGAAAACTCTAGCTCCTTTTTCTTGAATCCCTCTCCCATCAGATATCCATGGATAAGATCCCCCTGAACCTTCTCTTCTTCATATGAAACTAGTTTCTAGGCTCTACCAGCCTCCCCTGGTATTATAAATACTTCTATGCTTTAATTATCTTTGTGTCTCTTTGCTGGACTTGCTGCACTGTGTCCATGTCTCTGCTGTAGTGGGGAGCCCAGATCTGGATCTGGCACTCAAAATATAGTTTCACCAGAGCTGTGGAGAGGAGAAGGATCACTTCTCTTGGACAATGCTCTTCCTAATAGCAGCCCAGGATGTTATTAATCTTCTTTGCTCTAAGACATATTGCTACCGTTGATTATCAAATCTGCAGACAGTTCTTCCTTATTAGCAAATACCAGAGTCAGTGGTGCATCACCTTTTCAGCCCATTCAGAACCTGTACCAAGAAATTATCCATAACAACCTCTAGAATTCTCTGGGACCACTTGTATCTTGCTGGGTTGCCACTCCAGAAGATGCAGGGACATTAAAATCCCCCATGAGAGCTAGAAGCCATGATCTAGAGAATTCACCTTATTAAAGAAGGCTTCATCCACTTCCTCACCCCAATTAAGTGGTCTGCATCCTGGTGTCACCCTTGCTGGCTGTTACTCAGTCTGCCAAGTGTCCCATAGAAGAACATTCTAGACAACCTAGAACAGGAATGTCTAGGAATCCAGACAACTGGCTTAATCTAATATTTAATTTATGCACAAGCAAAGTGAACTTAAGAGTGTCTAGTCAGATTTCAAAAGTATTTCCAATTACTAAAGGAAACAGAAAATTATATAAATATACTGTATAGCATATTTTCTTGTAAGACTTATGAATACAACACAATACAAACATTTTTTTTACAATCCCTGGGACAGTACAATTTGGAATCAAAATATTTTTTTTGCCATGAGTTGGACTCAATGGTTCTTGTGGGTCCCTTCCAACTCGGGATTTTTGATGATTCTATTTTGGAAATAGACTTCATATTAAGTCTCTTAGGCTTGGTAAAGTATTTCTAACAACTTTCACCTACAGGACCTGTTAACTGTAAACAGAAGACAAGCATGGGAAGGATAAACTGATGTAATACAATCCAATTAGAAATGAAAAATCTTAAATATTCTGATATAATGTCTGGCATATAGAGCAAGACATAGTTCACTGCTATCTCTCTACACTGAGTTATGTTTAAATACATTTTTGTCTATGTTTTACCACAGACTTTGTAAGTGTACCTAAAGGCTGAATTACACAATGCAGGTTGATAACATTACTGCATAGGCAAGACCTATGACATCTATGTCTCTTAATTATACTTGATTTAATTGAACATGTGTGACTATGATCCTCAGAAAGACTTTTTAATACTTAAACTTTTTTTATTTATATCCCAGAAGCTAGCTGTAGGAAACAAATAAAAATAAAAATGTCAATTATTCTAGCTCTGTCAAATTTGTCAAATGTTTGTCAAATATTCTAGCTTCCAAATAGTTTCCAGTATTTCATTTGTAATTTAAAAGTTTATTCTTTGACTTACTACTCAGATTCTTATGAGTACAAAGGACTTTCTTCAGTGTCCTTAACCTGCATTTTATTAAATGTCTGAAAAAAAAGTGGTTGAATTTGGAGTAGATGTTATCTTGTTTAATATATCTTTTGTTTCACAGTTTTCTTTTTTTTTTTTTTTTTTTCCAGTGACTTTCTATTTAATTAATCCAGTCATTCACCATTATTATTGTTATTATTATTATTATTATTATTATTATTATTATTATTATTATTATTATTATTATTATTATTATTATCTATTTATTGTAACCTATCTTTCTGTTAGAAACTCCCCCTGGAAGCTTGGAGCAGTATCTGCCTTTTACTGTTTGTATTTTGCATTACAGGTAGGGACAGTAAAATGATTTATGTTAGTTCTAACATGAGGAGATGCTGAGATTGCTGGCACATTTCAGTTCACAAAGAGTAGGCTCAGGGGCATCTCATCAACATTATGGGAGGGGGATTCAGGAAGAGGCAGACTCATCTCAGTGGTGCTCAATGAAATACAGATAGAAATAGAAGAAATTCCACTTAAATATAAAGGAAAACAAACAAACAAACAAACAACTTATTTTTTTGCTGTGAAAGAGGCCAAACACTAGAACAGGTACATAGCCCTCAGGAACCTGCTATAGCTGAGTAGAGATCTCCAGAGGTACCTGACAACCTCGGTCATTCTGTGATTCTGTTGTTTCCACTACAAATCTTTGATCCTTATCAAGTAGTCTGTCTGACAATATACACATCTACATATACATCTATGTGTGTGTGTGTGTGTGTGTATACATGTATATATGTGTGTGTTTCACAATACAAAAAAAGATATTAAGGTACTTGAAACCATACAGAGGGTAACAAAGCTGGTAAAATGGCTGGAAGTCCTGTGAGGAGAGAATGAGGACACTTGAGTTGCCTAGTCTCGACAAATGGCTAAGAGGTGACCTCATTGCTCCCAACTTCCTTAGGAGGGAGATAAACAAAGAGATGCCAATCTGTTCTCCCTGGTAATTTATGCCAGGACACATGGGAATGGCACAAAGCAGCACCACTGGAGGTTCAGACTGGATATTAGAAAAATTTTTTTTACTCTCAGGGTGGTAAAACATTGGAAGAGGCTTTCTAGTGAGGACGTTGATGCCCAGTGTTCAAGGGGTACTTGGATAATGCCCTTAATAATATATTTTGCTGTTGGTTAACAGCAAAGTGGCTAGGCAGGGAAGGGACCTCTGAAGGTCCCTTCCAACTGAACTATTCTCTTCTATCTCAAGTATTAAAGAAGATTGTTAATATTTATTTCCTTGAAAGTGGTTCTAACTATGTAAACTTAGGTTATTTTTTGATATATTGGAAATATTATTAGAATTGCTATAGTTATTTTTATTTTATCATTTCCTTTCTAATTCCGAAGACTGTCGATGAAATTCATCTTACACACCCATTGTAAAATGAGGTTGCTCCTTCCTGGAGGTGCCTATTTACAACCATTACTGCAGATGGCATGACAAGAACAGTTTACTCAAAATATCTGAGATTTTTATGACCAAATTTGAGAGAGATGAACCATTCTTAAATATTTCCCAGAGGGGGAAAAATAAGCAAAATAAAATAAAATAAAATAAAAATTTCAAGATCTAATCAAAGTATTGTATAACTCAAAAGACAGAGTAATCAGTACCAATTTGTATATATATGTAAAGATTTGGAGGGGAGGAGAGATCTGAAGAAATACATCTTCTCAAAAAAAAATAAAAATAAAAATAATTTTTAACAAAATATGACATAGTATACTCCTCTTGTTGTAAATGGGAAATATTTCTTGAGACATTTCTCCTGTCAAAAATAAAATCTACATATGTGTATATCCCTTCTGGAAGTACAGAAGAAAATAATGTTAATTAGCATTAGACAGTGTGACAGTTTGCACTTGATATCTTGACGTAATTTCAGTGGTTCCTCACAGAACACACTAACACACTGCATTTGCTCAGCCATATGACATCTTATTTCTATTACAAAGATAAAGTTGCATTTTCTTTTACAAGGTCAAATTTCTGAGGAGCACTACTGATCAAATTGGTTTGGCATCGAGCATAAGAAATTATCAAGCTGCCTTAACCATAATTGCTAGAATTCATATAGTTGTAGTCTATGCAGTGCAGTGACTAAAGATGTTTGCAACCTACCTTCAGCCTTTACTACTTAGTACTTTTAAATAATGGTTAGTATAAAAGAAAATTCTTCCAAAGGGTTTTCCTCTCCACACAGAAGAGACCTAATTTTTTTTCCCCCTCTCTTTCTCCCTCCTTCTTAGTCACAAACTAGACTCTGCTACTCTGTATGTGCTTTCCCAATTTAACCCAAAACTTTTAAGATTATGATTTGGGGATTTCACAGGCTTGTCATATGTAGAAAGAATTTCTGGATTTCATTTTAGATTTTTCTCTCTAATAAATGGGACAACTTTGAATGTTGTTCTCTGCTTTTGGACAAATAGCTTTTTACTGTGGTGCATCATGCTTAAAATTTTGTCCTGGCCTTGTTTTTCAAGATGTTTTCCAGTCACATGGCTCCACAGCCTGTACCGGTTCCTCATATTGTCGGATAACCCGACCGAAAGGCCCTGGGACAAATGGACACAACGACCAGCGTTCTGTGCCGTAAGCCAATTTATTGCTGTGTGACAGTATCTTATATAGTGTCAAAGCGTCCCACCCAGGAACCCAGGACCCCACCCACTGTGCTCGCAGGCACCCCCAAACCCCTCCCTTCGTGCGCGCAGGCACAATCCAGAATAATCCCACATCTCCCCCCTCTTTATGCAGTAATGTACCCCCTTTAACCTGCTACGCTAAGCGTGATTTAATCATAACTACTTAGGGACGAGTATCCGTCCCAGGAACAGGTGGTGACAATGGGAACTCCTCATGATTTTTGGTGAGAATGGTCAGCATGCTGCGATTCATTATACTGCTTTTAGCTATTTTTGCTTTTATACATGCATATACTAGCCCTATCACAATGAACACTATTACTAGTAGCAATATTGTTTGCAAGAGCGATTTAAGCCATCCTTCTAGATGAAAGCCTAGCCCCTCGAGAGTTGCCCCCAGCCAATTCTGTTCTGCGTCACGCTGCTCTTCTTTTATTTTGTCTTCCGCACAATTACGTCCCCGGCAGAACGGCTTCTTTTCCGTCCTCCGTCACATGCGTGGTGCCGTCCGATGACAAGTGTGTTTCATGTGTCAGATTGATACCTGCCTGTACGGTGGCATTGATACGGATGGTAGTCAGCTTTCTTCCCCAGCAAGTAACAGGCGGGAACAGCCCACGAAGTATCCCGTTGAGTACTGGCTCAGCAGACCATAGGTTGTAAGCGTATGGCGTTGGAAACAGCGGAGCAGTCCGGTAGCCCACAGCATACTCCTACCAGTAGCCCCTGTACACTGCAGGGCACAAGGCAAGGACAAGCAGGAGTCGCTTCATTCGAGCCCACTCTATAGCAAGGGCAAGGAGTTCATCCCATTGTGGAAACACAACATGGGGCACAGACACGTAGCCAAAAAGCAGTAGGCACTGCAGCTGGCCCTGATATAGAATAATAATAGCTCCCTGTACTAATCGTTTTCCCGCCCGAGACTGGATGGCGGACTTGTCCACCCCTGCTCGATGGGGGTTGGGACCCACGCTTGCGGCCGAGACAGCAGGTACCTTTTCTTCCCAGCACTGGCGTTTCCCGACTGCCCATCCCTTTTTCCCTCTTTCACTTCCCCTTTGCATTGTGAGCACTCCCAAGCACAGTGGCCAGACCGCCCACACACCCAACAATGAACAAGTCTGTCTTCGACCACAGGTTCCCTTTTCATGGGACATTCATGAGCTACGTGACCACGCTGTCCGCAGCGAAAACAACCACCAGGATGCATCTGGAGAGCAAACGCCTGGAGGGCAGACGTGACTCCCATCATCTGCTCACTGAGGGCAGCAGCAAGAGGTTGCATTTCCTGAGCCTTGCCAAACGCACAGCCACGAGCGATCAGCTCGCCCGCGCTTGCTGAAGCCGGAAACACTGTCATCAGGCAGGCTTGGGCAACCTGCCACCAGTCAAACATCAGGGGCCCTTGCAAAGCCACTGCATGCAACAAAACCTGTGTCTGTGGGCTAGAGAATCCAACCGCCTGTACAGCCTTTTTCAACTGTAGCAACATCTTATAGTCTACCGGCTGCCACTGATGTCCCTGAGACCCCGCGAAAACAGGATAGTACCCTATCCTCACAGGACTTGGTGTTATTTCACAACCCAAGAGAAGGCATTCTCGTGCGATAATAGTCCATTTTTCTCTTGCCTTTTGCACCTCCTCGCGGATGTGCATCGGCTGCCGCGGAGTAGCCTGTCTAGGATCCCGAGACTCCTCATCTGTTAAACTCTCACTATCCACTCGTTCTCTCTCTCGGGACGCAGCACCCGACGGAACGGGAACGTGACACATGGAAGATGGTAGGGGCTTTTCCGAAAAAGACTCCACCCGCGCTTGCCCCCCCTCCCGCTCTCCAGGGTCAAACACCGGAGGGGCATACAGCGGCGGCTGGAGGGAGCCCGAAAATGCCAGCGCTTGCCCAGATGCCACCCCTGCCCCTTCTGGACCCCCGGCAGGGAATAGGATAAGGGAGCCCTTCTTATTTACCCCCCAAAAGGACCCGTCCAATGAAGTATGTACCGCGTTCCCTTCTGCCGGGGGAGCACTAGGCACTGCTATTTTTTCATGATCTAACCGAACTCGCAGGGGGGCCACAAGGGGTTTCCCACCTTCTTCTTTCTCCTGCTCCACATTATTTTCATCTCCTGATCGAACCTCCTCCTTCGCCTGCCCTGACCCCTCCTCTAGATTGTTTTTTACCGGCAGCTCCACAGGGGCCCGCTTATCCTCACAGTCCCCATCAGACAAAAGCATGCAGTGCACAGCAGCCCACAGGCATGTCACGTTGGCTACCTTTTCCAAAACCCCTCACACCGACCCATATGTCAGAAATAAAGTCAGCGTCTCTTTGTACCCGATGCAGGTGCTATCAAATAAATCCCAGAATCACAGAATTTCTAGGTTGGAAGAGAACTCAAGATCATCGAGTCCAACCTCTGACCTAACACTAACAGTCCCCACTAAACCATATCCCTAAGCTCTACATCTAAACATCTTTTAAAGACTTCCAGGGATAGTGACTCAACCACTTCCCTGGGCAGCCCATTCCAATGCCTAACAACCCTTTCGGTAAAGAAGTTCTTCCTAACATCTAACCTAAAACTCCCCTGGCTCAACTTTAGCCCATTCCCCCTCGTCCTGTCACCAGGCACGTGGGAGAACAGGCCAACCCCCACCTCACTACAGCCTCCCTTGAGGTACCTGTAGAGAGCAATAAGGTCATCCCTGAGCCTCCTTTTCTCCAGGCTGAACAAGCCCAGATCCCTTAGCTGCTCCTTGTAGGACTTGTTCTCCAGGCCCCTCACCAGCTTCGTCGCCCTTCTCTGGACCCACTCAAGCACCTCCATGTCCTTCTTGTAGCGAGGGACCCAAAACTGAACACAGTACTCGAGGTGCGGCCTCACCAGAGCTGAGTACAGGGGGACGATCACCTCCCTAGCCCTGCTGGTCACACTGTTTCTGATACAAGCCAGGATGCCGTTGGCCTTCTTGGCCACCTGAGCACACTGCTGGCTCATATTCAGCCGACTATCCACCATCACTCCCAGGTCCTTCTCTGCCTAGCAGCTTTCCAACCATTCCTCTCCCAGCCTGTAGCTCTGCTTGGGGTTATTGCGCCCCAGGTGCAGGACCCAGCACTTGGCCTTGTTAAACTTCATGCAGTTGACCTCAGCCCATCAGTGCAGCCTATCCAGATCCTCCTGCAGAGCTTTCCTACCCTCGAGCAGATCGACACATGCGCCTAACTTGGTGTCATCTGCAAACTTACTGAGGGTGCACTCAATGCCCTCGTCCAGATCATTGATGAAGATATTAAAGAGGACCGGCCCCAGCACCGAGCCCTGGGGAACACCACTAGTGACTGGCCTCCAACTGGACTTGACTCCATTCACCATGACTCTTTGGGCCCGGCTATCCAGCCAGTTTCTAACCCAACGAAGCGTGCGCCAGTCCAAGTCAAGAGCAGCCAGTTTCTTGAGGACAATGCTGTGGGAGACGGTGTCAAAAGTGGTGTCCCGTCCCACCGTTTCTAAAACGGTCTGTCTCAAGCAATGGACAGGAGACTCTGCCAGATTCCGGTGTGTCACCCAGAACAAGAGGGACTGTATGTCCTTCTTTCGTAGTGTTATCCCTACTTCCTTGGCCAAGGATTTAACAGTACTCACCACCTCATCGACTCCAGGCCCCATGGCCACCCGCGTACCTAGCACGTACGCACCACGCCTAACTCGCGCCGCACTTAACTCGCGCCAACTGGTTTCACATTGAGATTCGAATCACGTCGGGGTCACCAAATGTCGGATAACCAAACCGAAAGTTTGTCCCTGGGACAAACGGACACAACGACCAGCGTTCTGTGCTGTAAGCCTATTTATTGCTGTGTGACAGTATCTTATATAGTGTCAAAGCGTCCCACCCAGGAACCCAGGACCCCACCCACTGTGCTCGCAGGCACCCCCAAACCCCTCCCTTTGTGCTCACAGGCACAACCCAGAATAATCCCACATGTATTATTCCTGCATGGGTGGAGGATATGGCTTTTCTCTTTACTGAAATTCATTATTTTCCTGTGAGCCCATTTTTCCAGCATATTGAGGTTCCTATAACAGGTAGAATACCCACTCTGTGTTGCTACTCCCAGTTTTACATTATCTGTAAACTTCTTGAGGGTGGTCTCTACTCCATTTCCTGAGTCATTAATGAAAACATTAAAAAGTGTTGGGCCCAGCATCAGCCTGTGAGGTATGCCATTCATGTCTGGACTCCAGGAGAACTTTGAGATGCTGATCACAAGCCTCTCCGCTCAGTATTTGAGAAAGTTTTCAATCCACCTTCAAGTCCAATAGACTTTAAGTCCAAATGACTATGCCATGCCAAAATAGCTTTTTGCTGTCTCATCAGTGAAAACCTATTACATCATTGTATATAAAATTTCAGTATTTAAAATTATCAGGGAAAACTTATTTCTTTAAAAGACCTCTTAATTTTGATTTCTCTCTCTCTCTGACATATATGTGCTTTAATGTGTTGAATCATTAAAACTAGGCTGTTTAATCTATATGATACTAGGACTACAGAATTATAAGATCCTCCCCGCAATGAAATAGAATTCATTGCCAGTAACTCATACTAAATAAATGCAATATATATATATATACATCTAAACAAAGATGCTGTTAAAATAATGTCTTTCTCTTTTACTACTGAAATTTACCACTGATCTTTAAGTATTGGGACGAATATTGAAAAAAAAAAATAGGGCTCAGGAAAATTTCAGTTTGGTTATTCACATTCTCAGTGGGATGCAGTTCTGTTGTTTCAGGAGAATAGTTTCCTGTAGATTAGATTTTAAGCTCCATGGCCAGAGTTGTTTTCTGTATTTATGTTTACAGATTGCTGGCTGCACTTAATGCTTCTGAATGATGCTGTAAAAATTACAGTAACAAAAAAATTACAGTAACAAAAAAAAAAAAGGGGGTGGGGGATAGGGATGGCAAGTCCTGCTATATTCGTAGGAATTTAGGAATAGGAATAGGAATAGGACACATAGGAAACATTTTCTTCAAATGTGTCCTGGTAAATTTCAGATGATTCATAAAATGGTAGGATCCATTGTGTCGCCCTCTAATAAAATAGTTATATGTCTAATTAGTTGGTTTTTATTTGTTTGTTTGTTTATTTGTTTTCTACTGGCTTTTAATCAATTAAGAGAGTGGGCATCTGGAAGAGAGTACCGCTGGAAGATGATATAACCCACCTATGCTATGAATGGTTCTATTGACATGAATCTCTTTCTCCAGTGACTATATAAGTATATAAAAGGAACTTAAACTATACCAACTAATTAAAGTCATATTGTAAATCTAAGTTAATACAGTCAGATGTCTTTATACATCTATATTTTTTTTTTTTTGGTTGATTTAAGTGTCCATTACAGTCAAAGGAAATCTGGCACTCTGTATAGCTTTCTGTACATAAGTTGCTAATGACATTTGAGATTCCATAGGATATCCTGCCTGGATACCAACTGTTAGTCCAGAGGTCTTGTGTCTTCTATATTGGTCTTCTGTCAAATCTGCTGTCCCCACTGTGTTGGCCTCATATGCAATCCAAATAACTAAACAGCTTATTCTAGTACTTATTTTTGTGAGCTCAGCAGCTCAATAGACTTTATGATTGGCTTTACTGGAACTCCAGTGACTATAAAAGAAAATTTCACACATAACGCATGTGTATACATCAGCAGTGCAGACCCCTATATTTAGACGTTTGCAATCTGGAGAAAAATCCTAACCCAGAAGTGACATTCATCTGCCTAAGAGAAGATATTTGTTGCTGCTTGATACCTTGTCTGTCCTATAGTGACTGCTCCAAAAAGGCACAGGTTTCCTGTAGGTTCTACAGCTTATCTGCTGGCCTTGTGCAGTTGTCTGGGATATGCTAATGAATCTACACATACAACAGTTGTCTATGATTAAGAAATTGAATTGTGTACCATTTTTAAACAAATTTTGGATAATTAAAATACAATAAGATTAAACTCAACCAAGGTGTTTTAAATGCAGTTAAATTTAGCCATCACAAATAATAAAGGTATCTCAAAGGAAACAAATTACTCTAAGTGCTTTTCTGGTTTGAGACATTAAGACTCAGATGTCACTTGGACTCTTGGAGAAGTTTTAAATGCATTTGGATGTCATTTCTGCTCCTGAGTTGACAGTTCAAAAGGGTATCTGTCCCCTGTGGGTTTTACATTGCATGTTGTATAGAACTTCTATCTAGACAGCAACTGCCAATTACCTTAATTTCTCAGGTGGAATTGCTTAAAGTATTTTACAATAAACTATTTCTGAGACTAATTTAGAACATCTAGTGATAATAAGTGCAATGTCTGTTCAGTTAATTTTGACATGAATTTCACACAACATGCTGGCTTTCAATTAGCTGATAATGCATTTCTATAAACAGCCATCTCAGAAGTTGTATTTTGAGTTCAAAAGCTAGCTCCAGTGTTCACAAATTTTTATATTTGAAGGTCAGGAGTGATTAGATCATCTCATTAGTTCTGTGTATCTCAAACCCATAAAACGATATTGGGTTAACTTTTAGAATTTGCTTAAAGTGTATCTTTTTAGAAATTTATGTGATTTAATTTGAAACCAATAAGAAGTAAAGAATTCTTCATTTCCCCTAGTACTTTATGCCACTTGTCTATCTACATTCTGCAATTTCAAATTTAATTTTAGTGATAACATAGCTCATTCTTAGTATGACTTTCCTTTATAAAATAAAGAGCATTTTAAATTCGACCCTGTGAATTTCTGTATACACGCTAATCAAGGTCCTTTTTTACCCTGTAATTCTAGTCTGTCAATCTATAGATTCCATGGTTGAATATTTCAGGGTGTGAGAGCATGTAAGATGAAGACAAACATGCATTTGTTTCTTTCAAATTCTGTGGAGAAATATCTAAGCAAAGACCCCTTTTCTCCAAAATATCACTGACCATCCTAGTAGGCAATCAGTTGCAAAGAATGCAATCAGTTTGGCAAAGGACCACTGTAGAGCTTCAAGCAAGTAAAGATCATTGTATAGTGATGAAAAATACAGAGATAAAAAAGACTATTTTTATGACTGTGGTAAACTCTGCTTTTTTTTATCTAACTGCCAGCTTACCAGATTTCCTTCCTTGCTGAAGAATGCAATGTATGGCACAATGGGTTATTTCAGTATTGCATTT
This sequence comes from Aythya fuligula, assembly GCF_009819795.1. Classification (NCBI taxonomy): domain Eukaryota; kingdom Metazoa; phylum Chordata; class Aves; order Anseriformes; family Anatidae; genus Aythya; species Aythya fuligula. Next base: position 166,900,423 of record NC_045559.1, on the reverse strand, counting down.
GAGCACTCAGTAAGAAGTATTGAATGTGTTATGGCTACACAAAACACTTAAAACATGAAGTATAAAATGCAGAATGTGCTTTAAAATCTATGAATATCCATATAATGCAGAATTGCATACAAGTTTTATAGAAGCAAAAGACCTTTCTGGAGACAAGAAAGATTTATTCTCCCACACTTACCTGTTCCTTAGACATTTGAAGAGAACAGAACTGTTCCATGACTGGCAGTAAGTTACTTTGTAAGAGATAGTCACTTCATTACAGATCCTCATATAAAAGTAATGCTAGAATGTGTTTCAGTAACATTTTATGGTCTGAAAACCACTGTTATAAAAATATAGTGGACAAGTCCATTTCCACCAGAAATTAGAAAAATCCAAATGCACTGCTTTATAGACATGATTGGGAAATGCTAAAGTAAGGACCAGAAAGACCCAACCACCACTTGTCTTTAAAATATGACATGGTAACTCGTAGTTTAACTTCATCAGTAAAAGAATGTCTGTAGTTAAAGTTCTACTAAGCCCAGCTGTGAGAATACTGCTCAAATTACACAGCTCACAGGATTAAAATCATTCAGACCATAAAGTTAGAAGAGGTATAAGTGTTAATTAAAAACTATGTGTACTTCTGTTATCAGCCCTCTGATTACCTTGTGTAACTGGTGGGTTTTGTTTGTTTGTTTAATTGGTTGATTAGTTTTTTGTTTTGTCTTGTTTTTTCTTGCTCGAAGAAATCAAGTACTAATAGTAGTGTTCATTGTTGTCTGGTGGGAGATAGCATATCTTTATGACTAATTAAAAGTTAAATACTAAGTTCTCTTTTCAATCAGTATTTCAATTCTCCATAAAAACATTTGAACTGCTAATTAAGCTAAAAGACTATTTTAGTATTTATAACCTTTCCTACATTCATATTGCTGTACTTGGTGATAAAGACTTCTTGTATAACCAGATGATTGACAATCACTCTCTTCAAGAGAGAAGATAAGCTTTTTCATGTCAAAACATTTAATTATAAAGCTGATCATGTTGCTTAAGTAAATCTTTTAAACAATAATATATATTTATCTTGAAAAGGAAACTCTTATACATAAAATAGGAAACAGGCGTGTAATTTAAGGAAGAAAGTAGCTTGACAGTTCAAGGTAGTTAATGAGCTTCTTAAACTCTCTAATAAGGAAAATGACTACAGTACCCAAAAGAAAAAATATCTTTTGTGTGCTAGAAAATTATGACAGATAATTAAATGTTGTTTCTAAAACATAAGCAATTAGCAATTATGGTTTCAGTTCTGTTCATGGTTTTGCATTTCCCCACAGTTAACAAAATAAAATTATGAAATGAATATGCGTAACAGATCTGGGCAGAAAATAATGTTCTTTTTGCCCATTAGAATATTTTTTTTCACATTTTTCCTTTTTTTATTATTATATTTTTTGCATTTTTTGCATTTGCAATTTCATGTACATGAACACAAAATAAGTAGAGTAAACATAGAATTTCCCCTAAGAATTTACTTATTATGTTTATGTGAAATTAAGATGAGAATTTTTCTTTCCCTTAAGATTACTGAACCAAAGATTTAGGGTCATCTTAAATTCAGGAATGCCTTATTTTATGTAGTGCAGAAGAGCCCGTGGGTAAGAAAGGAGCAAAACATGCCAGTAGTTGATTCCTGATACATTTCCTACTCACTTACAAATTTGTGCCATGGTCTGAAATTGAGAGAGTTATTATGATTTTTGGCAGGTCTGTAAGTACCTTCCATCTTGTAAATGAATTTTGAAATGGCAGATCATTTGGAGATTAGAGATAAGAATGAAAAAGTGAATGATTGCCATCAGATATAAGGATTTTCAGGATATACTTACACTGTAGATTTTAGATTATTTGACATTTTGTGTAGAGCTTTCAAACAATTTTGAAATGACGAGATAGGCTACTGGCATCATTAAGACATGAACAAACAGATCTCAATACGGAATAACTTGCATTGCAAAATGCTGAAGCTGCACCATTGGATCTACCCAACTACCCACAAATGGAAATCACAATGCTTCCACATACAACCAAACATATGACCTATAAAATTAAAGACAGAAGATATAGCCTTATATTGTTTCTCTACTGTGATTTATTTTAACCTAGATTGTCTTTTATACATGCATATACTGGAAAGCAAGTTTAATCATTGTGCTGTTTAAACACTACTGAAACTGAGTGAATTCTACCAGTCTTAACCTGGCAGTGTGGGCAAGGCACATGTTAGGAAGCCAAAGGGTAGTGTAATAGGAAACTACTATCATTTTCCAGTTGAAAATGAGTCATTATTAGTTATTTCTATACATTAACTTATGCCTTCTAAATATGTATATATATATATATATATATATATATACACATTACACAGAGAAGTGTAGATGCTCTTAGAGTTAGTAATAATAGATATCTAAATTTAAAGTGTAGGCTCTTTTTTGAGAAACCTGACTTCAGGTTTCTCTTTGTTTAACTATTTATTTTTGTCTACTGTTGCACTGGGTCTAGATGGGGTGGAGTTAATTTTCACCACAGAAGGCAGTGTTGTGCTCTGTCCTTGTAGCTAGAACACCATTAACTTCACATCAATGTTTTGTTTATTTTTTGTCTATTGCTGAGCAGTGTTAACACAGCACCTAGACACTGCCCAGGACTGTCCCCCAAATCCAGTACACTGGGGATGACCAAGAGGTGGGGGAGGGGATATCAACAGAGCAGCTGATCTAAACTGATCAAAGGGATATTTGGGATACCATATATTACCTTCAGCAGTAAAAGCTGGGAAAGGGGAAGAGGGGGCTTTTCTCTCATGAGGATGTCTGTCCTCCCAGACAACCACTCTTTGTTTCTGTTTCTAAAACTGTTTTTTTGTTTGTTTTGTTTTGTTTTGTTTTCTCTTTCCTTTAATTAAATTATCCTTATCTCAATCTCTGAACCTTTGTTTTTTCCAACATATCTTTTAATACCCCAACCTCGCCCCCGCTGCCCCGCTTCCATTGAGGAGGGGGAGTGAGAGAGCAGTGTGTTGGAGTTTAGCTGGCCATCAGTGTGAAACTGCCACAACCGTTCCACTATGTGCTATTGCTTAACAGAAAAAATCTGTCTTTTTAAAAACATACAGATTATGGTTTACCTGTGAGAGGAAGGTTTCTCCTGTGAACTCTGTAGCAAGATCTCAGTACTTTCAGCTTAGATGTTTGTTTGAAGAATTGAAAAAGAAGTCTGGCAGTATTTCAAGTAAAGGGAATCAGGACTCCAGATATCCCATCTCACCATTCAACAATTCTTAAAAAAACATGGTTTAAGTTATCTTTTAAGTATACAGCCACTACCTAAAAGTGAGATTACTTTGAATAATTTGTGATTCAGCAGTGATTAAATATATCCCAGGAGTTTAACTCCCTTTGAATTAATTATACTTAATACTGAAGAACAAAGTCTTCTGAATGACACCCTGGTTGAATTTTAAAGGTGTTGACTTCCGATAGCAAGACAAAAGATACAAACTGCCTGCTAGCTGCTATGAAGAGAATGACTAGCCCTTGTTTTTTTGTAGCCAGGTGGGGAACCTCAAAGAAAAGTTCCAGTGGTAAGATTGCTATTTAACAAAGTGGGGTCTGCACATGCATGGTTTTACTCTAAACAATGTTATGGAAAGTTTCATGGCTGGCTTTGGTGGGAGCAAAAGATAGACCGATGCTGAACATGTAAGAGAATGACAACTTTTATACAATCATTGTGTAAGTTAAAAAAGGATTTAAAATGAAACCATTTAAGATCAACAGTACTTAATGCTTGTTCTTCACCAGTCCAAAGAACTACAAAGCTGTACACAGAAAACTACAGAAAACAGATGTACACTTATTGTAATGGAAATTGATAACAAAATATCCAAAACAAGTATCATAAGATAATTCACAAGGCTGCTCCACTACTTTTGTTGCTTCTACCATGAAAGCTTTCTATAAAGGATTTAGAAACTCTAGTAGGAACCTTCCTGTATATTTATAATATTTATTAAAAAGAAAGTTCCGTAGATAGAGTTTCTTCTTTTCACAGTTTATAGTTAATAGTTTCAAAGCTGAAAATGGTGCAATTATTGGTATAATTATTAACATATCAGTTCTTTCTGCCTTCACTTTATTGAATATAGGGGACGTGAAGTAAACCCTGCAGAAGTAATATGTATATTTATATATAATACATATTATGCATATTTCTATGTATGCATTGTATATCCATACATATATATATACACATGCACATACATATATTTGGCGTGCCTTCTCACACTGTAGCAGTGATTATCCTCCACAACTACTACTAACATTATGCTGGAAACATCATATAGTGCTAGTAAAGATAAATGTTTATGTATTATAAGATTATTATAAGGAGGTTTTATACTTATATATAGTCTGTGCTCAACTCTAGTCAAAGATACAAGTGTTTTAAATGTCAAAAATATTGCACTTACAGAAAATGAAAAAAATGAATATATTAGATATCAAAGGGTAAATATTTATTTAGATGAATTTGAGCCTTGGATTTTTATTTATGTATTTATTTTAATTGCTTTTCTCTCATGCTGTCAAATACTTCCCAGAAATCTCTTGTTCCTCAGCATGCAGCATATGGCTGGTTCTTTGCCAGCCTGTTAGGAATGTTCCCTTTCCCCCATGGTAAAGCTTGTCTTAATGCTGCTGCTGTGGCTCCCAGTCTGTTGGAAGCTTTGTCTAGCTCGAAATCCAATATCTAAACTGAACAGAATGACAAGTTGCTGCAGAACCACTATGCTGATACATATATATGCATATCTCATGAGATTAGGAGAACTCAACCCATGTAGCTGTTATTTTGAAAAGACAAATATACAATACCATTTGAACTTGTTAGTGAAAGCCGAAGTGTATTATAACTTGGAAGTTTATACAACATGTGGGCAGTGACATTGAATTTGTAAGCCTGTTGCTGCATTTGGTTGTCTTTAATTTAAATTATCATTATTCCCATGGGGATATCTTGGTTTCACAAGCCCCATCCACACAATAACTAAAATCAGGGAGCCGTATGAAAGGTTAAGCAAAAGACAGATGGATTTCTGCATTACCATTCCAAGGATGCATGATAGGAAAAAATCTACACACTCCAAAAATCTACCCACTCCAACCACAGAGTAATCAATACTGAATATGCAGACTACTGCAGAGTTTATAGAATACAAACAGAATTTCAGTTTTAAAACCCCTTCTTACTGTAATAGCTACCTTTCAATCAATCAATAAATAAATGGTGGTGGTGGTGGTTTAAGATTAGATATCAAAAAGCAGATATCTGATCTGCTTTCAAACTTTGTATGATCACATTTGAGCTGCCTTAATTAGTGAAGGTTCATCAAGACACAGGAAATGCAACACATAAAATATGAGCAATGTTTCCTTAAGATGTCCGTTTTACTTAATAAATAATTCCTTAATTTAGGAAAAAATAAAACTAAGCAGAATTTGATTTTCTAAACCATATAAACAGTTTGTGAGAATGATTTAATTAGCATAATTATGAGCACCAACTGGTTTTAGTATGTGAGAATGAACAGCTATCTGATTTAGGAATATGTTTCTATTAAACTGCTATGCAAATTAGATAAGCAATTGCATATCTGGGGATAAAGTTGTGTCATGCTTAGAGTAGTGGAAATAGTGAAATAGCGTTACAGTTATGCTTGAATTATAATAGGAAAAAGGAAAAGAACCTCATCTGAGCTGTTAAACAATATCAGCCCCTAAAACTTAGAGAAGGCATTAGGGTATTGAAGAGCTTACCAGCTCTCACTTTCAGTATCTAGGAATTAAAGTATTCAGTTATAGGTATATTCAGAAGTATTTTATTCATACTTATGCAAAAGAGTTAAATTTCTGCTTACATCTGCAACTGCAGCCCTGAAATCTGATCTGTTAGCCATTGTTTAGGCCACATTTCGAAAAACAGACTTTGTATTAAATGATATAGAAAAAAATAAATTAAAAAAATAATAATGAAATAATGTAATGAAATATAATGAAATGAAATGAAATGAAATGAAATGAAATAAAATAAAATAAAATAAAATAAAATAAAATAAAATAAAATAAAATAAAATAAATAAAATAAAATAAAATAAAATAAAATAAAATAAAATAAAATAAAATAAAATAAAATAAAATAATAAAATAAAACAAAACAGAAAAAGAACAATCCTATTTATTTAACTCATTACAGATAGCTTATTTACCCAGGGCACAGAAGGCAAATTTTACCTTAACACAGTTCACATCCATGAGACAATTCTTCTGTAAAGAGAATTTTACTTATCAATTTTTTGTGCTTTGCGCACACAGAGACACACAGACACAAACACAAAAGAGAGAGAAAGAGAGAAAGAGAGAAATAGAAAAAGCTTATATTCTTTTGCTACTGGTGGTATTTCTCCACTTTGAAATTAGATAGTCAAAAGAACAGGAATTTAAAACCAGGCTATTGCCTGTATTGTTCTATAATACAGTTGGGTAATATAAATAAATAAATAAATGGATGAATGAATGAATGAATGAATGAATGAATGAATGAATGAATGAATGAATAAAAAATGCAGCCACATATGAACAGAATATAATAAACAGCCAGAAATTAGACCTCGTCATAATACATTTTCTATCCATATATTCAAAATAATGCAGATGTCATACAAAAACATCTGATTTTTTTTTTTTTTTTCTGTTAGGATAATTTGGTTGGAAGGGACCTACAAAGATCATACTGCAAAGACCGCAACTGTTCGTTCTCTGAACTTTGTTTACAATCGGTGCTTACTGGTGATCTGCCCCTGAAATATCTCTGCACTGCAGTGTGAAACAGATACATGGCTTTATCATTTTCTCTGCATTTCCTGAGGTTGTCAGCTTGTGTGAGTTTTCTTTTTTTGTTTTGGCTCCCTCACACCATATTTTTAAAATGTGCATTACTTATTTAGAACTTTTTAAAAATGCATGTCACTGAGTTGCAAAACTGCTCCAAGTTCAGAGATACGAAAATTCAAACCATGGAATAAATTGTAAGCCTCAAGTATCTTCAACAACTTGTAGAATCTTAGGCAATCTAGGGACATAAGCTTATTAATTCTTAGTTCTATACAATAAGCATGAAGAAAAAAGGATTTATTCCCACTGTGACTACTGTGTGTGATATAAGCAGGTTCTGTGATAATGCTAAGTACATGGAGGAGAAAGAGAGCAGTGCAGTGAACTGCAGATTTCACTCTTTTTCATTATTTTTAGCCAAGTTGAGAGCAGAAACCCAACTGTATCTACTTAAAAGGAAGTTAAAGGTGTCAGTGCTGAGCTAGACTATCTAAGCCACCCTGGGACTCTTTTTCTTCAGATCAATGTTGAATGGAGAACAAAGTTAAAACTGCAAATTATGTTTTGATTCTTACTCATTTTATACAATACTGACATAAACTAAAATTAAGCAGCATTATAGTTAATAAAATTGTACAAAATAATGAATGATGCATGGATAAGGTGGTAGGCATTTCAAAAACAAAAGCAAAATGCAGCAAAGCACTTAGGTTTCTAAAATGCCCTGTGGATAAGAAAGTTCAGGAAGACTATGCAGGCCTGTACTGTCTGTCCTACTAAGGTAACTCTGACCCCCATCGTGTGTCATCTCAAATTTAGACTTCTCTTCCATATAAAGTTATATAGTAGTAAATCCCTGTGGCATCCATCTGTCTATAGTGCAATTAGATCAACATCTGTTTCTGTGAAAAGGTATAGAATAGTATTCCCTTCATATAGCTTGCTGGGAAAGTCCCATTATATAGCCAAACTTAGAGCATGCTTCACCTACTCAGGTTATTGGTCGAAAAGATAAGATCTCATCACATCATGTTAACAAGATGGTAATGGAAGCATTTACACAATAAATTAGAGGTTTAAGTATTCCTCACCCTAAGATGATTTTGATTTTCCTGAGATACTGAAAGGCTCATTCTTCAGAGTACTCTGCATAGAACTTGTCCTCACAGCTCTTCTGGAAGCTAAGCCAATGGACCATTGGAAACAAATCCAGCAGAAGTAAACTAACCCAGTTCTGAGTGTTTACTCAGCTAGAATGGCAAACAGAAGCTGGAAATGGGCAAAAGAGTATTTTGTTCTTTGAAATATTGCTGGATTTTTCTTCACTATTTTCTAACAATATTGAAAAAGTACACTCAGACACACATTTGTCAATCATTGTTGATCTTACTAATAAACCTTCGTCATATATCTCCCCTTTTACATTGAAACCTAACACCTGTCCTGACGGAAAGATATTTCTAAGATCTGTAGGAATCCTATAATTCTTAAGCATCTATAGAGGTACTCAAGTTTAGAAATTAGGTGAAATGGATTCTATATTTTTTTAACTATATAAGGCTATTAATGTTTGCATTTTGGCTATATCAACAAACAATTATCTGAGTGTAGTAAAACTCAAACTTGTTATTTCCTATTGTTAAGGCAATCTACTTTACTTGAGAAATTTAATTCTACATTGGCAACATTTGCTCCTCTTTTTTCCTACCTACTTCTTGCTGAAATAAATTTACTGAAGAATAGATTTACTTTATGTGATGGGGAGATATTTGTTCCTAAAGACTTCTTTCATGGTTTGTTTTGTTTTGTTTTGTTTTGTTTGTTTGTTTTCATTGATAGGGTTGAATTTCAGTTCATCAAAAAGTAATTGGTTGTGTGATATCTGCTGACTCAGATGTGATGAAACTAAAGCCAGTAATGAACATCTTATATTAATCTCATTAATATAAATGTGTATGAATGTCTAGTTTTATGTTTTGAATGTAATGCACAGTTCAGTGTTTAAAAAATATGAAGATGAAATGCGAGTAACATCCAGTGAGGCAGAAAGAATGTGTTAATTTACAGTCAATTAACTTCTCATCAACAGCTTTCTAAACACTAAAGAACTCTCAAGCCAGGGCTAAGCCACACAGAAAAAGTTGCTTGCCCAAACCTAGACCTCGTGACACAAAATACTGACACTGACTGTGAACATATTGTCTTGTGAGCTGGATACAAAAAAGGAAGAGTTATCCTCTGAATTTGAATTTAAGTTATGTTAGCTAAGTTCTCTCCCCACACCAAACATTATCATCTGTGTTTTGGTAATCTTGTAAATACCTGTAATCTTAGTTGTTTTTTAAAATACATCTATACTTTGCAGAAAGAGAGCTATGCACGTCAGCAAGAAAATTACAATAATCTGCATACAAAATGGGAAGTCAATAAGAAAAACTGAAGATTTTTTTTTGTTTTGAAGTCTTTCCTGACAGGGTTTAGGTGATTGAGCTTCAAAGGTATGGAGCTTCAATACCTTTCTTATGTTGGTTCATAGGTTAAACTTTTAGGTTAAATTATGTTAGAAAATGAGTGGAAATTCTTCTTTGCTTCTATAGGATAGTAAAAAGCTGTAGTTTTGAGCCAAAGGCTCAAAAATCTCCAGAGATTTATAATCCTCATTTCCTCTCTCTAATCAAAAATATTTAATGATTCACTTTAAAGTGACAGCTTCAAAAAGAGTCTCATCTTAACACATACCTGAAAACAGGTAGGGTATAAATTTGAATTGTGGCCTGTTATAGCCTGGATACCAGTCCACTCTAGTGGTCTTAACAAACAGATAGAGGAACTTTCAGCCTCTGAAGGCAAAAATTTTAACCATCAGATACAGAGTAAGATTCCTTAGATGGTCATTCATTAAATGCTAGTGTGTTTGTCACAAGAACTCTGCATTATCTAGGGAACGTAATTACATAAGACACTTAGTTGAAAACATTTAGTTGTAGTGGAATATATGAGCTGAAGAGTCATAAGTGGTTGTGAATTTCAGATTCATGTATATAAGTTGGTATTTAGAAACTTATGTCCTTAATAAAACTTTAGTATAGATTTAACTCATTGCCAAAATTTCAAGGAATGTCTCCCAGAGCTAACTCTTATACTAGACAACCACTTTTCCCTTCTATTATACTCAAAAGCATAAAGTATTAAAGTCTTTTTTTTTTCTTTTCCTAATAAGCAATTTTCATTAGTTTATGTATAGACCTTGAATATTTTCATTACTTAAACATGTCTGATGATCATTATGAAAGATCTTTACAATGGGATTTTAGGTGCATTTTCAATTGTATATATGTTAAGAAAAATATGTCACCTCGTATATTTCAATATGGTCAAAACACATTAAATAATTACTGCAACCACAAAAAAAAAAAAAAAGCCCAGTTCTAAAATGGCTGACTAAAATTTCTGAGTTCATGGATAGTTAAAAAAATAATAAAAAAAAGGTATTATATTTCTGTTATTTTTATATGTTACCTGCGATTCACATCTCATTGATGGAATTACAGAAAATCTGCTAATTAGATTTGTACCCCTTTCTCATAATGGAAAGCATTATATCTTAGATTTTTACAGATTTTTTTTTTTTTAGATTTTATAGATTTTTTATATATTTTATATTTTTATATTTTATATTTATATTTTTATAGATTTTTATAGATTTTTTATATATTTTTTATATATCTTAGATTTTTATAAATCTTTTTCACATTCCCAGCTTCCCTGAAGATTAATAAATTTATCTTTCATTTTCTATTTGAAATATACATATGCAAATATTAAAAAAAAAAAAAACAAAACTTTTTATTCTATAAATATAGAATTTTTATATATATACTTACTATATATAAATATATACTGCATATATACATGTTTACTGTATACACTACCATATATATACATGCATTATATTTATCTAAAGTTAGGTTTGTTTTATATGTTTAAGATCACACAATGATTTTTATAACAAAATTATTTTCTTTTAAAATGTAGGTCAGAGGAGTTCTCTTCTCCTTCTTTGGTTTGAATAAACAACACAATCAGGCATTTAATGACCTCCTCAATCAAATTAGATTTCAAATTTACAGGATAACCTAAAGATTATCTATCTTAACTGTAAGGCTCTAAATTAATCTGGGTCTTGCAGGTTTAGTGTAGCTCCTAGTGAAGCTATGTAATTGTCCATTAAAATACCTTTAAATTAATTTGATGTTTGGAGGAAGGGTAAATATTTTTTTAAATTAAAAAAAAAAAAAAAAAGCCACTATGATTGTCTAATTCAGTTTCTCAGGACTTCAGGACTTAGCATGGTGGACGTGCTCTCTCATTTTGGGAAGCTTCATTATTCTAACCAATATTTCATTATTCTAACCTGACTTTAGATGTCTGACTAGAACTTTTCAGGATCTTGATTTTGGACACTATTTATGTTCTATCTAAGTTTAATTTCAACACTTTTTGTTATGATCAATTGTGTTTCCTAGTGTTAACAATGAGAGAATGAGAGTTGAGTTAAACAGTGTGTTAAACATTGGTTTTGAAAGTGACAGGATCATACTGCAGTAAAGGTTATAATTTCATCCTAAACACTTTAACACAGAGAAAGTAATTGTGTGAGATGTACAGTATTGTTTCAAAGTTATGCAGGTCTTAAGGAAAATAATTTAGATAATAATAATGGTCACATGCAGTTTAACACACACACACACACACAAACAAACAAACAAACAAACAACAACAAAAAAAAAAGTTTAATTTTCAAATCTGTTTTATATCAGATTCAAATATGAAATTTCTATCTTTCTTATGTGATCATCTTTCTTCTCTATAAAATAAATAAATTAATAAAATAAAATAAATAAGTAAATAAGCAAACAGACATTCCATGCACATGCATTTAATTTAAGACCGTGGAAACAGATACATTCAAGACACTTAGTTTACCACCACCAGAATAGTTTAAGAGTTAGAACTTTATCCTGATGATGTCAAGTACCAAAAAAAAATATGCATCAGAAATCCCTCTGAGGAAAATGGCAAGCTTAAAATACTGTTGCATCTCCTTACCTACCTTTGTACAAGGATGATAGGTTAGATTCCTAAGAGAAAATGATCAATTATTTTTTTCTGCATTATTTTTTTTTTCCTTTTGGGGAGACAGAAAGTGAAATTATGTAGATTATTTAGATAGGTACAGGTGCATGCTCCGGTATAGATACAGTTACAGATGATATAGATATAGTTGAGATAAACATATATGATATAGATAGATATATTTCTGGAAATGTACTTGTATTTTGAACTTTTTTATTGAAAAGTTTTGAGATAGAATTGAATGGTGTTTGGATCCTGGCCAAGAATATTGTAGTCTGCTACACCCAACATACAGGAAGCATCTTTTACAGCCAATAGCTGTCTATGTCATTAACTTTAGCAATGTAATTAGAAATGTAACCAATTTTAAAATTGGTTCTCTCAAGGAAAGTATTTGTTGTTTTAGAAAGAAGATGAATTCAGAAATAATTTCTGAGTGGGTATTTATTTCTTTTTAATTCAGTCATTACTTTCGCTTGACAAAATCACTATATGCTGTAAATAAGAAACCATACTTTTTTGTTGTTTCTTCATCTGGATTTGGTGATGTCACAAATACAACAAATAAAATGTAATATAATTCAATTTGTTCTCTGTTCTGAAAATCTAATAGAAATGTATAACTTTATTTAATGGCTGTAGCTATAGCAACAATATTGAAAAAAAAATAAATATATCCTTAATCTCACACAATTATCTTGCTTATCATAGCTCTTGAAATCTTGCTCATCAGCTTCCAACACATTTCTAGAGTTCCCATACTATCCTTATAGCAGAAGTGATGAGATATGAACTGGATAAATGTAAAATAACATGAGCAGAAAACTGTATAGACCATTATGCTCAAAGTGTGGTGATCATTACTATAACATCTAATTGATGCCTTGATAGTAACTCCTGTTTCCCCTCAGGGATCAATATTTGAGCCATTACTGATCAATGATTTACTAAAAGCTTCAGTGACAGCGTGGAGTGCAATCTGAACAAGTTTGAAGACAATAACATAAGGAAGAGTGGTCAGTATGCTGTGGGGGGAGGGAGGAAGGACTGTCAGACAGACTGTACAACAGGCTAGAAAAAAGACTGACAGAAATCTCATGAAGTTCAGCAAAGGGAAATGCAAAATTCGGCATGTGTGATTTTGGCAGTAATTTCATGCACCGGTACAGGCTGTATACTGACTGTATAGAAAGCAGCTTGTCAGAAGGGGACCTCAAGGCTCTGGTGGACAAGCTGAAACCATGGGCCAACAATGCATTCCTGTGGCAAAGGAGGTTACCTACATGTTGGGTGCACTGGTGAGATGGCAGCCAGCAAGTTTAAGGACATTATTTAACCCTCTATTTAGCACTTTTTAGGCTGCATCTGGAGTGTTGCATCTACTTTTGAAATCTCCTGCAGGAGAAGGAAAGACAATGTCATACTGGACTGAGTCCAGCAGAGAGCCACCAAATGCTGAGGAGACTGGAAAGCATGAAGCACAAGGAAAGGCTAGGTGAACCAGCTTTTGTTCTGACTTAAGCTGAGAAAGGTAAAAGATATTAATACCTAACAGCAGGCTTAGAGAAATTGAACCAGAATCTTCTCAAAGTTGCCCAAAACAGGATAAGAAGGTAATGGTTACAACATAGGTTATTCTCACTTGATATAGACAAAAAGAGTTACCATGAGTAGGCATAAAATATTGGAAAGGATTTCTTAGAGAGGCGTGGAATCCCAGTCCCCTGCTGCCAACACTTTGCCATACACACCCAATACAACCGATATTGGTCAAGATGATTTCCAGAGGTCCCTTCCAACATAAATTACTATGTAATTTTGTGATCCTGTGTTAATGGTAGGAAAATGGAAAGATAAAAGAAAGAGAATTTTGTACACAGCAATAATACCTTTAAGGTACAGGTAAGGGAACATGGAACAGCTGTTCATCAAACTTGTGTCTGTATATATGGGAATTCCACAACTATTCTTATTCTGGAGAAATGACTAGAGTTTCTTTGGGTTTCTATGCTTGCACTGAAATAATATGTTTTTTGTTGTTGTTTGCTTTTTTTTTTTTTTTTTTTTTAAGAACAAACACATGGAATATTTGGAAATGTGATATTTGAGCATTTTTGCATGGTTGGTAACTTGTAAAGAAGTCTTCACTAACTTGAAAGAGAGGTCTGAAGTACTGATTACTACATTAAATATGCAGATAGAGAGCACTATCTTTCATCATGAAATGACAATTCAATGAGGAAAAATGTGTATGTAGAGATTGTAAAGTACATTGTACTTTAAAATAATCAGTACCTTTTTGCTGAATTATTACAATTTCAGTGATAATCTGTGCCACAGGAGACCATAACAGTACAATGTAAAACTTTTCATAAACAGAAATATTGGAACAAATAAAAAAATAAAGTCTGAGTACCACTGCAGAATAATTTCTTGTTTGATATACCAGTATTGTGACTTGATCTTTGTAAAAATAAATAAATAAATAAATGCTATCAATCTAAAGTTTAAGTATCCATTTCCAGATTACACAGAAAACATGTTCTTCGTAAAGTAAGTAATAGCAGTGCTCTTCTTTAGTTTAGCTTTAGTCACTACTATGAGTCTCAATTTCAAACTGCACTCCAGGGAAATACCCACAAACTTGTCATCTGGGCTAGGAGTGCAGTCATCAGAACTGAGAAACGTTTTTCATGCTTGCCATTCAACTCTTGAAAAGAAACACATCCACATATTATATGTCACAAACATTACACTCACTGTAAACAACCATCTTGCACTTCCAATCTGTACAGAAAGAGATGACTACTTGCACTTCTTCATGCTGTGATTTAAACTGAAATAATGTCCATACAACCTAAGTGCTTAGCTCTTTAATCTAGTTAGAATACATTGTGTAACAATGAAATTAATATATATACATTTTTATTACAAACTATCATAATCAGAGCAAGCTTTTTAATGTTATACTTTATTCAAGCTATATGACCACAGAAATATTGAAAGCACTGTTAAATATATAATATCACTGTCAAAACAATTCTATGTTATTTGCTGAATTTAAGGGTCCTATATATTTTTTTCTAATCAGTTGAATATGTTCATATATTAATGGATTTGATTTATTGAGGTTTTAATTGACAAAAAGGCTATCTATGTACAGATGTGTACAGCTGTAACATAGATTTGTCTTATGAGTTTAGCTTTTAAAAAAAAATAGAAAACTGCCACCACCCTTTATTGGAAATGCATGTCAAATGTTTCAAGCATAGTATTTCCTAATATTATGCTCACACTGCCAGAAATTGTAAAGATTTTATTACGATCATTCAAAGAATGCAGGGTAATTCTGTAACACTGACTCTTCATAGAGAATCATTGCTTACCCATTGTTCCCTCTATCCCCACAAACATACATTATAGTTTCTCCTATACTTATTTGTACATGCAATATCACTGTCTAGATTGGGTTGGTTGCATTCCATGACTGTTTTTTCTTTGAAATCAGATTCCATTCTTTCCTTCTTTCTTTCTTAAAAAACAAGGCACAAAGCAGTACATTGGACACAAAGTCCATTTATAGGTCTTGCTGTAATATGGAGCTAAAATATTCATTATAAGGGATGAAACATCCATCACTCTTTTTCTTTATTTTACAATTGAAAATGAAAACATACAAACCTACCTTTCCCAATTTCTATTTTATCCTCATTACCCTCTTCATTCCTTTTTGTTTGTTTGTTTGTTTGTTTGTGTGTTACACAAGTAACTCAAAATACACTACTTCTCTGTGCCATAGCTTCCACTTCTCAATTTTGTATCCTGATGGTTGTACTGTTGCTTAGTCTGACCCTGGCAGATGCAAAGTCACATTTCATGAGCCTTCAAAATACACAACAGGTTTTTGCACAGTGCCAGATGTCTCCTTTAATTCAACTTAAACAACATGTATGCTTATCAGAAACTGTGGAAAATTCTAGGTCAGTTAGGACTGCAAAGCAGCAGGAGATGGCTAAAATATTCTGCTCCCAATTTAGAGTAATTAGAGTTACTCTAACATACATTACTAGATGGAGAATGGAGTTGAATTATTTTTTAGCTTTCAACAGTCTTTGTCCTTTCTTTGATACCTGTTTTCTTCTTCATTATACTAATCATTAGACTTGATACTATTTACAGTATTTGTGGTCTTAAGACCTGTGTTTTAAACTTTTCTCCAGATTATTATGTGTAGGAACTTACAGCTACTTCAACTCAGTGCTTCATTTTTATCACACCTCTAGCAAAAATATGCAAAGACAATGAAGTTGACATGCAATATATTTTAGATATAAGGGCTTTATTCAATACATACATAATATACCTCTAGGACTTGAGATAAGCTTCACATAAACTTGAGATAAGCAAAAAAATATATATATTTAAAATATATGTATTAAAAAAAATCACTGAATTATTTATATTTGTATGTGGAATGCAATACAAAACAAATGGAAAATACTGCTTCTACTAGTAACGTAAAAAAATAAATTTAAAATAAAAACAAACAAACAAAAACTTTTGCCACTACTTTCTGAAAAAGTGGAACGTAAAAGAAGTATTACAAATGCTATCATGAACCAATACAAAGATTCATATAATTAACAGGAATGTCTTGTTATGATGTAATTAGACAAAATATCTGTAACTGGTTTAAGCTTCAATTATTAAATCAACCTTTAACTATCTGACTGATAAAACACAAATGTTTCCTGTGGGATTTTTACTTCCACTGAAATATATCAAATCACTGCAGGGAAACTGAACGTTGAATTCAAATACTTACATCTTTTATACTTTCCATATTTTGTAGGAGAGTGTGAGCTGGTGTTTTCACAGCAAACCAAGTACCTCAAACCATATTCAAATGGTAATGTGCTACTATCAAAAACAACTCAAAAGAGAGAGATTTGAATATTAAAAACATGATCAGGGAAAAAGACTACATGATCCCAGGCTGAAAGTGAAATAAAATTACTGTTTATTGCTAGTGAAAATGTATAACTTCAGAGAAGATTTCAGTCATGAAATGTTGTGTTGAGTAACAAGGCACCTATTCACTGACTTTATCACTCAGTGTGACCATCATACAGTCAGATAATTTTATCTTTTTCTCTTATTCTAATTTTAACTGTATTCTCATTCTCTTATGAGGTGAATGGTGTTAAAAAAATAAATTTTAGTTTTTTTTTCTTTTAATTGGTATTTGGACATCCTTTAATCAAAACTGTTTTTTTTTGTTGTTGTTTTTTTGTTTTTTTTTTTTTTTCTGATTCAGACCCATTGTTTTTGTTTTGTCTATACCATAGAATGGCTTTAATAAAACATACCATTCATATACAAACAGACAAAACCTCCTTATTTCCTTCCTTATCCTCATTCTCTATTTCTCTTTCTCTCCACACTGAAGGGGAACAAACAAACAAACAAACAAAAAGGCTCACTTTTCATATCTCTTTAAATGAGTTAACTACATTTTTTGCCCATCTCACTTTGAGCATTTAACTGTCATAAGGGCAGAGCAAGGGCCTTTTCATACATTTTGAAATTTGAAGTTGTCTCTTTGGAGATAGCACTGGCATTTGTTTTCATTTTACCAGTATGTTGCTCTTTAGATAGAAATATGTATTAAAGGGAAAGTCCACTTTGCTGAGAAATGCAATGAAATGGATGAGTTTTCTTAAACCGTATTTTATGTGAAACAATCTTTTAGTATAAATGGTATGATGGACTATAAAATATATTTTGAAATTCAATACTGCTTTGTTGATTAAATTATTGTAATTCCAGGGAACACAGGGGCAACTCACACTGCTGTTAACTTTTCAGTTTCATTATACAAGCTTGTCTCTATTTTATGCATTCTTCTCAGAAATAGCAATGAGATATTTTATATGAATGCAAATATATATATATATTTTTTTTTTTCCTTTGACATACATTATTGAAAATGTTATTTTCCCCCAGTAGCATCTGTCTACCTATCTGCATATCTACTTGTCTATCAGAGTGCTACAAAGTAGTAGTAAGACTCAAATATGCCTTTTGCTTTGTAGAACTCAATAGGCAAGAAGTGAAATGTTCAGATCTGACTTTTGGATTTGCCTGCATATTTCAAGGCAATTGCTGAAATACAATTCATTCTACAGACAGGCTTAATGTCTACACATGTGTTGGTGTTCTGTTTGTTTACAGACTACAATGCCTCATCACTGTAGACAGGTAGACTTTGAAAAGTATTATTTGTCAAAAAAAAAAAAAAGAACTAAATTTAGTTCTTATATGCCAAGAATAAGGCAGTTGTAAATGGCTCTGAAATCTGCACAGAGCCTATATTCTGAGTCAATGCACACTTGGATTTCTTTGTCTTGCCCCGTTGATGACAAAACATGTACTTGTCATGGTTCCGTTCAAGTGGGCAGGCAAGCTCCACCACAGCCGCTCTCTCACTCTCCCTCCTCAAAGAGGAATGGGGAGAAAATACGATGAGAAGGGCTCAAAGGTTGAGATAAGGACAAGAAGATCACGCAGTAATTATTGTAATGGGCAAAACAGACTCTGCATAGGGAGGTAGTAAGATTTATCGCTTATTACTAAAAAGCTAGAGAAGTGAGAAACAAAGGAAAGAAACCAAAAGCACCTTCCCCCCCCCCATCCACCTTCTTCCACATCCTCCCCCCGAGTGGCACAGGGGAACAGGGGAATGGGGGTTATGGTCAGTCTACATTGCTTCTTCTCTGCCACTCCTTCTCGATCACTCTCATCCCCTGTGCTGTGGGGTCCCACCCACAGGATACAGTCCTTGATGACCTGATCCAGCGTGGGCTTCCCACTGGCAGCAGCTCTTCCAGAACTGCTCCAGATATGAGTCCGTACCATGGGGTCCATCCCTCAGGAGAAAACTGCTTCAATCTGGATCCCCCACGGGCAGCAGCTCCTGACAGGTCACCTGCTCCTGCGTGGGCTCCTCTCCACGAGCTACAGGTCCGGCCCGGAATCTGCTCGGGCAGGGGTCTTCCACAGGCGGCAGCCTCCGTCGGTGCAGGGCCACCTGCTCCACCGTGGTCTCCTCCACGGACTGCAGTGTGGAACCTTGCTCCACCATGGTACTCCATGGGCTGCAGGGGGACATCCTGCTTCACCATGGTCCTTACCACAGGCCGCAGGGGACTTCTGCTCCGGCGCCTGGAGCACCTCTCCCCCTCCTTCTTCACTGACCTTGGCGCCTGCAAGGCTGTTCCTCACTCCTCTCACTCTCCCAGCTGCTGTGTGTTGCAGCGTTTTTTTCCCTGTCTTAAATATGCTCTCACAGAGGTGCAAAACAACATCGCCTATTGGCGCGGCTCTGGTCAACAGTGGGGCCCTTACCAAACATGGGGCAGCTTCTAGATCCTTCTCACAGAAACCACCCCTATTGCCCCCTGCTACCAAAACCTTGCCACATAAACCCACTACAGTACTAAATTCTAAAAACAAACAAACAAACAAACAACAAACAAACAAACAAACAAAAAAACCTTTTCGGGCCTGGGGAAAAAAAATGCAGCCGTTGGAATCCAAATTTTTCTTATTCAAAATAAACTAGAGGTATAAGACTACATAAAAATAATTTGGAGTAATGTGGAAGAAATTAGAGTATATGATCTTTCATTTTCATATAATTCTGGGATTGAAGATTTCTGATGTAACTGATACAGGTTCTAACTATCTAGGTGTACAAATATCAAAGGATTTACAACAATCTTCTGAAGTACCTATATTATTAATGCAATAGCAAAAAGTATAGATTATAAACAAAAGAATTTTTAAACTCAAATACTGCAACATTACAAAAATACAGTCATTAAACATGAAGAAAAGTGCAATGGAACTTGACATTTCTAGCATAAGCAGTATTTTCCTTTTTCTTTTTTTCAATGTTTCTTAAAATTGTTTAATAATTAAGTGGATACATTAGCTAAAATGAAAGAAGGGGTTGTTTAGTCTGGAGAAGAAGAGGCTCAGGGGAGCTCTCGACACCTTATTATTGCTCTCTACATCTCTAGCAACTTATTGCTCTCTACAACTACCTGAAAAGAAGGTGAGGAGAGCTGCGGGTTCGCTTCTTCTCATGGGTAGTGATAGGACTAGAGGGAATAGCCTCAAGTTGCGGCAGGGGACATTTAGGTTGGACATGAGGAGACATTTCTTATCAGAAAGAGTAGTCTGGAATTGAAATGGGTTGCCCAGGGAAGTGGTGGCATCACTGTCCCTGGGAGTGTTTAAGGAAAGGTTGGACTTAGGGACACAGTTTAGTGGGTGACATTGATAGAAGGGTGATGGTTTCACCAGATGAGAGATCTTGGAGATCTTTTCCAACCTTTATGATTTTATGATTCTATGAAGCAGAAAACATGAGTAATGGGAAACAATAATCTCAATGGAAATAGAGGCATTGAGTAAAAGTCAAAAGAGAGTCTGCATAAATTATCACATCCTTTGACAGGATTGGAATTTGATATTTCTGGCCTATTCCTGCATAGACCAGAAAATTTATGCATGCCTGAAAGAGAAAAATACATATTTGCACACTGGTAATTTTACACTACGAAAGACAGAAATTTGGGATGCTAACTAAACCGAATATCACATAAGAATTTCCCAGCAGTTTCTCATTTTTGAGCTTGCATATTCTCTGTGTGTGGAATGCATGCACAATTATGAATATGCTAGTAGGCTAAAGTACCTATGCTTCCAAAGACTTTGTTTAATATTTTTTAGAATGTAGTATACACCAGTTATTGCAAAGCAGGACGCTCAAAGGTGCCTCAGCTAGAATTGTGTGAAGAGATTGCAACTAAAAAGGTGAATGGGGAGAAAAGATAATGGTGCCTTCCCCCTCCCCCCCCCCCCCTTTTTTTTTTTAATTATAAAGAAAAATGTCATTAAGCAATGAACAACTAGATGAAAAGGATGTATTCAATTGCAAGTACTTTTGTGAACATATAACCCTTTATTTTGTCTCCTCAACCAGCAGTATTCTGTGAATTCAGATAAAATTATAAGAACAAAACCACATTTTCTCAAGGTCACCTTTAACCAAAAAGAAAAACAAAAAGCAAGATATCTCATCAAGCTCCAATCTCGTAAGCCTCACAGAACTAAAGCAAACAAACAAAAACAAAACAAAAAGCAAAACAGCAAAAAAAGAAATAGAACAAAGCAAATTGTCTTTCTGGAAATTCTATACTATCAATTATTCATATTCATATATTCAAGTATATATACGTTATATATTCATTCTATATTCATTATATATGTTCATTCTATATATATTCTATACTAATGTAGATTGTCCTTCTTCCCATCATCATCCCATCATCTTCCCATCAAAACCATATTTTATACAAACACACGAAATATCTCAGAGTTAGAAAACATGCCCAGATCCGGGCTAGACCCAAACTATTCAGAAGCATGCTGAGTGAGCTAGCCACTAAGATCACTTTGCAGCTATCCAAGAGGAGGTGAAGTACGAATATTCTTCTTGTGTAGCTCACTTAAATCAGTTAGGTAGTCTTCTAATGGAGGCTGGAGTGTGCTATTACCTCTGATGTTTATAGTTTAGCATAAGTATGCTTCTTCAGTGTTGGGAGAGTGCACACTGAAGAGTACTTGAACCTAGCTCAGCTGGATATCATCCTCATTGTGACAAACAATTCAAATTGTTCAAATGGGGTGCTTTTCTAGCTAGAATTCTTGGAACTCATTAATCAGCTTGAAAACCAAATGCTGGGAGATGTGTTATTTCAGCTAACATTTGGATATGAGTCAGGTTTATATACAAAATACAAGAAAGACTCACCACCTCTATACTTTCTCAACAAACAAAACAAACAGTTAATAGAGAAGACTTTTTTTTTTTTTTTTCCTCATTATTAAGCTTTATTAATTGCAATTGGACTAGGTAAGTAGCTAAGGTACATATAACCTAAGTGTATAAGGCAGGAATAGGCATCTAGTTGAAGCACATGCTGCAGCAAGGAAATCTACCATTTACTCCAGAATTACAAGATAAACAAGTTTTTTGAACATAAACTAAAAGGGAAAAACAAAAGTCCTTTCCAAGAAATAATTGATAGTTTGTTTTCCCTTCAGAAATAAGTAGCCTAAGACATCTTTCTACACATTTTATGTATTTTTAAGGTTTCTGTCGCAGTAATCTATAAACACCAACATTCTTGTTTGCCTTTTATTCCACATGACTCTCTTTCCCTACAGTCTCATTGATTCCTGTGTTGATATAAAGATAAATCCCAGTGGTACACTGTTTCTTTCCTTTTGGTGACTAGCACTCAAAAAACACAAAATGGGAAAAAGATTTCCTATTACTATCATCATAAAATAACACTGAGGTGTTAGAATTTTTGAAGTCCGTTTTCCTGTATGGTGTATATATATGTGTGTGTGTATACATATATAAAAAATATAACACACATATATGTATTATGATATATATATAATATTATATCTGTATATTATGTTGTAAGTCTTGCAAGGAATCTTGAGCATATATACACACCTAATAATAATAATAATAATAATAATAATAATAATAATCACCTGTCACCGTACAACAGCTTCTCAGAATATAATGATGATTTTTTTTCTAGTTATTCTAGTTTTACTAGTTTTTTTCTAAACATGTTACTTTCCAATTCTAAAAAGTATACCTGAATAAGGTATCAAGAAGGTATATATCAACTGAAGAAGTTGATAACGGATTCTGGAAAATAGTATTAATCTAACTTTCAATGCATGCTTAGAAGGTATTTTACAGTTACTCTACTTTTTTTGCTCCATAGCACACAACAAACAGAGTCGTAATGAAAAGAAAATATGTCTGGGTAAAGAAAGTGGAGGGCTTAGCATGCAGTGGATGAAACTAATGAAAAATAGTGAGAGTTAATGAAAATATTATTCATCAGTCTTTGTTATAGCTACCAGTTATGGGAATTTCCTAATTTCTCTCTTAAACTGCTATTTAGTGAAACCTGGTGAAAGTAAATATATTCTATATTTGCATGAAACATGACTCTAGTCCATTGGAGTTGGCTAAATCGCATGCTATTGTGAAGTTCCCTGAATGGAATTGTCAGAGGATGTATTTTCATGTGCATTTTTACATTAATCGACTAGAATTTTAATTGTAGAAAAACAACATAAAAGTTCGTATATAAAAGAATAAGTGAATTCACTAAAAAGTTACAGTCATATCCCACAGCTAACATAACAGCTTGACTATTAATATCCTATTCTGTTGAGAATATGTGGTGGGGGCATATATCAGGGAAAGAACAACAACAAAAAAAAAGTTACTAAAAAGCTGCTGTGATAGGCTGAATTACAGTGACATTCACTGTACTAGGAAATTATAGATAAATTAAGGTTATTAGCTGTCAGTCATTACTCTGAATAGTTCTAAATTTAGGTTATAGAAAAGGATCTGTGTAGCTTATTTTTTAGAGTGATTTTTCACAAAAGTGTTTAGAAACTGCTTTTGTAGAAAGTCTTTTGTTTATTTCTTCCCTCCCCGACAGTAAAGTGAGGCATTGTGGACTATATCATTAGTCTAAACATCCCTGTAGGGAAGTGAAAAGGAAAGAGAATTTGAGGCTTAGAAATATGGAGCAATTCAGTGTGCAAACATATAATTTAAAGTGGCAATTCTTTTTTTTCCCAAAACCTAAAATTTGGAAAGGTCAAACTTATTTTTACAACTTATTTTTTCTGAAGAAATAAACAGTTTTGCCATCATGCTAGAAAATATTATTTCTTCATTGTTATCTTCCTTGAGAACCTACTGCCCTGGAGGTTATTTATGTAATTTACTGAAAGAGTAGCTGGAAAAAGTAGAGAGAATGATGGAAATTCAAGCACCTAGGAAGTTGGAGTCTGTGTGCTTGAAGCAAACTCCTTAAAGATCAGATATACAGGCTATCCTATAAACCTTGGTCTACTGATTATTGTTTCTCAAAGTGGTGACAACATATCCTGATAGTATCTTTTCGCAGTTCACGTAACTGTCTCTTATGTTTCAACTTATTAATTTATTTTTGGGTTCCTCTCATCAGAAGTTCTCAAACATAACAGGAGAAAAACAAGAACATCTATTAGATTTTGAAAGATATTACACTGGGATATAAAAAAGACTTAACCACTAACACAGATATATCTGTTGTAGGTGAACTTAAAACTATTCTTCATTTAAACCTTACTAGTAAGTTGACGTGAAAGACAGCTATCTCATCCACATAAATACAGGAGAAATATAAACATATAATCTTAAGGGGAAAAAAATAAAAAATTAAAAAAAAAAATCAAATTAAATTTGATAGATAATACATGACACATAAACTGTACAACCAATTGTGCAATCTATTTATGCCTTTTAATAATTGTTATGCACATAGTACTAAGGATGCTTAAAATTCCATATCATTAAAATTCCTTATCATTACAAGGTCTATCATATCTGACCATGACTACAGCATACTGGGAAGTGATGTATTACCATCATCAGTCAGCACACAGACTATGCACTACAAAAATCTATCACACTCTTTACATTAACACCCAGTGCATAAGTCTGTTTGTTGCTGAAGGTACAACTTTTGATGCCTCCTTTGCCTTCACTGCTTTTCCTGCTAAGGGCACATGGTGTTTGTTGTTCAGACGTATTTCACTTCCTCGCTTTACTGTCCTGTTGCTATTAGTGGCTAAGATGTCATATGTTTGATCCCCAAGTTGTAATAAAGTTCTTACACCTAAAGGAATTTTGAAGCTGTTGTTTTTGTCAGTATCATTTACTCCATCTACTATCTTCTCTGCCTTTTAACCACTGCACTTGGTTAAAATGTCTTTTGTCTTGACAGAATATGTCTGATCATTATGACAGGGACCACAGCTGAGTTGGACGTAGTTGGACATAGTTGGACAACTATTACATACATATGTCAAACAATGCACAATATTATTTTATTGTTTTGAACCCACACCTGCTAACTTCAATTTCATCTAGCTCTTGGAAATGCAAAGAACTATCACTGCATGTTCATCGTTTCCATGTCATCCTTAATTTGATAGACTTCATCTGTCTCTTTTCAACACTAAAATTCCAGTTTCAGTCTATTTTTCCTCATATGGAAACCATACTTTAGCCCTAATAATCCTCTTTACCTTTCCTACTTTTGCTATATACTTTTTGAGTTGAGGGATTTGAATTGCTCACTGCAACGCAGGTGCTAAATGGATTTGAAACAGATGAAGTTCCAATTCAACAACAAACCTGAAGACAGATAACCACTGCAGCAGGTTGCTCAGAGAAGCTATGCATTCTCTGTCCTTAGAGGACCGAGGATCCATTTGGCTAAACACTCAGGACTTGTTTGGCTGAAGAATTGAATCATACAGTCTAATCTCATAGTTGTCTCTATTTTGAATGGAAGGATTCAATAAAGATCTCAAGATTTTCCCTTATCCTTACGATATGAATTATCCTATAATCCTATTCTATTTATTGGAAGCAATATTTTTTTCACTCCAAGCTTAAAACATCGCTAAAATTTTGTTTGCATTTCATGGACACTACTGAATATCAATAAGAGTTTTAATAAAATACTGAATATTACAAAAAAAAAAAAAAAAGTTTTAATGAAATATTGTAATAGGACAAATGTTCTATTCATAAATTCAGTAGCCAGCTTTAACCTCATTGTTTTATACTTAAGGTTGAGATTATTATTTCTTATGGACATCTTTTCATGTGTAGCCACTTTAAAATTAATCTGATGTTTAATTTACTAATTATTCAGTTTCATGGGGTCCTTCTACCATTTCAGACTACCTTCTGTTTAGTACTCAGAATAATTTAGTATTATCTGAAACCTCATCACATCAAAGTCCCTGCCTTTTCTTCTATCATTTATGAATACAACGTACAAATCCTTATCAACTAGTTTATTATAACCATTTAAACCATTTGTTTCATGTCTACAAATCAGCTATGTATATATGCAATAATATTTGTTTAGCTTGAAAAGAGACTGGTAAGAGACTATTTCTTTATTAATTATTTCTAATTTTATTATAGTTTAGTTCAATTTGCTAAACAGACACCCTTATTTATCAATAATATAATGGAATCTGACAACTTTTTTTTTTTTTAAAAAGAGAGAAAGAAAACCTTGCCTTATCTGTTCCTCCAGGAATTAAATGGATTTAATCAAGAAGCTAAACTCTTTCATTGATATTTCATCTATTTCAAAGCTGAATTTCATTAGAATTATTGGGTAAATAATACTGGGCCCAAAGACTTACTTTTACCTTACCTTTACCATATCTTACACTTACCTTTCTGCATTAAATTAAAACAAATCATATCTTGTTTCTTGTGTTTTCCAGAGAAACTATCACACATCTCTTGTTAAAAAAAAGAATCTGTAATGGAGTAGGTCCTATGAGGAATATATATCTTCTCTGAAACTTTATTTTATTCCTTGAACATACATTTAGTCATGAGTCTTTTTAGTTTTCTCCTCCACATATATTTGGACAAGCATGTATTTTTTGCCTTATTTGTAAGCTTGCCTCAAATTCTGTTCTATTTTAAACTACTTGTATTTGAACTGAGAGAATATTAAGAGAACAGATTTCCAAATACTTCAAACAAAAGGTGTTCTCCTAGCCTATTACACAATTTATCACAAGAGAACATATCAATTTCCATTCTTAAGTATGATGGGGAACAAAAAAAAAAAAAAAAAAAAGGTAAAGGGAAATGTATTAAAACAGTGTTTTATAAACATTCCATTCGCTGCAGGCATAAGGACTGGATTTCCATAACATTTAGATAGCCTACCAACTGTAAGTCATGCATGAATAAGAAATTGTGTAATCAATTTCTCCACAAAAAAAAAAGGAATAAGGATTTGTCTTTAAAGTTCACTCCTCACTGCAGAAAATCATTAAATTGCCAGAAGAATTGTAATTTTGAGGAGTGTCTTCAAGTCATAGGAATATTTATTTATCTTGAGAGGATTTGCTCAAGTACTAGAAAGCTATGCCTTCAAAGATGCTCAGGCTGGGGGTCCTCTACTAGAAGGATCACAGAATGGATAAATAATAGAAAGGAGGCCTGTGGAGACTGTCTACTCTAGCTTCCCTGCTCAAAGTGGGGTTAGCTAGAATATATCTGAGATTCTATAACCTCAGTGCAAACTCATCACCCTTACAGGAGAGGTAGACATGCAGAAAAGCAGAGAGGCAGGGAAAAAAAAATAAATAAAATCCATTTGTACCCATTGTTGCCTCTTTGCCTCTTGTTCATTCATTGACAAAAATCTGTCTCTTTCATCCCCTACAAGCTTTCTCTTCTCCAGACTAAACAGTCACAGCTCTCTCAGCCTTTCCTCATATGTGAGTACCTTAATCATCTCAGTGGCCCTTTTCTGGACTCTCTCTAGTAGCTTCTTGTCTCTAACCAAGCATCTTCTTTGAAAGTACAACGTCCAACAAAGTATCTTTCCCTATCAACTCCTTGATCAACTGTGCTACGAAATTGTCATCAGTGACCTTCAGATATCCCCTGGTTTTCTTGGGACCTGTATCGCCCTCCCAGCAAATTAGTTAATGTATCCCATGAAGACCAGGCCTTCAAACATAAAGCTCCTTACCTGAACTTGGCAAAGCTCTATGTATCCCCTTTGTCTCCTTTGTTCACTTAAAGGGCAACTCCCTTCTTTCCCCTCCTGATCTGTTCTTCCTAAAGTGTCTTTAGCATCCACAGAAGCACTCCAGTCACATGAGCTATGAACCTCATCATGTCTCTATGAACTCAGTGAATTGCAATCCTTAATCTGCATGCAGACCTCTAGTTCCCGTTGTTTTTCCCCCATCAAGTGTGCATTAGCATATTGGCACTTCACAGAGAAATCTGATCAGGTTTCCTGGAAAGGTTATAAGAGCTTTTACCATAACGTTATCTTGTAGGTACTTTCTATTTTATGTACATACACTTGAGGTGGCCCCATTTCAGCCCCAGGCAAATGACATGTGCCCAAATCCTCTTCACCTCAAAGAGAAAGCGAGTCTATAAATGCAAAATGCAAAATGTAAAAGAAAAAATAATCTTGAAAAATCTCCACAATACATGCATACATGACCAGAATGAAAGGAGGCATGCTGTCAATGAAGTAAAGCCACAGAGTTACGTAGATATTTGAGAACCTTATTTTAATTTATTTTAGTGTGATGGTGTTGTGGTTTAACCCAGCTGACAGCTAAACACCACACAGCTGTTTGCTAACCCTCTCCCATCCCTCTCTGGCATGGGGGAGAGAAACAGGAAAGTGAAGCCTGTGAGTTGAGATAAAGACAGTTTATTAAGACAGAAAAATAATAATAGCAATAATAATAATAATAATAATAATAATAATAATAATAATAATAATAATAACAACAACAACAACAACAATAACAACAACAACAACAATAACAACAACAACAACAATAACAACAACAACAATAACAAAAACAAATTGTACTACTACTACTAGTAATGTGTACAAAACAAGTGATGCACAATGCAATTGCTCACCACCTGCTGACTGATGCCCAGCCTAACCCTGAGCAGTCCGGCCTCCTTCCCCCGGCTAGTCACCCCTATATATTGTTTAGTATGACATATGGAATACCCCTTTGGCTACTTTGGGTCAGCTGTTCTGGGTGTATCCCCTCCCAGCTCTTGCTGCAACCCCAGCCTGCCCGTTGGCAGGACAGAGAAGCTGAAATGTCCTTGGCTTGGTGTAAGCACTGCTCTGCAACAATTAAAACCTCAGCATGTTATCAGCACTCTTCTCATCTTAAGCCAAAACATAGCACCCTATCAGCTACTAGGAGGAAAATTAACTCTGTCCTAATTGAAACCAGGACAGATGCCTTACAATCTCAAGCTATTGTTTTATTTCAGTCATCTAATAAAGCAATTTAGAAATTAAGTTATACGCCCCGATTTATTCCAGATTGCTTTTCCATCAAGTCATACTATTTAACTACCTATAAGTAAGTCCATAGGTTCATAGGATAATTCAGGTTATGAGGGAACTCAGGAAGTAAGAGTAGTTGTCTTTAAACACTTTTTTTTTTTCTTCTATTCCTGGAAGGTAAGAAAGACATATTTTTATCACAAAGTTTGTCTTCATCCTTATTTTAAATTGCCTCCATTGTTCTTACACAAAAACGTAATCAAACAAGGCTGTGACTTTCTTTTTTTTTTCCCTACAATTGTAGACTGCTCACGTCACACAGAATAGTCACCTGTAATTAATATTTACTAACTGTAGGAACTACAACACATGATTTCACAAAGGTACATTAAAGCTAAAATGAATTTAGGCAGTAGTTACCTGACAGTCTTCACTTGTGTACCCCGGTGAAGCATATCCATACAGGATATTTATACTGCCACCACACAGTCTACAGGGGACTGCATTTAGCAGCATCCACACATAACTCTGTGAGAGCTCACATAAAATACATAAGTATAGGTTGCAAAGTCCTGTTCCTTATCTCTGGTTGACATGAAGTTCACCGGTAAAAGCACACTTCCCCTCACTATCATGATTCAAAAGCACAATCACATTCACAGTTCCCATGAGTATTAGCATAGGCCCTCAGTCTAACATCTATGTCCAGAGCCTGAGTCCTTTCACCCAGTAAGTGAGTCTCCTTGTCAGCTAGTCCAGTTTAAAATACACTAGCGAATTGCACATGTACCCAGAGAGAGTTACATTCACTAGGGAAAAAATAAGCACATCTATGTCTTTCCGATTTCTGTCATTTCATGCACTCTCTCTGACCTTTCCAGTTGCTGACACAGACCTAATGGCCCTGTGAACTGCAGCCCCTTCTCAGGTTGATGACACTCATACTTTTCTTCCATGCCTGTTCCTCCAGTTGCTGACATGTAGACCTGTAGACCTGTGACCCAAGGCCTTCTGTTTGTTTGCTGGCACATAGATAGCACGCCCTGGTGCCATCACCTAGACCTTAATGCTTATGGGCCTTCCTCAGTTGCTCACCCTCCTGATATTTCTTCTATAACAATCTCTCTATTTGCTGGCACCTAGACGTATGGACCCCATGACCATATCTTTCTCCATTTGGTGGCACTCAGACATTGCAGCATTCATTCATAGACCAGAGAGTGAGATTACACAGGGAAAAATAAATAAATAAATAAAATAAAATAAAATAAAATAAAATAAAATAAAATAAAATAAAATAAAATAAAATAAAATAAAATAAATAACGTAACGTAACGTAATATAACATAACATAACGTATCATAAACCAAAACAAAATAAAATAAAACAAAATAAAATAAATCATTATTTAGTAAAAAGATTGCCATGATCAGGTATCGGACATAGGCAAATGCATTGACTGGCAATCTACATACACGTAACCTGACCCTTTTATACACCCTCCTTTCTATTTTCCTACAGTTCGTCGCTGACAAACAACCTTTCCCCCTTTGGCCCTTCCTCTAAATATTCTATACTGAGTTTTTCACTGGCCCTGTGGCCTTCCTCAAGGATTGTATTATACTCGGGTTAGTCTTGATTCATACAGAGTTCATGCTGACCTTCTTCAAGGCTAAGCTATGCCTGAGTAGTTTAGTTAGTGGCCTACCTGTCAGTGGCTGAAGAGTTCAGGTCTTTATTACTGCAACTGTCATCACCTGCTTGTTAGATATGTGTATCTATGTGTTTAATTTACCACTTTCCTTTTTAGTCATTTGTGCTGAGTAGTCCTTGAACAGAGAACTTAATGAAACAGCTGCTCTCATATTCCACATACCTTAGCATAAGTTCAGAGGTGTACTGAGGCCTTGAACTGCCAGGACCGTGAGCTTTTACTAATAATGCAAAGCTATGTTTGCTAGGCTATATTTGCATGCCATCAGTGAGCTACAGAAGCAGGACTGCTTCTTAAGGGCAGGAAAGCTCAGAGTCAAGGTTGACCCTGGCACAGTGTTCCCACTGATGGGGCACAGTCCTGTGGGGTCTGAGCACAGCAGGCAGGGCCCAGTGCTGATAACTGAGGCTACAGATAGCCAGAGAATGGAGACCAATGAGCTTGGGCCAGCATCCTTCCAGAGGAACAGGAGAAGGGGCACAGACAGTACAGAGACAAGGTGGCCACAAGAATGCAAAGTTTGTCCAGGAGACCAAACCTGAGACAAGGTGTACCAGAAGTCCAAGGGGACCATCTGGGAGACAAGCTACAAGTGGCACAGGAACAAGATCAATCTAGGAGGCAGTTTCAGAGGCAGTGCTGATCACAGGCACTCCTATCACAAAACTCAGGGTAAATCTGTGTGACCAGGCTTGATCTTAAATTAACTTCTGCTCAAGAGGGTGTGGGTGTGTGTCCCAGGTTAGTATGGTCAGGGACACAAAGGTCTGTAAGTGTCCACAGGACTATGATACATTCTGTATGAAATCCGGCCTAATTATTCATTCATAGGAAATATTGGAAACATCAAATATCTGTTAGATCAACATTTTAAATTATCCTTTTTTTAAAAAAAAGGAAGGAACCCATCTTTACAAAATTAATTTTGCTATTATTGCTTTACTAAACTATTTATGGTGAAAAAAAAAAATACATATTAGTAAACAAAAAAAAAGAAAAAAAAAAGAAAATACCCTTGATAAATAATATTCAATATGTTCTGACATAAATGTCATGCCTATAACTATAAATAGCACTCTTAAGCAAATAAATTGTACAGAACTTCAAATCCTATTAATAATACAGCAGCTTTCTTACCAATATGTTTAGAAGAACCATGAATCAAACCTTTTTTAAAAATGTTATTCCCATAAAATATGTTATGGTATTTGTAATGAAAAATTTTAAAGGTTGTTGTTTACAGGACAATAGAAACCTAGAACAATTGAAGTGTTATGAGAATATGTCAATTAGTTAGTTAGTTAATTAGTCATTTTCCCTAGAATTTACTTGGGAATTGCTTTCACCAAAAAAAAAAAAAAAGAAAAAAAGAAAAAAAAAATATGTTTTTTATGCATAAGAATATGACTTTTATGTATAAGAATATGATTTTTTTTTTTTTTTTTTCTCCATAAAAGCAGCATTACTGCTGAGAGCTCAAAATTACTCCCCAGGAATTCTTCAGATTCATAGATTAATTACCATTTTTATATCTATATGACCTTATGAATAAATTAACTTACATTAAATTTTAAAAACTTTCTTTATTAAAAAGATCTTGTAGTTTTTAAAAGAAAGATGAATCCAAATTTTTAACATTACACATCAACCCAATTCTTTCTTGGATGAACCTGACCTCTTCAGAGAACTGCTAGTCTTAAAATCAATCCATCCAAATCAGAATCAATCAATCCAAAACAGAATATTACTTTTTTTAATAGATCACAATATTTACCAAGAAGCAGTGAAAATAAAAAATAAAATAAAATAAAATAAAATAAAATAAAATAAAATAAAATAAAATAAAATAAAATAATAAAATAAAATAAAACAAACTATATTAAAAAAAATAAAACAAACAAAAACAAAACAGATGTTAGTAATAAAACAGGGATTATGCTCTGTCTTCTGTCAGTTATAAAAACAAACAACAGAGAAACAAGCAAACTTCTTTCTCAAAGCACCAAATTCCTGGGACTTTGGTGACTCCTGAAATTTTATTTTGGATTTTTTTCTTAATAGGTTTTTATTTTTTAGTGTTCTACACAGATATTTTAGCTTTATATTTTACTACAATAAGCAATCATCTATTCAAAGTAAATATAATTCCAGATTTCAGATCTAGAAGACAAAGCACTGAAAATAAATAGGCTGTGAAAGATGTTCCTTTTTAATTATTTTTTTAAAATTATGTTAAACTTGAAATTAAGCCTTCATCAAACGTTCCTCTTTTGAAAATGGAGTTAAAAATACACATTGAATTTATAACAGGAAGTGTCTTACTGTCAGTGCAAGGTTCTACATTTGGAGAGTTTGTTCTATTTTCAATTACAATTTCATTCAGTTCATGTCTGTAGAAAATTCTGAACTTGAAAAGGTTTGTTCTCTGACATTGACTGGAATCTATAACATTGATTTTTTTAAAAAAAAACTTAATCCATTGTGCTTTTAGTGTCAGCTTCTAAAAAGTTGTGTCTTCATTTTGTCTTCAAAAAGCTTCATCACTCTGATTTAGACTCAGAAAACTATTTTTTTCCCCTGTATTTATTATGCATTTGTTTCAGCTGCTTAAAGCATAAATGAATATGTAATTCTGAGATGTACCTCTTTACTCATAAAACTGTCAGAATTCAAAGAATTTTTTCAACACTAATTTATTGCACAGAAATAAAAGCCAAATTAAAACTTTGTAAATAAGATGTAATGTTCTCCAATATTAACCAGATTTTCTTCTTCAAACATCCGTGAACATCACAGTGCACACAGTGTTGTCAGGTTTTCCAGTTTTCAATTAATTTTACTATATAAATTTTAATTAACTACATCATGGTGTTGTGTGCTTTCATTCATGTTTGTGCAAAACATTATCATGGACAGGATGGAACAAGGTCTTAATATCTTCATGTTAAGAAAACTGTAAAAATTAAAACAGCCTTCCTCTTCATCCTTGGAGGTTTCATTTACTGGAGGAAAAATACTGTTTTACATGGGAGAATATCAGATAATGGCAAAAAAAATCTGAGGCAAATCTAAGATGACACTAAGTGGGCTCAAATATATTCATAGCACTTGTAACAAGAAAGTGCTGTCATTTTTTCTGCTTAAAATTTATGGACTCAATCCCACAGAATATATGGGTTTGAGCATCACAAACCTTATTTACAAACTGGGAATAGTCACTCCTTTGGCTCCTAAAGAAACTGCTTCCTGGGAGAAATATGTTGAACATACATGAATTTTAGTGCCCATGCCTGCTGTTTTTGCAATCTGTAGCTACATAGTTTGTAGCAGTTATCACTGCATCTGGAAGAAAGGAGAGAACAAATGAACAGAAAATAAATATCCTAAAATGAAGAAGTTACTGTTACTCATAGATATCATAATGACTATTGCTCAGCTCTTGCTGGTTTGGATAGAATTAAAAATAAGGGCTCATCACTTCTTTCATTATCAAGAGTATTTTAGAAGAAAGACAAATTGATTGTCTAATTGGTTTATTTTTATTGCATTCTGTCAGCAAAATAAATGGTTAGTAAATAATACTTTTAAACCTCTTAGAAGTTTATAACCATATTGAATATGTTTATCATCAGATCTTACATTTCTGTGGATAGTCTAGTTAAATTTATGTACTTTGAGACAAAAGGAATGCTTCAGTTACTTTCTACCATAACTTACAATGTACATATAGCACATATATGAAAATGTATATGTATGTATAGTTCATATAGATATGTGCATATGCACATATGCATATACACAAAGAGAGAGTTTAAAAGTAGAAATTCCAGAGGAATACTCCCAGAAGCAGAGTGCTAATCAACAATATTCTATTTTCAAATTTGTTGGCAGGCCTAATGAGTTAGTGTAAACATTAAGAGTGAACCAAATGCACCCACTGCACCCACCATCTCTCAGGTGAAAAAATACATAAAAATATGCACACACCCATGCACACATTATCAATGGAAAGAAAAAAGAAATACATATATATATTAAAAAATACACGAACATCATATTTTCTCCTTTAATGACCACTTCCAAAAAGCTTTTCTTCATGTTTAAGCAATGTATCTTAAAAATCTCAACAAAGAATCATATACAGACAAATAAAGTCTAATCAGGGCTGACTAGTGCAAATATTTAAATAATAATGTGCTCTTAATAATAACGTATATTTGCAATAAAATATTTATTTTTTCTTTTTTTTTTTTTTTTTTAAAAAAAAAAAAGCTTTCTGTTCCATTTTCCTTTTCTAAGTCATTAATATTAGCAGAGGTGAATAAATCACCTGTAGATGGTTTAAGTCTGCAATAAAGGCATAAAGGCACACTTATACATTGCTAACATACAATATGTGTTACTACAATGTCATTCATATGACAAATTCGTATGTATATATTTTGCAAGTGTAAGGAACTGGTCAGCAGGTCTAATACATTAGATAGAAGTGTACTGATGGGAGCTTGAAGTTGCAGGAGCTGCAGCCAGAATTGTATAAATGTACTAATGTCACTGAACCATGTTTACAATGATAGAGTAAAAAGAATTGAAAGATGGACAATTTACTTGAAAAGAGTGGAATCTTTGCAGCATTCAACATATTGCCGATTTCATTTTATGTTTACCAGAAATGTAGTGACATTTCTACTACCTTGTTATTTTTATTGTTCAGCTTTTGTATTCTTACAGTACCAGGATTTATCTGCTAACAGTTTTCTCCAAAGTAAGTTTCTTCATTACTTCCTCCCCTTGTTTCTCTCCTTCACCCTTAATTTCCCTCACTAACTTCTTTTAATTTTCTTTTCCTCTTTAAACATTGTATCCAGAATGTGTCCTCCACAGTTTTAAGAGCAAAATCCCCAGGCATACACCTTTCTATTCTTCAATAAAACTCCACTTGCAAAGAGTGTAACTATCTCAGCATGTTATTAGCCAGTGTTGAGAAAAGAAAATGCTGCAGTGCTAAATGGAGTCATTAAAATGCCTAGTGACAACAATGAGTGCTTGAGGAAGCTGGAGTTTCCTATTTGCTAGTCTAATAGCTATGTTAGGGCCATCTTTCTTTTGTGGAGAAGATAAAAAGAAAATATCCAGAATTTGCCTGTTTTCATTCTCTCCAATTGCACTGCTTGTATCCTGATTTTATTCTGTTTCTGCAGCTTCATACCCACTTCTGGAAAACTGCAAATTCTGATTCACGTTCCATTGAAGTCAATAGGGAGTTTTAACATAACTTTCAATGAGCTGTGTATTTCAGGCTCTAGGGGAAGGAAGTGGTTCTCCACCGAGAAAAGTGCTCTCTGTCTCAAAGAATGTTAAGTGTACCAAGCCTAGTTTCTGCTTGCTCGTTGCCTTGTTGCAAAGGAATACCTTAGACAGATCTAAATAAGCTAGTTTGGATACCAATAGAAGAATAGATATATTAACAAAACCTAACGCAGATTTAACTGACCCTCATGAGAAGCAGAATATTTTAACTTGAGCCAAGTAGGGTGCTTGTTCAGCTGCACTGCTTCCAGTAATTTAGATATCTGTTTCAAGTCTGTGTCCTGTATTATGCTACCCCACTGTGCTGTGGAGATACATGCTAGACATGAAATTAACAGCACTCTTATTGATTGCAAGTGGTCTGTCAGTTCTGACACAGTATTTTGAAATCTTGTCCTGAAAGTGACTTTTCATTTCTCTTTGCTATTGAGGGAATGATTTTTTACATGTAAACATCATATGCATTGTGTTATTCTTTAGGGGGATTTTAAATGAAATATTAGAAACAAATAAATGGACCCATGGGCCTTGTGCTTTTTTCTTCTTATTTGTATAAAATTTTGAGTGATTAAAGGAAATTAAGATTGATCTTCATAAACAAGTCTTCAAACTTGCCTTGAATGCTCTCATTTATATTGAAATCTGTATTGAAATCAACACAGAATCATAGAACCACAGAATGGTTTGGGTTGGAATGGACCTTAAGGATCATCTAATTCCAATACCCCTACCATGGGCAGGGATACCTTCCACTAGACCAAGTTGCTCAGACACATCCAACCTGTCCTTGAACACTTCCAGAAATGGGGCATCTACAACTTCTCTGGGCAACTTCTTCCCATGCTTCACCATCCTCATATAAAGAATTTATTCCTTATATATAATTTATTGCTATTCTTCCGATTTCTTCCTATTCTAATTTCTTCCTAAATTCCAAAGAATTTCTTCCTTATATCTAATCTAAATCTGCCTCTTTTTGTCTTACTCTTATTACTCCTTGTCCTATCTCTACAGTCCCTGACAAAGAGCCATTCCACAGCTTTTCTGTATGCTCCTTTTAGGTATTGGAAGACCACTATAAGGTCTCCACAGAGCCTTCTCTTCTCCAGGCTAAACTACCCCAACTCTCTCAGCCTGTCTTCATAGGAGAGGTGTCCTAGCCTTTTGATCATCTTCATGACACACCTCTGGACTTGCTCTAATGTTCCATGTTCTGCTTTTACTGTGGGCCCCAGAGCTGAACACGGTATTCCAGGTGGGGTCATACAGTGTTGTTTGTGCAAGCACAAGAATTGAAAATGTCTAAATCCAAGTCACTGAGTATCCCAGTTGCTAATTTTGACCTGACATCTTCCTCTTTCACCAGACATTCATTTCAACCTTTCTGACACACCATTTGTTCCAATTTACACTATAGTAACTGACAGAATAAATAATGTAATATAACCTTAAGCAACGCAAGGTCCATGCAAGAAATTGTTAAGAAAGTTGGTTTCCTGTGATTAAGAACATGCTGTTAAGAATGCTACTTTAGATTGAGCTAGAATCTCCAGAATGGGCAAAAATAAGTGTCATAATATTTCCATCTGTCATGAAACTAGGAGGAAATTTGCCATATTAGATAAATCACATGAACTGAATAACTAAAATTGTTTGTTTCTAAAGTAAAGTAAATGGTACTGTAGATGTAACCTCCTTTTTAGCTCTGGGGATGGTCCTCAAAGATAAAATGTTGATCTTCTGCTTATTGGACTCTAACCTCAGACTGTATAGCACCATTTTAAAGACTAAAATTCATATTTTCTGGCTTATGTTTTCCCATGAGTAATTGGAGGTTGTTTGGCTTTTGTATGATTTTGTTGTTGTTGTTTGTTTGTTTGTTTTTCATAACGACTGCTCTTTCTGCTGAGTTATGCAGGTTTTGTTTGCTAGTTGTGCTAAAATTATACTTTTTATAGGGAAACAGTGTGCTGAGCAGTGACACGTATTCTTTGCAATTAAAAAAAAAAAAAAAAGTTGATGTTTAAATTGGTTTATATGTCACATACCTGCCACACTAGTTTCTCTCAATGGTCTTTTTATGTATAGATCAAAAACTGTAAAGCCCAGGTATCATGATCCAAAAAGGTAGGGAGAAGCTACCTGGCCTGTGGTTATATGGAAATTGCAACAGCGAGTTCAAAGAATTCCATGATACAAGAGGACACAGATGCTTTGTTTGCTAGAGTTTCCTAATTATTATGAATCAGCACAAATCACCAATGGCAAGAATGCTATAGCTAATAAGGTAAATATATACATATGGATAAAAAGCTATTACAGATATTACCAGGAAAACAGTACATATATATATGTAACAGATAATAAGGATATAGTACAAATTAGTAGTGACAACAATTTAAGGTAGTAGAAATGCAATTTGCAATGAGTAAAATCAGTAAAATAGCAGCAGGTAGAGTGAAGATAATTAGAGGTTCAACAGACTTTGGGTTTACAAACTTATCAGTATTATATCAGCAAATAGGTGATACTTAGCAATACTACACTTATGGCTGATTGTTTAGGTCTATAAATATAAATAAAATTACCAGTATGAAATGCATTAAAAAATTCCCAGAACTGGGTAGGAGGAAGGAAAGAGAAGGAGGAAGTCTAAAAGCAATCTCCAGAGACCAACAACCAAGGGTCAAAAACTGACTTCTGACAAGAACAGCCACTCTCAGGAATGGGCCCAGAAGGGGAATCAAAATAATGGACAGATTCTCACTTTGAAGATGATCTGCAACACGGGGTGTGGAGTGTTGCAGAGTTTAGGAGTCAATGTTGTAGTGTCACATAAAAGTTTCAGACTGTTTAAAGAGGAAAAAGAAACAAAAACAAGTAATAGAGAGAAAGGAGTGTATGCAGCACAGGAAGTTTCTCTGAGAGAGAAGCTCCAACTTGGATAAAAATCAAGCCCTTTTTGTATCACTGAGACATGAGAGGATGTAGGACAGTACCACTTAGGTAACCAGTGGATGCTGTTAATTTCAGTCTTCTTCCTGAGACCTCCAAGAGATGGTGTTTCTTGTTATCCTTTACTTCTTTTAACAAGGGTTTTATTTCTCACATCAATTACTAGGTAATAAGTTGTTGCTCACTTTCTTGTTCTGTATCATTGGTGCCTTTAGGATGCCTCTGGCATGAGGTGTTCAGACAGCCTTTAAGCATGTCCAGGGTTTGCAGCCTAAGTTCCTGGTCTAGTTTCTAGACTGAGTTTTCAGGCTGGCAAATATTCTCTATGTTTAGCAGTCATTTGAAGCACTGGAACAGGCTCCCCAGGGAAGCAGTCAGAGCACTGAGCCTGCCAGAGTTCAAGAAACATTTGGATAACACTCTCAGACACATGGTTTGATTTTTTGGCTGGTCCTTTGGGGCCCCAATAGTTGGACTTGATGATCCTTATGGGTCCCTTCCAACTCAGGATATTCAATGATTCTATGATTTTATGTCAGAAATAGGTTACTAGGTTCATTACAGCTAGTTTACCTCCATAACTGCTCCCAGTACCAGGTGAGAAAGTATAAGGTCTATGTCACTCTCCGATCAAATGATACATTTCTTTTTATTTGCTTGCTTTTGATGTTGTTGTTGTTGTTTTGTTTTGTTTTGTTTTGTTTTCCTGCAGCATGAGGTTTTTTTAGTGCACAAGATTATTTTTTTATCATCCTCCATTTTTTTTAAAGCATATTTGGTGTTGACAGTCATAGACACTTCTGCTGAGATTAATCTGCCCTAACTTTAGGCACCTGAAGTTAGATATATGTGCGTCAGAGTTACTCAGCTTAGTCCTCTTTTGTCAGTCAGATGAATAACCCCCCTAAAGGTGACTATTTATATGTGGACTATAATGTGTAGAAATAAATTCCACCTCTGCTGTCAGTGATCAGTCCTGAGCATGATCCATATACAGTGTCCATTGACAAATCTATTTTCCCTGTAGTTTTCTCCTGTTTGTAGAGGTCAGATCATCCCTTATGTTGCATACAGAAAGAAAACCGGTGACCTCTTGAAAAAAGAAAATAAAGTTGGCCCCTTTTTGATTTTGAATCCTACAAGTAAGCAGTCAATAAAAATGCAATAATTAAAATTGCTATATAGACAAATGCTAGAAATAGAAACAGAACTAAGCTATATAGATAATTGAAGAATATTGCTAATATGATTGTCTGAAAAAACTATGATGATCACTCATCACACTGTCATTTCCTGATCAAACCTGATGCTAAGGAAACTTCTAAAAGTAGATTTAGCCTGAGGCAGATAGACTCAATTGCTACTATAGGAAATTAAAGTCTCCTCTCTCCTTGTTTTCCTTTACCTACATCTTCAGTGCTGCATAATCTGACGGAAAAAAAATATATATATATAAAAAAATCATCCCTATGTTCAAAATCCCAGGCTGAGTTACTTACTATGTTTTGAACACTGGATTGAGAATTTTCAAAAATTATCTTGGTACTGTATAGAATATTTAGCATACATTTAAACATTTTCAAACATGGTTCCTTAATGCTTGGGAAAAAGGCTAATAGAAAGAAAAGAAAAAACAAACAAACAAACAAACAAACAAAAACAGGAACAGCAAAAGAATGTATCAGACTTTGAGATAATACAATTGAATACACTAAGATCTACATATTATAAAAGAAAAAAAAAATCCAAAAGAAAATGAGTAAAGCAGATGGAAGGAAATTTTCAAGTGATATTGCAAATATACGTGAGTTGATCTTGCCTTGTAAAATATCAGCTAATTCAGTATTAATGCAGCTAATAAGAATTGCTTGACATCAGCCTAATGATAAGAAAATATAAAGTTTATATTACCTATTGAGAAAATAAATAAATAAACAATCTCTCCAAATCTGTGCTGGGACTTAACCAATGAATCTCTATGATATAGTAATGATGATGTATGAAAAATAAGACCACTGTCACTAAACTGAGCTAGTGTGGATGAAATGCAGTCAGCATTTTGAAGGATTTATCTATCACTTAAATTCTATGCATGAGTTTAATTGGCACATTGGCACAGGAATCTTCCAGATGGTAGATGTTCTTATTAAGTATGTATGCATGTATGCAAACCCAGAAAATATAAAGCCAAAATTTTGACATATTTCTCTATTTATTTTTTTTTTAAGTTTGGCAAGGCAATTTAGTTTTGTGCCCTACATTGTTAGATATGGAAATATTTAAATTTGCTTTTAACAGGGCAGTATAGCCTTCCCAGAAACAAATTCCAAATGAATTCTTTCCGCTACATTTTCCAATATTCTTATTGGCAAATTTAGCCCAAATGGTACTTTTTTATTTTTATTATATATATATATATATATATATATATAGCTGTGCTTCTCTCTCTCCTCATCCTAAACTAAACTGAATGACAATGCAACATGCATTGGACTGGAAATGAATTCCCTTATTCAGTCTTTCAGCAGGATGAATTAGCCTCTGCAGCCTCTGCATATGTCCTTTCAATTATGTCAAGACAACAATTTTGTTAATTCCAGGCTTATGTAATAAGCATTCAAAGAATTGCTATTTCAGAGTAATGAATTGTAGTAGCAGACTAGTAAAGGCAAAATTCATAAGCATCAATTTTTGTTTTTTAGTTTATGCTCCATTAATATTTAAACTTTAGGCTGAATATAGAATCTAGTTTGCTCAAATTTATGATCTTGTTCTAAATAAATTGCATAGATGCCCTATAATTTGAATTTACTAATGCCAAATCAGGACTTGCTGAAGAGTGCATCTACAGATTAAAAACCAATCAAGCACTAAAGTGTAGGAATATGCATAGTATTTAATGATTTATTTTTAATTATTTGATTATATCTCCCAAGAATTTGATATATAAATATATCTTTTTATCTTATCATAAGTCAGAGTTTAGTACTTTGGTCAACACTGCTTAAGAAAATGGATTAAATTCTACAATCCCACTGTATAATTGCCAAGGTGTATTGGATTTACATGACAAAGTTTTTCTAGTAAGGGGTGCTGCAGGGGTGCCCTCTGTGAGAAGAGCCCAGAAGCTGGCCCATGTTAGACCCAGACAGGGCTCACTGCTGGCCAAAGCTGAGCCAGTAAGCGATGTTGATTGTGCCTCTATGAGAGCAGATTTAAGAAAGGAGAAAAAACTGCTACAAAGGAGAGCAGCTGAGAGAGTAGAGTGAGAAAATGCTGAGAGAAGCAACCCTGTAGACACCTAGGTCAGTGAACAAGGAGGGGGAGGAGGTGCTCCAGGTGCTGCTGTAGAGGACCACAGTGGAGCAGGCTGCCCCCCTGAAACCACTGGTGTACAACAGCAGAGCAGATCTCCACCCTGCAGCCTGTAAAGGATCATGTACTGCAGCAGATGAATGTGAAGTGAATCAAGCTGCAACCCCTGGGGAACCCACACAGGAGCAGACTCTGGAATGCAACTGCAGCCCATGGACCACAGTGGAGCAGGTGGTATGGCAGGAACTGCTACATGTGGGGGTCATGCTGGACCAGATCATTTCTGAGGGGCTGCACGCCGTGGTACAGACCCATATACATTGGAGCAGTTCTTAAAGAACTGCTGTCAATGGAAAGGCCACATTGGATCAGTTTGGGAAGGACTGTATCTTATGGAAGAGACCACATGCTGGAGCAGGTGCAGACAGTGAGAGTAAGAGCGACACTACAGGCTTGGGGAAGAGTGGCTGGAAAACTGTGCAGAGGAAAAGGATCTGGTGGTGTTGGTCAATGCTTGCCTGAATGTGAGCCACCAGAGTGCCCAGGTGGCCAAGAAGAACAATGGCATCCTGGCCTGTATCAGGAATAGTGTAGCCAGCAGGACCGGGCAAGTGATTGTCCCCCTGTACTTTGCTCTGGTAAAGCCGTACCTTGAGTACTGTGTTCAGCTTTGGGCCCCTCAGTACAAGAAAGACATCAAGGCCATGGAGCATGTTCAAAGAAGGGCTATAAAACTGGTGAAGGGCCTGGAACACAAGTCCTATACGGAGCACCTAAGGGAACTGGGGTTGTTTAGTCTGGAGAACAGGAGGCTCAGACCTTATTGCTCTCTACAGCTACCTGAAAGGAAGGTGTGAGGAGCTGGGGGTTGGCCTCTCCACACAGGTAACTAGTGATAGAACTAGAGGGAATGGCCTCAAGTTGCACTGGAGGATGTTTAGTTTTGAAATTAGGAGACATTTCTTCTCAGAAAGAGTAGTCAGGCATTGGAACGGATTGCCCAGGGAGGTGTTGGAGTCATTGTCCCTGGGGGTGTTTAAGGAAAGGTTAGATCACAGAATCACAGAATCACAGAATTATCTAGGTTGGAAGAGACCTCCAAGATCACCTAGTCCAACCTCTGACCTAACACTAACAAGTCCTCCACTAAATCATATCACTAAGCTCTAAATCTAAACATCTTCTAAAGACCTCCAGGGATGGTGACTCAACCACTTCCCTGGGCAGCCCATTCCAATGCCTAACAAACCTTTCAGTAAAGTTCCTCCTGACATCCAACCTAAGCCTTCTCTGGTGCAACTTTAGCCCATTCCCCCTCATCCTGTCACCAGGCACATGGGAGAATAGACCAACCCCCACCTTGCTACAGCCTCCTTTTAGGTACCTGTAGAGTGCGATAACGTCACCCCTGAGCCTCCTCTTCTCCAGGCTGAACAATCCCAGCTCCCTCAGCCACTCGACCCCTCACCAGCTTCATTGCCCTTCTCTGGACTCTCTTGAGCACCTCCATGTCCTTCTTGTAGTGGGGGGCCCAAAACTGAACACAATACTCAAGGTGCGGCCTCACCAGAGCCGAGTACAGGGGGACAATTACTTCCCTAGTCCTGCTGGCCACACTGTTTCTGTTACAAGCTAGGATGTGGTGCTTAGGGACATAGTTTAGTGGGTGGTAGTGGTGGTATGAGGACATTGGACCAGCTGGCCTTGGAGGTCTTTTCCAGCCTTAATGATTATATGATTCTGTGAAGGAGCATCAGAGACGAAGTGTACGGTCTGACTGTAACCCTCTTTCCCTGTTACCCTGCACCACTTGGGGGAAGGAGGTAGAAGAGAGTGGGTGGGAAAGATTAATCTTCCATTTGTTGAGTCTGTTTTGCCCATGATGTTAAGTAGTGAGTGATCTCCCTGTCTCCCTGTGCTTAAATCAACCCATGAACTTTTTTTTTTTTTTTCTCCTCTTGTCCTGTGAAGTAGGAGCAAGAGAGCAGCATGGTGGTTCTTAGTTATTTACTAGTGTTAAATCACCAC
This sequence comes from Aythya fuligula, assembly GCF_009819795.1. Classification (NCBI taxonomy): domain Eukaryota; kingdom Metazoa; phylum Chordata; class Aves; order Anseriformes; family Anatidae; genus Aythya; species Aythya fuligula. The sequence goes on along the minus strand of NC_045559.1, from coordinate 166,855,967 downwards.
AAAAGGTTTACTTGAAGATACTGTGTTGTACAGATAAGGAAACTGAGGCATTTGAATCAAAAAGTATCCAGACACAGTCAACAATTAAAAATGTCAGCCTCTCTATAATAAAAGTCCATATTTCTCCTATAATATTTCCCACTGAAAGTAAAACAACTTATCTCTCAGAAGAGACAAAAGGAAGAGCACCCCATGGAGAGTTAGTTATCGCACATTTACAGTGGTGTAAAAGAATATACATGAGAATTTTTTCATAGAAAAGTTGGATGATATTCAATTCTCAGTCAGTGACAAAGTTAACCAATTACCCTAGCACTTCAACTCAGTGACTTAAATTCTGTTTTAAATTTATGACTTTAAAAGACAGAGATCAAATTTTATCCCTTTTGTATGACTTAATTAAAAGGAAAAAAAAATATATATATATAATTTTATACATACTGTATATATATTTTTGATGCTGCTACTTCTAATATTTTTAATAGCTTATTGCATGCAAGTCCTTTGCACAGAAGATCTGTTGTGTTTTAACAAGGGGTTGCTGATCTACTGAAATATTTCTTTGAAGTAATAGACTACTAAAAATGGATCAACATAACTGCAATTCAAGATGAAAAAGTAATTTTTTTTTACTTATTTTTAATTATCTGATAAGATTTCTCTAGAGCAGGAGTCAAATTGGTGCTAAAACCTAAAGACTTTATTCTCTTTTTGCTACTCATGGTCAAAGGCTTTTTCATTTTCTCTCATTGCTCCAATTAGTTGAAATATTGAACAGTTTAAAGGAATATTCACCTATCCTGCCCACATTACTGCTGCTAAGAAAGAAACTGCATTTGTGGATAACTTATAACTTTTATTTAGATTGGCTAAACTAGTCAACAATACTAGACAGTGACTGTGTCATTTCCAACAAGATATACTGTAGAGTAGTAATTAATTAGCATCTTCTTATTCTGCAGGGCTCAGCAGGAAAGCACCTATGAGCAGCACAAAGGAATGCCAGACAGTAAATCAGTTTTGTGACTTTAAGCCCAGCTTAAATGCCTCTATGCAAAAGCATGTAGCATGGGAAATAAGCAAGAGGAACTGAAATTTTTAACCCAGGCACAGTTCTCTGTGAGTTATGGTGGAATGGCTCACCTGACTGCAGTGCTGAGATGGGTGGCTATAGGCTTCTTGGGAGAGATATGCAGGGAAGGAGAGGAGATGGTGTAGCCCTCTGTGTTAGGGAATGTCTGGACTGATTTGAGCTTAGCTATGCTGATGAAAAGGTTGTGTGCATCTGTGTAAGAATCAGGGGAAAGGGAGATACTGTGGTTGAAGTATGTTATAGACCACCAAACCAGGATGAAGGAACAGATGAAATATTCTAAATTTCATCTATGAGAAGTGTTGCAATGCATTCATTCTCATGAGAGACTTCAACTACCCAGACATATGCTGGAAATGGGATATAGTGGAGAAGCAATCTTGGAGATTCCTGAAATGTGCGGATGATAACTTCCAGATGCAGGTGGCAAGGGAACCAACAAGGGAAGGAGCCACACTTGACCTGTTTTTTGGTAACAGGGAAGTTCTCATGACTGATGTGATGTTTGGAGGCTGCCTCAGGCACAGTGATCACATCACGATAGATTTCTCAACCCTTGGGGAAGCAAGGAGGGTGGTCAGCAGAACTGCTACTCTACATTTTCTTAGGGCTGATTTTGGCCTGTTTAGGGACCTGTTTGGCAGGGTACCTTGGGAGGCAGTTCTAAAGGGCAAAGCATTCCAGGAAGGCTGGATATTATTCAAGAATGAGGTCTTGAAGGCACAGGAGCAAGCTGTCTCTATGTGCCAAAATATGTGCTGTGAGGGAAGACCAGCCTGGCTGAACCGAGAAGTTTTTTTTCTGGGACTCAGAAAGTTTAGGGGCTCATATAGTTTAGGACCTTTGGAAAAAGGAACAAGCAACTCAGGAGGACTACAAAGATGTTGTGATGTTATGGACAGAGAAAATTAGAAGGGGCCCAGCTAGAACTTAACTTGGCTACTAAAAGTTTTTATTGTACATAAACAAGAAAAGGAAAGCTAAGGAAAATTTCCATACTTTATTTTATTTATTTATTTATTTTTGGGATGCAGGGGGAAACACAGTGATGAAAGAAGAGGAAAAGGCTGAGATACTTAATGCCTTCTTTGCCTCTGTCTTTAGTAGTAAGGTAATTGTTCTCTGGTTATCCACCCCACTGAGCTGAAAGACAGGTGCAGGGAGCAGAATGAAGCCCTTACAATCCAAGGGGAAATGGTTAGTGACTTACTATACCACTTGAACACACAAAAATCTACGAGGCTGGATGGGATCCACCTAAGGGTACTACCAAGAGAGCTGGCAGAAGTGCTTGCCAAGCCACTCTCAATAGTTTACCATCAGTCCTGGCTAATCAGGAAGGTCCCAGCTGACTGGAGGTCAACAAAAGTGACATCTTTTTTTCTTTCTGCAAGAAGGGCAGGAAAGAAGATCCAGGGAATTTCAGGCTTGTCAGCCTGACCTGACATGACAGGGAAGGCCATGGAGCAGGTCATCCTGAGTGCTGTCACACGGCTTGTACAGGGCAACCAGGTGCTCAGACCCAGTTATAATGCATTTGTGAAAGGCAGATCTTGTCTGACTAACCTGATCTCCTTCTATGACAAAATGACCTATTTAGTGTATGAGGGAAAGGCTGTGGGTGTTGTTTACTTGGACGTTAGCAAGGCATTCAATTCTGTTTCCCACAGCCTTCTCCTACAGATATCTTCTCATGGCTTGGATGGATATTTTGTTTACTGGATAAAAAAATGGCTAGTTGTCTGGGCCCAAAGGGTTATTGCAAATTGAATTAAATCTGGTTGGCAGCCAGTCACAAGTGATGTTCCCCAGGGCTCAGTACTGGGACTAGTTTTGTTTAATATATTTATCAACTTTATTGATGGGATTGTGTGCACCCTCTGCAGATGGTACCAAGATGGGTGGGATTGTTAATATGCTTGAGGACAGGAAGGCTCTTGTCGTGGTTTAACCTGGTTGGCAGCTAAACACCACACAGCCGTTCGCTCATCCTCCCCCCTCCCTCTTTGGGAGGGGGGAGAGAAATGGGAAAGTGAAGCCCATGAGTTGAAATGAAGACAGTTTATTAAGACAGGAAAATAATAATAGCAATAATAACAATAATAATAATAATAATAACAATGATGATAATAGTGCTACTACTAATAATGTGTATAAACAAGTGATGCACAATGCAATTGCTCACCACCCGCTGACCGATGCACTGCCTAACCCCAAGCAGTCCAGTCCCCCTCCCCTGGCTAGCCACCCCTATATATTGTTTAGCATGACGTCAGATGGTATGGAATACCCCTTTGGCTAGTTTGGGTCACCTGTCCTGGGTCTGCCCTCTCCCAGCTCTTGCTGCACCCCCAGCCTGCCCGTTGTCAGGACAGAGCAAGAAGCTGACACATCCTTGGCTTGGTATAAGCACTGCTCTGCAACAATTAAAACATTGGGGTGTTATCAGTGCTCTTCTCATCCTAAACCAAAATATAGCATTCCACCAGCTACTAGGAAGAAAATTAACTCTGTCCTAACTGAAACCAGGACAGCTCTGCAGAGGGATTTGGACAGGCTAGATCGATGGGCTGCATCCAGTCATATGACATTCAACAAGGCTAAATGCTGAGTGCTGCACTTGGGTTGTGACAACCCTATGCAGTGATAGAAGCTTGAGAAAGAGTGGCTAAAAAGTTACCTGGCAGAAAAGGACCTGGGGTTGCTGTTCAACAGCCAGCTGAACATGGTCAGCAGTATGCCCAGGTGGCCGAGAAGGCCAATGGCATCCTGGCTTGTATCAGAAATAGTGTGGTCAGCAGGACTGGGGAAGTGATTATCCCTCTGTACTCAGCACTGATGAGTCCTTGACTACCGTCTTCAGTTTTGGACACCTCATTACAAGAAGGATATTGTGTGACTCAAGCGTGTGCAGAGCAGAGCAATGATGTTGGTGAAGGAACTAGAAAAACATATAAAGAACCATTAAAGGAACTGAGGTTGTTTAATTTTGAGATAAGGAGGCTGACAGAAGACCTCAACGCTTCCTACCTGAAAAGATGTTGCAGCAAGGTGCATGTCAGTCTCTTTTCTCAGGTGACAAGTGATAAGATGAGGGGAAACAGCGTCAAGTTGCACCAGTAGAGGTTTAGATTAGACATCAGGAAGAATTTATTAATGTATAGAGTGGATAGGCTAGGTATTGAAACATGCTGCCCAGGGAGGTGGTGGAGCCACAACCTGAACTGTGAGATGTGGCACTTAGGGACATGGACTTTATTACCTCAAAGGTCTTTTCTGATCTAAAAGATTCTAAGAGTCTATAATACAGTTTGAACATTTTATAAACTTTTCCATTAATGCTTCAGTCTCATTCAAATAGTTCAATGAGACCAGCCCAATTATGGGCTATGAGGAACTGAAAATCTGTGCAAGGCCTCTCAGAATGAACATAAACCGACTTTTTTTTTAACTGCTGTAGCATAATTTTATCTTTTATTTTAGCATGGTTGCCTACCTGGATCTCCCAATAACAAATCCCAGCTGAAAACCTTTTTTAAAAAAAAATGAAACAGAAGAATGTCTTGCCTTATTTAGAGCACTATACAAATTTCAGATGTTTAGCTACTTTTGTTTACTAAGAAGGAAAAACCTGGTGGTGGTTTCACCCTGATGGACAACTGAACACCACTACTGCTCTCTCACTCCCACTCCTCAAAGGGAGTATGATGGGACAGAAAAAGGTTCATGGGTAAGATAAGGACAGTTTCCCTTTCCCAGGTTTTATTGCTGTGTGACATCATACAGTATGAGATATCCTTTTGGTCCGTTTAGGTCAGCTGCCCTGGTGATGTCCCCTCCACACCTTTTGCCCATCCCCAGCCTACTGTTTTGAGGGCATAGGGGAAGTTTGGAAAGGTCTTGATGTTGTGCCTGCACTGTTCAGCATTGGTGTGATATCAGGGCGGTTCCATGGCAATCAAGTAGGCACATTCTAGGACAGGTGTTCCAGAGCCTGGAGGATGGCAACCACACAAAATACAATGACTAGAAAATGTGAGGAGATCTCAATAACACCACAGAGTCTGGAGTGAGAGCAGAGAGTAGAGCACAGAGCAGAAGGAGTAACAGGAAAAAGTCACAGTCCAACTATCATGGGGATGGAAAGACAAGGTAATGAAGGACCAGAGTTTTCTCTTTGTGGAGTTTTCTGCAAGCTAGAAACAGTGAAGTATTCTGAAGCTTAACCCACCTTGCAAGAACAATAAGCAGAGAAAATTAAAAATAATTCAGATATATTATTTTTGATAAAGTCTCCTTGAGCTTTCTCAGTTTAAAATGTTATATACATATATACACATGTGTATATATATATCTATCTATTAGCATGTATGCTCATAAAATCTGCTTTCTTGTAGTTGTTTTTGTTTGGTTTTGTTTTTGTTTAAACATGTTTTGGTCTTTTTTGAGAAACTATAAAAGAGTTAGTCAAAGGCACCTCAAATCTCTTGTTTATTCAGGGACTTTTTATTTATTGATTTACATTTGGGCATAATGTATGGGTTGGAAGGAATTCAAGAAGACCATCTAATTGACCCCCTACACAAAACTAAGATCAGCTTTACCTAAGCCAGTTCTGAAAGATATTTTTCTAAGTTAATGATAAAAAATGTTATCAATGCTGATGTCACTACTTACACGAAGTTGCAAATTCTTGTTGTGGTTTATTCTCAGCAGGTGGCTAAGTACCAAACAGCTGCACTCTCACTCTGCCCAGGTGGGAAGGGGGAGAGAATTGGAAAGGTAAAAATGCATGGACTCATCAGTTGAGATAAAGACAGTTTACTAGATAGAGCAAAAGCTGTGCACACAAGCAAAACAAGGAATTCATTTGCTACTTCCCATTAGCAGGCAGGTGTTCCGCCACTTCCAAGAAAGCAGGGTTCATCACGTGTAACAGTTTCTTGGGAAGACAAATGCTATCACTCCAAAAGTCCTCCCCTTTCCCCCTTCTTTACCCCAGCTTTTATTGTTGATCATGATATTCCATATTGTGTGGAATATGCCTTTGGTCAGCCTAGGTCACCTCTCCTGGCTATGTCCTCTCCCAGCTCCTCATGCATCTCCAGCCTCCTGGTTGGTAGGGCAGCATAAGAAGCAAAAAAGTTCTTGGTTCTGTGTAAGCACTGCTCTGCAACAACTAAAAACATTGGTGTGTTATCGGATTTCATGAAAAATCCAAAACACAGCATTATATGAGCCTCTACAAAGAAAATTAACTCTGTCCCAGCCAGAACCATCACAATTCTTAACTACCTTTACCATTAAAATACATTTTTTCATATAGAATCATATAATTTGAGTCTACTTCAGTGCATTTTAACTATGTTATTTCTCAGTCTGTTCACAGAAGACATAAAATATACCTTTCTTTTCACTTTACCCATGCCTTTTTAATTATTGCTGTTGTTTGAAGGGATTTTTTTTTTCTTATTATGTCTCTTCTCTATTAAGCACGCTGTGTTTTTTCTTCAGAAGTCATGTTAACTAAATTTTTATGATCATTGCTATTATTCCTTTTTAAAATGTTTGAAGTTTTTCCACATAAAAAAAAAAAAAATCACCAAATTATAAATGACATTCCTGTTTTCATATATATACACACGTACATCAGTGTTCACCTATAGTGTTCTCCCTGCTTTAGTAAACAGTAGAAAATCAAGCTTCTTTTCTTTAAAACAAACAACAACAACAAAGTATTATTATCAATTGAACAAATTATTCCATAAATTGAACTTTTAACACAACAATAAATATTTAAGACTCATGATAAATTTGAGAGAATGAACAATTTCTTAAATATACGTAATCAGTTCAGTATCAGTTACCCCATGCACATTAGCACAATACTTAATTTTAAATAAAAAATTTGCAGGAAATATTTTCTCTATGCTGAAATTAAAATAATAATCTGAAGATGTCATCAGTAAGAGATCTTAGAGATACAATAAAATAATACTTTCCTAGTAAAGGAAAGACTCTTTCAAATGTTCATGATAGAGTTCATAGTTCTATAGTTCTATAAAAACAATATATTTGTCAAGTATATTTGCCAACTTCTTTGCCAATATATTTCTAGGTATACACCAAAGGGTGACAGTTTCAAATAGCTCTTGCAAAAATGTTAGATGAAAGTTTACAGTATCAAATTAAAGAAGAAATAATTTTTCTGAAGGTAAAATGCTACATTCTTCAATGTAATTTTAATTCCTGTAATCTTTTGCAATCTATTTACAGACTAAACAGACAAGCTAAACCAATGACTCATCAAGTGCAATACTAAATTCAATGCTCCACTATGCTGATCAATATTATAATTTATTTAATAAAATTAAACTTCTTTTGTGATTCTTGTCTATTGCACAATGTTCCTTTAAGTTGACTTGCTATTCATTTAATTATTGCAGGGAGATAGACATTTGAATTAAGTTAAATCCAAATACTTTGACATGTGGTGGGCTTTTAGCAGCCGTTAATGTGAAACACTAAATTGAACTGAATCTAAACAAGTTTTAGAAATGTTCCCCAAATGAAATTGCTTTCTATAATGTTTCTGCTGCTAGTTTTTCTTTTCCTAACCCAAAAGAACCTTTCAAGGGAAAAAAATGCAAGGTAGCTAGTATTCATTTTTTACATCTATGATACATTGTTATTAATCATAGTTCTTTAGGATCACTTTTCATAATTGGGACAGTCATATTTCAAAACAAATGCACTATGTTATATCATAATAGCCAACTTTAAGAAACCTAAATCAATTTCTAAAATCATATCAGATCATTCATATCATTTGAAGTGATAGGCACACATACATGTAAATTATGTCTACAACTAAATAAATGAACCAAATCTCTTTATTCAAAGAGTTAATCACATGCAGACCTGTTTTCTCACATTTTTCTGTTTAAAACATTTTCTATGTATAACTTCTCTGTAGCATGAGTAGCTTTTTTACCTATTTTAAATTCTCACAATATTATGGTAAGTCTGGTTTTTGTTGTTGTTTTCACTAAGTTTCTACAGCAAGCCTCAACAAAAAGTGTGAAAATTAGTCATAGTAAAAAGACCTTTTGTCTGCATTATTGCAAAGAACAGAAAGTAATCAGGACCCAGATGAATAGGGTTAACTCAGAATCTAAAAGTCAAAGGGAAGAAAAAAAATAAATTAAAAAATTATTTTAAGAAAATCTTTTGACTTTGAGAGGAAGTGCATTACTTTTAATTGCTTGAAAATACTATTGAATAACCAAATGACAAGGAGGAACAATATTCCACATAAGATTTTTTTTTTTTGTCAGCATGTAGCTCTCTTAACTCCTAGTGCTGCACTCCTAGCTTCTTCATGTGGATGAGCAAGATCAAGATGGAAACGTATAGTTTATTTCAGTTTCTAAGATTATATGATTTTTGACAGAATTAGAAAGTGAAAGGGGGAATAAACAATAAAAGAAATTATTAAATTCTTTAATAATTTCAAGTAGCAATTGTGTTCTGTAGATTGTTTATGCAATAAAAAGTTGAAGTCTTCATATTACTTATGAAGGTTAGAGTTACCTCATTTTTTATTTATTTATTTTTTTAACTATAAAACCACTGTAATTATTCAGTTACTAGTTAATTATTCCTAGTATTATCATTAAAGCATTGTGCTGTCTTTCTTGGTTTCATTGTATGATATTCAATACTCAAGGAGAAGCATGAAGTACAGCTGACTTTACTTTCATAGGTGGTGCTGCTTATTCCACTGATGTTAGTACTTTGATTTTAATCTAATATTGTATATCTCACTGGGGAAAGAGAGAAAAAATAACCAAAAAGCTTATATGAAATACATGTATATCATATTTTTTAGGTGAGCACTGATAAATCTGTATACTCTCTATGTGACAGAATACTTCCTTAAGATACTGAAATGACATGCGTTTTGATTTGTTTTTTAAAAAATAAAAAATAAAATAGATGTGCAATTTTCTATGGCTCCTGTATGCCTGTCAATATGGTTTTGATGTAACCAAACCTACAGGAACTTCAGAAATTCTCAGAGCAACTTAGCACACAGAATTGGAGCGCAATTCTGATATCCTGACTTCACTTTCTATTTCTGGACCATAAAAAAAAAAAAAAAAAAAAATAGTTGTAATTTTAAATTTTAAAAAACTGTAATTTTATTTTAATTATCATCTCTTTATTGCAAAAGTTTATCTTGAACAACTTAACCACAAAGAAATTGTCAAAGGAATGTTATCTGAATTATTCTATCTCTTCAGAAATAAATAAAATAAAATAAAATAAAATAAAATAAAATAAAATAAAATAAAATAAAATAAAATAAAATAAAATAAAATAAAATAAAATAAAATAAAACATTGGAAATGCAAAATTGTTCTCTTCAGGTTTTTCAATAACCAAGGTCAACTGTTAGATGTATATTTTCGACAAATTTAGAAGTTTGTGTCAGTGATTTTATCTCCCTATGAGATTGTAATGATTTTTTTCCCTTTTAATTTAAAGATATGCTGCTAGAAGTCTGTCAAGATAAATTTAAACAGCACCCTGTAGTGCTTTCTAAATTTTTATTGCTGCAATTAAGAAAACATAAAGCTTTCACAGAGTGTTGACTATGCTCATGTAAAAGTGAGCAGGAAAGTGTTCATTTCTACATTACTTGTTATGGACAGATGATTGGGATTGATTATTATTTTCCTCTCATCAACAAAATCACACAAGTGTGCAATTTATCTTCTCATTTTAAAAAGAAAAAAAAAAATCAATTACTAAGCCAAGCTAAACTTCATGGTATGTTAAAGATAACACTAATCAAATAACTTTTAATTCCAATATCAATATTCATTAAAGTTTTGTATGGTCTACCAAAAGGCTAATCATACTAGACTATAGGATGTTTTTGGTACTTTTTTTCCCTTTTTATATGAGCAACATAAAAAACATTTTAGTGTTCTTTCAGTCAAGAAAATGTAAGTATTAGAGTAAAGAGACACACAGACACACATTGTTGGCAGAATGATTAAGAAAAGTCCTAACCTAACAGGCAGAGAAGACAGAACATAGGACCCATGAGGATTATTTCCCACCCTTCATCTAATACTCAATTCTGGCTCTTTTGATTCAAGTGTCCTTGTCACAGAGGTCAGATTAATTTTATTACATCCAAATATTCTAGGTAAAGTATGTTGCACGTGTGCAGACTGCAGGCTCATTTGTCACATTGTTGCTTGCTGACACTTTTGAAGGCAGGTGTCCATTTGAAGAATGTGCAGTGGCTGGAGGGTCAGGGGATTTGCATAAAACTTAGAAAGAACATCTTCAGTCGCAGAAACAGACATTGTCAGACCTATACCTAGCTCTTTAAAAAAATAAAAATCCCAAATAATAATAATAGCTTATCAGTACATTAAATGCACATTAAAAATGATTTATCATTCTGTTGGTTAGCTTTTCTTTTCTAGAGTAACCATAATCTGTTGACAAGTACTATTTCATTTTTGGGTCTCTCAGATAATTCTATTTGCAAGGTACTTAGGTTTATTATGGTTAACCAAGTAATTCTACCCTCCCATTCAGAACAGTAAAGAAGCGATACAAAGTAAATCACAGAATCAAAGAATCACAGAACTATAGGGGTTGGAAGGGACCTCAAAAGATCATCGGGTCCAACCCCCCTGCCAAAGCGGGTTCCTCAGAGCAGGCTGCCCAGGTAGGTGTCCAGACGGGCCTTGAATATCTCCAGAGAAGGAGACTCCACAACCTCCCTAGGCAGCCTGTTCCAATGCTCCGTCATCCTCACCGTGAAGAAGTTCCTTCACATGTAAATGTGGAACTTCCTGTGTTCTAACTTGCAGCTGTTGCCCCTTGTCCTATCCCCACAAACCACTAAGAAGAGGTTGGCTACATCCTTCTGTCCCCCACCCCTCAGATATTGATATACACTGAGGAGATCCCCTCTCAGTCTTCTCTTCTCCAGGCTGAACAGACCCAGGTCTCTCAGCCTTTCTTCATAGGGAAGATGCTACAGGCCCTGTATCATCTTTGTGGCCCTCCACTGGACTTTTTTCCAGGAGATTTCTGTCTTTCTTGTACCGGGGAGCCCAGAACTGGACACAGTACTCCAGGTGAGGCCTGACCAGGGCAGAGTAGAGGGGGAGGATCACCTCCCTTGACCTGCTGGCCATGCTCCTTTTAGTGCACGCCAGGATCCCATTAGACCTCTTGGTCACAAGGGCACAGTGCTGGCTCATGGTCAACCTGTCGTCCACCAGGACCCCCAGGTCCTTCTCCTCAGAGCTCCTCTCCAACAGGTCATCCCCCAGCCTGTACTGATACTTTGGGTTGTTCCTTCCCAAGTGCAGGACTCTACACTTGCTCTTATTAAATCTCATTTGGTTTCTTCCTGCCCATCTCTCCAGCCGGTCCAGGTCTCACTGAATGGCAGCACAGCCTTCTGGTGTGTCAGCCACTCCTCCCAGCTTTGTGTCATCAGCATACTTGCTGAGGACAGACACTATTCCCTCATCAAGGTTGTCGATGAAGATGTTGAACAAGACCGGACCCAGCACCGACCCCTGGGGAACACCGCTAGTCACAGGTCTCCAGCCAGACTCTGCTCCTCCAATCACCACCCTCTGAGCTCGGCCAGTAGGCCAGTTCTCAACCCACCTTGCCATCCACTCATCTATCCCACACTTTCTCAGCTTTGCTAGTAGGATGTCATGGGAGACAGTATCGAAAGCCTTGCTAAAGTCAAGGTAGATGACATCCACCGCTCTCCCCCCATCTACCCAGCTGGTGATGCCATCATAGAAGGCAACGAGGTTGGTCGAGCATGACTTCCCCTTGGTGAATCCATGCTGACTACTCCTCATAACCTTCTTCTCTTCCAATTGCTTGCAGATGGAATCCAGAACATGTTGCTCCAATACCTTTCCAGGAACAGAGTTGAGATTGACTGGCTTGTAGTTTCCTGGATCCTCCTTCCTGCCCTTCTGTACTGGGTCTGGCTGGAATGTTAACTTTCCCGGCAGCAGCCCATACAGTGGCGTACTCTGTACTTGTAGTTGGAACAGCAGTGTTATCACACCAGTGTTGTGTCTACTGCTGAGCAGCAGTGGCACAGCATTGGGCCTTTCTCTAACCCTCCTAGGGGGTGGGCAAAAAAGTGAGGAGAGAAACATCACTAGGGCAGCTGACCTAAACCAATCAAAGGGATATTCCATACCATGTGGTGTCACACTCAGCAATAAAAGGTGGAAACAGGAAGAAGAGGGGAGGGGTGGGCTCTCGTTGAGAAGACGTCGGTCCTCCTCTTGAACATCAGCTGCGTGCGTTGAGGCCTTGCTTCAAGGACGTGGTCAATCATCGCTCAGTTGTGGGAAGTAGAGAGTAATTTCTTTCCTCTGCACTTCCATATAGCTTTCATTTATTTTGTTTGTTTGTTTTCCTCCCTTTTTTCCCCTTTCCCTTTTATTTCCCCTTAGTTAAATTGTTTAGTTCATAGTAGTCTTTATTTAATTATTATAATTATTTCCCTTTAATTAAATTATCCTTATCTCAACCCGTGAGTTGTTCTTTGCTTTACTTCTCCCCCTCCTCATCTAAAGGAGGGGGAGTGAGAGAGCAGTTGTGGGGTTTAGCTGCCCAGCACGGTAAAACCACCACACCTTCTTGAAGACCGGAGTGACATTGGCTATCCTCCAGTCTTCAGGCACCTCACCTGCTCTCCAGGACCTTTCAAAGATGATAGAAAGTGTTTTGGCGATCACATCTGCCAGCTCCCTTAGTACATGCAGATGCATCCCATCGGGACCCATGAATCTGTGTGTGTTGAGCCCACTCAGACGCTTCTGAACCACTCTCACGTCCACCAGGGGGGAGCCCTCCATTGCCCAGACCCTTTGTCCTATTTTCAGGGGTGAGGAGTCCCGGGGGAGTGTCCTTGGAGCAAAGACTGAAGCAAAGAAAGCATTCAGTATCTCTGACTTCTCAGCATCTCCCGTGACCAGGACACCTCCCTCATTCAGCAAGGGAACCACATTATCCCTAGTCTTCCTCTTGCTGTTTACATACTTGAAAAAAACCTTCTTATCCTTTACCTCTTTCACAAGCCTCATCTCTAGGTGGGCTTTAGCCTTCCTCGTTGTGTCCCTGCAGGCCCTGACAACACATCTATACTCCTCCCAAGAGGACAGGCCCTTTTTCCACATTTCATAGACCTTCCTCTTCCTTTTGATCTTATTGATGAGCTCCTTGCATATCCATGTGGGTTTCCTGACCCCCTTCCCCGATTTCCTATTCCTCGGGATGCACCGATCCTGAGCATGGAAGAAGTGCTGCTTAAATGTAGCCCAACTCTCACAAGTACCCTTGCCTTCTAGCAGCCTATCCCATAAGATACTCCCAAGCAGGTCCCGGAAGAGGTGAAAGTTGTCTCTTCGGAAGTCCAGGGTAGCAATCCTGCTTTTAGCCTTACTTCCTTTGCCTAGTTCCATTGGGAACTCCACCATCTCATGGTTGCTGCACCCTAAGCTGCCCCTAACCTTCACATCCCTAACAAGGCCATCCCTGTTGGTAAGAACGAGGTCCAGGAGCACCCCACACTTTGTCGGCTCCTCCACCACCTGCATCAGAAAATTGTCCTCAACGCATTGTAGGAACCATTTGGACTGCTTGTGCCTGGCCGAGTTGCTTACCCAGCAGATGTCTGGGTAATTGAAGTCCCCCATGAGGACCAGGGCTTGTGATCATGAGGCTACTAGCAGCTGTTCATAGAAGGCCTCCTCGACTTCCTCCTCTTGATCTGGAGACCTGTAGTAGACCCCTACCACCTTGTCTCCCATACCAGCCCACCCCTTAATTCTTACCCACAAGCTCTCCACTTGTCCTTAACCCTCCCCCAGCTGGAGCTGGGTACACTCTAATTGCTCCCTCACATAAAGGGCAACCCCACCCCCTCACTTCCCCAGCCTGTTTTTCCTAAAGAGGACATAACCCTCCATGACTGTGTTCCAGTCATGCAAGCTGTCCCACCATGTCTCATTGATTGCAACGAGATCGTGGCCCTGCGACTGAACACAGATCTCGAGCTCATCCTGTTTATTTCCCATGCTCTGTGCACTGGTGTACAGGCCCTCTAGGGAAGTAGCAGGTGCAGTTACCCCTGGGGGGATGCAAGAAGAAGATACTGGATGGGGTATTGGGAACGCTACCTTCTCTGAGGAGCCCTCAAACAATCCTATGGGAGAGCTCAGAATTTTTTCCCTGTCTTCAACAGTGACAGCAGTGACAACTTCCCCCAGCCCTTCTCTGTCACCTTTAGCTCCCCTCCCTTCCCCCATCAAACCTAGTTTAAAGCCCTGGTAATCAGCCCAGAGAGCTTGCTCCCCAACACACTTGCGCCCCACTTGCTCAGTTGGTGTCTGTCCGTAGCCCACATACCCGGCCTCTCAAAGGATGGCCCAAGATCAAAATACCCAAATCCCTGGTCCAGACACCACCCCCTCAGCTAGTCACGTACCTGTCCTGTTCAGCTCCTTCTATCTGCATCCCAGTCCCCCAGCGGGAGGACAGAGGAGAATACTACCTGCACCCCCGAACCCCTCAGCAACCTCCCCAGGGATGCAAAGTCCTTTTTAATATTCTTCTTTTTTCTGATAGAGGCTTCCTGTGATCCAACCTGAATGACTACGAGAGGATAGTAGTCCTCTGGTTCAATGAGTCATGGCAGAGCCTTCCTAACATCTCCGACATGTGCCCCAGGAAGACAGCACACCTCTCTAGATAGTTTATCTGGGTGACAAATGGGAGTCTCAGTGCCCCTCAGCAAGGAGTCCCCAATCACCAGACCTCTCTGCTCTTTTTTTGTGGCACCGGTTACAATGCAGTGCTCCATCTGGCCCTGATCCTTATGTTCTGCAATTCCCCCAGTCTTGACTCTCTTCTCAGGGTTGCTTCCTGGGTTCGGACTACTGCCTAGACCCTCAGCCTCTTCCACAACCTCCCTGAGAGCCTCAAATCTATTTCCCAGGAACATCATGGGGGTAGGTGGCACCGTGGGTGTCGGGGGCAGACGTCTCTTTCTGCTCCGAGCCGAGACAAGGGTCCAGCCCCTTGTCTCTTGCGGACAGTCTGGCCCTCTGTTCTGCATGTGTTCAACGGGGGCAGCCTCTACCCCTTGTTGGGACATAGGAGAGGGCTGCCGAGCAACAGCAGGGGTGGGGAGACCCCTCCTATCTGTCACCCTCAGGGACTCCCTCAGGCTGCCAATTTCTCACTGCAGCCCAGCCACATGCTTGAGGAGTCCCTGAAGCAGGGCACACCTGCACCCATGACAGCACTCTCCTCCCTCATGTCCCAGATGGGCCTCCAGATTCTGGAGTTCCCCGCAGTCCCCTGTCTGGACTGCCGCCTCCCCCCTCAGCGGATCCACCTGGGTGCCCACATGAGCCCAGAGAGGCAGCATCTCCTCTGTTTGTGTTGTCACCCTGGACCAACTGCTGCGACGGGTGCCCACCATGGCGAGGTCTAGGTTCTCCCTGCCCCGCGCAAACTGCCTAAAGCCAGTCCTGTTAGTGTGTCCTGTTTGCGGCGCTCCTGCCGCAAATAGTTCAGTTGAGTTAGTTCAGTTGGAAGGAACCTTCAGGATCATCAAGTCTAACTGCCTGACCTCTTCATGGCTAACCAAAAATTAAAGCATAATATTGAGGTATTACGCTTCTTGAACACTGAGGGGGATAGGGCATCAACCACCTTGCTAGGAAGCCTGCCCCACCGTTTGCCCATCTTCATGGTAAAGAAATTTTTCCTAACTTAACTTCCCCTGGTGCAGCTTTGTTCCATTCCCTCAAGTCCTATCAGTTCTTACCAGGGAGAAGAGATCAGAACCTCTTTGTTTGCTTCCCTCCTAAGGAAGTTGTAGAAAGCAATGAGGTCATCTCTTAGCCTTCTTTTCTCCAGACAACCCAAGTGTCTAATCCTTACTTCATAGACCTTCCTTCTAGACCTTTTATGTGGTTTGTTTCCCTCCTCTGGAAACTTTCAAGTATCTTAGTATTCTTTTTATATCGCAGACCTCAGAAATGTACCAAATATTCAAAGTAAGGCCATAGTACCACTAGATATAGCAGGAGAATCACATCTTTTGACAGTTGGCTATGCTGTGTTTTATGCACCCCAAAATATATTTTGCCCTCTTGGCTGCTAGGGCAAACTACTGACTCATGCTGAGTTTAATGTTGACCAGCACCTCCAGATATCTTTTTGCAGAGCTACTCTGTAGCCACTCATCTCCTAATCTGTACCTGTGTCTGTCATTAACATTGATTTAATTGTATTAAAGCTCTTACATGAGTGTAAATGACATGCAAGTGTATACAATGAGATGGAAGGTAGTTGCAGCGTATTGAATTAAAAATTAGATATTTAGATATTTTTTGCATTTAACCTGGAGAGGCTTATTTATTTTTAAACTGTATATATATATAGCAACACAATTACCTTTACAGTAAGAAAATTCCCATGAAATGAAGATTCCTATGCTTCAAAACTGGCACAACATACTAAGCTTCTATGACTAAAGAACAAAAATATTCCATGATTTCTGTGGTTTTATAATAATAAAAAAACACTTACCAATCTTTCTGCAGCTGAGAAGTATATGTGTACTTTTCAGTACAAAGATATATTGTATATGTGTCCAAAGATATACTCTATATATGTCCAAGTAAATATAATGTTAACATCACACAGTAACTTTTTCATTCATGTCAGTGGTGAAAATCAAAGAATCATAGAATGGCTTGGGTTATAAGGGACCTTAAAGATAAGGTCCCTTAAAGATAAGAAAAGTAGTTCCACACCCCACACCATGGGTGTCACACCCCAAACCATCCGGTGCCACCCACCAGATCAGGTTGCCCAGGGCCCCATCAAACCTGGCCTTGAACACCTCCAGGAATGGGGCATCCACAGCTTCTCTGGGCAACTAATTCCAATGCCTCACCACCCTCATAGTGATGAATTTCCTCTCAACATCTAATCTGAATCTTCCCCTTATCTGCCCCTACCACCTCCCCTCCCCCCCAAAAAAAAAAAAAGTGAGGGGATGACAAATAGATATCTATGACTTCCTGTAAGTCAAGTGCCTCTATTTCGATACTGGTAGGCAGATGTATGGGTCACAAAGTCTAGCCTTTTGTTGGCAGCATAAAACGTAAAAAGAAAGAAAGAAAACCTACACAGAAAAACTAAATACTCCATTTAAATATCTTCCAAGACAAGGAAATATTTCCTTTTAATAGATATTTAACTAGAGAATATAAAATATTTAATTGACAGATAAGTCAGATTTCTCGAGTTGCAGAATAATTCTTCATTTTTTCTTTTGTCAAAATTCTTACTGCATGATATTTGTAGATCATAGTGCATAGTGGTTGTGTGAGCAAAGTACTCTCAACTCAGGGTATTGTCATCATTGAATTTACTGCCAAGTAACACCAAATTCTGATGACTGACCCAGGTATTAGGACAAAATCCCATAACAAGAACAATAATAGTAATAATAATAGCAACAATAGCAACACCCCCACTCAAAAAAAAAAAAAAAAAAAAAAAAAAAAAAAAAAAAGACTTAAGTAAATAGCTTTCCTTTCTCAGGTTCAACAAAAGCCACACACCTCTGTCTCCCACTTCTCAGTTTCACCTTTCCTGCTTTTTGCTGCCTATTATACTTAGTTTGTCCCACTCTGCCAGTGTTCTCTTTCCCCACATCTTCTCTCTTTTCCTAAGTATGTGTAAGCAGGGGCATCAAGAGCTATCCTGCCTCAGCTGCAATTTGAGGGAGCAATGGGCCTTTCCCATCCCCATGTTGTTGAAGCCACCTGTACCTGACTGTGGGTGGCCCAGGGAAGCTCAGGTCCATCTCCACGCAAGTCATCCTGAAGCCATCAGCAACTCAAGCCTATCAGTTACAGCCAGTACAAGAGTATAGCGAACTTCTTTTTTTTCTCCCCTAATCTCATTTGTCTGTTTTCCCATAAACCTTGTGTCCATGTAAGTACTCAAGAATGCACAGAAGCACACACCATTTAGGTACGGGCCTACATGGGAATGACTTAGTCCATGACCTCACTGAATGGTGAATCTCAGTACAGCAGGGCAGAGAACCTTTCTTAAACCATATTTCTGAAGTAATGTACCTGAGCTTCAAGATTTAAAGGCTCCAGTGTAAGTACAAGGTGAGTTTATTTTTGTTCAATTTTTGTGTGTGTATGTGTGTGTGTATGTTTAATTTGAGTCATTGGGTAGGTTCTTTATGAGTTTTTGTTGTTGCTTCTATTTATTTCATTGTAATCCTTGGGCTCTATTGTTGTATTCTGCTTTGCAAATTTGTTGGCCCTGTCAACATGCAAAATGTCAGGGTCATCTGTAATGGGCACTACAAGACATTACGCACTCCAAAATTTGGTAGTGAAGTAAAGAAGAACGTTTGGTAGACCATTTGAAAATCAGTTCCCACAGTATTGCAGATCAGGAACCATTCTTAAATTACAATTTTCAATATTCTCTTCTCAGATTGGGTCAGTAAAATCTTCATCTCCCTTTGCTGCTCAGAGCTGTTGGAGGGTTATGAAGTTATCTGAAAGATGTCTGCTTAGGTATCCAAGACTAATGTTGACCAATTCTATCTGAAAAGGGACGACTCTCTGCTTGTTTCTAAGAAATATATCTATATGTAAGGAAGATTTCTCAATCTTCTCTTCAGCTCAAGAGGAGGTTCATGACATGCAGTTTCCTCAGTTTGCTGAGGGCATTCATTGCTCAATCTTTCTGCCTCTCATTTTCTCTGTCTAAATGTAGAATACACATTCCTGCATTGCAGTCTTTATAGTGAAACTCCTCTTTTCTGATATAAAACTTGAATAGTTGATTTTTTTATTATTATTATTATTTTCAGGAAGCTTGTAGTAGAGGAAGAACTACAGTGATGCACTTACATGATAGTAGGTTCTCCTGAGACTTTTCACCTAAAAAATGAAATATTGGAAAGTATTTTCTTGAGCTATTGGATCTGTTAAAGGAGGTATTTAGTTTCTGTTCTTCTTGGTATTTTTCACATATCAGGCTGGTAAACAGAATTGTCTTCACAAACCCCCAGGAGTACAGAATGTATTTCATCAGCAGGGATGAAAAACACTATAAAGTAAACATAACTTTATGAAAACAGAAAGTAGTCCAAATGCTGCATGGCACTAAACTGCATTCTATTTCACTGTTTTTGATCTATAATCTCTGAAGGAGTGGTTTCAGATAAACATAAATTTTCTTTTCCTAATTTAATAATCACATTCAGTACAATAGAATAATTTTGAACAGCAATGATACTAAATTCTATATTGAGAAGTTCTGCTTCAATTTATGGCTGCTTCTTTAAAGGTACACTGGAGGTGGTTTATATTAAACTGGCCCAGTTTGATTCAAAGGATAAACTACTACAAAGCTTTAAAAAAAAAAAAAAGTGTACATTACACAAACAAGTATCAAATTCATAAGAGGAAGTTCAGATCACATAATTGTGGCTACTTCTGAGTATTGGTAGTACTCAAAGAGTATTTAAGCTAAATATTTTTAATACCATTCTGGTCAATGTAAAAGTACGGTTGAAATATTAAGATGATCGATAAGAGAAAAAAGATTTTGTGAAGGAGTATTCTAGACAGTAGATACAAAGCACTGAATATAAGAGTTTATACAGAAACAAGTAATTTAGAGCATTATCAGAAGGCCTAGTATGTTTTCTGGTAATGCAGCTGGAACTATTCAGAACAGAGGAGGAAGGCACAGCCCAATCCTTCGGAGTTGCTACTTGGGTGTTGGGGGGAAGATCCACTTCCCTTTAGGTTTAGTAACTTTAGGTTACTCCAGTTCAGATATGTGTGTGACAAAGAACATCACAATAATTCCACTGTCCTATGAGAGTTCGTGGGTTTCCCTTTATGGCACCCTTTACATAAATATATGTAAAATTAGACAAAATTTAAGTATTTCTACATTTGCTTGCCTATTGAAGCCATGACCTAACTTTAAGTTTAAAATCTTGAGGTAAAATCTTTTCAGCAAAGATTTCTTCATCAAGGTAAGAGGATTGTCTTTCTGTGCATTTGCCCACAGCTATACTGCTTGCCAGGCTAGTATCTTATAGACATGATCTGCATTTACAGCAGAACTTCTATCCAACAGAATAAATTTTTGTCACATTAAAATGATACATACTTTTCCACATAAAACATCCCTGATTAAAAATTAAGTCCTTTTCAATTACAGCCATAGATTGTAGTAGTAAAATGTAACATGAAGGCAAATGCAATTAAAACTGTAGTGAACATCTATGTAAATCAAAAGTCGGCAGTGAAGCAAATATAATGAGCTAGTCAAACCATGACTAAATCAGATTTGTTAATGTTCTTGTTGACATATATTTGCACAGAAACCAGGTGAGAAAGTTGTTTAATTGCTTTTTCTCTCTCTCTCTTTTTGAACAAAATACTAGGATCACTTCTCACTTGCAGTGGTCAACCTGAGTTATGCAAACATAAATCTTGTTTGTGCCACTTCAGTCTCTTAGAAATAAAGTCTGATAGCCTTTATACCCACATGACCTTAGGAAAACAGTCACTCAATCATCAGATCAATTATCTTTAGGTTGGGACAAAGATCAGTTGTCTTTAAGACCTAAGAGATTAACCACAAAACCAGTCTTGAGACGCTAACACCTACCTTAATTTGTATCTCTCACATGTTGTGAAATATAGGAAAATGTCAGAGCCATCACAAGGAATTTAGTCTTTGAACAAACCACGGAATCACACAGAATCACACCAAATGGTTAAGGTTCAAAGGGACCTCAGGAGGTCATCTGGTCCAAATCTCTTGCTCAAGCAGGAAAACCTAGAGACAGTTGACCAAGACCACGTCCAGATGTGTTTTGAAGATATCCAAGGAGGGAGTCTCCACAATCTCTCTAGGCAACCTATTTCAGTGTTTTTGTCACCTGCATAGTAAAGAAATGTTTCCTAATGTTCACATATATCCTCCAGTGTTTGAGTTTGTGCCCATTGCCTCTTGTCCTTTCCCTGCACACCACTGAAAAAACCCTGGCTCTGTCTTCTTCTATCTTTAGAGAACAAGTCTTATGAGGAACAGCTGTGGGAGCGGGGGCTGTTTACCTTGGAGAAAAGAAGGCTCAGGGGAGACATTATTGTATTTTAATTTAAAGGAGGTTGTAGAAAGGTGGGGATTGGGCTCTACTCCCAAGCACCAAGTGATAAGATGAGGGAAAATTGTCTCAAATTGTGCCAGGTTTGATATTAGGAGAATTTGTTTACTGAAAGGGTTGTGCAACATTGGAATAGGCTGCCCAGGTAAGTGGTTGAATCACCATACCTGGAGGTCTTCAAGAAGCATGCAGATGTAGAACTTAGCATGGTTAAGTGGTGGACCTGTCAGTACTATGTTAAAGGTTGGACTAGATGATCCTAGCGGTCTTTTCCGACCTGAATGATTCTTTGATTCTATGATTCTTTGCAACATCCCTTCAGGTCTTTATGGACATAGATCACCCCTGAGCCTCCCCTTCTCCAGGCTGAATAGGCTCTGTCAGGGCGTCCTCATAGGAGAAATGCTATGGTCCCTTGATTACCTTGGTGGCCATATGCTGGAATCCTATTATGTCTAGGTCACTCTTGTACTGGTAGGTCCAGTATTGATCACAAAAACAATTTATAAAGAATGCAGATTTATAGATTTGCAAACAAAATAATTAAAAAGGAAACACAAATTTGCACTGTGCTTCTGTAAATGTTGTGTATGAATGGACAACAATGTTTGTTCTCATAATATGCATCTTTTCTTAGCGAAAAACACCAATGATGGTATTCATTATGATGGTTGAGCTAGTTATCCTAAATTTCCCTTATAATAAATGGAAAGGACCAGGCATTTTCCAGAGAGTAATTCATTTTATTCAAAACAAGACATAAAATAAGTCACATGAATTACACCTAAAAAGTGCTTATTCCTCCTTATTATGAATCTAGGATGATCACCTTAGATTATCACAATATTACAGATAATTACATTATTGATGTCTACAGCTAGATGAGATTAGTCACCAGATTGCTCACTTTGGATTCTGTTTTCAACAGTCCAGTAAGTTAAATGCTGAACAGTTTCTACCATCACCATAAATCACCATAGTTGGAATCAATAATGTTTATGGCATACAAACCTATTTATACTGAAGAAAGTTATTTCAGCACCAGCCCCATGCTGAGCTACAGCTCCATGGCTCCATTTTGGAACACTGACTGTGGAATATAAAACTGTAATCATGACCTATGGAAATATGAAAAACTGTTTTTGAGAAAATTAATTAATTTGCATCATCAGGGTACTTCCTATGAAGTTGAGGAGGATGATAGAAATTCCTAACACATGAAAAGTGTCACTTTCCAAGTTTAGCTGCACTGCTGTCTACCTCCTGTTACTTAACACAAAATATCTTTATAAGGTGCTCCAAATGAATTCCATTCTTTATGATTGTTGTATTTCATTATTTATAGCAGAAAATCTGTTTCTTAACATTACAATTCTCTATAAAGAAAGAAGAACTCTAATGGTAAGGTGAGAAATTAAAATATGAACTGTGTAAGAAAACTATAAATTAGCAGTATCTTAAAATATGTGTGACTTTCTCTGGTTATAGTACATTAGCAGGATTAAAATTTATTTTTCCATGTCTCATTCTGCAGATTAGACAAAAAGAGGACAGAAAACAGGTAATTGAGTTGTGATTGAATAATGTTTATAAGCTATATATGTGAAAAGCCAAGAGGTTAAAAGTAATAGCTTTTCTGAGATGGATGTCATTGAGAGATTCAAGTGTTACATGAGAAAAGACAAAGAACTTAATGGAACCATAGAATGGCTCAGGTTGGAAAAGATCTTAAAGATCATTTAAATTCAACTGCCTTGCCATGGGCAGCAATGCCACCCACTAGATTAGGTTGCCCAGGGCCTCACCCAGCCTGGTCCTGAACACCTTCAGGGACTGGGTATCCACAAATTCTCTTGGCAACCTGTTCCAATGTCTTCACCCTTACAGTGAAGAATTTCCTCCTAATGTCTAGCCTAAATCTATCCTCCTTTAGTTTAAGACCATTCCCCCTTGTCCTATCATTATCTACCCAAGTAAAGAGTCCTTCTCCATCCCTTTTTATAAGACTCCTTTAAGTACTGAAAGGTCACAATGAGGTCATCCCAAAGCCTTCTCTTCTTTAGCTGAACTGCCCCAGCTCTCTCAGCTTTTCTTCACAGGAGAAAAGTTCCAGCCCTATGATCATCTTTGTAGCCCTCCTCTGGACTTGTGGAAATGTCTACATCTTTCTTGTGATGAGGGCCCCAAACTTGGATGCAGTGTTCAGGTGGAGCCTCATGAGGGCAGAGAGGGACAAACACCTCCCTTGACCTGCTGATCACACCTCTTTTAATGTAGACCAGGATGCAGTTGGCCTTCTGAGCTGCAAGCACACACTGCTGGCTCGTCCACAAGAATCCCCAAATCCTTCTCTGCAGCAGGGCTTCTCTCAATGAGTTCTTCCAGTCTCAATTCATGTCTTGGATTGCCCCGGTTCAGGTGCAGCACCTTGCATTTGAACTTACTGAACCTCATGCGGTTCAAACGAACTCACTTCGAGGGCCTGTCAAGGTCCCATTGAATTGCACCTCTTCCTTGTTTGGTATCAACAGCACCACTCAGCTTGGTGTCATCTGGAAACTTGCTGAGGGTGCACTCAGTCCCATTGTCTATGTCAGTGATGAAGATATTGAAAAGCACCAGTCCCAGGACAGACCTCTGAGGTAAACTGCTTGTCACCAGTCCCTACCTAGACATAGAACTTGCTCAGAGATAAAAGATGTAACAAAGAAAAAGATTTAACTAGAGAAAATTTCAATGGATGTAGTTTGGTTTACCCTAACTTTACCTAAATTTTAGAAACAGATAAAAACTAAAGAAGATGTTATAGGGTAAGAGGATTTTCCCATACAATTTTTTTTTTTTTTTTTTTTTTAAAAAAGCTATCAATTCCAAGCACTTTTCCTTCTCTTTGCTTTCCTCAACCTTTCCTGTACTAGAATCATGATGTGTATATGTTAATTAATGCAAACACCTAACAAAATGACAAATCTATAAACACATCAAAACTGATAAGGATTTAAAAATATACGTATAACTATTTCAACTACAATAGTATTCAGTAAGAAGCCTTATATACCTTATATAATATCAACCTTATATATCAAATACCTTATATATCAACCTCATATATCTGTGTCCTGTGGACAAGATTCGAAAATTTCAGAACCTATTGCACCATTAAACATTATTTCAGTATAAGAATCATCATCAAGATCCAAAGTCTAGTAGAATAAAAGCAAACGCTCTCCAGGAATTAAATCACAACTATTATATATTTTTTCTACCTTTATATTTAGTATATGTTTATTTTATACAGTTAAAAGTAGTGGTAGTGAGACATATTGTGGGATATAACAGTTGCAGAAAATCAAGAACCTATCTACCATCTGCTGGTCACTCATTAAAAAAAAGTAACAGAGTCAGAATGAAGTTAAAAACCCTTTGGCATTCTTAACTGTGTACTTATAAACAATGCTACAATCTTCATCAAACTCTGTTTCTTGTGTCCAAAATTTCATAATCAAATTATATGATAATAATAACAGATTACAATTTCTTCACAATGTATTTTAAGCTCCTAATCAATTTCTCAAATGAAGGGAGGAATATACCTTTGCATAATGTGCCTATATGATGAACATTCTGCTTAATCTCTTACTGTCTTGCTCTGCAGTGATTATTTTGAGTTTCTAACTCCTGAAAACTAGAATCATATCCTATATAATTTCAGATGTCAATACAGAGCATTGCACTAAATATTCTGGATCTACTTTTCCTGAAGCAAATTCTTAAGATAAAAAGACTATAACTTGGCTTCCTTGACTAAATGTCTTCAGGGTGTTCATGTCAGTATCTTGTTATTACCTACCATCTTCAATCTTTTTCAGTTACCAGTCAGTATAGCCATTTGCTTATCATGCAAACAAAGTTAAGGTTATGTTTAAAACAATAGCTTCCAGCTGTTTCCTGTTCCAATCATTAAAAATACAACATTCTGGTCAATAGAGAGAGTAGCTGACAGTTTTGCTCAAAAATATAATTTAGCAAGTGTAGTAAATAAGAAATTAAACTGTAATATAATAAAAAGCTTTTAGACTGACTTGAACAGTGCTGCTGCTTGGCTGCTGTGTATAAAAGATAAAAATAATGTATGCAAATTAGATGAAGCTGAAATTAAAGAAGTCTAGCAGAGAATGGCTAAAGAAACCAATTTTATTTTATTGTTTGTAACTAGATAAATAATTCTCTAGTAGGCATGAAAATAGCAGAAACATGTTACTAAGTTGATTTGAGCTTTTCATTTTTTTTTTCATCCTCACTCAGAAACTACTGGGGAATTAGCCATGAAATCATAAAGATATATAATGCTTGTGTCAGTTCAATGTTTTATATTTATTTGGATCAGATTAACACACAAACAATACAAAATATACTGTTTCCAATTTTTTCAATGAATTGAATGATTCACTTAACATTAATATTTACTTAATTAATAGAGGTGAGGCAGAACTGCCATAAGAGTACATCAAATATGGCATTTATTCTACTATTTACAGAGAAAAGATTAGCACTCTTTCTGCTGCTCACGTTTTCTACCTTTTAATTTATGCACACTATTAATCTATACATTGCAGCAATAACACAGTTTTTATCTTTTATTTCATGGCTTCATACTTTCTATATCACTCCCTCAAGCTTTCAGTAAAAATGTGCAAGATGATTGTATATATTTTTCCTTAACTTCCTTAATATTTTTCCTTAATAATAAGTGCAAGGTTGTTTAAAAAACAAAACAACAAAAAACAACAACAACAACAACAACAAAAAAAGGTATTTACTATTCACAGGTACCCAGACGAATGTCTATGCAGTGACAATACACTTCTCTTTGAACATTTTTTGCTGTTTCATTAAGAAGTATGTATCTGTTTTATCCACTTGTAGCCTTTGTAAATTGTAAGATCTTTGGTGCTAAAGTCAATCATTTTTGTTTGTTTGTTTTGTTTAAATATGCACAAAACCTAACAAAATGATCTGTCTTTAATGCAATTACAAATATCTAAATGCTGTCTGGAAATCCCCAAATATTTGTCTGATGATTTTATTATCCATAGCAGTATCACTGCTTCTACTTTTGCAAGTGAAGAGGAGAGTAAGAGAGATAAAGGAATAGATCATGAAAACCTAAGAATAATTACTTGCCTGAGGAGCTCTATTAAAGCTCTGTGCAAAGCTGTTTTGTACATTCACCAGCAAAGACCACATAGCATTAGACTCTCTGTACTGCTCAGAGTTGTAAAGGAAACCCATGACAGATTTGGGAATATGCGTACATCTCTGAGGATTCAAATTTATTTTCATGAAAGTTATCAGTTTCCATGACGTAATACAAAATCAGATAATACAATTACCTAAACTGCATATCTACATTACATCAGCAAGATTAAGTACACACATTTACTAAGTATGCATAAAATATAAAGCAAAGAATAGTATTCTAGATAGATTCTGGTCTCAGTAACTCTTTGTTTTCTTTTGTTTTACTTCTCTCTCATTATTACAGAAGCTTGTATTTCACTACCTGCAGATTTTTATTGGGTCTTGGAAACTATTGGGATTGGATCTGTGATGATATATAATGAAAAATATTCTGCTTGGTCACCTTGCATTTTATATTATTATTCTTGTTGTTTATGGTTGTGTTTTTCCTTGTGGGTGCAGCTGAACAGGTTCTAGAAGGTTCTAGTGTATCTGTGTTTAAGATGGTTGTGTTTAACATGACCTCATGACTCAATGCCAAGCCCAATGTCATCTTTGTTCCCTGCCAATTATTTAACACTGACTGATGCTATCCAGCTTTGCTTTCAGCAACTATCTTTCCAAATGTATAACTTGACAGGTTCCCTTCAAAACCTCCTTTTTTTTTTTTTTTTTTTAATTCTTTCACAGTTCTGTATCTAGCGAAGTTCTAATCAAACCAACCAAACTAGACTTTAAAATCTGATGAAATAAGAGTTATCCAACCCATAGACAAAGGTTACATTTTCTTTGTTGTTGGTGATTATTTTATTTATTTTTGTTTTGGCCACTTTGCACAAATTTTGGTTCAATCTAAAGTTTTCTTTTGGAATGAACCAGCTCACTGCCTACACAACAAAATCTGTCTTCTTTTCATGTGACTGCTCACTTCTAACAGAAGACTGGCTCAAGCTCTTTATGTTTTCTTGTGCCAGATAAGCAAAATATATCCTCAGTTTCATGTTGTAATTATGAGGTTTTTCAATGGGCTGCAGCACAATCTTCAAATTCTCAGAAACTTAAAAGTAAGCCATAAATGCAACAAGGCAGTTGAATAAAGACAAAATAGTAATTATGACAATGTTAGAAAAGACATCACATAAAGCCCAAAGGAGATTTATATCAAGTATTGTTCTGTATGAACATGGATTAGTGTTTTCTGATTGACTTTGGAATCACAGATTATTACCTGAAGTTAATGTATTTAGCAGTAAGTGTAACCAGTATCTAGTGAATCCTACAAAATTTAGTGAAATCATGTGATGAGAAAATTAATTTCAGCTCCTAAAATATTCCTTATACATAGGGTATACACACAAATTCACTGTTTTGAAATCTATGAATAGGCCTTAAGGTCTGAATTTGTTCTACTCAGGGAGTTCATCTGAATTAAGATTTGGGCCTTTTTATTTATTTATTTATTTTATTTTTTCCCTGTCAAACAAGAGGTAGTGTAACTACAACTTTTAGATGAAACTCCACACAGATGTATTGGGTCTGGCTGGAATGTTAACTTTCCCGGCAGCAGCCCATTCAGTGCCGTACTCTGTACTTGTAGCTGGAACAGCAGTGTTATCACACCAGTGTTGTGTCTACTGCTGAGCAGCAGTGGCACAGCATTGGGCCTTTCTCTAACCCTCCTAGGGGGTGGGCAAAAAGTGAGGAGAGAAACATCACTAGGGCAGCTGACCTAAACCAATCAAAGGGATATTCCATACCATGTGGTGTCACACTCAGCAATAAAAGGTGGAAACAGGAAGAAGAGGGGAGGGGTGGGCTCTCGTTGAGAAGACGTCGGTCCTCCTCTCGAACACCGGCTGCGTGCGTTGAGGCCTTGCTTCAAGGACGTGGTCAATCATCACTCATTTGTGGGAAGTAGAGAGTAATTTCTTTCCTCTGCACTTCCATATAGCTTTCATTTATTTTGTTTGTTTGTTTTCCTCCCTTTTTCCCCTTTCCCTTTTATTTTCCCCTTAGTTAAGTTGTTTAGTTCATGGTAGTCTTTATTTAATTATTATAATTATTTCCCTTTAATTAAATTATCCTTATCTCAACCCGTGAGTTGTTCTTTGCTTTACTTCTCCCCCTCCTTATCTAAAGGAGGGGGAGTGAGAGAGCGGTTGTGGGGTTTAGCTGCCCAGCACGGTAAAACCACCACAGTCCTTTTTGGCGCCCAACGTGGGGCTCGAAGGGTTGAGATAACAATAGAATTGATTAAACGCATACAACTAACACACTTGCTTGCTAGTAACCATGTTCCTTGCCCTGTTAATAATAATGGCTTTGTTCATATGTCATGCAATTCATGTCATATTCTCCTTTCTCCTATATATCCGATCCGACCAAGTGCTACAATCTGTGTTCACTTTTTTTAATTCGTTGTGCTGCCAAGCACTGACCTTGGTTTTACTCTGGAATTCAGGCTCTGCGCTGTTATCATTTGGGTCCCATGGAAACTATCTTTCAGAGAATATTCAGAATTACACTGCCTTCCTTTTCTCATCTGGACACCAGTTTATTAATAATATCAGGAATGGTACCTTTCCCTTCTTTCACAGTGGGCTAATTACAACAGTTTGGGAGTATTTTGAAGATCCATCTGTAACCCATGTATTGCTATTTCTAATTCTGAATAACAGGTTTCATTTTCTCTCTAAGATTAGTCGATTGTTTAGAAAACTTATTTGGGAATCTGTCCCGAAACAGTCTCGTGGTGAGTGGCACGGTGTGTGGGATGATGTTAGCAGATACCTGTCACGAGTGTCTCCTCCAATAGTTTTGAACTTCACCCCTGAGCAAGTGCTAAATCCTAAAAACTTGGTAGAATGTTTGGGAGTTGTATGTCCTGATCCTGATAATGCCGGAGAACAACAGCTTGCAGCATTGTGCTGGGTCCTGGTTTATTCCTATCAAACACTGTTTAACATCATCCAGCAACTTGAAGAGAGGGAGGAAGTCTCTGAGTCTGATGACCAAGTAACACATGCTGTGGCTGACCCAGAGGACCAACCAACTATGGTATCAGTCGCCCCCATAGTCAAGTCAAAACAATGGAAACGGAGGTCAGCTCGTTTAGTAAGGGAAGAAGGCTCTCCTAAGAAGGAGGGAGAAGGGGAATTGGCAGGTACCTCTAAAGCAGAGCCATCACAAAAACAGCAGGAAGACGAGACGGAAATCATAAAGGAATCAGAAATCACTCGATCCTTATCCCTGAGTGAGATGCGAGAAATACGAAAGGATTATGGTCGACGCCCAGGTGAACACATCCTCACTTGGCTGCTCCGATGCTGGGATGCTGGGGCCAGTAGCCTACAATTAGAAGGCAATGAAGCCAAGCAGCTGGGATCCCTCTCTAGAGAAAGGGTAATCGACAAAGTAATCGGGAGAGGAGCACAGGCCCTCAGCCTCTGGAGACGACTCCTGGCAGCTATCAAAGAAAGATATCCCCATAAGGAAGATATTGTATATCACATAGGCAAGTGGACCACTGTGGATAAAGGTCTCCAACATCTGCGGGAATTAGCTGTGCGGGAGATGATTTATAGTGATTTGGACAATGCCCAGACACCTCAAGACCCCGATGAAGTCCAGTGCACAACATCCATGTGGCGTAAATTTGTGCGGAGTGCACCATCAGCACATGCCAGTACCCTGGCAGCAATTCACTGGGATGAGGGGATGGGACCAACAATGTATGATGTCTCCTGCCAACTTCAAAAATATGAAGACAATCTCTCTGCTCCGCTACAGTCCTGTGTCTCAGCTGTGGAGAAATTGTCTAAAGGACTTGACAAGCTTGTGGAGAAAGTATATTCCCCCTCATCTAGACAGAGTGATACTTCAGCCACTAAGAATCAGCATTCGCCTGCTCAAGAGAGAGAGTACCCAAGACGTACACCACGTGGCACCTTGTGGTTTTATCTGCGTGATCATGGGGAAGATATGAGGAAATGGGATGGTGTACCTACTTCAACCCTAGCTGCTCGGGTACGTGAACTGAAAGGAAATACAGCAGCAAGAAGAGGGGCTCCTAAGAGAAATGCTGCTCCAGTTTCTATTGGGCAGTACCCCAGAGGCAGTAGAAGAGCTGATGTTATTCTTGACCACGATGAAGGGACCTCTACCTCTCATTTGCCAGAATTTGTGCATTTGCAAGAATTAAGTGGCAGACGCTCCAGCCAGGACTAGAGGGGCCCTGCCTCTGGCCAGGTAGAGGAGAGGGATAACCGTATTTATTGGACTGTGTGGATCCGATGGCCTGGAACATCAGAACCACAGGAATACAAAGCTTTAGTGGACACTGGCGCACAATGTACCATAATGCCATCAGGCTACCAAGGGACAGAACTCACCTGTATCTCTGGAGTGACAGGGGGATCCCAACAACTATCTGTACTGGAAGCTGAAGTGAGTCTAACTGGGAATGAGTGGCAAAAGCATCCCATTGTGACTGGCCCAGAGGCTCCGTGCATCCTTGGCATAGACTATCTCAAGAGAGGGTACTTCAAGGATCCCAAAGGATACCGGTGGGCTTTTGGCATAGCTGCTTTGAGCACAGAGAAGATTAGGCAGCTGTCTACCCTGCCTGGCCTTTCAGAAGACCCTTCTGTTGTAGGATTGCTGAAGGTTGAAGAACAACAGGTACCAATTGCTACCACAACGGTGCACCGACGGCAATATCGCACCAACCGAGACTCCCTGATTCCCATCCATGAGTTGGTTCACCGACTGGAGAGTCAGGGAGTAATCAGCAAGACTCGCTCACCCTTTAATAGTCCTATATGGCCAGTACGAAAGTCTAATGGTGAGTGGAGGCTAACAGTGGACTATCGAGGCCTGAATGAAGTCACGCCACCACTGAGTGCTGCAGTGCCGGACATGCTAGAACTTCAGTACGAACTAGAGTCAAAGGCAGCCAAGTGGTATGCCACAATTGATATTGCTAATGCATTTTTCTCCATCCCTTTAGCAGCAGCATGCAGGCCGCAGTTTGCTTTCACTTGGAGGGACATCCAATACACCTGGAATCGGCTGCCCCAGGGGTGGAAACACAGCCCTACCATTTGCCATGGACTGATCCAGTCTGCACTGGAGCAAGGGGGAGCTCCTGAGCATCTTCAGTACATTGACGACATCCTCGTGTGGGGCAACACAGCAGAAGAAGTTTTTGAGAAAGGGAAGAAAATAATCCAAATTCTCCTGAAAGCTGGTTTTGCCATTAAAAAGAGCAAGGTCAAGGGGCCTACACAGGAAATCCAGTTCTTGGGGGTAAAATGGCAGGATGGACGTCGCCATATTCCAATGGATGTGATCAATAAAATAACAGCAATGTCTCCGCCAACTAGCAAAAAGGAAACGCAAGCTTTCCTAGGCCTCGTGGGATTCTGGAGAATGCATGTGCCAGGCTATAGTCAGCTTGTGAGTCCTCTATATCGAGTGACTCGAAAGAGAAACTATTTTGAGTGGGGCCCTGAGCAACAACAGGCATTTGAACAAATCAAACAAGAAATAGCTCGTGCAGTAGCCCTTGGGCCTGTCCGTACTGGACCAGCTGTGCAAAATATACTGTACACTGCAGCTGGGGAGCATGGGCTCACCTGGAGCCTTTGGCAGAAAACCCCAGAAGAAACTCGAGGTCGACCTCTGGGCTTCTGGAGTCGGGGCTATCGAGGATCAGAAGCCAATTACACCCCAACTGAAAAGGAAATACTCACAGCATATGAGGGTGTTCGAGCTGCTTCAGAAGTTGTGGGTACAGAGGCACAGCTCCTCTTGGCACCGCGGCTACCTGTGTTACATTGGATGTTCAAAGAGAAAATTCCCACTACACACCATGCAACTGATGCTACATGGAGTAAGTGGATAGCGTTAATTACACAGCGGGCTCGAATGGGAAAACCCAATCGCCCAGGAATCCTGGAAGAGATTATGGACTGGCCGGAAGGCAGAGATTTCGGAGTGCCAACAGAAGAGGTAACCCGTGCTGAAGAGGCACCACCATACAATGAGTTGCCAGAAGACAGAAAGCAGTATGCGTTGTTTACTGACGGATCCTGCCGTGTGATAGGGAGCCATCGGAAATGGAAAGCTGCTGTGTGGAATCCCATACGACGAGTTGCGGAAGCCATGGAAGGGGAAGGTGAGTCGAGTCAGTATGCAGAAGTAAAAGCCATACAACTAGCCCTAGATATCGCCGAAAGAGAAAATTGGCCAGTATTGTATCTTTATACTGACTCATGGATGGTGGCAAATGCTCTGTGGGGGTGGCTGCAGCAATGGAAACAGAGCAACTGGCAGCGCAGAGGTAAGCCTATCTGGGCTGCTACCCTGTGGCAAGATATTGCTGCCCGGGTAGAAAACCTGGATGTTAAAGTACGTCATGTAGATGCCCACATGCCCAAGAGTCGCACTACTGAAGAACATCAGAACAACAAAGAAGTGGATCGAGCTTCGAAAATTGAAGTGGCTCAGGTGGACCTAGACTGGGAACGTAAGGGTGAGCTGTTTGTAGCTCGATGGGCCCATGAAACATCAGGACATCTGGGGAGAGATGCCACTTACAGATGGGCTCGTGATCGAGGGGTGGACTTGACCATTGAGGCCATCACACAGGTTACCCATGAGTGTGAGACCTGTGCTGCAATCAAGAAAGCCATGAAGGTAAAATCTCCCTGGAACAGGGGGAGATGGCTAGGGTTTCAATATGGTGAGGCCTGGCAAATTGACTATATCGGACCACTCCCCAAAACTCGCCAAGGCAAACGGTACATACTCACCATGGTAGAAGCAACTACTGGGTGGCTGGAAACATACCCTGTAAACCATGCCACAGCCCGAAACACTATCTTGGGCCTGGAAAGACAAGTATTGTGGCGTCATGGTACACCAGAGAGAATTGAGTCTGACAATGGGAGTCATTTCCGAAACAATCTTGTTACCTCCTGGGCAAAGAGGCATGGTATTGAGTGGGTGTACCACATCCCTTACCACCCACAAGCCTCTGGGAAGGTTGAGAGGTACAATGGACTGTTAAAGACTATGTTACGAGCATTAGGTGCTGGGACGTGGAAACAATGGGACACAAATCTACCAGAAGCCACTTGGCTAGTTAACAATAGGGGGTCTGACAGCCGTGCTGGTCCTGCCGAAACAAAACCCCTACACACTGTGAAAGGAGCTAAGGTTCCCGTAGTGCATATAGGAAGGTGGATGGGGAAGGCAGTGTGGGTTGCTCCTGCCTCGGGAAAAGGCAAACCCACTCGTGGGATTGTCTTCGCCCAAGGACCAGGGTATACCTGGTGGGTCATGCAAAAGAATGGGGATATCAAGTGTGTGCCTCAAGGAGATTTGACATTGAGAGAAAACTAATCTATAATCTAAGTTATATGTTGTAGGAAGATGCTGTAGGATCAACGACAGGTCAACTTTGCAAGGAGCCGGGCAGTGCAACAAGGACTTGAGCTAAGCTGGTGCTGGTGTCCAGACATCCAACTCCGCCTGCCTTGAGTGGCCACTTTGGCAGATGAAGACCTAATCATCAACAGTTCTTATGGACATTTTCCAAGAAAGACCTATGGAATGAAAAGATACACCTGCCTATTAATCCTGTTAAATCCTTGTCCTGTTAAAGGACAAGGAATAATGATGAGAATGCTTGTATGCTAAAGTATGGGGATCTGAGTGTGACACAAATGTTATGGAATAAGGGGTGGAGGTTGTATTGGGTCTGGCTGGAATGTTAACTTTCCCGGCAGCAGCCCATTCAGTGCCGTACTCTGTACTTGTAGCTGGAACAGCAGTGTTATCACACCAGTGTTGTGTCTACTGCTGAGCAGCAGTGGCACAGCATTGGGCCTTTCTCTAACCCTCCTAGGGGGTGGGCAAAAAGTGAGGAGAGAAACATCACTAGGGCAGCTGACCTAAACCAATCAAAGGGATATTCCATACCATGTGGTGTCACACTCAGCAATAAAAGGTGGAAACAGGAAGAAGAGGGGAGGGGTGGGCTCTCGTTGAGAAAACGTCGGTCCTCCTCTCGAACACCGGCTGCATGCGTTGAGGCCTTGCTTCAAGGACGTGGTCAATCATCGCTCATTTGTGGGAAGTAGAGAGTAATTTCTTTCCTCTGCACTTCCATATAGCTTTCATTTATTTTGTTTGTTTGTTTTCCTCCCTTTTTCCCCTTTCCCTTTTATTTTCCCCTTAGTTAAGTTGTTTAGTTCATGGTAGTCTTTATTTAATTATTATAATTATTTCCCTTTAATTAAATTATCCTTATCTCAACCCGTGAGTTGTTCTTTGCTTTACTTCTCCCCCTCCTTATCTAAAGGAGGGGGAGTGAGAGAGCGGTTGTGGGGTTTAGCTGCCCAGCACGGTAAAACCACCACAACAGATGAATTCATGTAATGTTGAAAACATCAGAACACATGGAACTAAGTGAAAATACCACAGGGTAGAGGTGATGTTGCAATGTGAGAAATGAAGCTGACGTAAGTAACCAATCATAGACGACATTTTTCCAAGAATCCCAATGGAATCAAAGCACAAATGAACTGTGTTAACAGGAAAACTATGCAATTAAAATTATATTCTGTTACCACTGCATTTAATGAGTCTTCGATGAATGACAAAAAAATCAGGATTAGACCTTTCATCATTAAATAGCTATTAAACCAGAGAGCTAGAGAGCTGACAACATTGTACTTCTTTTTAAAGAGGTGCTAAAGATGATACAAGAAATTATTGCCTGATATGCTTCATTGTAGTGTTAGAAGAAAATGCTCTAAAACAAAGCAAAACAGAAAATCTATTAAAAGTAGAGTCATAAAGCACTTAAATTAACCTAATACATTAGGGGAAAACTACTAATGACTTTAGAAAGGTGAATTATTCCTACTAGCATTCTTTAAGGATTCGTGAAAAAATAGAGGATAGAAACATATAGAAAACCATAGAATCATTGAATAATAGAATATCCTGAGATTGAAGGGACCCACAAAGATCATCGACTCCAACTGCTGGCTCCACAGAGGACTACCCCAAAATCAAAGCCTATTTCAGAGAGCATTGTCCAAACACTTCCCTGGGGAGCATGCTCCAGCACCCAACCACCCTCTCAGTGAAGAACCTTTTCCTAACACCCAGTCTGAACCTTCCCTGATGCAGCTTTGTGCCATTCCCTCACTGTAACAAGAGAGAAGAGATCAGAAAGTGCTCCTCCACTCCCTCTCATGATGAAGCTGTAGGCCTCCAAGTCTCCCCTCAACCTTCTCTAAGCTGAACAAACCAAGTGACTTCAGCTGCTCCTCATATGGTTTGTCCTCTAAACCTTTCAGCATCTTTGTTGATGTTCTTTGGACACTTTCTAATATCTTTATATCCTTCTTATATTGTGGCACCCAAAAATGCACACGGTGATCAAGGTGAGGCTTCTCTAGCACAGAGCTGAACTAGTCAAACTGGCTGGTTGTCATGTGATTAATACACCCAAGGACATGGTTGGCCCTTTTGGCTGCCAGGGCACATGGTAGACACATATTCAACTTGTTGTCAACTTGAACCCCAATATACCTTTCCATGGGGCTGCTCTCCAGCCTCTCATCCTCATCTGTACACATATCCAGGACTGCTCAATCCCAGGTGCAGAATTCAGCATTTGTTTTGTTAAATTTCATGTGGTTGGTGATTTTCCAGCCCTCGTCTGTCAAAATCTCTCTGAAAGGCCTTCCTACCCTCAAGGGATTTCAACAGCTCCTCCTAATTTTGTATCATCTGCAACCATACTTAGTATGCATTTGATTCATGCATCCAGATTGTTTATAAAAATATTAAAGAGAACTGGACATAAAATGAAGGGAGTCCTGGGGAACCCTACTAGGGACTGGACACCAGCTTAATGTAACCCCAGCTACCATAATCCCTTGAGCTCAACCTGTCAGCTGATTGTTCATCCATTTTATTGTGTATTTGTCTAACTGTATGCTGGACATTTTATCCAGAAGGATGCTGCTATAAGAAACAGTATCAAAAGCTTTACTGAAATCCAAAAATATTACATCAACTGGCTTCGCTTGGTCAACTAAATGGGTAACTTTGTCATAAAAGGGAATTAAGTTCATAAGACAGGACTGTCACCCTTGTGAACCTGTGTTAGCTATGACCAGTGACTGTGCTGTTTTTCAAGTGCTTTTGAATAATTCCCAGAAAAATCTTATACATAATTTTACCTGAAGTGAGGCTGACAGACCTGTAACTACCTGTGTGTTCTTTCTTTAAACCAATGTGCTTTTGCTGTTAACATACTTTAAAAAGACTTTTCTATTGTCCCCCATAGTAGTGGCCAGTTTCAACTTTAATTGAAATTTGCCTGCATGAATTATCTCCCTACAATGGCAAAAAAAGCATCTGTAGTCCTTCTGTTACCTGATTTCACTTCCAGTGTCCATACACTTTCCTTTACCACATAAGCTGCTGAAGAAGATCCCGGCTCAGACAAACTAGCCATCTGCTCAGCTTGTTTTACTTAAGACACTGGAAATGTCTGTTCCTGTGCTCTTAAGAGATGGGTCTTGAAAATTGACCAGCACTGATGGACACCAATGCCTTCAAAAGCAGATTTCCAGGTGTCTTGGTTTCAGCTGGGATAGAGTTAATTTTCCTCCTAGTACCTGGTATGGTGCTGTGGTTTTGATTTAGGATAAGAATAATGCTGAAAACAGACTGATGTTTTAGTTGTTGCAGAACAGTGAGTACACTAAGTCAAAGACTTTTCATTTTCTCATACTGCCTTACTTGTGAGAAGGCTGTGGGTGTACAAGAGGCTGGGAGGGAACACATCTAGGACAGCTGACCCAAACTGGCCAAAGGGATATTCCATACCATATGGCATCATGCTCAACAATTAATATAGGGTGGCTGGCTGGAGCTAGGGAGAACACTGCTCAGAGATGGGATAGGCATTGGTCAGTGGGTGGTAAGCAACTGTGTTATGCATCATTTCTTTGTACATTCTATTATTTTATCATCATCATCATCATCATCATCATCATCATCATCATCATCATCATCATCATCATCATCTCTCTTCCTTTCCTGTCACCCATCAGAGAACAGGGCATATTCTGGTAGCTTCCTATACAGTGGGGCTTCTTCAGCATGTCACCTCATCGGCCTGTATTGATATTCCAAAATCCTTGCCTTCTGGCCAGTCTATGACCCCTTCCAAGATTGTTGGGTGACTGAGATTTCCTATTCAAGCCTGCTTGGTAATAAGTGTGACCCACTTATTCCATGTAGCATTAGTTGCATGATGTCTAGGGTGGACCCTTCCTTTAAATATCACAGAATCACAGAACTGTAGGGGTTGGAAAGGACCTCAAAAGATCATCGGGTCCAACCCCCCTGCCAAAGCAGGTTCCTCAGAGCAGGCTGCCCAGGTAGGCATCCAGACAGGCCTTGAATATCTCCAAAGAAGGAGACTCCACAGCCTCCCTAGGCAGCCTGTTCCAATGCTCCGTCATCCTCACCATGAAGTTCTTCCGCATGTCAGTGCAGAACTTCCAGTGCTCTAACTTGTAGCCATTGCCCCTTGTCTTATCCCCACAAACCACTGAGAAGAGGTTGGCTACATCCTTTTGTCCCCCACCCCTCAGATATTGATATACACTGAGGAGATCCCCTCTCAGTCTTTTCTTCTCCAGGCTGAACAGACCCAGGTCTCTCAGCCTTTCTTCATAGGGAAGATGCTCCAGGACCCGTATCATCTTTGTGGCCCTCTGCTGGACTCTTTCCAGGAGATCCCTGTCTTTCTTGTACCTGGGAGCCCAGAACTGGACACAGTACTCCAGGTGAGGCCTGACCAGGGCAGAGTAGAGGGGGAGGATCACCTCCCTTGACCTGCTGGCCATTTGGAGCTGCAGCCTTTACTGTAAGACAAGTGCCCCCCATTCTGTCTAAGGCAACTGGTATTGGATCTGGAAGGTCAACAAGCAAGGTACATGGCCCTTACATACAACTTTCTGCACAAAATTCCACTCAGACTGCTGTGTCCTCCTTGTCCCCGTGTACATGTTCTGTTCATGGAGCTCCTGGTCACTTGCACTGCCTAGAACAGCCTTTTCTATAATTTGAGTTGACTGCTCAAGCCTTGTGAGCCATTCTCATGAGACATTCCACCTATAAGTACTATGTACTTAGAGTTTGATGCAGTTCTTCATAACAGACCTTGGTCTCCTGTATTTATACCTCCATAATTCTAATTTATTGGAAAAGCCTTGTAGCATGAGGTGAAATAAAGAATAGCCAGTCCAAGATAATCTCTATATACAAAGAGGTTACAGAAAGTCTTCATGATTACTATTCTGTCCTATTTTGGCATTGCTAAACATTGTGAAATATGTTCATC
Organism: Aythya fuligula; assembly: GCF_009819795.1. Classification (NCBI taxonomy): domain Eukaryota; kingdom Metazoa; phylum Chordata; class Aves; order Anseriformes; family Anatidae; genus Aythya; species Aythya fuligula. Next base: position 166,816,868 of record NC_045559.1, on the reverse strand, counting down.
TGATTCGTGGCATTATGGAACAATGCTAGGGCCTCATAATAAAATGTGACCTTCTGTCTTACATCCCCTTGTATAAATAACCACAAGTCCAAGAGAAACAGAGTGGTTAGTGTATATAGTTCTTGTATCTTGCAAAAGAATGGTCTAGCAGTTCATGTTGATAGAGGATTTGAGGGGTAAACCTTGAGACTCGAGTCTGGGAGATAAGAGAATAGGGGGGAGTTTTTTGAGATAACTGCTGACTACTGCACGAGACACAACTTTCTGACATCTGGCCCAGACACTACTAAATAAGGAGAGGGGAGAAGCTGAAGAACGACCAAAGGACAAAGCCTGGGAGGAAGACTACAAGCCTTCAGTACGAGCGACCCCCAGAGGGACCACTGGAGACTGATATGCATGCGTCCGTGGGATGGCTCGGGTCCTGAGAAACTAATTATAATAACCCTGCCTTTTCCAAAAGTGGTGATGAATATGTATTAGCCTAGGAGCATAAAAACCAGCTGCCTGTTGTAACTGGTGTGCGTCTTGGTGGAGCAGAGACTCCTGGCGCACCCAGCTCTGTTTGTTTACCTCTATACGTTTAATAAATTGTAAACTTCGATTGTAACCCTATTTGGGACTTAACCATTTATTACAACATCAAGCTTTGGAAGGGTGGCAGCATAGGTTAACATGCGCATACAATTTAAATATCTTAGGATTTAATAATAGGCACTTTCCTATGTATTTAGAAAAATCACAATGTCAAACCTGAATACTTTACTTAATACTGTTATGAAAGTTAAGGCTAGAACAGAACATTGCTAAAGGATAGCTATCCTGCTTTGGACTGTTATTTTGATGGAAATTTAAGTTTATTTAGGTTCAAAATAAAGCCGATAAGGCTTTTGAAAGTCTGCAAAAATGTTATGTATTTATCAGTAAATATCATTCCAACTATCTGGTTTATTGGGGATAGTGAAGCTGAATCTTAGTATCTGACTTCTAAGCAATATGCTCATTGTTTCAAATAAGACAGATCAGGCTGCCCCTCACACTCAACACCAATGATATGTAAGGATGGACAACGTTCTTTCCAATTGTCTTAAAACTCTCTGCCATTGTTGCTATGAATGCTGGAACTCAGTCAAGTAGTATTAGGAGATAGTCCTTCTATGAACAGTGAAGAAACTAATTGTATTTTATTGGTATTATGCCATCTGCCTACAAGCTTCTGTGTTTCTTGTCTTAGATGGAATGATCTTTGAATAAGGCCTGTTTCTTATTCCCTATATAAGAGTCAAAACCTATGAGGTCCACGACTTGGCTCTTGGGTAGTAGCTTCACAATGCAAACAACAATTCCATTAGAACTCTTAAAGTAGGACTGGGTTTCCACCACTTTCCCCTTTTCATAACTTTTATGGGCATTAACTCTTAAATAAAACTTTAAACACTCACCTTGGTAAAATTCTCCATCTGGTCCTGAGAACTTTGCACTTCTTGTTCCACAAAAGCTTTGTGTGCCATGTTTAAGTTTCCATGGGAGATCTAGGTTAAATTTGGGAGAAATTGAGATTATGGATTTGCCCAATCCTATAATTTTGAGAATTTGATAATTTAGGGAAATGTTATTAAATCTTTTGTTTCCATGAACATAGTCCCTGAGTCCATGAACATAGTCCATGAACTGTGACACTTTATTAACTGAAGTATGATATTACTTATGATACACTAGAAGTGTAAATTACCACATATATTGCATTTTTAAGAATAGAAAGTATAGACTACAAGTGTTCATTTTCTACAGCAATTACAGTAATACTCATAGTATATAAATTCCACTTGAGCAAATGATTTCTGGTTTATATGCATTCAAGTGTAGTAAATATATTTAATAATTCTACTGCTGCACTGTTTGCTAGCTAGCATTGTAAAATGTTTGGAATGCTAAACTAGAGAGATCCTTCAGAAGCTCTCTTTTCTAAATCTATGATAATTTCTATTTTACCTTTTCTCCTTGCCCCTTCAATCTTTTTATCATTTTTATCTAAGTAAAATAATGCACATTATCTGCTCATCTACTGAAGCTTTTTTTTTTTTTTTTACACTGTCTAATCCTTTCCTACCAAGGTTATATTAGATCTAAGACTGTGCTCAATTTAGGCAAAATAACTGACAAAAGCTTGGTAACATTCTGTAAAATTAGTCAAATGCATTTATTCAGTAATTACTTCCTAAGTCTATGCTTCAGAATTTGCCCTTCATTCTTCATGGAGCATCTAGGTGAATAATGATTCACATTAACAGGGACATAAATTCTTGAAAATAAAATAGGATATTGCCTTTTGATGGCATTCTCTGAACTGGCAGTAGTAACCCTGGAAAAAGTTTCTTTCTTTGATTCAAAGTATTCCAGACCGCTGACTTTCAAAGCATACTGCATGAAGCAGATTAAAAGGTTGTTACATATTCCAAAAATAATCATACATATACATGCAAATATCTGCTGAATTTCTTCCATTTGCTAAAGGTATATTTCTGTAATAAAATAAACTATGTTTTTGTTGTTGTTGTTGTTGGTGGTGGTGGTTGGTTCTTTGCTTTTGTTTGTTTGTGTTTCTTTTTCTGTCCTTTATGAACTCCTACTGGGTATTCCTATACCTTCATTATCCATGAACTGTGTAGAGCTAAACAGCAAATATGCTCTACAGAAAACACTTGGAGAAAAATGCTGGAGAACAGATTCTGTGAATCTGTGAATCTGTGAGGGAAAATAATAAAGCCTTGATGCTGTGAAAACCCCAACATGGAATATTGTAGAAGCTTACAAAAATTAGAGTGGTTTTATGTGGAGGAAACTTGGTCTTTGTGTACACAAAGTTCATAAATATACAGTCCTTACTCAGCAGATCTAGCATCTGATATTGGATGGAAGTTGATTTTTCCTTCTTATGTTCGTAAGTTCTATTGTACCTTCTTCCTTTTTCTCCAAGTTCTTTCTGCGCAGCAATAGACACAACACTGGAGTGATATCAGTGCTGTTCCAGCTACGAGTGCAGAGTACAGCACTGTGCGGGCTGCTGCAGGGAAAAGGTGATTCCAGCTCAGACAGACCCAACACAATTGCATATAATACACTGTCACTATAGAATGATGCTTTAGAATTTATCCGAGTTACAGCAGTTAATGGCTTACAATGAATGATAATGAAAACTAACCTTGATTACATGATGCAAGTGACACGTTTACTATAGCAGATAAGATGAGAAGTTGTAAGGTACCAGTAAATAAACCAAATGAAGCTGAATGTTTTCACTTAAAAATCTTCCATCAGACTTGTTTCTCGCAAAGCACTATACTTTCAATTCTTTTGTTTGTTTTGAAAAACATGCAGTATTGATTTCTTCATGCTTAAAGACTAGATTTCTTCTTGTCTTGAAGACCTAGTTTCTATGCCTCAGGAAGGTTAAGTTTCTTAAGACAATATATGCTATAATTAGAGGATACCGGATTTTAAATGAGGTACCACTTGTGGGATATGAAAGCCTGTAGCTTTCAGAAAATCTCTTTGTAAAATATAATTATTCCAATTTCTTAGCATATCACACTGAGTCAAGTTCAATGGTTCAATTGTAGAAAAATCATAACATTTTTATTACTAATGAGAAAAAAAAAAAAAACTGTAAAAAAGAAGTATTTCTGAAAATCTCTAAACTTTTACAAGTAAAAAAAAAAAAAAAAAAAAAGCTAGAAAGAGTCCTTGAATTTCGCATAACTTCTCTCCTGTAACTGTCTTTCCTTGTTTCATTTATTTTATTTTATTTTATTTTGAAAGTAAATTGGATTAGTTCTGCATATTTTTCTTCCAGAAACAGCAAAAGTAGACAGAGAAATGTGAGTAATATATAAGGATAGTGGCTGAGAAGGCTGAGCAGGGAGAATCTCTAAATGACTAACAAACTTTTAGGTTGAGGGGAGAAAAGCTGACAGTGTTACATAGGATAGTTACATAGGGGGAAAAAAAAAAAAAAAAAAAATCAGAAGTTGCACTCATAACAATTTATTTGAATATTAAAGATGCATCCTGGATTTTCCCAAGCTTCTTAGTGTTTTGAAAAATGGGATTAAAATTTTATTTTCTTTATTCAAGCTAATCTTAGTCCCCCAATATTTAAAGTAATATTGATGCTGCATTTCTAGACCCGCTGTAAAACTTCCTGAAGGTTCAGAGTTTTCCTTAATCTTTAGGGTATAAAGATTGTAAGTTTACATCTTTGAAAACTTTCATTGGAAGATGTGGATGTGAGATATAGAATTTTACAGTTTTTGGACATTCATAAGGCACAATGAAATGAAAGTTGGAAAAGTAAATTATTTCAAAAAGCAAAGATTTCTGTGCGTTGAGATACCACTTCATTCAGTCACCTCTCTTTAAAATATGAGGTATCAGATAATATTAGTCTTGAAAGGTCTGCTTGAGAAATAATTATTAGACACTAGAACTAGAACTAATTAGACTCTAGACATTAAGGCACAGAGGGATCATAAGAAACTTCACTTTGAGAAAGAAGGAAACCCTGGACTACTTACATGTATCTTTCTATAATCTGACATATGTAATGCTATTTATTTTAATTTTTTGTCTTTATATGATTTTCAGATTCATAATATTGAATATGAATACGTTTATTTTTCATAGTATAATAGAAGAAATGGGGATCTGTGAGAAGAAAAAAGAGGAGGAATTTTGTCATAAAAAGACTATATTTTCAAATATATTTAGTTAATCTCTGGCAAATGAGAAAAAGAATGTTCAAGGTAGAAGAATAATCAAGTACAAGTCAGTCATATAGTTGTTTCTAATTTAAGTAATCAATAAAAAAAGTTTAATATAATTAAAAAGCAAATATTTCATCTGATTCTGCCTTATTGGAATGAAGTCCTCTGTATTCAAAATGCATTACATTTTGAAAATCAGATATTGCATATTTGACATGATTTATAATTAAAAAAAAACAAACAAACAAACAAAAAAAAAACACTTTGTCAGATTACAACATTTAGCACTGATTATTTTAAAAGTTCATTTTTCATTTGTGCTCCTTGCTTGAAAAATAATTCTCTTAGTTATTAGACTTTCAGCACCACATCACTTGACTTTCTCAAGACATTTCTGGAAACATTCATGCTGCCTTATATTTTTATTGTTTGTGCATATTCTTTGTTTTATTTTCCTAAAGGAGATGTATATGGACACTGTATATTAAGTGATGGAAGAAACTAAAGACATCTATTGACAGTTTCATCATGGAACAATAAAAATTTGCAGTTGCATAAGTACACTGTAGTTACAAGAATCATAGGAAGAAAGAACTACATACTGACAAATTGAAGGTCAATAATTATGTTAAAGGAAAATATGCATTTCTATACATGTATATCATAGTATGCAAGCACATATTAAGATAAATCATGCAACTTATATATGTATCTCAAGGATTTAAGCTGGGGGTGACCAAAGTCTTATGTTCGCCTTTCCAGATGGAATTCCATATACCCTAGGCCCAGGCTCAGAATCACTGCCTAGAGGTACAGATTCAAAGGTCTGTCTTTACATTTTATTGTACCAAAACAAGCTATCTTTCTAGGCTCTAGCTGGAGTTGTGACAGACAGAGATGATGCTAATCTTATTGTTAATGTCAAAGACTTAGCATGACAGCAGCAGACAGTAGCAGGTAGTAGTGAATGACAGAGTAATCAGTCTAGAATAGGACTAGTTCATACATGAAGGATCATACTGTAAGAAATCACTATCAGCATGTCCATATGTTTACTTCTTTGCTCATTCTGATGGCAGTTAGATCATTTAACTGCAAATATTCTTGTCAAAGATTATTTGAAATTCACATTATTTTAACACTGTAAACATGAAAAGATAAAATCTTTATATCTGCCTGTATTATCAGTATTTAACATTTAAAGGTATAGCAAATATTATTCTGTGAAAACAATACCAGATATAATTTTAATAATTGCCTATAATGAATGTCCTTAGTCCCACAGACTTCCCTTACCGTTTTTATTCACTATCATAATAGGTTGCAATGTTATTTACAGTCTTTATATATATTTAACTGTCAAGTTCTTTAAAAAGATAACTTGAAAATAATTCATACAGACAGAGAACTATGGCATGGTGGTTAATTTATACACTTGGGAATTCATAACACAAATGAAGTATTAGTACTCACAAGTACAGTTAAGCTTCTGATTCATTCTATTGGATACAATTAAAACCTGCATATTCTGTCCCTGATCTCTGTATTTATTTTCTTAGATAGACATTAAGGTTAGATTTTTGAAGATTTGCAACTATAAATCTTCCAATTATTTACAAAACACAATATTACAGACAATCTACATATTTAATATTGTAGAAGGAGAGCACAACAAAACTACTTACATCATGTTGTAATTTGGACAACAAAAAAAGGGTCTTAGCTTTCTGGTTAATTCACAGATATTCATATATGGCCTTGTGGATTTTTGAAAAAAAATAATTGAGAAACTACTATGCCTAATATGTGACTCTAATTAGAGGAAAACAAATAAATAAATAAGAGCAAATTCCTCTTTGGGGAAATAGAGAAATATGTTTGTTCTGATGAATGCTAAAATATTTAGTTTAACATATAAGATGGACTACTTCAACAAATTAAACAGATTAAAAAAAAAAAAAAAAAAGTGGTATGTAACATGGTTAAATATAGACACTATGACAGACAAGTAGATTATCAAATTTTAGAGTGATTTCAGTACGTGTAAATACACTTCTTTCATTATAATCAAGCTCCCATCTAAAGAAAGGGAATAGTATGTGATATTTTCAGTGGCTTTCAGCAACATCCACAAACAACTTTTTGCAACATACCAGCCTGTATAGCTAGCGAGCTTGTATGCTAATGGAAAGGAGGTGAAAACAGTTTCAATCACCCATTCCTTTCTCAACCCTGTCTGTAATGGGGCCTCCACAGCATTGCACCAAGTTCCATGTCAACTGTTGACATCTGCTTTTGAATAATATTACTGATACTCTGACTACAAAGATCTTACAATGTCCCCTTTTAGCTATGCTGTCAGACAATGCTGTCTTCCTCTATCTGTTCTTCATGCCTGGCAATGACTACTGTGTTTCTAGTTCACCACAACACTTTACACTGTGGTCCTTAAATGGGAAAGATGGGAAGAATAAGTCTGGGATAAGGGCATCAGAATTCCTGCTGATGTACAGGTCATCTTGAATATGATTCAAGAATGTTTCTTGATCACCACAGTCATGCTGTGTATTCTGTTTTCAAATTCATCTTTTATACAACTTTAGATGAACTGTGCCAATTCTGATTTGAAGGCAAGATCTAAGGTTGTTTTTCTTTCTCTCAGCTGCATGGTAGCATTCTCTTTCCACAAGAGAGGTTTATTGACAATTATTTTTTAAGTCTCAGTGCTGGTGGCAACAACAATAAAAATAAGAAAAATAAAATTCAAAATCAAATTAAAGAAAAATAAAATTCAAAATCAAATTAATTCTATATAATATTTTGGCTAAGGAAGGTCCTATTTGGTTTTGTTTTTTTTTTTTGTTTTTTTTTTTTTTTTTACTACAGTGAGATCTCGTTTCACAGTGACACCTCATCTTAAATGTCATCTTTCAAACATTTCACGTCAGCTATAATTTTGCCTCCATGCTAGGCATGTTTGGGTAAAGAAAGCTTCTGATTAGCAGTAATAGAGTTCTGAGTTACAGTAGTTGCACTTTTTGAAATAATTGACCTGCTGCTGGCAAAATAATTGTTGATCCAGTGATGATCTAAACATATTTTAATTGTAACAGAAGAATAGATGTCCATCTATAATAAATCAATTTTCTCAATATTTCTGGTTGAATACATATTAAATGCTTAAAAGCAATATAGTAATGATCTCTAGCCAGGCAGCCAGAAGAATGTAGTCCAAGCATAAGTAATAACCAAAAACTCCAGCAGATCATTACATGAGTCACTGAAGTGAACCTTTTCATTTAGAAAGGCTGTGGAAACCTTTTCATTGTACTTAATTTACTTTTGTTTTGTTTTGTGTTGTTACAAGTTCAGAAGACATTTTATCTCTCCAAAAAGCTCTAAATTTTAGCTGTATTCTCTCTAACTGATGCTCTAGAGCTCTCAAATTTAAAATGGTGAATTATGTTTTTTTGTTTGTTTTTGTTTTTGTTTTTGTTTTTGTTTTGTCTGTTTTTTAGTGAGAAACGAGGATTGATAATGTAATTGGGTTTTAGAAGAACATAAGGATCAGAGGACCTAAACTTTGACTGCTTTCGGATGACAATAAGAACAGGACTTAAGAAAAACAATCAAAAAATTAAGACAGGAAAAAAAGTTGAAAGTAAAGCAAAACATAACATAAGGCAGAAAATAAAACATTTTAAATATCTTGTGAGATGCTAAGCTTAACATGAAGGATGGATGAGGACGAAATTTTACATGAATTCAGTCAAGCATAGGTGTGAAGGCTGTCCTTTAAATATCCTAATATACAATCCATAAAGTAATAAGGAATCTTGTCTCTTTTGCATGTTCATAATTTAATGCAAATTCCTTTAGGACAATTGCGGAGTTATAGTCAACAACTAAGGAATAGGCATATCAAATTCTGATTACTGGAACAAGATGATTCTGCCTGAAAAGTATGCATCAATGCAGTGTTCTCTTTGAGCAAATACATTTTAATTAGAAATTTGATAATCAGTGTTACTTTTTATGTACATCTGCTTACTCTGTCAAAAACTAACATCATAATACCTGGCTGAGTTAGGCTTTTGATTACTTTATTTAATTTCAGTATCAAATGACCAATTTGCAGAAGGATTCCTGTATCTGTATTTGTTTAAAGGGTTATTTTCTATGAACTGACTCCAACAGCATATAATCAGCTTTGAAACAAACAAACAAAACAACAACACCCCATAGTTCAAAAGAACAGATTAACAGGTAAGGAAATATGTAAAATCTAAAATAAATGACATCTGTGAAGCAGATTTAATTTCTGTACTTCAAAATGTGCCATATTGTAATTACAAAGACTTAGGTAAATTTAACTACTTTATGTAAATTCAATAAGGCAAATCCAATTGTGTTTCATTTATTTTAAGTCAATTATGCTGTGTAATATGGTTCTTTCAGTTTGTATGAAGCACTGGCAGTGCCCAAGCTGTTTATGAAACTTCAAATTAAATTTTTTGGACATATTCAATATGCAAAATAGAGACAAATATAAGTTAATATAAGAATGAAGAAAACGAACTGAGCCTTATAATCTATTTCTACTATTTTTTAAGATGGAATCTTGAAAAAAATCTATACATAATGAATCTGTAGTAGCCTTTAAGCATACCATTAATAAATTTTTCACTGCCTTGTTAAAGTGGGAAAAATTGGTATTTAGATAACTAAAACATTGCAGAAGTTTGTGCATACCAAACATGTCTGTTAGCTATTCGGAGTCATGTTCTGCCTTCAAATCTTTGTTACATATTTCCTATTATTGTCAGAAATAGAAATAAGACTTTAAGATGTTTTGGAGTACAAATATATATATACATATATTGGAGAAAATTATAGTCAGTTTTGGAATTATAAGTGCTTAATACTGAAAATTATAACTTTAAAAGTGCAGACATACTAGTTCTAGAACAGACCTTATGACCAAAAAAAAAAAAAAAAAAAAGGCAAAAAAAGGCAAAAGCATGACATTTATTCTTCTTTTATTTTTATTTTTTTTTCAATTTATTATTATTTTTTTTAATATTGTGCTGTTATTCTAAATATGGCCATTGCTCCTTAGGTAGCTGATTGGGTTGATTCTGCATTCATTCATTCTAAACGTATTTTTTAAAAGACAAAGTTATGAAAACCTGAATAGATTGTAGTTGTAGACCATTAGTAGTTTGACATTTTAACGGAGAGAGGAGAGAAGAGGAAGGGACAGGATGGGAGGTGAAGGGAGGGGAGGTTAAAAGGCAAACTGCAAGCATCTCACTGATATTTCTCCCCACTTTCCTTATGCAGTGGAACAAACAAGTAAATGAATAAATAAACGAATAAATAAATAAATTGTCGTGGTTTAACACGGCCGGCAGCTAAACACCATACAGCCATTCACTCACTCTCTCCCCTCCCTCTCTGGGATGGGGGAGAGAAACAGGAAAGTGAAGCCCATGAGTTGAGATAAAGACAGTTTATTAAGACAGAAAATTAATAATAACAATAATAATAATAACAATAATAATAACAATGATGATAATAGTACTACTACTAATAATGTGTACAAACAAGTGATGCACAATGCAATTGCTCACCACCCGCTGACCGATGCCCAGCCTAACCGAGCAGTCCGGCTCCCTCCCCCAGCTAGCCACCCCTATATATTGTTTAGCATGACGTCAGATGGTATGGAATACCCCTTTGGCTAGTTTGGGTCACCTGTCCTGGGTCTGTCCCCTCCCAGCTCTTACTGCACCCCCAGCCTGCCTGTTGGCAGAGCAAGAAGCTGAGACGTCTTTGGCTTGGTATAAGCACTGCTCTGCAACAATTAAAACATTGGGGTGTTATCAGCACTCTTCTCATCCTAAGCCAAAACACAGCATTCCACCAGCTACTAGGAAGAAAATTAACTCTATCTTAACTGAAACCAGGACAAAAATAAATAAAAGTGAATAACTATATTGGGTTTCCATGGCAAGGTTTTGGTAGCAGGAGGGGCTGCAGCGGTGGCCTCTCTGAGAAGAACCCAGAAGGTGCCCCATGTCAAATTACAGCCAGCTCCAGCCTGCTCCAAAGGGAGCAGCCCCCTCAGGATCAGTTTGGGAAGGACAGCATCCTGTGGGAGGGACCCCATGTGGAGCAGGGGCAAAGGGTGACCATGAAGGAGCTGTGGAAACGAGGCGTTAGGAACTGACCACAGCCCCCATTCCCTGTCTAGTTGCACCACACAGGTAGAGGAGGTGGAAGAGTGTGGAAGTGTGGCCAAGCTCAGTTGCACAGCTGAGTAAAACCGCCACAATAATGTATTACAAACATTTTCTCTTATCTGTAGAAATATTTGTCTGAGTAGTTGCAAAACTGGAAGAGCATTTGCAGGCATGCAAACATTAGATATTTTGGGAAGCTCCTTTGATTTTCAGAAGTTTCTGAGACTCTTTACAAATCAGTTTTTCAATGATGTTCAGAAGGTACCTGTAAGATACCATTAACTTTTAAAGGGAGATTTGTTTTTGTTTTTGTTTTTGTTTTTTCCTAAAAATCAAGTCTTTAACTCAGCAAATATTTTGTTCAATATTAACTGAGTTTTTCCAATCTGTATAACCCTTCAGTTATTCCTGCTCTTAACTGATATATTTTAATACTAACAAAGATTTAGAAATTGTTCAAAACTTTTTATCTTCTGATTCTTTTTATATGAATTTTCATTACATAATAATACTGGAAGCTAAAACATTAGTTTAACATTTGACTGTGTATAATGTGTGTTGACATTTTTCATGTTTAACATTTCTGTTTGAAAAACAAATATAGAAATACAAGCCATTTTAATAAATAATACTAATAAAACACAGGTCTAATACATGATTGTCCTGGTTTCAGTTAGAACAGAATTAATTTTCTTCCTAGTAGCTGGTGGAATGCTGTGTTTTGGCTTAGGATGAGAAGAGTGCTGATAACACCCCGATGTTTTAATTGTTGCAGAGCAGTGCTTATACCAAGCCAAGGACATCTCAGCCTTTTGCTCTGTCCTGCCAACAGGCAGGCTGGGGGTGCAGTAAGAGCTGGGAGGGGACAGACCCAGGACAGGTGACCCAAACTAGCCAAAGGGGTATTCCATACCATCTGACGTCATGCTAAACAATATATAGGGGTGGCTAGCTGGGGGAGGGAGCCGGACTGCTCGGTTAGGCTGGGCATCGGTCAGCGGGTGGTGAGCAATTGCATTGTGCATCACTTGTTTGTACATATTATTCTTATTTTCCTATTATCACCATTGTATTATTATTATTATTATTATTATTATTATTATTATTATTATTATTATTATTATTATTATTATTATTATTATTATTATTGTTATTATTGTTATTATGGTTATTATTGTTATTATTGTTATTATTGTTATTATTGTTATTATTACTTTTGTTATTATTATTTTCCTGTCTTATTAAACTGTCTTTATCTCAACTCATGGGCTTCACTTTCCATTTCTCTCCCCCGTCCCAGAGAGGGAGGGGGAGGGTGAGCGAACGGCTGCGTGGTGTTTAGCTGCCGGCCGGGTTAAACCACGACAATGATGTAACCTAGTGAATTAATCAGAATTAGATTCTCCATTAAAGGTATGTGGAATTGATGTGGAATAATCTACTTTCTTGTCATTCCCTCTTTTTCGTGGCATTCATATGTCACTCTCTAGAAGCTAGAAATTGTTTTTTATAGACATATGAGATTTTATATCATGCCCAAACATAGCCGTCTGCATTAGGTGCCTATAGAAAATTAAAAGATCAAAACACAAGAATGACCTTTACTGACATCCTTTGCTAACAGAAATTCATTCTTTCACTTCTGAAAGACCTCTCCTTCTGGCTGGCTCACATGGGCAAAAGAGTTACACAGGTTTGTTCACTGTTTATTCTTTGAAGTTTTTATCAGATAAGTTATTTAATTCTTCATACAGTGTCAGGAAACAACCTGAATACACTGTATGTTCATTAGCATTAGAAAAATATTTGTGAATTTAGGAATTAATTTCTCTTTTATATTTGCAATGTGCTCTTTTAGTTACTATTCACAGACAAATATGTCCAATTTATTTAGAGTAAGGTGTCATAAACACTTAATATTCATATCCTGTCAAGAATAATGGTGATATTTAGGGACTCAGATTTATTGTGCATGTGTTACTGTCTAACACCATTTGAAATGTGCTAGGATATTCAAGAACATTAGAATGTTCAGCATTAAGTATGAGACTGGAGTCACATGGCCAATTTGCATGGAGTTGTCCCAAAACCAGAATCATTCTACTCAGTGACATAGAATTTAAAACTTAAACGTCTTTCCTAGGTACATGTAGCAATTTCTGTTCTCCTATTTCTATCCTACAATACGCACAAAGCATGCTAACACCAGCCAAAGTCTCAGCACCTCCAGTCCAGTTTTGACCACGAGCACTGACCACCTACACATTGAGGATGTGTAGCAAGTCCACCTAGAGATCAACCTTGTATACACCCCTGTGTGTATACACCCCTTCCCACCCCAAAAGGCTGTTATTTACTGTCTTCTAAATGTCTTTTCAGAATATGATGCCAATGTCTTTGCTAATATTATAGTCCCAGACCAGTTTCTTGGGTATTCTACATATAGAGAGACTGTATAGTCACAAGGGTTTTTAACACCTTTGGCATCCTGATCCAAATATCTTAGAGAAGTATAGCATTAGCAACAGCTACATAAAGTTAATTTATTGCCTTTTTTTTTTTTTTCCTAGTCCTTCTGCATAAATCTAGCTAGTTATAGATGTAACAAGGACTTGCTGCTCTGTGTTTTCAAGTAACCTTTACTCCCCTATCTGTACCTACAAGAGTCTCAGACCTTTCTGTAAAAGCAGTTGAAGATCATCCAGGACACTGCAGGAGAACTTAAGTAGTATTAGACCTTTAACCATTTGCAGCTCTATTTAGACCTAGAAATAGAATTCAGCCTGGGATTCAAACACCTAAACTCCCATTATAAACAGATATTGTCATTTTAGACTCCTCTTGACATCTGAAACATTGAAAATGTATGGCAAAGTTTGACAAAACACTGAACAACATCATTTGGATCAATGAGTCCATCATCACCATCTAGCGAGCTAAAATATTCCAGGACAGTAAATGTCTAATATTTAGACAACTGAAGCTCATTCCTAGTCAACGGACTTACTCTACAGAGAAATTCAGCTGACCAAATATAGATGCTTTAAAATGTGATTAACGTGTCTAGAATTCATCAACTATATTGAGTAGACCTCTTTTCACCAGGGTGAGTTTTAACACCTAGCTTTTTATATAGTCATTTATATAGCAGATGTCCAAATTCAGCTATTTGCATCTCTGAAGTTCAGGCCTACCGTAAGCATAATTTTTGTGATTCTTAAGAACATGTTATCCAATTAGTGAACCTAGTGAATTCAATATAAAAATAATGAAGCATATAAGTGAAAGAGAGCACAGAAAGTGTTTTAAAGTAGATACAGCATCTGCTTAGGAAATAAATACACCAAACACATGCTTCTCTGTATAGGTAGAAAAATATTAATTCCACAATATTTTAGTGAAATTTAATCTTAATTTCTGATATATCTTAATCTCCATATATAAAAAAGGAAAAGGTCTTTCTGTCTCACGTAACCTCCCTCAGCTACTAAACCATTTGTGAAGGTGATGTCGAGTACTCTCAAAGCTTGAATAGAGATAATACATATCCATTGGTCTTTGGGAAAATCCTTCCCAGTCCAGATACTTAACTGTCATAATTATGGTTGTTTAAGACTGATCTACTGTTTGAGCAGTGATCAGTTTTCCACAGCTCTTTCACTTATCCTTCTGACTTTCACAAGTTTAGTTTAAAATACTTGTCCTGTGGCACACCACTTACAGTACTTTTTCACCATAATCACCATAATCACTGTCTGTTTTCACCCTGCAAATTCTTTTAGCACTGTAGAATTTCTGGCAGAAAAGAGCTCTAAGGACCTCAAAGCCTTTGTAAGATGGACAATTTCTCTGTTTATTTCCACAACCCAATTCATTTTAGTTTCTTAGCACTAGTATGATTTTCATTTCATTTGTCTGGGTTTTAGTGTGTAAATAAATTATAAAGATGAAGCAAACCATTACAGAATCACAGAATCATCTAGGTTGGAAGTGACCTCCAAGATCACTTAGTCAACCTCTGACCTAACACTAACCAGTCTTCCAATAAATCATATCACTAAGTTCTACATCTAAACATCTTCTAAAGACCTCCAGGGATGGTGACTCAACCACTTCCCTGGGCAGCCCATTCCAATGCCTAACAGACCTATTGGTAAAGAAGTTCTTCCTAATATCCAACCTAAACCTCCCATTACTTTCCCATGTTCCCAGTGGATGAAAAGAATGTACTCTGTACACTCTAGAATGGATGCTGACCTGTGGTCAATTCAAAGCAAATATGAATAGGGGTATGAGAAGCAAAGTATTGCACAGTGTAGAGCAACAGTGGTTTTGAGGGGCACAAACAGAATAATGCACTGTCTAGTGACACAATGTCAGTGGTACAAAGTCTATTTGACGGCCAAAAACTAGCTGAGTACCCAAAAGATCAGTAAAAGGTCCAGGGTCCAGTCCTGTTTAACCGTTTCATTAATGATCTGGATGATGGGACAGACTCAGCAAGTCTGCAAATGATACAAAACTGGGAGGCATGGCTGATACACCAATGAGTTGTGCTGCCTTCCAGATGGACTTTGACAGGCTGGAGAAATGGGTTGACAAGAATCTCATGAAGTTCAACAGGAAGTGCACCTGTCCTGATGGGAATTGGTGCACCTGTTAACCTATATTCTTTTGTCCTGAACTGTGTAAGCTGCTAACCCTTGCCAATATAGGTCAGCAGAAGGTCTTACCACAGGGGGATTGGACTAGATGACGTCCAGAGGTCCCTTCCAACCTCAACCACTCAGTGACACTCTGAAATTAGAGCAGAGAGAAAACACTGGTAGCTATCCAAAGAGCTGAATCACAAGCAAGCAGTGCTAGTGAACACCAGTTGAAGTTGCATTTAGGCAGCCAGTGACTTTTGTCACCACAGAAACACATCTTTTCTACTTGCCTGATTGGTGCTTTATGGAAATTGTTCTCCTGATATGACCAAAGTATTCCACATACAGGTAATTTTCCTCATCTTCTATTTCTCAAGAAAATAGAAAATGATGAAGGATTCTTTTCTTGAATTTCCAGAACTGAATACAATGAAAATGTTTACATTAATTCCTAACTGACCTTACAATAAGAAGGACCAACACCCTGGTAACTACAATGGCTTAGGAATTCTCTTTTCCTTAAGTTTGTTTATTACACTTTAGAAATATGCCTGTCACAATCAATGGTGTAACAATTATGCTAAAAATTCTAAAGGCTGTTCAATTTATTCTCGAGGTTTAAACATAAGTTTAAGCTTGTGCATTTCAGAGTATAGGAAAATCTGTGGCTATGTTTCTCAAGTTTTAAAAAATAAGGAAATAAAAGAAAAAAAAACTGATAGAATAATCTTCAGTTCAACAAGAAAATTATTAAATTTGAAAAATATGAGGGGATAAAACTTTAACAGCAAAACTGAAGCTGAAGGGTTATCCCCTGCTGATAAATCTTTCCCTTTTTTTTATTTTATTAATTATTTTTTTTTTTAGGTATTTGGGGGGAAGATGAGGAAGGAGCAAAGTGATTATTTTCTTGTCTTTTTTTTTTTTTTTTTTTTAAAATGTTCATCACAGGTTTTAATTTCATCATTTCTGTTCTGCTGGAGTTCAGTAAGTTAAACACCATTTGGGTAACTGTTGCAGATTCAAATTAAACTACACTGGAAACAGATCACATCCCCTTAACATACTGTTAAATGTTTCTGTGTTTCCATTAGATTTAACTGCTTTAATCATACAGGCTGTCTGCTCTAGAAATCTTTTCTATTTAATATTCTTCCCCTGAAGGGTTTCGTTCTTCCATACGTAAGCATGTCTAGTTTCTGTCATCAAACCATATAGCTGTCTAACAGTTTTACTAGAAGGTAGGGAATATTCTGCATTGCATATAAGATTTAGTAGTTTTATGGTGCTTTAGCTTAAAAATCTTATAACCAGAAAAGAATGCAGATTGCTTAAATACACTTTGTTTTATATTGCTGAGTGTATATGTAACATAAGCATATACTTCAAAGAACTTCAGTATAATCCCACATGAAAAGCTTCAGCCCTGGCTGTGTGTCATAGAAAGAAATAATTTTTTCAATAAATAAAGACTTATAAGGAGCCCCTGTCTTATTCTTCCCATTCTCCAGTATCCACTGAAGTTATTCTTAAACTGGATATGATAGTATTTAATTGACCTTACAAAAACAAACAGGCAAAAAAGGAACAGGATTAGACATTGTAGTTTACTGCTTTTACTTTAGAATATGCTGAGGCCCACATAATACCCTCATTTACCAAATTTACCCATTTTACCTCAATTACCCATTTACCTCAATTACCAAATGAGGCCCTCATTTGCACATATCAATTGTAATCAGTGGAAAAAAAAAAATAATAATAATAAAAAAAAAAAAATAGAGAATTAGAGTTACAGTGTTTTTTTGTTTGTTTGTTTGTTTTTCAAGGAATTTAACTAAATTCCCTGTGCCACTTATGCTCACTCTGTACCTTTATCTGTGAATACTGTTTACATGAAAAGAAACAGGAAATTTCATTGCAAGGACAGAAGGTATGTTTAATATGGCAGTAGTATGGTAATAAAAACTCTTTTAAAGTTCCACAGGTCCTCCCAGCTCTCTTCTCAAGGTAACACAAAAATTTTCTAAAGTAACCTAGATATTCAGAGTAATAAAGATGTAAGTTTGAAAGGATAAATATCATATAATGTTGAATTATACTATTGTTCTTACAGCATTGAACGCTGCAGAAAACATTGTTATACCACTTTATAAATTCCCATTATTATTCACAATATATTAATATATTAAATAATTTTCCATTTCTGGTCCTAACATTTAATTCAAGGAACATTTATTAGGAAAGTATCAGCTTCTCAGAAAAGCAGCAACAATTATCAAAAGTATGTGTAAAAAGGTGTTTGCATAAAGCAATTGACAGATGGAGACCCAAAATTAGAAAACACGGAACAAAAAAGCAGGAAATGATAAGGGTATCTTAAATTGTGTGCAGCACTGAGGAAAATAAATAAATAAATAAGGAAAGAAGAAGGAAATAGTCATTTTTTAATTAAATAATATAAGAAAAATGATTAATGAAGCAAAGTTAGGAAGGGGAAGGCATAGTTAATTCCAGAACAATCTAAAAGAGGTTGTTTGTTATGAGCTGTGGAATACATTGCTGTAGAATCTTATGAGAGCAGTTTCCATGAATGATAAAGCAACTTGATAAATTTGTGAGAGAGAAATACAAATCTGATATTCAATCTGAATACAATAAATTCAGATTTTTTTTTTAGTTTTTATGTATAAAAAACCTTAGAAGCGAATGAAACGTTAATACAGCAATACCATCATCAAGCCTAAGCCTTTAGAGAAAAACATTTTCACGGGGTCTTTGCCTGTGGGATCCTAATTCTGGATGTGAATGAAAGTTAAACATTTAAGGACTTTGTTTTTTATATAACACCTACTTAATTTCTTCAGAAGTTGCATATAATAGACATGAATGTAGTATATCACTCGGGAAACAGAAAGACAAAGATCTTAAGGAAATTATTTTCCCATTTAATCAAATTCTGCTCTTTCTTGCTCTAGAGAGTTCTTGTTTGATACTGAGACAACATCGTCATTATTTTTGTCAGATTTTTCACAGGTTAGAGTTTTCACAGGTTTAAATAAATTGTTCATAATTTTCTGGGTGCTGAATTTGATATATGAAGATCAGATTATATGAGCAAATGAAGACTCCCTTTTACAAATACTATCAACTAAACTATACCACTATATGCTGATACAAAAGGCTAAACAGTCTGGAACATAAGGTCTGAGGTTGATTAGACTGAGCACTCAAAATGTGTAGAGAAGTTTTAACTCTGCATATCTCACTTCTCTGCTGTAAAATCTAAACTTCACAGAAGAACTAAAGTGATAGATTTATGTTTAAAATATTACTTTCTGATCTTTCTAGTCCTAAACTTTTTATTTTGTATTCAGAACTGGTTTTATAGAATTTAATGAATAAAGTGATAAACTTTATATATATAACAGAGATATATAACAGAAAGAAAAAATAGAACAAATATTACTGAGCAGTTGTTCAGTAACTCAGGACTATCTATTTTTTTTCCGTTGAATATGAATAAATCTATCAGTGTAGATTGCACAAGTAAAGACAAAACATTATGTGGAGATTAATAGAATATTGAAAGAAGCTTAACAGAAAACTTCATAGGCAACTTCCATATTGGTATTTTATAAATATAAATTCTTAAGTTTACTATATTTACTTCTATGAGCATTCCTTTCTTTATTGCAGGTTGGATATTGCAGGTTGTGTTGATGTATGTGCAAATAACATATATATTATAAATGAATATCTCTTAAAATTTTCCATTCTGACAGATGCACGAAAGGGCAAGACTTAAACCTTTTTTGCTCAGTGTAGTGTCATAGATTTTGCCATGTGTAAAAAGCAATTTTTATTTTCCAGAACAGCTGTTCACAAAATGGAAATGTATTTTAGATTATATAGTGAGGGGAGCAAGGGCTAGAGAGAAGAAAAAACAGTTATGACTTGTCTCTTTAACCGCATGAAGATGACTCACCACATTAAAGTTGGATAAGGAATTAGCCTGGGTCTCATTAAAGTAATCTGAAGAAAGCACTCAAAATCTGCTGACTTTTTAAAACTTACATTCCCTTTATTGACTATTCTTAGTTATTCTGAAGTAATATTTTATCAAAAAAATAGTTGCCTCGGGGTGAGCAAAAAAAAGACTTAAAAGTAAGACCGGGACTTTTTCTTGTTTTCTCCCTTTATTATATCCCTCTATATGCTCTAAGACACACCAACAATTCAGGCAAAAACTAACAATGTCATTTTATTTTTTTCCCCTTTTATATCTTTGTATATATCAACATGGAAAAGTGCTAAGTCCTGCACATGAGGAGGGACAAACCCAGGCACCAACACATGCCCAGATGGAAAGCAGCTCTAGGGAAGAACCTGGGGATGGACAGCATGTTGAAGAGGAGCCAGCACAGGTATTCTGGGCTGCATTAGGTGAAGGATTGCCAGCAGGTGGAGGAAGGTGATCCTTCTGCTCAACTCACAGAATCACAGAATCATCTAAGTTGGAAGAGACCTCCAAGATCATCTAGTCCAACCTCTGACCTAACACCAACAGTCCTCCATGAAACCATATCATTAAGCTCTAAATCTAAATGTCTTTTAAAGACCTCCAGGGATTGTGACTCCACCACTTCCCTGGGCAGCTTATTCCAATGTCTAATAACACTTTCAGTAAAGAAGTTCTTCCTAATATTCAACCTAAACCTCCCCTGGCACAGCTTTAGCCCATTCCTCCTCATCCTGTCACCAGGCATGTGGGAGAATAGACCAACCCCCACCTCGCTACAGCCTCCATTAAGGTACCTGTTGTGGTGGTTTTACTCGGATGGGTGGCCAAGCTCCACCACAACTGCTCTCTCACTCCCCCTCCTCAAAGAGGAATGGGGAGAAAATACGATGAAAAAGGCTCAAGGGTTGAGATAAGGACAGGGAGATCATGCAGTAACTATTGCGATGGGCAAAACAGACTCAGAGTAGGGAGGAAGATTTATTGCCTACTACTAACAAGCTAGAGAAGCAAGAAACAAAGGATAGAAACCAAAAGCACCTTCCTCGCCATCCACCCTCTTCCACTTCCTCCCCCCAAGCGGCACAGGGGAACGGGG
The DNA here is from genome assembly GCF_009819795.1 of Aythya fuligula. Lineage (NCBI taxonomy): Eukaryota > Metazoa > Chordata > Aves > Anseriformes > Anatidae > Aythya > Aythya fuligula. Next base: position 166,796,091 of record NC_045559.1, on the reverse strand, counting down.
GAATGAGGGTTATGGTCAGTCTACAGCGCTTCTTCTTCGCCGCTCCTTCTTGGTCACCCTCGTCCCCTGTGCTGTGGGGTCCCTCCCATGGGATGCAGTCCTTGCTGAACTGATCTGGTGTGGGCTGCCCACAGGCAGCAGCTCTTCAAGAACTGCTCCAGATGTGGGTCCATCCCTCAGGAGCAAACTGCTCCAACCTGGCTCCCCCACAGGCAGCAGCTCCTGCCAGGTCACCTACTCATGTGTGGTCTCCTCTCCACGGCTACAGGTCCGGCCCAGAATCTGCTCCATCAGGGGTCTTCCATAGGCTGCAGCCTCCATCAGTGCAGGTCCACCTGCTCCACCAGGTGCTCCTCCATGGCCAGCATCATGGAAAGCATCCAGGAGGGTCTTGAATATCTCCAGAGAAGGAGACTCCACAACCTCTCTGGGTAGCCTGTTCCTGCACTTTATGACCCTCACTATAAAGAAGTTCCTACACATGTTTATGTGGAATTTCCTGTGTTACAGTTTTTGGTCATTGCCACTTGTTCTATTGCCTATTGCCCCTTGTTCTATTTCTGCACACCACTGAAAAGAGCATGGCCCAATCCATTTACCTCCTGAACTTTAGATATTTACAAACATTGATCAGATCACCTCTCATTCTTCTCTTTTCCAGGCTGAACAGACCCAGGTCTCTCAGCCTTTCTTTGTATGGGATTGTTCCAGGTTCTTAATCATCTTTGTGGCCCTCCTCTGGACTGTCTCTAGAAGATCCATGTATTTTTTGAACTGAGGAGCCCAGAACTGGACACAGTATTCCTTATGTGTCCTCACCACAGCAGAGTAGAGGGAGGGGATAACCTCCCTCAATCTACTGGCCATGCTCTTTTTAATGCAACCCAGGATGCAATTGGCCTTCTTGGGCACAAAGCCACATTTCTGTCTCATGGCCAGCCTATTGTCCACCAGGACCCTTCTCCGTAGAGCTCCTCTCCAGCAGGTCAGCACCTAACCCCTACTGATACATGTGGTTATTCCTCCCCAGCTGTAAGACTCTACACTTGCTCTTCTTGAACCTCAGTCAGATTCCTCACTACCCAGAGTTCCAGCCTGTCCAGGTCATGCTGAATGGCAGTGCAGCCTTCTGGTGTTTCAGCCACTCCTCCCAGCTTTGTATCATAAGCAAACTTGCTGAGGATGGATGCTACCCTTCGTCCAGGTCATTGATGAAGATGTTGAACAAGACCAGACCCAGTACCAACCCCTGGGGAACACCGCTGGTTACAGGTCTCCAGCTAGACTCTGCACTGCTGATCACAACCCTCTGAGCTCTGCCAGTCAGACAGTTCTCAACCTACCTCACTGTCCACTCATCTATCCCACACTTTCAAAGCTTCATTAAAAGGATGTTGTGGGAGACAGTGTAAAAAACCTTGCTGAAGTCAAGATATACAACATCCACTGCTCTCCCCTCATCTACCCAGCCAGTGAAGACATCATAGAAGTCCACCAGGTTGGTCAAGCATGATTTCCCATTGGTGAATCCATATTGACTACTCCTGACAACCTCTTCCAATTGCTTGGAGATGGGATCCAGAAAAAGTTGTTCCAGAACTTTTCCAGATATGGAGGTGAGGCTGACTGGCCTGTAGTTGCCCAGATCCTCCTTCTTGTCCTTTTTGAAGACTGCTGTGATGTTGCCTATCCTCCAGTCATCTGGTACCTCTCCCGTTCTCCAAGACCTTTCAAAGATGCAGTTCAGCAATCACATATGATAGCTGTCTCAGCACATGTGGATGCAACCCAATTGGGCTCATGGATTTGTGTGCAGTAATTTTGGCTAGATGCTCTCTGATCAGGTCCTCCTCAACCAAGGGGAAGTCTTCCTTTCCCTGGATTCTCTCTCTTACCTCCAGGGTCTGGGATTCCCGAGAGGCAGTTTTAGCAGCAGTGACTGAAGCAAAGAAGACATTCAGTATCTCTGCCATCTCAGCATCCCCTGTTACAAGTGCATTCACCCCATTCAGTAGTGGACCAACATTTTCCCTAGTCTTCATTTTACTATGACATATGTAAAAAAAAAAAAAAAAAAAAAGAAAAGTCTTTCTTGTTATCCTTAACTTCCTTTGCCAGATTTAAATCCAAATGGGTCTTAGCCTTCCTTGTTGCATCCCTGCAAGCTCTGACAGCATTCCTGCATTCCTCACAAGTGGCCAGGGCCTTTTTTCCACGTCATAGACTTTCTTCTTGTCTTAGAGTTTATCCATGAGCACCTCGTTCATCCATCTAAGCCCCTTGCCACTTATGAAACTTTGACATTGACAGCACTACAGTACTAGTATTATAGGTCCATAAATTATAATTGTCTTTGTATGATATTATAGTATTGAGGAGAAACTTGACTTGAACTCGGATTATTAAAAAGCTGGTAGCAATTGACTATGCAGAAATAGTGTAAGGGGGAGAGAGTAAAACACTTATACAGAAACAGGATGAGACTTCTTCCAGTTTGTCTTTGATAAACACTTATAAACATTTGTGTAAGGAATTGAAGTAATTTGAAGAGAAACATGTGTGCCTTATGCTGACAAAAATATGTTTGAACCTAGTAGATTAGATACATTGTTCAAGAATTGTGTATTCTTATGGAAAGATTGCCCTGTACAATGTTGTCAAGGAAAGTATCAGCCTGAATAACTGTTTATATAATGGCATTCACTTCAGTTACAGTAACTTAACTTCTAAGGTAAAGTTAGACACCATGGTGTACTATGGGGTACATGCTTTTATTTCCACCTCTGAATAAAGGAATTAAATGTGGCATTAAAATCTGATCAGGAAGGACAATGGATACACTTTTTTTGTTGAAAGTGTAGTTTCCTCTTCCAGCTACAGGAGCAACATTCTGAGTTAAAAAAAGATTGTTTATCTATGTATTTATGTTTCTATTTCACTGTGAAAAGAAATAGGAAAAAGTGGCCTGAATGATAAATGCTCATTTTAGCATCATCTTTCTATCCAGTTGCGGTTGCTTTTTAGGGGAATAATATTTCTTTGTACATGTAAATTTATTTTCTCATTGTAGCGAGTATGTCCATATCCATTTCCTTGAGAAGAATGGTCTAAAAGAGACTTGGAATAACCTATAACTAAACAGAGGATGTGCAAAATCATAAGGTTTGGTATAAAAAGTGGATCCTTACTGTCTGCATTTAAGCTTTAATGTCATCAAGATTTTTGGACTCTATCTTCTTTTGCAAAAATAATTATGGTGTTTTGTTGTTGTTGTTTTGGTTGCTTGTTTGTTTGCTTTTCTTGTGCTCTTGAACTCAAAACATCCAGTTCTGTTTCCCACCACAAATACAACTGAGTGGAAGTTGAGAGTTTGTTAATTTGTGGAAAAAAACAAAATGGTTGAGATTCTACCTCTTATATGTGGTCTGTTCCGGAAAGTAATATGCACTTGCAATATCCATAGGGCGTTGTTTGTAACAGTGGGCTTGTGGTTTTCTTGTGAATACACAGGCACTCTTACACTTTACTGTACTGTACTCTGATGTGGTAACCCAAATTACATAGTCTTAAGGGAAAATGGGTGAAAATACTATGGAAAGGGCTCAAAGGTTGAGATAAGGACAGGGAGATTGCTCAGCATTTATCTATACATAATTACATAGTTATATAATCATAGAATCATAAAGGTTGGAAGAGACCTTCAAGACCATCTGGTCCAACCATCACCCGATTACCAATAATATCCACTAAACCATGTCCCTAAGCATCAGGTCCAACCTTTCCTTGAACACCCCAAGGGACATCCCGAGGAATTGGAAATCGGAGAAGGGGGGCAGGAAACCCACATGGATATGCAAGGAGCTCATCAATAAGATCAAAAGGAAGAGGATCAATAAGATCAAAAGGAAGAGGAAGGTCTATGAAATGTGGAAAAAGGGCCTGTCTTCTGGGGAGGAGTATAGATGTGTTGTCAGGGCCTGCAGGGACATAACGAGGAAGGCTAAAGCCCACCTAGAGATGAGGCTTGCGAAAGAGGTAAAGGATAATAAGAAGGTTTTTTTCAAGTATGTAAACAGCAAGAGGAAGACTAAGGATAATGTGGGTCCCTTGCTGAATGAGGGAGGTGTCCTGGTCACGGGAGACGCTGAGGAGGCAGAGATACTGAATGCTTTCTTTGCTTCAGTCTTTGCTCCAAGGACACTCCCCCGGGACTCCTCACCCCTGAAAATAGGACAAAGGGTCTCTGGGCAATGGAGGGCTCCCTCCTGGTGGACGTGAGAGTGGTTCAGAAGCGTCTGAGTGGGCTCAACGCACACAAATCCATGGGTCCCAATGGGATGCATCCACGTGTGCTAAGGGAGCTGGCAGATTTGATTGCCGAACCGCTCTCTATCGTCTTTGAAAGGTCCCATGACATCCTACTAGCAAAGCTGAGAAAGTGTGGGATAGATGAGTGGACGGCAAGGTGGGTTGAGAACTGGCTGACTGGCCGAGCTCAGAGGGTGGTGATTGGAGGAGCAGAGTCTGGCTGGAGACCTGTGACTAGCGGTGTTCCCCAGGGGTCGGTGCTGGGTCCGGTCTTGTTCAACATCTTCATCGACGACCTTGATGAGAGAATAGTGTCTGTCCTCAGCAAGTACGCTGATGACACAAAGCTGGGAGGAGTGGCTGACACACCAGAAGGCTGTGCTGCCATTCAGTGAGACCTGGACCGGCTGGAGAGATGGGCAGGAAGAAACCAAATGAGATTTAATAAGAGCAAGTGTAGAGTCCTGCACTTGGGAAGGAACAACCCAAAGTATCAGTACAGGCTGGGGGATGACCTGTTGGAGAGGAGCTCTGAGGAGAAGGACCTGGGGGTCCTGGTGGACGACAGGTTGACCATGAGCCAGCACTGTGCCCTTGTGACCAAGAGGTCTAATGGGATCCTGGCGTGCACTAAAAGGAGCATAGCCAGCAGGTCAAGGGAGGTGATCCTCCCCCTCTACTCTGCCCTGGTCAGGCCTCACCTGGAGTACTGTGTCCAGTTCTGGGCTCCCCGGTACAAGAAAGACAGGGATCTCCTGGAAAGAGTCCAGCAGAGGGCCACAAAGATGATACGGGTCCTGGAGCATCTTCCCTATGAAGAAAGGCTGAGAGACCTGGGTCTGTTCAGCCTGGAGAAGAGAAGACTGAGAGGGGATCTCCTCAGTGTATATCAATATCTGAGGGGTGGGGGACAAAAGGATGTAGCCAACCTCTTCTCAGTGGTTTGTGGGGATAAGACAAGGGGCAATGGCTACAAGTTAGAGCACTGGAAGTTCTGCACTGACATGCGGAAGAACTTCATGGTGAGGATGACGGAGCATTGGAACAGGCTGCCTAGGGAGGCTGTGGAGTCTCCTTCTCTGGAGATATTCAAGGCCTGTCTGGATGCCTACCTGAGCAGCCTGCTCTGAGGAACCTGCTTTGGCAGGAGGGTTGGACCCGATGATCTTTTGAGGTCCCTTCCAACCCCTACAATTCTGTGATTTTGTGATTCTGTGATTCTGTGATGGTGATGCCACCACTTCCCCGGCCAACCTGTTCCAATGCCTGACTACTCTTTCTGAGAATATATGTCTCCTAATTTCTAACCTAAACTTCACCTGGCAAAATATCATTGTATAGCAAATTATTACCTATTACTAACAAGCTAGAGCAGTGTGTAATTCCCATTTTTAAAAAGGGTAAAAAGGAGGACCCAGGAAACTACAGACTGGTGAGCCTCACCTCTGTGGAAGGCAAGATCATCGAACAGATCTTTCTGGAAGCAATGGTAAGGCACAGAGGTGATCACAGAGGTGATCCAAGACAGCCAGCTGGGCTTCACCAGTGGTAGATCACGCCTGACCAAGCTGGTGGCCTTCACTACTGGAGGGACTGCACTAGTTGACCAGGGAAGACCGACTGAAGTCATCTACCAAGAATTCTGTAAGGCCTTTGACACAGTCCCACATGACACCCTCTTCTACAAAATGGAGAGATATGGGGTCTGAGGTCAGTCCATAATGCTTCATCTCCACTGCTCCTTCAAGGTCAAACCCTGGCTCTGCTCCACACGTGGTCCCTCCCACTGGATGCCGTCCTCCAGGCCATATCCACCTGCTCCACCGGGGGCTCCTCCATAGTCTGCAGCATGGAGATCTGCTCCATGTGGGACCCATGGGATGCAGGAGGACAGCCTGCTCCACCAGGGGCCTCTCCACAGGCTGCAGGGGAGCTTCTTCTCCAGTACCTGGAGCACCTCCTGCTCTCCTTCTGCACCGACCGATCTTGGTGTCTGCAGTGCTGGTTCTCACTCTTCACTCCCGTAGCTGCTGTTGTGCAGAAGTTTTTCTTCCCTTTCTTAAGTTTGCTCTCATGGATGCACAAACAACATTGTTTATTGGCTCAGCTCTGTCTAGTGGCGGGTTCATTTTGGAGCTGGCTGAAACTGGCTCTGATCTGACATGGTGCAGCTTCTGGACCCTCCTCACAGACGCCACTCCTGCAGCCCGCTGCTACCAAAACCTTGCCACCTAAACCCAATGCAGTTGGATGACAAGACTGAAATTAACTTGGGGAGCTCTTTCCTAGCACACTGTCCTTGACTATTTCCCTTTCAATAGTAAATATTTCCCTTCTGAAGTATAATTGAGGTAAATAATAGCCTGAAGAGATATAACAGATACAACTACTTCACTTGGAATTATGACAAGCAGGGGGATAAATTACAATTCTGAGGCTGAATGTTAAAACAATGACACTATCTCCTCAAATCACTGTTTTATTTCAATTCAGGTTGGTTTGTTCTTAGGGAGCATATCTGTGCATACATGTGTATGGATATTACTATATATATGTATGTGTATGAGATTAGGCATTTGCTGAGTGTGGGGAAGATTTTGATTTTTATCTTGGCTTCTTTGTCAAGAAACATACTTCTGATAACAAAACAATGTTTCGAATGTCAGTTTTCTAAGTTGAACATGGAAAAATACCTGAAATAAGAACTTAAGCAGAATGCATATATTACATCGGTTTGATAGAGACTGAGGTTTTATAAGATGCATTACTATTAAGTTCCCTTGCTGAATTTATGGCTGTCTTACAGAGGTTCTGTGTAAGACAGAGAACAGTTTCTTGGTCATCTACCTTCCAGGGCTGCTTTTGTTCTTTCATTTCTGCAGAAATGCAGGAGATATGTGCAGTTCATGGGAACACAGTGAACATGGGGAAGAGCTGACACCATATGCCAAAAGAAACTTCTCTTCCTAAAATTAGCCAATGAGGTGTATTTAGTTAGGTAAATAAAAACCTCTCAGTGTTAATATCATTTATTATGTCATCAGAAAGCTGCTATGAGGAAAGTAAAATACACTCTCTGAGATGTCTTTCCCATCAAGTTAATTTTCATTTCCTTTCAAAATCCTTTCATTTCCATTCTAAAATCCTGCCATCTTTTCCTTTCTCTGTTCCTTCAGACAATGTTTTGACCACACAAAATGGGCAAGAGTTCACCAGCAGTAAATCAGAATTAACATTTTGTGTTTTGTGTTTTTGTAGCAATGAAAAGATGAAAATGAAAAGTAGCAAGAATACTATGCAATACCTAATACCAAAATATGAGGAAAAAAAAAAAAAAAGAGGTATTTTTAAATAACAGAACAAAATTTTATAAAGCAAGGAACAAATCTACATACTGGTGAGGTCTGAAAAAAACATTAGGAGCTTAAAAATAATTAAAACTTATTATCTTATTTGCCCATATGAAAGGCTGCCCAAGAATGTGATACATTTTTATAAAAAGAAGTTAAATAACTTCTTTTAAAATCATGTTTTTAATGTGCCAACTGGACGTAAGGGCAAACACTACATAGGTTGTCTTGAAAATTGGTGTAGGTGAAGTTATTTTTTCTGGTGATAGACAGAAAATCATGTTGAAGCAAAGAATGCAAATGATGGCCATCTTTTTATGTGTGTGTGTGTGTGTGTGTGTGTTGTAGGTACTACACAAATAATCAAATCATATGTTTATTTTCATTAACCAGCTTCCTGTTTTTTCACCAGACTTACTAAAAAGGAAATGTACTACGCTGTAAAACTAATTACACTGCCAGGGAAGATTCAATTTCAGCTCTTCTATTTGTACTGCAAAAATGCACATTCAAAAATAGCAACCAGATAATGAAAGAACATGACAGGTTCCACTCCTAGGCACCTATACTCACCTATACTCTTTTTTTTTTTTTTTTTTTTTTTTTTGATGCTTTCTGAGAGTGATCAATTCTTCTTAAAGGTCTCTGGCTATCAGCTGTTATTGTAATATTTCATATACAGACTTTTCTGATCTTAGACTCTCTTCTCTTTTAGTCTCTCTCTGTCATCTCTTCTTGGTTAATGCTATTGGTTTAACTTTAACATGATCAGAACTGACTGAATACTAATGTCCTGTTACTCTTCGTTCCTGCAGCTCCTCTTCCAATCATGTTTTCTTTAAGGACTTGCTATTCTCTATGCCACTTCTTTTCTCCAAGCTCCTTGTGAGCCTCGATGCTGCAATTCTGCCTCAGATCAATAAAATAAATATTGCTAGTCTTGTTTGACCCAGATCAATTCTTCCTTTTGAATTCTTTTTGAATCCTTTCTTTCAAACAGTTATTCACTGAGACTTCTTGACATTTTCAACATTTTTAAAAATCTTAATCTTTTCAAGATTTATCATAATTCTACTACTACCGTAAAGTTCCTAGATTATGCAGTATTTTCCTTAATGATTTGCATTATGCCAATGATTTTCTGATGTGAAAGAGTAACTACAGAGAGAAAAGTAATAAATCATATTATATATAAATAACGTATATATATTATTTATAATACATATTATATAATCTAAATATCGTACATAAATTTATTATATAATATAATTTAAATATCATATACAAATTATGTATAATTATATATAATATATGTCAATATATTATATATCATATATAATTATAATATATATTATAGATATATTTTAAAATATATATTTAAAATATTAAATATATATATATGTATATATAAATATCTTAAAATATTGTTTTTATTTTTTTTTCTAGGCAACATCGTGGAATGATAGAAACTGTTGCCTAATTAATGATTCGATACATCAGGCATTAGAACTGGGCCATGGCAGACTGACTCCAGAGAGAATAAAAACGTGATTAAAAATTCAAGTGTTCATTCTTTAAACGTTCTCTGCAACCCATTCAATCTCTGGGCCTTACTATCCCTCAAAGCAATGCATAGTGTTGATTTTGGAGTAATCTGTCTGTATTTAGCACATTATTTCAAAATTTTGCCTTAAAATGTTGCTTTCTATACAATTTATGTGGAGTTTAGAGATATTGACTACTTTGAGGTTTCCTGGTGAACTGTAATTACATCAGCTGTTCTGTGTGACTTTGTTTTAAAATGCTGAAAGCAGTGAAAACTTGCAAGACATCTTGCGTTTTATTTGTGAAGAGACTGTATAATGGGTTCGTATTAAGCTTCAGTTGAAACAAATGGTGGCTTTGAGTCAATATCTTCTTGGAACACTTTATAACCCCAACTGCAAAGTACACTGGTGATTTTATCTAGTTGTAATACTTTGCTTTTTCTTTTATCTGTTATCCTATTAAATACCCCATATGAAATGGGATTAATATTATGATAGTAAAGCATGTGTAAAAGCAGAACGCTGCAATTAAATGTGTATGAATGCATTGGCAGGCTATGAAAGTCTCAAAATAGTCCACGTGATCAGGATTTAAAGTTTAGTTGTCTATATTATGACCAAAAGCATCCCCAGCAGCAATATGCTTACATACACTGATCCATCTAGAGATAACGTAATTGTGAAGGATAGGCTATGATTTTATTTATATATCATGTACAGAGCAGACTCAAAGTGTGCATAAATATATTTGTTATATATCCAGTGTATAGTAGTTTTACCAAGGTTTAAAGAATAAATACATCATTTTCATTAAAGAATTTCCCTGAAAAAGGGAAATTTAACAAGAGGGATACAAGGTGACACAAGTAATGTGGTTTAGTGGCTCACCAAGCATTTAAGTAGTGAAATTATGTGAGGTTACACATAGATTAAAAACTCTTTTAAAAGTTCTAATAATTTTGAAAGGTTTTGAAGGTTATATCAAGAATCTTTTTTCTTTCCCAGAACAGTTTTAAATAAACAGCTTAGAGGCAGCCCATTATTACTATCTTTTTGAACGTTTGTATGTTATACACAATATAAGAACTCAGCAATAATATCTATGAAGCTAGGTGGTTACGAATGTTGTAAAGCTGTAGAGCCCTCCACCCAAACTGAAAAAGCTAATAAAGGAGATAGGTGAAGTTATTTTAAAGTGTAATCTTCCTATATATAAAATGACTAAGTAAATTGAACAGATTCTCAGACAGAATCTCTATTTCTTGACAGGAACCTATGAAAGCATTACATTTTATTCATGCCAAAAAGAATATGTTGAAGTTTACAGATTAAATGTTACCAGCTTTCTGTATATTAAAATATTAACATTATTTATATTCATTATTTTTTCCATGCAAAGAATGTTGTTTAAACAATTTTAGTGTCAATCCTAGGAAAAGCTGAAACTCAAAGGGGTCATTTAAATTAATTAATTCATCTCTGAGCATCTTTGCCCCTTTCTTGGGAGCCAAGTAAAATCAGTTGCTTTGCATTTCCCAAAGAAGCTGTAAAACACGTATTAATTATTTTTTTTTTCCTGTATACAAAAAAAAAAAAATGATTTTTGGTAACTCACTCCCTTCCCTCATATCTTTTTCTTTTTTTTTTTTTTTTTTTTTTTTTTTTATAATAGAGCAAGTCTAAAGTAAACTTTCAAAAGAAATCTACTACAATGTCAGGGTGAGCATAGCAATGGAAATGTAATACTTATACAACCTTTTCTGATATTGTATCTCACTTATTCATGCTATTCAGGTACCACAAGACTGAAAAAAGCAATAATCTTCAACCATAAAATATGTTCCACCCCTAAGGTACTACACATTGAGTTACGATTTTGTCTGAGCTCTGTTGGCTGACTTATGTGCTTAGTGGGCTCAAGTTTGCTAAAGAGGTTGGTATTAAAAGAAAAAAAAAAACAAAACAAAAAAAAAAAAACAGTAAATTTCTTCATTTTGGTTTCCCTGGTGGACCAAGCAGATCCCATAGCTTTGGGTTCTTCTCAGATGGAGTGAAGAGAGATGTATATCTCTTTCCAAATCTAGTGCTAAAGTGAGCTGGCAGACCCATTACAAGCACCCATTACAAGATATTAGTGATATCCAGGTTCTTCGATGTGAGTTACAGTGGTGGTTTGTTGTTCTTTTGCTTTGTTTATTACTATTATTGTTATTGTTATTGTTGCTGTTAATATTATTATTATTATTGTTAGCGTGTATTATTATTATTTGTGTGTGTGTGTCTTGTTTTGTCATTTTTTTGTCTGCTCATTTGATTTTACCACACTCCATTGAAGGAAATGGAGCAATAAAATTTCTCTGAATATGCTCTGTATTCTATAGCTGTCTTAACTGTAGTCTCTTCATGTTTGCGATGCTTTAAAAATAATTAAAAACCTAAAAACTGAAATTAAAACACAATTTAGATAATCTGATGTGTTTATACAGAGAATTTAACTGGTATGTATATATATAAAAAAAAAAAAAAAAGGCAAAACTGTAATGCTGTAATGATACAATGAATCTGCAACAGCTTTTTGTCACTTTGCCTGGTGGACTTGCTAGAGGAAAGAAACCATCTCATCATTCTGGAGGAATCACTCTGTATGAAATGTAGCCTACAGAAACCCCACACTCAAGCTCCTCCTTCTTATCCTTCCCACTTTCCCCAACACAGAATCACAGAATTGTCTAGGTTGGAAGAGACCTCAAGATCATCAAGTCCAACCTCTGACCTAACACTAGCAAGTCTTCCACTAAACCATATCACTAAGTTTAACATCTAAACGTCTTTTAAAGACCTCCAGGGATGGTGACTCCACCACTTCCCTGGGCAGCCCATTCCAATGTCTCAAAACCCTCTCAGTAAAGAAGTTCTTCCTAATATCCAACCTAAACCTCCCCTGGTGCAATTTCAGCCCATTCCCCCTCATTCTGTCGCCAGGCACGTGGGAGAATAGACCAACCCCCACCTCGGTACAGCCTCCTTTAATGTACTTATAAAGAGTGATAAGGTCACCCCTGAGCCTCCTTTTCTCCAGGCTGAACAAGACCAGCTCCCTCAGCTGCTCCTTGTAGGACTTGTTCTCCAGACCCCTCACCAGCTTCGTTGCCCTTCTCTGGACTCACTCAAGCACCTCCATGTCCTTCTTGTAGTGAGGGGCCCAAAACTGAACACAGTACTCCAGGTGCGGTCTCACCAGAGCTGAGTACAGGGGGACGATCACTTCACTAGACCTACTGGTCACACTGCTTCTTACACAAGCCAGGATGCTGTTGGCCTTCTTGGCCACCTGAGCACACTGCTGGCTCATATTCAGCTGACTATCCACCAATACTCCCAGGTCCTTCTTCACCAGGCAGCTTTCCAACCACTCATCTCCCAGCCTGTAGCTCTGCTTGGGGTTATTGCACCCCAGGTGCAGGACCCAGCACTTGGCCTTGTTGAATTTCATACAGTTGACCTCAGCCCATCGGTGCAGCCTATCCAGATCCTCCTGCAGAGCCTTCCTGCCCTCAACCAGATCGACACATGCACCTAACTTGGTGTCATCTGCAAACTTACTGAGGGTGCACTCGATCCCCTCATCCAGATCATCGATAAAGATATTAAAGAGGACTGACCCCAGTATTGAGCCCTGGGGAACGCCACTGTACTGGGTCTGGCTGGAACGTTAACTTTCCCGGCAGCAGCCCATACAGTGCCGTACTCTGTACTTGTAGCTGGAACAGCAGTGTTATCACACCAGTGTCGTGTCTACTGCTGAGCAGCAGTGGCACAGCATTGGGCCTTTCTCTAACCCTCCTAGGGGGTGGGCAAAAAGTGAGGAGAGAAACATCACTAGGGCAGCTGACCTAAACCAATCAAAGGGATATTCCATACCATGTGGTGTCACACTCAGCAATAAAAGGTGGAAACAGGAAGAAGAGGGGAGGCGTGGGCTCTTGTTGAGAAAACGTCGGTCCTCCTCTCGAACACCGGCTGCGTGCGTTGAGGCCTTGCTTCAAGGACGTGGTCAATCATCGCTCATTTGTGGGAAGTAGAGAGTAATTTCTTTCCTCTGCACTTCCATATAGCCTTCATTTATTTTGTTTGTTTGTTTTCCTCCCTTCTTTTTATTTTCCCTTTTCCCCTCCCTTTTCCCCTTTCCCTTTTTATTTCCCCTTAGTTAAATTGTTTAGTTCATGGTAGTCTTTATTTAATTATTATATTTATTTCTCTTTAATTAAATTATCCTTATCTCAACCCGTGAGTTGTTCTTTGCTTTACTTCTCCCCCTCCTCATCTAAAGGAGAGGGAGTGAGAGAGAGGTTGTGGGGTTTAGCTGCCCAGCACAGTAAAACCACCACAGCCACTAGTGACCGGCCTCCAACAGGATTTGACTCCATTCACCACAACTCTTTGGGCCCGGCTATCTAGCCAGTTTCTAACCCAACGAAGCATATACCAGTCCAAGCCACGAGCAGACAGAGGAGAATGCTGTGGGAAACGGTGTCAAAAGCCTTGCTGAAGTCAAGGTAGACCACATCCACAGTCTTTCCCTCATCCACCAAACATGTCACTTTGTCATTGAAGGTGATCAGGTTCGTCAAGCAGGACCTGCCTTTCATAAACCCATGCTGACTGGGCCTGATCACCTGGTTGCCCTGTAAGTGCCACGTGATGACACTCAAGAGAATCTGCTCCATGTGTTTCCCTGGCACTGAGGTCAAACTGACAGCCCTATAGTTTCCCAGGTTTACCCTCAGGCCCTTCTTGTAGACGGGCGTCACGTTTGCTAGCTGCCAGTTGACTGGGACTTCCCCCGATAGCCAGGACTGTTGATAAATGATGGAAAGTTGCTTGGCCGTCTCCTCTGCCAGTTTTCTCAGTATCCTCGGGTGGATCCCATCCGGCCCCATTGACTTGCGCACATCCAAGTGCCATAGCAGGTCACCATCCATCTCCTCATGGATAGTGAGGCCACTTTCTGCTCCTCATCCCCTTCCACCAGTTCAGGGTACTGGGTATCCAGAGAGCAACTGGTTTTGCCGCTAGACTGAGGCAAAGAAGGCATTAAGCACTTCCGCCTTTTCCTCATCTTTTGTAACTAAGTTCCCCCCCCCGCATCCACTAAAGGATGGAGATTCTCCTTAGTCCTCCATTTTGCATTGATGTATTTGTTAAAACTTTTTTTGTTGTCTTTGACGGCTGTAGCCAGATGGAGCTCCAGATGAGCTTTGGCCTTTCTAATTTTGTCCCTGCACAACCTTGCAACCTCCTTACAGTCTTCCCTAGTGGTCCGCCCTCTTTTCCAAAGATTGTAAACCCTCTTTTTTTCTCCTAAACTCAAGCCACAATTCTCTGTTCAGCCAGGCTGGTCTTCTTCCATGCTGGCTTGTCTTTGGGCACGTGGGGACAGACCGCTCCTGCGCCATTAAGATTTCCTTCTTGAAGAGCGCCCAGTCTTCCTGGACTCCTCTGCCCTTCAGAACTGCCTCCCAAGGGACTCTACCAACCAGTGTCCTGAACAGCTCAAAATCGGCCCTCTGGAAGTCCAATATAGAGATTTTACTGGTCCCCTTCCTGGCTTCTCCAAGAATGGAGAACTCTACCATTTCATGGTCGCTCTGCCCAAGACAGTTTCCAACCACCACATCTCACACCAGTCCTTCTAAGTTCGTGAACAGAAGGTCTAGTGGGGCACCTCCCCTGGTAGGCTCACTAACCAGCTGCGTCAGGAAGCTATCTTCCACACGCTCCAGAAACCTCCTAGACTGCTTTCTCTGTGTTGTGCTTCCAGGATATGTCTGGGAAGTGGAAGTCCCCCGCTAGAACAAGCGCTGACAATTTCACAACTTCTGCCAGCTGCCTGTAGAACTCCTCATCAGTCTCCTCATCCTGGTTCAGCGGTCTATAACAGACCCCCACCAGGATGCTTGCCTTGTTGGCCTTCCCGCTGATTCTAACCCATAGGGACTCAACCTTATCATTCTCAGCCTCAAGTTCTATGACATCAAAACTCTCTCTGATATAGAGAGCCACACCACCCCTTCTGTGCTGCCTGTCGCTTCTGAAGAGCCTATTGCCAGACATTGCAGCACTCCAATCATGAGAGTGGTCCCACCACGTTTCCGTGATGGCAACCAAGTCATAGCCTGCCTGCCTCACAATGGCTTCCAGCTCCTCCTGTTTGTTACCCATGCTGCGTGCATTAGTGTAGATGCACTTCAGTTGGGCCATTGCTTTCTCTCCCAGACTTGCTATTGTTACCCTTGGCACAGCTCTAATAAGACTTGTTTCAGCCCTGTCCCCCTTCTTATCTAATTTAAAGCCTTCTCAATGAGCCCCGCCAGCTCCTAGCCTAGGTTCCTTTTTCCCCTTAGAGATAGGGACCCATCTGCGGCCATCAGGCCGGGTGCTGAGTAAAGCACCCCATGGTCAAAAAAAACAAAATTTCTGTGTTGGCACCAGCCTCTGAGCCACGTGTTTAACAGGTGGGCTTTCCGTGTCTTCTCTGTACCCCTCCCTGCCACCATAGGGATAGATGAAAACACCACCTGTACTCCTGCTCCCTCCACTAACCATCCCAGTCCCCTAAAGCCCCTTTTGATGGTCTTCAGGCTTCTCTCTTCAATGTCATCACTGCCAGCCTGGACTATTAAAATAGGATAATAATCAGAGTGGCAAACCAGGTTGGGAAGCTTTCTGGCAATGTCCCTGACCCTGGCCCCAGGGAGACAGCAGACTTCCCTACGGGTAGGGTCAGGCTGACAAATAGGTCCCTCTGTTCCCCTGAGAAGGGAGTCGCCCACAACAATCACCCTTCTTTCTGGTGGAGGCAGTCCTGAGGCGTGGAATCGACTTCCTCACCCTAGGCATCCTCCTGGGTAGCCTTCTATCTCTTCCTCAGCCACCAGTCTCTCAAACTCCAGGGCCTCAAACCTGTTGCACCTGGGAAGGTGAGGCCAGTAGTGGGGGCATTGCCTGCGATGTCGAGCAGGGACCTGTTTCCATTCCTCCTCAACTCCTAGGTCCCCTGCCTCTGCCCGACAGTAACAGGGCAGGGGGTCCACCCCCATTTGGGGTGTCTCACCCTGGTACCTGTCCTTCAGGCCCTGCAGGGAGTTGCTCCACAAGTCTATCTCCCGCTTGCACTCCCTGATATCCCTCAACCTCCTCCTTGAGTTCTGCCACCAGGTGGACCAGGTCATCCACCTGCTCACACCTCACGCACACAGTTTCTCTGTCCCCCTGCAGGTGGCAGCAACAGGCTTGGGCACTCCCTGCATCCGGAGACCTGAACTGCCACATTTTAGAGTGAGCAGTCAGTCTGGGTGTGTACAGACTTCCTAGAGAGGGTACTGCACCTGGTGGAGACCATTGCAGCTTAGCTAGTGGTAGGCCACTGTTAGAGGAGTTGCTCGTATGGGCGGGGAGGAATACTATGCCCTTCCTGCTCACCCTGCCTGCGCTAACTAATTCTGACTTGCCCTTCTGACATGCCACGCCCTGTTTGCCCATACTGTTCGCCGAGCTCCTGCTCGCTCGCGCTCCCTAGGGGCTGCTTTTGAACGGCTGGGGAGGGGGCACTGCTGGCTCCGCCTATGCCTCGTCAGCCTCACTCGTGAGGACTGCCGGGTCCTGGCAGCTCCCTCAAGTGGGCTCGATGCTGGAAAAAATAGCCCTACCTGTCCGATCCCCTGCTCCGCTGCAGAACGTGTCTGCACAGGAGCCAATCGCCTCAGCAAGTGGCTCATACACAATACAATACAAACAATAAAAAAAAAAAAAGCAAACAATAACACAATACACAAAAAAATACAAACAGTAAAATGGAGAAAAATATGCAACCATCACAGGAAATTGCAATAAAAATAAATAAGTAAATAAGCACAACAGAGATGAACCAGAAATCTGCATCTGTAATGTCACATTATTTTCCCTTAAGAATGCAGACTGCATACATTTTTTCTCCTTTCACTTAACGATGATAGATAAATAAATAAATAAATAAATGTATTATCCAAACTTCTGCTATCTAAAACATCACAATTAAGCCTCATTTCTACCCTCTCAAGACCTAGGTAGTTGCAAATGCCTTTATGTTACCGAACCACTGAAAATGCATGCAGTTAGCAAAACCACAAGTTTTTACTTGTTTACAAATTTACAATTTACACTTGGTAAATTTTGTATTTATAATGCCAAACTAATCGGTGTTCTAAATACCAGTTGGTATTGTAATTGGTTTGGTATTTAATTAGTTTGGTATTTACAATACGAAACTAATAAAATTACTATTTTTTCACCCCAAGAATGCCCCTTCCACAGTTCTTTATTGTTAAATGCCTGCAAACTGAGTTTAGTGCCCCAAAAAGCTACATACACTGTTGTATATTTCTAATACAAGCATGATGAGTAAAAATCATGCATGATGATCAAAGCATGATGAGTAAAAAAAATCAAGAATTTTTTTTCATATAACCATACATTAACCAGCAGATCTGGAAGGCTGAATAAGATTCATATGTCCAGTCTTGCAAACTACCTCTTATTTCATGTGACTATGATAGATGTCAAAGTGTTCACAAATCATAAATACAGTAAAAGATCAAGTTTTAAAATATTATTTTATCCAAGTGAGAACTACGGAATTATATTATATTATATTATATTATATTATATTATATTATATTATATTATATTATATTATAGATTATATTGTTTTGCATGGAAAAAGGAATTAGTCATAGTTTGCATAGAATAATGTTAGCAACAGCCATTAGGTTTTGCTTTGGGGACACAGGGAGGATGTGCAAAGGCAGTTGGTGAATATTATGAAACACACAGAAAACATTACTTTAACAGTTGTACTTCTGTCCTACATGATCAGTTGCAATTTGCTGTATGGTGCTATTTATTTTCCATATAGCACGGTTAATATCAAATACAAAATTAGTTGTGTGAGATATGTTCATGTGATTCATGTCAGTATGGAACAATGCTAGGGCCACATGGTATGATGAATGTGACCTTCTGTCTTACATACCCTTGTATAACCACAAGCCTAAGAAAAACAGAGTGGTTAATGTATATAATTCTTGTATCTTGCAAAGGAATGTTTTAGCAATTCATGTCAATAGAGAGCTTGAAGGGAAATGTATTTGTAGGCTTTTCCTTGAAGTCTCTGATATCTGGGGGGTTTCAGAATAACTGCTAACTATTATGACTATTGCATGGGACACTATGCAAGTCTCTGATATCTGGCCAGGAGATTAAGGAAACGGGGAAAGCTGAAGAACGACTAAAAGACAAAGCTTGCAGGAGACATTGCACAAGTCTCTGCCATACAGCCAAGTTGGACAAAGGAGGACAAGAGGGAGGAAGACTATGAGCCTTCAGCACAAGAGACCCCCAGAGGGACCACTGGAGACAGATACACATGCTCCAGTAGGAGGGTTTTGATTCTGGAAACTAATTATAATAACCCTGGTTTTTTTTAGAAGTAGTAATGAATATGTATCAACCTAGGAGCATAAAAATCAGCTGCTTGATGTAACTGGTGTGCGTCTTGGTGAAGCAGAGACTCCCGGCGCACCCAGAGCTGTTTGCTTACCTCAATTCCTTTAATAAATTGTAAACTTTGATTATAGTCCTATTTTGAAGACTGAGCCATTTATTACAGTTGTAATAGGCAAAAGCAGCTTAATTTGTCTTAATTGCTAGTGAAAAATATTTTAGTGTTGATACTTTGGGGACCGACAACTTTCTTGAACATTGTTCCAAGTAGCATGAGAAGGAACTTCCTGTTTTGACTAGAAATGCAATGCACATACATACAACTGATATGGAAGAGTATCTAGGAAAGACACATGGGCTGTTTTTAGCCTGATGACCATATGACATTGTGGAGGCTACATGGACTTGAATAACAGAGCACTTTAATCACAGATACATACAAAATTACAACATACATTAATTTCCTATGCTGTGGGAGAGGTGGTGAAGTGAGGAAAATAAATTGACATTGTGTTTTCTTCCAGTCTTCTTCTCTTGCAGTCCTGCAAGAGAGGTGGCACAGTCCTGGAGGGAGGTTTGGCAGGTCAGTGTAGCAGCATCAGTTGTGCTGTGCGTAGTCATGGGACAGACCCATCAATTCTACTGGACCCTCTTCATTTCCCTGTGTTCCCTGGAGGCTAGGAAAAGGTTCCTGATTCCTGGTGTAGAATTGTGGGATTTCACTCCACAGAGTCTCTTCCAGAAAATCTTGGCTATCCCAGTACTCTTAAGTGCCCCTATTTATAGGATGGCTTGTTCAAATTTTGCTGGAACTTACATATTTTATGTTACCATTTCTGATAAAAGGTCCATCCAACCCAATGTGTCCTGTCTCTAGCAGAAGTCAAAAGCAGACGCCAAGGAAGGAGATTATATAAGGTGAGCACACACATATAAATGCTTATTCCATATATACTCACAACTTCCAAAAACTTTGAGTTCAAGGACTTTTTTTCTTTTTTTCTTTTTTTTTTTTTGGCTAGAAGTGAGTTTCTGGGTATTTCATGTAACTACATTGATTTATGTTTCAAGAACTTGTCCTTGAAATTCACATGAAATGGACATCTTCTGCTTTATCCTTGTTATTAATAAGTAGCTGTACTTGGTACCTCAGTCAAACTATAGAGTTATTCCCCACCCTTAATGGCTCTAGTATATAATCACATGCTGCTATATAAAATCTGTACCAAGTCTGAAAATGTGTGAGAAAGCCTATAAAAAATATTTATATCTCAACCATTTTGCTCCATCCAGGAACTGAAATGTGATCAGAATGTTATATTTTAATACAGCAGAATGAGTAAAATAGTTGCATATGCTGACATACTCATCCCATGTTGGGGGAATAAAGGTTTTCTATGCATTGTTGTGCTTCATATTTTTCTGATTCTAAGGAATTAATTAAAATATGATTAAAAGGTTCCAACTTCTTTATTTACGATGCCTATAAAGCAGCTGGAACTTAAATCAGAGGTATGATTCTACGCTTGACATACCACAAAGCTGAACACAATGTACAGCTGATCTGCTTGGTGAAGAAAAGATACTCTCTTTATATAGTGTTGTCTGTGTTTTGTTAGATACACTGAAAATGAACATATTTGAAGTGCATGAAGGAGGCTACATTGTATGCACAGCTACTCTGTGAAATGGTATTTATGCTGTTATCTCAGTCTCCCATTGCACTGCTACAGTAACTCTGCTCACAGAGAATTTTAGTAAGAGTGCATCTGGATGTCTGGCAATACTAGTATTAGTATTCTGCCCAGGCAGCAGCAGCAGCAGCAGCAGAAGGAAGAAGAAGAAGAAAAAGAAGAAGAAGAAGAAGAAGAAGAAGAAGAAGAAGAAGAAGAAGAAGAAGAAGAAGAAGAAGAAGAAGAAGAAGAAGAAGAGGGAGAAGAGGGAGAAGAGGGAGAAGAGAGAGAAGAAGAAGAAGAAGAAGAAGAAGAAGAAGAAGAAGAAGAAGAAGAAGAAGAGGGAGAAGAAGAAGAAGAAGAAGGAAGAAGAGGAAGAGGAAGAGGAAGAGGAAGAGGAAGAGGAAGAGGAAGAGGAAGAGGAAGAGGAAGAGGAAGAGGAAGAGGAAGAGGAAGAGGAAGAGGAAGAAGAGTGTAGTGGGTTTACATGGCAAGGTTTTGGTAGCAGGAAGCCATAGGGGTGGTTTCTGTGAGAAGGATCTAGAAGCTCCCCCATGTTTGGTAAGGGCACCACTGTTTTCCAGAACCGAGCCAATAAGCGATGTTTTGTACCTCTGTGAGAGCATATTTAAGACAGGGAAAAAAAAACGCTGCAACACACAGCAGCTGGGAGAGTGAGAGGAGTGAGGAACAGCCTTGCAGGTGCCAAGGTCAGTGAAGAAGGAGGGGGAGAGGTGCTCCAGGCACCAGAGCAGAAGTCCCCTGCGGCCTGTGGTGAGGACCATGGTGAAGCAGGATGTCCCCCTGCAGCCCATGGAGTACCACGGTGGAGCAGGGTTCCACGCTGCAGCCCGTGGAGGAGACCACAGTGGAGCAGATGGCCCTGCACCAATGGAGGCTGCCACCTGTGGAAGACCCCTGCCGGAGCAGGTTCCAGGCCGGGCCTGTAGCCCGTGGAGAGGAGCCCACGCAGGAGCAGGTGACCTGTCAGGAGCTGCTGCCCGTGGAGGAGCCATGTTGGAGCAGTTTTCTCCTGAGGGATGGACCCCATGGTACGGACCCATATCTGGAGCAGTTCTGGATGAGCTGCTGCCAGTGGGAAGCCCACGCCGGATCAGTTCATCAAGGACTGTATCCCGTGGGAGGGACCCCACAGCACAAGGGATGAGAGTGACCAAGAAGGAGAGGCAGAGAAGAAGCGCTGTAGACTGACCATAACCCTCATTCCCCCGTTCCCCTGTGCCACTTGGGGGGAGAAAGTGGAAGAGGGTGGATGACGAGGAAGGTGCTTTTGGTTTCTTTCCTTTGTTTCTCACTTCTCTAGCTTTTTAGTAATAAGCAATAAATCTTACTATTTCCCTATGCAGAGTCTGTTTTGCCCATTACAATAATTACTGTGTGATCTTCTCGTCCTTATCTCAACCTTTGAGCCCTTTTCATCATATTTTCTCCCCATTCCTCTTTGAGGAGAAGGAGTGAGAGAGCGGCTGTGGTGGAGCTCAGCTGCCCACTTGAGCGGAACCACGACAAAGAGGAAGAAGAAGAGGAAGAAGAGGAAGAGGAAGAGGAAGAAGAAGAAGAGGAAGAAGAGGAAGAAGAGGAAGAAGAGGAAGAGGAAGAGGAAGAGGAAGAGGAAGAGGAAGAAGAAGAAGAAGAAGAAGAAGAAGAAGAAGAAGAAGAAGAAGAAGAAGAAGAAGAAGAAGAAGAAGAAGAAGAAGAAGAAGGAGAAGAAGAAGGAGAAGGAGAAGGAGAAGAGGGAGAAGAGGGAGAAGAAGAAGAGGGAGAAGAAGAGGGAGAAGAGGGAGAAGAGGGAGAAGAGGGAGAAGAGGGAGAACATGACAACGACTTGCTTTTCAACTCAGGAGTTCTTATTTGTCTCCAGGAAAAAAGATAAAATCTGTCCTGTGCTTTTTTTTTTTTCCTTCTTTGAGTGTCACAGAATCTGATGGGTAATATTCTTACACTGAAAATAAATAAATAAATAAATAAAAATTAGTATGAGGCAATAACAGAAGGTAGCATAAAAATATGAATGATTATGATGCATATCAGTTCGATAGGTTACTGTGATTTAGGAGTTTGAAGGTGGGGAAATAATTGGAAGGAGAGAAATTAGAGAAGGCTCCATAACTAAAATATTTTATTTCACACATTAAAGAGATATACAGATAAATTAGGTTACAGATGAATTCTTTAAAATACTGTGACAAGGACTTTTCCTGCATCCTGGGTTACTGATGTTACCATAATGCACGATTAGGGCACATGATCCCATAAACAGAAACAGCTCTGGCTGCAGGTTTTAAAGGGATGGAAGTTCCTCAAAGCACAAGAATGGTAAGGTAAATACTGATGTTCAGGCAGAGCTGGAGGCCAGATTGACTGAGTGGCCTGATGGAGCTCAAAGGCAAAAGAGAGGTATAAGAGAAGTGATAGCAGAGAGAGGTCACCTAAGAAGAATACAGAAATATTTCCCAGGCATGTAAGAGTACAATTTAGAGGTGCAGTCTAGCTGAAGAGACTCTAGCTGAAGTTTCAGCTGATCTCATGATGAAACCACTCTGTATCTTCTTTGGAAGGTTATGGGACTTGAGGGAAGCCCTTTGATTTCAAGTTCTGTGTCTGAGAAATGCAAACGTTTATACCCATTGCCAAAAATGGTAGGAAGGACTACAAGTGAACTCATGTGCTGTCAGCCCGACCTCAGTCCCTGGGAAGATTATGAAGAAAGTTCTTATGGAATATATTTCCACATATCTTATGGGCAAGGAGGTGATTAGGAACAGTCACCACAGATATTTACCAAGGCCTTGTCATGCCCAACTAAACCGATTACCATTTAAAATGAAAAGATTGTTTTTAGAAAGGAGAATAACAATGGGTAGATAATCTAGCTAAATTTTAGGAAGATTTTTGGCTTGATTTCCTGCATCAGACTTGTAGCTAAATTGTGGCAATACAGACAGGATGGATCCACTGGATGGATCCATTGGAAGTTGGGTGAAGATATGGCTGGACTGCCAAACTTATAAGGTAATAATCAACAATGTGAAGTCTAGCAGGTGACAATTTATAAGTAACATTAAATATCTTCTGTAATCTGTGCATAAGAAGAGCACAGAGTTCACTTCTATTGAGTTCATGAATGACTTTCAAATTTCAATAAGCAGTTTAGATGCTGGAGGGCACGGCTGCCATTTAAAGGTGTCTCTATATATTAGAGAAATGGGTTGACAGGAATCTCATAAAGTTCAGCAAATACAAATGCAAAGTCCACTGTGCAGTCCCCTAGACACCATGCCATTGGACTTGTTGGACACTGAATATTTAGGGACCAGCTTTGCATAAACAGTTCTAGAGGTTCTGAACATAAGTCAGCAATACATCCAGCAATGAAAACTAATCACATACTGGGTTGCACTAATAAATCCATAATCAAGTCACAGAAAGCGGTAATTCCCTTCCACTAAGCTCCTGTGAAACTGCATTGAGAATAATGGGTCTTGTTTAGGGTCTTTCTCAGTACAGCAGATATATTGACAAATATCAAGATCAAAGATCAATAACAAGATCAAACAGCTGCTAAAGTGTTTGGGGCCTATAGCTCCTAACGTATGAAGAGAGGTTGTAGGATCTTGGAATGTTTCTTTTAACCTAGACAGTGGGGGAAAAAAATATAAATAAGGAGAGAGGGGAATCTAATATCAGTCTTCATATTATTAAGAAGATGAAACTGCACTCTTCTTAGATGTGCACAACAGGTCAAGAAACAGTTACCACAAATTGTACTAGGGGAAATTTTCACAGTGAGAGTGGTAAAGCACTGGAACAGATTTCCCAGAGAGACGATGGAATCTTCTGTTAAAATGCTCAAAACCTGATTGAAAGAAAGGCTCTAAGTAAAGTTATCACTGTTTTCAGCAGATTTTGAACAAATGACCTTGCCATAAATTAAGATTGTACTGATTAAAAATAAAAATAAAATTAATGATAAAAATTTGCAGAGCAACAAAAGGACACTCTTATCTGTTGCTGTCTAATGACTACCAATTTAAAAACATGTATGAAAAGTCTTTGCATGTTCTAGTTCAACCTGTATTATGGTCCCACAATCTGAACACAGTGAGCTTGTGTCTCAGTTCTAGTGATTCATATTTGCATAACTGCATTATCTTTTCTGTTCTTTTCCTTGATCCTATATCCTATAATCCTATATCATTATCATTTTGAAAACTAAGAACAAGTATTTAATTTTATACTGCACCTAGATAACCTTTAATCTAAATACCATATTTCCTGCATAGTGATATCACTTTTTCTTTTAAATGTGTTTACATGACTGAAGAACTCTTGTTATTAGCATTAACTTCCTTGCAAAGTCAAAGTCATCATGCCTTTATGTAATTCTTCCTTTATCCCTGACAGCACAGCTGTCCTATCTGATCAGTATTCTTTACATTCTTGGTAGGTTTATTCTTGATACCTTTTAAAAGTAGTTACCCATCCGCTTACATCTGGAACAGCTTTCTAAAATATAATTTATTCCTTTGCATGGTATGCAAATTGCAAACATTCTTCTAAACTTTTGATTTTGAATGTATTCCAAACTCCCAATACAATTATTTCCTTGAGGTTTTCCAACGAGTTTGCTTCACTTACTAGTTCTTTTAATTTCCCATTTTAGGAATAACCCTTCACAAAACCATACCTATATCTTAAATATTCCTTTCTATTAACAGAGAAGTAACTTAAATATAATTTCATTTTGTTTTGACATGACAATTTCAACTTTTACACTTACATCATCACCTTTATTTTTTTTTTGGTCTTGATATCTTACCGAACCCCTTGGCATATTGACAGGCTGATTAACTGAAGATTTAACATAGTAATATGGACCATGGTAGAACTGAAATTTGTGATGGCAGTAAGAACCAAGGAAGCAAGTGGCAAAGAAACTTTGACACAGAAATATAGTTGCCATTCATTGATAATTGTATTTATTGTTTTAATACTTCATCTGCCATTACTTGAACTTAATTACTTGATCTTGAATTACTTGATCATACTTGAAAAATATTCACATAATCTAAATTAGTGTAATATAAGCTAAAGGGTCAGCAAAAAAAAAAACAAACATTCCTTTTATTTTTTTCTTTTTGCCATGACAGTGTTAAATGTAGCTTAAGACTTAACATATGAAAAAGAAGAATATATATCTCAGTCATCAGTGTACCCATATGATTTGAATGGAATGGATTTTGCCCCATGGCAATGGGTCTCAGAGTGATCCAATTATTTTTGAGAGATTCATTGATTTATTCTTAGTTTTGCTAATCTCCATGTGAATTTTGACCAGTCATTTCACTTGTGTTCGGTTTATCCGTATGTGAATTGGTTATCCCAACATTTCAGTACTTCAGAGAGGTGTTTTGGGAATTACTGAATAAATGTTTACATTGTATCTTCAGAGCATCACATCAGAGTAACAATATTAGATTTTTGTTTCTTTGGTTGTTTTTACTGAAACAAATACCATAGAACTTCAAGGCTAGCTACTAAAAACATACTGTTTGCTTCAAATGTTCTTGTATTTTTTTGTTATTTATCAAGCATTTCAATTAAAGATGATAAACTGATAAACTAATAGGTAGTTACTCATGACAGAATGCTGAACAAAATATGCCAAAAAGCATATTGTTTAATTTGTTTATTTAATTAAAAATATAAAGGACAATGCTGTAAGACATTGGATCTGGTGCTTACTTAGGAAATCAGTTCTAAATCTTTAAATACATCTGTCATTGGGCTGAGTCTAATTACAGTCTCTTGAACTGCAAGTTTTTTCTCCTGCAAGTTTAGGAAAGATCTTGGCACCCCTACTTATGTTTAGGACATTAGCTATGATGATACCTTCTGATTTCTGTGGAGTTGGGTAATTTTAGAGAATGTCAGTCCAGGAAGCTTATTTCACATGACCATTATCTAGTTCTGATTTTTCTTTTATGTGTACCTCAATCAAAGATCAGAGCTCTATTGTGTTGGGCACAGTAAAGACAAGTAATCAAAAAGCAGGCTTTCACTCTAAATAGTTCCCAGTCTAGATATCAGTAAGAATGCACCAGGGAGATAAAGCAGCAAATGGAGTAAGGAGAGTAAGGCAATAATGAACAGACATCTTAGCTCATGGTTTCCTGAACTGATTTCTGCATAGTCATACACCACCACAAAGAAAGTTGTCAGGTATCTTCACCTTGAATATCTTGCTTAGTAGTATTTAAGAAGTTCTCCTGGGAGCAGGGGAGGAGTGCAGAGGAAATAGAATATAGTTATTCTTCTTTCATCAATGACTTTTCTAACCAGTAGGATATTTAATAAATGCATCATCAATTAGCCTTCCTGTTCCACATTTTCTGGTTTGTTGTGTTTTTGTTTGTTTGTTTGTGTGTTTTCCTGTTTAGAAGAAAATAAATGGGTTTTCTTTGTTTGTTTAATTTCTTTTAAGTGCTCAAAATCACATTTTAGGAGAGAATTCAAGGTCAGGAAACTAATATTTCTAAAGGTATCTTCCTGTAAAACTAAAATAACAATTTTGGGCCAAAACATTTACTTGGGCCAAAACATTCATGCTTCTTTCCAGATATAAGATATCAACCTGCATGAAATGTATGTGAAGCATAGATATTTAATTTAGGTTCCTTGCTTTCAATGTCAAATGTATAAAAATTGGGTGAAGAATTTTAGTATGTCAACAGTGGATATTTTTCAATTTTCTAATTAATTAAGAGGCATTAATTAATTCATTCATTAATTAAGAGACAATATTTAATTAATTAATTGCATTTTCAAAGATGACTGTTTTAGTTTTTACTCTCGTTGTACTCCAACTCCAACTCCAACTCGTACACAACTTTACTTCCAAAGTCACATAAATGCTTCAGAAAGTGTTACCCTATGCTGCTACAAGAATTGATATTTTCTAACACGTGATTTATTTTAAACATTTTCTGATTATGAAAAAATGTAAATTACCCCCCAAAAATTCTTCCAGAATTATCCAGACATTCCACCGAGTAAGTGAGGAAAAAGAAAGCATTTGAATTACAAGATGTGATGGACAATATTGGCTTGCAAATGAAAGACTGAAAGAATAAATCAGTATTAAATAAATCCACTTCTGAATGTGGATATAGTGACTGGTCTGCAACATCGTGAAACCAAAGATGGAATTTGACCTTTAGGAGGAACATTAACTATATGCAATGAGCATGTGTTTTTTGGTTATAGTTGTTTAAATTAAAAGTTAAATTATTTTTTCACACAGATTCCTGTTCTCTGACTGATGCATTAGATTTCGGAATGTTTGTTGCTGTACTCCCTGCCTTACACAAATAAAGTTCATTAAATTATACTCTACAGTAGGTTGCATAGAGAGATGGTTAATGTTTGCCAGAAAATACAGTAATGGAGGCCTTATATTCTGTTTCTATTTATGTCTTCAGCATCCATGTTACTTAGGTAACTGTGACCCATGTAGGATTCACAAAGGGATGCCTTTCATGGAGATAGGAAAAAAAAAATCAACTGCTGCAAGAGGAAGATCATGACTACTACTTTCACTGAAATCACAGATGGTTTAAGAAGATATATCTGCTTCCTAAGACTACAAGAATCAGTAAAGAAGAGTTCACACTGGCTATGGTATACTATATTCCACATTAAAGGGGCTTCAATCTGTAACAGTCACATTCTCCAAGACTTAAATAGCAAGCTTCTGACTATAATATATGTATGTATGACAAATAGTGAGCAGAAGGAGCTATTAAGTCCTTTCTGGAATTTCTGTATCCTGCACAGAATAACTGAAAATCATAAAGATTACTGTGCAGAAAATAGAGTGGACCCACTGCTTGCTCTAGTCTATCAGAAAAAGGAGGTCTTTTTTTGAACAGTCTTTTGGCCCTGCAAGTGCTTAAAATGATTCAAGAAAATCAATGTTATTCTGAAACACAAAGCACATAATCAAATATATAGAATTAGGGAAAATTCCCAATGTTTTTATTCCAGTTTCATCTCATTGAAAAAAATAGACTTTTTAAAATGATTTTTTTTTTCCTAAATAAATTTCTTCATATTTCAGAACTTATGCATATAAATTCATATTTCTATAGAAATATATATGAAAATATACATTTTAAATAAAAACTTGCATTTTATATAAAATATATTGTGAATTTATATTATATACCTATATATTTTTTAATCTGTTATTTTATATTCATAAATGTAGACTCTGTGAGATCAGCATATCTGTACTGTATAGAAACAGTATTTATAAAAAAATAAGGGTTTTGTACACATGAAAATGTCTTGTTTGAAACAAACTATTTAAAACACAGAAATTACAGTAAAAATCCATAGCAGAAGTTATTCAGTGTTATAGAGAGTTCAGACACAACTGTTTTAAACTAAGGTTTAACTGTGGCAATTAAAAAAAAATCAATGTACAATTCAGCAGCAATGGAAATCATCAGGTTAAAAAATGTCATGGGTCAAGAAAAAAATGATGTTTTAATAAATAACCATAACATCTGCTGTTGTTACAATAGAAATTTGGAAATATTTGTCATATTTCAAAGCTTAAACCAGTATAAAATAGAGTGAAGCTGTATGAGATTTAAATTATATTGATAAACTTAAGTTAGATTTAAACCAGCAAAAGAGAAACAAATATTCCTCTTCTTTCTTTGGACACTAAATCCTTCCTTTTCTCTTTAGACATTATTTTTTTCTGTGATCTTGTTTAACCTTGATATTTTTGCAAAGGTGATCTTTGCACAAGAAGATGTAAAAGTGATTCAGAATAACGGCATGAACTGCACAGCCTCATAAATCTGTTTTTACTGAAAAGCTTTAAAGCATTGCTCATTGCCATGAAGAACATGGCAAGGCATCTCCATCTATCCTGAAGAACAAAGCTCCAGCGGTTTCCCAGGTCTCATTCACTGAATAACTTAATTTATACAAATTTATGTTTACATATTGCTTAATATTTTATGCTTTGATCTCCTAGACTCTTTTGGAAATAATGGTGTAAGTGGCCCAATCTATTACAATTCCACAAGCACACCCCAAAACCAAAACAAACCAAAACAAAGATGGTCTCAGAAGTATTTAATGAGAGTTGCATTGCACAGCCATATTTCTAGATAAGGAAATTTTAAGTGAACAAAGGTAAGTGTTCCTATGAATATGAGCTCAATAGCAATGAAGACAGAAAAACAGCAAGGATTCTGCACAACTGCTATTTAAACACCTCAAAAAATACTTATACAGCTAAATAACTTATAATGTCCAAAATAGAAAAATATCAATGAACCATATTCATGTAGTTTTAATTACTAGTTCTGAAACTTTGTGAACTATCTGACAGCATTAATTACTTGCTTTGCAACTATACTTTGTGAACTATCTGACAGATCTAAAGTATACTGCAGGGATAGATGCAGTATACTTCAGCTAGATCGTTACCATGTTAATTCATATGTCTGCTTTGCTGAAGATTTTTGTTAAACAATTTTTACAGAAATATTCCTAATTTGCACAGGAAAACATTATGTACACATATCTGTGTTCAAATATATTGTCCTAAATAGACTTTTAAATAAAATGTTGCTGGAAAAATGTGCTTTTCTGTTGGTATTACATTAACAGTTGTGCTCAATATCCATTTCATATATAGCACTAAGAAGTTTATTTCCTTTCCTGTTGGTACTGTTTAATACCAATGGCCAAAGGGCCAAAAGAATACATTTTCATTTTTCCAACTTCTAAAAGAAGATATCCTGAAAACGTTCATCAGTTACTGAGAAAGAATGTTTTTAAAGCACCTTGATTATAAAATCACAGGGTCTAATAAGTAAAAAACAAAACAAAACAAAACAAAACAAAACAAAAAGTTTTAGAGTAGACAGTAGAAGAAATTTGCCTGACGTCTATTTTAGAAAAGAAACTATGAAAAGACTATAGACCTTTCCGATAAAAAAAAAAAAAAAAAAAAGTTACCCAATTCTTTTACTTCTTAAAATAGACATCATGTTTCTACAATAAATAAATAGATAAATAAATAAATAATGATGATAATAAAAAGATCATAACTGAAAACAAACATAGTTGTTTCAGGATGTAAATTCAAACTGAAAGATCATATTAGTCAAGAAGGAATGAAATTTGTGTACATGGTTCATCACATTCTGTCATTTATTGCATAGCTAGAACTGTCTTGCTGCTGTCTGGTGTTTCTGTTGTAAATGTTCAAAAAAATGCAATTCTTATTGTACTAGTTGGCTAATAGCCAATATTTTTCTCTACTTTTGGATATAATCCCAGCAGATTTACGGGATAGACCTTTTTTTAATCACCTATCAAAATGCTCATAGAATCTTTTTTTTCTTTACCAGGAAGACATCTGCAATATAGAATACCAATATAAAATCATAATCAGTCATAAATAAGAATAATAATAAACTAATACATTGTATGTACACATATCCAAAAACTGATAATCAACATATAGAAGATTTTTATCTTTTCACCTTCTGTTTCTACAAGAGAGAAACCAAATATTAGTGGATATATATGACTATGTTGTTTAAACACGGGTGTTGTTTTAATTTTTCCCTTTTTTCTGCAAAAAAAAAAATCAATGCATGTAATGAATGACCTTATTGATCAAACCCTCACTTTGACCATAAAAGCACAGATTATTTCTCGTAATTAAAAGATAGTATAAAGTATAGAGATAGGCCTATTGACTACATGAGCTTGGGTACTTGTTTGTTATTAGTGTTATGCATCCTTATCAAGTTAGAAATAAAATTGATAAACCTGTATTATTTTGAGTGAGAGTATAGGCTTTATTTATTTATTTATTAATAAAAGCAGAATACATTCAGGGATAGATCATAGAATAACAGAATCACAGAATTGTCATGGTTGGAAGGGACTTCCAGAAATCATCGGGTCCAACCCCCTTGAGAAAGTAGGTTTCCTAGAGCAGGTAGGCATCCAGACGGGCCTTGAATATCACCAGAGAAGGAAACTCCACAACCTTCCTGGGCAGCTTGTTCCAGTGTGCCATTACCCTCACTGGGTTCTTTTGTGTATTGGTGCAGAACTTCCTGTGCTCCCTTTTATGGCCATTACCTGTGGGTACATTGTCCTGTACCCACAGAGCACTGAAGAGAGGTTGGTCATATCCCTTTATCTCCTACACTTCAGGTATTTGTATACATTGGTAAGATACAGACAATGACTTATTTCAATTAGTGAGGCTTCTTGCTGGCAAAATAAATACTATTTATTGGAGTAAAGGCTGCATTAGGATGACTATATTTTGTATTTTGCCCCACCTTTTGTGTACAGATAAATAATTAAATATTCTAAACAAATAGGAAAGTGCATCTATAGTAACGAATAGTGTCTAAATTTATCCTTGAAAATGCACAGTATAAGACTGCCATCTACTGGAATTAATATTTCTTACAATTCTCATTTCATTTTAGTCTTTGGCTTACAAGAAATATTAGTTAAAGATTAATGAAGTTTACTTGCTTGTTTGCCCTACATTTCCCATTTCATTTGTCTGTGCTAGTTTTAAAGGCAGTAGTCCTTGTGCAAATTCTTTTCCATACAGAGACCTGGAGAGTCTGAATTTAATAATCTGATGGAGTTTAGACTTTCGAATTTATGAGCTATACAATTCCTAAGGGTTATAATAGTTTGAACAGTAACCTTTTTTCAACAGTAAAGAACCAACTTTGTTTTAAAAAAGCTTTAATCCTTTAATTTATTGAGATTTGACAAAATATGTGATGAGACTATTACTTCTCATCATTTAAAGTTTAGACTGAGTACTCAGCTCTGTTCAAGCTGTTCTGCACAAGAGCAAATAATTGATTATTAGAATCTGAAATAGTGTGTTCCTCTGTTGCAGACACACCATACACCCACACAGCTTACACAAAGTGTCCAGAATCTCAGAAGTATTATTTCAAGGAAAACAATTTGGACTAAATATTCATCCTTCCCAATAAATATACAGTTTATACTATCTATGATAAAAATATTATTGTCAAGGTACTCCATTTCTAATTTAAATATATATATATGGAATACAGGTAGTATTAATCCCACTTGTAATATAGAACCAAGTCTGTACTTACGGTCTATAAACGTAGACAATATGGGGAACCAGTAGCAGCACAGTTATGCTTCCATAAATTGCATGCTTGGAAAACAAATTAAGGATTTATACTGTATGGGAGTAAAGTTTTGGGGAAGTGATGTGTAGGCCACTGTCCTCTGTTCTTGCCCTGGAATAAAATCAAAACTCAGCTATTGTACTTCAGCCAGAACTTTTCTGTCTGTGTTTATTATATAAATTTATATGTATATATATATTTCAGTCCTAAGCTTTCATTTTTCTTGTCATTTTTCATATTGCTACTACCAAAACCAATAATCATTTGTCCTGTATCTTACTCGTTCTTTGTGCATTTAAAAGCCTCAAAAATTAATTTCCCCTTCTTCTCTGCTCTTACTTTAACAGATTAAATATACCTATTTGTCATCCTACCAAGCTCTCCACTTTCTGTTGTCAACAATCAGTCCACCGTTTAAGACTTTCTGTCCCAGAGGGTTTTTCTTTTTAACCAGTTCTATTTTCACAGAATCATAGAATATCCCAAGTTGGAAAGGACCCATAAGGATCATCAAGTCCAACTCCTGCCTCCACACAGGTCTACCCAAAAATTCAGAACATATGACTGAGAGCATAGTCTAAACGCTTCTCAAACTCCAACAGGCTTGACTATGTCCCTGGGGAGCCTGTTCCAGTGCGTGACCACCCTCTCAGTAAAGAACTTCTTCCTGATATCTAGCCTGAACCTCCCCTGTCACAGCTTGACTCCATTCCCATGGGTCACTGGAGAGAATAGATTATCATCTGCCCCTCCACTCCACCACCTGAGAAAGCTGTAGACCATAATGAGGTCTCCCCTCAAAGTCCTCTTTTCCAGGCTGAACAGGCCTAGCGACCTCAGCCACTCCTCTTATGTCTTCCCCTTTAGGCCTTTCACCATCTCTGTGGCTTTTCTCTGGACACTCTCCAACAGTTTCACATCCTTTTTGTACTGTGTTGCCAAAAAATGCACACAGTACTTGAGGTGAGGCCACACCAGCACAGAGTAGAGTGGCACAATCACTTTCCTCGACTGCTTAGCAATGCTGTGCTTGATGCACCCCAGGATAAGGTTGGCCATCCTGGCTGCCAGGGCACACTGCTGGCTCATATTCAACTTGCTGTCTACCAAAATACCTAGATCCCTCTCTCTCCAGAGTCTCATCCCCCAGTCTGTGCATGTAG
Source organism: Aythya fuligula (assembly GCF_009819795.1). NCBI lineage: Eukaryota > Metazoa > Chordata > Aves > Anseriformes > Anatidae > Aythya > Aythya fuligula. The sequence continues at coordinate 166,762,247 of NC_045559.1, read as the reverse complement.
CCAGGGTTACCTCTTCCCAGGTGCAGGACCTGGCACTTGCTCTTGTTAAACTTCATGCGGTTGGTGATTGCCCAGCTCTCCAATCTGTCCAGATCTCTCTGAAAGGCCTTTCCACCCTCAACTGAGTCAACAGCTTCTCCAAGTTAAGTATCATCAGCAAACTTACTCAAAACACCTTCTAGTCCTCCATCCAAATAATATACGAAAAGAACTGGCCCTAAAATGGAGCCCTGGGAGACCCCATTGGTGACTGGCCACCAGCCTGATGTAGCCCCATTTACCCTTTGAGCCCTTTGAGCCCTGCCCATCAGCCAATCATTCACCCATTGATTATGTTTTTATCTGGCTGTAAGCTGGACATTTTGTCCAGTAGGATCCTATGAGAAACTGTATCAAAAGCTTTACTGAAATCTGAAAAGATTACATCTACTGGCTTCCCTTGATTGACTAGATGGATGATCTTATAATAATCACAGAATCACAGAATCACAGAACTTCTAGGTTGGAAGAGACCTCAAGATCATCGAGTCCAACCTCCGACCTAACGCTAGCAGTCCCCACTAAACCATATCCCTAAGCTCTACATCTAAACGTCTTTTGAAGACTTCCAGGGATGGTGACTCCACCACTTCCCTGGGCAGCCTGTTCCAATGCCTCACAACCCTTTCAGTAAAGAAGTTAGGTAAAAGGTAATTAAATTTGTTAGCAGGACCTACCCCTCATGAACCTATGTTGGCTGTGACCCATGATTCCATTGACATTCAGGTGTTTCTCAATAACTCCCGGGATAATCTTCTCCATAATTTTACCAGACACTAACATGAGACTAATAGGCCTGTAGTTACTTCTTGCCCTTTTTGAAAATTGGCACAATTTTCCATTCAGCTAATCAAAAACAAGCTCCACTTTATTCCTTCAAGGAACTCTAAAATATGCTGTCATCCTTTTTGTGGGTATCTCTTCCTTACTAGTACAGAATGTAGATCAAAACAAACAAACAAATAAAAATAATTAAAAAAAAAAAAAGACCAAAACAGAATATACATATATATATGTATATATCTTTATCTGATTAAAGGTGAATAACTTATACCACCTGTTTAAGTTTATCTGATTATCACTATGTGTATTTAAAAAATCCTTCACCTTTTACAAAATGATAAGCCCACTAGTTTATTGATTGCAAAGTAACAGAATGATTATGTTGCTCTGGTTGTTATCTTTCAATTCCCTTTTCCAGCCCATATTGTCTCCTGTGAACTGTTAATACAGATTTGGGAAATTTTAATTCTCACTACTATATTCTTCTATGCCAAGAGTTTCAATTACACTGTTAGTTACAAGCATTCTCAAAACAGAAGTCTAGAAAACTGACATTTTTAAACACAGATGTCTTCTTTGTCTTGTCAATGTCTCTCTGTGGATGATAAATGCATATTCAAAGACCCACATTGAGTGTTTGGAGAGGATCCCAGAACAGCAGGCAAGTCAAGATTCAAGATATGGACATAGACACATTGCAGTATGATAAACTATTTTGTAGATACATAAAACTTCTTACTTGCTCTAGCACCTTCAAAACCATATTTCAAAATAAAACAACAGCAACAAAAAGCCATAGCAAATAACAAACATATTTTGCAATACTGGAGTGCAAAGGACACATGTAATGGGATTTTAAAAAATCATTTTTTTGCCCTAAGCTTCCTACAGTCTGCTTATAATTGGGAGATGAATGAAGTGTAATAGTATGAGAGACATCATTAAAGATACAAGTTAAACAAAAGATTGTATACTTATTATAAATTCAAACATAATTATAATTCACTTCTAAAGACTTCATTGAAACACCAAACCTTTTTATAGTATCTAATATCAGAAAATGTTGCTTAAAAATAGTGATCTCTGAACACTATTCTTGAAATATATTATAGCATGCTTAATAAGATGTAATTTTAAGGCAAATTTTATTAATCATGAAGAATTAGCAAATATTATTAAATATGAAGGAGTAATTTCAAAATGCATAGGACAGCTGTACTGGTCTGACAGTCTGAGCAGCTGAAAATCATGTCATATTTTAATTTACCATAACATAATATTCAAATATATATGTACATTTCCTATATTACTATAGTCTAAGGCCAGGTGTTTTAAGTTGCTCCCTGCAACCACAAGGGCTATGAACAAACTGAAAACAGAGTAAAGCAGAGCTGGAAAATATAACTGGAAGAAACTTATTCAGAATCTGTATTTTTAATTGCAAGAAAACATATATCACACTTTAAATGACAAAATGACAATTCAGAGGCTAAACAGACTTGGATACCAAAACAGTTTAATCACAGGTACACAAGATATATGCATTTTTACAATCTACATTAGTTCACTGGCTCATATGATAGACAGTGCAATCTATGAAGAAGGTCAAGTAGGTCAATGCAATTTCTTGCTCCTTCCTTTATTAAAGCTTATTCCAGAGCCTTCATGTGTCCTTTTTTTTTTGTGAGCTGCTGCATTTTTTTTTCTTTTGATTCACAGTCACCTTTTGATATTTACTACAACCAGCATTTGATCTGTTTCCAGCTAAAGAAGGTACTTCTTAGAGTTCATTGAACAACAGAATTTCATCAAGCCCTGGAAACACAATCTTGAAATACATATTGTGATTTAGTATATCATTCCTTTAATTTGAAAGTAATTTCCATTTTCTGTATGACATCAGAACCTTCCTCTATCTCAAACAATACTGTGGCCAACTCAGTAGTCTCTAACACTGTCAAAACATCAGTGTTGTCTATTTTTTACTAAAATACTTTATATAACATCAGCACCCATTCTAGCAGAATTTCGTTAGTAAAGTTTCACTCTGCACTCCAATTATTCATCTTTCTGAATGTCCTTTACCTAAACTATTTTTTCCTCCATCCTATGCACTTGTTTCTTGTGTGGGACTTGTTCATTATTAATGAACTTCAGGGAGATTTTCTAGACAAAACAATCAGCAACCAATAGGAAAATAATAATAATTAAATATAATAATAATAAATAAAAGTAATCTGGCACAGTCAAGTTTTAATAGAAGTCAAGTAGAGGTCAATAGAAGTCAGTGTTGTAAGTATTAGTTCTGCAGCATTAAGAAAATCAGTATCATGAACCTTACATTAAAATTCTGTGTGTTAAAGTCTTGAATTGAAAGTAATCACTGGCTTTGTCAATGATTTCACTGAAAGCTGCTACACTACTGATAGACAATTCTGGAAATCCTACCCTTAATATATTAAATCAACTCTAGATTTTATAGACCAAATATTAAAAAATAAAACTAAACAGAAATCAGCAAGTTGTTTTTTTTAAGGTACTTGCAATTACAGAATTCTGTCAAAGTATCACCTTTAAACATTCATTGTGACACAAGCATTGGAAAAAAATTTGGTAAGACAACACTGTATTTTTAAAGGCAAGCTACACAATGGCAATGGACAAGCAAGACCCTTTAGCTACAACTAACCTACTGTCCACATGTCAGGTTACATATTTTTAAAAAACTTGACTTTCATAGCTTGACACCAACTTACCTGGATGTCTAAATAAATTAAACCCCAAAAAATGAAATCTTCCTAAGTGATTGAATGGGTCTACTGACTTTGTTTAAAAAGCATAGCTATTTAGGTAGTTATAATCCAAAAAAGATTTATTTTAGTTTATTATCTCACAGCTAAAAATATAGACTTAACATTATGATGAATCTTGAATTTTTGCACATGCCAAGAACCCAGGAGCTGTAAGTACTTTAAGTCTGTAAGAAGATACCCTTACTGTATCTTGCAATCTAAATAATTTTTTATCCAGAACACCTTTTTCTATCTAATAAAAATTAAATTAAAAAAGAAAATCACAAGAATATTTTAAATTAGAAGTGATAGGAAGTTTATACTAAAATCTGCAAGTCACGTTATGCCTTAAAGATGAAAATGAGAAATCTGAATTCACTCATGATGAAATATTTTCAATTCTATCTGATAGAGAGTCAACTTCAATTTGAGGCAGGACTTGGAAATGAGGAGCTAATAAAGAAAACTGAAAGATTCTCTAAAATATTACTTTTCTGGTCGATAGCTCAATAATATAACGCATAGATCTGCTCTATAAAACTACAAAGCCATTAATATTTTAAATATAAAATTAGTCATTTCTCATTATACACATTTTATATGAAAAGATGAAAGGATTACCCCTATTAGCTTGTTGTCAGATTATTAGTTCAAGCAAGTCAAAAAGTAAAATAAAAAATCTGATACCCTCTGGAGAATCTGGAATGCAATGATACTGGAGTAAGGAAAAAAGTTACAAACCGAAATCATTTTCATTTTATTCAGTGTTTGACCTTGGCTGAGAGCTTATATATTCATGGTCATTTCTGTACAAAAGGACATTCATATATATTTTTATGTCTGAACTTCTGAGCCCTTTGATGTCAGTGTGCAACAGGACAAGTAAAATCAATATGAAGTTATTGGGAACTTCTGAGTTCATTTGCCTAAAAGGAATAACACCCTGCATTGCTCTGGAGCTCAGTGTCTGATATAAATATATAGACTGAAATTATTGTATACTTATTTCTGTTCCAGAGAGGATGGAAATATATAAACATATGTGAGGTACTTTACAATTGGAAGTCTATAAAACCTCAGCTACCCTAATGAAATAAAAGGACAAATAGCACGTAATTCCTTACCTGATCAGAATTTGCTTATTTTTTAACAGTGAGATAATAAACATTGCAGATCCCACAAAGAGTGTTTTATTTTGTTTTGTTTTCAGTTTGTTCCTGTTTCCAAGTCCTTCAAGGATTGTTGTTCTAATACTTTTTTAAAGAGCAGAATATACTGACAATGTATACGTTTCTGATTGGATGTGCTTATTTAATTTAAAATCTGTAAGAAACATCTACTAGAATATATGAAAATGGTTAATAGACTTATATGAATATTAGAAAAAATGTCTTACAGTCAAATTCTGTTAAAGAGAGAGGAAAAAAAAAAAAAAAGGAACTTAAGATGTCTATTGATTATGATTTGTAAGTATCTTAACAGACAGAAAATTTAAATTATTAAATAAGAGGTAATTGTAGTGAAGAAAGATATAACACACTACCATGACAATGAAAGAGATTACGTAAAACAAACAAACAAACAAACAAAAGACAGAAAGATATCGATAAGTGCTGAAATAACAGTAGTCACTAATAGTAAAGCTTGAGAAACAGTAATATGAGAAGTATTGCAGTGTTCAGGTCTTTACAACAAGTTAGATATCCTTATGGAATATACATTTAATGAAAAGTGTTATAGGGTTTAATGTACAAATAAGCAGATGGAACTCATGATTTATAGGAGGTCAGACTAGGGGATCTAATGGAATTTCTGGCCTTTATGAAACAGTGAAGTGTTAACCAATAAATCACATGGTGATTTTTCTTTTTTTTCATTCAACCATTCATCCATTATTTTATTCATCCATTTATATGCAATAAATTCTCCAAATTCTCTTGAAAGAATACACTCCAGGGCCTCATATTTCCCTGTCTTATGCACATATATTTGAAGGCTAAATTGTAGTTAGAGAATTATGCCTTGATGACTGGAAAAAAGTTGAATCTTTGTAGTTCCATTCATGAATGACCAAAAAGAAAGCTAATAAATGCAATCTAAAATAACTTGTTACCAAAAAAAAAAGTAAAATCAAAAGTAAATAAATTTACATATTTCTCAGATCAGCTGAAATATATTGAAATTAAACATGTTTGTAAAAAATAAAATAAAATAAAATAAAATAAAATAAAATACAATACAATAAAATAAAATAAAATAAAATAATAAAATAAAATAAAATAAAATCATAAAATAAAATAAAATAAAATAAAATAAAATAAAATAAAATAAAATAAAATAAAATAAAATAAAAATAAAATAAAAATAAAAAGGAGATACAGTTAATATACTGACAGTAAGGGAATTAATGAACAACGGAAACTTGATCTCCTTTCCAAAACTGTCATATTAAAAGTAGCAATCCAAATAACACTGGATATGTTATTTATTTATGTTAAATCAAATATCCTCTTTACCACTTTGAATCAGAACTAATTCAATGTCCTGTCATCTACAGTGAATAACTTATGGTCAAGGTGATCAGAGCTATTTCTGAAAAATATGCATCAACTCACCTTAAAACACATTACATAAAAGAGATCTTGATCTGGTGAAATAAATTAATAAAATAAAATAAAATAAATATAATAAATAAATAAATAAAATAAAATAAAAGTTAATATATTTCACATATATCATCTGCTACTTTACTGAAGGCTATTTGGACACTGAAGTCCGGGGAGAAAAAAAAAAAAAAAAAAAAAGAATTAAAGAAATACAAATCTTTACAGAAGGTCTGAGGACAAGACACTCATCCTTCCCTGTAGAGAGATTATCTTATTTTAGCACTTGGTAATATAACTTCATTTCTTCTCAGATTGTGATGAATGTGTTAAAATTAATTTACACATATCATGAGTATTTGTTTAAAGCATTGCAGAAAATATTCTGTGACCTCCCTCCCCTGTAACATGTTTTACTCATTCATGATACACATCTTAGTAGTCCTTTGTTTTGCAGTCCTTGGTTCCACAGTGTTGAATCTAACTCTTCTATTCCTCTTTTCTGTTTCCTGAACCAAATTGCTAACAGTGAAAGATAAATTAAAAAAAATAAAAATACACAGTACCGAATTTTGTAATAGGAAGAATATAATCAAACATCACTTTATCTGATTGTGTCTACTTTTTCACTTGCTTATAAAAATAGAACTGTTAGGGCTTTTATTTGACTTTTGGTGTTTGATACAAAATCTGGATAAAGTTCTGAGCACTATGCATTAGCACATATGCACTGAGCATTTGGGGTGTTTTTGTTTTGTTTTGTTTTGTTTTGTTCCCCCCCTTTATCTGAATGAGACATAGAATGAATCAATTTTCACTATTGTTATTTCAGCAGACTAATCTGGCAAAGTGTCCCTTCCTCAGTTCCTCTGTCCTGGTAATCTTGCTTAGCCTTCCTAATGCATATGTTAATTAGACATAATCCTTTTTTTTTTTTTTTTTTAGTACATTGAAACAGACAACCAAAATGAGCTTTAAACATCTAGTAATGGAAGTCCAACAGTTGGGTTCAATAAATTTGAAACAAATAATAATTATATAAAGTATCTATTTCAGAAGTGCTTAAACTTTATCTATTGCCTCTTCTTCAAAAGTTGTTTTTGACTATTTGTAAGGAGAATAAAAGCTTACAAAAGCTTTTATTTTTTTACATTACAAAAGCTTAAATGATGCTGTTACAGCAATGAAAAGTGAAGGAGAGCATATAAATAGTTTAACCTAAAACAAAAGAAAACAATACATTTAAACTGCTTTTTAAAGTTCAGGTTTAAGGCTTAAGGATATCATGGGGAGATGACAGATCTGCTGCCAATGGCATAAGTTATGGCAACTATAAATTACACCAAATTACTATAATTCTATCCCACATCCTCACACTGAATGAGGGTTCATTAGAAAATGTCAGCTTCACCTGAATTTTACATGAATGAATTCTCAGCTAGTTAATTACAAGTAGAGTCTAGCAACATTTCTTAAGCAACAAAGGAACATATTACCCCAAACAGTCCCAAATGCGTTACCCCAAACACATAAAAGTAGCACCATAAACCTATTACAGCTAGAAGTTCATCTCAGCATAAAAAAACAAAACAAAACAAAACAAAAAAAAACCAGAAAGACTGCAAAGAGAGAAAGACAAAAAGATATTTACAAAGAATCATTCTGAGAGATGGATTCTTGGATTATTTTGCTCATTGATCAAAATTAAACATTATCAATGAAAGACTCAAATTGTGTGATTTGGAAAATTCCTATGAATATGTCTACCCTCTTGAAATTATAGTAAGGAAAATGTTGCTTCCTTACGATTGTTGCCAGCAGAGATTATGAAGAAAAAAAAAGTGAAGATGTTGCTGTGACAGTTGGCCTTACCAAACAGAGGACAAAAATTTATCAGAAAGTTAGTATTTTTAAACACAAAGAGGAATGCTACAGTGCAAAGACCTTTTTATTAGTGAGATTTTGAGAGGTGAAAATTAGAAATGCTTACTGCAAGCAGATGTGACACTAGAATCATAGAATGGTTTGAATTTGAAGGGACATTAAACATCACCTAGTTCCAAACTCTCTGTATGGGCAGGGACACCTCCCACAAGAACAGGTTGCTCAAAGTCCTATCCAACCTGGCCTTAAATGCTTCCAGAGATGGAGAATCCACAACTTCTCTGGGTAACCTATTCCAGTGCATCACTACCCTCTGAGTAAAGAATTTCTTCTAAATATCTAATCCAAATCTCTCTCTTTTAGGTTAAAAACTTAACGCCTCATCCTATCACTACAATCCCTGACAAAAAGTCCCTCTCCAACTTTCCTGTAGGCCCCCTTTATGTCCTGGAAGGCTGCAATGAGGTCTCCCTGGAGCCTTCTTTACTTCAGGATGAAAAACCCCAACTCCCTCAGCCTGTCTCCTTCACTGGAGAGGTGCTCCAGCCTTTGTGGCCCTCCAATATGTTCATATCCTGTTTGTGCTGGCAGCCCTAGAGCTGAACACAATACTCTAGGTGGGGTCTCATGAGATCTGAGTAGAGAGGGAAAATCACCTCCCTCGACCTGCTGGTCACAGTCTTTTTAATGCAGCCCAGATAAAGTAGGCTTTCTGGGCTGCATGTGTACATTGCCAGCTCCTGTTGAGCTTCTCATCAAAGTCCTTCTTCTCAGATCTGCTCTCAATCCAATCTGCTCTCAACACAGCCTGCATTTGTGTTTGGGTTTGCCCTAGCTGAGATGCAAGATTTTGCACTTGACCTTGTTGAACCTCATGAGGTTTTCACAGGCCCACCTCTGAAGCCTGTCAAGGTCCCTCTGGATTGCATCCCTTCCCCCCAGTGTTCTGACTACACCACACAGCTTGGTGTCATTGGCAAATTTGCTGAGGGTGCACTCATTCCCACAACAAAGATGTAAAACTACATGTCTATTTTTTAATTTATTTTACATGTCAACATATATTTTGCAAACAAGTTAGGAATATCTTTGAAATACTTCCTATTTTGACTAATTCATATTCAGGACATGTTTCCTCTGATTAATATTTAATGTAGAAAGTTAAGAAATGAAATACTAATACAATATGGAGACACATTTTAACAGCAATTCATTTTTCCTAGTTTTCTGTAACAGGGTGCATTTTCTTTATATGAGCAGGATCTCAGAAACAGCAAGACAAGCAACAAGTCAAAGGAAGAAAGTGGGGAATAATTATGAATAAATACTATCAAAAACATTTAAAATCTGAAATAGGTAATAAAAACCTGTGTATATAGTGTTACTACAAAAATATAACTAGGTAGATATTTTTTGTAGTGCATTTTATAATGTATTTGAATGCACTGATATATGGTTTCCAGACAAGTTTTTCAACATGTGTTCTGGTGTATTCTACAAAATTATTTTAAACTCATTTTTGTGAAGCTAGAGGTAAAATTGGAATGTGGATAAGTTTTGATAAATTTTCCTTCAGGTTGTATATAAAAACACTCTTCTCATCACTGAAGCCCTAAAAAACATCACAGTCCTCAAAAATAATAATAAACTACTTGCAACAGCCAGTTCAAATGAGAGTTTATTTAATATTGATTGACTTTCTCAAAAGTATCTCTAACACTTGTCCTTGGAACACAAACCTATTTTATATATATATATTCTTTTCTCCAAAGTAATACACCAACCCATAATATTGTTGAAATATAAGGAAAGAAACATACATTTCACTATCATTCCTTTACACCCAGTATATCTGTGAAAAGATTTGTATTATGTAGAAAGGTAAATTTTTGATATATTTCAGCAATGTGGCAAGTAAATTCTAAATCTAAGATTCCAGCCCTAGGTAGTGAAATCTCATGTCTAGAAGGTAAAGACATATGCATGGAACTTTGTTACTTCTTAACACAAAAATAAATGACACTTCTTTTTTTTAAAACATGTTATTGATTTAACTCAAGAAGCAGTAATCACTGCATAGTGCTATGATTCCTGCATTATATATGATGTCATAACATGAAATGGCTGCAAAATAATATAATTTCACTGACAGTAATAATTAAAGATTATGGACAATTCTGGAATTCTTCAATGGACATTCTGGAATCACTTAATATTTTTCTACAGTTGCCTGACCACTGTCAATACCAGTTTTAAAGTTAAACCAAGAAGGAAGCTATTCGTTTATTTCTGATACCTTATGTTAAGACAGTTGGTGTAATGAGACCATTTTAAGAGATTAAATTGCTATGGGTCATTGCAACCAACAGATCAAGATGCCATAGATGCAGAGTATGTTACAGCAATAAATTACTTAGGTAACATATGGACAGTCCGGATTCAAAGTTCCTACATGTCATAGTGAAGAAGAAGAAAATCATCAAAGTCCTTGATAATATAATGATGATTTGGTTCTCCACAAACTTTGCAATCACTATGGTGTGTACAGAGAAATCAAAAATGTATTTAGGAACACAATTCCATCTGCCATCTGAGAGTCCCCACTACTCTTCTCTCAGATATTGATAATAATAGAATTTTGATAATCATAGAATTATGGAATGGGTCATCTATAGCTTCTCTGGGTAACCTGTCCCACTACCCTCTAAGTGAAGAATTTCTTCCTAACTTCCAGTCTTAATCTTCCCTCTTTTAGTTTAAAACCGTTCCCCCTTGTCCTATCACTATCTGCCCATTTAAAAAGTTACTCTACATCTTTTTTGTAAGCCCCCTTTAAAATAAATAAATAATTAAATAAAAAGATTTAAAAATATATAGAGAGAGATTTTTAAAATAGATTAAAAAAAAAAAAAGTTTTTTGTTTTTTTTTTTTTTTTTTAAAGAAGAAAGACCTCAATTAGGTCACCCTGGAACCTTCTCTTCTCCATGGTTGGACATTCCCAGCTCTCAGCCTTTCTTTATAGGAGAAGTGCTCCTTCTTTCTGATCATCTTTGTGTCCTTCCTCTAGACCTGCTTTATCAGGTCCATATCCTTCTTGTTCTGAAACCCCCAGACCTGGATACAGTACTGGGGTTTTACAAGGGCAGAGTAGAAGGGAACAATCACCACAATAACCTACTGGCCACACCTCTTGAACAATAATAGTTAGGGATAGGTATATTTTCAGGAACAAATGAAAAAAATAAAATCTGTCTGAACCATATTGAATCCCTAAAAATGAGATTTCATTATAGTTTTGTTATAATAAAGAGAGGCAGGTGTCAATGGCTCTGTTTTCTGAAAATAAAAGGTTTCATTTTTTAAGAATTCTTTTGCGTTAATTCACTGTTTTTGAACTGACTGTAAATCAACATTTCTTAAAGAATCTTGGAAGAGATTTGTACCTTGAAGTCTCTGTGTGTAATTAAGACTCTTACCAATTTATAACAATTCCTGTGCAACTGGAGATATGACAGCTATTTATTAGTTTCCCTTGCTTCCTGGCCAATGCATTCAAGGAATCCAGAGTTCAAGACACTTACCTTGGACTGAATAAAAGATTTTAGTGATGAGAAGTTTCAAAGAGCTACACATTTTATTAAACAGATTAAAAAAAAAAAAAAAGTAAAACAAAAAAACATGTTTTGTATGCCACATCAGATTCCTTTCTTATCTGGCTGATAATCTGCTTTAATGCTCAGCAATCCATAAACCTATCATTGTATAAATGTTACATCTCCAGGCTGCTTTTATAGAATAAATTTTATTTTAGGATATATGCACCTGATTTTATGCCCCTTCCTCTCTATTGTAAGCAATGTTGATAATGTAACATTATAACACATTGGTTTTATTGCTGTAAGATATAACTAGTTACCAGAATATTAGATCTAGATCTAATCTCCTAATGGCATGTATTTCCATATAGAAAAATATTCAGTAGGGTTAGAAAAAATGATGCGTGCATGACCAGGTTATAAAATCTTACTTATATTTGAGAGGTTATGTTCTGAAGGGCTTTCAAGGATTATGGGGTTACTGCAGTAGCCTCAATATTACAAGAATAATTTGATAGTGAAGTACAAGAAGAGGGGCCCTAAGGATATTAAATTAATTAATTAATATAAAGTTATGAAATATGAATTATTGATCACTAAACATAAACAAATTCAACCCTAACATACAGTTTCCACCCATCAATCAGTTTTAAGGTATTGCCTGAATGTTTAGAATTTTTTCATAATCTGATGCTGTTAATTAGTTTAGTACATTACATTAAAAGAATAATGAAAACAACTTGCCCCAAAGTCATCTTATTTTAAAATGTTGTATACCCCAGACACTTAAGTAAACTATTAAAATTATTAACCCAGAGGGAGATTAAATGTTTTTGTCTACTTGGTAGAAATACAATGAAGTTCACATCATTCTTTTCTCCAAACAAAAACTATAGCTCATATACTTTGCAGTCTGACTATCTCTCATTATCCTGGTTTTATCTAGGATAGAGTTATTTTTCTTTCTGGTAGCTGGTATGGTGCTGTGTTTTGGATTTAGGATGAGAATAATGCTGATAACACACTAAGTTTTAGTTGTCGAAGAGCAGGCTTACAATAAGTCAAGGACTTTTCAGCTTCTCACACAGTCAGTGAGAATGCTGGAGATGCACAAAAAAATGGGAGGGGACAGAAACAGAACATCTGTCCCAAACTGGCCAAAGGGATATTACATAATATTTGGTGTCATGCTGAACGATAAAACTGAAGGGAGTTGGCCAGGGGAGCAGCCGCTACTCTGGATCTTAGCTGGGCAGTCAGTGAGTGGTAAGCAATTACATTGTGCATCACTTCTTTTGTATATTCTTTTAAATTTTTTATTTCTTTTTATTCTTTTATTCTTATATTCTTTTTATTCTTTTTATTCTTATATTCATTTTATTTTTAATAACTATTATTAATAATAATAATAATTCCTTTTCTGTCCTATTAAGCCATCTTTATCTCAACCATGAGCTTTTACCTTTTTTTTTTTTTTTTTTTTTTTTTTCCTGATTATCTCCCCCATCCCTGTTCACAGGGTGAGTGAACAGCTGTGTGGGGCCTGCTGAGTTAAACCCCTACACATATCAATCACTACTTCTTACCTTTAGGTTCTCTTTGAAAACTAACATGATAGTCAATCATAATGGGGTACTAATATACACTATAAAGTCAGTACACTGCTTGGAAATTTAAAACTAATAAAATAATAATAATAAAAAAAATCCATAACTGACTGTATTTAATATACATCTGGTCTGAAATCAGAAGAAGAAAAAAAAAAAGGAACAAAAGTAGAAGCATTCTATTTGCTGTTTTTCAGTCTCTTTGGGTGGAAAGAAAATAAAACTTGTTAATAATTACAGCAAGAATGTAGACACATCTGAATCCGTGGTAGAAAGAGCAAAAGGAAAATTAAAAAAAAAATCTACATATAAATTCTGAAAAGTTAATTACAAGTTAAACCATTTTTTATTGTGCTTAAATTAAGCTTGGAAAAAAAAAGAACAAGAAATTTACATTTGTTAATCCCAGCAATCAAATTGAAACACTAATAAAAATAGAGTGGATGTTCTGATTACTCTTCTTTGGAAAATTAAATCATTGTCATTTCTGGATCAATAAAACACATACCAGTTTAAGTTTAGACCCATTCTAAACTAAATTATTATTTTTTTAATATTATTTTTTCTCTAAAATTCATTACAACAGAGGAACTTATTTCATTTCCAGATATGGTAGGTTGATTTTCTGTTTAAAATCTTTTTTTCCTGAGATGTTTCTTTTCTTGTTGATTTTTCATAACCGTTCTTTATGAGGCTGGAGAATATAAAAATCTATAGTTTTCTAAATTCTTTGGCTTAATATCAGTTTTATTTACCTCAAAATACTTGGACAGTTGTCTACAAAGGTTTCCTTAGAATATATATGGTATATATATATGCATAAAAACGTATGATCTATATATTTTAATATATGAACATATATATTCAAAATATATATATTAAATCACAAATACATAGAAATATTGTCTGTAAATACTTTATTTTCAAACACTTTCTGTACACTTATTTTGAAAAAACTGCATCTTCTTTCATTGCAAAAACAAGTGTTAAAAATATCATAATGAGTGAATATTAGTATCACAGAATCACAGAATCATCCAGGTTGGAAGAGACCTCCAAGATCACCGAGTCCTACCTCTGACCTAAGTTCTCCACTAAACCGTATCACTAAACTCTACATCTAAATGTCTTTTAAAGACACCCAGGGATGGAGACTCAACCACTTCCCTGGGCAGCCTATTCCAATGCCTAACAACCCTTTCGGTAAAGAAGTTCTTCCTAATATCCAACCTAAAACTCCCCCGGCACAACTTTAGCCCATTTCCCCTTGTCCTGTCACCAAGCACGTGGGAGAACAGACCAACCCCCACCTCGCTACAGCCTCCTTTAAGGTACCTGTAGAGTTCAATAAGGTCACCTCTGCGCCTTGTCTTCTCCAGGCTGAACAATCTCCCAGTTCCCAAAGTATATCATCTGAAGCGGTGAACAGTACCAGTAACACCATTCTATATTATTAATCAAAACACTCCGTTGTTATCCTTAATAGAAAACACACAGATACTTGGGATCTCTTGTGATCTTCTTAATGTCATTGTATTGTAAAGTAGACTTTCACAAATATATATTCAGTTACTTTTCTATGTCAATTTCCATATATCCGTTGTAGTCAGTATAGCTCAGAGCTCATTCTAAATCTTTGGCTCACTTATTTCTCTATTTAGATCCCACACAGAGATTTCTAATAACATCTGAGATGGTACGGAGGGGTTCCACTAGCCTCTATCTGCTGCTTCAAGAGGATGTTAGTTAAGGGTCCTGTTCTGTACCCATTATTCTACTCACATGACTTTATACTCTGGGAGGTTTCATATTGCACTAGCTGTGCTTCGTAGTAGTGGTCAAGTAAGGCTTTAAATATTGTAAATATACCCAAGATTTCAGTACCCTATCTAAACAAAATTTGCATGAAAATACACCTGTAAAAGACTTCTGTGAAGTGACAGGTTTCATGGAAAGTAAAGCTTTTACTTCTTTACAACTCTATTAACAGGTAAAAGACAAGTTTTTCACAGATGTGAATTTCTTCTTTGGAGAGTTAGCTCGTTTGAAGCTTGGTCACCTCCCTTCTCAGACAGTCTCAAAGAAAAATGCCAATTCAGTCTTTAACATCTGGTTATAAGTAGCCTTGCTAGGAAAAAGCACTAAAATACATATATATATATATATAATATGATTTATATATAAATATATACATCATATAAATATAATAAGTATATTATAAGATTTATATATAAAAAATACATCTTGTGGTCACTAGTGGCCCTCTCTCATGATCCAAGAGAAATAATCTGTGGTTATATTGAAAAATGCTGAATCAGGCATGGTGATTTTTTTTTTCTTTTTTTTTTTTTTTTTTTTTTGGAAAGATTAACAGTATTCTGCACTCTAGATAATTTACATGGTGAAACATAAACCAGACTTAAATCTTCAGGATATTTCAGATAAAAGAATAGAGAAACAATCAAAGAATCACAGAACAGCTTGTGTTAGAAGGAACCTTAAAGATGATTTAGCTCTGACCCCCCCCCTGCCATAGGCAGGGACACCACCCACTAGATCAGGCTGCCCAAAGGCCAATCCAACCAGGTCTTAAACACCTCCAGGGCATCCACATCTTCTCTGGGCAACCTGTTCCTGCCTCCTCCTCTGGACCCATTTTAACAGGTCAACATCCTTCTTGTTCTAGGAGCCCCAGACCTGGATGCAGTACTCCAATAGGGCTTCACAAAGGCAGAGTAGAAGGGGAAAATCACCTTTTTCTGATGCAGCCCAGAATACAGTTGGTCTTCTGGGCTGGAAGTGCACAGTGATGGCTGGTGTCAGGCCACCAGGCCACCCACCAGAAATCCCAAGTCTTTCCCTGCAGGGCTGCTCTCAGAGAATTCTTTTCCTAGTCTGTTCTCATGTGTGGGGTTGTCCCAACCCAGGTGCAGCACCCTACATTTAGACTTCTTGAACCTCATTAGGTTCATGTGTGTCCACTTCTCAAGCTTGCCTAGGTCCCTTTGGATGGCTTCCCTTCCTTCTGCTGTATCGACTGCACCACTCATCTTGATGTCATCTGCAAACTTGTTGAGGGTGTACTCGATCCCATTGTCTATGTCATTGATAAAGGTATTAAAAAGTATTGGTCCCAGGACAAAACCCTAAGGGACACCACTCATCACCAGCCTCCACTAGGACATAGAGCCATTGACCACCACTCTCTGTGTGCTACCTTCGAGCCAATTCCTTATACCCATCAAATCCATATCTCTCCAGTTTGGAGATTAGGATGTTGTGTGGGACTGTGTCAAAGACCCAACAGAAGTCCCAGCAGATTACATCAGTTAGTCTTCCCTTGTCAACTGATTCAGTCACTCCCTCAATGAAGGTCACCAGATTGGTCAGGCACAATTTGCCCTTGGTGAAGCCATGCTGGCTGTATAAAGGAAGCCATACTTCACCAAGTGTCTCAGATCATAGAATCATAGAATCATAGAATATCCTGAGTTGGAAGGGACCCTTAAGGATCATCAAGTCCAACTCTTGACACCGCACAGGTCTACCCAAAAGTTCAGACCATGTGACTCAGTGCACAGTCCAATCTCTTCTTAAATTCAGACAGGCTCGGTGCAGTGACCACTTCCCTGGGGAGCCTGTTCCAGTGTGCAACCACCCTCTCTGTGAAGAACCCCCTCCTGACGTCAAGCCTAAATTTCCCCTGCCTCAGCTTAACCCCGTTCCCGCGGGTCCTGTCACTAGTGTTAATGGAGAAAAGGTCTCCTGCCTCTCGACACCCCCTTACGAGGAAGTTGTAGACTATGATGAGGTCTCCCCTCAGCCTCCTCTTCTCCAGGCTGAACAGGCCCAGTGACCTCAGCCGTTCCTCGTACGTCTTCCCCTCCAGGCCTTTCACCATCTTCGTAGCCCTCCTCTGGACACTTTTCAACAGTTTCATGTCCTTTTTATACTGTGGTGCCCAGAACTGCACACAGTACTCGAGGTGAGGCCGCACCAGCGCAGAGTAGAGCGGGACAATCACCTCCCTTGACCTTCTAGCAATGCCGTGCTTGATGCACCCCAGGACACGATTGGCCCTCCTGGCTGCCAGGGCACATTGCTGGCTCATATTCAACTTGCTGTCTACCACGAACCCCAGATCCCTCTCTTCTAGGCTGCTCTCCAGTGTCTCATCGCCCAGTCTGTACATGCAGCCAGGGTTTCCCCGTCCCAGGTGCAGGACCTGGCACTTGCTCTTATCTCTTGCATGTGCACTGGCATTGCTGCCAGAAGGGTCTGTTCTGTGATCTTCCCAGGCACAGAGGTGAAGCTCACTGTTCTGTAGTTCCCTGGATCTTCCTTTATATCCTTTTTAAAGATGGGAGTGATGTTTCCCTTTTTCCAGTCACCAGGGACTTTGCCTGACTGCCACAACTTTTCAAATATGATAGAAAGAGTCTTGGCAGCTACATCAGCCATTTCCCTCAGAACCCTGAGGTGCATGTCAACAGAGCAGTTGTGGTGGAGATCACCTGCCCAGAACTGTCTTTGAAAATATTATGTTAATTGCCTAAGTTGCCATAGTCTTACCCTCAAAACTGTTCAGAGAATATATCACTTTGGCCTATCTGACCATGCATCTGGGCTTTTTATGTAAATGAGACTGTGAAGTGTGGCAAGTGCTACCTGTCTGTCTCCTCAGTATGAAGCTGGAACTGTCTGAAGGGCACAGCTAAAAGCAGGAATTGTATCTAATTCCATGTGTCCTCAGCTAGATCCAGCCAGTGTGTATGTCCATATTTCTCGATACACAGCCTTTGATATATATTTCCAACTATATTGAAAACTGATATTTGCACAGATTTATTTATATGGACATTAAGCCATTAGGCATATATCTACATTATTCTACAATACTCTATGTACATTGAGAAAAGATTTTTTCCATGTTATACATTATGGTGTACGTGTATAATATATATTTTATATACACATTATATACACTTAAATCAATGTTTGAGCAGAGAATTTTTTACTTTTTATTTTGGAATATTATGTTTGGGCTTTCCTCCCAAAACTTTTACATATGTGAGCTTCTTAGTTTCTGTACTATGTCTGCATGTACATACCATTATGGTAAATTCTTGATTTTCAACCAGCCCCTATACAGTATCCTCAACAAAGCAGCAATGAAATTTTAGAACCAGTAGCAAACGTAGTCTCTGACATAATTGTTATTTTTCTTTTTGTTTCTAGGATGCTACAAAATCTGTCATCTGTACCAAAAATTACAGAAACTGTGAGGAACCTCAGATGTACCTGGTCTTGGTCTCACATTGATCATCACTGAGAGCACAGCCTCATCTTCAGCTCTTGTATTTAATTTTTTTCCCTGCTAAATTCCAACTGCTTTAGCCATGTGATGGTGCATGAGCTAAATCTGCAAGTGCATACCTAAATCACAAACTGATGAATGCTGTGTGTTGGCTAGAAATGTGCACTTCACCCATTAGTTTTTATAACTACAGAGCAACTTTTCCTTATCTAAGTACACATATCACTCTTCTCCCTTCTCCTCCCATAAACAAACAAACAACAACAAAATCAAAAACAACAATGAAAAAAAAAATAGGAATAATGTGGATACTGTGGAATGTTCTTGAGGCACATGGAGAAAAGACACAAAATGTCCAAAATTCAGAGCAGCTATGTGAGCTATCATTGTCATAGCTTGCTCAAGCATACCCTAGCTTGAAGCTTCCTTGATTCTCTATTTGTTTAAAGTTCCTATTAACTCTGGTACTTGTGGCGTGTGATGTGTTTGTGTGTTTCTGGATCAATGTGGCAAGCCAGGAAAGCCTCTCAGATCTGGAACATGAGGAAGTATGGTGTAGAGTACCAGTAAGAAGTTACACATTGCTAAATTACCTCTAGCAGAGTTCGTTTATGCAGATATTTTGACATGGCATATATACAGCTTCTGATGCTGATCTTGGCCAAGAGGATGTATAAATATTTTTTTCATGATATTTGATTTATTTAAAAATGTAAAATCCAGGTTGACTCAAAAAGAAGGAACCAGAGCAGTTTACCAGACATGACTCTAACAATTTGAATTTGATAAAACAAAGGGATAATGGAGTATTTTTTCTAGATTCCTACTACCTCAGAGAATAGATCTGGTCCCCTAGCCACAAATAGAACAACCTGTTGGATATAACATAAATAAATAAAAGTATTTTTTCAAAGTTATTATTATGTTTAAGAAATGCCGTATTATTCTCATAAAGTCTTTATCTGGGATTCCTTGACCAGTCAGGTATATAAGAAGCAGGTAGCTCCTTAATTTTTTTTACTTCACCTTTTCAATTAAAAAATAAAAATAAAATAAAATGTTGCAGTGTTACTGTGTGAGTCATATAATCCTGTCTTTAAAAGAGCCAACATGACTCTATTTTGCAGTTCTCCATCCAATCTATTCTCCCTCCAAATACTTCTGACAGCATCATATAGGTGGACCCATCTATTCCCTAAGTTTCTATATCTCATAGGTAGCTATATAATCACAACTATTTTTTCCAGTTTGAAAGGTAATGGTTTCAGTTGAGAATTTTTGACAAACAGATAAAGAACTTGATTGACAAACGGAAAGAGCACTTAGTGCTCATATATGTGCTTATATAGTCATATATGTGCAGCTAGTTTCACTTAATTTTTCAGGAGTATACAAATGTGGGTGCAGATTTATAGTATAAGTAGTCCATGCTAAATGGTAAAATTTTGGCTAAAGACCTCTTGTGTTTGCACACTTTGCAGTCAGATCAACATAAAATATTATCTGTGTATATTTTTCATATTTTTTCCTGATTTCCCTAAGCTGTTTTCAGTTTACATGATTGCTGTAAAATAAGTACTATAGTAACCTGTAGACCTTACACGAATGAGAACAGACCTTTTTGTCAGAGAAACAGATCAAATGTTAAAAAATAAATTCCCTGCTATAAACTGAAAACTGTCTCTTTAGAAAATTGTTTAAGTAACTTACAGAACATGTAGCATTTAGTCATAAATAATAGCTTTAGGCATAGAAAGGCAAATACTGTGATTCTGAAGGAAAAGGAAAGCTTTATATTATAATTATTGTGATTTTCAAATACTAAGCCAATCAAACACTTCCTTCAGTATATTGGATACTTAACATGAAGTAAAGAAGATTTTCAAAGCAACAAAACTGAACTTTTTCAATGAGCTTAAGAATTTAAACTTAAAAACAACAACAACAAAATCTATTCATTTATATACATACATATCTGTATGTATATATAAACATATATCTGTAAAGATACAGTTCTAAATGAGTCTGAACATCAGACTTATTAAACAATTTAGTGTCAATAATAACAGACATTTCATTTCAACAGCAAAACCTTAAAAATATAAGCATAAAATAGGAAAAAAAATGTATCTTCAGTGTAAGTCCAAGTTCTTTTCAAAAACAATTAATTTTTCATGATTTTCTACTTATTATTAGATTTAAAAGGATTTGTATAGGACACAGTTAAGATATCTGTAAGTGAATGTACATCTTTAAGATTCATTTTGCAAAATGAAAGCCCAAATTACGTAACTCTAGTGAGGATATATAACTGTAAAAAATGACTAGCAACTTTAAACTAAATTTGAATTTGCATATCCTGGCATGAGCCTAACTTTGCAAATGGAAAGGTTGATTCAAACAACCATCTTTATAGAACAATTCAGTTTTCTCAACTCATTATTTCCATAAAAATATTTTACTACTGGGTATATCGATGAGGTTAAACTTCTTATTTTTTTTTTCCCATTCATTTCAGTGTTTTTAAATTAAGAGCACTGAAAGAAATTTTTTTCAGTGTTTTTAAATTAAACTTTTGCCTCATCAATGTCTTTTTTTTACACTCTAATAAGCCTCCTGAAATTTTATTGCCTAGTACAATACAATGAGAAAACAAAGTAAAACTCTTCTAATGAAATGCAAACAGCTATGTAAAACATACAAGGACACAAGATCTATTTATACAGGAAATTACTGCACTGAACTATAATATAAAAATATTTAATATTATAAAAAAGTTATATATATAAATTCAGTATTTGAACATGCTATATCATCAAAAATTATATCATATAGAGATCTGTTTTTATAATAACCTGTTTAACAGGAGGGGGAAGGTGAAATTGGTTCTATTTAGGAGAGAGAAAAAAAGCAGTAACTATATCAAATAGACTTAGAAAAGGAGTAAGTGGTTGACACATGGCCAACAAAAGTAGAAACATATCTAACAGAGTTTCAAACTCTAAATTATTTTAAGATTGAGTTTCCTCCAACTCTTTATAATAAATAAATCTATTGTTCAAGGTGGTTAATAAAACTTTCATAAAACAGTTCTTGTCTGCACCCATTCTGCATATTCTTATATCTTTCTCAAATGTAATGACTATGATAGTTTCATAAGTTCCTAGTAAATCAAAGTTGAGTCAGTACAATAGTAAATATCTGATATGCAGATATTTAAAAATTCCAGAGAAAAGAAAAACACAAATGTAATAGAAAGTGATATTATGATAACAGGTATTTATGTAAACCAAAAGGTGGAAGAATTGCAGATGGTTCATATAGTGATGTTTCTCCTTCACAAAGGTTGTCCTTATTTCTAGCATCACAAACGCTAAATATCTATGAAATAACTTTTTTCCCCCTAACAGTAAGAAATCCTTACTTGTAAAAATAAATAAATAAATAAATAAATAAATAAAAATAAATAAAAAAAAAATCTACCATCCCTTTTATATATACATATACATACATATATATATATATATATATATATAAAACATACTCTTTATTTCCAAAATTAAGACAAACAGAATCTGTGGTATATACTGGAAAATTCTTTCTCACTATTAGTTTATTATATGGTCACACAGAGTAAAACAAAACAAAGCAGTTCAAATCTGACTATGCAGTCTTTCTTTTTTTATCCTATCACCAGTTTCCCAGGCAAAGTCTTGGCTCTGTTCAGTGAACTTTCCTGCCAGTTTTTGAATCTCACATAGCCTGCCAAGTCTCTCCTAACACACATCTGCTACAGTACTGATTCCCCTCAGTGACCTGCTGGGCTATCAGATGCCGGCTCAGTTATTGTTCCTGCCAGCACAGGACATGCTGAGAGTGGTCAGATTGCCAGGTTAGCCCTGGCTATGGTACTGTACCACTGCTTCTTCTGCCTGTTTTCCATTCAGCCTAAATTTCCTGCTGCATCACTTCTGTTGTCTCAGAAAGACTTGGAAATTTTCTGATTTCACCTACGTCTGATAAAAGAGTGATGTACCTTTTTTCCTCATGTCAGATAATTCTCATCAACATCCTGATGAGAATCTCAGGATGAGAGTCTCATCTGCCTTTGGCTCTTGATATTGACTATCCACAACACTATCTTCTGATCTGACTAAAAATAGATGTGGTTGGATTTTCACTAGAATTTACTACTGCTAGGCAGACATAGCTAAGAAGCTACTGCTAGGCTGAACACTAGTCTGGCATGTGCATTAATCACAAAAATGCTATTTAAAATAAATTCTCAGTTTGGATTTCTTGTTACAATTTTATGTTGAAGAATCCCTAAACCACTATTCCCTTTTCTGCTTATTACATAAATAAATGTTTCCTGAGGCTGAGATCAAGCAGCTATCTATCTTCAAAGTACCTCTCTGCTGTTCACCAAAAGCCACCTCACTTTTCTGAACAGCTTAAATGTTGAACTGACAAAAGTAAAGCATGGCGCATATTGCAGCAATGCACTTTCCTAACAGTTTCTATATTCAACAGAAAAATGATTTTTTCCTGAAACTTATGTAACACCAAATATTGCTTTTTTAATGACTCAAATGTTTAGTTAATGGTTGTCCACATTACGTACGACAACATGAGATGGAAGAATAAACAATTTTCTGAAAAATAAACTGTAGGGTAAGCATCTGTAAAACAATACTTGTAGAAGTAAACCTGTTAGGGAGGTCAAAGCTATAGGAAAACAAAATAAAACAAATTAAAACCACGTGTGGTATCACATATTTATATATACATACATACAATAATTCTGTGTATAAACATATTTATTTATTTATTTTAAAAGTCATTTCCTCAGAGATTAAATGTGTTTTTATACTGCATAGAGTATAGAGTTCATAGAGTACACAGTTTACACTGCATGTAGTTCAGTGACAGATCATGGAATATATTATTCACTAAAACTGTTGGTCCAAGAAGTTAAACAATTTAACTTTTAGTTATAAAAACTGCATGGCCACACTTTTCGGCATAAATTTGGTGCATACTAAAAAATCCACTTGTTCTTTCTGCATGCTTCAGGTAGGTTTATTACTTCTTGAGTGCTAGCAATACATTTTGTGCATTGAAGATAGAAGAGGAATATGCCCCAAGAATCTATTGCAAGGTAGAGTTTATGCTGTCCTAAGGCTTTAAAAGTTCTTTTTTTTTTTTTTTTTCTCCCAAGAGGGGAATCTTTTTAATGGGATTCTGTGGAAAAACCCTGATGGACATGTGGGTTATATGGCTACAGGGATCAGTATTGTCAACAGCATACATTTTAAAAATACATTTTCAATTCTTTTTGTTTGTGTAATGGTTTTCAGCCTTCAGGGTTTACAAAGGTTTATTTCTTCTAGCCTAAGCACTAGAAAATGTACTCCTTTCCATGACAGCAGAGATGCTTCTATAACTAAATAATTCCAGAAGTTTGGACTTAAGGAAGATATATTTTTATAATTACATATAAGTTTATGTATTTATACAGTCATATGTATATATTTTATTATGCTTGTGTGTATATAAGTGTATCTTTTCTAAATGTCCTACAAATCATAAGAATATAGGATTGCAGGCACATCTATTAGTGTTAGTCCCTCTTCCTCGGTAAGTAGTTGCTAATCACCATCACTATCACCTTCATCTTGGAAATACCCTTGATCTAAGCATGCTTTCTTCAAAATCAGTATAAGCTGTTGTAACATCAAACTGTAAAACTTAAAATTTGAAACATGAAAATATTGATTTCAACATTTTTACTCTGCTTTCAAATGGTTTTTATACCATTCTAGTTTCAAATCACTCCAAAAGCATAAAATAAGTATATAATTGTCATGAATGACCATGATTGTTACACTAATCTTTACTGCTATTTGATTATTCTGTCCATATGCTTTCTGAACTCATCTAGGACAATCCTACTACTGGTGGATATCCTTCATTTTGTTACAGAAGAAAGAAAACTGTTTTCAGGGAATGGTCCATTATTACTCAACAAATACAGAGTTGACTCTACAGAGTGGAGTTTCACTATTACCTGAGCACACAATGTCATACACATCTTTTCCTTCTTCTTCTCCTTCCCCTTCTTCTTCTTCTTCATTATCATTATTATTTTTTTTTTTAATCTTCCAAGATATAAATATTTCAATATCCACCTTATTATTTTGGATGAGTAGACAAGATTTCAGGTATGCAAGATTATTTCTCCCACTATATACTTGAAAAATAAAAGTTATAATTCACATTTAAAAGCTTTATTTCTTTACATCCTGCAATTATTATGGATACAGCAATTCTATATATTTAGATTATCACAGTTACAGCAATTCTAATTTCTTATGTGTAAGTAGCCACCTTTTTCAAATTAGAATACACTTTCCCCAATATTTAAGTCAAAAGTAAATGATTTTATTTTCTGTGACCTACAATAATAATAAACTGAAAGTATATGCAAACCAAAGTATATGCATAGATAGGCACCTATGTATAGCAGAGATTTATGTAGAGCTTTGGAAACTTCTGATCCAAATTTGTGGTTTCTGAAAAAGAATTGACTTCAGGTCCGGAAATAATATTTTGTCTAATACAGTATGCAGACTGTCAGATGATGTCTTCCATAATTGATTGTCCTTCCAAAATTTCTTCCAAAATAGTTTCTAGTATCTGGTAGGCAATAAATTATAAAGAAGAGTGTTCTGTTAGTGAATTCATAACATCTGATCCTTTGTTGTATAATTTTACGGCAAGATGTCAAAGAGACAATTACTTGGGGCCTGATATGGTTGATAAAAATCTCCCTGTACAAATGTATTGTTTTGATTTACAGATTAAAATTACACAGTATGTAGAAATGAAATTAAACAAAATAGACGTTAGCTTTTGATTGCTCTTTTTAAAGTTAACTAAAATTATTTTTCAGATTAATTAGAACAATGTAAATGTTAGGCATTTAAAAGAAGAAAATGAGATTTCAAGGTGAAACCGTGAAAAAAGCATTTATTCACTAATATTCAGTTAGGATGGACTTTAGGATAAAAAAAAATAAATAAAATTGTACAGAGGAGTAACTGCCAGAGTAGAGCAATCGTATGCTAGATATTATTTTGCCAGTACTATTTACTGTTTAGATTTTCTGTTTGTACATGCAGCCTTCAGTTTTGCTGGAAGCAGCCTTTTCAAAAGAAACCCATAAAAAAAATATAAAATATTTCAGATTTTATATTATTTCTCTTAAACACACTTAAACTTAAACTTGGAAAAAAAAAAATCCTATTAGGTCTGATTTGCATAATATTTTCTAATTTTACATTATAGCAAGAATAAAACCACTGAAGGTGAGAAATAAAAATTTGATGAGAAAATATATATATATTTGTCATCTAGTTTTATAGCTCTCTGATTTTTCAGTCAATACCACAGTATCATTTTAAAAGTGGTAAGGTCAGGACTCACCAGCACATTTTGTGGTGTCATAATTTTTTTTCTGATGTGCTATCCATTTCTTTCTGAGGTGGATCTACACATAAAAAGATATTGAAATGCTGAGATGATGAAAAAAAAAAAAAAAAGCAAAAAAAAAAAAAAAAGCTAATATTCTTCCTCCTTTTTAGTAAAAAAAAAAATACTTTCTTGCCATATGAAATTCCAAATGCTTGAGACACCACAAGTTTACTCAGTTAACATCTCACAATGACTCAAGATTGAAGGACAGTTGACATCTGTAGTCACCTCCTTTGGCATGACCAAATGTCCACAGGGATTGTTCAAGAGCACGCACCTCCGGATGAAGGCAGCACTGACCTCTGGGGTTGGGGAACAAGCACATAACAAAAAATGTATTGTGGTCAAGCATGTCCTAAACAAAACCAACAGGACAGCAGATACTGAAACATATCCTAGGAAAGGGCTGGAACAGTGATATTTTACATTGTTTATAAAATTAACATGGTTTGCACTTTAATGAATAGCCTTTTATCAGCACTTTAATGAATAGCCATTTGTGAGTGTGCTAGTCATAGCTCCCACATTTATAATGCTTACCAGTACAGTGTTTTGTAAAGTATTGCGAATTTTTTACAGAATGATTCACTCCATTCGTTTCAAGGATCCTGCAGCAGTCATTGAGAAAAAAAAAAAAAAAAAAAAAAAAAAAAAAGCAAACAAACAAACAAAAAAACACATTTTCAGTCAAAAGACATATGTATCCATTTGTACCAGACAAGTTCCCTTAAGTTCAACTGAGATGCAAGCTTCCACATATACATGCACTGCAATGCGCATGCACACATGCATAAACACACAAACACATCTTCCCCTTCTGACTCCTGAATTCCTCAGGAGAGTGTTACCTGAATAATGGAAGATAAGCAGTATGCAGTTTGGCTGTCATGTGGCTAAAGCCCAAAATAGGCTTTGCTTTCGGTGTCTGGGGCTGCTAGAGAAGAAGGTTTGACAACAGAGGTGCTTCACTTCCCTGAGACCTCTTCAACACAAAGAATGAGCACACTGTTCCTCTGAGCCAAAGTCACAGGTTAATGGCAATTCTGTGCCTGAAAGCTTAAGTGTTATTAATCATCCAGTGCAATCTCTGTGTTGTGTATTGTGTTGCATTGTGTATTCACGCTTTCAATTCTACAGATCATATAGGGTGTTTTAGAAACAGTCTCCCATTTTATATTTGTGTATATTGTATAGTGTATACATGTATATATGTATAGTACAATGCATCCAGTATGCACTAGGCTTATTTGAAAGGGGAATTGAGAAACACAAGAAATGCAGCATTTACCTTTTTAGGTTTCTTCTAGGTTTCTGTTTAGGTTTCTTCTATTAAAATGTAGCTTTGCAGTATATTCTATGTTATGCACAAGAAAAATTAATCTTGAAGAAATTCAAGATAGTTAAATGAAGATTATTTTTGCTACCTAGCTTCCTTAATCTGACAGTAGGAAGAAAATAAAACAATGGTGAGGGCAATTTAATCATTATGGCAGAAGTTTAATTTACATGTTTTGAGAGTCCAGTCATACAATTTGAATTACAAGGTCTGGATTCTAAAGAACAATGATTTTTTTTAAACAATACATCCCAGAATTCATTATTAGCTTACAAAGGACACACACACACAAACAAACACACAAAATAAAAAGAACAACCACAACAATATTATTTGAAGAATGATAAGAAAAAGAAAAATAAATAAAAACTAACTAACACAGGAAACCAGTTGAACTGAATTGAATAACTCATAAAAACAAATAACTCCCAAATCTATTAAATAGTGAGTTTAATTATTTTTAGTTATTTTTATTTTTTCTTTACTTTGAATATTTGTTTTCTTCAAGTCAGCTATAAATGGTTTCCATTTTGCATTTGGACTTTTATTTTTTCAG
The DNA here is from genome assembly GCF_009819795.1 of Aythya fuligula. Taxonomy (NCBI): domain Eukaryota; kingdom Metazoa; phylum Chordata; class Aves; order Anseriformes; family Anatidae; genus Aythya; species Aythya fuligula. The sequence continues at coordinate 166,734,197 of NC_045559.1, read as the reverse complement.
GATAGATATACACTGTTTCATTGCATTCAAGCAGATTCTGATTGGATCACCCACCCCAAAAGCTATTTCAAATACAATTTCACAAATGAAAATTGTTAAAAACAAAAAGTTTAAAATATATATATTAGTTTGAGTAACTGTTGCATTTCTCTTAAAATTATGATGTAACAAATAGCAAATGCAGAAATCTGGCAAGAATCTAGGCTAAACTAAGTGTCTCCCCTAAGAAGTTCCCCAGAAGTACCAATAATTGATTAATATTGATTATACTGATCCATGGACCTCTGCTGTTCTACTTAGAAATGGTGAGGAACGTGCATTTGTTTATATATTGATCTTTGTGATAAAGTACTCATATGCAAAGAACAAGGATGTATTGGTCCTAGATTTTGAAGATGAAGGAATAGGAAACTATCATCCAAAGCATAAGCCAGAAAGGTTTGAATTTCTTCCATATAGAAAACTTCAAGTTACAAAATCTATGCTAATTTGAGCTTATAACTGGCAAAACAGAAGCTGACTCTGTACCAAAGGTTAAATGTTGATCTTTATTATTTAAAGTCTAAGTCAATATTTCATAGAATCATAAAATAATAAAATTATAGAATGGTACAGGGTGAAAGGATCATCTAACTCCAACACCCCTGCCATAGGTAGGGATACCACCCACTAGATCAGGCAGCCCAGGGCCTCATCCAGCCTTGCCTTGAACACATCCAGGGATGGGGCATCTACAATCTCTTTGGGCAACCTGTTCCAGAGCCTCACTACCCTTACAGTGAAGAATTTCCTCCTAATGTCTAGTCTAAATCTATCTTCTTTTAGTTTAAGACCAATCCCCTTTGTCTTGTTATTATCTACCCAAGTAAAAAGTCCTTCTCTGTCTTTTTTATAAGACTCCTTTAAGTATTGAAAGGTCACAATGAGGTCACCCAAGAGACTTCTCTTCTGTAGGCTGAACAGGCCCAGCTCTCAGCCTTTCTTCATAGGAGAGGTGCTCCAGCCCTCTAATCATCATTGTAGCCCTCCGCTGGACTTGTGGAAATGTCCACATCTTTCTTGTGCTGGGGGCCCCAAACCTGGATGCAGTACACCAGGTGGGGCCTCATGAGGGCAGAGTAGGGGGGTACAATCAGAGTAGGAGGGTACAATCACTTCCCTTGCTAGTCACACCTCTTTTGATGCAGCCCAGGATGCAGTTCACCTTCTGGGCTGCAAGTGTACATTGCTGGCTCATGTCAAGCTTTCATCCATCAGAACACCCAAGTCCTTCTCTGCATGGTTGCTCTCAATGAGTTATTCTTCTAGTCTGTACTCATGTCTGGGATTTTCCTGGCTCAGGTGCAGCACCTTGTGCTTGGACTTCATGCAGCTCACATGGGCCCACTTCCCCAGCCTGTACAGGTCCCTTTAAATAGACCCTCTTTGATACCAACAACACCACTCAGTTTGGTGTCATCTGCAGACTTGCCGAGGGTGCACTCAATCATCTATGTCATTAATCCCCTTGATGAATCCATGCTGACTACTCCTCATACCCTTCCTCTCTTCCAATTGCTTGGAGATGGCATCCAGAACAAACTGCTCCAACACCTTTCCAGGGATAGAGGTGAGACTGACTGGCCTGTAGTTTCCCACATCCTCCTTCCTGCCCTTCTTGAAGACCAGAGTGACATTGGCTATCCTCCAATCTTCAGGCACCTCTCCTGTTCTCCAGGATCTTTCAAAGATGATAGGGAGCGGTTCGGCAATCACCTCTGCCAACTCCCTTAGCACACGTGAATGCATCCCATCAGGACCCATGGATTTGTGTGCGTTTAGCCCACTCAGACGCTCCTGAACCACACCCTTGTCAACAAACGGGGAGATCTCCACTTCCCAGACTCTTTCTCCTCCCTCCAGGGTTGAGGAGTCCCGGGGAGGAGTCCTTGAAGCAAAGACTGAAGCAAAGAAAGCATTCGGTATCTCCGCCTTCTCAGTGTCTCCTGTTACCAGGACACCCCCCTTGTTCAGCAAGGAACCCACATTATCCCTAGTCTTCCTTTTACTGTATACATACTAAAAAAAAATATATATATCTTTTTATTATCTTTTATTTCTTTTGCAAGCCTCATCTCTAGGTGGGCTTTAGCCTTCCTTGTCACATTCCTGTAGGCCCTGACAACACTTCTATACTCCTCCCAAGAGGACAGGCCCTTTTTCCACATCTCATAAACCTTCTTCTTCCCTTTGATCTTATAGATGAGCTCCTTGCTCATCTACGCAGGTTTCCTGCCCCCCTTCCCCAATTTCTTACTCTTAGGGATGCACCGATCCTGAGCTTGGAAGAAGTGCTGTTTAAATGTAGCCCAGCTCTCACATGCACCCTTGCCTTCTAGCAACCTAGCCCATGAGATGCTCCAAAGCAGGTCCCGGAAGAGGTCGAAATTGGCTCTCCAAAAGTCCAGGGTTGCAATCCTGCTTTTAGCCTTACTTCTTCCACCAAGTTCCATCTTGAACTCCACCATCTCATGATCACTGCATCCCAAGCTGCACCAAACCTTCACATCCCTAACAAGCCCATCCCTGTTGGTGAGGACAAGGTCCAGGAACACGCTCCTCCTCGTCGGCTCCTCCACCACCTGCGTCAGAAAAATGTCTTCAACAAACTGTAGGAGCCATTTGGACTGTACATGCCTGGCCGAGTTGCTTACCCAACAGATGTCCAGAAAATTGAAGTCCCTCATGAGAACCAGTGCCCGTGATTGTGAGGCTACTACCAGCTAATAAGGCCAGTAGAAGGCCTTATTGACCTCCTCCTCCTGATCTGGTGACCTGTAGTATACACCCACAACAGTCACCCATACCAGCCCACCCCTTAATTCTTATCCACAAGCTCTCCACTTGTCCTTGACCCTCCCCCAGCTGGAGCTGGGTATACTCTAATTGCTCCCTCTCATAAAGGGCAACCCCACCTTTATGGGGTTCCCCAGCCTGCCTTTCCTAAAAAGGGCATAACCCTCCATGACAGTGTTCCAGTGGTGCAAGCTGTCCCTCCACGTCTCAGTGATCGCAACGAGATCGTGGCCCTGCGACCGAACACAGATCTTGAGCTCATTCTGTTTATTTCCCATGCTCTGCGCATTGGTGTACAGGCACTTTAGGGAAGCAGCAGGCACAGTTACCCCCGGAGGGATGCAAGAAGAAGAAAATTCCGGACTGGGTATCAGGATCATCACCTTCTACGAGGAGCCCTCGGACGATCCTATGGGAAGCCTGACCACTAGTAAAGACCGATACAAAGAAGTTGTTATGTACTTCTGTCTTCTCCTCATGTCGTTACCTGTTCTCCATTTTAATTTGTCAGAGGCATTACACTCTGATACCTCTGATTAATTTCTGATGAAAACTGAATAAAGATCTGAAGATCATTTTGACTGTTATTTTAAATTTATTCTTCTATTTCCAGTTACCACTGACACCGATGAAGATGTCTCTAAAGTTTGTTCTGGAGTTATTTTGAATACAGCAAATATTGTAATTGTTTGCTCACTGCAATGCAGAGACATGCACACAAGTATTGGATACAAATACATTTTAAAACCTGTCATTAAGGCATTCTGGCTAAGGTTTGTTCTTCATTTAGTCAATGGATTGAAAATAAACAGTCATGAGATGTATCTAATATAGATAGCATGACTGAAGATGCCACTCCTCTATTGATTACAGAATCTAAGAATAGAATTTAACTTTCAGCTGGTTAAGCTAAAATGAAATGAACCCAGCATTTTCCATTTAATAAAGTAATAATGCAAAAAAAAACCTTGCTGATTGCACAAAGTCCTTAGGAAAATCCATTAATTGCTTTGCAACTCTTTTTCTCTTTTCCATTTTCCATAAAGCCTATGGACCTTTATGGGACTGTTTTAAACTGTTTTAAGATATAATAAAAATGCTACACATAAGCCAGGCATTTTTACACTGTATGGTTTGCCTGCTTTATTCATTCAGGTGCTAAACATTTCTGGTTACCAAGCATCATTGTAACTCACATGCAGTCCTACTCAAGTATATTAGAAACACTTGTTGTTGTTGTTGTTAAATTTTATATATATATATTTAAAATTCCAAAGTATACAGTAGTCATCTTTCTTTTTGCTTAACAGAAATGGCTTTATCACCTCACTAATTCAAACCCAAACTGATCTGAATCCCCCTTCACAGTGCATACCACAAGAAAAAAAGTAATATTTAAAGAAATAGAATTCCACATGCTCTGAGGACATGGAGAGGAAGAACTTGCAATTAGGAATGTCTCCTTCAAAGTTATCTGAATAGGCAATAACAGGATTAAGGGTTCATTTTTACAAGGTCAAATATTACATTTTTTTAATTTATTATGAATCTTTGGTTTTTTTTACTTTGTTGCTGTAAACTGCACCTTTGACTGTGTTTTAGTGCTTATTGTTTTACTTTGTTTCTCACATAAGAAGTATTTGTTCAGTGATTGTTTTGTCTATAGAATATCTGTTCTCCCATATTTAATGCATATTCTTGCATTTTTTCTTTTTGTTTGTTTTAGTATGAAGTTCTGTATTTGGAAGAATAGTTTTGGAAATTCTTCTAAAAGTCAACCAAAGTATTAAACATGGGAATATTACTATACAGAATCATGCAGTCAGCTATAATATGAAGATACTGTTCTGTGTACATCTGGAAGTTGCAGGGTTTTGAGAAAGCCAAAAGGTTTTCAGAACACTGCAAGAGATTAGGCAGATTGCTTTATTGATTTCTATTGTCTCCTAACCTCACGGAAAAATGTTTGTGAATGAAATAAATTTATGTAAAGAAAAAAAAAGAGAGAGAATAAAATAATTTAGAAATCCAACAGCAAGGTAGGTAACTTTACACAGCAAGTCCCTTTTTTTAGCAGCTATCCATATGTTGTCCAATCAACAGCATAATAGAGCATGAAACAAGAAGAAAAAGGAATATAGCCACTAGATTTCAGCATTTACACATCACAGTATGACATCCCATAGATTTATAGCTATGATGTTTAAAGTAATTTAAAACTCATTAATAGATTTAAAACTTTATGCCAGTTATAACAGGATAAAATACAGAATTATGTGTAAAAAAAAATTAGCAAAATGACAAATCTCTGAGCCATGTTAGTCAATATGTCTAAAGATGTTAAAAAATGGGCAATCTTTTTATGAATCAGAGAGCCAACAGGTGAGTTCTGAAAACCTTGTTCACGATTAGTAAGCAAATAGCTTGTAGAAGTAATTATCTTATTTTCAAATGATCATATCACACAGAAAATTATAAATGATAACAACTTGTTTGGAGTTTATGAACCTCTTAGGTACGTAACAACAATCCACAAATTGCTGTTACGAATGTTTCAGTACTTAAGCATTAGCTCTTTGTTGATTTTGTCTAATGGTTTTTCTTGCTTTAAAGAAAACACATATCTAAACAGAACATATCTAAAAAAAAAACATATCTAAACAGAAGTTAATTCTATAGAAAAATGACAAAAATTTTAGATACATTGTGTAAAAAACTACAGTAGATTTGTCTTTTTCCAATGCAAGGATATGAAAGAAATTAGAAATCAAGCAAACCACAACCAAAAACTGGCGTGCAACATTTCCAGACTGACTACTCCATCTTTAAGCCTCTGGAACATTTCTAAGCTATGAGAAGCTTCTTTAAACCCAAATATTAGAGCAGAGTAGTAGAATCTTGATCTTCCTTTGATGAATTAAGATTCAAAATCACTCATAAAACTGAAAACCAGTACTAATTTGTTACATTGTGGTAACTGAATTTTTTATTTTCTGTTTTGAGGACTGAGCTATTCAAGTGGATTTGGGGGTGGGGAGGGACACATCGGTCAAAGATTACTGGTCAGCACAAAGAATGACAGTAAATTCAATAGTTTCATTTTTTCCTTTTTTTTTTTCATTTTTTTTTTTTCTTGAAAATAAGCAATTCAAACCAAGCACAATTTACATTAATAATTTTAAGGCATGGTAAAAGAAAGCACTTAAATCCCAGATCACAGAACCAGATCTTCATGCTCATTCTTATTTTCACATAGAGGGAACTGATCGTAGAATATCCTGAGTCGGAAGGGACCCACAAGAATCATTGAGTGCAACACCTGTCTGTACAGAGAATTAGCCAAAAAGCAAACCTTATTTCTAAGAGCATTGTCCAAACACTTCTTTAACTCTGGCAGGCTTTGTGCCATGACCACTTCCCTAGGAATTGTTATATTTAGGGTTAGCAGTGGCTGTTAGAGTTAGAAATTGGGTTAAATTTAGGGTTATGGGTTATGGACTATATTTAGTTAGGGTTAGGGATTGCATTATGATTAGGGTATGGGTAAGGTTTAGATTTAGAGTTATGGGTTAGGTTAGGATTAGGTTTAAAGATATGTTTCAGTTTTCTGTTTAGGATTTCAGTTTGGTTTATAGTTAAGGTTAGATACCCAAATTGGTATAGGGTTAGGGGGAAGGGTTAGAATTAGGATTAGGATTCATGGTTAGAGGTAAGGGTTTACATTTAGGTTAGTTTAAGTATCTGGGTTAGAGTCATAGGATAATTTAATATTAGGTTTGGGCTAAGGTTAAATTTAGAGATAGAGTTAGGTAAGGTTTAGGGTTAGAGTTAATATTGGAGATTAAGTTTAGTGTTAGGATTTGTGTAGAGTTTAAAATGTGGGTTAGGGATAGGTATAGGTTTAGAGATTAGAGTGCAGTATAGATTAGTTTAGGGTTAGGGTTAAGGCTATGGTTTAGGAAGTTCAAAACTGGACTTGGGTTAGGATTTCATTTAGGGATAGGGTTAGATTTACCTATAGGCTTTAGCATTAGGGTTTGGATTAAGGTTTGGGTCATCAGGATTAGGGGTAGGAATTAGGGTTTAGATATGACGTTAGGTTTGGGAAGTTGTTTTAGGGTTAAGTATTATGATTAATTTTAGGGTTAGGGTTTAGGATTTGGGATGTGGTATGTAGGGTAAAAGAGTTATGGGTAGTTTAATGTTAAGGTTAGCACTAGGATTAGAGTAAGGGACTAGGGATTAGGATCAGTTTAGGTTTAGGGTTAGCTTTAGGCTTTAGGATTAGTGTTTGAGCTTTTGTTAAGGTCATTAGGGTTAGGGGGCAAGGATTAGTGTTACAGGTTTGTTTTAGTGTTAAGAGTTACCTTTAAGGTTAGGGTTTAGTGTTAGGATTGGTGTTTAGGGTTATGGTTAGGCCTAGTGTTTAGGATTAGGGGAGTGGGTATGGAAGCTGCTAAGAATTGGGTTTAGGGTTGGGGTTAGGGTTAGAATTCAAATTAGGGTTATAGGTTAAATTAGGATTAGGTTTGGAGTTAGGTTCAGGAGAAATTTTGGTTCGAATCAACACAAGATATTCAGGGCCCTGATCTTTTGCAAGTTGTTTGATGTTCCAGCAATTTTAACAGTAATTCTTACATTTCCATCTCTGTTAGGAGTTAAATGCCTCTGTGGATATGGTCTGTGAGTGATAATATGCCACTGATTTCTAGCACAGATCTGGATTTTACTGTATCACCTCCTACCTCTCTACATTACATCATCCAGAAAATGGAACAGATAAATATGGAAGGAAATTTATTCATAGGCTGTGTAACATGGAAAACAACCTAATACAAAAATGACTGCATGGTCTTGAATGCATTATTTGGAGCAGCATACCTGATGCTGAAGCTCCCACACTGCACTGTGTTATCTACATAGACATGGCAGGTATTGCCTCAGTGTGCAACTCAGCTCTGCATGGCTGGAGGATGTAAAGAGTCACATAAACTAAGAAACAACATTAACTGACTACTTGGAGGGAAGCTCTGGGTGACTGGGCTGTTCTGCCACCTGAGTTAGTGCAGAGAGAGGGCGGTGCCCCCAGCTGTTCATCTTGGCAGCACAGTATTGGCTGGGCTGCTGTAGACACTTGCATAAGGCAACAATGTGTGTCAGTGAACAAACTTTAGTCCTTTGCAGCCCAGTAACAGTGCTAGAAACTTACCTCTGACAGGCTCTGCAGGTGTGAAGCATTATTCACACTTAGGTGTCGTATTCTCTTTGCAATTCCTTTATGATGAGAATTCCATGAAGCATGAGTAATTACAAGAAAAAGTGTATCTACTTATAGCAAAGAGAACAAATAAATGCTAAACTTTTAAGATTGCTCCTCAGATTCTAAGCCTTAGCCATCCCAGAAGATTTATTGGGTTTTAGGTCTAACTTTTCATACACTTAATAGTCTTACAGTTTTCTAGCTAAAACAAAGAGAAAAAAATAAATAAATAAATAAAGCTAAATTTGCAATCTAGCAGATGCTCAATATAGTAGAGCAATATTTCACCATAGATACAAGATTATTGCCACCTGTTTTGACTTTTACATTTGCTCATAAGTACAGCATGTTCTTCAGTCACAGTTGGAAATATCTTAGGAGCAAGACTGCATGTCAGATACATTTTTTCCATAGGTGTCACCACCTTATAAGATTAAACTTGTGTGCACTTCATAGGTCAAAAGCTATTCTGCACTCATGCTGTAGTTTTAAATGTATTCAGTCTTAATAAAGTACATTAAAGTGTTCAACAAAATACAGATTTCTCAAACAATTTTAACTAATCTGTTGCTATTCAATGATGCAACTTCCCACAACTCAATTAAAAACTGTAATCAATAATTCTGTAATCAATAATTTTAAACCTAAAACTCAACAACCAAAACCTAAGAACAGCTTGGCCTACTATAATAATTGTTTCTGACCTTGTTAATTCAAAAAATACATTAGAAAACTTCAAGAACTTGACTGTGGAGAGTATATCTTCTGTTATAGAAATATATGCACACAATTTCCCATTAGCTAGATAGATCAAAAAAGAAATATAAGTAGAAAATCTGAAATGCACACAAATAATACAACATAGGGTATCGAACACCTTAATAAAACCCAGAAATATAAACGTTGGCTAGCCTATTTTTGTGTTCAAAGCCATAAAATTAATCAAGGTCAGACTAGAAGAAAGTGGACAAATTATCAAAGATGCTAATAGCAATCATAAATTTTCCTAATATTTTGTGCATTTCATAAAATATGAAGTCTTTTGCAGTATTTTTTCTATTTCATAATAAATTATTTGTAATGAATGCAACCAAGAATAGTAAGCCTTTCCAATATAAGTTATTTGCAATAGAAGTTGTTTTCATCTAAAGCAATTAAAGAAAATAAAATATTTTGGTTTCTTTAATGGAATTAGATTTTCACAATTCTAATGTCTCTAATGCAGCAGCAGTTAAGGATTTATTCTATCTCTTTATTGTAGATAACAAAGTTAGGTTATCTGATTTTCAATTAACGAAATGATTTAAAGAAATTTGCTACAAAGGAAACAGGGACTTAGTTAAAGATTTGTAAATGCCAAGGTCACACAAGACTTACTGCAGGGTCCTGGAAAGAGTCTCTATATCCAGTTGCATGCTTTCAAAATACCTCTTAGAGTGAATTATTCACCCTGTTCGGCCCTGTTCGGCCTTTGTCTGCAGATGAGCTTGCAGACAAAGAGTCAACCCTGAGATGCACATACTCTCAGGGGTAGACCAAGGGTGCAGCTAGCTGCAGTCTCTGGAGAGCAAAAAAAAATCTTGCGAGTCCGTAACCTTTGGGTTAGTAATTTTCCAAGATTCATATCTTTTGTCAATTTGTTTAGGAATCAGGTTGTACAATAACATCCTGTCCTGGTTTCAGCTAGGGTGGAGTTAATTTTCCTCCTAGTAGCTGGTACGGTGCTGTGTTTGGGATTTAGGATGAGAATAATGTTGATAACACACTGATGTTTTAAGCGTTGCAGAGCAGTGCTTACACCAAGCCAAGGATGTCTCAGCTTCTCGCCTTGTCCTGCCAGCAGGCAGGCTGAGGGTGCAGCAGGAGCTGGGAGAGGACAGACCCAGAACAGCTGACGCAAACTGGCCAAAGGGGTATTCCATAACATCTGATGTCATGCTAAACAATATATAGGAGTGGCTAGCCAGGGGGAAGAGGGCTGGACTGCTCTGGGTTAGGCTGGTGGTCAGCAGGTGGTGAGCAATTGCATTGTGCATCGCTTGTTTGTATACATTATGTAGTACTATTATTATTATTATTATTATTATTATTATTATTATTATTATTATTATCCTTTCTTTCCCATCCCAATAAACTGTCATTATCTTGACCCACAGGTTTTCATTTCTCTCCCCTCATAGCAGAGAGGGAGGAGGGAGGGTGAGCAAACGGCTGTGTGGTGCTTAGCTGCAGGATGGGTTAAACCATAACACATCCCCTCTCAACCCTCCCCCTCAGTCCTCAAAATGGGGGAGCCAGTGTTAGACTTCACTGCATTCCAAAAATAAGAGGGAAACAATGGCTTTTGTTTTCATATTTATTAGTCACTTTATTAATAAATATTAATAAATAATAATTTTATATAATAATTTTATTATTTATTAATACATAATAAATATTTTTCATATTTATTAGTCACTTTTTTTTATTAGATAAAGTGACTGATTCCTAGTCAAGCTTATATTCCTTACAAAGAATTCCTCATTCCTTCTGGGAATGAGCTCCGCTTCGGGTTCCATTGTTAATGAGCTGCCCCATTCAAGGAGTGATTTTATGTGTAGCTTTATGTAGCTTTGCTAAGCATAAGTCATCTGGAATGAAAATTTTCAGTTTGCATAGAAGTATGCAACTGAATTTATTTGGAAGAAAAAAAACAAACTAACATTTGTAAGCAGAATTTCAGAGCTTTTCACTGAAGATCTTGACACTTGATGTGACAACAAAGGAACTACATAGCTATTAGTAGCATAACTTCTATGGTCTACCTATTAATGTATGTAATTTTGGCAAAACTAAAATATTAAGACAAACTTTTTAGTTTACCTTTCATTACATAGCAGATAAGTATCCTAAAGATTACATCTGAACATCCGTGGTACTCCTACATTAACTCTTCAGAATTCCTATTTTCTGTTAAAATGGTGTGGAGGATATTATGTATATATAAATCTATTAAACAAACAAACAAAAACAAACAAAAAAAAAAAAAAACAAAACAAAAAAAAAACTTCCAAATATCTGCATTGAAAATAACACCAAAACACAGCAAAACAGGCTTTTTTTTTTCTCTCTCTCTTTTTTTTTTTTTCTTCACATCTGTCCTTGTGATAGTTCTCAGGACTTCAAATAAGAAAAATCCTAAATAAAATATAAGGAGGTGGAATCAATACCTGCTTAGAGAAAGATTCTAAGAAATATTTTCAGAATGTGATAGTTACTGGGATAGCATGAGGGAAGAGTAAGAATGGCAATTACAACTACGGGTGCTGGAGAAGACAGTTTAAGGAGAAAAGAGTACATGTATTAGGAAAACTCTTTTGGAGTTTTATTTACCACAGGCAGAGTTTAATGTTGGGAAAAAAAAAAAAAAAAAAAAAAGATAATAAAAAAGGCTAGCTGGCAGCACAAGATCAAAAGCGTGCATAATTACAACAGCTGTAGGTACCGATTATTCTCCTCAGAAACAATAAATGTCTGAATTCAGTGACAGGTGGATAAAAAAAAAAAAAAAAAAAAAGTTCCTTTTGTACAGATGAGTGAAAAGGTGTCACTTTTACCTAGAAACTAACCTACTTTGAAAATCATTTTCTGCTATTAACACTGATTTCTAAACTCTTGAAGAGTAAACATCCTGTTGTGATTTTTATTTTCCAATCCCTGTTAGTAATGGATTTTTCTGAGAACAGGGAATTTTTTGAATTATTATTATAATTTTTCCATGATGTGAATTACTTTTTTAATTATTTTATTTTTAAACAGGAAAATAATATGATAAACTGGGTTAGAATCAGATCATAAAGAAATGAAAGCACAAATACAGGCTGGGCAGAGAATGGATTGAAAGCAGCCCTGATGAGAAGGACCTGGGGGTCTTTGGTGATGAGAAGCTTAACATGAGCCAGCAATGTGCACTTGCAGCCCAGAATGTCAACTGTATCCTGGGGTGCATCAAAGAAGCATGGCCAGCAGGTTGAGGGAGGTGAATCTCCTCCTCTACTCTGCTTTTTCAGACTTCACATAGAGTATTGTGTTCAGTTCTGGGGACCCCAGCACAAGAATGACATGGATGTACTATAGTGAGTCCAGAGGAGGGCCACAAAGACAATCAAGGGGCTGAAGAAGTTCTCCTGGGAAGAGAAGCTGATGGTGTTGGGGTTGTTCAATCTGGAGAAGGCTGGCTGGCTGGCTGGCTGGCTGGCTGGCTGGCTGGCTCCAGGGAGATGTTATAGATGTCTTCCAGCACCTTAAAGGGACACTTACCGGAAAGCTGGGGAGGGACACTTTGTAAGGGAATGTAGTGATAGGACAAGGAGTAATGTCTTTAAGCTGAAAGAGGGTAGATTTTGATTAGATATATATGGAAGAAATTCTTTACTCAGAAGGTGGAACAGTTTGTCCAGAGAAGTTATGGCTGGCCCCCCTGGAAGTGTTTCAGGCCAGCCTGAATGGGGCTTTGAGCAACCTGGTCTAGTGAGAGATGTTCCTGCCCCTGGCAGAGGGGTTGGAATTAAATGATGTTTAAGGTCCCTTCCAATCCAAATCATTCTATGCTTCTATGATTCTATGATTCTGTGATTGAGAAGCACTATGTTATTTTAGAACCTGTAGACTGAACACAATGTGATTTTGAGATCCTAGTGTGCCAAAAATAAAAACACCTCACTGAAGTGGGATTCAAGCTTACTTGGAATAGAGAGATATGCTTACTAACAGAGAGTAAAAGGTACAACTATAACAGCTGTGGAATGCATCACTTCTCAAACCTCCTTGTCTCCTCCAGAGATGACATTCTTGTTGTGAGATACAAGAATACTGAAGGTTAGCTGTTGTTTCTCAGGAAAACTGTTGTGGTTTGTAGACTGATGAAATGGTCTTTTATGGATTTCACTGTATGTTGTATTAAAGTAAAAGAATAAAATTAACCTTAAAAAAAGTATCAGAAAATAGTTTTTATGTGGATTCATCATTTTATAACAACTTCAGATTGCCTATATACACTGTAAACTATATGAAACATCAAGCTTGTGACAATCTGAGCTCTGCATTTATTTATATAATGTACTTGTTATAATGTACAGTTATATAAAACTATCTTTACAATATAAAATCCATTTGATTTCTGAATTATTCTGGTTTTGCTATTTTTGGGGTGTTGAGTCAAAATTGTAGATAATAATGGCTATTGATTAGCCTGTAGTGAGACAAGATGGTAAATGAGAAATAAATTATGAATAACGACAGGGAGCAGGTAATTGTGGGTGTTGATGAATGTTGAAAACTGAATTTTTGAACTCTCAAGCACAAGCCTGCCACTTGCTAGATGCAACCAGATTTACCTGGTGGTAAATTTTGATAGCACCTAGATTGCAGAAATGGCATAGACAGACATCTCCAATTAATAAAGAGACCACCGATTAGAAGGATGAGACAGGTATTTCTACATATAGGCTATTTAGTCTGAGAGAATCAAACCTAGAAAAAAAGATCCTGGACATGGAGGAAGATCCACAGAGATGAATGTTGGGGAGCTCCCATAGGGCAAACTTTTTGTAGAAAATGAATGGCTAGCACTGTCCAAATTAAAGCCAAAGAGTAAAACAATCATTGAGTGGCATGGATGCTCATATATATGAGTATATATATATGCTTATATAGTTGTTGTCGAGATTATTTTGTGGATGTTTTTACTTAGCAGTATAAATATGACCAATGATAAATTCCAATGAATTGGAAACACTTTATAAAATTACAGACTGACCTCTAATCTGAGTGCAGACCTAGAAAGCCTGCTTGAATTCAATGAATTCTTTTTCCTATCCCAGAACACTGAATTTCAGCACAGCAACATAATGAGTTTCTAGTCAAATGTCTCCAAGAATGCTGTGACAAATACCATTACAGTTTGCAACCAGAATCTATACATTATCTTATTTGAAAGAGTTTTCTCATGCCTGTAGTCTCATATGTTCTCATAGCACACCTTCTTGTCCCACTTTGACAAGGTAGAGACAGATAAGATATTTGAATTAGAACAGAGATGTTTTATTTTACAATTGCTTGTTTCTGCTTCAATTTTATATCATTTCAGGGCCAAAGTAGACTTTTGCCAGAGCTCTGTACTTCTTACAGCAATCTGGAATAAATCAATTGACTTCATTGCAGATGTGCAGATTTTAAATAGTATTTCATTGACAGCTTTGGAGAACTTAGATCTGGAGTGAGGACTGAATGGATTACTAGAGTTCAAAAAACATTAATAGTTTTTCTTTCTTATAACAGCACCTAATCAGGATTTATTATTATTTATGTTAGAATAGGGATTTTTTCCTTTAAAATATAAAATTTTATTTCCTTCCACTCATTCATAATTTCAGAGAGTAAACTGTCACAAAGTATATTGTCACAGCAGCATGGGATTGGAGTGAGAATCCCTCTTTAATATTAGAGGGAAACAAAGAGCATTTCTAGTCAGTATAGTATATAAATATGTCATTTTCTGATGAGTGTTGCTGCTTTTCTGTAAATATATTTACCCTTAAATTTTATTGCATGTAAACAAATTAGAACAAACTTTGTCTATTAATCAAGCTGAAATTCTACCAAGTAGGCAGACATCAGATTCATAACACAAAAGATATTCACTGTCCTCCCTTACGAGATATTACTGTATTTCTACTTACTAATGAAATACCGGAGATGCAATATCTCATATTGAATAGCCTCAAACTTATTTAAATTCCACATTTTAATTTGTCAGCAAATTTCACATTGAATTCACACCAATTTCCAAGAGCACTACGAAAGTTAAATTGAATAAAACCAACCTACACCATTTTTTCCCCTTTGGAAACCTGCTAGGAGGAAATTGTGTTCTTTGTATATAGCTTGAGCATGGCAGATTATATATTCCAACATACACCATGAAATTCATTAATATGGAAAGTGTGTGAGGATTAATTTATCTTATGTCTTCTATTATTCCCATTCCTATAATGCTATTATTGACATATCTTTATTCACAGGTGGGATTAAAAAATCCTGTAACCGTTCTGTATACTTTGTAACAGAAAGTTGAATGTTCAGTCAAGTTGCACAGACAGCTTGAATTTCAAGTAAATACTGACAGCTAGAGAATGTCTTATATTTAATTTTTCATTTATCTAATTGAAGTGACATCTCAAACTTTTACATATAGCTGATATTGCTGTAATAAAAAGTTTTCTTGAAAAAAATGGTTTTGCAGCCAGGGAATGCATTTCCTTGATTTTAGTCCTGTCACATCATTTAAAAAAGTAAAGATAACCTATTTCCATTTTCCCCAAAGACTGCATAAGGTTTAAATGAAGCTGTCATGACAGAAATGTAAAATGTGAAGAATAGTCTAAAAGATTACAAAAAACTTTCATTTATGCTGTGACTCTGCCATCAGAGGCTATTTGTTCCAATTTTCATACTAGCAGATGATGCAGTATATGTCACTGTGAGTAGAAACAGAACAAAATGGATAGGAGAGTGTATGGGACAGGGAGAAGAAAAATAGTATAGGATTGATCTAAAAAAACAAACCACCACCAACAAATAAAATATTAAATACAATAGCCTCCCTCAAAAAAAATCACATTCCTGGGAGCCTCCAAATTTAAAGAAATTAAGTCAAAATAAAATGGCCTGATAGGACAACTGTCAACAGAGCTTTAAAGTTCTTTCTTTCCAAACATGGGATTACATATCTGACCTTGCCACATGTGAGATGTTGTGATCTGTGTTTGAGTGTGGGATATTGTGATGAAAGAGGAATAATACAAGTGTGCTTGTATGGGCATATTTTTCCTTTCACTATGTAACTCTTTCATAATGTAACATGATACCTGATTACACCAAAGTGAGGTGACATCTCTTTTGCTCCACTGTGGTGGTTTAACACTGGTAGGTAGCTCATCTCTACAACCATGCCTCTCTCTCACTTTCTCACTACCCCTCCTCAAAAGAAAAAGGGTAGAAAATATGATGAAATTAAAAAAAATAATTAATTAATAAAAATAAAAATAATAATTATAAAAAAAAAGCAAGCTCATAGGTTGAGATAAGGAGAGGCAGATCCCTCAGCAGTGTTACCATTACGGGTAAAACATACTCAGAATGGAGAGATTAATGAGATTAATGTAATTTATTGCCCCCTAATAACAGACTAGAGCAGTGAACACAAAAAGTAATCTACAAACACCTTCCTCCCACCCACCCTCTTCTACCTCCTTCCCCCAGGTGGTGCAGGGGAATGGCGAAGAAGGTATGAACAGTCCACAACACTTCATCTCTTCACCCTCACTCTCGTCCCCTACTCCAGCACAGGGCCCCTCCCATGTCATCCTTCCCAAACTGGTCTTGCATGGGCTTCCCACAGGCAGCAGCTCTTCAGGAACTGTTCCCATATGGGTCTGTATTATTGGGTCCATCCATGAGGAATGGAAAGTTCCACAGGTGGCTCCTCACAGGTCCCTCCCTCCAGATCACCTGCTCCAACATGATCTCTTCTCCATGGGCTTCAGTTCCATCCCAGAGTCTGCTCTTGTGGGGTCTTGTAGTGGGTTTACATGGCAAGGTTTTGGTAGCAGGGGGCTATAGGGGTGGTTTCTGTGAGAAAGATCTAGAAGCTGCCCCATGTTTGGGAAGGGCCCCATTGTTTTCCAGATCTGAGCCAATAAGCGATGTTGTTTGCGCCTCTGTGAGAGCATATTTAAGACAGGGAAAAAAACGCTGCGCCAGACAGCAGCCGGGAGTGAAAGAACAGCCTTGCAGGTGCCAAGGTCAGTGTAGAAGGAGGGGGAGAGGTGCTCCAGGCACCGGAACAGAAGTCCCCTGCGGCGTGTGGTGAGGACCATGGTGAAGCAGGCTGTCCCCCTGCAGCCCATGGAGTGCCACGGTGGAGCAGGGTTCCACGCTGCAGCCCGTGGAGGAGACCACGGTGGAGCAGATGGCCCTGCACCGACGGAGGCTGCTGCCTGTGGAAGACCCCTGCCTGAGCAGATTCCGGGCCGGACCTGTAGCCCGTGGAGAGGAGCCCACGCAGGAGCAGGTGATCTGGCAGGAGCTGCTGCCCGTAGGGGAGCCAGGTTGGAGCAGTTTTCTCCTGAGGGATGGACCCCGTGGTACGGACCCATATCTGGAGCAGTTCTGAAAGAGCTGCTGTTTGTGGGAAGCCCACGCCGGATCAGTTCATCAAGGACTGCATCCCGTGGGTGGGACCCCACAGCACAGGGGACGAGAGTGACCGAGAAGGAGCGGCAGAGAAGAAGTGCTGTAGACTGACCATAACCCCCATTTCCCCGTTTCCCCTGCGCCGCTCAGGGGGAGGAGGTGGAATAGGGTGGATGGGGGGAAGGTGCTTTTGTTTTTTTTTCCTTTGTTTTCTCACTTCTCTCGCTTGTTAGTTGTAGGCAATAAATCTTACTATCTCCTTATGCCGAGTCTGTTTTGCCCGTTACAATAATTATTGCGTGATTTTCTCATCCTTATCTCAATCCTTGAGCCCTTTTCACATATTTTCTCCCCATTCCTCTTTGAGGAGGGGAAGTGAGAGAGCGGCTGTGGTGGAGCTCGGCTGCCCACTCGAGCGGAACCACGACAGGTCTCTCCATGGGTTGCAGTCTCCTTCTGGCCAGATCCACCTGCCACAGTATATGTTTCTTTTTGGGCCACAGTGTGGAAATCTCCACCAGGGTACCCAATGGGCTGCAAGGGGAACTTCTGCTCCAGCACCGGACAAGTACCACCAAGAGGAGGTACCAACAGTACCTCCTCCCCCTTATTCTTCACTGACCTTTGTGTTTGCAGGGCTGTTTCTCTCTACATTTTCTCAGTCCTCTCTCCCAGATGCTGTTGCACAACATTTTTCCCTTTCTTAAATCCGCTCTCACAGAGATACAACCAACGTCACCCAGTGGCTCAGCTGTGGCTAGTGGTGGGTCCCCTTTGGATCCAAGTGGAGCTGGCTCTGATCTGACATCGGGCAGCTGCTGGGCTCTGCTCATAGAGTCCATGCCTGCAGTCTCACCAATACCAAACCTTGCCACATAAACCTAATACATCCATCTGATTTAGGAGGAATGGATTAAAAACAGAACGTTGGCAAAGAGGACAGAATGAGACTGGAAGACTGGCAAGGAAGATTGTAAATAAGCTTAAGTGACCATGCAGCAGGGAATGCATAAAGACTGAAGAACAGTAAAGTCAGAAAACATAATTGTACCTACTGCTGTTTATCCTCTATATGTTTGACAAGTAACACATCTGTGTATAGGTAATGTGTGCGGAGATGCCCTATTGGACTCACTTGAGCTCACAGCACTGGTATGGAAATTATCAAAAAGCACAGTGAGGACCATAGCACACACAGTCACTTGATAAGCAGGTGTAAATAAATAGCAGGTGATCTAGCATGGACCGAGGTTAGCAGTATATGCATCCCTGCCTGCATGCCTCAGCTGGGATGTTGCTTTGGGAATCTCCTGGCTGGCAAGGCAACAAAAATAAAGGAGGTTTGTGTCCTCCTGAAGCAGTAGCTGTCATGGGAAATGAGTCTCATCTTTGATATCTGAAAAGAGACAGAACTAATATATACCAATCTTTATAAGAACAGTTTGTCTTCGTTTCTTTAATATATACACAGAAAACAGTAATTGAAGACAAAATAATTATTGTGTTATAAATAAAATGAGTGTTCATCCCAACTTTAGAGGGGGCTGTGTCTAAAGACAGTTCTTTAAACTGTGCCTATCTTGTCTGTGTTAACAACTGTGCCAATTGTTAAATTACGTGAATACTTTACCTTAACTATCACATTATTAATTTCATGTAGTTTATTAGAACTGACATTCCAAAAGAGATAAGTATTCTATATTCATTGCAAGTTATACTGCTACTATTCTGTGAACTCTGACAATAGCCGGTAATAATTATATGGATTTTCTTTTCAAATTCCTTGATAAATATGTTGTGATGATGACACTATTACATTTACAAGCATGTATTGTCTATCTTCCATACTATGTTGCAGTGACTATTGCCAAGCATTTAATATGTTGTTTCTTTTGCCTTCTAAAATATAATAAGCAAAGTTGGTGTAGGAGTAAATATAAAAGTTCAAAGAATAGATGTAACCTCAAGAGGTGTTCCTACTCAAGGAGAGATCCTGTCACATGGCCTGCTGTTGTACAAGAAATCTCAAAGGGTTCTTGGGCTGCTCACTATTTATGGGGCAAGACGATGGATTCATAGTCATATTTGCACACCAAATGCAAATATGTTAGTTTCTTCCAAATCTGGCTTGAGTCATTATCTATCTCCCTCGAATCTATTGTAAACTGGATGTCTCAATCATGACCTGATGGCATCCATCATGACTGACAGTAGTGGTTATCATTTAAGTATTTAAGTTACATGAAATAAAGCTGAGAAGGTAGGGGGAGGAAGAATGCACAGTCACATGGTATCACCTGCAAAGTTCCTGGCTTTACTATAATGGAAATATAGAACTGAGGTATAATTGACAATTTTAGCAAAGAGGGCTGAGAATAATAATTTTATCTCCTTCCTTATATTTGTACACAAGAAAATTCACAACAATGTAATTAGCTTAAATATAATAATGCATTACTGTTGTCATCAGCTTACAAACCACATGTTGCCATCATCACACCTTGCAACAGAATGTGGTATCTACTCTTTCTATTGTATGACTTGTCTAGTAACAATGCTTCCTCAACAGAGCATATAAAGACTGCATAGCACCGCTATCTATCAGTACATTCATTTAATAAGCATTAAAATCCAGTAAAATCAGCTTAGAAATATGTTTTATTCTTCAGTGTCACTACTAAGGAGAGTATAAACATTACTGTGAGTAATGTTTAATTATAAAACATTTTTTTATAAATTTTTTTTTATAAATTTTTATAAATTTTTTTTTTCATTCAACACAAATCTCGTTATGGCTTCTGAAATTCAGACAAAAATGACATATTCTTCACCAGAAAGATAAGAATTTCCATCAGGATGCATCTTAAACTGAGTAAAAAAAAAAAAAGAAAAAAATCCATGTGGCTATATTTCCCTGGTGCTGTAAAAAAGGACTCAATACTTTATTTACTTTTAAAAGGGAATTTAAAAAATTAATCTCTTTCCCAGTCTATGAATAGTATTTCATTGGATAGGTTTCACAGAAAATCTGCAATTCACTTATACTGAATCTAAAAATAATCATAATTGGTGTGTTTAGTATTGACAATGAAAACCACCTGCTTTAAAATGTCTGACATGAAATTAAATGAGTTTAAATTCTGATATCTGAAATGCAATTTACTATTATAATTATTCCCCTACAATAAGCAAACAGAAAAACAATCAAACAAAAAAAATGAGAATCTAAAACAAGAAGGCCTAAAAAACTTCTGCAGAAATTATAGCTGAAACATATGTGGGGGAAAAATAAATGCCCTGCCTTCAGAACATCCAATTCCCAAACCCAAAAAAATCTTAAAAGGTTTTTGTTCTCTCTCTTTGCAGCCAGAAAAGTAGACATCAAGCAGAAAAGATACTAAGCATGATATCAGCATTCTTTTACTCGCAGTCTCTCTCTTCACTGTATTTATTTTATGTAAACTCTATGTTATTCAATCACTTTTTTTTTTATTGTCTTTAATTGGATAATATAGTAGAAAGTGTGCCTGCTGCTTTTGTTAAACTGACTTAAAGGGGATTACAGAAAATATCTTGTCTTCTAAATACAGGAAGTCCAAGAACCAGTAAAACTATAACCAAACATGAGTTTTTTCATACAAACTGCCTTCAGGGATGGAATGTTTACCTCTATTTCAACGTTTTTAGCACCATCATATAGGAACACATTAATCAAAAACTAACTCAACTAAATCCCAAAATTTAAATTCCAGGAATATTACATGTAAGTGTGTTTCAGCTGCAAGTCATAAACACATAAAATACATTCTCAAATGCAGAAATCTATGTGGTTCAAAGACATTCCTGTGGTAACCAGCCAATGTCTAAGGTAGTATTCAACTACACACACAAAGTTAGCCACTTTCAGAATTAGTTCTTTACTTCTTTCACTAACTGGCTATGTCTCAGTAATTAGCATAGACTAAATTTCAGGTTTCTGATTCCTTACCATAGCTTCTGGTTATCACTATAACCACTACATATACATCTGTAGTATGTGCATATCACTGCACATACTACATTTGTTGCCATTAAATGATGAGGTACAGGAGCTATTCTGTCCATTTCCCAAGATTTGTGGAGAATATGTGAATAAGATCCTTTCATGAACAATCTGTAAGATTGTTCATGTGAGATCTTGATTTTGTTTATATGAAGATAAGTGTTAAATTTTTGTTTTCAATTAAAATTCTTTTTAAAATGTTTTCTAAAATTCTAAAACATTTTCCCCAATCATTAAAAAAAAAAAAAAGGCAACTTATTTTATTCTTTCTTTGTCATCTTATTATACAAATAGTCCTTTCAATGCAATTTTCTTTTTATTTTAATACTCTAATGTTGACTTCTAAATCACAGATTATATCTTTAGAACCCTACCTATATCAATACTGATTCCTATGATATAATTGATAGATTCAGTTTAATATCTCTCTGCTCTAGGAGAACAGTGCAGTAGGAGATACAGAGCAGTGACCACAGGACATCTGACTAGGATACACTTTTTGGTGCTCTGCACCAAAATAGGCCTCTTCCAGAGAAGATATTCTTTTGCTTTAGAATGTTGTCACTGCTGTCATGAAATATGGGTCTGATATTGGGAAAACTGTTGGCGTAAAATAAATAAATGTGGGAAATGCAAGCAATGAAAAATTATGAGGGCTGATTCAGGGATCTTATGACTGTTCATGCTGGCTAAGATGATTGCTGAGAGATTCTAGTCACACATAGCAGAGAGCAGCAGCCCATCCATATCATTAGTAACAATAAATTCTTTGTCTTAAGTATTTTATCTTGGTATAGCTCCCTGAAATGGCACTTAGATCACATGCTGAACTCTTGCCATGTCTCAATGGAGCATGCATTATTAGTTATTGATAGTTTACTGGGAAATAACAAAATAAAAGGGAATATTTTATGTTATAAAAAAAATAAATAATAATAATCCAAAAAGTTACATACAAGTATGTTTCAAATAAATATTTGTTGTGTAATCTTTAAGGTCAATCACAGCTTTAGGATAAATTCACCATACCTCTTCCTTACTCATCCTCCTTACTTAAAACAAACAAACAAACAAACAAACAAAAGAACTCCATTAATGAAAAATTTTCCTTTCTGTCCACTTCCAAGACTATGCTGTCTATACACAATGTCTCAATTTTTATATTTTTATACACTACTTCGTATTAGTTTATTTTCTTCTGGGTTGTCTTTAGTCTTCCTTAAAAGAAAGCAAGCTGACTGCTTTGTCCTTTTGATGAAGTACTGTCTAATGGCTATACTATAGCCCATTTAAAGCATGGATTTTCAGCAACATTAATGTGCAATTACATAAATGCAAATACATGGATATACTACCTTACAAGCAATTTCAACTATTAGTCCAAGTGACAATTAGATACAGGGTATTTGGGTGTGCAGTACTACAAGCCAATAGCCAATGAACCTTTGAAACTAGTTCTATTGCATTTACAATTTGCATATAAAATAATTGCATTTACAGTTTGGCTTTGTCTTGCATTGTGTTTCATAGATTTATTTTGAAATTATATCTCACTTCTTACAGCATTGTTTTTCTTCTTTGAGAAAATTATTGTTTCAGGTTTTATTTGTTACTATGGGTTTGATTTTATGGATTATTTTTTTTTCTGTTCTAATATAACAGCAATTTGCATTCCAGTTAAGAAAGTAAAGTCTACTGGGGAATGGTTTAGTACCTTTTATGTCTATTTGTTTCCACCAGTAATCTTCTAACAGAAATTAGTATATTTATACAGATATTCATAACTGGTCCAGAGATAACAGAATATTTCTGTACAGAAACTCTGTATTTTTTTGTCCAAACTCATATTTTCCTTTTATCAGAATACATATGCAAAGCCACACGAATAACAGAAAATACTAAACATCTCATATCATGTCATTTGGAAAAAAATATAGGCATCATCAATGGAGTAGTAAGGGGTATTCTAGACAATAAATAGTTTTAGTCCAAAAGCACCAATCAAGCTGAGGAAAGCTGCTTCAGCAAGTGTCATTTTGTGTCAGGTACTGAAACAAATATATAAAGCTTAGCAAGAGGAATGCACTAACTTATTTCTATTTAGCCATGTCCCATGCTTAATCATAATGTGTGAACATTTGCAGAGCTTGTAGACTAGATTTAGCTCTACAGATTTGCTCTTAAATGGAAATTGTCTCTCCCCCAAGTTTTCCATTTACCAATACCAGAGAATGCTTCAAATTCCAGTACTTAAATCTTTCAATTTAACAGAGATTTGTTTGTTTGTTTGTTTTTTATAGATAGAGATGTAGATCACTTAATCTATTTGAAGGTAGTGCAGGGAAAAAAATCACTGAGGGTTCTTTACCTCTCTTTCTTTCACCCATAGCTCTTAACAGCATACATGCTAGTGCCCTGTAATACAGATGAGGTTTTATGTCTATTCAGCCTTCTCAGATTATGACTGAGTCTATTCCTGGTTGTGCAATGTGAAAAACAAAGGAGTGCTTTGGTTTCATCTCTTGAGTTCTTGTTTAAACATTAACAAATTAATCAACTAACAAGGTAGGAAATGTTCCATTCAAAATTGCCACTGACAAATGTATTTCAGAAAATGCAATGATAGTTTGGGTTGTTTTTCATTTCTTGCTATTTGCAGCAAAGGAAGACAGGGTGAATTAATTTGGGACAAAATAGATGGGAGAGATGAGATGAAGCTAATTTACAAACTGTGAAACTGCTTCTCTTTTGCTCATATTACTTATGAGAGAAAAGTATACACATACTCATAAGAATTCCACTGGCATCAATGGAGCTATTCTGTGGAATAATTTGACCTTCAGAATCCATTTTCTATTTCCTTACACCTTTTTGAAGCCAAAGATACATGCTCTGAATGAACATAATAGTTCTGGTATTTTGATTTTTATATCTACTTCCAAGTAGGTCAAAATAAGTTATTAAATAGTGAGGTTATTAAGATGTGGGATGACAGGAACAAATGAAATTGCCTCCCTCCCCCCCCCCCTTCAATGTTACCTCACAATTAATACTGCTTCAAATGTTATAACTTTGAGGTATTGATTAAATATTGTCAAAGCATTCTATGAGATTTAATAAATGCACTGTAAAGCCTGTTACCATCATGTCATTGATCCATTTTTTATTAAAAAGTTTCAAATATACATATACAATTTTAAAAACATCTTTGATATAAATGTAACATTTTCTTTGAATTATCCTTTACCAAAATTTAAGATGGAAAAGATTATTGAGTCCATATTGGATGGCATGGTCTTTTCACATACCACTAGGCACTTACTCTTGTTCAGATGAATCCCAACCTGACATTTCTTCACTTGATCACAATATGTGCACAGATTTAGCTCTTCAGAGTTGTTCTTAAATAGAAATTTTATTTTGTCACCAG
The DNA here is from genome assembly GCF_009819795.1 of Aythya fuligula. Lineage (NCBI taxonomy): Eukaryota > Metazoa > Chordata > Aves > Anseriformes > Anatidae > Aythya > Aythya fuligula. Next base: position 166,709,396 of record NC_045559.1, on the reverse strand, counting down.
AGGTGATTCCATTTAGTATCATCAGAAAATCCCTGTTAAGTATTTAGTATTACTTTGTTCAGCATTTAGTGCCATACAAGGTGTTCTGATGTATCTTGTACCTGCCTGCCAGCCTTCACTGTATTAAGTCTTAGTCTTCTGTTAATCCAGGACTTTACCACATTTCTGTGAGTTTCTTGTGTATATAAGTCCCAGAAAAAAATACGGACTTCAAATCTACTTATGGTCTAAATTTTTATTTCTGTTGGATAAGATTACATAATTCCCTTCTAACTCAATGACTTTGTATTACATTCTCATGTACATAATTGCAGCTGTATTATGCAAGAAGCAACAAGTACAAATTCCAACAACAAAAAAAAAAAAGCTAAAAAAGAAATCAAAACATCATCTGATCTCTGCATTTTTCATTTCACATAGAAACTTTTCTTAAGAATACTAATTATTAATATTTAACTTACTTGTCATAGAATCGCTTCATAAATAATGTTGCATTAATTGTTTGTGTATAAGCTGTTCTGATATCCAGAGACACTGATATCTCTGTGGAATCCCAGGCATAAAACTTCCTTAGCATGTGTTAAGCTAGACTTTGAGAGATTGGATAGTTACATTAAAGTCTACAATTGTGATCCACTCAATTTTTAGTCTACTTATGCAAAGAAGTAGAAAAATATTTTGGTTGCAAGTTATGAAAGCAAAATAAGAACATAATGTTTTGTGTAAAAGCTTCCGTTTGTTCAGACTTGTAAACAGAAGACTTCTCAAAGTTAGATATTTTTAAAAGATTCTAGCTTTCATACAATTTTACTCCTTCATTTTTCTTTCTTCTCCAAAAGAGTATCTTGAGGATTTAAAACAAGAACAATTAAAAAAAAAAAAAAAAAAAGTCAAAAATCCTGACTAAAAGTATATCTTGTTCACTCACTCAGAAATAACAAGAATTAACACATGATGTGATCTGTAGTTAATGTATGTTTAAATTTCTTATATTGCATGAAAATTATATTAACAAGTATTCATACTTCTGCAAAATGATTTGATGCCTGGTTTAAATGTCAGCATGGTTTGGAAGATGATTAAAAAAAAAACAAAAACAAAAACAAAACAAACAAAAAAACCCACTATAATAATGTATGCTATTTATGTACTTTGTAATTACTGTACTTTGTACAGTTAAGAAAAAATTGCAGTTGAATAAATATCACTTGAACACAATGATTTTGTTGTGCAGGCCTAAGCAATAATGCATTTGCAGAGTTATACTATATTATATCCTTGTGCTAGTATACAGCAAATATGAAAAGGAAGAAAAAAATTTGCGAAATATTATTTTTCTATGAAAGCATTAAAGCATCAGAAGTTAAATTTCATAACTTGAAAGTATATTTATAACTTGAGGTATTCTACTACACCTATGTTCTTTCAAATTCAATTAAAAAAAAAATAAATCTTTTATTTAATTATCAATTATGCAGTTCAATCTTGATCACTACAGCCACGTGGCTGTGTTTGGGTGTTAAGGCACTCTCATCCCAGAATCCATGCCCAGTACAGACTACAAATTAAATCAAGCTATATCCTGATGGCCTAACAGATTTTGGGGGATATGTTGCATATCTAATTCCTTTTAAACCATCACCCAATGACAAACTGGCCCTTATTTGAGTTCTGGAGGAATCTGGAGGTACAGGAATCTGGAGGTACAGGAATACCTGAAGGGTCAATGCAGATATGAGAGTGTACAAGCTATTTTCAGTGGTGCCCGGAGACAGGACAAGAGGCAACAGACACAAACTCAAATACTAGAGGTTTAATTTGAACATCAGGAAACACTTTATTGTGTGGGTAACTGAGCAATGGAACAGGTTACCCAGAGAAGTTGTGGAGATGCCCTTCCTGGAGATATTCAAAAGCTTTGTGGTCATCATCCTGGGCAACCTGCATGTCTCTACTGGAGCAGAAAGGTGAGACTAGATGACCTCCAAAGGTCCTTTCCAATCTAAACTATGCTGTGATTCTGTGATTGTATTTTTTGTGGTATTGCAGAATTTCAAAAAATTTAAATAGAAAAAAAAAAAATACTCTTGTTATTAGATGTGCACTGTGGTTTAATACATCTTCAGTCTTAAGAAGCTACGAAACACTGGGCTGTTGGAGGTAAGTACAATAATGGTTTGAAGAGGAAAGCAGATGCCCATTATTCTGTGTTGATTCATTTACAACTGCATAGTTCAGAGTACTGAGACCTACTAATATTTTGCTATTATGTGCCTTTTCTATTGCAGTATCAATATAAACAGTGCTTCTTTGTTCGGTGTGATAATAAAAAATCTTGTGTTTACATCATGTTTTTATAGGTTCAAGGAGGAGACAACTGACACAATGACTGCATTACATGAGACAAATTTTACCTGCTAAAATGAATGATAGCTGACAAAGACCATCACTGAAAGGTTCAATGGGTTAAACAATGTAGAAATAATATATATATGTAAGAAATATATATATATAAGAAAAAAAAAATATCAAAAACTAAAGGGGAGAAAACCTGTAAAGGAAACAATTCATAAAAGACAGCTTCTGGCCATCTGGGGAAGAACAAAAGGAGATAAGGGCATTCATTGTTTTTGCTTCTGATAAGAGCAGGAAGAGGAAAGTGAGACTGTCAGCAGAGTGTTTTCAGTAAATAAATAAATAAATAAATAAACCACGCTGGCAGCAGTCAGGATAAGTCTGATATGTTAAGCCATTTTAAAGGAGACTGCCACTGAGATTTCCTGCTCTTCTGCCTTATGGAGTTGAGATAACATTTGTTAACATATTCAAACTTCAGCAGACTTTTCTGAACAAAAAGGAGCCTGTGAAACTTTAGAATATTACCTGTCACTGCTTGGATGCTCTTCTTCCCATAGATTTTTAAACCTCACTACATTAATTCCACATCTGCTTCTCAAGATTATTTCGTATGGTAAATCAAGCAATAATTTGGCTTCTGTCATGTAGCCACATTGCACTGTTTAAGTTACTAAAATGTATTCAATATATCCATGGGGATTACAGGTGCAACGCATGACCTGCAAGAGAATTGGGCTGTCTGTGGGTCACAGCTATCAGTGATGTATGTTAGCCTATGGGATTTAAAATGGCACCTTGTTTAGGTGCTAGAATTACTCACCGTACTCCACTTTAGTAATAATCACAGAGGAAACAGATGTTAGTTTCAGTTATTCCCCAAAGCCTCTCTCAAGATTAGATTTTCTATCTGTGCAAATAGTGATTATGTGAAGATGGCTCTATGTGTTGACTCTGCTTGCAGAACTGGGGCCAGAAACTAAGTGTTCAGCAGTATGGCACTAAGATCAAATACCGTAATGCATGGCCAGACAGGGTGTTTGTTTCCCATCTGCAAGGCCCTCATAGGAAGAAGACCCATCTTTACAAAGCAGTTTGGACTCCATGAGTGACACAACTCCAAAGCCTATAAGGTGACCTTTCAGAAAGGCAGTGTACTGATGCTAGCATGAGTTATTGCACTGCGCTGTAATTTAGGGGTGATATCACATAAGTTATTAAACAGAGAGACAAGCCACTCAGAAGAAAAAAGAAACAGACCTAATGAATTGTGTAAAAACAGCAGTTCTGTTGCAATTGTTATTCCTCTGCTTTCTGAGTTAAGTATTTCTGAACAAATGGTTCAAGATTTCAGCAAGACTCTAGATACATTGCTATGTGTTTCCTTTAGTAGAGGAGGTAATGAATTTCTTACTAGATAAACTATTTTCCATGTTCAGAACTATGTTTAGCAGCTTATATATAATAAAGAAATACAGGAGCCCAAAACAAAAAATTAGTTATATGTTGTGTCACCCCTATGATGAATATTCTTACCAAAAAAATATAATAACATATCAACAAAATGTATAACACTTTGTACTAGTAATAGAACTATTTTTGGATCCAGGCGTTTTATGTCATCTAGATAATGCTATCATTCAATCTTGATAATCAGATGCAGTCTATTCTGTCCCAGCTATTAATGTCATCAACTTGATACTTCCTTTTTCAAAAACCAGATATCCCAGGAGAGTTAGAGTAATGCCTTTGAAGATTGAATTTGTCTGAAAAATTTAGAATAACAAAAAAAAAAAAAAAGCAAAAAATAAAACCAAAAAAGAGAAAATCGGAGATGTTTGCCAAGATGTTTTCCAGCTATCTTAGATGAGTTAATAGTATTACAATCCTTCCTGAACTTCTATATAGAAAAAGAAGTAAAAATGGAAGGTGCATTATTTGCTGTACCCTAAAGCCAGGACCAGTCACACCACCCCCATTTAGTTTATCATAAAGAATATAATAGCAGGACTTCCATCTAAAAGAATAAAGAAAACAATTATTCACTGGACATTATACTATTCCCTCTAACAACTCAATTTTTGCTTATCAAAGACTCCTATTCACAAACAGACTTAGACACGTAGTTGAAATTACAAACCTAGGTTATTCACTTTGGATCCCTGTAAAATACAAGGTGAAATTTTGCTATCCATTATCACAATACACAAAGTTTAACTTGATTAGCTTGAAAACAAAATAAAACACAAGGCCTATCTGAAACACCCGTCCTCAATAAGCCAAGATCTAGGGAAACAGTGTAGACTGCACTCATGTTAGCAATCTAAACTAGCACCAAGGCAAACCAGTATAACAGCTTATGATGACAGTCTTAAACTCCATGGCCTTCCTAAACTATACAAGATACCCTGTGTAGTGATACTGACCAGAAGGCAATTGCATTTTGAGGAGTTAGTGATCCATGTAACAGTTAACTCCATAGTTCCAGGTCTGTTGTTGTGCTGCACATGGTCTTCAAACCTATGGTGTGTAGCGCACATCCCTGGATGTCACTGGATGAACTCAGCCAGCTCACTGTAGGAAAGAAGACTGCAGGCAGCTCCCTCACAGTATTGGTGATTACACAATCTGAGTCTAAGACTGCAACAAGAATTTATCTTTTGAATACCCTTTATATTTGACAATAGACATGATAAATAAAGTAGTTTTCCTGTAAGAAAATCTTGTAATAGCTCAAAACAACAAAAAGAAAGAACTTATCTCCCTGGATTAGATGTGCTCAGCAAGTAATGGTTAAATCCATTTGCAATCTCTCTGATGCTGCATGAATGTAGGGTTCCCAGCATGTGAAGAGACCTGAAGTTTACTACCTACATTCTATCTACATTCCTCTTTTTAGCCACTTTTAATAGATCAGATATTTTATTCAGTTATTTGTTGTCAGGCCTTTCTTATGGAGATCCAGAAAGAACCCTGTGCCATAAATAGGGTACCAGGGAGAGGAGTGAAAGCTGGAATAATCCTAAGCCTATAGCCCGTCTACTGGGAGAGGAGAGCCCACCTGAACTGACACACAAATTACCTTTTTTTTTTTTTTGACATCAACAACTGAAATGACTTTGTGGGAGTTCTTTCTACTGTCATTGCATTGTCCATGCTTTGATTTGGTTGACTGGAGCTTCTGGGCTCTGGCACAGGTTGATAAGATCTCATAACATTAGAGGGAACACCAGCAAACTGTTGGGTGTAATCAAGTCCTTCTGCTGTGAGCTGACAGCACAACTTTGTTGTCCTTGACAAAAACTTGGAAGCCCTTGCAAACATGCAGAAGACTGTCTGCCCTATGGAGCCTCCTAATATCCAACCCTGTCACTATGTAACCAGTTTAAAGTAAGCAAGTTTGCAATGGGCAAAATAGTGATAAATGTGTCTGAAGCCATGCTTTAAAACCTGTCTCTTTAAATAATGTGACCAGGAGACACAGCCAGTCATCTGATACCTGGGTTCTTCAGAACGTAGAGCAGCCAAGGGAAGGACTACTTACAAGATCTACACTTGCACCATGTGTTCAACCCATTAAAACTGAAAGTAGCTACATCTGGAAGACTATGTTTCCATGTGTTAGAAGACCTCTGAGACAAGTTTACAGATGTTTTTACAGACCTCAGTAGAAGGACACAGAAACTTTGGCAGGCTGACCCCACCCAACCAATCTCTCACTCCCCCTCCTCAACAGCACAAGGGGAAAAACAAGATGGAAAAGTTCATGGGATAAGATGACAGGGAGATCACTTACCAATAGCTATCACAAGAAAAACAGGTTCAACTTGGGAAAATTCATTTTAATTTATTGCCTATTAAAAATAGAGCAGGATAGTGAGAAACAAGGACACATCTAAAAACACTTCCCTCCCACCTCCATTTCTTCCCAGGTTCAACATCACTCCTTCATTCCTGACTCACCCCCCTCTCTCCATCCCAAGCAGTAAAAGGACATGGGGAATAGGGTTATGGTCATATTGTCTCAGCTGCTCTTTACTCCTCACATGCTTCCCCTGTTCCAATGTGGGGTCTGTCCCTCAAGAACTGATCCAGCGTGGGTCCCACACAGGCTGCAGTTGCTGCCAGGAGCCTGCTCCTGCTTGAGCCATCCACATGCTGTAGGTTCCTTCAGGGCATACCCACTTGCTGCAGTGTGGGGCTGTCCACAGGCTGAGCGTGTTTATCTGGTGGTTCACTGACCTTGATGTCTGCAGTTGTTTTTCTCACTTTTTTTTTTCCTCATTCCTCTATTTTACAATTTGTGCACAATACTTTTTAGTCTTTCCTGAATGCACCTTCCCCAAGACACCACCATTTCGGCTGCTTTGCCCAGCCATGCCCTATGGTGGGGCCATTGGAGCCAGCTGGAACCAGCTGTGTCCAGCATGGGGCAGCCCCGGCCTCTCCTCACAGAGGCCAACCCTGCAGCTACCTGCTGCTTCCAAAACTGTGCCATGTAAACCCAATATAGCTGTAAACACCAGTTTCTTCAGCTTCTGTGCACACAGCAGTGTGCAAGAGGATGGGACCCTCAGGTGGTGTGTGAGATGCCGTCTGATTCTTCACTAGAAGAGCCACAAACATACTGAGTCCACCAAGGAGTGGACTAAGTGAGTAGACAGGCACATTTTCAGATGTGTTTTCCAGTATGGTAAAATAAATACAAAGGTGCATAATAAGTAAATTCCAGTTACAGGATTCATTTTTTCTCTCCTGTTAGATACACTGAGGTTCTGGCAGTATCTTTGTCAGTATCCCTATGAATATGCTTGAGCACCAAAGTGGCAGAGAGAACTGCCTGCTGCCAGTTCTTACACAGGAACAGCGGCAGAAGCAGAGTTTTTAATATTCTTTACCTTTGCGATTGTAACACTGTACTTCCTCCTAAAGATCAACTACATCTCCAACCAGCCAGAAATTACTGTGGTATCAAGCCTCCAAACAGAAACACAGGTACTTGATCTAAACTTGTAACAAACTGTTACAGAACTGCTGTAATGTCAGCAGTTATGAAAACTAAGTTGTTTTAATAATATCCCCACACTTCAAATAATAATCTACAGTACAAACTGCAGATTTAAGAATGTATCTATGTTGTTAATAATCACTTTAAATTTTTTTCAAAAATGACCTCCAGCATTTAGACCTCAGATTTTTATTTCACTTTATTTATTTATTTATGTATTCATTTATTGCATGGAAGGTGTGTTGTTTATGTGGGTGTAGATAATTTACTAGATGCCCACAACCCTTTACACATGAGGGCATACTAAAGAGGTTCTCTAGAACACAACACTTGCTAATAGTTGTTATTTCTTCAACAACAAAAAGAAACTGTAGGAAAAAAAAAAAAAAAAAAAAAAAAGTAAATAAAGGACTCAGGAAAATAAAGGTTGTAGGTTATATATTAAATGACTTACACATACAACTCATTGACTTCTCTAAGTTTGTAGTCACAGATATGGAAAAGATCAGTAAAGTAAAAAGATATGTAAAAGGTGCGTCCTTTATAATAAAGAGTACTATAGGAACTAGGTGTTTTTTTCTTTTTTTCTCTTTATTTCTTTTTCTTTTATTTTCAAAAATGAGTAATAGAGGAAGAGCTCCTTATCTTAAGGAGGAATGCATTTTTAAAATATGTTTTTGTTTCATTATTTGAGGTAGGAAACTTGAGCAGAGAAGGTCCAGTTCAATGATTTCAATGTCATGAAGTACTTTCAAAATGGAAAAAAAATAATAAAAAAATATAAAAGCAGTGGTACTAAAAACTGGCAAAGTTTTACCAGTGTTCAGTACTGACAGCTCACAAATTGTTACTGTTTGTAATATAAACCAGCCTACTTTATTGGACAATTCATAACTTTTTTTATATATAATTTTAATTGAAGTATTGATGAACTAAAAGGGCCAGTTTTGGAGCTAAACTTTCCTTACTTTGACAGTTTGATATGTGAAAAATAAATATATGAATTATGAGAGCAGTTGCAGGCAAATTAATTATATATGTGTCTCCTTGCATATGCCTTTTGGTTTCTTTCAGAGTTTTTGGTTTTCTTTCATAGTCTTTTGGTTTGTTCAGTTTGTTTTGTTTTTTAAAACATTAATGTTGATCCTTGTGTTCTCTCCTAGATGTGAGCAATAAAAAGCCCTGGAAAACTGCAATATAGGCACAAAAGCAATACAGTAAATAGTACAGATTTGATTTAAACCTAACTGTATTGGTATTAGGGATATGAGTTTTATCTTATAACATGAATCCTGCATAGAACATAAATGTTCAAAACATGTAATAACCTTTAAAAATTCAATCAGTTTCATCATTCATTAAAGTTTCTAGAAATGACATTGAATTGCCTTCCAGCAGTTTTCCTTGTCTCATCACATTCTGAAACTTCTTTGAAATATTTTTGTAGAAAACTTTTATTCACAAATGTGTCAAGTAAAACTTGCTTAAATATTTATATACTGTCTGTATACAGCATAAACATTTGATCTTCTGTATAAAGCCAACCCTGTATTTTCTTGTTCCCATGACTGAATGTACACTGAAAAAGTGTTTAGTGAAATGCTGATTTCAGCAGGGAGTCTGATATTGATTTTAACAAGTAGAGGAAAACATTTAGCACAGTTAGGGTGAGATTCTGAGCACAGAAGTACAGCTGAGCAAACCTATTTAGGCTTGAATTCTTACGGCTGAAAGACTTACAGATCAGCTAGTTCCAAGTTCCCTGCCAAAGGCAGGGATACCTTGCATTAGATCAGGTTGTTCAAGGTCTCATCAAACCGGATCTTGAACACTTCCAAAGATGAAGTATCTACATCTTCTCTGGGCAACCTGTCCCAGTGTCTCACTAACAGTGTCTCATAGTGAAGAATTTCTTCTTTATAACTAATCTAAATCTACACATTTTTAGCTTGAAACCATTGCCCTTTGTCCTACCATTATGCTCCTTAATAAAGGGTCCCTCCCCATCTTTTCTGCCCCTCTTAGGTACGGGAAGGCCACCATAAGGTCTTCAGATACTTCTGTAGGCTAAATATCCCCAACTTTCCCAGCCTGTCTTTGTAGGAGAGGTGTTTCAGCTCTCTGATCACCTTCGTGGCCCTCCTCGGGACCCCTTGTATATGGGGACACATGAACAAAAAAGCTCATGGGTTGAGATAAGGACAGGGACATCACTCACCAGTTACCATTATGGGCAAAACAGACTCAGAATAAGGGAGTTGAATGTAATTCATTGCTTACTGATAACAGACTAGAGCAGTGAGAACTAAAAGCAGTCTAAATCCACCTTCCCCCCATTCACCTTTGTCTACCTCCTTCCGCCGGGCAGTTTAGGGGAATGAGGAATGGGGGCTTGTGGTCAGTCCATAACACTTCATCATCTGTTGCTCCTTCACGGTCACTCTCTGACCCTGCTGCAGCATATGTTTGCTCCTACAGAATGCTCTCCTTCCCAAACTGATTGTACATGGGCTTCCCACAGACTGCAGTTTTCAAGAACTGCAACTATATGGGTTCGTACCACAGAGTGCAGTCCTGCAGGAATGGATTGCTCCAGCAGGGGTCCATCACAGGTGGCAGTTCCCCCCAGATCCCCTGCTCCTGCATGGGCTCCTCTCCATGGGCTGCAGCTCCAGCCTGGGGCCTGCTCCTGCAGGGGCTTCCCATGGGCTGCAGCATCCTTCAGGCCACATCCACCTGCTCCCCCATGGTCCTACACAGCAGGTGAAATTCTGCTCTGATACCTGGAGCACCTCCTCCCTTTCTTTCTTCACTGACCTTGGTGTCTTCAGATTTGCTTATCTCTACATTTTCTCACTCCTCTTTCCCAGCTGCTGTTGTGCAGCTTTTTTTGTTTGTTTGTTTGTTTATGTGCTTTCACAGAGGTGCAACCAAGGTCAGTCATGGGCTCTTCTTGGCCATCAGCAAGTCCTTTTTTTGAGCTCCTGGGACAAATTCTGTCTTCTTCTCAAAGAGGCCAGCCCTCCCCCTCCCTCCACAGGTTAAAAAGTATTCTTAGGAGTTTAATTTCTATACATAGGACAACACTGTAATATCAGGGATGTGTTGGATGTATATGCCTCCTGTTTGCTTGTATCAGACTGCTTAATCCTAGACCCAGCTACAGTAGACTGGCAACATCCACAGAATGAGGTCTTGACCCTGGTTTTCTATGAACACTAGGTAGTCTTAATGTGCTAGTTTTAGTTCCAAGCTTCTGACACAATACCTTTGCACACTACAGGGATGGTGTTTTTATGATATGATATTACAGGTTTTAGATTGGTAGTTATTGTTTGTGTTTTTGTTGTTGTTGTTTGGTTGTGTTTTTTTTTTTTCATGTACTGGAATGTGATCCAAATGCATGTGCAAGTGTTCAAGGCTACACTGTAATCAGAAACTTATTTTCTGTGGTGTTCAATATCCCAATAGAACAGATATCTGTAGATATGCATTATGTATTGCCAGAAGTAATTTATTAGAATTTAGAGAGCAAAGTTGTCAACACCCATGTATCATCACTTTCAAACTTCCAAGGCTTTGGCATTAAGCTTAACAGACTATTTCGTGCCTGTTTTTATCCATTAGTTGCTGCTGATGTTCTATTATGGAGACTAGGACATAGTATCTTGCTAACAATAGATATTACTATCTTTCTTTGTAAACTGCTTATTTCTCCTGCTAAATCTCCCCATGTGTCTGATACTTTTCTTATATTGCTTTATTCCTCCCCTTGAAGGATCTTATTTCATTCATGGAGGACTTTGTGCTCCTCTTTGAGAGCTTTTCCCTGACTCTGTAGGGCCTTCATCTCATCTTGAAGTGCCCTGTTCTCCTCTTGGAGAGCAAATTTCTGATCACTTAGGGCATTTTTTTCCTCACAGAGAGCCTTCTCCTCTTCCTGAATAGCTTTGTTGTCCTTTTGAAGAGCCTTAATATGCTTATTGAAGGCCTTGTTTTCCTCCCATAAAGCTAAAATCTCTTTCTGAAGAGCTTTTTCCTGCATTGCAAATGCTATTTCTTGTCCTTTGAGAGCCTTAATCTCTTCTCTGAGGGCTGTACTTTGCTGTAGGAGGGCCTTTTGCTGTTTCTCAAGGTGCTTTGTTTCTTCTGAAGAATCTACGCGCTTCTTCTGAAGAATTTTATTCTGTTCCCAGAGGGCTTTATTCTGTCTTTGTATAATTTGATTCTGCTGATAACAGACTTTGTTCTCCAAGCGAAAAGCTCTGTTTTCTTGCTGAAGGGTTTGATTCTCTTCTCGAAGGGTCTGATTCTCCTTCCGCAGTGTTTGGTTGAATTGTGCCATTTGAGAGGAGGTGGTAGATGGCGGCAGTAGAGATAAACTGCTGTTCTTGCTTAAAGACTCTTCTTCTTTTGAGTCAAACATTTTGTTACTTTACTGCACCATTCAAGGACTGTGCTGTGGTCCAAGTGTGTGATTGCACCTTTTATATTCAATAGTCATGGGACTGAGAACAGAAGTTAAGTGTCCATCAACCCCTTATCAGAAAAGCTTGTAGATAAATAAATAAAGCACAAAATGTAAAATAGAAGTAATGGTAAAAACAATCCTGTTATTTGGCAAGTATTGTGTATTTTTCAATATTATTAAATGGAAATATACATAATAAATACATACATAATAAATACATACAAAATAAATAAATACATAATAAATTAAATTTAAAGAGGCTGAGTATAATGAAGAGAAAAGAAAGGATATTTCCTGTTAGAGTCTTAAAACATATCTGTCTCATGGACCTAGAGCATTCACGGAGGAATCCAGACTGTACATATCTTTAGTTATCTTTTTTTTATTATTATTTTTCATTTTTTCTAGAACAGTCACTTTAATTACACTTGAATTTATTGTTAATGCTTTTTCTATTACAACTATCTAGGTCCATGAGACAGATATGTTTTAAGAAGGATTGTTAGGAATTTAATTTCTACCCGAAGGACAACATTAATATCTGGGATGTGTTGAATATATGCCTGTTTGCAAGGAAACATTAAACAATTAGCTAATATACCATTCAATAATATAATTTATATATGACTTACTGTATATATACACACTATATTCATATATGTATATATATATAATGAAGAAATCCCCAGAGGTTCAGAGAATGTATATATCTGCAGAGTATCCAGCAAGAAAAATATGATAAATGAAGGAAATCATACGGTACTTACTGTTATGTTATTCTTGAATCTGTCCACCACCTGGCATCTCATGGTAGATCTATCAGCTGTGTCATTTCAGAACTCATAACATCAGTGACACAACAATGAATGCCACTAGGGATCACAAAAGTTGTGATCATCTGAAGGTAAGAGTAAGTATTCCTATGGTTAGGATTCCCCAGTATTTATCAATATTTGCTCATGTTTCTTCATTTATTATGTTCATATAAAACATTATCGTCCATCTGGCTGACTGGCTCCTGTAACTGGTATCAATAGTTATCACTGAAATAATTCTTTATGTTACTTCTGAAGGTGAGCTTTTACTCCTAGCTACCTCAGCACAAACTTGGGATTACTGCATTTGGAATTATTCTTAAATCACATAAACTTAACTGATAAAATATATGGTCTTTACATTATAAAAACAAGGCTAGGATTGTGTGGAGCTATGAGTTGGACTTGAAGATTGGACTTATGGGTCCCTTCTAACTTGGGATATTCTATAATTTGTTTATTTGTATTTGAAATTACAAGCATGCAAGTAAATTTAGCAAATGTACATGGAAAGTGGGAATTGAATTCCATGCAATCATTTTGCTCTGTTTGAGAAAGAGGGTGAATTACTGACGATTCATGCACATCTTAAGTTATAACAGTAACTTATCCACCCATTATGAATTGGGGGGGGGAAGGCAGAGGAATACTGTATTGCAACTAAAGTGTAAACATGTTTCCAATATTTGTTATCAGATCAAGGCAACTGATATGTTTTCTTAACCATATACAATGTGCTCAGGATATTAAAAAAAAAAAAAAAAAAAGTAAAAAAAAAAAAAAAAGTGGACAAGGAACTTTCAAGTTCTGTGAGCTTAAAATGAGAAAATGAGATTTGGTAGTTTTGTTTAAATCACTACACACTATACAGGTATAAAAAGAGTTAGTTTTTTATTTTTTTTTTCCAGAAAATGTAGAATGGAAGGCTTCCATATACTAACTCATACTAATTCCTTCAGTGACCATTATGTGTGAAGGGAATGTGAGTACTGCACAGATGCTAATTTTACAGGGACAATATAGGTATCACCAAATTTAATCGTGAAATCAATGGGCTAAGAAAACTTTTATTTCCATTTAAAAATTATTCAAAAACATTTTTTTTTCTGCAGCAAGCAAGAAAAAATATATATTTTTTTTTCAAAATGAAGGTTTAATCTAGAAATTTTTCATTTCAGTGAAATGCATCTATCCAGGGTTTTTTAAGGAAACCAGGAAACCCACTGCGAATTGATGCATAGCACAAAAGCATATCATCCACGAAATGTGCATAAAAAAGATCTAGTACCTGCTGTAAACTAGAAAAAAAAATCTAAACTAAAAAAAAAAAAATGTTTCAATTACATTCTTTTTTAATACCATCCTCTTCCCCTCCAGAAATTTAGCTGTACTCATTAGAAATAAGAAGCACAGCAGACATATTCTTACCAGGTAACATTAGCTAACAATTCTGATCAATCTCTGACCATTACCTCAGAATAAGTAGGCCTATGAAAAGCTTGCTTTCAGCTTATATACAGCATTAAAAACAGCAACATTCAAAAAAGCATCTGAAATCAAAATCATATACATTTCATAGCTTCTACTGCATATGCCAGTTGCTGTTAGATAAACCTAAAAACTCAGACTGGAACCTAAAAGCTTTACTAGCATATTTGGCCCATCTGGCACTTTTACTGTTCTGACAATTTTATGCTGATGTGGCTTCTTTTTTAGGTCATTCAAATGCATGATTTTCTTTCCCAAGTGGATATAAAATTTATGTTGTTGCTTCCAGGAGACATAAAACTTAGACTAAGACAGATCTTTGCTCTACCTGCCAGAGATTAGCAGAGTACCGCAGAGAGCAAAAGTTGATGGTGCTGTACATCTGTGCATTCAGCATTTAGTGGCACTAAGCCACTAGTCTCTTTTCTGCATGACCAACTGACTAATTGCTGTACTTGGCCTTTTTGAGTCCCTTCAATTAATGCAATGCGCAGTTGCACACAGTTATGGAGTCACCCATACAGAACAGAGTCTGGGCCAGAATTAGGCTCCAAGTCCCAGAAGCACCTGTTACAAATACAAAGTGTCCAGATGGTCTGGTCTTTGTGGGAAAGTGTCAAGAATTGACTTATTTGTCTTTCTTACTTTCAGTTTAAGGTCATAAACATGATTCTTCTGAAGCAGAAAGCCAATCACATTTAAGGGAAAAAATGAAAGGATTTTAGTATAAATGCAAAATCCGCTACATTTGTAAATCTTAATAACCCAGTGGAGCTTGTTGTTATCACATTCTGGGCAGGCAAATGGGATTAGCCTGTGATTATAATGCAGCTTTCAATATAATTAGATAGATTTATTCAAACACAGCTGTAAACCATAAAAAATGTGAAATATTTAGTGACTGTAAATTCCACAGTTTGTAAATTCGTACTTGAATCTCCAATCAGCTATTATGCTTTGTTTTTTGTTTTTTTTTTTGAAAATAATAAAAAATGTTACTCATCTTTCACCCACTTTTTTTTTTATGGATATCAATTATTTCAGCCTTTAACAGAGTATTCCTGAATACTTTCTAACAGTTTATTGCTTCATTCATGGCAGTTTTCCTCTTTTAAAACATAACATTTGAGATTTGTGACAAAATTTCAAATTGGCCTTTTCAGCTGCAGTAGATAGAGGAAAACATACAGAGTTTTATGTCAGATCCTGAAAGTAGTTAGGATATCTCAAACAATAACCAGGAACAATAGCGACATGTTGTCCTAGCCATGTTTTAACAGAACTGTTTGTGACTAGACTGTTTTAATACAGCTGTTCCTCAACTATTTTAAGAGAACAATTTACAGACTATGTGTTTACATCAATAAAAGTGACAACAGTCTGTTTCATGCATTGATGAAAACTTTCTTAGTTTTCCTCTCTGCTTCTTCCTTCCTTCATTCCAGCCATCCTTCTATCCTTCACTTTCTGCATTTATATAGCTACCCAATATGAGAGAAGAAAGATTAGGGGGAAGGGGAGGGGCAAGAGAGAAAGAGATAGCAAGAAAATGTGGAGGGAGAGAAAGAAGAAGCAATTTCAGTAGAAGGAAAAAATAAGAGTATAAAAAATGCATTTTCTACCCACCAGTCATTTGTCTTTTATCAAATATTTATTTTTCTGATTTGTCCCTGGAAACTTTAAAGGTTGTAAACATGGACTGTTTTTTTCTTACAGGTTCATTAGCTCAAAAAGCAAATCATAATTAGCTTTCTGAGATTCCAACCCAAGTTTGAACAATACTGGTAACTGAATTAATATCAGTCACGTGGAAACATGAATATTTTTTTATTGATAAGTACTGAGATAATACTGGCTACTATAAAAAGCATAAGATATATCAAACTTTAATTTTAAAGTAGAGTAAGTAACAGCCATGACCAGTAAGTATAGATTGGTTTTATTATCATTTTTTCTTGGACTTTTTGGAAGTTACATTGCATACTGAACAAAATCCCTTTATTTTCAGCTGCTTAAGAGTCACAGTTTATTTGAAATAACTCTCCTATAATAATTGATTCACGAGATATTTTAAAATATAAAAAATGGTCAATAATTTTATGAATTTTGGAAGAACCTTTGGATACAAACAAAATTTTGTTAAACATGGAAACATAATAAAGAACAATGTTGTTAAAATGCCAGAAAGGGTGAATCGTGCTTCATTATGTTTCACCCTGCATTTATGTACTTTACATTTACTACATTTATTTACTGGAAAATACTGGAAATTTACTGGGAAAAAAATACTGGAAAAGCTAAGTATTAACACAATAATGGATGCAACAGTGAAAGGCTATGGCTGCGACATACCTGAGTGTTTTCTTCCAATAGCATTTCTGTGCTTCTACCTGGTTGTGTCTGAACAGTCGGACATGGAGCACGGCTGGAATTCAAAGCCACGTATGTAGGTGTATTAGGTTTACATGACAAGGTTTTGGTAGCAAGGGGGCTGCAGGGGTAGTCTTTGTGAGAAGAGTCCAGAAGTTGTCCCAGGTTTGATAAGAGCCAGTTACAGCTGCCTCCAAAATGGACCTAGTGCTGGCCAAAGATAAGCCAATGATCAATGTTGGTTGCACCTCTGTGAAATCACAGAATCACAGAATTTTCTAGGTTGGAAGAGACCTCAAGGTCATCGAGTCCAACCTCTGGCCTAACGCTAACAGTCCCCACTAAACCATTTCCCTAAGCTCATATTTAAGAAAATGAAAAATATGCTGCACAACAGTAGCTGAGAAAGAGGAGTAATAAAATGTAGAAAAAAAAAAAATCCAAAGACACCAAGGTCAGTGAAGAAGGAGGATTAAAGGTACTCAAGGTACTGGAGCAGAAGTTCTTCTGCAACCTATGGGCACCACAGCAGAGCAGATCTTCACACAGCAGCATATGGAGGATGCAACGCAGATGAATCTGACCTGAGAGAGGCTGCAGCCCATGGGAAGCCCCTGCAGGAGCAGGCCCCAGGCTGGAGCTGCAGCCCATGGAGAGGAGCCCATGCAGGAGCAGGGGATCTGGGGGGAACTGCCACCTGTGATGGACCCCTGCTGGAGCAATCCATTCCTGCAGGACTGCACTCTGTGGTACGAACCCATATAGTTGCAGTTCTTGAAAACTGCAGTCTGTGGGAAGCCCATGTACAATCAGTTTGGGAAGGAGAGCATTCTGTAGGAGCAAACATATGCTGCAGCAGGGTCAGAGAGTGACCGTGAAGGAGCAACAGATGATGAAGTGTTATGGACTGACCACAAGCCCCCATTCCTCATTCCCCTAAACTGCCCGGCGGAAGGACGTAGACAAAGGTGAATGGGGGGAAGGTGGATTTAGACTGCTTTTAGTTCTCACTGCTCTAGTCTGTTATCAGTAAGCAATGAATTACATTCAACTCCCTTATTCTGAGTCTGTTTTGCCCATAATGGTAACTGGTGAGTGATGTCCCTGTCCTTATCTCAACCCATGAGCTTTTTTGTTCATCATATTTTCTGCCTTTCCTCTTTTGGGGAGAGGCAGTGAGAAAGTGGCATGGTGGTGCTTAGCCACCTACCAATGTGAAACAACCATAGTGGTGCAGAATCACAGAACTAAGTAATAATGTTTTCTTATCATTTCCAAAATTCTAGAGAAGTGATATTGCAGGCTGTGAGGATGTGTATCTAGCACGTGAGACAAACAAATTGATGTTTGTTTTGTTTTACTCTATATTAAATTCTCAGTGTGGCTGCCTTAAAGGCCAGAAATGCTTTGGAAACTTAAGCATAGTGTTGTGCTAGCGTACATCTAGCCTGAGAAAACTGATACTACTTGGAAGGCATACTGTTCTGGAGAAGCATGAAAAGTATTATTCTTGTATGGATGGTTTCCTGTTAAGGACCCTGATGCAACTTGCCTTTAATTTACAGATTTTGGATCTTTCCTTTGGATTCAGATATTTTATACGTTGTAAGCATTATTGACAGACATCTACCACACAGATCTTTTTTTATGGTCACTAAGAGAGGGCTAAAAAGAGATGAAATGTGGACCACAGTTCATCACAAACATTTTCTGGGGCTAAGTGATGTGACTGATTATGTAAAGATCATATAATACTGTTGTTGTTGAATATGATGTCAGCTCAAAAAAAAAAAAAAAAAGAATAACTTATAATGAGAGAATGTTTTAGATTGGATGTGTTCTCTGGAGGTCCTTTGGTCACTCACTGAAAGCAAGGCCAGATTTCCATTTATCTTAGGTAACAGGAAACATTAGAAAAATTTACATTAAAATAGAGTAAAGAAAACAACTCTGTCTCATATTTGCTTAGTTTCCCTGCTTAGTTAATCTGTCTGGTTCTGGACTAGTCATACATTATGAGATCAGCAACCCACGGAGTTCTATAGTGTCATTTTCTACAGCCTCATGTTCCCCATGTCTTGAATGACTGACACTTGATGGACCACTTCTGTTTCAAACTCTGACTGATCTTGCCTCTCTGGTGAAGAAAATTCAGGACTTCATCCAAACTGATTTTTTTCCTGATACTGAATGAGCAGTTTATCTTTATAGTAATTTAAGCATCTTTTCAACAACAGTCTTGTAGCTGTTTCCAGATTTGTCTCCTCTTCTGCAGCATTCATCGTAGGTCAGGCACTTCATTTATGGTGTAGTATCTATTGTGGGCAAAACAGTCCCCCATGGGGAATTTTGCTTGATTTGATATATTGCTAATTAATTCCAAATTTGAATTATGGAAAATTAAAAATAAATAAATAAATAATAATCCTCAGGTATTGGGGAAAAAAGAAAACATAAACCATTAAACTAGCAGGGAAACACCTTTCCTTCCCAGATTCAACTCGAATCAAACTCCTCTTTATCTTCCACATCACAATGTGTGGTGTTCTTACATCACATTGCACTGCTCCCTCCTGAATCTTTCCTGCTATGTGGATATGTGGGAGGGTGGAGGTCAGTGAGCAATGCTTTTTTTTTTTTTTTTTTTTTTCTGATGGTCCTTACTTTATCATTTTCCTGTGCATGAGTTGCCCACATTTTGCAGTCCCTTGGTAGTGTCTCTGTTCTGACGTGCATTTCCTGCGGGCTGTAGCATTTCAGACATACCTCTGGTGTATCTCTTTTCAGTAGTGTTACTCCAGCTCTGTCCCTATCTTCTTCCATGTGTTTCCTCCATTTCTCCAGAGGTGTTTTCTGCTCCATTTTCTCATGCCTCTAGTAACTTTTGTGTTGTCCTACACAGGTGTAAACCAGGACATTGGTAGGTCCTGTGCCTGGCTGAAGTTTTGGTGTGAGATGGTGCATTTACAGTGGTGTCAGAGCCTGCCAGACCTGGCTGGGACTGGCTCAGTGCATGTCAGGGCTTCCCCAGGCCAGGAAACCCTGCAGCCCAAACCTACCCATTGTGCCCAGTGCATTCCTGTACCTACTTTGCTGCCTCACAAATCTGTGTGTATGGCTCTCTCTCTCAGCTAAAAAACTCAAAACTAAGGGATACACATTAAAACTTGTACAACTTGAATTTTATGATACATTTATTCAGAACTAGAGACTAAGATAATAACTTGGCAAGATTATGTGCTGGTGATAGTAATTTTCTGTTTGGAAAATGTTGCATTTAGTTGCAATTAGATTAAGGGTTATTTCCATTGTGAGTTTGGATATTTATATAATGAAGAGATATGGAGCTTTAATTTGTCTTTATAGTATTAATATGATTAAATTTACTTATAAAATTAGATTAGTTATTCCATAAATATATTACATTAAAAACATTACAGAGTTATTGTGTGCAATTAGATACTTCAAGTATGATTAACAGTGTTTTAAAGTAGTTTAAATTAGACATATTTCTTGTGAAAAACTGCGGCATTAGAATTGATGATAAACCTTTGGCTAAATGTATATAAACAGCCATACACTGACAATTGTGTGAAGCCATGGTCTTGGGTTGTAATCAGAAGAATGACATTTATTTGAAGACTAGTCATCAGCTGCATGTGCCAAAGATTGATATTGGGGCCAATACTGTTTAACACCTTTGTTAATTACTCAGACAATGGAATGGCATGCACCATTAGCAAGTTTGCAGATGACACAAAGCTGGTAGGAGCGGCTGACACACCCAATGGGTGTGTCTGAATGCCATTCAGAGGGACAGGCTAGAGAGCTATGCAGACAGGAATTTAATAAAGTGAAATACACATCCTGGGGAGGATGTGCATTCCTCATGAGCTAGTAAATGCTCATGGATGACCACCTGGAAAAAGGACCTGGGGTACCAAAGGACAGTAAGTTGAACAGGAACCAGCAATGTGCCTTTGTAGCATAGAAGGCTAAAAGTATCCCAGGCTGCATTAGAAAGGTTGGTGCTAGAAGGTCAAGGGAGTGATCCTTGCACTCTACTCAGCAGTGGTGAGGCCACAACTACACTCCTAAATCCAGCTCTGGGCATCCCAATGTAAGAGAAATACAGACTTGCATGAGGAAGTCCAGTAAAGGCCTACTAAGATTATAAAGAGGCTGAAACATCTCTCCTATGACAAAAGGTTGAAAGAACTGGGACTCTTCACCCTGGAGAAGAAAAGGCTCAAGGGGATCTCTGTGTTTTTAAATGCCTGATTTAAGGGGTACAGGAGTAAACTTGGAAGCAGATTGTTCTCAGTGTTATTTTGTAAACAGAAAAGAGGTAGTGGGCAAATATTAAAACATGGGAAATTGCAGTTAAACATAAAAAGAACAAAATAACTTTTTTATTATGAAGGTGGTAAAATATTGAAATAGGTTTTCCGATGAAGTTGTGTAGTCTTCATCATTGGAGAAGTTGAAAACCTGACTGGACACTGTCTTGGGCAACCTGCTCAAACTGATTGTGCTTTGAGCAGGGAGTTGGACAAGACTGACCTTCAGAGGTCCCTTCCAACTTCATTCATTTTGTGATTCTGCATCTTACTCTACTAGACATCAATCTCTCACTGATGAGTATTAAGTACCTTCTATTTCTAACCTTACATCAAGGTTTCTTTTCATTCTACAGTGTTTCTTTAGAAAAGCTAGGCAGAAGAGTCTCAGGAACACTGAACATAGAAGCTTTACAGTGAATTACAGAGAAATATCTTTAGAGGAAAGAGGTTTTTACCACTATTATACTACAGTTCTGCTCAAGGTTAGGGAAAAAAAATTTTTTTTTGAAGATCATTTTCATTTGCACTTAGCACCTATCTAACTGAACAGGATCAGACTAAATTGCAAGTCTTAAATTCAAAGAAAAAAAAAAAAGATAGTAATACAACTAAAAGTCTATGAATGCACTTATAAGGTGTATGTAAGCTGTTCAGTCTTAAAAATTCTTGTAAATGTAAATCATTTAATGTAATCTTTTTCATATTATACTTTTATCCTTTGTGCCTTGTCTTTTTATTCCTATTACCATTTTCTGTATTATTCTGCAAATATGGTTAAAAGTTTAAGAGTGGGATAACTAACAAAAATGTAATCTTTGTGACAGATACTTTTTTAAATTTGGAAAATCCAAACCTGAAAATGAACAACCTAGGCAAAATATTCACGTTGTCACATTTACATAGACAAGCAGTTACAGGGAAAGCAACTGCCGAGTAATGGTACTTCAATTTCCCTTTTCAGGGAGGTGAACTCAATGTCTCCCTCAGCTTCTTTCATGATGATCTATCTCAACTTTTAATACACATGCAAGTGACTCATAAGCATGTGATAACCAACTTTTGGAGCTATGTGCATAGACACTTTTAACTTAGAGGTGGGTTCTTTTTTGGTTACATATTGTACGACCTGTGCATGAGAGGATGCTAGCTGTAGACACTGCAGGCACATAAAACAGAGAGATATGCTATGGGTATATAGCACAGGAGGATCAGAATCAAATGCTGAGATTGGAAGTAAATGTGAAGTGTTAATCTGAAGATTATATTTATGCATGTTCAAACAGATCTCTTTGTATTCATTTTTATTACCAAGTACCTCCTCAGAGAACACTTCCAGATGAGGAACATTTCTGTAGCACACAAACCACCAGATGTGAGGATTGTGTTGTCAGAAAAATAGTGACAGTAATAGTAGACAGAATTTCAAATATCAACCAAAATGTTATGCATTTTATAGGAGTCTTAGAAGCTCAGAGATTATCTCACTGTCCAGCAGGCTTTCAGAAAGTGAGAGGGTCATTAAGTTCCAGAAAGAGTAGTACTAGTAGCAGAATCATAGTGAAGATCAGACAGATGAATGCAAATTCATGGACTTTAATGAAGGAGTAAACACTACAAAGAAAATTAAAGTACAATGCTGAGGGCTTGAAGGTACCTTGGAAGAAGCTTACAGGAAAAGTACAATAAGATGTTGCAGGAGCTGAGGTTGTAGGGATGAAATCCTAGGTCTCATTGTCCCTACCTAAAAGCCATATCTATGTATATAAGTGAGTTTTAGCCTCATGCTACTTAGCATCAATATGCCCTGTTGGTTCCAACATGAGAGCAACTAAGCAAAATACCCACTTTGGATGGACTTAACCACTATCAAGTGTTTGCCTTGAAGCAGTGAATTTAATAAGAGTAACAATCTTCTAAAAGAGATAAAAAATTACTAGAAGAGTCTGTAATAACAATAATAATAATAATAATAATAGTAATAGTAATAATAATAACAACATATATAGGCACATGTTTTTCTGATTAAAAATTATATGCTTCTATGAATGTGTCCCTCTCTTATTGTCAGGGGTTAGGGAAAGTTCAAGGTACATGGTAGAAATTTGTTTACCTCTATGTTCAACTCCAACAAAGGAATCTTTTAAGAAATTTTGTGCCATCTTGAGACAAATTTAAGAAAATATGGTTTTATTTTAATTTGGTGGACATTTTTTTTCTAAACTTTAAAATATTACATTGTGACATGCTTCCGGGAATTTTTTCAGCTAAGTGGATATTTCATTCAAACCTTCTTATCTCATTGATTTGTAGTATTGAATATAATATGAAATAATATATAGAATCAAGAGGAGGTGCAGGAGGTTGATAAAATAAGTTTTTGATGCTTATTTGTCAAATATTGAAAATCAATAGAATGAAGTCTATTAATGTATAAATTTAATGTATTAAGTCTTTTTGCTGGGGAAAGCACATATCTTGACTGTCATAATTTTACAGTTTCAGAAATGCTCTGAGTCAGAAATTTTCTGTTTCTCTCCTACAGCTGCAGATACTGCATATGTTTTAACCCAATGTAGCCAGGAGTTTGTAGACATAGACATGAATTAAAGGTATACTTTTAAGCAGAATTGTAAGGAGGTTGCATAATAGACTGGTGTAGATTTTTCCACTTGCTGGCTATTTTTACCTGAAGCATAATATTCAGATCACCTTTGAGTAAAGAAAGCTGGCTAAAATAAAAACAAAACTGTCAAGAAAAACACACACACACACACACACATGAAAATGTTTAGTTCCAGTCAGTTCATATTGTTTGGGGGTATCTGATTGAACAATATATACAGGAATTATTATAATTATAATTATTATTATAATTATTATAATTATACAGGAAAGACTTTCTCTTAATTTTTTTGTGCAAGAACAGAAAATTTTAAAAGTACAATTCTGCACAATGACAGCTAGATTGTTAAATAATATATATAACACATCTTTACAAGAGATGCAGCCTCTCTAGCTATAAAATTAAATGTCTGAGGATGGAACAAGACAGAACAGGATAACCAATAACATGCACCATCATGTTTATCAGAGTAGAAGATTGGAGCAAAATTTATGATATTCCTAAAACTGTTTACAAAGGTGTAGTGTTTATGAAGCTTCTAAGAGGGAACAAAATCTTCCACGGTGAAATATGACTAATAATGTAGTCTGGAGTAAATTTTAGGTGGTAGATCATTCTAGATCATAGTGATTAGAGATTTTCTCCAGATAATGTCTCTAGATCATGTACTACTTGTTTAAAAGTCATTTCCATGATGTGCTGCATTTTAATTCAGTATTCAGCACATATTCATTTTTCCTCAATATTTGACCCATGGAGGTTATGGTCTGTTGTCTCTTTTTGTCTTCACTAGTGAGATTGGAAAATTCATACTTTTAGCTCTCAAGATATCTAGTCCATTCCCCAATGTGCTGTCCAAGAGAATAATCACGAGCCATCTTACAAACACTGAATAATTATATTTATATATAGCAGGTTAATGATGTGTATCCTAGAGTTTTTAATAAGCTGGTTCATGGCGATTAGACTGAGAATAGTGGCATTAAACCAAGTACTGGGAAACAGAACCTGAAAAATCCAGGAAACTGTCCAAATTAGAAGATGTCTAGAGACATTTTTTTTTTCCTAATGAAAGTTGTGAAAATATCAAAGCTTGAGACATATAAAACATTTCTGACACCTAGTTATATCCTAAATGAAATAATCATTCATTTACAATTATAGAAAAAAGTTAACCCACAGGAACAGATCTTTCTGGGCTTTAGGTCATTTTAAACTCATTGATTTAAATGAAAGAAAGAGATAATATTCAACCATTGAGAAAAGTCATGGAGAGTCATGGGTGCTAAATAGTTTATAGAACATAATTTTATTTAAAATATACATCCTTCCTGCACACAGTTTACTACTCAGTCTGCATCCAGTCTGCATCATTAGGGTTTATTCAGTGAGAAATTATGTCCATTCTGAGCCAACACAGTAGGAAAAAGATTAACACCTAGGGCCTTCTTGTAGTACACTGTTCAGGGTTTAAAGATGCATTTAACTTAGGTTTATTTTGTTAGTATGTTCACCAGTGTTTATAGATATTACTGTATCTGTACAGATTTTACTGTCTACAGGATTACTTGGAGGAATAAACAACTGAAACAAGAAATTAAGATGAAGTAGACAATCTGCAGTGAAGAGATAAAAGGCAGAGATCATCTAAAGCAACCGGAGTACTGTCTTCATTTATGAGGTTCGCAGTACAAGAAAGACATGGAGCTACGTTGCCCCAGTGAAAGGCCATGAAGCTGATGAAGGGACTGGAGTGTCATATGAGGAAAGGTTGAGAGACCTGGGACTTCTCAGCCTAGAGAAGAGAAGGCACAGGGTGGGAACCGTATCAGTTTTTGAAGACCTGAAAGGAGGAAGAAAGAGGACAGAGCTGGGCTCTTTTCAGCAGTGCCCAGGGACTAGAAAAGAGGCAATGGGTGCAAACTGAAACACAAGAGGTTTCCTCTGAAGCACTTCTTTACTGTGCAGGTGACTGAGCACTGCTGCAGTGCCATGGTTTTGTTTGGGACAGAGTTAACTTTCTTTGTAGAGGCTCACATGATGATGTGTTTTGGATTTTTGATGAAAATAGTGGTGATGACACACTAATGTTTATAGTTGTTGCAGAGCAGTGCTTACACAGAGAATTTTCAGCTTCTCATATTGCCCTGTCAGTGAGGAGTCAGGGGGTGCACAAGCATTTGGGAGGGGACAGGTCCAGGATAGCTGACCCAAGCTGGCCAAAGGCATGTTCCACACCATATGCCATCACGCTCAGCAGTGAAAGCTGCGGTAAAGATGGGGTGGTAGCACCTGTTTTCCCAAGAAACCATTATGTGTGATGAGCCCTGCTTTCCTGGAAGTGACTGAACATCTCCTTGCCAGTGGGAAGTAGTGAAAAAATTCCTTGTTTTGGTTTGCTTGTATGTGCAGCTTCTGCTTTACCCAGTAAACTATCGTCATTTCAATCCATGAGTTCTCACAGTTTTACCTTTCCAATTCTCTCCCCTATCCTTCCTACAGAGTGAATGAACGGCTGTGTGGTACTTTGCTGCCTGCTGGCATTAAAACACAACACACAGGCTGTCCACAGAGTTTATGGTTTCTTCCTCCTTGGAGCTATTCAAAATCCATCTGGATATGGTCATAGGGAAATGGTGGTAAGTGCGGTAAGGCTGAGCAGGGGAGGTTGGACAAGATGATCTTGAGAAGTCCCTTCCAACCTACCACCTTCCAATTGTTCCATTCTGTGATTCTATGATCAGGACTCCTATAACTCAAAAGTTAAAAAATAATACAATACAATACAATACAATACAATACAATACAATAAATAAAAAGGAAGAGCAAAAGAAAATAAAGTGGATGTACAAACATATAGTCTCCACAAACATATAAAGAGAAGTAGACTAGAGTATCTAGGGAGAGAAAGATGCAGATCAGAAGTTGATCTAACTGTTGCGTATATACAAAATACATGTTCTGTTTTCAATAAGGATGATGACACATGTAGCACCAATGGAAAAGCAATCTAAAGGCAGTGAGCAAAGGGTGTTAGAATATCATATATAATATATGAGTAAACTTTGGTCTGCTTTCAATGACTATATTGGATGTCTGAAGAATCTATATCCAGACTACTAAAAGAACTAACATATTAAATTAAATATTAATAGACTCCAGCAAAATTGTGAGGAAATTGTGAGGAAATAGGAAAAAAGGAAAAAAAAAAAAAAAAAAACAAAAAACGAGACAAGTAAAATTCTGTTACTTTTTTCTATGAATCCTGAAGACTTTTTGTCAAAATTTGTATCAAAAATATTAACCTTATCAGATACAAAAGAAAATGGACAATGATATAAAATCCAGTGAATTTATCAGTTAGATTAGACATTAGACTCCTTAAATATCTTTCCTAATAGGATAATTTCTGAGATGAGGTTAATAAAAAAATATTTGAGATCTAAGCAGTGAATATGCTAATATTTACAAAACAAACAAACAAGTTTGAAATTATTCAAAAATTTCCAAAAAGTTGGAAATTATCCAACTTGAAATGAAAGAATTGGATAAAGAGACATTTTGGTAAGTATTAAGTGAAGACTACTGAAATGAAAGAGAGATTTCAGTCTTGCAATATTTTGATAACATAGAAATATTTTGATAATTGGCTGTGTTGTCAGGTATAGATCATGAAATCCATGCAAAACACAATATTGAAGAGTCTTACCAATATTAAAGAGACCAAATCATGACTCTGGAAGAAAGTAATAACATTGAAAATTGATACAACAGAAATTGTGATACAATTTGAATTAAACTAGACATTTATTTTCTAAACTCCGTGACAGATTACAAAAAAGTCATGATGACAACAAGCTGCCAATGTACTCCAGTTTTCTCAATGAAGTTCTAGAACTCCAGGTTAAAAATTAAATAAATAAATATATGCAATAAATAAATAAATAAAATAAATCATGGAAGTCTTAGCAACATTTTTGCACAATTCATTGTTAGTGTATGTACAGTTACAGTCAGTTGTGGCCACTCATGCTGAGGAAGCATAAATTTGAACTGGAAGAAGTGAAGTAGAATGGAGAATTTATTTTCCTATATGACAGTAAAATTATATGGCTATTTTAGTCTAGCAAAATAAAAGCTGAGAGACATATGAATAATATGAGTAGAAAACACCAGGACAGAAGATATATTTAAGTACAGAATCAGTAGATACACGCTCCTGATGAACAAATTTCTAATGATTTTTACAAAAGCATTTCTTACTGTAGAAGGACTGGAATTTCTCAATGACCCTTCACCCAGGATAATTAGAGGCAAAGAACTCATTGCTTCACATTTCCTTAAGTATACTTATTGTAAATGCTCTTGTTATTTACAGTGCATTTAATGTCTAGTATTCTTCTCATTACTAAACAGGATTCAGAGGATTATGATTCCTAACATCTTGGTGCATAATTTGGCTTCTCTTTTAGTCCACGCTTCTCTTTTAGTCCATGTATGTAACCAACTGCTACATTGCCAAATGGGAAGGACCAGTACTTGATTTGACATCACCTCTTACAGTTTTTGGACCATACGCTCATGTAGCACGTTTACCAATGACGTAGTCTGTGTCAGTTGTAGTAGTCCTAAGAATGAGTGATGCATCCAAGAAGATCTAAGCACTGGAGCATTCTTCATCTGTATTGGTAATGGTACGTCCACGATGTTCCCCAGAAGTAATTTCAATCATGATTACAGTAATCATTGAATGCACCACTGCTGTCTTACAATACCTACTGCAGAACTACAGAACCTGAAAAGATAAACATCTGAAAAGAGCCCAACACCTACTAAGGATCAAAATGCCAGAAACTGACTAGGAATTGGTGAAGTTGAAATGCACTGATGTTATTTAGCATTACTACATGTATGTTTACACATGTATTTTGTAGGTAGGAAGGAGCTTGTCTGACTGATACTCTGATGTGAGCAGCAATAAAATGGTTGTAGTCAACATTATCTATGGAAAGCTTAAACTGATACAGATAGTCTCTCAGGAAACCTTACTTGCTTTGGCTCAGTACAACACTAATTGTGGCCACATAATTTGGAGCAAAGACGGTGAGAGTTCACATTATCCTATGAGGTATTGCACAGTCATATTGTGAGGAAACCTAGCTGGGTGTTCAAAATTTCTTTTTGTTTTTAACTAAAATTACACTGACAGAATCAGTTTTGTTTTTCTGTATTGTTTTTTTTTCTTTTTGTTTGTTTTGCTTTGTTTTTATTAGTTAACATGCCCAAATATGCTAAGAATATCTTTAATTTATTAACTGTACAGAAAGAACAAAATGGGAATAACAGGGAGGAAACAGTATTCGAAAACTGCTTTTTTTGGTGGTATGTACATATGCTGCCTACCTTATCAGTGCTCTGTAAAAAGTGCTGGTGATGAAAAAGTACTATGAAGCTAGGCACAAAATAAGTGACTGGAAAAATAAACTAGACATCCTGTAACTGGTCATTATCTGCACAAATTTTAGAAGTTGCCATGGATTAGTCTGATTAGCTTTGAAGATTTTTAAAGGCCTGGTATATGATATATAGAAGGCTTATACTCATTTTATCATTTTAGAGAATTGAAGTAAATATGTAATTGTATTTCTGAAGAATGAATGTCTCCTTAATTGAAGCCTAAAGGAAAAGAACTTTTTTTTTTATTTTTTTTAAAAAAACTCTTTTTTAATTTTTTTTAATTTTTTTTTTTAATAATTGTGTATAAAAAGTACCATAAAGAATTTAAAGAATTTCTGGGAAGGGGAAGAAAACCTCTAATATAGCTTAGTGGAGGTTAAGAACAGTCCATATATGGGCAAAATATCATATCAAGTATGTATGGGCATACATACTAAGACAGCTAATACTGTAGCTACAGCTACAGTAAAAACATACCATGGCAAATAATTATGTAATATAATTAGGTACATTGGGTGTCTAGTCTCTTTTACTTGTAGTGCCAGCAGCATATTCTCAGTGATTTTTAATAGGGACAGTTTTTAAGCTGTCTAGACATGTATTTAGAGGGAGAATACCTCGTGTAACCTCTAGAAACTGAAAGTTTGATGTCAATATATCGTGCAGGTTGTTTTGTTTTTAGAATATGCAGCGGATGTTCTACAAATGTTTGTAATTAAATGTCTGCTTCATTGATTTCAATGATCACTGAATGTCAAAAAACATAACTTTCTCTGGTTCTGTGATTCTGCTATTGTGAAAAAAAAAAAAAAAAAAAAAAAAAATATTAAATATGGAGTGAAGGGTTTTATTTCTAGAATTTAGTGATCTGTATTTAGTGTGAAGTTTCTATTAGGAAAAGTGAAGTCTGGTGATGATTTGTTTAAAAGAAAGAAAAATATAAGTAAAGGCTTTCCATTCAGATAATAAAGCTCTTGGAAGTCAACGTATTGAACACAAGTGTAACTTTAAATACATTCCTAATTACTGTGAAATTACATCATTAAGGGAAGACATCTGTTTAAGTGCTCGGTTGAATTGTGTCCTCCTCGGTCATAACGGGAATGCTGACAATATCTGATCTTCAGATTAAAGGTGCAAAAGTCTTTTCTGTATTACATCAAATGACAACAATTCTCCATCATTTCCATGCAAAAGGGCAAAACTACAAATTAATTCCTGTCTAGACAGAAGAAATAATGGTTTTTATCTAAATTGTCTTGGGCCACTGCTGGGACATTCAATGAAAAGCTCTACTACTAATGAATAAAAAGACAACTTTTTTACAATTAATGAGTCATAGATATTTTAAGCCCTGCAATTGAAGGACAGAAAGCTATTAGATTTAGAGGAAGAATGGAGGAAAATAATGAGATCAGAAGGGTGAGCTATTTTGGTACCTGAGAAAGGTTGCTGTTCTAATTCAATATTTATCATGCGGTAGCAACTTTAAAATGAGGAATCTAAAGAAAAGATACTTCAATCATGGATACCATCTGGAAAGTTCAATTGAAGAGAATCATACATAAGGAAAGTATTAACATTAGTAACTGAAAATATGCCTGTGAAACATGTTTTTAATTCAAAACAGAATAAATAAATAAATTAAAAATACACACACACACAGATGGCAGAATTTGGAAATGAAGATTAGAAATTAACATATTAATGGCCAGATTCTAAAGTGACTAAAATAAACAGAGCTTTGCTATTGATTTTAATGACAGTAGAATGAACTATGTTATCAGAAGTGGTGAGAAAAGGATATAAATATAAAAGACCATATTCTCCAGTTGATGCAGTTTTCTGCTTTCTGGAAAAAATGGGACTTCAGAGGGCTAAACATAGCCATTGGACAAGTCCTCTAGTCAGGGAAATGATTCTCTGGTGAAATAAAAAAAAAAAAAAGTTACCAGAAGTGGCTTCACCCCTTTGGACTTCAGTGAGCTTTATGATGGTAAGATTGACAGAGACAGATACTCATTTGTACTGGTTCATTCACTGACAAACTAGGACAGCATCGTATCTGCTTTGATCTTCAACAAATCTATGTCGCTCAAAATGAGAAGGAAGATTTATCTCCCCTATGATCCTATGTTCCCTCTACAAAGTTCTGTCTATTTTTGGACAAGATATGTTATCCGTCACTAAGACACAATTACTGCTACATTACAGTATTGTATTGGTTTGCATAATCGTATGTATCATGCTCTATTCTGCATTTATAATGTGGAATGCTGTGCCACAATATTAGGGAGAGACAGGTCCTCCAAAGGTCATAAAAATGTAAACTTATCTCATTATCTTTAAGCATATAAAATTTGTAATTTAATCCAAAAAGACTTGAGGAAGAGTTTGCCTAGTATAAACCGTTATTTCTATGAAGCAAACATTATTGGAGCTGGATGTTCATGTTTGTATTAACATGACATATCTCTAAGGCTCATTGCACTATGTAAGTGAATAGTGAGGTATGAAATAGTAGAGAAACTGAAACAAAACATTGTTATTATTCCAAAAAGAATGTAACTGAACTACATATGTTATTTATTAGTTCTTGGCTTTAATTAAAAACAAATATTAAGGTAACTATAAATGGAATTGAGAACACTGTGATCATTTTACATCACTTTTTATTATCCTGAAATATCATAATTAACGTAAATACTAATTACCGAAAATATTTTTCATTATTATAGTGCAATATGCATTTATTTCTCAAGCAGCGTTATGTTTTTACAAGAGCTCTCTCTTGTGGACATAACTGTTTCTGCATTGCAACTAGTTCAGATATTTATAGGACCTTTTCAAAAAGATTTTTATACTGCAATGTTGCAATGTAATGTAATAGGAATAGCAATAACCTAAGTCTGTGTAGCCATGCAGCAGATTATTATAATATAACCATAAATGTGAATAAATCATCAAAAAAATCAAGGTATGAAAACTTTAGAGAATGTTTTTTTTTTTTTTAATATAATAGAAAGGCTTAAAATAATAACCAGCTTGAAACAGATGGCAAGAACCCAATTTAGTCAGGACACCATTCTGCAAAAGCAAAGATAATCAGAATAAATCACAGAATCATATAACATATGGGCAGGGGTCCTGATCTGTGGTCATACAGTGCTGGAAAACTCTTTAAAAATGCTGAAGGAAAATGACAAAGGAATAACTGTTTCTTCTTCTTTTGTGTATTGATACACCATTTTACATAGTAAAGCCTGATCATTAGATACAGGGCAAAGCAGATTTGGGAACTGGTGCCATAAAGGAACTACAATTGCTATAAAGGATTAGATACCTCATCCTTAATATAGACCTTGGACATTTGAATAATGAAAACTTTAAAAGGGAAAAAATAGCAACCTGGAGTCTACTACTAATGGGACTTATGCTCACCAATGTCTGGCAAGCAGATTAATAATACTTTATTAAATTGCTCTGATCAAATGGTGATAAAATCTACTCAGTCAGGCTACAGGTTTTTGTCTGACACAGCTCCTCTGCTTCACAGAGCTGTGTAGTTGCACAAATAATAAATGATAAATCCAGCTCTTAATGTTCTCAAGCTCACTGACAT
Organism: Aythya fuligula; assembly: GCF_009819795.1. Classification (NCBI taxonomy): domain Eukaryota; kingdom Metazoa; phylum Chordata; class Aves; order Anseriformes; family Anatidae; genus Aythya; species Aythya fuligula. The sequence goes on along the minus strand of NC_045559.1, from coordinate 166,676,844 downwards.
GTTAAAAGGTTTCACTGACTCATTTATTGTTTTAGCAATTCTTTGAGGTCATCAGAGGAAGATGCTGTATAAGAACAGGTCCTATTAAAAGTATTTGAAGAAATTAGTTAGATTGGCACACCTTGCCAAAAATCACGTACAAACATAATTTTATATTGTTTGTATGTTTTTTTTTTGTTTGTTTGTTCTAATAAGTTCCCAAATAGATAGAATAGATTAAAAAAAAAAAAAAAAAAAAAAAGGCAGCAACTGACACTAGAAACCAAAATCTATTTCAAATCAAGCAAGCTCTTTTCAAGGTACAACAGTCTGCAGTCCAGATACCACTAGAAGAACATGGTAAATGCAGATCTCCTATCTCAGAACATAAAACTATGCCAATATTAATAAATTAAACAGAACTTAGAAACCTTCCTGGGCATGGAGTCAAATAGAATAACCCATATTTTTTAATAACTGCTTTTAGCCACAGAAAGAGAGTGGCTTCATGCAAACTGCCAACTGACATTTACAAACAGTAGCTGGAATACTCAACTTCCTAAAACATATCCAGGAATTACTTGACAGCTTGCTAGTTGGCCTAGGTCAAAATTGTACCAGAAAATGATCTAAAAGCTCAAATGTAGCGACAACTGCATTCCACTCCTGAGAGCATTGACTGTCTCTTTTTAGGTTAGTAACACAGAGGCAGTGTATGAAGTGATCACGTAAAGAATAGATTTAAAAACTGAGGTCAGTTTTCATAGCAAGGGAATTGAAGGAATTTTTGATACATTTTTTTTTTTCTAGCCACTAAAACTTTATAAAATTATTTTGAAAATACATTTCATCACACTTCTCTTAAAATAATTTCTGGATCAAAGCTGGAGAGAAAAGGCAAACCTAACTACTGTTAAGTTTCCCAATATAGATACAACTAAATGAAATAAGCAAACTAATGAAACTAAGCCAAATAAACAACTTAAAAATGAGTGCCTTTATTCTCAAAGTAAGTTGTGATTTGACAATAAATAATGACAAGTAGTCAACAGACTTATTTAAAAGAGTAGTTTCTGAGGTATATGTCTACTGGCTTAAAACATTAATATTTAATTCTACACAGGACAAAGGTTTCTTACAGCTATTTATTTTAAACTATGCTTATTCCATGAAAAATATGAAGTCCAGAGAAGACTGACCTTTGATGGAGGTGGATTAAACTGGGGAATATTTAAATAAACTGGACATACACAAGTCAAAAAGGCTGGAGAAGATGGTATTGAGAAGATGTATCTATTAGTGACAAAGGTGCACTAATGTGAAACATGCTGAGATGTTAAGTCAGGGTGGTCAGCAGTCATCCTCCTTTAGCATAGGATTCATTTGGCCTTTTTTTTTTTTTCATTTTAGGATGAGATTATGTTCAGCAATATCTATTACTTCTCCATAATGATGAGGAAATTTGTTGATAATCTGATCAGATCAAATCAGATACTTTGAATGCTGAAACAATCTACCTTTGTTTCTCTTAAGAGGAGTACCCATGGCAAGAAATACTGAAGCTGTCCACATGACACACTGGAAACATATGGACAATGTTGTATGATCTTCCAAGTCTTCTCAGAGGATCAGAAGCTGTAATAGAAGCACAGGCCATAGCCAGTCTTGAAGAAGAGTCTTTAAAAAGTGTCTTGAGTTTCTTCACAGAGACAGAAACCTGCTCTGGATCTTTCAGTAATGAAATTATACACTCAAGGAATAATTTAAAGCAAACGATCTTGTACTTATACTCAAAGTTATTTTGTAAGATATTGTAAGTTATTTTGTAAGTTATTTTGTTATTTTGTAGTCTATAGTTTTCTCCTTACTTTCCAAACTAAATCTAAAATGAAATGTTATTTCTCTAATTTTTGATCACTGATCAAGGTATCTTTGATTACTGAATTTATGAGCCAACACATCCATGGTTTTACTGTTAATTGTAATATTTCTGAAATTATCAGTGTACAACTAGGAACATAAATAATGACTTCTTAACATGCTTGCAAGCAACATTTACGATCTCAACAATATTAGAGAGACTTTTATCTCTGTTCAAATCTGACCTTCATTTCTATACTGCATTTTCAGCATAATCTAATTAGAACTATAATTAGCTTCTTACAAAGTGGTCTTGATAGATGGCAAATTAGTTATCATTACTTATTTATACTTCTTTACTTTTTATTTTATTTAAAATAAATTAGTTTTATCAAGAATGATAAAGAAGAATAAAATGTTAAATGCACAATTGGATGGTTCAAACTTCTGAATTAGTTTATAAGTTTAATTTTATTAAAATATAATGCAGAGTTTTCAAATTTATGGCATACAAGATATTTCAGTGTATAATTAAAGATCTATTTTCTATGCTAGTTGAATATATATATATATGTAGAAAAATATATAATTAGAAACAATGAATAACAGATGCCAAAAATAGTATCTCTGGCTTTTTAGCATCTGAAACTTTTTTGTGCAAGCCTGTCATAGTTTAAGGCCAAATTATCAGTGCAGAGACTACATTGCCTCAGATATCATAGAGTCATAGAATTGTAGAATGGTTTAGATTGGAAGGGGCCTTAAAGATCATGCAGTTCTAGCCCCCATGCTACGGGCAGGGACACCTCCCACTAGACCAGGTTGCTCAAAGCCCCATCCAGCCTGGCCTTGAACATTTCCAGGTATGAGGCATCCACAGCTCTTCTGGGAGACCTGTTCCAGTGTCTCACCATCAAAAATACCAAAACAATGTAGCTGAAGATATATGCATCTGTGACAGTGCAAGTGTGACACAACTTCCCTGTTATGTGGGAAAGACCAGGAGAAAAATCCTGCTGGTCACAGTAGCAATTCCAGCCATGCAGTGCACAATCCTGGGGAGGGATTGTGGTGGGTCCAAATAAGAACGAAATATATACATAAAATATTAATATCACTTATGAAAATAAATAAATAAATAGATCTCCCATTGATCAAATATATTAAAGTGTTTCTAAATTACTGTAGTGTGTTTATGTGGCAAGGTTTTGGTAGTGCAGGACTGCACAGACGACCTCTGTGAGAACAGTGAAGAAGCTGTCTCATGTTACATAAGGGCCAGTTTCAGCCAGCTCCAAAGGGACCTAACACTGGCCAGAGCCGAGCCAATACATGATGCTATTTGTACTGCTCTTAGAGCAGACAGAAGAAAGGAAGGAAAAACAAACAAACAAACAAACAAACAAACAAAAAAAAAACCTGCTGTGCAACAGAAGCTGGAAAAGCAAGGATTGAGAACCAGCCCTGCAGACACCAAGGTCAGTGAAGAAGGAGGGCAAGAGGTGCTCCAGACCCGCAGCAGCAGTTCCCCTGCGGCCTGTGGAGAGGCCCCTGGTGGAGCAGGCTGTCCCCCTGCAGCCCATGGGTCCCATATGGAGCAGATCTCCATGCTGCAACCCATGGATGAGCCCCTTGTGGAGCAGGTGGATGTGGCCTGGAGGAGGCTGAGAACCCCCACAGGAGCAGGCCCTGGGCTGGAGCTGCAGCCCATGGAGAGGAGCCCACACAGGAGCGGAAGCCTATGGGGAGCTGATGCCCGTGGGGGACTCATGCTGGAGCAGTTTGCTCCTGACAGATGGACCCTGTGGTACAGACCCATATCTGGAGCAGTTCTTGAAGAGTTGCCTGTGGGCCCCTGCAGGATCATTTTGGGAAGGACGGCATCTGGTGGGAGGGACCCCATGTGGAGGAGGGGCAGAGGGTGACCATGAAGGAGCGGTGGAAACGAAGTATTAGGAACTGACCACAGCCCCCATTCCCTGTTCCCCTATGTAGCTCGGGGGAAGGAGGTAGAAAAGGGTGGATGGGGGGAAAGTGGTTTTATTTTTTTTCCTTTGTTTCTCACTGCTCTAGCTTGATAGCCGTAAGCAATAAATTTTATTAATCTCTATGCTGAGTCTGTTTTGCCCGTCACAATAATTTTTGAGAGATTTTCTTGTCCTTATCTCAACTCTTGAGCCTTTTCCATTGTATTTTCTCTCCCTTTTCCTTTGAGGAAGGGGAGTGAGAGAGTGGTTGTGGTGGAATTCGGCTGCTTACCTGAGTAAAATCACCAGCTACATGAAAATCTTAAAATAAGTAGATCACTTATATCTCTGTAGATAGAACTACCCAAAAAAAAAAAAAAAAAAAAAAAAAATATGCATATAAGATTGTCATGATAAAACTTACTGTCTGCTTGTCCAGATATTATGTTTGGCCTAGTATTGGTGAATTACTGGATTTGCTGTCACTTCAGCCTAGATAAATGTACTACTGATATGTGTTCATTTCTATATTACTATACAGAGATGACTTGTTTATCCCTGAACCTATTGGTCTGGGATCTGTTGACATATCCTGAATCTATAACTCAGTGGAGCTGTCTTATGCCCTTACAATATATGTGTATTGATCCAGCCAAAGACACACAAGGGTGCGCTGTTGACTCATGTTCTCTTTGCTCTCCACCAGTACCTTAAGGTCTTTTTTGGAAGAGCAGCACCTCAACTAATTAAACGGCAGCTCATACTGCTGTTTGGTATTACTCTGTCCTAGGTGAAGGACATCACATTTATATTTTTCAAAACTCATGCAGCCCTTGTTGACTCAATCTAACAGTCTGTTGAGATCTTTCTCATAGTGGTTCTTCCTTCTGGCCTGTCTTCCATTCTTCTCAGTTTAATAATATCCATACACTTGTTAAATCTCAATTTCATTCAGTCTTGTTGCCACTCAGTCTTGCATGCAGATGTATTGAATCAGTATCAATTCCTAATAAACTCCAATCTTGACCAGCTGTCAGTTCAAATTTAAATTGTTAACCTCCCTTTGAGTTTGGTTTAAGCTTGGTAAGTTCATCCAGTTCTCCACTCATATTACAGTCCATCACTCCATTCCTATTTTACTATCTTGTCAACAAGGACTTTGTTGGACACTGTCAAATAAACAATTACTCATTCACTATTTTTTTTTCATCCTCGTAGTTATTCTGTTTTGTCATTTCTTACTACTTTTCTAAATGTTTACATTTAAATGCTTACATTTGTTGCTTGGATGGATACTGGGGGAGAGACTTTATAACTGAAGACAGAAGCATAGAAGACACTGAATACCTCAGCTTTTTCTGTGTCATTTGCAGCTATCTTGCTAGCTCTGTTCAGCAGAGGACCTACATCTTCTAAGTATTTCCATTTATAATCTGAGCATATAAAACAACAAATAAAAATGCAGAAATAAACATACAGATTGTTGGTAGCCCTGTTTAAGATATTTATGTGTTTGAAAATGAAATGAAAAGTCAGGAAAAAAAAAAAAAAAAAAAAGCTACTAAAAGTTACTAAGAATCTTTTCTATTACATTGGTAAAAGAAAAGTTTTCCATGAACACGGTGTTAGTAATTAAAATCCTGAAAGACAAAACACCACCAGAAATCAAATCCAGTCAAGACATACATATTGAAATAAAAATGTTCATCCTCCAATTTTGTAACCATCCTTCCTCTATCAGTTGTTGTTTTGTTTTCTTTCCATCAAATATTCAGAACATATTTTTTGTTTCTTTTTTTCATTGTGTTTAGATACCACAAAACTTTCGAACTACCCAGCCATCTAATGTCTCTTCTGTTCATAGAAAGAACACTGCTGTTATATCCCGCCTGTCATCTTCTAATATGGAAATTAGACTGGTTAGACTTTGGTCAGAAATCAGTTGGTATAGAAACATTGTCAATGAAATATTTACTCAGGTTTTATTTTTTCCCATAGGTGTTCTTGGAAGGAGCGGTCAGAACTAAAGCTAAGAAAGCCACTGTAAGTACTTTCTTTGAATGAACAGGACATAAATATGTAGTGATATTTTCTCTGACTGTTAAGTTAAACATCCACCAGATGTCAGTGCATGCTTGCAGAATCATGTAAATTGAGCTGAAGTTGTTTCTGATTCAAATCTGATATTTGTTACATGATATAGAAGTGCAAAGTTGCATATCATTGATGGCATTGCCAAAAAAAAGTGCAAATAAGTGCAAGAAAATCATTATCCTTTTTAAATAACAGATTTTAAAAGTGGATTTTGATTCTGAATTGTTCTATATCTAGCATTATATTTAGCTACTAACTAATTATAACTGCTCTGAGTTTTCGTCTGAGAAAGCAGAAAATGTAAGACAGAAAAGATAGGTACTGTAGAAACTCATGCAATTCAGATTCTCAAATGTGAGAGAAGAGGAAAGGCAAAGAGGTCTAGAGTTCCTCAGTCTTAATGAAAGAATCCTAAGGGGTATTTTTACTGCTGACTCCAAATAGCTGGTAAGTTGTACCGTAGAAGCAGCCAAACTGTTCTAAGATATGGAAAGACATAGGATGCAGGTACAGGATATAAGATGCAATGAGGAAAATTCTTATTTGATATTACAGAGAAAAAAAAAGATAATCAGATGTAGGGTTGCCCAAAAGTATGTGGAATCTCTGTCTTCAGAGATATTCAGAACTCAACCAGACCATGAGAAACCTCATCAAACTCCAAAGTTAGTATTGAGTTTCAAAGTTGGTCAAACAGGTTATGGGCCAAATGACCTCCAGTTGTCCCCTCTGGTTTCATTTCAGTAATATTCCAGCTATCATAGAAGCAGGATACCTTAAGGCACTTAAAATGTCATCAGGCTCCAATCTGCTGACCAAAGAATTAGCATAATAGACTTCACTAGCATTGTTAGTGCCTCAATTTAAGTGTCTGTATATGGAGTTTTATTCAACCTGGATCCCTAGCATACAATTTGTTTCACACACGGAATTACACAACATGGTTAAGGTTGGTCCTCTGGAGGTCATCTGATCCAACCACCCTGCTCAAGCTGGGTCACCTAGAGAAGGTTGCCCAGGACTATGTCCAAATGGATTTTGAAGATCTCAAAGGAGGGAGATTACATTACCTCTCTGTGCACACTGTTCCAGTGCACAGTAAAAGTGTTTCCTGTTCATATGGAACAACTGTCCTGTGTTTCATTCTGTGCCCTTTGCCAATGGTCCTGACACAGGGCACCACCGAAAACACCTGTCTTCATCTTCTTTGCACTTTAAATTCAGGTATTTCTAAACATTGGTAAGATCCCTTCTAAGCCTTCTCTCCTCCGGGCTGAACAGTCCCAACTTTCTCAGCCTCTCATCATAGGAGAGGCGCTCCAAATCCTTAATCATTTTGTTGCCTTCCATTGGACTCTTTCCAGTATATCTAGGTCTCTCTCATGTACTCAGGGCTCCAGAACTGGATGCAGTACTCCAGGTGTGGCCTCACCAACACTGAGTAGAAGGCAAGGATCACCTCCATTGACGTGCTACTTTCGCTAATGCAGCCAAGAATACTGTTAACCTTCTTATTGGCAGGGGCACATGGCTGTCTCATGTTTAACTTGGTGTCCACCATGATTCCTAGATTGTTTTCTGCCACCAGGACTCCTATGTCCTTTTCTGCAGAGCTGCTTGTCAGCTGGGAGGCCCCAGTGTGTACTAGTGCCTGAGGTTCCTCTGGAGTTCCTGAGTTCCTCTCCAGGTGTAGGACTTGGCACTTCTCCTTGTTGAACTTCATGAGATTCCTATCAGCCCATTTCTACAGTCTGTCAAGGTCCCTGGATAGCTGTGTAGTCCTCCAGTGAATCAGGCGCTCATACCAGTTTTGGGTCATTTTGCGAACTTACTGAGGGTGTGCTCTACCCCATTGTCCATATCACTAATGAAGATGTTAAACAGGACTGGACCCAGTATTGACACCTGGAGTACTCCTCTTGTTACTGGCCTCCAACAAACTTTGCACCACTGACCACTACCCTCAGGGTTCATCCATTCAGCCAGTTTTTAATCTACCCCACCATCTGCTCATCCAGCCCATACTTCAACATCTTCTCTGTAACGATCTTAAGAGGGGACAGCATCAAATGCCTCACAAAAGTCCAGGAAGACAATACCTACTGCTCCCTGCTCATCCATCAGGCTCATGATTTCATTATAGAAACTAACCAGGTTGGTCAGGCATGACTTGGTGAATCCATACTGAGTACTCCTAATGATCTTCTTCTTCATGTGCCTGGAAATGGTTTCTAGGTTTAGCTGTTCCATCACTTTCCCAGGGATTGAGGTGAGACTTACCAGCATGTTGTATGCTGGGTCCTGCTTCCTGACCTTTTTGAAGACTAGCATGACATTTGCTTTCCTTCAGTCTTCAAGCACTTTTCCCAGTTGCTGTGACTGAACGAAGATTATCAAAAGTTACCTCACAGTCACATCTGCCAGCTCCCTCAGCATCCCATCAGAGCCTATGGACTTATGAATGTCCAGTTGCTTAAGTATTCCCTCACCTGATCCTCTTCAACCAAAGTTAGCATAAAGTGACTCTGTTTGAGCAACCATTTTAGCCACACCAAATTACTGTAGGACTGGTAAATGCAATACAGGACATACAGAAGACCTGTGTGTATTTGTGCCCTTTGGAAGAGTCATGTAGGCCTGGCCAAGTACCAGACGTTTTACTAATTGGCACTGACCACTTATCTATAGACAAAGGAGTTGTACTCATATAGTCTAATTTACCTGTCACTTCTACAATGATATGAAGTCACAATCAGGGTTATTTTGCTAGATTAATGACTATTTCATGTTCATGGAAATTTTGATACTTAAGCTTTTGCTTGTTTTTCAGTTCAAATTATTTGAGAAGTATGGTTTTCTAGTGTTACATCTAAAGCAAGAAATGATTTAAATATCTTCAAATTGCTAAAAAGGAGGGTAACTAATCTGATGAAGTAGGCCTTAATATTCTATTCCAAGCACTAACTGCACCAAAATGTTGTATGAGTCTAGTTCATAGTATGTAGACCACTTGTTAACCTTAAAGCTAGCAATGCTTTTAATGGCTACTTTTCATGATAATAAAGTCTGTTTTTTTTCAGTATAGGAACTGTATATGGCATCGTGTTTGTTTATTGCAAGGGACACCAGTCCTAATCAAGACTTCTGTATCTGCCTTTAGGTAGATAAGACTGAGACTCAGTAAGATAAGACTCAATAAGACTTTTTTAAGTGTTCATGAAGAAATAATGTATATTTACATGCTATTTTTCAGAAGCAAAGATATCAGTGTCCCTTGCCTTTTAAGCCTGATCAGTAACATTAAAAATAATTTTTTTTTGTTTATTTGCTCTAATTGAAAAACATAAGGCAGAACATCGAACCCTTTAAACCCAGTTTATTAAAAACAAAACTAAAAAAAAAGCTAGTTTATAAAAATATCCAAATAAGCCTCCTGCCTATCACAGTCAGATATTTCTCTTCTGTAAGGCAGTTGAAATCTGGACTAAAATGCTTCAGTGATTTTCTGTAGTTCTTTGTATGAGGTATCTCCACATAAAAAATCAGTATCAATGAAACCCTTCTCAGTGACAGTTTAGCTTTTGAAACATAGATATTTGATTCTATTTCATTATACAGCTGACAGCTCTGTTTCTATGGTATTTCTTGACATAGTATCAAATAGGCTACATGAGTCCAGTGGTTTTTAACTATGACTTCAATTAGAAGGAACTGAAGTTTGACTTCAGTCAGAAAGTAGTTTCAGGATGCATCTTGTTTGTAGAGTTTATGAGCATATACATGGAAATATTATTTAAAAAAAAAAAAAAAAAAAAAAAAAAGTTACTACTTACCTTAAACATTTTCACCAAATGTAACAAGAAATGTTTATTAAAAAAAAAAAAAAAAGTTTGAATAAGATTTAAATGAAAATGACTGTATGGGTATTTAAGTGAACAAAGACATTTTGTTCTGAAAATCATAGAACGGCTGAATCAATATATCTTGCAATACATCGTGTACAAATGAATGTGTACAGAGAAGATAATATGCATTATTTACCATGGCTTTGAAGACAGTGGTGTGTATACCATCTTATTACTTTTGGGTTGATTTTTATTTCTTTTACAGAAGTATTGATTTTTGTCATTCTTACATGAATACCCTTATTTTACCCATAATATTTATCAATGTCTTGTATGACCTAAAGACTGAAGGAGGCTGTCATAAATAAAGCTTAACTCAGATGTAAGATAAACTTTAATTATTCTTTGAAGAAATACTTGAAAAATGCATTTTACATATTATTTTTATAATAATGATTTAATTTGTGTGATTCATAGAAGGGACATACGGTCATATTATAGTGATCCCTGAGGACACCAAGCAATCTCCATAGAGGCTGTGAACAATTATGGTGATGCCCCCTACAGATTTTCTCCACAGAGACAAAAAAACTGTTCAGTGTAGCAGTGAAAATGTTTTATATTGGCTGAGAAGGGAGTGTGCTGTACTCCAGGGAGGTATTGAGTCAGTCTAACAGCTTCTGTTTGCATGCCTTAGGCAAAAATTAGAGGTATTAGAATGGTGCCCTTACAAAAACAGAACCTTCTTCCCCGCAGGTATGGATCCCCACTGGTGCAGCATAAGATGACAACAATTTTATCTCATCTATCATGTTATTCTGCTTCTCAGGATTCCAGCTAAAGCCAGTTTGTTGATTTTTCAGCAGTCAAAAGAAGCAGTCTTGGATGTTCACATTTTCTGTTTATGTTGTTTGTTTATTTGTTGTTTTGCTTTGCTTTGTTTTCTAGTTCCTATTGTTTTCAGCATCAGGATAACTGAAATCCCATATGATTAGTGTTACAGCCATTTTACTGTCTCTGCTTACCTGCATAAACAATTCATAATCTGCTTCTTTGTTTTACCCTGGAGATATAACAGTTTATGTTTGAAATCCCTCTTCAAAATCTGCCTATTTTTTACTTCAGTCAAGTTTGCCTTTACAGTTTCCAAGAGAGTTTTAACACATAACAAGGCTTTTATTTTCCTCTTAATAATTTAATTTAAATATGATCTCACCTACAGTATATTTATTTTCTGCCAATAAATAAATAAATGCATACATACATACATACACACATTACAGAATTTTATATTTGCAAACACACCTAAACTGTTAAGTACAGTCTAAGACCCAGGAATATTTTTCTTTTCAATGATACCTTGTACCTAGGTATGTTTACCCAGTCATTAAAAATAAGTATGTGCATTTCTTAGCACTTCTGCGAAATGAATGAGACCCAATAAAAAAGGCAATCTAAACAAAACCTTACTATTTAATTCATTCATTATGAAAGATATGATTGCTAAATCAATGAGAATGGGCTTACCCTGTTATATTTTATTGTAATCTGAAGGATTCTAGGACACTATAACGTTAACTCTTTTTTTTTCTCTTTTCTATAACATAAGGAAAACAAAATGTGTCTGCATTCTGTAGGAAGATTATGAGGCACTTATTATTGGTGCATGATTTGGTCATTTTGAAGTCATTTAGTGTAAAGCGAAACTTTCTGACTGCTGAAGTGGGTTACTCTTTCCTTAGGTGATATGATATTTTGATGAAAGATTGGAAAAGGAATGTTAGGAAAGTAGGAAAACTGAGGCCTCGGGTTTTTACTTATACAATGACTGGAGTGTGTAGGAGGCTTAGTAAGCATTAGTCCTATAAGAAATTTAAGGAGACGTTTGCATAAGTATATGCAAATACAGGAGTAGAGCACAGGTCAAGACAGTAACACTTTTTTCATGGACTTTGTAAGGGCTTTCTCTGGAGTTGTAACAGTCTCTAAGTTCCTATGCAGTAGATGTCCTAGGAGACTCGTGGAAACGAGGAAGTGGTAATGTTGCTCATTGACTCCTGTTCCCTAAATCTAGTGGTTTGAACTCCATAGTTTTACATAAGAACATTTTTCTGTTTTGAAATGTTCACCTACCTATCAGAGAACATCTTGTAATAAGAACTCTGACGATCATCACCAGTATTATATCACTAAAAATGTGCTTCCACTGATATCGCCAGATTGACTATTACTTCTGAATACCTGGGCTTTCGTTGTTCATTATAAAATGGTTGGCACAAAAAGCCTGAAAATGCTATTACAGTACCAGAAAAAAACTCGAACCAATGAAACAAACAAAAAATACACCACCAAACCTAAAGAAAATTACACCTGTGTATGTCTATAGGCTGATGGCAGTAGAAATGCTGGATATTCAGGACGTTAAAAATATTAGACTATTGATTTAGTTAGAAAAAAAAAAAAAAAAAAGAATATAAACACAAATTCTAGGCAACAGCTTATTTAGCTCTCTATTTCAAAATATAGTTCTCTTTAATGTAAAAAAGAAATTCAGAAATTCACTTAATGTTCTCAAACTGCTACTTATAGCAAGTAAAAATGTTCTTGCAGCAGTCACGCTTTGTTCTTTCCACTAGAAATTACAGATAATTTTTTGTAAATGTTCTTTTATTCCTTCTAGTCATTGGTCAGCAGTGAAAAGACTCTTGTCTTATTTTTGCTGATGCCTCACTGAGCCTTAAATCCTTGTGTTCACAATGCAGCACTTAAATAGAAAACTTTATACAGACAGGACTTCTAAATTCATGGGAAATAATAAATATTTTCAGATTTTCCTAAGTCTATGTTACATATAATGGATCAAACTCAATTTCATTTAATTCTGTTGTTGTCACCTAAGAATCTGACCCAAAACCGGTGACTATTTTTTGTAATACATTCAGTTTCTTGAGTGTGAATGAATCCTCTATCAACAAGCATTTTTCTATAGGAAGTCTTTTTCAGTCCACAGAACTGCCTTATATTTTTAAGGGGTGAGCTGCTATCAATCAGTTTAGTAATAGGTATGTTCTTTGAATGTGAATGTCAGAACATGACACAATACTGAAGCACATAACGGGAAAATAGTCAATATACTTATGATGCTTATATTGAAAGTATGAAATATATATATAAAATACATATAATATATATATTAAAAGATAAAAAGATATATATTTTTTTTTAAATATATAATTCTGGTAAGTAAGTCTCTAACATAAGTGCATACTTTTATCAAGATGTCTCAAAGCAGGCACCAAACAAGGTCAGTTCCATTATCCCTATTTTACAGATAGGAAAATAGAAATATATTGAGAAATATATATTAGAAATATAAAAAATATAAAGCTGACATTTTAAGTGCCATGGTCATGGTGCAGCTTGAGGCCAAAAGTCCTTTACTGAATAGTGACAAAACTCCCATTCATCCATTTATTGATATCATTCAAACAAACCTTGTAGGCAGAACACAGTCAGACTCCATCATAAAACAGTATCATAACTATTCTATACATGGAGAAAAATAGCTTTGTGCAGTGTTTCACTTCTATCAACGTAATCTTGCTTTCTACTCAAACTCTTTCTCTAGGAGATAATTCTTTGGATAACAGCAATATGCTATAAAGCAGCAAGTCCAACTTCCATTTGATCCTGCAATTATCCAAAAGAAGGCAATATTTTCTTGGGTTAAGCCAACTATAGTATAATCTTTCACTCTCCCCCAGATTTCGAAACACTTTCAGTTCTCATTTCCTACTGTATGTCCTCCCTCCTAGCATTATGTTGGGATTTTATTTCTTCCTTTATTTATTTTTCTATTTTATTCCCAAACAAACTCACTAGGTCCACATTAGAAATTACATGAAGATTGAAGGATCTCACAGATCTAACAGCAGAAACACACAGATATAGCCTTTGATAGACTTTTTTAAATGCCCAATACTTCTGGAATTAATAACTACAACTCATTATACATTCACTTTTCTCCTTTATACAATCATTTTATACAATCTATAGAATTAAATCTATACAATACTGTAAATAATAAATAATAAATCTATACAATACTTTTCTCCTATTTTCCACCAAATCTTTATCAAAAGAGTAACAGAAGATCCCTGACTTACACATCTAAATGAAGGATATTAATTGGTGCCAGATGTGCTAATATTTCATGCTAAGTATTCCCCAATCTACTTCATGCAGATTTTAACCTTCACTAACATTTGTATAATGAAGTTTGTGTAGTTCAAAAACTTAATGGATTGAAATGGGGAAGAACTAGAGAGATATGCAATTGTGGTGAGATCCCTCTCTTTATCTTCCATCCTCATGAATTCTTACTTAAGTTATTGAGCACAGCTGACAAGGTTGTTTTTTTTCCAAAAATAAAACAGAAAAAAAAAAGGATATAAGTGAACCAAATTTAAATCTTTTTATATTTTTGAGGGCTGACACTTTTATTATTACTGTTTTTTAAGATTCTTTTAAATTAATATTTTTGCTTTCCAAATTTCCATTCATAATATGACTCAATATTACTCAATATTACTCAAATGCTTCCAAATAGTCCTCTTCACACTTCACAGCTTTTCTGAAACAAAATTTGAAATATTGCTAAAGGATCTTTCTAGTTAAGCATCTCTAGAAGGGATGATTTCAACCTGTTTGCTTCCTACGCTTTAAATACTTCAGGACAGTAGATAGGGCATACATTAGAAGTACACAGTGAGAACAGCTACGGGACAAAATCTTGGAGCTGCCTGTAATTTTTTGGACAGATTTTGCACTATTATTTTTAGCTCTTTATTTGGAGCTAACAAAGAATTCAGCTTGGGTTTCTACTAAACTTTTGTGTTGATACAATTTTGAAATAAGCACCCTGTTGAAAGGTGGGAATCCACTATTTCAAAAACTGTACAATTAGATGGATCTGTGTAATGAGAGGGAATGAAGGTTTGGGTTGAATTATTATAGTGACTCTTGAGACAGTATGTGGAAAAATGATATGGTTTTGATATAGAATAGGAAATGATATACACGATTACAGGAAGATGCTACAATAAAAACATGACAAGGAGCAATTATGAATCACCATAATTATTAACCATATGTCATAATACATCTTTTCCCCTAGTTAAATTATGTGATTCTCTTACTTAAATTATGTTATTCCTCTTTTCTACGATGGAATCTTCCTTTCAGTGAGTGTTTTTTTCACCATGAAGATGCCAATCATTTTTGTCAGGAGTTTACTCATGGAATCACATTCTTTCATTTATGTGTTTGGACATCACTGGAAATGATTTTTGTTGTTGGTGGTTTTGCTTTCTTTTTTTTTTCAGTCTATTCATTCTGAGACACTCAGCAAACAAGAATTTACAATGCTGCATCATCCATGTAGTCGGTAGCAGCCACTGCTAATTATGCTGTTTGACGATCATACATGTAACTAAAGTAAAATGAGAATTACAGAAGCAAGACCTTTCTTTTTGTTTGTCCTTTTATACACTTTACTAAACTGCAAAACATACATTAACTATTTATATAATTGGGAATAATTCTAAGTCATATAAGCAAAACTTTCATGACAAAAATCTTTTTGTTCTCTTACAAAGTCTTTATTATCAGACTACTAATATTAATTTGATGAAAGATTCAGTCTTGAGTAAAACATCAAAAGGACAGTCCTTCAGAAACTGAACTTTCAATATATGGAGAGCAATAGATCAGTTTTTACTTACTCCAGCCAAACACTTAGTCCGTTTTTTTTAGCCCTTCGATTTTATAGGTAATTTCATAGAATCATAGGATCATAGTCCTGTGTTGAAAAGGACCTTAAAGATCACCTAGTTTTAACCCCCCTTCTCTGGGCAGAGTTGTCAACCACTAGAGCAGGCTGCCCAGAGCCCCATCCAGTCTGGCCTTGAATGTCTCCAGAGATGGGGCATCCACAACCTCTCTGAAAATTAGATCATTCTGGACAGGAATTATTCTCTCCTAACTTTTTTTTTTAGTGCATATTAGGCATTTAAACCAGTTATTCTGGGCTTTCTTTAGAGTTACTGAGCGGAAGGAATCATTTGGGTAAGTGATTCATCTAATCTACTTGAGGATCTAAGGAATATTGTTGAACTCCTTAGACTATAAAAATCAGTCCATTTTGAGACCAGATCAGACCAGGCTGCTCAGAGCTTTATCCAGTCAGATCCAGAAATCTTCAAAGACGGTACTGCACAGTCTCTTTGGGCAACTTGTTCCACTGCCTGGCTGTCCTCATGGGGAAAAAGATTCTCCTTATAACAAGCATGAACCTCTCATATTTAAGTAGATGACCTTCTTGCCATACACAGCTATCAAAAGTCTTGCTAGATAGTAGCAAGTGGCTACTTGTAGGCACCAGGTACTACTGTTAGGTAACTCCACAGCGGTCTCTTCTCCAGGTGAACAAGCCCCACTCTCACAGCTTCTCCTTACAGAGCAAGTGCTCCAATGCTGACCATCCTGGTCCCATTCTGCAGAATTTTCTCCAGTTTATCATTGTTTTATCAATGTCTTCCTTGTAGTGTGGAACCCTGAACTAGTTACAATATCAGGTTGAATGAGTGCTGAGTAAGGAGGAATAATTCCTTTCATCTACGGCTTGTGCTCCTCTTAATACAGATCCAGTTATTGTTAGCCATCTGCTGCCAGGTCACACAGCTGGCTAATGTTCTTTTGCATTGGTCCCCAGTGCCTCTTCCACAGAGTTGCTCCCCAGACAGTCTTTCCCCAACCTGTACCTTCCCAGGGGCACTAATTTGCTTATGTTCTTGTTGAGTTTCATGAAGTTCATTGATCTGTTCCCACCTTCTGTCTGTCCTGAGTGGCTGCCCTGCCATCAAGCATCTCTTCCAGGTCACTGGACCAGGACCATATCAGGACCTCTGCTGTATTCTTGTAGTTACTGGCCTCCAGGAGGGATACAACCCATTGCTGTTACCCTTTCAGTATAATTTTTCAGACAAGTTTTTATACATCCGTTTGTCAATCCATCCAGACTGTAACATCCTAAATACCAAAACACTGTTTGAAACTGTTAAAAGCCTTTCTTTTCCAATGGCATCTATTCCTCCCTTCTCATCCACAAATCCAGTTGCTTTGTCAGGTTGGTCAGATTTTTTGTTGGTAAATCCATGCTAATTGTTCCAAATTATTTTCTCCTTCATTATCCCCAAAGGGTGTCTGAAGAGAATTTGCTCCACAAGTCTTTTCAGGCAACAAAGTGAGGCTACAAAGAGGGGAGTAAGAATAAGCAGGAAAGTGGAATTAACTGATACAGTTCATACAGAGGGAAACTTACCTCTGTGCGGAAGATAGATTTATATACCCTAGCTTTAGATGTCTCAAACTTGCATAACTAAGTTTGATCTAATAACCTTTAAAATCAAGAAATAGAAACTCCAGATGATTATTTTTTCTATGATGCCTTAGAATGAGATTAACTGCCCTCCAGAGGTTTTTGTTCCATTTAGTATAAAATGACTTTATGTTTTCTGTGTTAGGCAGCTAGGGTGGGATTCAGCTCATAAATTAGCTGTCAGATGTAAGACCACATCTCTGAGTATGGTCAATGAAAACTTTAATATTCATTCTGCCTGTCTTCATATAGAGGTGTATTGACATTTAAGATGCCCTAGGGTATCTGAGATATCCATAACCACCTGTAATGCAGGACTTATAGGAGTTTTTTTTTAATTCGTATTCTTCTCAAGTGGCAATTGAAGACCAGGCAGCATACCCAAAGGTATCTCAAATAGCACTAAATACCAGAGTGTGGGCAACTGAATGAGCCACTAATCAACAGTGAAGAGGTCCAGGGGGCATTAATTTAAACTTAAAAGTAGAATTCTGTAAGTAGACAATGACATTTAAGTTTCTGAAATCTGAAGCTACATCCAATCCCTAACGTTGACCTATGTTAAAGCAGATGTATCCCAACCTTACAGTACCATAGGGCCATATATGTCCCACATCATCATTCAACAAATCTGAACATGACTTACCTCTGAAGATAATAGAAATCATAAAATGTTCAACTTGAGAAAAAGTTCTTCACCTTACTTCTTCCTTATGCAAAGGACCAAACTGGGACTCACTTGGACCCTGCTGCTGTGGTGGTTTCATACCAGTAGGTAGCTAAGCACCACAGTGTTGTTCTCTCACTCCAGCTCCTTAAAAGGACAAGGGGAGAAAATACAATGGAAAAAAGCTCATGGGATGAGACAAGGACAGGGAAATAATCCACCAATTACTGTCATTGGCAAAACAGATTCAGCATAAGGGAAATTAATGTAATTTATTGCCTAATAATAACAGACTAGAGCAGTGAGAACTAAAAGCAAACTAAAAACACCTTCCCCTTCATCCACCCTCTTCTACTTCCTCCTCTAGAGTAGTGCATGGGAATGGGTGTTTGAGTCAGCCTATAATACTTCATTTCTGCTTTTCCTTCCTGGTCACTCTCTGCCCCTGCGCCACATGGGGTCCCTCCCATGGGATGCCATCCTTCCCGAAGTGATTCTGTGGGGGCTTCCCACAGGCAGCAGCTCTTCAACAACTGTTCCAAAATATGGGTCTGTACCATGGGGTCCATCATTCAGGAGCAAACTGCTCCAGCATGGATCTTCCACAGGCTGAAGCTTTCCCCGCAGACTCCCTGCTCCTGCATGGGCTCCTCTCCATGGGCTGCAGCTCCAGTCAGGGGCCTGCTCCACCGGGGGCTCTCCATGGGCCACAGCCTCCTCCAGGCCACATCCACCTGCTCCACCAGGGGCTGCAGCATGGCGATCTGCTCCATGTAGGACCCATGTGCTGCAGAGGGACAGCCTGCTCCACTACGGACCCCTCGATGGGCTGAAGGAGAACTTCTGTTCCAAGTGTCCAGAGCACACCCTCCTCCTCCTTTTTCACTGAACTTCGCTGACCTTGCTGAACCATCCTTGGTTTTATAATGTGACTGCATATTAAGATGACCTACACTTTCTTAGATACCTAGAATCCCAAGACACATCAATTCAATAAATAAAATGTTCCATGGCTTATTCTCCAGGTTGAAGGCAAGTCGCACTGGGTGTCTCAAACCTATACATTTAAACTCTCTTATCCACACTTAGACTTTTCTCCTATTACCTCTTGGTAGTAGTGCCAGTCCTGCATAGTCCCTTAAACTGATCTGAAGCCTCACAGTGCTGGAGATAATTAGTATAGATGGCTTTAGGTCCTTTGTCAAATCTTTTCCCTGACACTTTGTAGTTTATTAGTATGAATATAATTTTTCATCACTCTGAAATTCCACTGGATGTAGTTCATTAGGGGCACTGATCTGCAGAAAAGACTGTAAGTAGAACAGAAGTAAGAATAATATCTAATATTCATATGAAATCTCTGTCTGGGAGGTTTGTTCTGATTGACAATGAAAATTAATTTATCTAGCATTTTACAGTCCTCCACACAAGAGAAAACCTGTTGTCTGGGCTACTCTCAGAGGTTTCAGGTACATTCACTTCCAGGAATTCTGTATGGATCAGTGTTCAACATTGTAATTTAAAGGCATACTTCAACATTAATTCTAGCAGAAAGACCACTATATACTTAGGGTCTACAGATGAGCAGGTTAAATTTTAGGTCAAATACTAGAACTGCTAAATACTTAAACTCTAAAGGAAATCCAATCTGTTTGAAGACATAGATTTAATGTCTTCATCTTATTTTAAGTATTTTTCTATAAATCATTTTGGTAACGATGGTAAGCTGAAAAGTGCTGAATCATTTCTGATATAGAAAATTATATATCTGTTGATGGATAGTTTGAGAATGCAGCATACTGTGGTAGAAGACAACTCAGTATACATATAGATTGTTAACTTACGGGATACCAAAGGGAGGTAACTACTCAGGTTGCAAATCTGAATATGATCACTGAAATTCCAGTGATCATATGGTGTGTATATTTTTTACTTGCACATAACTGATCCGTTTCTGAAGTCTCTCAGATTATGCTGTCATTTTTATGTCCTTTTAGGACTCATCCACATTGCAGTGAGCAATGTTGCACTTCGCAAATGTCAGATTATCTCTGGTGGCTGGCCGGGGAGGGGGGGTTAGATGCTCAGGGATAGGCTGGGCATTGGTCAGCAGGTGGTGAGCAATTGCATTGTGCATCACTTGTTTTGTACACATTATTATTAGTAGTACTATTATCATTATTATTTTTATTTTCCTTTCCTTTCCATCCTAATAAACTGTTTTTATCTCAACCCACAATCTTCATTTTTTTCTGATTCTCCCCCCCACTCCAGAGATGGAGGAGGGAGGATGAGCAAACAGCTGCTGGCCAGGTTAAACCACAACAGTCCTAGAGCAGAGCAGATCTCTACACTGTGGCCCATGGAGAGCCCCCCATGGAGCAGGCCCCGGGCCAGAGCTGCAGCCCGTGCAGCCCACTCAGGAGAGGAGCAGGGGGCCTGCAGGGAGCTGCCACCCATGGGGAACCCATGCTGGAGCAGTTCTTGACAAGCTGCTGCCTCTAGGAAGCCCCTGCAATGCTCAGTTCAGGAAGGACAGCATCCCGTGGGAGGGACCCCACGTGGAGTAGGGGCAAAGAGTGACCATGAAGAAGTGGCAGACACAAAGCATTAGGAACTGACTGCAGCCCCCATTCCCTGTTCCCCTATGCACCACGCGGGGGGAGGAGGTGTTAGAGGGTCGATGAGGGGGAAGGTGGTTTTAGTTTGCTTTCAGTTTCTAATTACTTTAGCTTTTTAGTAATCAGGCAAAATAAAAATAAAAAATTAAAAAAAAAAAAAAATAGTTCTTGCTGAATCTGTTTTGTTTGTGATGATAGCAGTTGATTGATCTCCCTGTCTTTATCTCAACCCTTGAACACTTTTGTATTTTTTTCCCCCTTTCCCTTTAAGGAGGAAATGAGTGAGCAGTTGTGCTGGTGCTCAGCTACATATATATATATAATTTGCTGATACACTGCTTTTCTCTCTCACCAGTGACATTAAGTTCCAAAGAAATCAGAAAGCAAAGTCTTAGGGTAAAGGATACAAAACATGACAGGAGTTTTTGTCTTGAAAGCATATACCCCAAAACTCTCATTCACTTCAAACAGAAACAGGGGTATTATAAACATGTATTTCAATTGGCATTTTAGAGATTTATATAATTTATGTAATGTAAAAGAGAGAGAATGCATTTTGTCTTGAAATATCATCTAATCAGATGAATCTGTGTGTAATGTGAGCTTCCATGCCTGAGAATAGCTGCATCTTGACATTATCTCAGGTTTTATTGAGACTTAAGAATTCTCTCTTTCTGCACAACTAAGTTTTGTGTAGGACTTTTTCAGATCAGAGTACCTGGAAAATATGAAGATTATATAACAATTACATTTTTGGAATAATATTCCGTGTTCTAAGGTGACATTTGAGAGCATATAGTGGTTCTCAAGGGTATATGACTTCCTAATCTGTATGGTAAAGAGAGTGATTCAGGGCTAACATCTATGTGATGTATATGGGGAGTTCATGTGAAGTGAACTTTCCTGAGAACTGTAACTGTGTTATGTCTTAAAGGTAATTTTTTGCTTTAGTTCAAAGAACAGCTTTGGAGAAAAGAAGTTTACACTGCAGCTGATCAGAAGATGAGGGCTGTAGAATCAAGTTGTCTGATGGTATAGACACATCCAGACTGTTGTGCTATGTTTTTTTTTTATAAATGTTCAAATAATGAGAAATCTTTGGAAGTGCTATCAGTTTCCTTTAAACATTATGAAATCATGCATAGTTTCAGTTAATTTAAGTAGACTATTATTTTTTTCCACTTTTTCCTGTACTATTCCAGTCTTTTGGGTTTACTATACAGTAATATTGTTTCAAACTATCCTGAGACTAATTGGTGGGTTTAATATTTTCTACTTGAAAAAATATATATTTTAGAGATTAATACTCAGGATGCCAGAAAACAAAAATTTCATTCTAATTTCAGCATTGTATTATGAAAAACTGAACAGAAATTGCTATATTATACTATGACATTACAATTTGTTTTTTAAAAATGTGAATTTTAGCAAACTTTTACATTCTAAACTTAGACATCATTTATTGTTTTAATTATGTCAGTAGTTCTTCTGACAATATAATATTAAAATTTTAAATAGCCATAGGGATTTTCTCCTCCATTTCCTTAAATAATCAGACATAAGGAATTTCAAAAAGTTAAGTTTCATCATTATCACCCTTATTTGGCAAAGTCATATCATTATCTTCCACGGCGGGAGGTGTAGACCAGGAAAACTTCTGAAGGTTTTGCCTAAAAGGATGACAAACATTCAGCATGCCTTGCAGTCACTTAGTCAATTAAAGTGCTAGCAATATTATCAAATGTATTTTGAAAAGAGAGGAAGTGGTACCTCAGAAACACAAAGTGAAAATGCAGTGTTAGCAGTGTTTTAACATAGTCTGGTTTCCTGTCTAGATGAAAAATCATACCTCAAACAAACCTTAGCAGTGAGTTTAGACAAACTACATTGAAAAGGGTAGTGTGAAATACATCTGAAATCTCAGAATCACAGAAACACAGAATTGTCTATGTTGGAAAAGACCTCAAGATCATGGAGTCCAACCTCTGACCTAACACTAACAAGTCCTCCACTAAACCATATCACTAAGCTCAACATCTAAACGTCTTTTAAAGACCTCCAGGGATGGTGACTCCACCACTTCTCTGGGCAGAGATGTAACATAAATGTATTTATAAAGAGCGATAAGGTCGCCCCTAAGCCTCCTTTTCTCCAGGCTGAACAAACCCAGCTCCCTCAGCCACTCCTCATAGGACTTGTTCTCCAGACCCCTCACCAGCTTCGTCGCTCTCCTCTAAACTATTTCGAGCACCTCAATGTCCTTCTTGTAGTGAGGGGCCCAAAACTGAACACAGTGCTCGAGGTGTGGCCTCACCAGAGCTGAGTACAGGGGGATGATCACTTCCCTAGCCCTGCTGGCCACACTGCTTCTTATACAAGCCAGGATGCTGTTAGCCTTCTTGAACACCTGAGCACACTGCTGGCTCATATTCAGCTGACTATCCACCAATACTCCCAGGTCCTTCTCCACCAGGCAGCTTTCCAGCCACTCATTTCCTAGCCTGTAGTTCTGCTTGGGGTTATTGCACCCCAGGTGGAGGACCCGGCACTTGGCCTTGTTGAACTTCATACAGCTGAACTCAGCCCATTGGTCCAGCCTATCCAGATCCTCCTGCAGAGCCTTCCTACCCTCGAGCAGATTGACACACGCATCTAACTTGGTGTCATCTGCGAATTTACTGAGGATACACTCGATCCCCTCATCCAGATCATCGATAAAGATATTAAAGAGGACCGGCCTCAGTAACAAGCCCTGGGGAACACCACTAGTGAGCGGCCTCCAACTGGATTTGACTCCATTCACAACTCTTTGGGCCCGGCTATCCAGCAGTTTCTAACCCAGCGAAGCATATGCCAGTCCAAGCCACGAGCAGCCAGTTTCTTGAGGAGAATGCTGTGGGAAACAGTGTCAAAAGCCTTGCTGAAGTCAAGGTAGACCACATCCACAGTCTTTCCCTCATCCACCAAGCGCGTCACTTTGTCATAGAAGCAGATCAGGTTCATCAAGCAGGACCTGCCTTTCATAAACCCATGCTGACTGGGCCTGGTCACCTGGTTGCCCTGTAAGTGCCGAGTGATGACACTAAAGATAATTCAATTAATCTTTATGGTGTAACCCCAAGATCTTTCTTGTTTTTTAAATGGTATATATATGATACATATATATATATATGTATATGTATATACGTATATGTATACATATATACGTATACGTATATACGTATATATGTATATATATACGTATATACGTATATATACATATACGTATATATATACATATATACGTATATATATGTATATATATATATGTGTATATGTATATATATATATATATATACATATACACATATATATATGTATCATATATATATCATTATATCATACATATAATGTGTGTATTATATATATTATATAAATATATATAATATAGCTTCAGGCATATATTTACTTCCAATGTGATAAATATTCTTTTTTCCCTAAGCACAAGTAAGAAATGAATAGTATGAAACGATTCACACTGATGGAAGAAAAAAACAAAAAACAAAAAACAAACAAACTTGAAAGTTAAAATGCTGTGGAGCTCTTAACCATGCTGTTTGACACCTGCAGCTCCTTGGGATTCTCATATCAACAGGGAGCCTCTCAGAAATGTAAGGAACTTCTTCAATGTTTTTGATTTAGGCATGATGAAAGACTCAGATTGAACAGACAATGTCTCTGTATATCTAATAGACTTTTCAGACTATAGCTTCCTTAAAACTCGGTGACAGAAGATTTCCTCTGTCTTCCCAAGCTGAAATAAATACATCTGAAGGGCTGATTACCTATTCCCCTCAAAGATCGTCTCTGTCTTCACTACTTTAAAAAAGCTGAAATCTATAAACCAATGAGGCAAGTCTTGAATTAATTTCTTTAAATACTCTCTTGAAATGTTTTTGGTTGCTAATAATTTTCTCTGTGCAGTGTAATATAGTCGCTTCTGTACTGATAAATGCAAGGAACCCACAGAGCACACCCTACCCTCAAAGTTTGACAGAGCAGAATGGTTTCCAGACATATTTCTCAGGTTTAATCTCAAAGATCAGATCACCAGACTACAGAGCACTTGGTTCTGAGCCCCCTGGAAGCCCTCATGGCAAGTCTGGGACCCTAAGGCCTTTAAATCTCTTCAGCTAAAAATGTCTGCAAAAATGTATCAAATTTTCTCCGTCTCTCCTTTTTTTCCCTCCTGTCTTACCTTCCTACCTTCCTTCCTCTCCATCTGTTCTTCTGTATTTCTGTCCATCTGTTTTTCTTTGACTTTCTTGTCCTTCTTTCTTTCTTTCTTCATCTGCCTACATATGACACTTCCTCCCCTTTTCCCCTTTCTTCAATTCTTCTTTCTTTTCTTTCTGTATAACACTATTGCCTGAGAAGAAAAGCATGTGTTTAATGTCTTGCTGTCTGTTTGTTTTCTTAATGACTGTTTTTCCTTTATTTCTAGTAATTTGCAGCTAGTACTGTAGAGTGGAAACTTGAACTTGTTTTTAACTGCTTTTAGAGAATTATTTTTATTGTGAAACATGCTCTCAAAGTCACCTTCTTGGGATTCGCTTTATTGAAAGTTAGTTAGCTCACTCCAATAAAAGACTCCAGAAGCAAACTAATGTGCACAGTATATGTAAGTTGACAAGAATCTGAAAGACAATCACCACAAAATTCTTTGGTGGTTAAGATGTATCTAAAGACATTTCCACTTAGTGCCCTTTCATAAACAATTTCAGCAGAGTATGATATTGTCAGCCAGAGCAAACTATTACTCTGAAAATTCAGTTTTCCACTACATGGTACCTGGAACATGGGAAAAGGAAAATGATTTATGGAGTCAGGACACTACTAGGGAATGGCAACAATTCCCAGAAACTAGGAAACCCTATGTTTAATTTTTAATATTTTTTTTTCTGTGCTCTAAGGTGATCTTAATGCATAAAACTGATTTTTTAAAGAAGTACATAAAACCCTTTTCTTCCTCCACAGCAGTATAACCTTTGCTGCTGAAGAAATGAAGCTACCATCTGAGCTAAGTATTTGAGATGTCAGCAGCTGTTAAGGGACTCAGAAGGAAGGGTAAACATAATTCCAATATTGCTGGTTAAGCTTCATGGTTTTCTGAATTATTTGATTGGTCTTTTAACATGTCCCTCACGTAATGAAGGGCTCAAGCAGCTCAGCAGGAAAGATAGTGTAATATATTCACCCTGGATCATTAAAACTTTGGAAAGAGTGTATTTTTTTTACCCACTCTTGGGAAGGGATTAGAAGCTGTATTATCAGCTCTGCAGATGCCTGACACTGAAGATAGTGTTATATTCATACCTTGAAGCTTTCTATCCCTAAGGATACTTTCTTTACAGAAACTATTGATTTCTGCCATCTGATGTACAGTCACTCTCACAAAGTATTCTAATTTTCTGTTTGCCTGCATGACTTTTATGGAAGTAACCATTGATTTTTTAATTTTATTTTTTAAATTTTACTTTAAAAACTCACCTTTATTCCTCTTTGTGTGTCACTAGGAAAAAGAATGATTAAGTATATAGAAAAGAACTACTTTGTCACTGAATCTATGAAGAAGCTGGGATGCATATATGCAGGACTGTTATAGGACTGTTAAACACAGATGTTTTTTCTCCAGAAAAAACAAACAAACAAACAAACAAACAAAACAAACAACAAAAAATAGCTAACTCCCTCCATTGTTATTGTTCAGCATGATATCATATAGTATCATGGAATATCCCTTTGGGCAGCTTGGATCAGCTGTCATCTCAGCTTCCTGTGCACCCTCAGACCTCTTTGCTAGCAGCAAGTAGGAAAGGCTGAAAAGTTCTTCACTTGGTATAAGCACTGCTCAGCAAAAAATAAAACATCAGTGTGTTATCAATATTATTCTCATCCAAAATTAAAATCCCACTGTCCTGGTTTCAGTTAGAACAGAGTTAATTTTCTTCCTAGTAGCTGGTAGAATGCTATGTTTTGGCTTAGGATGAGAAGAGTGCTGATAACACCCCGATGTTTTAATTGTTGCAGAGCAGTGCTTATACCAAGCCAAGGACATCTCAGCTTCTTGCTCTGTCCTGCCAACAGGCAGGCTGGGGGTGCAGTAAGAGCTGGGAGAGGACAGACCCATGACAGGTGACCCAAACTAGCCAAAGGGGTATTCCATACCATCTGATGTCATGCTAAACAATATATAGGGGTGGCTAGCCAGGGGAGGGGCACCAGACTGCTCGGGGTTAGGCTGGGGATCGGTCAGCGGGTGGTGAGCAATTGCATTGTGCATCACTTGTTTGTACATATTATTAGTAGTAGTTCTATTATCATCATTGTATTATTATTATTATTATTATTATTATTATTATTATTATTATTATTATTATTATTATTATTATTATTATTATTATTATTTTCCTGTCTTATTAAACTGTCTTTATCTCAGCTCACGGGCTTCACTTTCCATTTCTCTCCCCCCTCTCAGAGAGGGAGGGAGGAGGGTGAGCGAACAGCTGTGTGGTGTTTAGCTGCTGGCCGGGTTAAACCATGACACCCACCATAAAAGCTACTAGGAGGAAAAATTAGTCTATCCTAACTGAAACCAGGATAAACCAGTAACTTCATTATTTCAGTTTATACCTTCAGATATGATAGTGTTCTAATACTTTTAGCTACATGTTAAGAGGAAGGATGAAAAGTCAACTTTTTAATGCTTCTGTTGTAAGCCTTATAGATTATTTAAGTAAGAAGATCAAGCATCTATTACAAATAGCTGTAAGAATTTTTAAAAGTAAAAAAATGTTATCTTTTGATTTTCTTTTGTTTTATTTTGTTAGGAATATTAAGATTTTTTAAGAACTTTTATTTATATCCTATAAATTTATCCTCATCCTCTCTGAAATACTATACTCAACCTGAAAAGGGGTGAAAGTGTCACCATAAAGACATTTTATTTGGAAAAGAATTAATTTTTAATTAGACTATTTAGACTATTGTACCTCACCAGATGACTGAAATTTATATTGCAGGGCAGGTTTTTTTTTTTTTTTTTCAAATACATTGTTAAATTACAACACAGACAGTTCACATGAAGATATCATAAACATTATTATTCTCAGCTGAGTATTAAATCTTGACTGTCAGTCAGAGTTTTGATCTGATTTGCAGGGTCATGTTTTATTTGAGGATTCAACCCATTGCTTGTTTATCTATGAACTATGAATATGATCTAAAAAAACTGTATTAAAGAGATGTCACATTTTCAGATTTGTTTACAGAATCTGGGAGAGATTATTAACTTCTGTTATTTCAGATTTTAAACAAACTGCAAGCAAGATTCTTCTCTGGTCCCTCAAAATTATATTTTGTCATACTTATTTGACAGGTGCAGTTTCATAATACATTTTAATTGTAACACAAACACCAAACAAAATAATTAGAAAATTCATGAAATTCCTAGGAAAAAACACGATGGAATTCAGTATTACTGACTTAATTTTGGACCTTTAGTCTGTTGAAAATTATTTAATCTGCCTATGTAGTCAGATAAAAGAGCTAGGTATCTTTTATGGCATTTAATGGGAGAATTAGACTTCGTGTTTACTTATTACCTATTTTCTTTGAGTCTTGAGTTTTAGAGACAGTTAGGGTCACCTTAAATGCTCCAGTTCAAACACTTGTGAGAAGTCATAGTGAAAACAGCTTACTAAAGTGCTGGTTTTCTCCTGGGAGAAGTAATTAAAATGGTAATGGCACACAGCATTTTCGTTTTGTTTCATTTATTATAGTCATAATTCATCCAAATTAAAGTAGACAAAATATGTCCTATGTTTATATTTAATTAAATTCTACATAGATTGTAATGTACTAAAGATATGTCTGGATTTTTGACACATTGCTTGTCATTATATTTCAAAAGTCTTCAAAAAAAGGGTAATAAAAACCTACAAGATGTGAGTGGACTGAATGTGACTGAATTTATTTAAAAAAAAAAAAAAAAAAAAAAAAAAAGGGGGAACTGTGTCAAATCACCTGGAAAAGATAGACCCCTGCAAGTTATATAAAGAAAGCTAAAACTATTCACAAAATGATAATAAAAAACTCTTCAGTAAAATACATGCTATAGGGAATTCTTCCAACCATGAAGACAACAGCAATTTAAGACATTTTTGAATATAAAAATCCTACCAACCAATTCCTTTGTCTATCTAAAGGTATTTAAAGTGCAGTCTGTATGCACTGTAGCCTTCTTAAAGATTCTGAAGGTATGATGCATTCAGAGTTATGGGGGAAACACATATAGAAATGTATGTACAAATAGCTACCCTTAACAAAATGTTGATAAATTAGAAAAGCATCTCAATGATAAATGGAATAAAGGAGACAGCTCTGCTCCCCTTTCCTTTTGTGTTTTAAAAGACCATGACTGCAGCTTCTGACAGTCATGTGTTTAAGCTTTGGTTCTGTGTTGTATATCATTCATTCTTCTGTCACGTACTCATGTAGTTAGTTAAAATTGTAAGTGGTTTTCCAGTGAACTCTGCATGAAAACAAAGTACCATCTTGAGTTTTAGGACTTCGTCATCCAAAGTACTTTGTGTTCAGAGCATTATCACACAAAAATGATGAAATATTTGCTTAGCTTTGGCTGAGAAAATATACTACTGTCTGGAAAAAGGAGATATGTTAAATAATGGAAGGGTCAAAATATGGCATACCTATTCAGAGTGAAGTCATTGCTATGAAAGATGACATATATGTTTCAGAAAGGAAGTACCAATCATTTTCCCATCTTTCTAGGACTTATTATTTATTTATTTTCTTTCAACATATCGTTCATCTAATGTTATCAAAACTGGTTTGATGAATTCTGTCTGATTGCGTTTTCAAAATATTTGTTTTCCTTCTTCAAATTGAATTGCATTTAATTAAAAGGGAATATACAAATAGTGCATCCTCGTTTATAAGAAGAAAGTTATATTAATTTGTTTTGCTTTCTGCTAAATTAGTCCACTGATGTTTTTGAAATTAAAGAGGAAGTGGTGGAACTCAAAACAGTTCATCTATTTTTGTCTCATTGAAGAAATAATTATGTATAGATGAGTTCTCTCATTTCCTCAGTTTGTCTCTTGTTGTTTTATTTTACTCAAACTTGGCTCACATCATGTCTCTGATTCCTATTGGCTTCTTTTGGCCTTGCATTCTCTTCACACTACATATAGTTAGCCTATTATTTTCTCAGTATTTTGCAGAGGATTTTCACTTACCAATTTCATCTTCTGTCCCTACTAATCTAATTACCAAATATGTTTGTACATAGAAGAATTCCTCCCAGAATACATTCTTTATGAGGAAGTATCTTTGGCACCCTGAGTGGAAATACAAAGGTAGTTTTCTAGTAATACCATAATTTGTCTTCACCAGGGAGAAAAATGAAAACAGGTATGTACTTAACATATCTAACTTATACTTAATAGGTATGTGATCTTTTCCTTATGTTGCATTCTTCAAGTCTAATACACTAGTGCTTTTAGGGTCAGCATGGCAAGGAGGAATGCCTTGTAAGATCTTGGAGACTTATTGCTATATTAATTTTTTCCCTATTCACTCCATATTTGCATTTTTCCATGACTGGAAATTCTCTGATGCTCCTTCATAGGTGACCAGTATTTTGTTCAAGGTCTTATTGTACCCAATGGGCTTAAGATTCTGTTACTAGAACTCCCAGCAGGAGGCTCAATTGAAACAGCTAAAGGAAGCAGAGTATCAGGTCCTCTTCACAGTTTTTCAATACAACAGGAAGAAATGGTACATGTATAATAGCTTCAGCACAAGCTATTTGCATTACAGTACTCTTCAGTATCCTCATTTCTTGTTATTCATTTCTCTGGAAAAACAGAATTTTCTATTTTCCATTTCATTTCCTTCCCACCCTGCAATGAGGGTTAGAACAGGTCTTTTCCACAAAAGGTAGAGACAGCATTCACAGAAAGGGAACATAACATGTAATATGCAACCATGTAATTAATGCCCCATTCACAAGTTCAGTTTTGGTTGTAGGTCAGATGATCTTGCTATAGGCTGCTAATGGAAAAAAAAATCTGGCCTTTTATTCTGGACATACATAAGATACAGAAAATGAAGTAGATTAAGATACAGAAAATGATGTTTTAATATAACCTGAGTTATAATGTAGAAGGCTGAAGAGTTCTCAAGAACTTAACCTGAGCCACCATTCTTCAGAGAAAGATCGCCATGCAGTGTCACTCAGAGCTTTTTGTTTAGTCTTCCAGTAAGCTTCTGTTTTTCTTATTAGCTTATTTTGTTATTTTCTTATTCTTTGGGAGTTTCTTGCATAATCTTTAATAAAAATATTTTGTTACTGTTTAAAGGTTAGGTATCTAGTAAAAATCTGGAAATTCAAGGCATATTTAAGCAGGAACAGTGGAGCAGTTAGTAATTCTTTTTTCCCATTGTGAGACAGAACTATTTTTTTATTTTGGGGGGGGTGGGGGGAGGAGGGAGGATGTATATACATTTATATGAAAGGGGTCCCTTCTTTACACAAGTAATTTGTCATCTTGAATGTTGAAAAATTTCGAAGTTAATATCCCCTAAATACACTCTAGGTGTATTTGAATTTTCTATTGTCTTCTTAAGGTAGAGAATCAAGCATTCATGAAGTATAATGTACTTAATATATTATTATTTCTATTTGAATTGATGCTTAACTACCAAGACCTTTCCCATGTTTGGTTAAGACTTGCATTTGATTATAATTGCCATCTTATTGTGAGCAATCATTCCATCCACTCAAAAAAGCAATTAGAATATTTGTATTTGATTAGATATTTGATAAGTAGCACTGGCCTAGTTTAATTCTTTAAGACAAAATCTTATAAATCAGCCACAAACAGCATCTTTAAGTGAGCTGTATGCAAAATAGTCTTTCTGTACAAATGTCAAAGTTCAAGCACAATATGCTATAGTTATAAGCAATAATCTTGATGTTATTTTTCAGCATTTTTTAAAGTATCAATATTTTTTTAAAATGAATGTATATATACATTTTTTTTCTCCAATGAGTGGGAATAAATGAGATCAAGAAAAGACCAAAAAATGAAAAAAAAAAAAAAAAAAGACCATTTTATTATTTGTCATGTGTTATTTAATTAAAAAAAAAAACATAAATATGAAAGAAGTGAATAACTGTACTGGTTAAAAGGTATGTCCATGTATGAAACATATCATTATTATTCAGTAATAACTTGTATTTATTTTTTGTTGTAGTTTAGATTAATACAAATTACACATTAACCACTACACAAAAATTGGATCTTTGTGAACGAATTTGGATATTATTGTGTCTTTGACAGAGTGTTTAATAATGCAAAGATTGCTGCAAAGTTACAGAAAAGTACCTCTCTCAACTTCCTCTTTCATTGCTTACAGAAATGCTGATTTTCAGAGACTTTTCAGAGATTCTCAGAGAAGCAAGTCCAGGTGTCCTTTGTGGCACTTAATGGAAGAATTAGCCCTCCTGTTTACTTCTCTCTATATATATTTATGTCATGTTTCACCCTCTTCTATGTTTCCCCCCTGAGTGGCACAGGGGAACCGGGAATGGGGGCTGTGGTCAGTCCCTAACGCTTCGTTTCCACCGCTCCTTCATGGTCATCACTCTCTGCCCCTGCTTCAACATGGGGTCCCTCCCATGGGATGCCGTCCTTCCGAAAATGATCCTGCAGGGGCTTCCTACAGGCAGCAGCTCTTCAAGAACTGCTCCAGATATGGGTCTGTACCACAGCATCCATCCATCAGGATGCTCCAGAACAGGTCCCCCATGGGCAGCAGCTCCCCCCAGGCTTCCTGCTCCTGCGTGGGCTCCTCTCCATGGGCTGCAGCTCCAGCACGGGGCCTGCTCCTGTGAGGGCTCTCCATGGCCACAGCCTCCTCCAGGCCACATCCACCTGCTCCACTGGGGGCTCCTCCATGGGCTGCAGCGTGGAAATCTGCTCCATGTGGGACCCATGGGATGCCGGGGGACAGTCTGCTCCACCAGGGGCCTCTCCACAGGCCGCAGGGAAACTGCTGCTGCGGGCCTGGAGCACCTCCTGTCCTCTTTCTGCACTGACCTTGGGGTCTGTAGGGCGGACTCTCACTCCTCTCTCCCAGCTTCTGTTGCACAGCAGGTTTTTTCCCTTTCTTTCATCTGTTCTCTCAGAGGCACAACCAATGTCGCTCACCATCTCAGCTCTGACCAGTGGAAAAAGAACTAGGATTGGCTCTTATCTAACATGGGGTAGCTTCTGGACTCTCCTCATTAAAGCCACCCCTGAAGCTTCCTCCTACCATTCCTTGCCACATAAACCACACACATAATACACCAGCGAGGTCTACACAAATTTTGCAATGATTCCGAGTGTTCCTAATTCACTCTGAATAGCCACTGCATGACAGTAATACAAGCTTCAATCTCCATTGGCTTTTCCAGATGTAGATTATCCATTTCTGATAGTTCTAAGTCTGTAACTATAGGAGATTACTACTAACCTTTCTATGATTTCTGACTTCTGCAGCTTTGATTTTCCAATGTAAAATGGTATCTTCATCTTTTTTCTACTTACAAGCTATTGATTACTGTGCAACTTCCTACATGGTTTTCAGGGTATCCTTCAGCAACATTCCTTATATACATGTGCATACGTCTATAGTGAGGTTATGAGAAAGAGAGATGTTTGAAGATCTCCAGAGGGTGATTTAGTCTACCAAAATTAGTACTTCAGCTGTCAATAACTGAAATGTGCCCAGAACTGTATTCTTGCACTGACATCAACTTCTGATATCTATACTATTAAATCGTCTTCACCTCAGAAACAATTTGGCAATATATAAACTGAATCTGGAGGAATATCCTGACCCGTAATAGCTCCTGAGCTCAGTCCAGGAACTGTCAAGGGGAGTGTTTATTACTCCAGTCCAAAAATCGCATTTCTTTTTCTTTTTCTTCTTCTTTTTTTTTCTTTTTCTTTTTCTTTTTCTTTTTCTTTTTCTTTTTCTTTTTCTTTTTCTTTTTCTTTTTCTTTTTCTTTTTCTTTTTCTTTTTCTTTTTCTTTTTCTTTTTCTTTCTTTTTTCTTCTTCTTTTTCTTTTTCTCTTTCTTCTTCTTTTTCTTTTTCTTTTTCTTTTTCTCTTTCTTTTTCTTTTTCTTTTTCTTTTTCTTTTTCTTTTTCTTTTTCTTTTTCTTTTTCTTTTTCTTTTTCTTTTTCTTTTTCTTTTTCTTTTTCTTTTTCTTTTTCTTTTTCTCTTTCTCCTTCTCTTTCTTCTTCTTCTTCTTTTCCTTTTCCTTTTCCTTTTCCTTTTCCTTTTCCTTTTCCTTTTCCTTTTCCTTTTCCTTTTCCTTTTCCTTTTCCTTTTCCTTTTTCTTTTTCTTTTTCTTTTTCTTTTCCTTTTCCTTTTCCTTTTCCTTTTCCTTTTCCTTTTCCTTTTCCTTTTCCTTTTTCTTTTTCTTTTAATTTATTTTTTCCTTCCCCTTTCATTTTCCCTTTTCCCTTAAAATCATAGAATGTCCTGAGCTGGAAAGGACACGCAAGGATCGTGCCTCCACATGGCAGGACATCTTTCTAAGAGTGTCTTCTTGAATTTCATCAATCTTGGTGCTGAGACCACTTCCCTAGGAAGCCTGTTCCATTGCCAGACCTCCCTCAAGTATACTGACAATGTAGTCAAATATAGTGACCAAATTTTATTTCCAGAAATGTTCCCCATCTCTGATTAATGTATTAACAAAGCAGATTTGTGCCTAAAAGAAGAGGTTTATATGAGGTTTATGTTTGCTTTTTTGTTTGCTTGTTTGGAAGATGTTGATTACTATAGTCCAGTTAATATGCAAGGATAGGTCAAGGTTAGTCCAGTAAATACGTAACAATGTTCCTACTGGACAAAATCTCCAGCATACAGCTAAACAAAAACATCACATGATGGGTGATCAATTGGTTGATGGGTAGGGCTCAGAAGGTTGTGGTAAATGGGTCTGCATCAGGCTGGCGGACAGTCTAGTGGGGTTCTCTAAGGCTCCATTTTAGGGCCAGTCCTCTTCAATGTTTTTATAAATTATTTGGATGTAGGACTAGAAGGTGTTTTGAGCAAATTTGCTGATGACACTTAACTTGGAGGAGGAAGAGGTTCTTCACCGAGAGGGTTGTGCACTGGAATAGACTCCCCAGGGACGTAGTCACTGCACCAAGCTTGTTGTAGTTTAAGAACTGTTTGAACTGTGCTCTTAGTCATATGGTCTGAATTTTTGGGTAGACCCGTGTGGAGGCAGGAGTTGGACTTGATGATCCTTATGGGTCCTTTCCAACACGGAATATTCTATGATTCTATGACTATAGTCCAGTTAATATACAAGGACAATATGTGGGGCAATATGCAAAGGTTTGTTCAATGTCACACACATGGAAGAAAGTATGGAAGAAAGTGTATTTTTCTTCAATTAAAAAAAAATCATCATCTATTTTGGATTAGTCATTTAAGAGCACAATCCATACCTAAATTTTATTAGTTGTCTGTATACTTTATCTTCCCCACGGTACTAGTAAAATATCATAATTTGATATTATCCCAGAGACCCAAGACTTTAAAAAGTCTTCCTGAAAGCACCAGCTT
This sequence comes from Aythya fuligula, assembly GCF_009819795.1. NCBI lineage: Eukaryota > Metazoa > Chordata > Aves > Anseriformes > Anatidae > Aythya > Aythya fuligula. Next base: position 166,641,674 of record NC_045559.1, on the reverse strand, counting down.
GAAAGAGAAGGTCAATAATTCCTCAGTGTTTGAGCACTTATGTTGTTCTTAAAGTTGCACCAAGGAGAGCAGCAAATGTCATCTTGTGATAGCTCATATCTTAAATGGCAGCAGAAACAGGTAACTGAGGGAGTTATTCACAGTCTGCTCTCGATTACTTCAAACATGCAACTGAGGTGTGACTGAAATTTTGAAATTAGCTCTTAATTCCCTATGTAGTTAATATAATAAAAATAATTACCAACAAAAGGTAACTTTAGAATACTACAATTAGATGATTAAAATTAAATGGTATGAATGTTCCAATCTGTAATACAAATCATGTGAAACTCTGTGTGATAGGAAAGATTTATTCCTGTAGTGGGTTTACATGGCAAGGTTTTGGTAGCAGGGGGGCCATAAGGGTAGCTTCTATGAGAAGAATCCAGAAGCTGACCCATGTTAGATAAGGGCCCTGCTGCTGACCAGAGCTGAGATAATAAGCGATGTTATTTGCACCTCTGTGAGAACAGATTTAAGAAAGGAGAAAAAAAAGAAAAAAAAAAAAAAAACTGCTGTGCAACAGCAATTGGGAGAGAGAAAGGAGTGTTGTACACCATGGAGTACCACAGTGGAGCAGGGTAACGCACTGCAGCCCTTGGAGGAGACCATGGTGGAGCAGATGGACCTGTACTGATGGAGGATGCGGCCTGTGGAGGACCTCCACAGGAACAGATTCTAGGCCAGACCTGTAGCCTGTGGAGAGGAGCCCATGCAGAAGCAGGTGACTTGCAAGGAGCTGCTGCCTGTGGGGGACCCAGGTTGGATCAGTGTGCTCCTGATGGATGGACCTCGTGGTACAGACCCGTATCTGGAGCTGTTCTTGAAGAGCTGCTGCCTGTGGGAAGCCCACACAGGATCATTTTGGGAAGGACGACATCCTGTGGGAGGGAGCCCACGTTGAAGCAGGGGCAGAGGGTGACCGAGAAGGAGCGGCAGAGACGAAGTGCTACAAACTGAACACAACTCCCATTCCCCCATCCCTGTGCACTGCTTGAGGGGAGGAGGTGGAAGAGGGAGGATGGTCTGAAGGCATTTTTGGTTTCTTTCCTTTGTTTCTCACTTCTCTCTTGGAATAGGTTTGTAAGACAAGAAATCACAACACCTCCCCTCTTATTTTGATGGCTCAGAGGCTTATGAAGAAGTTAATTTTATACTGTCAAATACTACAGTAAGATATGTACATATCCCTTCCCAGCACTGAAAAGAACTCTAGAAAGACCTATTATCCAACACGTTGTCACACATTGAATGCTTTGAATATATACTTCAGAATTAGTCTTGTAACAGAACGAAAACCTCTTGGAGTTCCCTAAAATATCTTTTTAAGATTTCTTTCACACCATAAAATCTTTTGATCAGGGTAAGAGAGTCCTAGAAGGGACGAAAGACTTCTGATTGAACTGAGACATGAAATGAAGAAGTGAAGGGAATAGCTGCAAGCTGAAGTAATGACCTAAACCAAAGCCTATTGAAATGGCTAACAGTTTTAGAAGCTGAGTTGATTTTGAGACAAAAGTAAATCTAAGAGTTATCAAAATGACATTCAGATATTTAAATGGATGAGAGATATTCTTACAGAGTTTATGCTTTCAGTATTGTAAATTACTTTTATGTAATTGTGTCTACACATAAAATCCCCCAATAGATTGTAATATTTATGTTATTTCTTTCATGGCACTTTAACATCTTTTGTTTGTTTTTATGTTTGTGTCCTGGTTTTAGCTGGGATAGTGTTAATTTTCTTCATACTGTGCTATGCTTTGGATTTGTGATGAAAATAGTGGGGATAGCATACCAACATTTTTAGTTGTTGCAGAGCAGTGCTTACACTGAGTCAAGGACTTTTTAGCTTCTTGTGCTGCCCTGCCAGAGTGTAGGCTGGTGATGCACAAGGGGCTGGCAGGGTACAGAACCAGGACAGCTGAACCAAACTGGCCAAAGGGATATTCCATATAAATATTGAATATATTCCATATAAATATTGAATATTCCATATAAATATTGAATGAAATTCAATATTTCATTCCACATAAAGACTGGGGGATAAAAAATGAGGGAAAGAAGGAGGAGTAGTGATGCCATCAATGCCATGATCGGGGTCATGGCATATGCCTTCCCAAGAAACCATCACCTATGCTTTCCTGGAAAGCACAGGTCACCTGCTTCTGCTTTCCTGGAAGTGGCTAAGGATCAGCCTGCCAATGGGAAGCAGTTAATAATTTCCTTGCTTTTCTTTGCCAGTGTGTGCAGCTTCTACTTTACCTACTGAACTGTTTGTATCTCAACCTATGAGTTTTCTTTCTTTTACCCTTTTGATTCTCTTCCCCATCTTTCTGGGGTGAAGCAAGGGTACTCAGAAGTATGAGGCTGAACTACCTACTGGAGTTAAAACACAACAGTTCGTTTGTTTTCCAAACATGTCTCATTACAGCTGTTACCATTCATTCATTTATTTATTTATTTTATGCTGAGAAATAACAAAAAGGGGGGGGAGAAAGAGAGAATGGTTTTATGGTAAAAAAGCATATCCAAAAAGCATACATGTTGGGTAATTATATGTGGGAATTACATGTGGAGATAAATTGAAGCAACATTTCATCTGTGGTCAAAATTTGGTGCAGGTTTATTTCTGCATGTAGAAATATAAAAATATAAAATTTCTTGACATGTTTTTCAGATATAAATAAAGATCTTTATGAAGCTTAACTACTGTTATTCTCTTTACTAAAAATGTTTTTTCTATACCTATTGAAACTACAGTTAAAATGAGAACATACAAACCACAGTTTGATTGTATTCTAAAATAAATATTTCCCTCCAAAAAAAAAAAAAAAAAAAAAAAGAGAAATATTAAACTATTGTTTCTCAGAATATTATTTCAAAACACGCCTATACATGGTCTAATGATCTTATGGAAGACAGTTTCCAAAATGTTAAGTGACTGTTAAACAAAGATGAATAATTAAGCTTTAATATATTTTCATTGGTATTACTGTAGTAACTGGTCTTAAGGGAGAAATGGGGGCAAAAAAAAAAAGGGGGTGTGTGTGAATGGAGCATCCTAAACTGTCTAGAAGGAGTCAGACCAAACATGATCATGTAACAGGGGAAGGTGACCCATCCACAGGATTAAACAATAACCAGGGAATTACAAAGAGACTTTTCAAAGAAAGAAGGAGGCATCTTGAAAAGGAATGTGGAAAAGGGGACAGAGCACTTGGGAAGAATATAGGGACATTGTCAGAGGCTGCAGGGATGTGACAAGGAAGGTCAAGGTCCCTTTGGCAAGGTGTGTCAAGGACAACAAGAAGGGTTTTTTTCAAACATATCAATTGCAGAAGGAAGACTAAGGAAAATGTGAGTCACTGCTTAATGAAGTGGGTGCACTTGTGACAAAGGATACAAAGAAGGCAGAACTACTGAATGCCTTCTTTTCTTCAGTCTTTACTGCCAAGAGCAGCCCTCAGGAATCTCCGAACCTAGAAACAAGAGAGGAAGTCTGGGTAAAGGAGGACTTTCCATTAGTCAAAGAGGATAAGATCAGAGGTCTCTTAGCCAAACTTGACACCCACAAATCCATGGGCCCAGATGGGATGCCTGAACAAGTGCTGAGGGAGCTGGCAGATGTTATTGCTAGCCCACTCTCCATCATCTTTGAAAGGTCATGGAGAACAGGAGAGGTACCTGAGGACTGGAAGAAAGCTCAGGTCACTCCAGTCTTCAAAAAAGTCAAGTCCAGTCAGTCAGGAGTAATCAGCATGGGTTCACCAAGGGGAAATTGCACTTGACCAACCTGATAGATTTCTGTTGTGGAATGACTAGCTGGGTGGATGAGGGGAGAGCAGTAGATGTCATCTACCTTGACTTCAGCAAGGCTTTCAACACTGTCTCCCATAACATCCTCATAGGCAAGCTCAGGAAGTGTGGGATAGATGAGTGGTCAGTAAGGTGGACTGAGAACAGGCTGGATGGCAGAGTTCAGAGGGTTGTGATCAGTCTAGTTGGAGGCCTGCAGCTAGCAATTTCCTCCAGGGGTCTGTACTGTGATATGTACAGTGATGTTATTCATCAATTTATTCATCAACAACCTGGGTGATGAAATAGAGTGCTCCCTCAGCAAGTTTGCAAGTGACATAAGGGAGGAGTGACTGATACACCAGAAGGCTGTGCTGCCATTCAGAGGGACCTGGACAGGCTGGAGCATTGTGTGGCAAGGAGCCTCGTGAAGTTCAACAAAGGCAAATGTAGGGTCTTGCACCTGGTGCAGAACAACCCCATATACCAGTACAGGTTGGGAGCTGACCTGCTGGAAAGCAGCCCTGAAGAGAAGGACCTAGGAGTCCTGGTAGACAGCAGGCTGACCATGAGGCAGCAATGTGCCCTTGTGGCCAAGAAGGCCAATGGTATCATGGACTGCATTTAGAATAGTGTTGCCGGCAGGTCAAGGGAGGTGGTTCTCCCCCTCAACTCAGTCCTGGTGAGGCCTCACCTGGAATGTTGTGTGAAGTTCTGGGCTCCCCAGTACAAGAGGTACATAGAGCTCCTGGAACAAATTCAGCAGAGGGCTATGAAGATGAATAAGTGACTGGAGCAGCTCTAATACAAGGAGTGGCTGAAAGAGCTGGGCCTGTTTAGCTTGGAGAAAAGACTGAGAGGGGATCTTATCAATGTGTACAAATATCTGAAGAGAGGGTGTCAAGAGGATGGGGCTGGACTCTTCAGTGGTGCCCAGCGACAGGATAAGAGGTAATGGGCACAAACTGAAACATGGGAAGTTCCAGCTGAATATAAGGAAACATTTCTTTACTGAGGGTGACAGAGCACTGGAACAGGTCACCCAGAGAGGCTGTGAAGTGTCTTTCTTTGGAAATGTTCAAAACCCATCTGGATGCCATCCTGTGTAACTTGTGCTGGGTGAACCTGCTTGGCAGGGAGGTTGGCCTAGATGATTTTCAGAGGTCCTATCCAACCTCAACTGTTCTGTGATTCTGTGATTCTAAGAGAGAAGAGACCTTGTGGAGGAAGCAGTGTCAGTCACACATGGCTTGACATTTGCTGAAAGCACCCTGCAGAATCCCAAGCCCTGCCCAGGCGGGACAAAGCAGCTTTCCTGGGTTGTCATGAGCAACTGCGTTTCTGGCAGTGGGGTTGTACTGTGGGCTGCAATATGCAGGATGACAGTGCAGGGACCATGCCTTAGATGTATGAGCATGAGCCCATCAAGTGCTTTCTCAGCAGCGTGTGGATCACCAGGGGTTTGGGAGCAGAAGGTGTACACTCAGAGCCAGAGCAACTGCATCTCCTACAAGTAGGTTGTACATGGAGGGGAACTCCCCATGCTCCCAGGGGAGCAGCGGGCTGGTGACAGGTAATTCTTCAGGTTGGGCATGAAGAATATATGTGTGTGGGGAGGCATTATAAGTTTGGAGAATAGTTATAGAAGGGTATTAAAAAGGATTTTGTGTGAGTGTTGACATTTTTAAGTGTCTGTTATTGCAGTTTATCTGTTGTATTGGTGACATTGATCCTACAAACAAACAAACAAACCAAAATGGATTTAGTTTATGTAAATTGAGTATTTTTCTGCCTGCATCAAGCACACTTAGACCAGGCCCTTTTGAAATATTGCTCATTCAGCAGTTTAGAATCACTGATGTAAAATCTTAGACTGCAACGGCTTTACAAGTTAAATATGCATATTTATTTTTTTGTCATGAATAGAATAGACAAAAAAGACAAAAAAAAAATCAGAATCTATAGGATTACAATCAGGTTGTACAAAATACAATGGATTCATCATCATCAAATATAAGTGCAGACTGCAGCAGTGAAAATATTAACTGATTTTAAACAATGGAGACAGCAGGGGTCCACTAAATTCCAGGAAGCATTTAACCCTTTGTGTAGGAAGTATGTGATTTAAATATTTTTCCTTTTGAGAACAACCATGTAGAAACCGAACTAAGCTGGTTCCAACTAAGCATAGATATGATTGTCAGCTTACTGAGACTATAACTTTCAGATCTCTTTCTTTAACTCAATTCTTTCAATTTTTCATAACTTATGTAACTTATGTTTTCATAACTTATTCATAACTTCTGTATTCATTACCTGAGAACACTATGTTTGTTATTCTCAGAGGACTTTACCTTTGAGCTGCCCATGACACTGACCTTATCAATAATGCTTCAGTTTGCAATGATGTTTTCAGGGCTTTCTTTCTGTCCATCACAGCTTCCATGCACTGTCTAGAAACATCTGCAAAACAAATGCATTATCTGTCTTTGGAGAACCGAAGTATTCAATCCAATTCAAACTGAAACCCACCTACTTAGAATGGTGGAAAGTATGTTGCCAAAAGGAAGACAAATACAAAAGTGCTTCCATTTCTAAATATTTTTCACTACATTTTTCATGGGGCCTTTTTTTTCATTGTATTTTTTTTTTATTTTTTTTCCAGCAGCAGAAGAAAAATTGGGCTTAAATTTTGAATTTTAAAGTCTTTTAGATATATTCTAGATATATTGCTAAAATAACAAACACACACACAAACACACAAAAGACTGGACTGATCTATTTTCTTTCGAGGTTAAATTTTCTTACCTCAGCATTCTGTTCCTTACTGAGAATAGTACATTGTAATTGTGTTTATTTATTTTATTATTTTTTTTTACAGTGAAGTACATAGGGTACATACAAAAGTACCCCCTGACTTTTTTGTTTGTTTGTTTTTAACTCTATTAATACTACCTCTAATTACCTTTGGATTGCTTTGGAAATTTAGTACCTAAACTTATGTCATTAAAAAATAAACTGTGAAATAGCTGGCATCTGAACTGCAGCCAACTAGTTGTATTTTATGGTGTAACAAGATATGTATCCAAAATCCTCAAATTGTTCCAGGGTTGAAATGTCTCTTCTCAAAGAACAAAGGAAATATATCTGAATGAAACTGAAATGCAATATTTTTTATTTGCTGAGCAAGCCTGATCTGATGACCCCTGTCATTCCAAAACAGCAATTACTGTTTTCAGTAACACTGGTTAGAAACAAGGAAGCATGCAATCTAAAAAGCAAAAATATTTTCTGTGTCGGAGTCTTGATATCAAGTAGCTGATGTTAGTAAGAAAATAAGTGTATTTACAGAGTATTGACAGGACTTGTCTAATTAAGAGATTAGATTCATCAGCACAGTTTTGGAGTATCTGATTTTAGTAAAGATTTTTTTTTATTTAAATTTTCTGACATACAATTTAATATTATATTAATTCCTAATAATGTTCTTTGGTTTAAATCTATTATGTTTTAAGGCATCAAAATATCTTTTACAATAACTAATAAAAATTTGCATGTATATATTTGATGTTGAACCATATATACTTCATCTTGATCTGCTGTTTTACCTGATAACTATAACTACATAAAAAATAAAATAAAATAAATAAAATAAAATAAAATAAAATAAAATAAAATAAAATAAATCTAGGTGCCACCAGTACTGTCAGCTCTTCTGTGCTATATAGAAGTAATATTGGAATGCCAAGGTACTCTCAAACACATTTTACCACAGGTGGGTTTTCTCTGCTAAAATATTCTATTTTCTTCATTTGAGATACTTGAAATATAGTGAATACTGAATAGAATGAGATGAGAACACTGAATTAAAAAGAACTGAGTGCATTCTGTATGTGACATCTCTACAGAAATGGTAATAGCTAGTTATTTGTTTGAGAGAATTAATCATGCTTGACAGGAACAACTGTTAGTAATACACTTAGTTTCCAAATTCATCTAGTAAATGAGACTAATATTACCTTCCTCAGGAACAAAAGCAAAATATTTAATATGTTTGGCTTAGGATTCATCACTAGTGAGCCCAGACTAAAATAACTTCCACACTTGAAAACCCAAAGAATAATTGTAGAAAATCTTGACATAGTATCCTATTAAAGCACAGAATATATAAAAGCCACAATAGCATTTGAACACACTGTTTTCACAGCGAAATTGGTTTTCCAGATTGTATTTCTACATAATGTACTTCTATATCTGATTAGTATAAATGAAAAATGAATGCCCAATGAAAATGGTACTATTTTTATTTACTGCATTGTGTATTAATCCCATGAAAGCGCTTTGTCATAAGATTTAATTTGTAGTGCCACTGTTGGAGCTGTAAGGGTCTGTATGTGTTGCTGGAAATACATTACTAATTCCAATATTTTTATCTTCAATTTATAGCTCTTTTGCCCTATTAAAATACTTTCCAGATATTGACATACTACCTAACTGCTCTGCTTGTCTCTGTGGATTGCAGTAGCTGCTGATGTTGAAATTAGCTTATGACTCCATTGTGATTTAACCCATTCATGCAGTGCCTACCCCCAGTAGGACTGGGGAAGAGAACTAGGAAAAAAAAAAAAAAAAAAAAAAGTGGGCTGAGATAAAGACAGTTTAACAGTACAGAAAAGGAAGGGCAATAATAATGATATAATAATAGTAATAATAATAATAATGTGTACAAAGCAAGTGATGCACAATGCCATTGCTCACCACCTGCTGACCTGCTCACCACCCGCTCATCACTCAGCCCATGCCTAAGCAGCAGTCCCCCCACCCTCCACCGTGGCCAGCCACCCCTTCTAAATTGTTCAGCAAGATAACAAAAGGAATGGAATATCCCTCTGGCCAGTTGTGATCAGCTGCTCTGCTTCTGTCTCCTTCCAGCACCTGATGCACCACCAGCCTCCTCACTGGCAGGGCAATGTAAGAAGCTGAAAAGTCCGTGTCTCTGTGCAATCACTGCAATTAAAACATCAGTGTGTTATCAGCATTATTCTCAACCTAAATCCAGAACACAGCACTATGCCAGCTACTATGAGGAAAATTAACTCTGTCCTAGCCAAAACCAGGACAGACTCATTGTCCTAGTTATGCAGACTGCAATGCTTGTGTAAATCCTTATGGTCTGACTGAATGCAACAGACTGCATGATCAGAGGAAAGTGTTCTTCCTGTTGTGCTATCACACATATGCACACACACAAATACACACTTCCCACAGACACAATCAACTGCCAGTTGATTAGCAAAGAGCAGTGCCTTTACAGACATCTACACAAAAAAAAAAAAAAAAAAAAAAAAAAAAAAAAAAAAAAAAAAACACTAATGTAAACTTGAACAGATATGACCTGACACTGCTCTTACTTGCTCTCTGGTCAAAGCCTACTAGTCACCTACATGCATGAACATGGGTCCTGCCAGTGGCTGGCTTGTACCTCTAGCCCCTCCAGTATCCACCCCTCAGACCCCTATATACTACTCTGCTCTCTCTAACAGTTCAGACACCTCAGCCTTGGGAGAATTAGCCCTCTCTTATGTCTGTGCCACCAAACATGTGGCATCAGTTCATACTTCTGGTGAAGCAAAGAGACAGTTCATTTACCAACATTAGAGACAGACCATGTTCAAATACATGAAGAAGCATTTAATCTCAGAAATGTTCTTCAAATGATTCCCATTTCTACTAATTCTTATCCATCCTATAAATCCTATTACCATCTTATAGTCATCCTGTAAATCAGACAGGCCCATAAATGTAGCCAGACCCACCAGCTATTGAAGGGATCTCACTATAGATACAGGTATCTCACCAGAACTCCATTTTGCTGCCCTATCTACTATTCAGACTTGGTTATCATATATTCTTCTGTCAGCATTGCTCCTGCCAGTGAACTCTGGGCATATACTCTGAGCTGGGCAGCCACAGTCTGACTTGCATACAAGGTTATTAGAGGGTCTAGGTCTGTAGGAGTCCTTGTCTTTGTAATATGCTTTTTGTTGTGTTTCACTCTTTCAAAGTCTTCTGTCACAGGGCAAGCTTCAATTCAACAGCTACATCTAAAAATGTTATCTTCACCTGCCATATCCCCTTTCCATTCCATGTGCTGCTTGTTATAACCCGTTGTCTCACTGGCAAAATGGACAGTAGAAGAGGTTAAATACCAATTGTGCACTTGAGCATCTTCTCTGTCTGCCTGCACTGCAAAAAAAAGTATGGAAAATCATAACAAGGTTGACTCCACAGATGGTTCATGTCTATTTATTACATATTTCAAATCACACGTTTGTTATTTTGTGACTTACTTTTGAGTAGATTTGTAAAATAAGATTTTTTTTTTTGATGTTCCTTTTTTTCTGTATCTCTTCTTTATTTCAATCAATATAGTAGATAGCTTCTAACGGTTAGCTGGTACTAACTCCTCCCAAGAATCAATGAGAGCAATTCTGAAGACACATTGTTAATAACAAATTGTTTTGCCCCCTGCCCAGTAGTATCTGAAGCATATTAAAGCCAGCTAAATAATAATAATAATAAAAAAAAGGAGTAGCTAAGTCTTACTTGTACCACAAGGGTACAAGTATTTTTGATTGTGCTGTATCTTCAAACTACTGTATTATAAAATGTTATTTCATGACGTTTGAATGGACTTGATGCTTTCCACAGTTCATTCTTCACATCAGAAATAGTAGAGATCATATTACTTTAGCTATAGTTTTCCCATAGGCATAAAATACAACCAAAGATTTTATTTTATTATTTTTTTTTCTAGCTTTTATAGTTCCTTTCTGTGCCAAATAAGGAGTAAATATGAACTGAACATATGGTTTGCCTGAGGCAAGCTTATGAACACATCTCCACTCTTTTTGCAGCTTATATTGTCTGCTGTTTGGATTTGATAACTTTTTCAAATAAGCCTCTGTTGTTTTCTCTTGTGTAACTGTCAGCTTCTGTAGTGATTCCCACTGAATTGATTCTTTTCAGCTAGATGATATGACACAATTGTACACAACATTCTTGGGAGAAATAATGAGAGTGAGCTTCAAAGAAAATTAGTCATTTCCAAAATAGAAATAATTATCTTTTTAATCAGAAATTTAGACTCAAATAATTCTACTTAAATAGCAGCAAAAAGATCTTAATCTTCAGTATTAATTATCATTATCAATTGTATAGTGTCTTCATACAGTTTAAAGTCAGTCTCTTGTACAGAACAGGAGAAAAGAATGACAGTTTACTTTTATCAGCATAGAGTTTAACTTTGTTTGCGCCAAACTTTATGCTAAATATTTAAAATGGATAGTAAATCCTCTCCTTTTTATGAATTGCAAGATATCTTTTCGATGGCTTACCCTGGTTATATTTTCAGCTTGATTTCCAATGCAAATAGAGCTAGGAATGAAGTTTTAATTAACTGATGATCCTGAAGACCTGTAACATTGAACAAAAAGGGTTTTTTGGTTTTGTTTTGGAGGGATTTTTTTTTTGCAAGGTGGTGATTTGTGAGAGGACATTCGATTTTCTAAAAGAACAAAGAAAGGGAAAATGATTTGAAGAAAAAAGGAGTCCCTGAAGGCATGTCTTATCTGGGGCTTTTCTTCACATAACGAAATTGACACATCAGTATATATATAAAAATATGTAGCTACTTAGATTATAATCTCTGTGATTAGAGAATCATGCATCATTACAGAAATATTTGATATATTATATGAACAAATATATTAAAATAAATACATCAGTTCACAATGTATTAGAAACTGGAAACAATGTTTTGTCTTATTTGTCTGCATCTTAAAAGCAACACAAATCCATTTGTGGTTATGCAGCTGTTTGAAATTCTTTAATGTTACATCACAGAAATATGTTTTATCCCCCCCCCTAAATATTTCCTATTGTTTCTCAGAAGTTATTTCTGTGTAGCTTTTCCATTCTATGCTGAGTAGTATTTCATGATTAATTGTCTGTGTGAATTAATTTCTAATTTCTTCTTATATATTGTCCTACATTGTAAATTTCTATGGCTTTCCCAATATATTAATAATAACAACTAGTAATGGCATTTTATGATATCTTTTGCCTAAATTATATCTCCCTTTTTTAGTCTAAATGCTTTTTTTCTTAAATGTACAAAAAAGCCCTGTGAAGCTGACATTCCAGTTGCTTTCAGAAATGCAAAAACATTCATATATAAGTGTGCATTCAGCTAAACAGAGCATGGTGAGATATAATAGGGGTCTGATTTTTTTAAGACACCAAAGTAAATATGAATAGAAAAAATAAGTGGAAATTCAAACCTTATATACACTATTTAAGCCTACCTTAGACTTTTCTTAGACAAGTGGTAGACTTGTCTTTATTAATAATCTTTCATACGCCTTTTGTAAGTAGCTGATAAAGTCCTGATAGTCCACAAGTTTGCAAGTCACAGCACAGAGTTATAAAATAAAATAGCATAATTTTTTATACCACACTTTAATAGCAAGTCTCTTGTGTCCTCAGATTTCCTTTCTGCATCTACCCCCAGCTTTCATTGAAATACTGTTTCCACATAAACAATTAAGGAAAAGAACTGGGGCTATAAAATTTGCTGACCATTTGTAGAAAAATTAGGGCCATATACTTTGTTAACTATTTGTATATGATTGATATATGTGTGTTTGTATATTTATATCTAAAAAAGAAATATGTATACTTTGTGATCTGTATCCTCTGCATTCAGTAATAATAAAATTTCTTACTACTATTACTTGGAAAAAGAAAGAAATCCAGTTTTAAATGAAGATAAGATCCTGTTCCTATGAGCCACATAGACATGTTTTAGAAATGGCAAAAATAGATTTGTGGATTTAAACGCTAGGTTTCCAAAGCTAGGAAGATTTCATATAAAGAAAGTATCAGTCTTTTTCTTCGCAGTTATTTTATAAAATCTGAAGGATTTGAGGAAAAAAATACTTATTTTCATGTGATAGCCTACTTATGTTCATTTCTGATTTACTGGAGATGCAAAGATTAGCCAATAATTATTGTGAGATACAAACATGGTATATGCTTCAGGAAAAACAAACAAAAGTTCAAAAAAAAATAATAAATCACATCCCAATCCCAAGCTAAAGAAATAACTGGTGAAGAAGAAGAAAATTCAGTCTAATATCAAAGCAAGTAATAAGACACATTTTCCAAATTGTTTAGAAATGGTTACAAAACACCAGAAGTAACATAATGAAGTAGGTTTGCTTCAGATTGTATACAAGGTTTTAGAAAAGCATTCAGTCAACATGAAGTGACTTTGTAGAGTCAAGTGCTAAATATACACAAAATGCCAAAATGAATGTGAACTGTGAAAGCCTTTGAAACTTTAATTCACTGTTTTAGTATTCTTCTGCGTTTGCATTAAAACTATATCTTTGCTTATCTTTAGAAATTGTTCTAAAACTAAACTCCAATTGTTTGCTTTTTTAACTTTTTTTTTTTCCCCTGTGGCCTTCATTGTCATATGGTTAGAATCTAATAATACATGTATATCTTAATACTCATGCATGCCCTCAAAACACCCTTGTTCTCATTTTACAAAGTGGAAAATAAAGTGCAGAAAGGTTCTATGCCTCTCACTTTGGATACAAAACTTGAGACAAACATGATATTATTTTTCTCTGAACATCTGTAATCATTTAGTAGCAAACATAATAGTACTGTAGATTTCATTCACTTCTGTTACAGCAGTGAGTGATTAGTGAGTGATCAGAAGGACGTGGACAGGCTTCAGAGGTGGGCCTGTGCAAGCCTAGTGAAGTTCAACAAGACCAAGTGCAAGGTCCTGCATCTGGGTCAGGGCAATCCCAATCTTTCTTTCTGCCCATTTCCCAGCAATGAAAATCAGGGCAAATAATAACCACACAGATCTCCTTCACTGTGTGAGCTGGAAGTGAGTTTTTGGACTCCAGGTGCTAGGAAGGGCTTCACAGTCTTAGAGGTTCACAGTACTGATGTCTTCAGATTATCTTAAGAAAATATCTAACTTCTTTTCCATTCAGTTCCCCCCTTGGTAGTATGGATAAAACATAGGTATATTATTTTCAAATTCATTTATTTTTTACTTCAAAAAAAGGCTTACCGACCTGCTGGCTTTCCCATTTTCTTCAGTCTCATGGACTGAAAAAAGAAGATCTTTAAATATGAGTATTCTATAGTATATTGTATGATGTGGCATTTTTTTTCAATGTTTTAAGTTTAAGTTTTAAGATTTTGAACTTGCTAGAAATTTTCTTGGATCTTAAACTGCAGCAATACTCCAGAAAAATAATGTGTTTATAGGTTTACTAGATAACTGAGTGTATTGACTATGCTTATAATCACATGATAACATAATTAGCTCCTAAGAATTGAAGTGGTAATTATGCATATATATCTACTATTTACTTGGATTTTGAAATTACTTATTTTCAATAAAATTATTTATTTTCAATATAGCATCAATCTATATACAAATATTAAGAAAATAAATAATGATAGGGAGAACCACTGCTATAATATTTGCACTTAAAAAAAAAAAAAAAAAAAGACTGATTTCTAGTTGCATTTGTCATGGCAGAGTTATAATTTCCCTTTTAAATAGGCATTTTCTGCCTTCTGGGACTTCAGGTTTTGTGAAGGTCTATTTTATGTTAGAGAAACTTTGAAGCTGTACAGCTGAAATGATTTTTTTTTTCTTTTACTTTGTGACTCTTAAAGTAACTCCTTGAAACAGACCTGAGGCATAGGCGGGGGTGTATTCCTCTGTGATCTCAGATTTCTTTTCCAGCTACCCTGAGTGAATGCTTTGATGCACTATCTGTTGAGAAATTCTAATACTAATAGATCCACAGTCTGGAATGCTGATTTTTTTTATTTATTTTTTTAAATTTTATAGGAGCTTGAATAACTTTAATGAAAGAAGAGTGATAATTTCAGAAATGTAATTAATTTAGAAAAATTTAACCAAATTAACCTTGTTAAAATTTTAAAGATTCTTTAAAAGATTTTGTAGTAATTATGGTAATCTAGCAATAACAGGGTCTCATCCCTGAGATCTACTTGTATAGTAAATATAGAAATCTCATCTCTTAGCAGTGGTGTCCTGTCCCTGCCATCCCTGCCCCACCCAGCCACCCCTTATTAATTGCACTATATGGTATAGAATATTTCTTAGGCCAGTTGGGGTCAGCTGTCCTGGTTCTGTCCCCTCCCAGCTCCTCAGGCACCCTCAACCTCCTTGCTGCCAGGGCAGTGTGAGAAGCTGAAAAGTCCTTGGCTCTGTGCAAGCACTGCTCTGCAACCATCAGTGTGTTACCAGCATTTTACTCATCCTAAATCCAAAACACATCACCATACCATCTACTCTAAAACCAGGACAGCCAGTCATCTAAATATACCATGTCATAGATTTCTGTGATTCATATTTGTATAGCAGGAAAAAAGTTAAAGTTTCAGATTATAGTCAGAAGATGTCACTGAGGGTCAAATGTAAGAAAGTTGGACCTGCTGTAAGGTCAGCTGAGATGACCAAATTCTGTTGGGTAGTGGAATAGTCTGGATAAACTTTCATGAACTTACAGTATATTTTAATTTTGATTAGAGATAAATATCTATTCAGACCACTCTGTTTATCATTTTACTGCTAAAGAAAAAAGGTATCCAAAAGAAACATTCACGACAAAGTATTGTCAGACATAGTAGTAAAATCCTCTGCAGGAGTATTAATCCATCGAAGAAGTCATATGTTCTTGTCAAAGTACAATTATAATGTTTAATCCTTCTTTTGTCTCCTCAGTGAATGTCACTGTTGGGGAAATATATGTCCAGTAATGTCAAAGTCACCACAGTAGTCTGCACAGGGAACATTTATCTTTTCTTTTCAGATGTTCAGTGAACTGCAGCAGCATAAAATCCACATTTATATGTAGGGCTATGCCCAAGATGATCAGGAAGTCACAGGGACAATATTCAATTTTTACCCCTTATTAAAGGAAAATGAGCTCCTTTACAGAGAGAAGGTCTGAAGGACAAAGGTATTAGAATGAAGAAAATGTATATGGAAGCAAATGAAGGGATATGAGGACAGAGGTGCAAGGAGTCCTACTGTAGTTGCACTGGTTTCAATACTTCTGACTTTGAAAATATGATCTATTCATGATCTGTTCCCTTATGGAGTGCAATTCTTTCTAAGCACTTACTAAATGTAATACATATAGAAGTGAGAAGGAAATATGTAAAATAAACATTGTCATAAACAAAGATCAAATATCCATGTTGAGAAACTAGTATTTGCTTAACTTGTTTTCAGTATAACTTTTGCATGACATGTAGACCCTCTTCAGTGTAATTATCTGATGGGAGTAGATATAGAGATAACCTTGCTGGAATGAGAAAAGTTCTGACATGAACTTTTCTAAACAGAGAGAGAAGAATGCGTCTGCCAGTCTGGAAAAGCAGTTTGGAAACCAGGCCTGATAACTTGGCCTTCAGCCTAGGAACTTAGCCTAGGAACCTACATGTAGGATCCTTGAAGTGTGGCTGAATAATTCATATCAGATGCATCCTGAAAATACCACTGATAAAAATAAAACAAGAAATTGAGGAAAGACTTATCACCTGAGAAAGTAGGAATCAATGTAAGAAATAAAATTCCAGTTTGAAGAAAATAAAGGAAAACAATAAATGTCTACTTGTTGGTGGCAAGACCACCACAACTATTGGTGGTCTCAGGAAGAAGGCCAAAGTTGACAGCACCCATTGGTTACATAAGTGGTGGTGTCTCTCATGCTCTCTCATGTCTCGATGGTACAAAAAGGGCTTGATTTTACCCAAGTTGGAGGTTTGCTCTCTGAAAAAACATCCCATGCTGCATATTCCTTTCTCTCTATTGTATGTTTTGTTTCTTTTCCCTCCTTAAACAGGCTGAAACTTTGCTGGAACATCAGGTTAACTCTGTGATACTATGACATTGATTCCTAAACTCTGCAATGCTCCACACACTGTGATGCAAATCAACTTTGAAGCAAGACTCTATCTGTTACTTTGTTTTTTCTTCTGGACCCATTCGTGGGGGTGATTGATCTCTTCAGAAATTGATTTTTGATTGTCGTTTTCCACTTTGAAGTTCACTTTTGGAATCCTGTCGTGTTTGTTGTTGTTGTTTTTTTTTTTTTTTTTTTTTTTTTTTCTGGTATAGAGTTAGTTTTTTTTTTGCAGAGGCTGTTGTGATGCTGTGTTTTGGATTTTTGAATAAAATAATGTTGATAACTCAGTAGTGCTTTCTGTTGCTGCCAAATAACACTTGCACAGGGTCAAGGACTTTCCTACTTCTCATGCTGCCCTGCCAATGAGGAGGCTGGGGGTGCATAAGAAAATGGGAAGGGACACAGCCAGGACAGCTGACCCTGACTGACCAAAGGGGTATTTCATACCATATGACATCATGGTCATTAATAAGAGCTGGGGTAAAAAATGAGGAGGTGTGAATGTTTGAATTAATGTTTTTTTCCTTCCCAAGAAACTGTTAAGTGTGATGGAGCCCTACTTTCCTGGAAGTGGCATGCAGATGGGAAGTTATCATGATTTTGGCTAGGATACAGTTTATTTTCCGTCTAGTAGCTGGTATGGTGCTGTGCTGTGTTTTGGATTTAGGATGAGCACAATGCTGATAACACACTGATGTTTTATTTGCTGCAGAGCAGTGCTTGCACAGAGCCAAGAACTTTTCAGTTTCCCATGCTGCCCTGCCAGAATGCCTGAGGAGCTGGGAGGGGACAGAACCAGGACTGGCCAAAGGGATATTCCATACCATATGGTATCACGCTGAACAATTAATATAGATGTGGCTATCTGGGGGGTGTGGGAGTGGGATGTAGGGCTGGTGCTCAGGGACAGGCTGGGCATCAGTCGGTGGATGGTGACGAATTGCATTGTGTGCATCACTTGCTTTGTACATATTGTTATCACTACTATTACCATTATTACTATTTCATTTTCCTTTCTGTCTTATTATTTTGTCTTTGTCTCAACTGCTGACTACAGCAGCTGGGAGAGTGAGGAGTGAGAACCAGCCCTGCAGACCCCAAGGTCAGTGCAGAAGGAGGACAAGAGTTGCAAGCCAGTTGCCAGATTAATTGGACTATGTTCTTTATATGAATCCAGAAGATTGGATTTGGCATGTAAAAATAGTTTCACTTATTGTGTACCTTTTGAATACGATATTTTAGTTAAATAGTTTAAAGTCTTGAAAGAACTGTAAATATGTGTTTTCCATAGTAGATGTTAATCTGCCAGTTTATTTACCAAACATAAGGTTAAGAAGAAAAATTCTATCTTTAGGTGAAGCCTTGTATCATAGAATTGGAACCGATAATTTTTCCCAGTTAAGCAAGGCTTCAGAATATCTTCCAAAGAATTGTGTCCAATAGTTTCTGGGAATGAACTCAATAAAACAGGATTTTATATAGAATTAATTCTTATATAAGCATTGACTCTATCTTAATGGAATTTGCATAGACATTTACAGAAATTGTAAGAAAAAGTCACAGTGCATCTGTTTTTAAATATTTGACTTCTTGAGCTAGGTCTTGTACAGATACCTATTAGGAGACATAACAAACTAACTGGGGCAGTTTTATGGACATAGTCATCATGTGACATATATTAATGCATGGTATCCCTCAGGGCTGACACAAGGAGTCGTGCACGACAACTTTGGGACTATCTCTGCAGCTATTCCAGCTTCAGCCGTCAGCTTGCAATAAGTATCATCCAGCTTCTTATTTATACATTTGTATAAAAAGTAGTTAAAAGAACAGTCTGTATAAAACAGACATTCATCTATAAAAGTGTCATTTAAATATTTTGTAGATATATACAGTAAAGGTGGGACTTATATCAGCAAACAAATTGTTTCTCTATTTTCATCCTAACATCCTGCAGTTAGACTGGGTTTCAGCAAACCACAAATTATTCTAGACTAGTGTCTGAAGTAACACCAGTTCTGACATTTTCAGCGATCATCTGATCAATACTTCAAGGTCCAACTAAGGCATATTAAGGAGAGGCACGTGTTATTCAGGGATCTGGTCTTGTGAGTCTCCATGGTATTACAGCAGTGGGAATAACACTTGACACTATCACAGGAGCAGTATAGAAGTTATGTGTCTTCTTTTCAGACAGCTTCACACAACACCTTTCTCATTTCAGTATTATGGATAGGTAACCATACTTTAAATTCTGCCCTGCTGGTTGTCAGCTTAATTCTCCAAGTGAAAATTTAATCTATGGTAAACATAGTCTAAATTACACTCCAAAGAGTGACGAATTTTGAGTTAGTTTCCAAATAGTCTCTCAGTGAGTGAAATAATAATAACCAGCTTCTTCAGAATATATGTGTGACTTTTCCCTTGCAAGTCCTAATCGTCATCATTTCCTTTTTTCTCCCTATGGGATTAATTTCTGTTCCTGGCATGACTGTCTCTACCAATGCAGAGTTTTTCCATAAAACAGTCTACCTTCTTCTGTCTCTCTTAGAGCATGAAAAAAAGTTTTGACCCCTTCCCTAACGAAAAAATACAACATGATAACCCCAAGAGCACTATTATGGAAAAGTATGATAATATGTTTTAGTTTTATTTTTAAGGTATATGTCTACTATTTTAAAAACTCCATTGTCAAGTAGTAAACTTTGTTGCTATGACAATTCTTTTCCTTCAGAGTACTTGCCCTCCAAATGAAGCAGCTGAGCCATTAGTTGCTTGGAAAAGGAAATAATATTAAGGACAAAGAAATATTGGGTACAAGTTATATAATTACAAAACCATGAGTTTACAGATCATTGCACAGAAGTTTCCAATTCTCGTTATCATACTTTATATAAATTTCTGGTGACTGATTTTATGGCTGTCAGGTTTTATCACTGTAAATGATTCTGAAATCAGAAGCTGTTCTGAGTGAAGAGATTTGCCATCAAATGTAATAGATTTAATTATTAAAGATAGCCACTAAATTGTTTTAAATAAAATAAAAGTCAACATTTCATGCAGTATTCATCTCACCTAAGTTTAGTTTTCTGCTACACAGCTCTGTGTGTCTGAGATATTTAATTAAGCTCCCTTAATGGACAGTAAAGAGTAAGAAATTCTGATATTATTAATCTCTTCCTAATTATCTAAATTAATTCACCTGAAGAAACAAACCACAATCTATGAAAGATTCTTTTATCTCCCTTCTCAGCCTAAAACAGAAGTTTGCACTGAAGAACACAGTTTCCCTCCATGCCTTAACATTAAGAAAATAAAATATGGCATATGATGTGAATTAACATGAAGCACTAGAGAAAGGAACAAGGAAACAAGAGAGAGTTATTGTGGAATATGGAATGTCAGAAGACACCATAATTTGTAGCAAACATAGCAACACCATTTTTCATTTATATTTTGAAATGCTTTATTATATTAAATCCTCAAAACTCTTTTATATATAAGCCATGACTGAATAACCAACATGTAATGTCAACATTTTTCTTAATATTTTGCTATTTTTAGTTCCACAAAAAAAGTGTTAAAAAAATAATATCTATATATACATGTATATATTGTTTAATGCATAACTACGTAAAAGAACCACATTTCCTGTTGGCCCATTTTAACTCTGTACTGGGTCTGGCTAGAATGTTAACTTTCCCTGCAGCAGCCCATACAGTGCTGTGCTCTGCACTTGTAGCTAGAACAGCACTGGTATCACACCAGTGTGGTGTCTACTACTGAGCAGTGCTGGCACAGCATCAGGACTCTCTCTAACCCCCCCAGAACCAGCAGTCTGGGGGTGGGCAAAAAATGAGAAAGGAACATCACCAGGGCAGCTGATCTAAACCAACCAAAGGGATATTCCATACCATATGATGTCACATTCAGCAATAAAAGGTGGAAAAAAGAAGATGAGGGGAGGGAGTGGGTTCTCGTTGTGAAAACATTTGTCCTCCTGAACTACTCAAGGTAGTGGTCAAGTAGTTCAAAGATGAGGTCAAGCATCACTTGTTTGTGAATCAAAATCCTTCCTTCCTTCCTTCCTTCCTTCCTTCCTTCCTTCCTTCCTTCCTTCCTTCCTTCCTTCCTTCCTTCCTTTAGGTATTTTTTAAATTAATAATAATTTTTCCTTACTAATTATTTTTTACTTTAATTAAATCATCTTTAGCTCAACCCATGAGTTGTTTCTTTTCTTCTTCCCCTCCTCTTCTGAGGAGAGGGAGTGAGAGAGCGATTGTGGTGAAGTTCAGCTGCCTAGCAAGGTAAAGCCACCACAAACTCCTTTAAAGTTTTCTCTATATACTATCATATATATATATACATATATATGATACATTTCAGGGAGACTCCGATAATCTTAAGAAAAATCATGTGGAAAGACTTTTGGTTTTCTGAGTTTTTTTATAGTGTCTGCAAAAGTGTCTAGTAACTGTTCTAACTTCAGTTTAATCAGCCCAGGACAAGAACATGAGCCATTTGACTCCTTTTTTTTTTTTTTTTTTTTTTTTTTAATTTATCTATTTATTTATTCTGTTAGTACCAAATGTATCTGTATCTGATAGTTTGCTATTCATTTTAAGAAACTGGACATGAAGTTCTGAAAATAAAAACTCATCTTTATGGACTTACATTTTTTTAGAGAAGCATAATTATTAAAAGGATTCTGATCAAAGTTATCATCAAG
The DNA here is from genome assembly GCF_009819795.1 of Aythya fuligula. Lineage (NCBI taxonomy): Eukaryota > Metazoa > Chordata > Aves > Anseriformes > Anatidae > Aythya > Aythya fuligula. The sequence continues at coordinate 166,620,065 of NC_045559.1, read as the reverse complement.
CTCATATTGATTTACTGGATAAGTAGTGAGCTTGTCTTACTCAAGTTATCTTTTAATTTTATTGATTCAAATTAATTGACTGAAATGAGATAAAAATTCCATTTATCATGTATTTCATGCATTGTAAACCTTTTCAACAGTTATTATTGACTTTGACAGAAAAGATTTTTGTAACTATGTCATATTATTTCTCTTGTGTTGGGGTTCAAAAGATTTCTGCCTTTTCACCTTACATTGTTGGCACATTTTTTATAATTTCTGCTTAAATGAAGTGCAATACCCTCTTCTTTCATATGTACTAGTTTATGAAGACATTGTGACCATCACAATGTTCTGTCTTTTCAAATCAACATGCATTTGACCCACCACTGAAAATACTTTTTTTGTTTTCTTTGAAATGGCAGTAGCTATTGCTAGATTAATGTAATTGCAGTTCAATTTATACATGTTTTACCACATATAGTATTTTTGAAAATAAAGTCCAAGTGTAAAATATGATTTAATTGAAATATACAACATTTTTTGAAGTGTATCATGCCAACATGAACCAACAAATATCTTCTCAGTGATATAGGAGAATTTTACTCAATTCAAAAGAAAAGGAAAAGCATTAATAAGAGGTATTTAAAAGGCGTGTAAATACCGTGATTAGTGACATGGTTTAGTAACCTAGACTTGGCAGTGCTAGGTTAATTATTGGACTGGATGATCTTAGAAGTTTTTTCCAACCTAAATGATTCTATGATTCTATGATTAATATGGACACAAACACTCCATTATGACTTCACTGTTAACATCATGTTGCGTAAATCTCAAGAAATGAATATACAAATCATCTATCAACACTTTGTGGCAGAATGAGAAAAGCACTCAAACTTTCAAATGACCTCTTAAAATGTTATCACTGAGAAACAGACACATATGCACGCCATCCTCTGAAGAAAAAAATAAATGCCTGAAATATGAAAGGAAAAAAAAAAAAAAAAAAAAAAAGCAAGAGAAAATAGAACAAAGAAAATTGGAGTAACCAAAATGATAAAATATTAGCACGTGAAATCGTATTATTAGAACTACCATACTAAAGTCTCAAATGAGATGTATGCCATCCATCAAAAACACCTCAAAAACTCTAAACAAAAGAATAAAAGATGTATGTGAAGTAAAATAAATCTTCAAATGGTAAAGTATATAGTGGAACAAACAGAGAAAGAGAGAGAAAGAGAGAGGGAGGGGAAGAGAGAGAGGGAGAGAAAGAGATAATTAAATATAACCCTGTAATAAAATTGGCCAAAAGAGATTTTGAGAAAGTATTTGCTGAAAATTAAAAACTACTAATGAAAACAAACTTAAACATCTCAGAATCAGGTAGAATGCACTAAAAATGCTTAAAAATATTTGTTGAGTGGACAGATTAAAAGAAAATACAGAGGGGGAAAAAAGGAGAATAGTGAATTATTTCAGTGTGTTACGTTTGCTGTGAAGGAGTTCTACAAATTTTCCACATTGAATTCTTCCTTTACTGGAAAGGAACCATCATTAAAGACAAGTGCTACTAAAACTGACTAAGTATAAATCACTAGAATAAACTACTCCAATTTCCATAAGTAAGTGGTTATACCCCAGCAGGTTAAAGGATGCCAGATACAAAATTGCTGAAATACTGTCTGACTTCCAGTTTAGTGCTTTAATTGACTATGGGGAACGATGTGTAGAAAATAAAGCGGTTAATAAAAGCTTTTCGAATATGTGAGTATCTGTAAATCAGAATGTCTTATTTTAAATAATTGAGATTGGTAGAAATTGTACTAAAGAATTAAATTATTAGATTAAAGGAAAATGAGGAAGAACCAATATGATTTCTGTTAAAGGAAGTCATACTAGGCAAATCAATTAGAAATCTCTGAAAGATGTCTTTGATAAAGTGTATCTAGATTTCCAAAATCTTTTGAGGTAGTTATAAAAATTAAAGAAACTAAACTCTCATGGGATAAAAATAAAACCCTTTCAGAGAACTAGAAAATGGATGAAGGACAATGCTGTTTGCAACTGAAAAAAATATATATATTGGATGGTAAAATTAAAGCCTGTGATAGTGTCGTGGTTCCGCTCGAGTGGGCAGCCGAGCTCCACCACAGCCGCTCTCTCACTCCCCCTCCTCAAAGAGGAATGGGGAGAAAATATGTGAAAAGGGCTCAAGGATTGAGATAAGGACGAGAAAATCACGCAATAATTATTGTAACGGGCAAAACAGACTCGGCATAAGGAGATAGTAAGATTTATTGCCTACAACTAACAAGCGAGAGAAGTGAGAAAACAAAGGAAAAAAAAAAACAAAAGCACCTTCCCCCCCATCCACCCTCTTCCACCTCCTCCCCCCGAGCGGCGCAGGGGAACGGGGAATGGGGGTTATGGTCAGTCTACAGCACTTCTTCTCTGCCGCTCCTTCTCGGTCACTCTCGTCCCCTGTGCTGTGGGGTCCCACCCACGGGATGCAGTCCTTGATGAACTGATCCGGCGTGGGCTTCCCACAGGCAGCAGCTCTTTCAGAACTGCTCCAGATATGGGTCCGTACCACGGGGTCCATCCCTCAGGAGAAAACTGCTCCAACCTGGCTCCCCTACGGGCAGCAGCTCCTGCCGGGTCACCTGCTCCTGCGTGGGCTCCTCTCCACGGGCTACAGGTCCGGCCCGGAATCTGCTCCGGCAGGGGTCTTCCACAGGCGGCAGCCTCCGTCGGTGCAGGGCCACCTGCTCCACCGTGGTCTCCTCCACGGGCTGCAGCGTGGAACCCTGCTGCACCGTGGTACTCCATGGGCTGCAGGGGGACATCCTGCTTCACCATGGTCCTCACCACAGGCCGCAGGGGACTTCTGCTCCGGCGCCTGGAGCACCTCTCCCCCTCCTTCTACACTGACCTTGGTGCAAGGCTGTTCTCTCACTCCCTTGACTCTCCCGGCTGCTGTGTGGCACAGCGATTTTTCCCTGTCTTAAATATGCTCTCACAGAGGCGCAAAACAACATCGCTTATTGGCTCGGATCTGGAAAACAATGGGGCCCTTCCCAAACATGGGGCAGCTTCTAGATCTTTCTCACAGAAACCACCCCTATGGCTCCCTGCTACCAAAACCTTGCCACGTAAACCCACTACAGATAGATAAAATTAAGTTCAATATATAAAATGCTTGTGCAAAAAAAAATGGCTTTGATTACACATAAGAATAAAAGTGTATATATTAGGTGTTCTTAGGAAATTGTATTCTTTATAAATATCTCTGTAGAAGGAGCATCACAGTGTGCAGCCACAATCAAGAGGTAAGTATGCTATAGCTTAAAAATAAAATAAGGGAGAAAATAGTTGAAATTCTGTTGCCACTGTGTACCTCCAGGACATAGTTAAATGTTGGATACTGAGGACAACTCAAGAGCTATGATTTCTAACATATTATTAAACATCCTTAGAAGAAAAAAAAAAAAAAAATAGTTAAAAATCTGACAAAGATACCTGGAGTTGCAAAATGGCTTCTCTGCAATGAAAATAGCTCTCTCTAACTTGGAAAAAGATAGCTTCAATGAAAGATAGTGAATAATGTAAAATAATAAGTGTCATAAAATCAAAAGAAGTTGAGAGGACAAGGAAAGATCATTTGTTTTTTCTTACTACACCTTGTTCTTTTCTGAAGCTGCTGCTAGCAGTCAATAGTCAAAGATAAAATTTGAGACTTGTATACATTTTAAAAAATGTATTTGCAGGAAGACCTGTGTTTGTATGTTTCCAACTGTGTTCTCTAATCCAACCTATATTTTTCTTTCCAACACAATAGGAAGCCCTCCTTTTCACCTTATACACTGGAGCCATTGTAAAGGCAATTAAGTCATCACTGTATTTTATCAATAACACAGATATTCTATCAGTAACAGATATCCTCTGATGTTTATTGTGAAGTGCTTGTTCAATTGTAAAGTGCTTGTTCAATATTGTAAAGTGCTTGTTTACTAAGAAGTAAAGCCTGGGCTACTTCTTAGTAAAGGTCTAGACACCTACCTGCCTTCATACTGATCAATTCTGACTTTTTAGCAGTCACTATTCTGTTTCTCTATAACCATAGGATTCCTCAAACCCTTCAAAAGCAGTTTGATGGAGCTTGAACTTTGACTACATTTATAATTTATCCTGCAAATGTATTTTTTGGTGCAATGTGCCAGACATCAGATTAAGAAACCTGTCAGGCTCTGGAACACTATTTTGCTTGTGGTCAGACAGCCTATGTCTTGTGCTTGACTGCACAATGAAGGTCTTTCACTTGCAAAATAATAAGTAAAAAAGGCAAAGAAATTAGAAGAAATCCACCATAGTGGGTATGTTCTGAAAACAATACTAGTAACACCTCCATGCATGAGGAATGTAGGTAGTTATGCTGTACAGAATATAGCACCATATCAAAAATAACTCCCACAGCCATTTAGCCCACTGACTTAGTGAGGGTCACAGGCCTACATTATAGGAGTGACATCACAGCTTTTGATACAAGGAAATGAATAACTTCTGTTTTCATAGCATTTTTTTTTAAACTTGCTACCTAGGTTTTTAGTTCAAGCAATCTTTCTTTGCTTCAGAGTTTTACCACTTTCCTGGGTGCCTAAAACCTTGAGTATTTTACTCAGAGCAAAATACTTTCTTACCTTCATAGTTTTAATGAAAGTGTGGCATTCTTGGAAATTTATTTACACTCAGAACATGGTTTCTTTTGCTTAACTGATATTTTCACTTTGCTCAACTACTTATGAAATTGCCAGGCAACTTAATACTATTTTAACTTTAAAATCTTTATCTATAGTGAGGAATGTATATTTTTTTCCTGGATATCTGTATTGTTAAAAGTATATTTACAGAATATGTATTAGGTATACATGAACTTCCTCTGATCAAGTGCAGAACTGTGGGATTTTGTTTCTCTGTTTTGTTTTTTACTGAGAAATCTCATGGAAAAGTTAAAGCAAGAATATATCTGACATGTTAGATCTACATATAAGCTAATTCACCTGCAACTGCCCAGGATCTGAAATATAAATCATTATTTCAATGTACAGAAACAATCAGTACAAGTGCAAGTGAGAATGACCTAAATTATCTGAGAGAAAATGCTGAAAATGAGAAGTTGTGGGTTCAGAACTTAATTTCATTGATGTTTGCATCACCTAATAATATTTTAATATAAATGGACCATAAAATGCATGATGTAATCTATAAAACATCTTATGCAGAGCCAAAACAGAAATTTCTCATGATGAATGCCCAGATTAATAGATTAGAAAATCATCTTAATTCTCACACTTATGCTTGTACTCTGGCCCAATGAAGCTTTCATACTTTGCTGTCTAATGATACATTTGCAGCAATGTGGAGGTTGTGTTGTGTATAATCCCCTAATCATAGTTTGTGCACAAACTGAAATGTTGATGGATGTAGTAAATGTAAAATTTAAAACTGAGGTTACAAAAAGAGTATCATGAATTCACAATATATCATTTATTTCTGTTATTAGGCCACAAAAATTTGTGGATCAAAATACTGCCTTTCCTTCCTTCCTTCCTTCCTTCCTTCTTTCCTTCCTTCCTTCCTTCCTTCCTTCCTCCTTCCTTCCTTCCTTCCTTCCTTCCTTCCTTCCTTCCTTCCTTCCTTCCTTCCTTCCTTTTTTTCTTTCTTTTTCATGCAGAATTAATAGGTTCCTGTGAAAAAAGAAGAGGACAATGGATATTTTTTTAAACATTACTAGAAAAGCTGATATCTTGTTAATTTAAGATTTAATTTCACAGTATGTAAATAACATAAGCTTTAGGGACCTCCCATTCTGATCATTTACTTTTCAAAGATGCAAGGTGATAAGAATTCTCCCAGGACAATTGAGGGCCTGGCCAAGGTGTAGTAAGAAATGGGCTCAGGAGTAAGGAGTCCTTAAGGAGGAATCATGTATATATTCTTTGGAGTTTATGTATCCATAAAGTTGAGTTGTCATCTAACAAACATTAATATGAGACCATAGGTACTATTTTATACAAATGATCAACACTCCTTAGCTACTTGTAGAGTTCAAGAAAACTCCAGGTATATGGAGCTAGAAAATAATTCTGTGTCGTGAAATCAATTACTTGCCACTGCAGGAAGACATGTCCTGTAAATTCATTGTAGAGGTTTAGATTCCCCCTTAAATACAACCATATTTTCAAACTATGTATTATTCAGTTATCATCTAAGTATTCTCACTAGAAGGCAGTTCCAGACCTTTAGTCTTCTCCTACTTCAATATTTTATTTTAGTTTCTGACTGCAAATTATTCTTAACCACTCTAGTTGTACTTTTTTTTTTCCTGACACGTGTGATACTTTAAATATTCTTTTTTTTTTTTTTTTTTTTTTTACATTGTTTACTGTTTTGCCCTCTGTTGCCTTTGCAGTGAGTGGTCATAGTCTGTGTCATTCTGATTTTAACTGTGCTAAACTATGATTTTAATCTAGATTTTTAACTAGGCTCTGAATCCTCCTATCCTTCCCCTTGCAACAGATCCAACATGAAATAATACTTCATTGAACATGGATGATGAAAAGGAAATGCACAGATACAGTAATAAACATTTGCTCTTTACAAATATAAAATCTTGGTAACATAAATTATACATGTTCAGTATGGGTTATCTTTCTTGAAAGAAAAAAAAAAAAAAAAGCCTTGATGATGCTAAAAAAAATTTCTAATACTTATACTAGGACACATTGAAACTCTTTTCATCCATAAATAGATATAATATTTCCAATACAACATAACCAGGACTTCTTGATGAAATATGGAATATATGTATTCAAGCAAGAGGAGGTTAAATGAAGAATACTGCAAGGAAAAAGAAAACTATGAGCTCCAGGTAACTGTGGTGTGAAGAAGACTTTCCAACACACCATATAAGTGGTAAGGAAATTTGGGTTCCTGGAAGCTAGAGAAAAAGTGACAATGGAAGAAAACTGGAAAGGGGAGGAAATTATAACCCGTATAACTTACTAGGAGGAAGAAGAAGATCATGAGAGAAAGAAAATGATCACATACATAAGACAGGAAACCATAAATGAGACTCCTCAGAAGAAACACAGATAAAGAAAAGGAAGAAAAACACAACAGTAAGCAATAAGAGATCAAAAATTAACTTTCAAATTCTAGATTTTCATTTAAGCATTCAAAATAAAAATTTGACCAAAAAAATATAAAAAACTAACTACCTCTGTTAACAAATAAAACTTCTCCTATAACAGCATGATTTTGATTTGTAGACCCTTAATATATAACCTTAATTCTGATCACTGAAATACAGTCAAAAGGGCTCAAAAAACCATGATATTACCTTTGGAAAGTTATGTTATATGCCAGCCATGTTTGACTGTGTAATTTATTTGCAGTTCCAATTTTACAAGAATTTACATAGAATGTAGTTTATGGCCACCATAGACAGCATCTTTTTAATTAGCCATTATTTGATTGTATGCTATTCAAGAGCAATGTGAGACCATGACAGAAGTAGTCTCTATGGCAAAGTTTATCTTGTATGAAAGACTAAACTCATCTGAACACAAAGAGAAGTTCTTGCTTATTTTCTAACATATTTTATAAAAAGAAATTTTGACACTTCAGCCTTATAAGAAATAGATTAAGGTAAATGTTAAAAGGAAGTATGTTCTAAGCAAAGGTTTTGCAGTTAAACTGTCCACCTTAGAAATACTCATGTTAGTTATTCAAAATTTGTGTTTATTGATGCAGTCATGTCTAGACTATTTGTCTCTCCAAGGAGTTTGAAATCACTTAATTCAAATTCCAATATATGCATTCTTTATGCTTCAAGAGTCTCTATTCTAATTTGACTTTGGCAGAACTTCTAACCTATCTGTCATGTATCCTTCATATATCTTCATCAACATATTTTAGTATATCTTCTCATAAATCCTGTATAGGGTAAGTATATATTATGATCCACATTTCCCAGGTGGGGATTTCAAGTACAGGATTTCAAGTTCTCCTAGATTAAACTGTAGGAAAACAGAGGGGTTGAATCTTGATCAGCCTGAAATGTCCATCCATCTGAATTGTCTACCCATACAGAAAAGAGTTCAACTGAGTCTCAGTGTGGGATGAAGTCAGAACAAATCTGAAGTGTATAAATGGGCTCAAGAAATATGAAGTTCGCCTTCTACATGCCACAATATAATTTGCTTTATACACCAGGTAAACATTCCAACCATGTGATACAAGCCAGCTTGTATTTTGCCTGCATATTTTCTTTACGACCAAGAATTTATTTTCTTATTGATCATTTTTCCAAGCAGAAACAAACAACTTACTTGCGTATGTCTCCTGCTATAATGAAGTCCTGGAACACATAGTTGTACATGTAGAGTGTTTTGTTGTTTTGTTTGTCTGTTAGTTAGTTTGTTTTGTTTTGTTTTGTTTTTGGTTTGGTTTTGTTTGGTTTGATTTAGTTTGGTGTGGTTTTTTGGTTGGTTGATTGGTTTGGTTTGTGTTTTTTTTTTTTTGTTTGTTTGTTTGTTTGTTTTTTTGAGGGGAAAGGAGGAGTTTTTCATTGTCAGAAGAGATGAAAAACAAAAGAGAACTGACTGAAGTTTTGATTATATTATGTGTCATTCCATTGCGGCCTTGATAGACCAACTTTAAAAAAAGGGTAAATGATTTAACTATTAATGATTATCAGAGTCTTGTCCACTGCATTTACACATGGGAAAAAATGTATAGGCAAGTTTAAAACATATAAGACTTACTTTTGTGGCCATATCCACTTAATAGAATCATCTCTGCAACACATAAAAACAAGCATATTTATTTTTGCACAATGACACTTCCAGGATTCAAATTCATTAAAAACAGGTTGTGTCAAACAAATCTAGGTTTCAGAATTTAACATTGTGCTCTATGTCTTCACTTGCATTCTATACACATATGTCCAAGATATAATAGAACCATGGTAAAAGCATAACATTAAGTAAAGTGCTCTGCATATATTGCAAAATTTAGCACAGCTTAATTTAATGTATTTACAGCCATATTTATACATTTTTATAATATATTTATTCTCATACATTCCAATCCACTGCACGCTTATTTTGCTCTGTAGTTTTCCTTACCATACTAAACACACATATCTCAACATCCTAAGCTATTTCTTAAATAACAGTTTTGTTTTCAACTAAAATTTCAGAATTCTAAATGGATCAATTCAATGCAAAAGCCCTGTAATACATCTGCAAGCAATTTAACTCTCAGATGACAGCACTGGAAAGTTCATTTTTATAACATATTGCTAACCACATTAAGCCTACTATAGTCCACTTGCTTAGTTTCTTCTAAGCAGCCATAATCCGATACAAGCTCTGTTGGTTTGGATGTTGTATGGAGAAGCTTTTTAGTTTAAGAATAAGTCATCCATTATCATAAATATTCTGATACTGTATGATAATTTGACAGTTCTAGACAACTTAGTACTTATTTTATTTTATTATTTGATTTGATTTGATTTGATTTGATTCTGTCTATGAAGTTCTCCATTGTGTCCATAATATTTACTGTTGTGCCATTTTTATGCTGGTTAACACTCTTCCCCCGACTAATTCTAATTTTACAATTAATTATATTTTACAGTTAAATTAATGAACATATACTGGAATTAAAAAGGACATTGCCAAATAGTATCTATTTATTGTGGTTTGTTTTTGTTTGTCTCTTTGTTTTGGTTGGTTGGTTCTAGGAGGGAAGGGAAAGATTCAAGTAAGTCAAGCAAGTAAGATCCATTGATCTTGTGTTCATTTTCTTTATAAATTATGACTCTAATTTAGTTTCCTAATGTCAACTAAACCTGTCTCCTAGATACCTGTCTCCTTCTCTAGACAATTTTTTTTAAAAATTGTGTTATGCAAGCTTATTCCAGGAGAATCTTGCCAAGTATTTTTATGCCAGGTTCTGCACATTATATGAAAAACAAAAATTTTCAGCTGCATAAATACATTAAATAAAATATGTGGGAAAAAATGAATAAAAAGAGCAAAAGAAATGGCCTGTGATTTTCAGAAGCGTTTAGCACTTGTTATTTACAGTGAAATCAACAATTAATGCTATTTTCTTCAGAATTGCACAAAGAAAGATTGTGAATATGACTAAAAAAAAAAAAAAAAAAGAAAATTTACCTACAGTAGCTGCATAATAGATGTTATTTCAAAAGTTGTCTATAATTACAAAACATATATTTATTGAACTATTTCTATAAACGTGTTGGTAAGGAATATATGTTATAGTGTAAGCCATTCACAAAAGAAATGATAACATGGATAGTCTCATAAGAAAGTCAAGCATGTTTACAGTTTCACATTATTTAGTAGTTTTGTTCTTGCTTCATTGCTGGGATTTCTACTAAACTAGGTGCCCAAATCATGCTTCGTTGCATTGGCACCCTTTTAAAACAAAATAAAAAACTATACATCTCAGGAGAGTATGTATCTGTATGAATGTATTTAGATGAGCTGAACCATCCAGTGAGATGTGTTTGGTTTTCTCTTCTGCTACCATACAAGGTCCTGAAATAACTAATTTTCATTGGTTACAGCAATTTTAGCACATCTTATGTTTCTATGTAATCTTAATTTGTGTACCTAAATGCTTCTGAAGTTTAATCATATGGACACATTTTTTTGTTTACTATATTAAATCACTGCCCTAGCCCTAAAATCTAGCCAGGTATCTAATCTTAGGAAGCCAGGAGCTGCAGATACAATTTACTGAATTTTATTTTCCTTGTAGGTTAGCAGATATATTTTACTTCTTTTGCATCTCATATGGCAGCTCAAAATTATCCACTCTGAAAATCACAACATTGTTTGACTTCAGAGCATGGAAAATGTTTTTGTTTATACATAGTTGACTTTTGCAGTTATGTTCTAAATGGAACTCCTGTCGCAGTTATTTTAAATAAATGTTTGTATGGCCAGTTCCTTCTAAGTATTTAGCAACTTCTAGAGATTCATCTCTCCCAACTTGAACATTTGTCTTACAAAATGTAGATATCTACTGTGTGAATAGCTGCATCTGAACTAGGCATCTTAGGATCCTTTTGCAGTCAGTGGAGAGAAACACGCTTTTAGAGTGTGATTTATTTCACCTTTAGAATGAGATGTATCATGTCTGAGAAATACTTTTTTTTTTCCCTCTCCTCTAGTTGTAAGAAAAAAAACTTAGAATGTTTAATTATGATCTGGTCATTTACACAGTAGATATTTATCTTTGGGAATGCTCTATTAATAAAGTAAATATCTGGATATTTATTCATTCAGCCTGTTATTAAAAGTCTTTTTTCTCTTTTTCCTTTCTTATAGGATAATTGACCATTTTCAATTTGTCAATATCCTGGAAAATATACAGATGTGAAAGAAGAAAAAAAATGCCTCCCCCATCCTTTCATCTACTGTTTCCACTGTGTCTACGTATGCTGTGTTTGCTACGTATGCTCTACAGAAATGCACCCAGAAACACCTTAGCCAAGAATAACCTAAGTCTTCATTAGGCAGTAGCAACTACTGTAGATTATTTTTTTAAATACCTCTGCAGAGTAAAGGAGATTTACTCATGACTTGATTATAGAACAAATTTCTGACTGAAGATTTTTATTTTGTTTTGTTTTGTTTTTCTGAATAAAATCGTTTTTATGGTAAAAGGAATGTCTTCAAGTTAGCATCTTCCATATTTATCCACATCATACCAGTATTAATGAATATTAATTGTACTCTCATATTTATGTTCATTATATGTGACACTCACCTGAAAGTCACGGTTTCAGTCTTAAGCAACTAAAGTAATACATTCAGCCTTTCTTATGCAGGTGGTTTACAAATGTTAGGTGGTTTACAGTGCCAGCTACTGGCACTGGGTGAATATGTATAAGGAATCATGAATTCATGTGAGTTACCTATACATAAGCACCTAATGTTATCTAGGATTTTTTAGGGCTTCCCATTTGAACTTCAGTTGCTACTTCAAAACTTCAGCTGTGTCATACCTGCTAGCATTGTGTGGATGTTCCTATACGGGAATAACAAAACTACATGCTCATCTACTTAATTTAAATATCTTATTATCTGAACAAGATCTCCGTATGGGAGCCTTCAAAAGCTCTCCACTGATTTTTATAGGGGACAGCTTCTATATTAGAAATACTTCACTAAGGGTAGTATGGACTTTAAATACAAGCCATCCAAAAAGATTGAATATGATCCTGGTTTATAGACACAATTCTAAAGAGTACTAGACTACTAGACTTCTACAGAAACAGATTGCTTTGTTTTGAAGCATCATGTAATGATCAAGGAAAAACCTGGGAAAATATGGAGTGACAGAAGTAGAAGTTGTTTATACCTAGTTGAAAAGCTTTAACTGCTTTTCAAATCCTTAATGTGTTTGACAAGGATTTGGCAGCTCCATAGCCCCCCAAGGGGAAGCTGTGAATAGCCAGTGTTTACAAGCTACATTTTTTCCAACCACTGTATTTCTTACCTTTGCTAGTAATTTTTCTTATGGTTCAGTTTCAAGGAGTTGCAGTCCAGCACATATGGAAATAAAGGTTTTGCTGATTTAAGGATTTTGAGCAGTCTCTCTGCCCCTAACTGCCACTAATCCCCACGAACTATGAAGCAGAAATATAATGAGGGAATTTGCAATGAAATGTAAGGTTATGTCAATATGAGAAGCTTTATACTGGATTTACAATAAGGCTGAAGAATAATTATTCTGCTGAATATTTTATGCATTCTGATTTAAGTTAGAACAGATATATTGCATGGATATCTATTTTTAAACAGAAATATTTTTGAAGTTACTTTTAAATATTGGGATTATCTTCTGGGTTGTCACTGAGTCCATATTACTTAGTATATGTATATCTACTTGGTACAGTAGATATCCAAAAATTTAATATTCTCAGAATTTAAAGTATATAACTAGTTGCTGAGCTCTAAGATATAGTTGAGTTGTTGTCTTCAATAGTGAGATTTTAAGTATTACTTTGGGATAAATAACATTTTTTCTTATCTTATGGTGAATGTAGAATCATAGAATCATAGAATATCCTGAGTTGGAAGGGACCCTTAAGGATCATCAAGTCCAACTCTTGACACCGCACAGGTCTATCCAAAAGTTCAGACCATGTGACTAAGTGCACAGTCCAATCTCTTCTTAAATTCAGACAGGCTCGGTGCAGTGACCACTTCCCTGGGGAGCCTGTTCCAGTGTGCAACCACCCTCTCTGTGAAGAACCCCCTCCTGACGTCCAGCCTAAATTTCCCCTGCCTCAGCTTAACCCCATTCCCGCAGGTCCTGTCACTAGTGTTAATGGAGAAAAGGTCTCCTGCAAGTCCCTATTTTACGAAAAGAAATATAAGAAATGACTCCTTTCAAATAGTATTTTAATTTATGAGCCATTAGAGTGGTTGCAAAGTTATTTACCTAAAATCAAATTGCTTCTGTTGGAAATAACATTACATTTCCAGGGAATGTCTTCCTGCAAGTAACAAAAAATCTATTTCCCCAATACTCTTTTCACATTTCTTAGATACTGATATTCTACTGCATTATCCTTCTCACAGTATTTTATGTTCTGATGTTTTGATAAATATCACCCTTATAACACCGGACGCTATATGTGGTAGAAAATATAACTTTGAATCAAACTTCTTGCAAGGTTGGAAAACTGCTCTGTGAGCAGTCCATGTTCTTGATTTCTGATTTGTGCATGCCATAAAAAAGTTTCAAAGGTGAGTTGTAAATAGTGCATTTGATATTTTATTAACTCAACTGGAGATGCACTTTGGATTGGAAGAAATCTGGAGACAATGAGACACATTCACAAACATGAACACCTGTAAGAAATGTGGATGCTAGCACTGGGAGCATGAATTATGCATGACTAAAAATGCAGCATTTTAAAGTTTTAAAGTTGAAGTCATTTCTCAATATTTGGAAGCTCTCTAATAAAAGTGTTTACATTTTTATAAAACTCACATTTGCATTTAAATATATAGATTTTTAGAAAATTGAAGATATATCGAAGAAGTTTTACTTTGGAAAAGAAAAATAAGCTGTTCTTTGTTATGTCATGTACATCCACTTCTTTGCATATAGAGTGGTGAAGAATTGATTACCCGTATGCTGTACTGTTATACTTGCTGCTTTCATCAGAAACAATTCTGTGGGAAAATGCTCTTAATAGTAGAAAGCCTCTGCAACACAAAATAAATGAGGGGTGGGGAAGGGATAAGAGTAAGAAAGTAGGAACAGTTATTTATTGTACATACAGCCAAAGTGCAGGTGGATTTTGAACACACACACACAAAAATAAATAAATAAAAATAATTAAAAATTAAACAACAACAATAAAAACATCTTACAAGATGTGAATTTGATATAGGTAAATAGTTCAGGTGTCATGAAATCCCATATATGCAGAGTCAAATGTCTAAATTTCTTACTATATTACAGAATTACTCATGTAATGTTATTACTGCCATTTGATAATAGTTACAAGAGCTTTTTTTTTAAGCCTTTACAGAAATGTCTTCTCTATTTATTCACAATGAAATACTTCATGCAAAATCTCAGATAACAGAGTATGTTTTATTATGCTCAGTCCATCGTGAGCACCCTAATAGGTGTGAATTCTGTTATGGAAAACCTGTACTTCATGGTAATCAGAGTGCACAGTGCCTCTAGTTCATGGACATCAAGTTCTGAGCCATTAAACTTGAGTAAGTTTAAACTCATTTGTGAGTTATTTTTACTGAAGACATTTGGACTTGTCTATATATACATATTTGTTTGGACCTTCTAAATATATAGAACAATCTAAATAATGAATATAATATAGCAATTTCTAGATGCATTTTAACATGAACACTGCTAGTAATGACCATTTAATGTCAGTTCTCTGTAGAATAGAATGATGCTCAAGAAAATAACTTTTTTGGACTGTGTCATAATGGTTCCCTTATGTCAATTAATACTAGCTTATCAAAGTAACATTATGAGATGGGTAACACCCTTAAAACCTCCTTGAAGTGCTTTAATTATTTGACAGACTTCATATATGTTTATATGTCTATCTTGAATGAAAAACACTGCTGTTGTTTTATTTGTTGTTTACTTTTGCTTTTAAATTATATTAGTCTTTTGATCATAAGAATGTAGAAACAAATATGAATCACATATTTATGATTAAAAATAAGTTCAAAATATTGCTCCCTGCATACATTTTTATTGCTTTGCTTGTCACTTTGATTCCAATGCCCAAATCTGCAAGAAAATTGATCCTCAAATACCCCGTAATGAGAGGTCCTCGAAGTTATGACTGCTAAATTATTTCAAGTATTTTTTTTTCTTTTTCTTTCTGTTTTTACATCTAGCATCCACCATTGTCAAAAATAAAAACTTAAAGGAAAAGTCCAAAACTGCAAGGTAATATAGTTCTATAAGCAATAGAGGATCACAATATTAGTTTTTCTTCTGCAAAATATTTCTTTAGCACTGCTATATTGATAGAAACAAACAAACAAAAAAAAATAGTGTTCTCGAAGTCATGAAAATAGACTTACCTATTTCGCTTGATGATTTTCTAGAAAAAATCTAGAAAATTATATTCTAGACTTTCTAGAAAAATTATATTATTGGAATTCAACTATCTATAATTTTGAGACTAAGTAAATCAGGAAGACTAATTGATAACAGGGATAACATTATTGTATTTTTCCTTGATTTTGTTTAGCTTAACAGCCAATCAAAACCATTCAAAAATAAAATTTCTTCAATGATTTAAATAATATATTAATTAACATTAATGACATGACCACAGCTTATTCCCTCTTTTGTGAAACCCACATATATGTGTATATATATAAAGAGAGAGGAGATGTATATATATAGGTATTGTTTCTGCAAACATTTCAAAGCTTACAGTATCATCTTTTGTAGCTGTCTTTTAAATATAAATCCTCTGACACACCTTCTCTCAATATTGTTTTCTATCTCTTCATTTAAAAACAGACTCATCCAAAGCTAGAAAGTATTTCAGGTCTTTGACCTTCCTTCTATCTCAAAGCCAGTAGTAGTAAGGAGGAAAATAATAAATATCTAATAAATAATTAAAAAAAAAAAATAAAATAAAGGAAAAGGATTTTTAGACACGAAGAACAGAGAAATGTAAAACTCAGCAGCCAGTCAGGACCTTATTTTAACATATGTTTGATTAATATAAAGATGTTCATATTTGAGATTGGGCAGTATGAACAGTATGAAAAAAATGGATATAATCCCTGTGTATAAAAACAAGCTAACGCAAAATGAAGACAGCATGATAAAACCAGCTGACTTTCTAGAAATTAAAGCATGCTACAATGAATAAAATTGGAAAGCAAGAGAAAATAATAACATTTTAGAATATACTTTAGAACATTAAACCATAAAGTTTCCAAGAAGCATTTTGAAGCATTTTGAGGAATTTCTACTGCAATTAATTTCTGTTGGAGATCTGATTTTGTTGTATTTTTCACACTGAAATCAAAGGGTTCATCTGAGAGCAAAGTACCAAGCTAGATGAGAAAATCCAGCATTTGAAAAGACATTACATATGCTTTTCCTGCATATGTAATACCATTTAGCAAAAGACAGTGTATCACAACTGATTTTAATGTGTACATAAAAAAGGTATCTTGTTGGTCACATAATCCAAGATTAAGGTTTTATACTGTTTTGATTTAAGTCCATTCCCTTGGGAGTTATAGGTAAAAATATTGTTGTTTTAATAAGAGCAGAGTAAACACAATGGCAAGAAAAAAATTAACAAATGAACAAACAACAAAAATGAACAAACAAACAAACAAACACCAAACAAACAACAACCAAAACCACTTCTCCCTAAATTCTCTTTAGGAGAAAGTCGACTACATAAGGGCCTATAAAAAGAACCTGAAAGTCAAATTTTGATCTTATTCTAGCTAGATTTAAATAATAAATTATTATTTTTATCATTTCAGCATTATTTCAGATAATAGAAGTGGACTAATCTAACAAATTTCACATGAGAATAATGTTACATTTCAGAAAAAGAGTAAAGGAAAATTGAAAATGGGCATATGAAAATTGGGAGAAAAAAGAGTGTAAACAGCATGAAAATGATCAAAGAAGAGAAAAAATATCTATCAAATTGCAACTATTAGAATTCTTTTTTGAAGGTCAGTATATGTGTAGAGCAAGCATATTCGTATTGTGTATGAATATAATGTAATCAAAACAAAGTTGTGGGAATAGGATTAAAATTAAATTTTTAAGTTAATTAGGTATCTGTGTAGGAGAACGGCATGTTAATGTCTACATTTAATTGCAATTATAATTCTAGAAGCTTCTTGGTTTGGTCTCAGAAGGTTATGTTTATGTGAAGCAAAATTTGTAAAGAGGTAACGTTATTAAACAAGGTGTTACAATGGGGAGAAAATTGACATGTTTGTCTGAAGAACACTAAATTTGCAATTCAAAAGCCAACAGGTTGTGGAAAAACAACATTCAAGAATTTACATCTGATTTCTAATTAGTACAGAGAACTATATAAAAAGATTTTAAATGAATTACTTAGGCTTCAGAACTGATGTTCAGTTTGTGTCAGGAAACAAAGATCTCTATGCAAGTTAATGCTGTTAAAAGGACAGATATATCTTCAAATCAAATGTCCAAAGTAGGAGTCTGTATATATTTTTCCATCTCAACTGGCTTCAAAGTTTTCCACTAGGAAAACTCATTTAATTGTAACAGCAGTTCCTTCCCAAAATTGATAGACAGATAGAGGACAGTGAGATTTGCACATTTTGACTACGAAATGTTTTCTAATGTATGAGCAAGGCTTTAAAGAAGAGGAGTACTTGGTAGTCCTATTCCCAGATTTCGTGCCTCCCAGAATAGCATAATTTCATTTAAACTGATTCAGCTGAGCAGATAGAAAATGCCAATGTTAAACCTACTGTCAAGGCAAAAGCTCAAAGAATCATTGCTGCCAGAAATGATCAACCATAAAGGGAAGCACAGATGACATTAGTATATTTACTCTATGAAGTTTATTAGATTGGATGGTATAATTTTGCCTTATTCCATTTGCATATATTCTCAATTCCCTACTTGTAGTTATTCTCAGTGGAAAGTGAAAAGTGATAAATTAACCACTTTCATCAGGCAGCATTGTGTATGAGTGTCAGAAAGAAATAAAATGTTGTATTTTTTATCTCTTTTGAAATGTGATGAGGAGCTGTCATTTTAAACTAGAAGAGGCTGTATAATCTCTTCTGGTCATGCCTGACATGTTACATGAGGCAATGTAGGAACAGTAGCAGTTTTCCATTCCTTCATGAGTTTCTAACATGCAGAAGATGCATTAAATAAGATTAGAGCCCACATGCTTAAAATGAATATAAAAGTAATTAAAAGTTAGGAAACTGCCCTTTTGACCCCCACTTTTTCGATTAAGCTCTGTGACAGCCAAAGACTTGATTTGTGTGTAATCAGATTAAACACTCTGGCTTCCCGTTCAGTAGACTCACTTATGAGAGGTACAATCTGAACTTATAAAAAAAGAAAAAAAAGTCATCTTGGAGTATTTTTCTTTTTTTCTTTTTTTCTTCCTACCATAGAGCAACAGCTTAATCATTATGAACAAATGTTGAATATCTAGACTTTTTTTATCTTCAGTAAGAACTAATTCTTACGTAACGATGTAGATGAGAAGGCCATAACCCACTTGAAGAAAAGACATGAAATGTTATATTATCTACTTTTCTCTTTCAAAAACACAGTTTAAAAGTGATTAGATGTACTTTGATGTTTCTGCTGTTAAAACTGTTTCAGCCATGAAAACTGTCCACGTATTTTCTCCTGCTTCTTCTCTAGAGCTGTCCCTTGATTCTATTGATTATCCAGTTCTCCAAGACACATTTGTGAGAACAGTACAGAACTTACTACTGCACGCTTACGTATTTACACCTAAGACAGTCTGATTTTTTTTTCTTCTTCTCAGAATATAAATAGCATTTGCGATTTTATAGGGCATAAATCCTTAATCTTCCTCACTTTCAAACTTCTTCATGTCTGTGACCAACAGAGTATTCAATGTGTAAATCCTTGTTCTCATGACGTTATCATTCTTGTTGTCTGATAGAAAAATAATCATTTCACAGTTAGTAAAATCCTAAGCAGTGCTCACAAAGTCATGGTTGCTTGATGACTACAACACAGGCACCAGCTCTTCCAATATTTAGGGAAGCCATCTGCAGAAAATAAATAAATGAACAAATAAATAGAATTAACTGAATAGGGATGTCATGCAAGAGTTAACATTAGTCTAAAATGTTCCAGACTAATGGGATTAAATACAACCCACAATATCCTAGTGCTGTACTTTTAAAATTACTTAATCATATGTTACATTTTTCATTTGAAAATGTAAGAACAGGAAAACAAATAAATAAATAAAGGAAGTGATTTTAGAGCATTCATTAACTTTCTGAACTTGTTGATATGCCAGGGGTTTCCAAGTTCTGTAGACTGTGGTTGACATCTCCATTTTAGTCCCTGAGTCAAGGCCAAAGCTAACAATAACAAAACTGTATGGTTCCAGTATTTCTAAACAGAGTCAAGTTTCCTTTAAGATAAGTTTGTCAGCTTCAGACACTATTTCAAGACATCAGAAGTAGCTCATAGCTGTAGGAGGCTGGACCTCTTTACTTGTTGAAGCTAACACAGTAGACGCAGCATCTATGCTATTTAATAATAATAGTACCCTGTAAGTATTACTACTCTAAAGCAGAGGTGTTACATGTTGCTTAAGTATCTGTTCAAGTGTCCAGCTTATGTCTTTATGTGGAATGGTGGTATTTGGAAAATTAATTTTTCAAACGTTATCCTAAACAATACCATAAAAATGCTCTTTTGCCATTCAAATAACAATAGATAAAAAGGTGATGGGCTTTTGCATTTATTTTTATACCTTTCATATCTAAATTTAAGCTTAGAACAGAAGAATCCCTTTGCAGTCATAAAAAGAAGCAGGCATTTTGGAGATATCTGGCCTGTTTAAAATACTTATTTTAGGATGATATATTTTCAAAGTATGTAATTTTTTTCACTACCTTTAAAAGGAACTTTGGGTCACTATTTCATATGTAAGCATCCACACTGGTGAAATGAATTACATTTCCAGAAAGTCTTAAAACAGAATTAATAAAAGAAAGCACTGAAATCATCCTTTGTTTCTTCTGAAAGATTTGCTATGACTCTAAATCTTTTCAAGTACTATGAGATAACTATTGGTATAAGGTGATGGTTGGACCAGATGATCTGAAGAGGTCTCTTCCAACCTTAATGATTCTACGATTCTACGATTGTATGATTCTATGATAATTAAGTACATACATTTCCTCTATAATCAAATCACCAATCCCCACCTTCTTGCACTATAACAATACTTCTATTCTTTTACAGTTCACCATTAGGTGCTTCCATATAGCTTATTTCAAAATATCCATCGAAAATAAGGAAATGGAATTAAAGAATGAAATGAAAACTTGGCTCCATACTTAAAATAAACAAACTGTTTCATATGAAAAATCTTCAGAATATGCTGGTTACCAATTAAAACTCTGTGTTGACAATTTTTAGAACATTTCTTCTATATGAAGAACTGCACAGAAATAATTTGAACAGAAATTGATGAGAACAAGATTTTTGTCTGGAAGATAAAAGATGATATTTCTAACGACTGTTTATTCTGTCTTCTACTAGTTCCTTAATTCTATGTGGTTTTTTGTTGTTGTTGTTTTTGTTTGTTTGTTTTTGTTTTCTATCTGCATTGGGAAACTCAAATTAAATCAAATGATCAAATGCTAGGACTAATTTTACAGCCATGGCAATCTCAGATACCATTTCTTTGTTGTTGTTTTCATAAAAGCAATGTTTCTCTCAACATATGAAAATGTGTTACAGAATTGAAAATACAGACTTTACAATTACCTGCATCCATTCGTTAGTTTGAGGGTCGTAGGCTTCCATAGTGTTCAGGTATGTTTGACCATCATATCCACCTACTGCATATAATTTGTCACCAAGTAGACAGACTCCAACAGCATCTCGAGGCATACTCAGTGGAGCCACCATTGTCCATGTATCAGTTTTTGGATCATATCTAATGAAACAGAAAAGAAATTGAATGGTTAGTGTCCACTCATGCTGATCTTTGCATGAAATAAAGCCATTTTCTGAATAAATAAATTATAAATACATAATCCATGACATCCAATGTAAAATAGCAGAAAGAAAATCAGAAAGAAAAGATGAAGATATATTTTGTTCCCAATTCAAGTAATTTAACATTGATTATAAACTTTGATTTAGTTAACCAGCCTGGAAAAACAAGCAAACAAACAAACACAATTAAGCTTTTTATGGCTTAAGGTGTCATAAAATAGATGACAAGCATATAAGAAAATTATCTGAATGTATGCATATATTTATGTATATATTTCAAATAAATAAGAATATTTTTGTAGTACATTAAAATATTCCTGATAAAATTATATTCTACTATATTTTATTTTCTAAAATGTTACTATGCCATCTGTTCATAGCCAGAAAACCTCCCCAGAAATTCAGGGGATATTTTAAAGTGCATTATAGTTAGATTTTCCTCCCAGTTCAAGTGAACAAAGTAGTACAGTTTTCGAGACATTAATCATCATAGAATTTTTAAAACTGAGGGCAGAATTCCTCTTACATAATGATAGCTATTCAAAAATTAAATAGTTAGCCTAGGCTGTTAGATAATAGCCTTAATTTAGATGTTTATTAGCAATGTAAAATTAGTTAGTTCCAGAGGCCATATCATTGTAAATATTTTAAACATCTACTGTAAAACAGAAATGAATCACTAAGGATGCCTGGAGTATTAAGTTAAATTAGATACCTCATTGTAAGATGCCTGATATTACCAAAATACCAAATTATATCACAGCATGATGTGATATAAGCAGCTATACTATGTAGTAGAATCACTTTACACACAGTGGCAAAAATAAACAGTTTAAGGATAAAATGTCTTTAACACACTTGAGTCATTTTCTTAGGCGTAAAGTAGTTGACAGTTTGGATATGACAATCTAAAATAATTATAAAGGAATTCTGTAATGGCTAAGGATATTATTTACAAGTGTTCAGACTACTGACTAATGAAATTATGTACCAAATTTTTTTCTTGTAGTACTTTAAGAGGCAGTATTAGGTATAAGTTCATGTTTTGGGGGTGCCCAGTTCTTTCAGTATATTTTCTTGTAGACTATACTTTCTTAATCAGAAGTTATTAATCTCTAACTTTTATATATAGATGCTCTACAAAATGAAAAAAAAAAAAAAAAAAAAAAAAAAGGATTTTACTTTACAAGGTTGAATTTAGCAGCATCTGTAACTATTTCAGGCATTCATATTTTCATAAGCAACCTGTATGAATACTGTTAGAGGTCTTGTTAGAGATTTGGAAATTTATGAACATTTTTTGACATAAATATTGCAGCAGTGATGTTTAGTGCTTTTTTTGTGACCTCATTTGCTTCATAAGCATAACCTTCCAATAGGACAAGAATTAATTGCCTTTACTTTAATCTCATTAAACTGTTCTTTATAGTTAAAAACACTTTAGGGAAAAGACTCAGCTCAGCTATTGGCTGTTAATCTTTCTGGCTTTATTGGATCTTCTCAGAAAATAAGATGGTAAAATGTTGTGGTCAACTTCTTATGTCTAAAATATCATTAAATTAATGGTGTTTTTCACTTTGCTTCTTTTTATTCCTTTTCTTTATGTTATTTATTCATATTCTTTCATTTTGCTATCTTTCTCTAAGAAGTTTTGACTTAAATATGAGATAAATGTCTTTTAAAACCTGAGAGGAAAATACTTTAAAACAATGTTTGAATACTTGTATATGTAACAAGATGCATACATAACAGATGTGCGTATGTAACAAGAGAAAATACTGTTAATTTTGAATGGATTTTTTTTTTCAGACTGTGTGACTTTTTCAGCAAAATCATTGTATGCCTCTAGCTGAAAGAGTTTCTTAACCTTCTTTTCCGGTGTGTATTGTATATGCACCTCCCTAAAGGCAATAAATTTTAATGTACTATTTGATACACTGCTTTTAAATTACGAGGGCCAAGGTGAGGAACTGTAAAAGCAAGACATCTAAATATAATTGACATTTTTGTCCAATTTGTTTTCCTTTTAAATAAATAAGTAACCAAGAGCTAAATATAAAACTTAAAACTTAATTCTATTAACAAGATAGAATTTCAAAAGAATGTGATTTTTTTAATTTACAGGAAAATGACTGAATTTTCTTATATACTCTCTTCTGTTAAAAACAACTGTACATTTCATCTGTATAATAACTAGGTATGTCCTATGGTGCAAAGGTTTACAATAAAGTTCCTGAATATGGAAAAAATATATAATTTGAAATCAAAGTGGGAAGGGGAAAAGCTATAGATCACTTTAACTTTTCAATAGCTGTCACATTTAGAGCAAGTAACATTATTTTCTCAGTGTTGCTTCACTGCCAAAATATCTCCAAAATTGTATAAATCTTAAATAGAGATTATTGATTATACCTTTAAAAAATAACACAACATTTACTTTCCCAACATGTGAAACACAGTAAAATATACCTATTGTTTTACTTTTAAGTACTCAAAGCCACAGGAAATCCTCAGAACTGAACAAAACTTAACAGAACTGAACAAAACTTAAGTGTTCAAATTGGGAATCTAAATTACTGTTGAGCAAGATTTAACAGTAGTATTCAGAAAACACATATCTTCTCTCACTAAGTAATCCCAAAGTAATCTCAAAAATATATTAAAAATACATTTATTATGTCTGCTTAACAGTCTTTCAGAAAAGAAAAAAGAAAAAAAATTGAATAATGCACTTCCTGGCAAACTGTCTCACGAAAAGTCTTGTTCCTGAAGAAGAGACATAGTTAAAAAGATTGATGCCCTAAATATTTACAGCAAGTAGAACTTTCACGGATATATGAAATAATATAGTAGATCTCATTAACAATTGGTCTTTGGTTTGTTAAGGAGTTTTTATTTTTGGAAGATGATGATTTTTGAATGTAAAAATAGACATATCAAATTACATCCATGCCACCTTATATGTCTGTCAGTCATTGGGAGGGTCATAAGACTTTGTTCATGTTATAGTGCAGTACTTCACGTAATTCACTCTAATAGGTACTCTATGCAAACTATTAGCCTTATAAGTTCTGATCTGTGAGTCCTAACTTTTACTCTGGAAGCTAACAGCCCATGAAATAGATTACCCATATTTTTTTGCTATCAGTACAATAAAACCTCAGCAAAGGACACTGTATAATGTCATTCAGGTATCAGAATATAAAATAGCTAAGCACATGTATTTAATTGGTTGCTATCATGATCTCTGAGGAAGACAAATGTAATGGGATGGGTTTTATCTTCAACATCAGAAGGATTTTCTTCTCAGAGACACAAAAAATCAATTAAATAAATAAATAGATAAATAGATAGATGATAGGTAGATAGATTGATAGATAACTTTCCTTGTAAGTACCAACAATCGGAAAGAGCTGGAAAGATTTCATATTTATAAGTATTGTCACTAGCAGTCATTAGGAGTTAGACTTGATGATCCTTGTGAGTCCCTTGTGGGTCCCTTCCAACTCAGGATCTTCTATGGTTCTATGATTCTAAAATCAATATAAATTTACTCTATTAAAATTCTGGGTATTTTTCCTTACACAAGTGTCTGTCAGTGCCAATGCCTATCTTGACTTCTGTGTTTAGATCAACCAAGTGCTCAAATATATATGCTTTAAAATTTGCAACCTGCATGTATTTGAAAGTATTTTTCATTACTCTAAAGCATGCAAAAGTTGAAATAGAAAAAAGTGATCCCTTCATGAAACATTTGAGGAGTACCTTCAAAATTAATGTTATAGGCATGCCAACAGTGCCCTACTGCCCTAACAGATATACTTGAATTTGTGGAATATCCACTTGTGAACTTCATGGTACTGTAAATACAGCATGTAAGGCTTGTATCAACATTTAAGGGACGTAGTACTAGTGTTAAAAGTAATACTGTCATGTACTGTCATCCATCACTTCAGCAGTTCAATTTTTATTGAAATAAAATAAAATAAAATGTTATTGCTACATTAGAGTTACAAAAATCCATGTTGGAAAATTATTTCAGGCCTGAAATTTTATTTCTGTAAAGTTTAGTTTATAATTCTGCAATGTGTAATATTTTGCCTTAGAAACAAAGATTTCTTAAAGGAGACATGAAAAGAGTGAAATTGTGTGTCCAATGTAATATCTAATAGTACTGTTAAAAAAAATAAAATTAAAAAATCATCTACAAAGTGATTATCTTCTACAGACCTCTGTGGAATTTTTCCAGTAAAGAGGAAGTTAGTATTTGCTGGGGGAAAACAAATAAACAAATAAACAAAAACAAAAGCAACAACAAAACAAACCAAAAAAAAAATACCACATCTGCTGAACTTTACCATTATTTAAGTAAGAAAATGATGCTTCCAGGCATTATCTTCATAAAATTCATATAGTGGATACCTTTCTACATAGTCCAGCAGCCGGGAGCAGTGGTTAGAAGCAGGAGCATCGTGACCTCCAACTGCATAAAGAAATCCATCACATGTAGCCACTCCTACACCTCCTCTTCTCTTACACATTGGAGCACACATATTCCATTTATTTGTGTGAGGGTCATAGTATTCCATTGAACTCAAACATGAACTTCCATCCCGACCTCCAACTGAATATAACCTAAGAAAATCCACACAACGAAGTGTCAATAAAACAACATCTCAGAACTGTAGTAATAAAGACAAGGAGTATATTTTTGTTTGGTCGTTTGGTTTGGTTTGGTTTGGTTTGGTTTGGTTTGGTTTGGTTTGGTTTGGTTTCATTTCATTTCATTTCGTTTGGTTTCATTTTGTTTTGTTCTAATCTGACTTTAGCAAATGGGAGAAAAACAAAATATAGTTTCTCAAAAATATATGAATTTCATATGATAAGCATACAGAGGATTTTAATATTTTTTACCAAATCCACATTCTACTTCATGAAAGTAGAATTTCCTACTTTGCCCAGTTCAATGGCAATGAATATATTATCTCTCTGGAAATGGGTATCTTCATTCTTTGGTTGCAGTAGATAATGCCAAAAGTGACAGTGACACACAGATTTGTCTCAATAGATTTATAAATCATGTAAACATGGTTGCTACTTAACTGCTTATCGTCTGTGAGGTGGAAGTGCAAGTGCTAACTTTTAATTGGTAATCTAGACAAACAAGAAAGTTGTAATCCATTTATGATTGTTTCTCTGTGTTTTTATCATGCATCAAAGTTGTGGGAGTCTGACAACTGCTGTCTGCATTTTAATATTTTATCTTGCATAATTCTTTAATACTAAATGGAATCAAAACCTTTTAGTTCTACATTCCTAGAAAAAAAAAAAAAAAAAAAAAAAGTCACACTGAAGCTTTCTATGCTAAATTACAAGCCAGAAGAAAATAATGTATTCGGTCTTTGATCTAGTATTCATCCTGTTCCACAGAACTACTCTCAATGGGAGTCTCATGTCTGGAATGAATTTTACACTTGTAATATAGGAAAGATCAAATAGGCAGTGCAGAAAAGAAAAGAATATCTCATTATGTTTTCAATATGGATTTTTAAAAAGTACTAACTTGTCTTCATGTTTTCAAAGATCTTGGATAAAATGACAAGTCTTGCCTACACTACCGTTAGCATGGCTACTCAGCAAGTAAGGTAACGAGACTTCATCTCAGTCTACAGATTCCTCGTGAGGGGGAGTGGAGGGGCAGGTGCCAATCTATTCTTTTTAGTGACCAGTGATAGGACCTGAGGGAATGGTGTCAAGCTGCGACAGGGGAGGTTCAGGCTGGATATCAGAAGAGGTTCTTCACTAAGAGGGTTGTCACGCACTGGAGCAGGCTCCCCAGGGATGTAGTTATGGCACCAAGCTTGTCAGAGTTTAATACAATCAAAAGTGTTTGGACAGTCATATGGTCTGAATTTTTGGGTAGACCTGTGTGGTGCCAGAAGTTGGACTCGACAATCTTTATGCGTCCCTTCCAACTCAGGATATTCTATGATTCTATGACACCCACAGGCAGTGTATGTTGCTTTTCTTCATCAGAATATATTATGAGGATTGAGTTCTGTAGGGAAGTCCTGGAAAACTTCTGAAAATATTTTAAATTTGAAATAGTAAAAATGTGGTGAAAAAACAAGCAAGCAAACAAACAAACAAAACACAATTCTTTTGTGTTTAGCAACTACCTACAGGCAAGAAACTTTTTTCCTTCCTCCTTTCGTAATGGTTCGCAGGAGAAAGCAGTTCTGATTGCTCTTTCTGAATAATTCCATGCTGCATTCATTTCTTATATGAATCTTTTTGCAGTCTGTTGCCTTTTCTACACTGCCTGAAGATTAACTAATAGACACTCAGGCTATTTTAAAGTTCGGCCATTGAGCAATTTAGGACGCAAAAGCAGCCTGTGTGAAGCAATTATTCATTTGGAAGCTTTTACTGTCCTAAACGGTCCATGAATTCAGAGCTACTTAAATGTGGATTCACCATTCTGTTTCCCTGGCATGGATGCTGATGAAAAAAAAAAGGACAATACTATCACTAAATATGTCACTGAAGTCATGTAATATTTTGGTACTGCCTGACAGACATACTTGTGCCAAAAGTTGCCAGGAGAAGCCATGGCTCCACTATAAGAGAGAAGAAGTTAAAGTGTCTGTGGATGCAGACTAAAATTATTTGTGACAATCATTTTAGGTTTTGATTGTATTTATACCCAAGCAAGAAATAGCTCATAAGATTTATATAAATAATAATAAAGTTTTATTTCACAAAGTTCTAGTTCAGACAAATAAAAGCTGAAAATTGAATAATTGTTTTAAAATTCTGGTTGTGCCTGAGCCTGAACACCTCAATCAGGAATTTTTTCCATTCTTCTGCTAAAATCCTTACGCCATCATCACTCCCTTTAACCCAAAATGACTGCAGAACAGTTTTGCAAACAATTCTGGATATTATTCAGGATACTGCACTAAGCTTTTAGGATACTTCTATTCAAAGACATTTAGAAGTCTTTTTTTTTTTTTTTTTTTTTTTTTTAGTGCTCAGGGTCCTGTTTTGTTAGATGACTTAGAGTGAATCTTTTTAAAATTTTTTAATTTTTATTTTTTATTTTTATCCTTATCCTTCTTGTTAAAAGTTTAGAGTAAAAAATTCTGCAGGGAAATTTTAATGCATTTTCTTAAAAAAGTCTGAAAGCTTTACTTTTCTTAATGAGATTAGATATCATCCCTACAATTGCAATGGCTACAGCCTCTTAGCTGTATTGTATTGTATTGTGTTTCTTCATTTACCTGGTACCACATCTGATTTTGGTGATTTGTTGAAAATCCTTGTAAGTAGACTTTCATTTTCATATGCAAATATGTTCAGAATTCAGAGAAGAAAGACAATCCATTGAGTATGAATTTAACAAATAAAGAAATGTCTTGAAGTTGTGACAGAGGTGTTTCAGGCTGGACATCTGGAAAATGTTGTTCACTGCGAGGGTGGTTGGACAATGGAACAGGTTCCCCAGGGAAGTGGTCACAGCACGAAGCCTGCTGGAGTTCAAGAAGCATTTGGACAACACCCTCAGACACGTGGTCTGAATTTTTGAGTGGTCCTTTGGCAACACAGGAGTTGGACGTGATGATTCTTATGGGTCCCTTCCAACTCGTGATATTCTATGAAAATTCTTTTTTTCTTTTTTCTTTTTTCTTTTTTTTTTTATAACAATTTCACATTGGAAATTCAAAATGTTATCTTAGTATCTTACTTTACCTAAATTCTGTGTATTACTTGTGTATTGCTTCTTTTACTTGTACTCTATTACTGCATATTACTTCTGTCTGTTCCTTTACTATACTCTTTAACTATACTCTAGTACTGGGATACTACCACAAAAGGTCTAACTTTGCAACCAACACAGAGCTCATTTTTTTGTTTCATTATTGGCATCTGTAGACTTCTTGTAGATACCGTAACTTCTAATAGTTTTTGCGTACCTACAATAGTTTAAGACTTTTATTTTCAGCACTGCATGATTAAAAAGGAAGCTTAAGATATAAGCATAGTCACAATCACATAGTAAACTTATCTTCATTCATTTTTGAGGTGGCAATATTCTTTTTACTGAACTATAAGTCCATCCACAGAGATGCATTTCATTAAAATTGTTTGAATTTATTTTATAGTTATCACTGTTTATAGGGGAAAATCAACAAGTGAAAATGAGCATTCAATACTTAGTATTTTTATGTCCACTGATCACAATTAAAGTTTTGCCTTACAAACAGGTCTCTGTTCTCCAATGCTCTAAATTTCAGCTTATTTAGACTGGGGGTAGATATGAATTTAGAACAAATTCAGTCTTCTCTGAGCTTGAAATAATAATAATTTATATATTAGTAATTTGTTTTTCCAGGATTTGGTCACTTCTTTTGTACTATGATGGACACAGATTCTTAATCATAAACACACACATATATATGTATGCATAAAAATGGCTAGAAAATGCAAGTAAGGTTTTGAAATGGGATAGGATAAATCACGACTAGTTGGATCAAAACCATTTATCCTAGTGCGATCATTACAAAACTTTGGTAACTAATCAGTAAAACCATTTTTAAATTCCGTTTGACAAGCCAGACTCAAAAGAACCAAGTGTCTTTGATGTAAGATAGTATGGCTTGTGAAAACAGTTGAATCATGCTTTTGCTGCATTTCTTTTTGCCTTTCAAGGTTTTGCCTTTCAAAATTCTTTTACTGAGAATATCAAAGACCAGTCTTTTGCTTAAGCCCCCTTTCGACCTCTTCTGCCCTTTCAGTATGCCCGAAAGAGCAACCAAAAATTACTTGTCACAAAGGGTATCTGCCTGGTGGATGCAAGGGGAAGGTAGTAATTTTTATCAGTGCTGGACTACTGTATTTCTCGATCAATCCACACCTGACCTAGGAAGAAAACTGTGTAGAAGAAAGCTCTCTTGGCTTTGGTTAGACCTTTTGGTTAGGTCTTCTCTCACAGCCTTGGTTATGCCACTGAACAATAGTACATTGTCAAAAGTTGAAAATAACAATTTTCTGAATGGAAAGCAGTAATGAAGACTTATTTCTGTCTGTAAATTTGGAATGGTATTTTATGTATTTGGTAACAGTATTTTATGTGTTTGGGTTTGCAGTAGTGGGATAAGTTAAGAATACATATAGTTTAATAAAAAAATAAGTAAAATAAAACGAAGATAAGTCATATAATAAGGGCCAGCAATTACAGAAATATGAACTACTGGTATTAGAAAAGACTATGAGAAAAATACCTTTGCATGGATATTATCATACAGCAAAGATTTGCTTCCTACACTACAAAGTATACTTTGCTAAAAGGAATAACCTGTTTCAAATAAATTTTATTTTAATCAAAGTTATAATATGGGCTATATTTTCTTTGCAAGACCAGTGACTGAATGCAAAATCCACCATTCTTGGCTGCATTAGACTATAAAAGAGTCAAGGAAAAGTAGTCTGTAAATTAATAATTTAGTATAGTATGAGGTTAAGGCCCCTTATTTGCTGTCTTATTTATTAAAAATAAATAAATACAGCAAAACTGTCATTAAATAAGAAAATGGTTTTGCTTTCACAGAATGTGCTAGATGGAGTTAATGATTACAATATTCATCTGCTCTTTCAGTTCAATCTTTTTAGGCCAAAATACCGTTCCATTTTTCTGTATCTTCATTGATTTATTGCACAGTTTCCTGACTAAAATATTACAAAATATCTGCATTTCTTTTTTTAGCTTCTGCAGCTAAGGAAGAATATTTTCAACAAGTGTTCCTTTTTCCCTATAGAGGGAGGCAGAATAACAGTAATATTAATTAATAATTATAATCAATAATATAGAGAAAAGAGTTTGATCAAATGCAGGTGTTAATAAATGGCAAACATGAAATATCAGCAGTTTCAAAGCTGTCATAAAGGAAACTGAAATAATATCTACAGGGATTAAATTAAAATACATATTCACTTATAGGTCAAAATACATTCAGAGTAAAAAATAGTAGGAAGAGACATAAGATTTAAAACGTTTCTACAAAAATATTCTAAGGCTGAAAAGTTGTATTAGTCTGAAATGTATTTGTCTTCTACCTCATTGCAAAGGGGTTTTGTAAAACTACTTGTATTTGTAAAATACTTAATATCTTTAAAATTAATATCATCCTAAGTCATATTTTGTTTTAATTCTTAGAGGGTGGACAATGTAAGATTGGTTATGGGAACAGATGTGAGAAGCATGATTTTTTGATAAGGAAAAGCACTGCTGTATTACAGTATCAGGTAAAATATTCAAATAATTTATAAATATTTATTTAAAAACCCCAAGCAGAGCTACAGGCTGGGAGAGGAATGGTTGGAGAGCTGCCAGGCAGAGAAGGACCTGGGAGTGATGGTGGATAGTCGGCTGAATATGAGCTAGCAGTGTGCTCAGGTGGCCAAGAAGGCCAACAGCATCCTGGCTTGTATCAGGAACAGTGTGACCAGCAGGGCTAGGGAGGTGATCGTCCCCCTGTACTCAGCTCTGGTGAGGCCGCACCTCGAGTACTGTGTTCAGTTTTGGGCCCCTTGCTACAAGAAGGACATGGAGGTGCTTGAGCGGGTGCAGAGAAGGGTGACAAAGCTGGTGAGGGGCCTGGAGAACAAGTCCTACGAGGAGCGGCTGAGGGAGCTGGGCTTGTTCAGCCTGGAGAAGAGGAGGCTCAGGGGTGACCTTATCGCTCTCTACAGGTACCTTAAAGGAGGCTGTAGTGAGGTGGGGGTTGGCCTGTTCTCCCACGTGCCTGGTGACAGGACGAGGGGGAATGGGTTTAAGTTGAGCCAGGGGAGTTTTAGGTTAGATGTTAGGAAGAACTTCTTCACTGAAAGGGTTGTGAGGCACTGGAACAGGCTGCCCAGGGAAGTGGTGGAGTCACCATCCCTGGAGGTCTGTAAAAGACATTTAGATGTAGAGCTTAGGGAAATGGTTTAGTGGGGACTGTTAGCGTTAGGTCAGAGATTGGACTTGATGACCTTGAGGTCTCTTCCAACCTAGAAAATTCTGTGACTCTGTGATTCTGTAAAAGTAAATGTTTGTAGTCAGTGAGAATATTCTAGTCAGAAAACATGAAGTATGAAACATTTTCTCTTTACATGACTGCAATTATGTATACCAAGTACAGTACTCTTCTTAGTTCAAATGGATTTGTAGATAACTGAATCATCAATAACTTATAAGAGCAAAGAAACTTACAAACAAAAAGTCTAAAAAACACACACACAAACAAACATGAGAAACAAAATGACAAACAAACAAACAACAAAAAAACACTGACAGGAAATAACATTTGCAGACATTTTCTTATCTTGTTAGCTTGGTATGAAATTTTGAAGTGTTACTTCAGCTCTAACAATCACAATTACAGCATATTAATATTTATTTAATAAAATTGCGCCAGTTCCTCAGTCTTTACCGAAGTATGAAAATTATCAGTGCATTGCAATTATACGTATGACCTGAAAAAAGTCTTAGATCATTTAGTCTGTGACTTTCACAGTCCAGACTTCAAGTCCAGAGAAGGGCTACGAAGCTGGTGAGGGGTCTGGAGAACAAGTCCTACGAGGAGCGGCTGAGGGAGCTGGGATTGTTCAGCCTGGAGAAAAGGAGGCTCAGGGGTGACCTTATCGCTCTCTACAGGTACCTTAAAGGAGGCTGTAGTGAGGTGGGGGTTGGCCTGTTCTCCCACGTGCCTGGTGACAGGACAAGGGGGAATGGGCTAAAGTTGAGCCAGGGGAGTTTTAGGTTGGATATTAGGAAGAACTTCTTTACTGAGAGGGTTGTGAGGCATTGGAACAGGCTGCCCAGGGAAGTGGTGGAGTCAGCATCCCTGGAGGTCTTTAAAAGACATTTAGATGTAGAGCTTAGTGATATGGTTTAGTGGAGGACTTGTTAGCGTTAGGTCAGAAGTTGGACTCGATGATCTTGAGGTCTCTTCCAACCTAGAAATTCTGTGATTCTGTGATTCTGTGATTCACAATGAACAAATCCTTTTCCATTCACTAAATTCAATCCATAATGAAAGACTCATCTGAACCTGACCTACCAATTCAAAAGAAATTTAATTTTATCCCAATACCAGTTATTAAGAAGTTGATCAACTTTCAAATTAGAAAAAAAAATAGTTAACAATGAAGATGGCACGGGATTTTGTTCTACTAAATATAGTAGATATTTGATAGCAGCTTTAAGGGCTGTGGTCCATAAAGATACTTAGGTGAGTATCAAATTAGATGTTGAGCTTTCTTCAATTTCAGTAAGATATGTTTATGTCCTTTCTGATGTATATAAATGTGGAAATAAGAAAGTGTGTGAATGTAACATCCATATATGACAGTCATATAAATGCAATGCACTGATAATTTTCATGGTTCAGTAAAATTCCAGTAAATTTCTACATTTAGTCAGGGGAGTATCTTTAGACTTTTCTGGCTGCACTGAACAAGGCCTTCTTTGGGTTTCAACAAAAAGGCATTAAGTAATCTTTGAGACATACTTCATCTCCCATTGAAGATAATTAAAAACAACTTTCAGAATAATACACAATGTGGGAAACTAATATATTTTGCTGTTTTTACCATGATAAGACACTGATGGATGAATGCTTCTCAAAAGTCTGCACTTGCAAGTGTGAAAGCTGCACAACTTAAAAACTGGCTGTGAATCTTTATATTTCACACTGCTGCCCTCTGTCTAGATTGGTACATATGTTACATTAAGAAAACTTCAGCTAGGCAGTGCGAGCAGACTGACTTCTCCTATCAGGTATTAGAATTAAGGATGTCTTTGGTACATTCTTGAATACGGTGGCGACATGCCATAGACCAGAAGGTGTTGGAACTGCTATCCCTGCTAGGTTGGAGGCTTTGACACAGGCAGAACTTCAGACAGAAGATGCAGCCCTCCAGGTTCCTGGCTGTAGAGAATGCCTGGGGCCCCTCTCTGAAATCAGGAGAGATGGACCACCACTCTGCAGGAGGTGTGCCATCTTACAAGAGCTGTGCCATCAAGTAAAAAGTTTATGAGAACAGGTAAATATGTTGTGCTGTATCAAAGAATATGAATGGGGCATAGACAGGCTCCTATCTGCTACAGACTTGCAGAGCCTCTGATCCTGACTGCTGGTGAAAAGTGTCCATTCCCACCATTGAGATAAGTATGGCATCTGGAGAAGGGGAAGGGTGGAAAGTGTTGACCTCTAGCAATGACAAGAAGGTTCACATGAAGGCTTGCAACTACAAAATAGGTTCACTGCCCTCCATGTTGAAGAGAAGCCAAACAGAATCACAGAATCATAGAATATCCTGTGTTGGAGCAGACCTATAAGAACTGAGTCCAACTTTTGGATCCACACAGGATCATGCCAAAATCAAATCATGTTTCTGAGAGTGTTGTCCAAACGCTTGAACATCATTAGATTTGGAGGCATGACCAATTCCCTGGGGAGAATTTCATGTGGCCAGTGATTGCCCAGCCCTCTAGCCTGTCAAAATCTCCCTGCAAGGTCTCTCTGCCCTCCAGGGAGCCAACAGCTTCTCCTAATTTAGTGTCATACACAAACTTACTCAGTATACATTTAAGTTCTGCTTCCGGGTCATTTATGAAAACATTAAGAGAACGGACCATAAAATCAAAGCCTGGGGAACCCCACTAGAGACTAGCCACGAGCCTGATCTAACCCCATTTACCTCTTAAGCCTGACCCATCAGCCAATAATTCACTCACTGTATTAAGCATTTGTCTGGCTGAATGCTGGATATTTTGTTCATAAGGATACTGTGAGAAACGGTGTCAAAACTTTTCCTGAAATCCAGAATGATTATATCAGCTGGCTTCCCTTGGTCAGCTAGATGGGTAACCTTGTCATAAAAGGGAATTAAGTTTGTTAAACAGGACTTCCCCCTTGTGAACCTGTGTTTGCTGTGACCAATGACTGCATTACCTTTCAAGTGTTTTTCAATAACTCCCAGAATAATCTTTTCCATAATTTTAACAGGCACTGAAGTGAAACTGAAAGGCCTGTTATTACAAGGGTATTCTTCCTTGGCCTTCTTGAAAACTGGAACATTTGCCAGCTTCCAGAGGACTGGGACCTCTCCAGATTCCTGAGACCATTGAAAAATAACTGAAAGAGATCTCACGATGATATAAGCCAGCTCTTTCAGTATACCCTGGGATGAATCCCATCAGGCCCCATAGATTTCTATGCACCCAGTTGGAGCAGCAAATCCTGTACAAGTTTAGGCTTTGCTGGGAGTTTATTGTTCCTGCAGTCCAGGTCCTCCAGCTCAATGCTCTGTGTGTCACAGTGTCCACCATCAGTGTTAAAGACAGAGGTGAAGAAGGCATTAAATGTCTCTGCTTTGTCTCTATTTGTGAGGTGACCTTCCTCATCAAGTAACAGATTAATGTTGTCTCTGGTCCTCTTCATGCTGATAACGTATTTTAAAAAGCCCTTTTTATTGTCCCCCCACAGTGCTGGCCTGCTTCTGGCTGGTAGCTCTGATGGAATGCAGCCACTAGTGCTGAGGGAGCTGGCAGATGTGATTGAAAGGCCACTCTCAATAATCTTTGCTCAATTGTAGCAACTGGGAAAAGTGTCTGAAGACTGGAGGAAAGAAAATGGCAATCCTGTCCTCAAGAAGGGTGAGAAGGAAGATCTGGGGAACTACACAATGATCAGCCTCACCTCAATCCCTAGGAAGGTGATGGAACAACTAAACCTAGAAACCATTTCCAGGCACATGAAAAAAATCATCAGGAGTGGTTAGCATGGATTCACCAAGGGGAACTCATGCCTGACCAACCTTATAAGCTTTTATAATGAAATCATGAGCCTGATGGATGAGCAGGGAGCAGTAGGTATTTTCTTCCTGGACCTCAGTAAGGCTTTTGACAGTGTCCTGCCTAAGATCCTCATAAAGACGTTGTTGAAGTATGGGCTAGATGAGCAGACAGCGAGATGGATCAAAAACTGGCTGGACGGCTGGACCCTGAGGCTAGTGGTCAGTAGTGCAAAGTTTAGTTGGAGGCCAGTAATAAGAAGAATATCCCAGACATCAGTAAAGGGTCCAGTCCTATTTAACATCTTCACTAGTGATCTGGATGTTGGGTGATCTGCAAAATACTAATGTGGCCTAAGCAGCTGGGTTCCTGATCATAGTATATCAGGAGAAAACAGCTTCAGTAAATTCCCACCTTGCAATGGCTTTAGCATCTGCCATGTTTTCTAACAATCTGTTAGGTTTTAAAAAGTATCTCAGTTGCAAATGACTCTGTCTTGGAGTCTAGAAAAAAAATACTGTAAACTTTCACAATTTTCATTGTCCTGAGTCACATATGTTTACTTAACTTTTATCCCCTCTACCCCTTGTTAGGGCTAGCCTAGCCTCATGAAAAGAAGCAGGCCTGTGCAGAGATTTCCTACTTTACAGGCTGGAGGTAAAACACCAAGTTAAATATTTATTGAAAAAGTAGGATGAATATAATGAAATGAATTGAACTGCACATTCACTGAGCTGTATGGGATTCCCACATAGGAAATATGAATTTGTGCACCAAAGTACAAAAGATCAGAGCAGGGCACTGAATTACTAATAAGCCTTAATGATTCTGCTAAGAGAAAATGCCACAGATAGTTTACTATATGATGCATGAAAGGCAAAGGAGCAGAACTCTTGGAGGAGGCTGTAATCAGCCACTCAGTGAAGTTTTGCAGGTGGTTATATGGATGTAATACATTGCTAATTCTCTTGTGCCAGACACTGAACTGCTATTAAGGTCTTTGTGGAATTATTAACCCATGACTCTCTGAGGTCATTACACAACAAATATATCCATGTGAGTGACTAAGTACAAGACAATTTTTGAGAACCTTTCATGTGCACATGCTAATTTGGTTTGGATTTTGCTATTTTCTTGAAAATGAAGGTTCAGCAAGCTAACCTTTCTGATATTCACTTTGCAATAATGCACAATAGTCGTAAGGGACATATTAAACAAAAGCAGCTGCTACTTAGAATAGGCTCAATATTGATCTAAATAACAAAAGATTAATTTCAGCTTTCTTTCATTAAAGAACCTGAAAACAAAATATTCCCCTGTACGTAGCCCGATACCTGTATTGGCCAGCTCTCTGTGTTTCCCATTCAAATTAAAAAGGAAAAACACTGCTAAGAAAATAATCCAGCTTGTAATAAATAAAATAATCCATACATTACTAAACTAATCAAATTATTGTAAAACAGGTGGAACTGAATGAACATAACTGAATGAATATAAATTATAACATTGTTTTTAAACTAATCTAGATGTCATTACTCTCAAAAAACAAACAAACAAACAAAAAATAGTGATTTATCTGAAAATCCAAAAAGTGAATTTGCGTGTGTGTGAAGGGACAAAACAGTAACTGTATACATATATGCAGTCTTTAAAAAATATTTAGTAGACTCTATTTCTATGAATGGTTAAACAGAATTTCTATTTTGTGGAAGTCATTTAACATTCTATCTGTACAATCAAGATTTTGTATACAAAATCTGACATTTGGTGATTGATTATAAATTATCTCATAAAGGACACAAACACAAATTCATATTTTTACGTCGTACTACCTCTCAAACAAACATTAAAAGGGAATACATTTAAACATCAATGACAAAGCTAAATAGGAAAAAAGAAAGAAAAAGAATTAATAAAGATGACACTTTTCAAACAACTCTAATGTTAAAGACATTAATTTGTTCCTACTTTAAAAAGTCATTCTTTTGAATTATTTCTACAGCTTATTAATTATTAGTCAGTAACTCAATAATATTTGACCATTTGTTTACTTCTTTTGGTACCAAAATTATGAAATAAGAACTACAGGTGGAGCTTTAGCACAAACCTCCCAAATGCTCCAGTATTTTTTTAAATATTCCACCTAGCCTTTTTCAAATACACTATCAAAAAGTCAGCCCTGGCTACTGCTGATCATTTGCCCAGGTCAGACCTGCTAATTGGGTTCCTGAATCCCATCCCCATCCTTCAACTTTTACCTTTGCCTAGTTTAAATGGTTTCCTTGCTGGCTTCCAAACTCCACTTAGAGAACATTGGATAGGAAGTCCAGCCTCCTAACTCAACACAGAGATAGCCAAAAATAGTAATTCCAATTGTACTGAGTACAGGTGTCAAGGTGTTAGCAGCAGGGGTGGGGATGCATCATGGGTGGCCTTGGTGAAAAATGACCCATGCCAGACAGAACTGATTCCAGAGGGCTCCAACAGCCTTAGCAGGGCATGAATACAGGTAAGATGGTGGTGCCTTGGGGAAAATGTATTTAAGAAGGGAAGAAAAAAAATAATGTTACACGGGCAGAGCAAGGAGACAAAAAGGAGCACAAGAAAAACAGCAGAGGCAACACAGAAGTAAAAGAACAAGGAGGTGCTCCACGGCACTGGAGACAATATCCATGCTCTGGAGGACCCCACGGTGAAGCAGATGGACATTTTCTGAAGCAACTGTGACCTGTGGAGAAAGCCTGCACTGGAGCAGCTGAATATTATCAGAAGGACTGAGAGAGCCCATGATGGAACACAGGAAATGTTTGAAAAGGGAAAAGTTGCAGAGAAGAAATGTTATGGACTGACAATATGCATCCCCCCATTCACTATGCTGCCTGGGGGTGGGGTTAGAGGAATCAGGAATGAAGGAATGAAGTTGAACATGGGAAAAGGGGGAGGAGAGATGTTGCTCCAAAATTGTCTTTGTTCCTCACTACCCAAATATATTTTTATTGGCAATAAATAAAATACATTTTCTCTGAGGTAAGTATGGTTTGCCTATGATGACGATTGGTAAGTGATCTCCCTGTCTTTATCTTTACCTGAAAGCTTTCTCAACCTATTTTTGCCCATCTGGCTTGCCAAGGAGACGGGTGGCTATGTGACTGTTAACTAAGGCTAACATACCATAGCTTTGCATAAGTAACTTCCAGTTCCTAGCATCCCCTTTCTCCTTTCCTTGTTGTACAATGCCTAAACTTAGATGGAATCTGTAAAGAATTACAAAAACAGAAATAAACAAATAAAAAATAAATAGAAATAATAGCAATAGAAATAATTAATAGTGATAATAATAATAATGCATTGCTGTTCCTCTGTTAAAAGAACAAGACAGATATGTATAAATGGGAAATAATGTCCTGCAGCATTTCTCAGTGCTCTTTCACTGTTCCTCAGGAGAAGAAAAAAAAAATCTCAAGTAAAAGAAAAGTAAAAGCTGCTTTGAAAAGGCACTTAAAATAGTACTATTTTTAAAAGTTAAGATTTAATGATAACTTTTTTGTCACCTATCATAGATCAATAATAGTTTGTGATACCTGATATAAATAACAGCAACAGGTAGAAATATAAAGGTCACTGAAACATATCATTGCAGATGTGATGATCAGTAAAGGTCAGAACTCCCTTCTCCTTAGTTCCTCGGTGGCCCCATGTGAATGCTCTGCTTCCCTGTGTGTGCAAGTTCATTAATTTGACACTTAGTGTACTGCTCTGATGTTCTACCATTTAAAATCAGTCTGAATAAAAGTAAAGGGATGGTCCTTTTGCTGTGAAAGGTGCAGTTAAAAAGAACACAGGTAATATTCTTTTTTCATTTGAAAATGTTCTACATGTCACACACACATTCAAGTGATCATTTATTAACTAAGAATCAGAGTCATAGAATCTCTTGGGTTGGAAGGGAACTTTAAGATCACCCAGTTCCAAAACCCCTGACGGGGTGCCACCCACTAGATCAGTTGGCTCAGGGCCTCATCTAACCTGGTCTTGAACAGGTGTTGGGCATCCACAGCTTCTTGAGGCAAACTTTTCCAGTGCCTCACCACCCTCTGAGTGCAGAATTTCTTCCTAACACCTAAGCTAAATCCTTCTTCCAATTTAAAACTATTTCCCCTTGTCCTGTCACTATCTGCCCATATAAGAAGTCACTCTACATCTCTTTTACAGGTCCAGTGCAAGGTCACAATGAGGTCTCCCTAGAGCTGCCTTCTCTTCTCCATGCTGAAAATTTCCAAGCTTTTTCAGCCTTTCTTCATAGAAGAAGTTTTCCAGCCCTCTGGTCAATTTATGGGTCCTCCTCTAGACCCATTCTATCAGACCAACAGACTTCTTGTTCTCGGGGTCCCTGACCTGGATGCAATACTCCAAGTGAGGCCTCACAAGAGGGGGAAAATGACTTCCTCAACCTGCTGGCCATGGCTCTTTTGATGTAGCCCAGGATACAGATGACCTTCTGGGCTGCAAGCACATAATTATGACTATGCGATGTCATGGTAGGAATATGACAGCCTTACAGAAGTCTGGGTAAATGACATCAGACAATCTTCCTTTGTCAACTGATGCAGTCACTCTATCATAGAAGGCCACCAGACTGGACAGACACAAGTTGCCCTTGATGAAGCCACGCTAAGTGTCTTAGATCACATGCTTGTCTTGAATGTGCCTTAACACTGCTTCCATAAGGGTGTGTTCTATGATCTTCCCAGGAACAGAGGTGAGGCTCACTGGTCTGAAGTTCCCAAGGTCCTCCTTTCTACCCTTTTCAAAAATGGGAGTGATGTTTCCCTTTTCCCAGTCACCAGGGACTTCGCCTGACTGCCAGCACTTTTCAAATAGGATGAAGAGTGACTTAATGATTTCATCAGCCAGTTCTCTTAGGACCCTGGGATATATGTCATCAGGCCCCATAGACTTGTAGTTGTTAAGTTGTGTCAGGAGTTCTGACAGCTCTTTGCTTAGAGTGGGAGAGACTTTGCTACCCTCATATACAGTTTCAGGGAAATAAGAGACAGGAAGCCTGACTGCCAGTGAAGACTGAGGCAAAGAAGTTGTTGAGTACCTCAGCCTTCTCCATGTCCATTGTTACCAGTTGTCCCTTCTCATTCATCAGAGATCTTGTCTCTGCTAGTTTGTTGCATGGATCATACATTATTGAAGCTGTATTCCTTTAGAGTAAGAGTTATTAAAGTGGCTTTGACCGTTTGATCTACTCTGGAACTTTTCAATGCCCTTGCAGCTTAGTAAAAGAAACCAATGACAATTAAGTTTCAGTGGCTTACAGGTGATTTCACAACATGAAACTAAATCCTAATTTCGTGGATGTGCAGTAGATCATCTGAGCATGTGACACCATTAACTAAATAATTAAGTAAAGTCTGTTAACATAGTTGTTTGTGGGCTATTAAATTAATAAGCGTCTTGTTTGACTTTTATATTCACTGTCTCTTACAATCAATGCAAAGAATCTGACAATCCCAGAAAGCTGTTCAGCCTACCTATCTCAGAATCTCAGACCTGTACAGTAGGTGGGATATGCACAAGGACTATTGAGATTTTGTCCAATTGTATGTAAACTGAACAATTTTCAACCGGAAGAGATGGGACAGGAAAAACGTAGTAGATTGTTGAATTATGCAATAGCTATGCGATGTGCAATACCATGAAACCCAATAGCTTTAATATGTCATTATATATATATATATTAATTCTAACTTTTATTAACTATTTTTTCGTGTCTTCAATAT
The DNA here is from genome assembly GCF_009819795.1 of Aythya fuligula. Lineage (NCBI taxonomy): Eukaryota > Metazoa > Chordata > Aves > Anseriformes > Anatidae > Aythya > Aythya fuligula. The sequence goes on along the minus strand of NC_045559.1, from coordinate 166,578,077 downwards.
TTATTTTCTCATTCTATCCCACATCTGCAGCTGTTTTGTTTTGTTGTTGTTGTTCCTTGCCATTTAGTATCAATAAAGTCTGAAGAAAATAATATTTGAGAAATCTGCATTACTCTGTTTCTTCCAGTATTCTCAAGCACTGTTAAAATGCACATACAGACACATACTTTCTTGTGAAACCCACTAAGCAAACGTATAATTCTGGCCAGTATAAAAATAAAAATGCAAACAAAAAATATATGTTTTTTTCCTTAAAAAAAAATAAAATTAAACTCAGCAAAGAGTAAAATTTTTCTGAAACTCTTTTGGCACTATTACAATTTTTTGTCTAATTCTAAAATAAATTGTTGAAGGTGAGGCAAATGCACAAAATTAATCATGATTCTTTCTGATTCATTGTCTCTTTACAAAATATTTACCAGATGGTTTCTGTAAGTGATTTACAGACTAAGTATTTCATGGAAGCTGATCAGTTAAGTGGTCCTTTACTCACTACCCTTCATTTATGTTCAATTGCCTATGGTAGGATTTATTTTCCTCACTTAAGGTATGAACAATATGGAAGTCAGAATCTGAGAAAGTCCTCAGGTTTCCCTTCTAGTTGGTGGAGTAAAATGTGCACTTACAGCGTCATGCTGACCTAGCATAAATGTCTGATATATGTAAGAAAAGTGATATCTTAAAAGTATGTATATCTTCATTTAACCATAAGGCAAGCTGATGAGGATGATTGGCTCCATTGTAGATGTCTACAAAACCTTCCTATACCACTTCTAAATTTTACAGTTCACATCATGTCTTTTTAGCCACATAGCTAAAAGCAAATTTTTTGAAAGTGATAAGCAACTAGTAATACACAATAGTGTAACTGTAAAATGAGTTTTAATAAGTACCGCGTTAAAAAAAAAAAAAAAAAAAAAAAAAAAAAAATGAAAGTTATAGCAGAGAAACTTAGATTCTGAACACATTTAGAATTTCTGGTTTAATGCAGTCTGACTGGTTTGACAAAAATCAAATTTCTGCTTACTTTCTGTGTGAATGTAGTTGCATTTAGACAAAGCAGTTCTCATGGGCCAATGTTTGGTTGAAGCAAGGTGTAAAGTGCATAAACAATGTATCTTGTCACTATTTTAGATGGTTATTAAACTCAATTGGTTAACTAGAACTGACATATACAACGTATACAAGTCAGATGAGTCATCTGACAATTTTTTCTGAATTAGTTTATACTGACCATACACACTGAAATTTCATGTCTATTTTCTTATGTATTTGATATAAATATTAAACAAAGGGAAAATAGAAAAGCAAAAGGAATATAGAAAATTATACATAATTGACATTTAAAATGAATGTAAGATCCACAAGATATGAAAGTGTGGACAACTGTGTCTACATTTATTTTAAAAGACACCCTCTATTACAATATGCTAAAAGTTTTTTACAACTGTGTGTCAGTTATTTATCCTTCTAAAAAATGTTTCAACTTTATAAGAATACCCTACTCACTTGCCATTTAACGCTGCTACTCCAACAGTGCTTCTGGCAATTGACATACTTGCCACAAATGTCCACTGCTGACTTTGAGGGTCCCACCTCTCAACTGTATTCAAATAGCTCCAACCATCATGGCCTCCTACTGCATAAATAGGCCCTTCAAGAACTGTAACTCCTAAAATGAAGGAGAGAGTGAGAGAAGGTAAAAGTATTCTTTTTCTAGCAATAATAATAATCAAAAAATGTTTTCCATAGCAGCTATGCATAAACTTGCATATTCAAAGTAAAAATGGAAACACCAATTTCAATTTTTATTAATTAAGAATTAACAAATAAGAATAAAATGAATGCCAATCAACAGGGCTTTATGAAGGTCTTCTCAAACAAACAATTTCATTCTTTGAGAAGATCATTTGCTTCATAGAATAAACAGTCAATGATGTGAAAGTCTTAGATTTCTGTAACTTGTTTGACATTGTAAACTGCTTCATCATTTTTCCTTATGAAAACTTTCCTTAGGAAAATAAATGACAACTACAGAGAATGGGAAACTTCACAGGACAATAATGTTGGATATATAAGGGTTATTTTATCTAGTGAAGAAAGGAGAAAAAAAGCAAAGTATGAAAGCTGAAGTAGGAAAAAATAAATAACAAAGAGACAAATTTTTAACTAGAGCTGTTTAAAATCAACAGTTCAAAGCAACTGATGAATTCTCATGGTATCTTCAGTTAAGCTTAGAAGGCTCTGGTAAATATGACAGAGCTAAGCAGCATTTGTTACAATACAGTGAGCTTAGGAACCCCCCCAGGGATATTCAGCATTCTGTGAATCCCCAGTCCCAAATAAGTATTATTCTGGAAATCTTAGGCTAAATTCCATTCTACTCATAAGCCAGTGTGTTTTTATTTATTTATCTATTTTATTTATTTATTTATATTTTTTTATTTTGCTCCATTTCACATAATTTGAACTCCTTATAAAGTGAGAAAACAGTAGATTATTAAAGTTTCAGAGAATGGAAAACATATTAACATATTGTGGAAAAAAGAATATGTTTTTTTAAAAAAAAAAGTTAAAAAAAAATAAGTAAAGCTTCCTTTTTTTAAGTAGAACTGTTTTTTTCTACTTCAGAACAGACATTAATTCAAAGGTTAATTTGTACATCTGTATATATATTATTTATATAACACAGTTTAAAAGTATATTTATTAATGAGCTTGAATAACTGTCATCCTGATGTTCACAGTAACTTATTCCTGTAGTTTCTTTTTAAAATAGACAAGTACTTAAAAAAACCTACTATCTATTACTGAAACATTACTATTTATAAAGTGTGAATCAAGTCTTTTTCTGTAGAATCTTCAGTGATCTCATTCTCCAATTTCATATGGTCCGAGCGGTCTTCTTGAAAAAATATTTTAGTTCAACATTTCATCTATAATTTTACCAGAATATTAAAACATATATTTAATTTTATTTATGATGTATATAGCTCAATATCTCATCTCAGAAAGCAAGCAGCAGCAATCATGTAAGATATATTTGTGATTGTACAGAAAAACAGGAGAAGATATTCTGCAGTTGTTGATTTTTTTCTTCTTACCCTAATCATTGAATTATCTATGTTGGATAAGACCTTCAAGATCATCAAGCCCAACCATTAACCTGACCTACTGAGTAACAACACTAAACTTTGTCCCTTAGTGCCACATCTACAAGTCACTTGAATACCTCTGGGGTGGGGACTCCACCACTTCCCTGGGCAACCTGTTCCAATGCATGGCAACTCTCTCTGTGAAGAAATTCTTCTCAATGTCCAATCTAAACCTCCCCTGATGCAACTTGACAACATTTCCTTACATCCAATCGCTTGTCACCTGAGAAAATATGAGCCAGCAGTGTGCTCAAGTGGCCAAGAAGGCCAACGGCATCCTGGCTTGTATCAGGAACAGTGTGACCAGCAGGGCTAGGGAGGTGATCGTCCCCCTGTACTCAGCTCTGGTGAGGCCGCACCTCGAGTACTGTGTTCAGTTTTGGGCCCCTTGCTACAAGAAGGACATGGAGGTGCTTGAGCGGGTCCAGAGAAGGGCGACGAAGCTGGTGAGGGGCCTGGAGAACAAGTCCTACGAGGAGCGGCTGAGGGAGCTGGGCTTGTTCAGCCTGGAGAAGAGGAGGCTCAGGGGTGACCTTATCGCTCTCTACAGGTACCTTAAAGGAGGCTGTAGTGAGGTGGGGGTTGGCCTGTTCTCCCACGTGCCTGGTGACAGGACGAGGGGGAATGGGCTTAAGTTGAGCCAGGGGAGTTTTAGGTTAGATGTTAGGAAGAACTTCTTCACTGAAAGGGTTGTGAGGCATTGGAACAGGCTGCCCAGGGAAGTGATGGAGTCACCATCCCTGGAAGTCTTCAAAAGATGTTTAGATGTAGAGCTTAGGGATATGGTTTAGTGGGGACTGCTAGTGTTAGGTCAGAGGTTGGACTCGATGATCTTGAGGTCTCTTCCAACCTAGAAATTCTGTGATTCTGTGACTCTGTGATTCTGTAAAAGAGACCAACACCCTCATCACTGCAACCTCCTCTCAGGTAGTTGTAGAGAGTGATGAAGTCTTCCTTCAGCCTCCTCTTCTCCAGACTAAACAACCTCAGTTCCCTCAGCCTCGTAACATCTGTTTTCTATTCCCTTCAGCTTCATTGCTCACCTCTGCACACACTCAAGCAGCTCAATATCCTTCTTGTAGTGAGGGGCCCAAAACTGAACACACTGCTCAAAGTGTGGTCTTACCATTGCCACCTAGAAGGGGACAATGATTTCCCTGGTTCTGCTGGCCACACTACTTCTGATACCAATCAGAATGCCATTAGCCTTCTTGTCCACCTGGGCACGCTGCTGGCTCATGATCAGTTAGCTGTTGACCAGCTCTCCCAGGTCTTTTTCTAATGAGGAACTTTCCAGCCTCTCTTCACCAAGCCTATACTGCTGGATGGGGTTATTCTTACCCAAGTGCAGGACCCAGCACTTACCCTTGTTGAATGTCATGCAATTGGACACAGGCACATCCATCAAGGCTATCCAGATCTCTTTGCAAAGCCTTCCTAGCCTTCCTAGCCTGAGTTAGTCCCAGCTAACTCAGTATCATCTGTAAACTTACTATGGTTGCACTTGATCCACTCATCCAAATCACTGAAAAAAATGTTGAACAAACTTGGCACTAAGACTGACCCGTGGGGGACGCTACTGGTGACTGGTTGCCAACTGGATTTAATTTCATTCACCATGACTCTTTGAGTCCAGCCATCCAGCCTGTTCTTCATCTAGTGAACCATATACCTTTCCAAGACATGAGCAGCCTGTTTATTCAGAAGAATATTGTTGTAGATGGTGTCAAACATTTTAATAAAATCAAGATAAGCAATATCTACAGCTTTCCCCTCATCTACTAAGTAGGTCATCTTGTCATAGAAGATAAGGTTAGTCAGGCAGAAGTTTCTTTTCATAAACACAGGCTGGGTGCTCAGTTTTCCCTAAAAGTCATAAACATTCCCAGATGATGAACAACAAAGATTAAATCATCCAAAAAAATATTTGCTACAGTTTATTATAACAATGCTGTACTGGGTCTAGCTGGAATGTTAACTTTCCCTGCAGAAGCCCATACAGTGCTGTGCTCTGCACTTGTAGCTGGAACAGCAGTGTTATCACTCCAGTGTTGTGTCTACTGCTGAGCAGTGTTGGCACAGCATCGGGCCTCTCTCTAACCCTTCTAGGGGGTGGGCAAAAAAGTGAGAAGAGAAACATCACCAGGGCAGCTGACCTAAACCAACCAAAGGGATATTCCATACCATATGATGTCACACTCAGCAATGAAAGGTGGAAACAGGAAGAAGAGGGGAGGGGTGGGCTCTCATTGTGAAAACGTTGGTCCTCCTCCCGAACATCAGCTACATGCGTTGAGGCCCTGCTTCAAGGACGTGGTCAATCATAGCTCATTTGTGGGAAGTAGAGAGTAATTTCTTTCCTCTGAACTTCCACATACCCTTCATTTGTTTTATTTGTTTGTTTTCCTCCTTTTTTTTTTTTTTTTGTCTTTTCCCCCTCCCTTTTCCCTTTCCCTTTTTATTTCCCTTTAGTTAAATTGTTTAGTTCATAATAATCTTTATTTAATTATTATAATTATTTCCCTTTAATTAAATTATCCTTATCTCAACCCATGAGTTGTTCTTTGCTTTACTTCTCCCCCTCCTCATCTGAGGAGGGGGAGTGAGAGAGCAGTTGTGGTGTTTAGCTGCCCAGCAGAGTAAAACCACCACAGCAAGCATTATATGGAAAATAGTCTTCACTGACTTCTCCATGATTAGAACTTTACTGGGTTTATGCACATAAAACCCTGTAAGATGCACAATTCCTTCAGATTTTTTCCCAATGTCTATTACTTTGCATTTACCACCTGCTATTGTGTTACCAATTCAACTGTTTTTCAAAGCTCATTAGAGTATTCTCTTAACTTCTCTGATCTTGTTGAATAACATCTACATATTTTGCTATCATGTACATTTCCATGTAAGCTAATCTTACACTGACAGAGGGCAGTGTTGCAATTTTATGTTATAACAAAATAAAAATGCTGATTTGGTGTGAGATATATGTCCTGCTCCTCTGCCAAATATATATATATATAGTTACTGCTACACAGACGAAGAAATCAGAAAGTTTAATTTGCTTAAAAAAATTACGTGGTGCAATAACAAATTTTCCTTTTTTGCCAGTTTGCATTGCTTCTGTAATAGGAAAAATTACTGTCAAAACTGTAGATAAATTATTCCTTCCATTCTTTCTAAAAGTAATCTTCTCTGTTGCTGTCTTATAGCATGTACAAACTTGCTGTGAGTTTTCATATTTAAGGTTCCTTCTTTACAGAATATCAAATGCAGTCGTATCCTTACATTTGCTCCATAACAAATGAGCCATTATGGCTCCTTGTGTTTTAAAATATTAGACAGATTCTGCAAGATCAAATTTCATTCTGTTTTGTTTGTATTACATGTGAGGGCAAATAATTATTTTGCATTACTTAAATAAAATATACTGATGTTTAAAGCTAATAAGCAAATATATTAAAAAACAAAAACAAAAACAAAAAACCAACATGGTGCTGCATTCCATTAGTTCCATAAAGTATTATCATGCTTGTTTAAAATGATTTGTGTCCTTTTAAAATTTTGTTTTGATATCTGAAGATATTTGAGAAGCAAAATTGCAAAATGGTACAGATTGAGAAACCTGTAGTCACAGCTGGTACCAACTAACTCTAATACACCCATGAAAATTAATGGATGTAGATGTGTTTGCAAAGAATGTAAACCACATGGAGAGGCAGAAAGAATTACACAAGAAACATTAGAAATCTGGAAAACCTGCTGAAAAATCAATGAGAGACGTAGGCTTTATCAACATATTATTTCCCATCATAGTGTATAAGTACCCATATAAAGAGATTTTATGATTTCTGCTACAAGAGATCTAATGACTGGAAATAGTTACCTGTTAAATTCAGGCTTAGGATAATATTCCATATTTTAACCAGTGAGGATATAGGATTTTTGGAATTGTGAACACAACAATGTGATAGTTTCTGTGTTGCTTGAACTTTTCATATCTACACTGATAGGATTTAGAAAGACATGTTCAAAGTCTTTGAGAAAGTGAAATGACTGGGTGAAATTCAGTGGTCCTTTTGCAGAAAATCTACTGACAGACTCACAGTCTACTGTGATCTACAGCAGTAGGTTCAAGCCATAAGATATATTATCCAGTCTAAACTTGCTAAATTTGGGCACGAATATCGCACTCTCATTGGCTGTTGGGCTAGATGATCTTAGAGGTCTTTTCCAACCTGAATGATTCTATGATTCTGTGGTGATTCTATGTTATGGGGAATAATGATAAACTTCTGAAGGCTGGTCTAGACAAACCTGTCAAACTGACAATTGCAGGAGGCCTACTGATGAAAGCAATATAGATATAGAACATAAATTCATGTTCTAGTGAGTGAGATAGTTTGCAGGACAGTCATCTCCATGGGAAAAACAGCTAGATCTCTGCAATGCATCTAACTGCATAATAGTTTTTCTTTCATGTTGTTTAATAGCAAATCTACTGTTTCTCTTTTACCCTTCATGCATGCACCCTCTTTCCAACTCCAGTGGGCTGATAAATAATTCTTTTTATATTCCATCCATTCTTTGTCTATTGCTTAACACAGATTACATATCAGAGACATTTTGGTGTTGGGGGCACACCCAACATCACCTACTGAGTACTCATTATTATTCAAATATACCAGATACCTTTTGGTGATATTGTCTGTCAAATAACACTGACAAATAACAATAAACTGTTTGGCTATTTGTTCTTAGTTTCTTGATCATCCATACCTCTTTCCAACAGTTTTCTGTTGATTTTTGGCAATCCCTGCACAGCTCTTTGGACCATAATAATAATAATAATAATAACAGTAAAAAAGGCACAACTAGACAAAGTATCAAAATAATAGAATAATATGAAGTTTGATTATTTTGCTGGATTCACATTACAGTGGAGACCCTCACTTATTAGTCTGTGATGAGCATTCTTCCTTTTTCTTACTTGCATAGCTCTGTATTGTATGAAATTAAAAACATTCAGGGAGCCATCTGGCACTTAGTTACCATAGTTATCCGTGTCCTATCATTCCTCTCACTTTTTCTCTTTTCCATTTTGTATTAACATGACCCATAATAAGAATAGTCCTTGCAGAAGAATCTGTGGAGATTTATCCCAGAGCTTTACAGCCACCCTGAAAGAGAGGAGACCACATCTTCAGTGCAGCCCTTTCCTGATTTTGGAACCTAGATACCCATCTTCCTGCCCAACTTATTAAGTTAATTGATAATACAGGCAAACTTAGTGACTCGCAGCGGCAATTCCAATGCTTTCGAAGAATAAAATTGTACGTACATCCCACATGTCTGAGTCAAAGAAAATTAGTCAAAGAAAATAAAAAATGCCCACCTTGCAATACTGGTAAATTATGTACACTTGAGACTGTACAACATTCTGGGAGTTGCCAAGGTCATACAAGAATAGAATCACTGCGGTTGGAAAAGACCTCTAAGATCATCTGGTCCAACTGTCCCCCTACCACCAATATTATCCACTAAACCATGTCCCCAAATACCACATCCAACCTTTCCTTAAACACCCCCAGGGATGGTGACTCCACCACCTCCCTAGGCAAACCATTCCAATGCCTAGCCACTCTTTCTGAGAAAAAAATTCTTCTAATTTCCAAGTTGAACCTCCTGTACTGCAATTTGAGGAGTGCAATTCCCTATTGTCCTATCACTAGTCATCTGTGAGAAGACTACAACCTCCAACTCCCCATAACTTCCTTTCAGGTAATGTTCTGATCAAAATTTACACCAGCCTTTTTAATATATATATTTTTTTAATTATGCTTTTGGTCATGCATTCTCAATAATTACTCTCAAAATATAGCTTTCTAAACTGTTGCAGAATGTGCTGAATGTAACAATGTACAAATTTTGGTTATTAATGGGATAGGATACCTAGATAAATACCTAAATACCTAGATACTGTGATAAATACCTAGAACTTATAAAATTAGAGTTGAGAGAAAAGTTGTAATTGCTTAATTTATGCCTTCATTCCTTTAAACAACTAATAACTTCCTTTATGAGGCGTCTATAAAATACATGGCTTCAAACACAATAAAAATATTTTTTTGGAAAAACTTTCAAATTATTTTAATCAAATCAAATAAAGTTGTCAGGCTGTTGCTTTTCTGATGCAGTGCCAACTAAAAGCTTTCATTTCCTCTTCACTATTAAATATTCTTAATAAAAAATCACAATATTGCATATACAGCTTTTGAAATGGAAAAAAATCTCTTCTTATATATTTGAGACACCCATGTCTGTGTGACTGAAAAGGCAGACAAAAATAACAAGCAGAACTCATTGCATATACAAGCAGACAAATTGCCACCAACCAGTTTTGTTTTTGTTTTTTAAAAGAAATGCAGTTGGATTTAGTATTATTAATATTCTTATTATTATTCCCTTTCTAGGTACTCATACTATACAGTTCTTTTGCTTTATCTTTTTGTTTGTTTGTTTGTTTTTCAATTATTACAATTATTAATATTAATAACACATATTGAAAAGTGAAGACATGGAAATCTATAACTAAAAAATAAATAATTTTGTATTTTTTCTAAGCTATGCTATGAAAACCTATTATTTTACTCAACCAGTATTTACTCAGAGCTCTGTCCTTAGAGCGCAAGTGTCTCCCTGACACACTTTCTGAAACTGAAGTTGATGACGCTAATTCTGTTTTTCTGATTTCTATTAAGTGGAGTAATATCCAGAAAGAGACCAGCTATAACATACACTCTCCTGCCTGCCACGATAGTGGTAGAAAACAGGAGAAATATTGACTGTAATATGTTCAGTTTTCTGGTTAAAGGAAATAAATAAATAAATAAGAAAATAAATAAATAAATAAATAAATAAGAAAAAAGAAAAAAAAAGAAAAAAAGAAAAAAAGAAAGAAAAAAAAAAAGAAGAAGAAGAAAAAATAAGATTAAGAAGTTACATTTTGAAAGCCTGGACTAAGTAACTAAGTAACTAAGTAGGCAAATTTCCTTTTCTCCTACATGCAGCAGCAGCTTACTCATTATCAGGCACTTTCACAATTTCAGATTACTTTTCAATGCAAAAATCATACAGGAATATTAAAATCATACCAATCTAATCTTAAAAATAGTGTTCTGAAAAATGAAAAGAACTTTAAAGGTCACTGAAAGAACTCTGTGTGTTTTCTCCCTAAATCTCCCTGCTTCTTCTGTTGCCACCATCATCCTTTCCACTCCTTTTATTTCACAGAATCAGAATCACAGAATTTCTAGGTTGGAAGAGACTTCGACTCCCTTCTCTCATCTTTCTGTCATCCATATCAGCTAAAGGATCTATCCATCCATTTTTGGAGAATGGCGCATTGCTTTGTAAGATACAAAATTCATTCTGGGAGAATTAAACTGTAATACTGAAAAAATGTAATAATAATAAAAACAAACAAACAAAAAAACTTCCAATCTTCTTTTAAACTGATGAAATGGTTTTGATTTCAAATATTGTAAGTAGGCGATGAGGCCCCTCAAATTTTGCAAAGTCAGCTTCACAGATTTAGTAAGACATATGCTTTTTATTTGTTCCATGCTTTATTGTAACTATAGAAAAATGAAAATTATAAATAAATACATCTCAAAGATTGTTAAATGAGATGAGTCTTTTTAATCTTAGTATGGAACTGCTTAAATAAAACCATAAGAGTGAAATGAAGTAATGCAGAAATGGAAATCCTGATATGGTTGATGACATTCATTAAATAAAAAGGAATTGGTTCATTGCATCAGCAGCAGCTGAATGTAGATTCAACAGTTTTCTTAGTAATGGAATAGTTATTTAAGCATGGATGATAAGCCTGTGCTACAAGCCCTAAGGATTTATAAAATATGTTTAGCAATTGTCTTCATCAAACAACTGCTGTAGTTATTTAAATATGGTGTTAAAACTGACAAAAATATAATCATTTGGCAGTGTTCTATTCTGTGTTGTATTGTCATATGATCAGGCATCAGGCTTATAAGAAAACTGACTGAAGCCTGAGAAACAAGATATTTGATGGGCTGGAATCCTGTTCCCATTGTCCTATGACAGTTTCAAATTCCCAGATCCACTTGAAGTATATCTGTTACAGAGTGGTCAAAGTTGGCAGGCATATCTGGAGATTGCCTGGACCATGCTGCTCAAAGCATGGTCACCTAGAGCCAGTTGCCCAAGACCACATCCAGAAGGCTTTTGAATATCTCCAAAAAATACTCATACAGCCTCTCAGGGAAGCCTGTGCCAGTGCCTTGCAGTAAAACAAACAAAACACCTTATATTTAGATTATTTTTCCTGTATTTCACATTGTATTTCACTCAATACCACTGAGGACACCCTGTCTTCATTTTCTTTAGTCCCTTCCATCAAGTATTTTTGTACATTGATAAGAACCCCATGAGCCTTCTCCAGGCTAAGCAGCCTGAGCTCCCTCAGACTCTCCTTGCATGTGGGATGCTCCAGCTTCTTAATATTTTAGTGGCCTTTCAATGGCTTCACTCCAGTATGTCCAAATCTCTCTTGTACTGGGGAGACTAGAACTGGTCACAGTATGCCAGGTGTGTCTCACCAGTGGTAAGTAGTAGGAGAAGATCGTCTCCCTTATTCTATTGACTACACTCTTCCCAAAGCATCACAGGATACTGTTGACATTCCTTGTTGTAAGCACACATTGCTGGTAACTCATGCAACTCATTGCCTATCAGGCCCCCAGGGTCTTCTCTGCAAAATTACTTTCCAGCCAGTCACCCCCCATCCTGTACTGATGCATGGAATTATTCTTCCCCAAGTGCAGGACAGTATTTCTTTTTGTTGTACTTCATTAAAATTCTATCAGCCCATTTGTCCATCCTGTTGAGGTCTCTGATGGCTAAACAACCATTTGGTGTATCAACCAATCACTTCTCATAGTTCTCATAGCTCTGTGGCATCTGCAAACTTGTTAAGAATTTACTCACATCCACCAGTGAATAACCTATCTTCTCTGTCCCCGGTTTGAGCCAGAGGCCCCAGGCACCCCTGCAGCTCCAGGCCTGTAAAGTTTCATCCACTTTTGGAAGTTCAGACTAAATTGAGTCTTCTGATGGACTAGGGTAGTGCTCCAACAGCTTCTGGGGACTGTGCCTCATGGCACAGTGCCTCAGTAGTATTTATGACTTTTGTGGAAGTTTCTTCACAAGCTTTTGCATCTGTTGTCTGCCGTGTACTGTAAGTGTGGAGGCACTATACTGTGTTTGCTGTGTGTGGAGGAACTGGCCAGCAGGGGACACATCTCATGAGAGGGCTCCATGAGAGTTGGGTGGAATCAGTTGACAACAAAGCCAGTTCAAAACAGAAGGAAGAAGTGTATGACCCACTCCTAGGGAGTGCCAAAGAGCATGGACAGGGGTATTTGCATGGCAGTGGAATGGCTCGTGAGAAGGGCAGTGCGCTCTGTCATGGTTTGTAGGCAGCCTGCCTTACCTGCCTGCTCTCTTCACCAGCAGGTGAGGCCTGCAGCCCTGGAAGCCTCCCTAGCCCACAGCAACACGTTAAACAATATTCTATCGGCTGTGTGGCAGCAAGGAGGCACAGACATTGTGACCACTTGGCAGAAAGCCATGCTGTCTGCTTCAGTGCCTCCAGCACCAGGAAGGGCTAATGCCACTACTCCAGGTAGTTCATGCGACTACCTGCTCAGGTGGAGTGGGCCTGGGGTTTACTCAGGATGGAGAGTGTAAGCACACACCTGTGCAAGATGTGTGCATGTAGATGCCCTGCCTGGTGGCCCTGTAGATGCTCTGCCTCGTGGCCAAGCCTCAGGAAGAGACAGGGAGACTGAAAAGCAGCTGGGAGTCCGAAAAGGTAATATAGATCAAGAGAGCCATGCTCTGCCCTCTCTGCTATACCCATGCCAAGCTAGCATGGCCACTGCTGTGGCAGGCCTGGTATCTGATCTGCATCAGGATACAGGCTGGAACTCTTGGGACACTGAGGAGCAGAAGTGTACATGGAGCCATAAGAGAAGTCCCTGTCTACCCACAGAGCTTCTGTTACTAAATAGGTATAAGTCTCTAAGTGTGGCAGACAAAAAAAAAAAAAGCTATCTGTGCAAATCCTCCCTTCAAATTTAGATCAGCCAAGGTCTCGCAGCAAGTGCAGCACCAGTACCAACATCATGTAGAAGTGGCAGTGAGTTGTAGTCATAGGTGACTTCCTTGTGAAGAGAACAAAGGCTCCTATCTATAGACCAGATCCTCTTCACAGAGAAGTTTGCTGCCTCCATGGGGCTTGGGTCAGGGATGTTACCAGGAAGTTGTTGAGCATAATACAGCTGTCAGACTATTACCCACTCCTCCTTTTTCAAGTGGGTACCAAAAACATACTTACAGGAAGCCTGAAGTCTATCAAAAAGATTTCAGGGCCCTGGGGAGACAGCTAAAGGTCTCAGGAGCATAGACAACATTTTTCTCAGTCCTCCCAGTAATGGGGAGAAACACAAGTCCTGAAAATTCCTAAAGCATGCTGAAGATAACTTCCTGACAAAAATACTGACTGAATCAACTAGAAAAGATGCTCTACTAGATCTGTTGTTTGACAGTAGGGAAGGTCTTGTGACAGACGTGACAGTGGGCTGCTGTCTTGGTTGAAGTGATCATGAAATAGTTGAGCTTAAAATCTCTGGTGTAAGGAGCAAAAAAGGTCAGCAGAATTGCCACTCCCTGGACTTTAAGAGGGAAAGCTTCAAGCTCCTCATGGAGCTAATTAGCAGCATCCCCTGGGAATCAGTTCTTGAGGGTTTAGGTGTCCATGAGAGCCGTTTGCTTTTGAAGAATCATTTTTTAAAACCCATGAGCAGACAATTCCTTTGTGCCACAAGTCAAGCAAGCAGGACAGCAGACCTGCCTGACTGAACAAGGAACTCCACATGGAACTACAGCAGAAAAAGAAAGTACATGACCTCTGGAAGCGAGGTCTGGCTTCACATGGAGAGTACAGAGTTTGCACTCTCAGGAAATACACAAGAAAATCCAAATCTCAACTTGAGTTGACATAGGCCATTGTGGTGTCAAACAATAAAAAAAGCTTCTTTAAAAAAAAGTCAACAGCAAAAGGAGGTCAAAGGAAATCATCAGACTGATAACTGAAAGGGATGATGATCTAAGTAAGGATGAGGAAAAGGCAGTGACATTTAATGATTTATTTTTTTCTTTTTCCTCTCTCCTTTTTTTTTTTTTTTTTTTTTTTTTAATACTAAAGACAGATCTTGGGCTGCCTGGACCTTAGAGCTCGAGGACCATGGCTTGGGGAGAAGTGACTTTCTATTAGTGTGGTCACCAACATTTTAAGGGAACAGTTGTATCAGCCCAACATTTGTAAGTCCATGGGACCTGTTGAGATTCACCCCAGAGTGCTGAAGGAATTAGAGTGGATGTTATATCTGGATCTCTCTAAACAATTTACCAGAAGGTTTGGAAGTCCCTGCTGACTGGAAGCTAGGCAGTGTTAAACCCAACCACAAAAAGGGCATAAGAGAAGACATGAGAGAATATGCAGAAAACTGCAGACCTGTTAGTCTAACCTCAGTGTCAAGAAAAGTTATGGAGAAGATTGTCCTGGGTGATACTGAAAGGTATTTAAAGAACAAAGCTATTATCAGCCATAGTTAACATAGGTTCATGAAGGAAAAATCCTGCCATAGTAACTTGATCTCCTCCTATGCTAAGGTCAACTGCTTGGTGGATGAAGGGAAGGAAGCAGATATAATCTTTCTGGATTTTAATAAGGGCTTTGATATTGTCCCTCATGGCATCCTTCTGGATAAATAGTCCAACTGTGAAATAAAGTTTCACGCTGTGCTGGGTGATGAACTGGCTTGATAGCGGAGCTCAGGGGGCTACATCTGGCTAGTCACTATGGTTCTTTTTTCCGGGGTTCAGTCTTGAGGCCAGTTCTGTTCAACAGTTTTATCAATGATTGGAATGCATACTCAGCAAGTTTACGGGTAATCAACTTGGAGGTACTGTTGACTCCCTGATGGTACAAGGGAGGGGCCTTACAGATGGATCTCATATATTGGAGCACTGGGCAATCAGCAAAGACATGAAGCTCAGCAAAGGAAAATGGTAGTTTCTGCTTCTGGGAGAGAATAATGCCGGACATATGTACAAACTGGGAGAAGAGTGGACAGAGAGCAACTCTGCAGAAAGGGATCTGGGGGTGCTGTTTGACAATAGGCTCAACAATGAGTCAGCAGTGTGCTCCTGCAGCCAAGAAGGCAAAATGCATTTTGGGATGCATTAAACACTGCATAGCCTGCCAGTCAAAAGAGGTGATTCTTCCTCTATATTTACTGTTGGTGTGGTCTCACCTTGAATATTGCATACAGTTCTGGGCTCCACCGTATAGAAAGGATGTTAAGCATCAAACAAAGGCAACAAAGGGCAACAAAGCTAGTAAAAAGTCTGGAAGGCATTTCCTATTAGGAGGAGCTGAGAATATTTGAGTTGTCTAGTCTGGAGGAAAGAAGGTTGAGAGGCAACCTCATTGCTCTCTACAACTTGCTTAAGGAGGGGAAATGAACAAGGAGGCGCTGATCTCTTTTCCCTTTCACCAATGACAGGACACAAGAGAACGGAACACATCTGCACCAGGGGAGGTTCAGATTGGACCTCAGACCTTCAGATTAAGGAAATTTCTTTACTCTGAGGATGATTAAACACTGGAACAGGCTTCCTAGGGAGGCTGTTGATGTCCCGTCACTGTCAGTGTTCAAGTGGCAATCGGATAATGCGCTCACTTTAACTTATGGTTAGCCCTGAAGTGGTCAGGTAGTCAGATTAGATGATCTTTGAAGGTTCCTTCCAACTGAACTGTTTTATTCTATTCACCTCCCAAGAAAGAAAGATAATTAGTTTCAATAACATCTTACTCTGCATGGGAAGAATATATATATATATATATATATATATATATACACACATATATATTTCACCTGGAAAATAATTCTGCTAATTATTTAGACTCAGGGCTTTATGAAAGGAAACAGTGTTATTTTTCAGCTAAATGAGATGTAAAAATGAATATAATCCAGTGTGCAATGGCATGCACTTTCCCTTCAATTACCTTCACAAACCTATGTAACAAAACACCTATTATGCTTAACTAGGTGCTGAGATCTGCACAGGTTCAATTATTTATACTTGAAGATTGGAATGGGATTTTTAGATTGCTTTTCTGTGGTGTTATAAAATAAAGGAGCACAGCCTATCTTATTTCTAGCTTTGCCTTTCTGCATCTTCATGATAGACCTAATGCATTTAAACCCTGTGAAATTTTAAATTTTACATGTAAACTGTACTGTGTTCTCTGCATTTGTATTTTTGCATAGACAGAATTTTAACTTCGAAGGATAAACTTGTATCCAACAACTTTTTTTTTTTTTTTTTTAATGAGGAAATTACCTTTTAAGAAGAGGACAGACTTTGTTTTATCATGAAATTGAAAGCAATGAGAGAAATAAATTAGTGACTTGTAATCCAAGAATGAAACTTGATTAAGTAATACCCACACTTTACTTCACCTCTTTAAGATCTGACTTTATTCATTTTCCAGGTAGCTGTAAATTTCTACCTATCTCCTTTCTCACACACATCCACAGAAATAGACAATTCTGTAATCATTCTGGCTAATCTTGCTGCTTTGTCTGATTCTATTTTTGCCCTTTTTTAAATTGTAAACCACTTTTCTTCCATACGAGTGCTCTCAAATAAAGAAAATAACGACAGTAAAGTCTATCTTGTTTTAAATTATGCATCAGTTAATTAAACCTGAAATTTAATTTTCACAACCATAATTTTAACTGGGTGTGAAACACCATTATAGTTCTTGGGATACTGCATATAGGACAGCCATAGGCAAAACTGAGAATTTAGGATGTGATAAATTGAAGAATTAGACCTGACCTACCTTCCTCAGTGAATATTCAATGACATGTTGTAGAAAATACCTCTCCCTATCTTTATTCAGAGGCTGGTATCAAGGCTGATTAAAAGAGTTATGAAAATACCCTTGCCCTCTAGGGCCAGACAATATTAAACTGACATGTTAATATAATGCAAATTTATAGAGGTAAAGATCTGCCTGCAACCTCTTTATTTACATTTGGTTTTGTAGATGAGATAAGAGATTCTCAACCCTGCCACACTATTATCCTGAGAACCTGACTCAGAAATTATTATAAGTGTTGCCATTATGATTTGTAGCTCTTTAGTGAATTGGGTCATGATATGCTACTTACTAAGGTGCAAAGTACAATGACAAGGTACATTATAATTCAAAAAAAATATATCCCTGTAATGCTCCTGATGATTAAAAGAAAAATCCAAAGCAAAAATCTAATATACATGCAAATCAACATTGCAGAGAAAATGCTTTAAAGGCTCAAATCTTCTGTCAACAAAGAGTGAAAGCTAGAATTAGATATTTCTCTTGATATTTCAACATTCAAAAATAACAATAATTTAATGACATAGAGGTACATAGTTCTATTCAACACTGAATAAAAGAAAAATTCTCAAATTAACCTCTAACCAGCTGCTTCTTGAATGTCAAGCAATATAGCTGTGTCAGACCATTGCTGTATTGTAGTTAGACAGCCTCTTGAAAAACTATTCCACTCTGCTTAATGCTTAGAAGGTTATAGTTTTTGAGGATTCAAGATTTTTATTTTATTTTCCTATCTGTGGCAATGCACAATTTGAACATACCACACATTGAGCAAGATTACACATATCCATCATAGTAGTGCCTTGTGAGATGCAGATGTAGCTGAAGAAATTTACCAGTGCAAAAAAGCAAGATCTTTCCAACAAGATCCTGACTCAAAGAACTCTTTTGGTGTGCATCACATGAGTGTTTCTACTTGAGCAGTTCCGTTTTTCATTCCAGTCATACTGTTTATAATTAATCCTAGTGAATAATCTTCGGAAACTGTTTATTCTTGTTACACAAATGAACAAGGCAGTGGAAATTTATACTCTTGAAGCACATATGTTATAAACAAATGTGTTCTTCATGACTAAAGTATTAGGTGTTCATGAATGACAATTTGTAAAAGTCCAAAAGCACTTCAGGCACCCTTCACAATCAGAATGTACTGCAGATTTGGCACGTATCAAACACACAGTTCTGACAATTTAATCTTGATTTGAACAGACATCATGGTGTAGTGGGTTTACATGGCAAGGTTTTGGTAGCAGGGGGCCATAGGGGTGTTTTCTGTGAGAAGGATCTAGAAGCTGCCCCATGTTTGGGAAGGGCCCCACTGTTGACCAGAGCTGAGCCAATAAGCGATGTTGTATTGCACCTCTGTGAGAGCATATTTAAGACAGGGAAAAAAACGCTGCGCCACACAGCAGCTGGGAGAGTGAAGGGAGTGAGGAACAGCCTTGCAGGCGCCAAGGTCAGTGAAAAAGGAGGGGGAGAGGTGCTCCAGGCGCAGGAGCAGAAGTCCCCTGCAGCGTGTGGTGAGGACCATGGTGAAGCAGGATGTCCCCCTGCAGCCCATGGAGTACCACGGTGGAGCAGGGTTCCACGCTGCAGCCCGTGGAGGAGACCACGGTGGAGCAGGTGGCCCTGCACCAACGGAGGCTGCCAACTGTGGAAGACCCCTGCCGGAGCAGATTCCAGGCCAGACCTGTAGCCCATGGAGAGGAGCCCACGCAGGAGCAGGTGACCTGGCAGGAGCTGCTGCCTGTGGGAGACCCATGTTGGAGCAGTTTTCTCCTGAGGGATGGACCCCATGGTACAGACCTATATCTGGAGCAGTTCTGGAAGAGCTGCTGCCTGTGGGAAGCCCACACCCAATGAGTTCATCAAGGACTGCATCCCATGGGTGGGACCACACAGCACAGGGGACGAGAGTGATTGAGAAGGAGCAGCAGAGAAGAAGCGCTGTAGACTGACCGTAACCCCCATTCCTCTGTTCCCCTGCACCGCTTGGGGGAAGGACGTGGAAGAGGGTGGATGGGGGGAGAAGGTTCTTTCCTTTGTTTCTCACTTCTCTAGCTTTTTAGTAATAAGCAATAAATCTTACTATCTCTCTATGCCGAGTTTGTTTTGCCCATTACAATAATTACTGCGTGATCTGCTTGTCCTTATCTCAACCTTAGAGCCCTTTTCATCTTATTTTCTCCCCGTTCGTCTTTGAGGAGGGGAGTGAGAGAGCGGCTGTGGTGGAGCTCGGCTGCCCACTCAAGTGGAACCATGACACATGGTCATTTGTTCAGAGTATCTAAATATCCAACAATTGAGTGTCATATATCTGGAAATATGGAATGTCATCACCTAATAGAGTAGAACTCAATCAGTAGTATACATGTAGGGTTGTATGAAGGCCTGTATTATTTTCAAGTTGATTATTGGGTTTGACTGCTTGAAAACAACAACAACAACAACAACAACAAACAGATGCCTATGAAATGAGCAATTGACAGTTATCAGTATGCTTTATCAAAATAAGATCTGGAAGTTTCCTTTATACAGTGTTCTACTTTGGGGCTGCAAACCATGATTGTATCTTTTAAGAATTCTTTTATTTGTTAATAGTGAGAGTGGTTACAGCACTTTCTTTGGAAATTAATTATTTGCAAATAATTTCAGTTTTGTCATACCAACAGGCTATGAGCTACTATAAGATTGCTCTCTTGACTTAATGTAATATAATTCTCTGCTTGTTACTGACATTGGTTTCTTCTTGACTTTCTCTTTTTGGCCTTCTGTCCATTAGGACACCAGAGGTTCATATCTGCCTACTTATCTATAATGAAATCTCAGATTCTCATGCATGTGTCTATTGACCTCCTGTTTTGTTGTCTCCTCATAGCAGTTTGCTCCACAGACACTCAACATACTGAAAAACTGGAATTATTTTGCTAGAAAACCCTTTTTATTTTACTAGCACATATATTTTCGTTTATCTTTTAATGAAAGATGTGATTTTCCCAGTTTTCCTCCTCAGTAGCTCAGAAATGGTGGTACATAAAAAGATGCAATCTTGCAAACCAGTGGAGAAAGAAAAAGGATCCCTTTATTCTCTACATTTTTACTGTTTATTTTATAGTTACCATGTAACTGTTAAAGCTGTATCAAACTTTTAGTTAATCTGCTTTAATGCTTTCTCCATTGCCTTGAATGTCTTTTTGATAAATTATAGCTATATAGAAAAACATGTATTTACTGGGGCTTCAGCACTATCTAAAACAATTTCATTGCCACAGTAGAAGTTTCTTTGTTTCTTTCTTTTGTTTGTTTATTTTTAATGGAAGACATGAGTTAAACTCTGACTGACTTGAAAGTTATCCTTCTGTTTAGGTCTAAAGACTGATGTCATTCATCTTTAGATTTCCAGCACTGAATAACAATAATTTACAGCTAAATGTTTTATGAAAAAGGTAAAACTCAAGACAGCTTGTACACTGTCTAAATGTCTAACAAATTTTATTTCCCATAAAATGAAGTAAGGTGATTATTCTCTGTGTTCACCTCATGAACTGCATCTTTAATCTGCATAATTTCTATTCCACTCAACAATTCATTATAACCCTGTAGTACCAACTTCCTTGTTACATTCAGCTTGTCCTTCACCTGTTCAAGGCGATTTATATATTGCTTTTTTTTTTTCTGATATTTGTACTAAAGGCACCTTTTAAAATCTGCAGAAATTTTAGACTACATATATATATTTTTAGAAATTACAGATTTTAAAAGGAGAAGAGAAGAGGGGGGGGGGGAGGGGAGGTCTGCTTCTAATCTAGTCTGCTTCTAATCTTGTATATAAAATCTAATTTAGGCAGCTCTAGCATCAAAAATACATGTATATAACATAATGTATGTTTTTCAAAAACAAATGAAAAAGGATTTCTTATTGTAGATTCATCTCATTAAAAAGGTCTTTAACTAAAATAACAACTTTATGGGATTCCTGGATAAATAAATAAATTAAATCAAACAAACAAACACAAATTCTATTAGCAGAGCTTGTCAAGAAATAATATAGTTCCTGTACAATTTTAAATAAAGAGCATATCTATATTGCTTTCCAAACAATTTTGGAAAATTTTGGATTTAACCATTTTCATCATCACCAGTCCCAATTTTTATGTATTTCATCATTTCACATTTTTATTTTTTACAAAAAGCCCCAATTTCTTCAATATAAAAATTCAAAAGTTCATACACACACACACACAAACACAAACAAATTGTTTCCCCTTAACCTCAAGTACCTCAAGTACTTCTTTTTTCTCCTGTGGAAAACATAACAACTTTTTTTGTCAAAAACTCAACATTCCTGAACAGCTTTGCTTAAAATATAAAAGTATATTCTAAATCTATTGACCAAGAGCACTCCATAGAAGTTGTCAATCTTGAATGATAAAATTTCTTTGAACTGCTTACAATAGCTTTTGGATCATGGCTCCAACTTGTCTTGGCACTGAGAAAAATATTTCTCTATCAAGTTTTTCCTGCTTTCTTAATGCTTTTGTATGTAATAGCTCAAGTCACTGCATTTTTACCACTCTTTGGTAATAGCACTGAAAGTAATAGATTCTGTGAAATTCTGGAACACTCTATAAAAGACATTATATGTATTTCTGCAATGTTGTAATTAAATTTGGCATAGGAAACAATTTCAAACCACAGAGCTATTTAGTATTATGATGCCATTTGACATAGATTACCTTCATTACTTTTTATTCTAAGATTTGTGCACCATGCAGCAAAACTGCATTATGCCAGCCACTATATAAATGCATATTATGATATGTGTCAAATGGCAGGAAAAAAATGCAACTTGATTTTGTGCAACAGTAATAGAGTACACTACAGCACTCGCTGCTAATTGTAACTCAGTGGAATGGACGTGATAACCTAATATGCCTTTCCCAATTCTGATTTTCTGGACTGTGGAGCAATTCTATCAAACCAGATTATTTTAGCAAAACACATAATGGGCAACTCAGCTTTCTGTAACTTATATATTACATTCTGATTGGTTTATTCTATAGATTTTAAATTCCTTTCTTTATGAGAAAAAATCGCATCACATAAAGAATAAAAATATATTTTTCAAACGCCAAAAAATGACTTATGTAATTGAATTAAAAAGTTATTATGTTTGTTTGCTTTTTTTTTTCTTTGTACCATAGGAATATGATATGCATGAAAGAAAGAGCACATTTTATATCAAGGCAACAGTACAGATTTCTTTTGCTTATTTTCAAAAGTGAGAGCAGACAAAAAAAAAAAAAAAAAAAAAAAAAAGGCATATTTCTTTGAGTATCTTCAAATTCCATTCCATCATCATCTAAAGCAAATATACAATCTGGCAAATAATGATAATGATGATAACAACAATTACGATAATAATGTTGAAAACAAGAACAACAACATGGAAGTTGTAGTTGAGATGTAGGATGGCTAATAACAACAAATGGTAATGACGTTACTAACTGGTCGACACTGATCTTATTTTCTAGTTTTTGGTAGATTCCAGCAATTTCTCAGTAGGAAAATAGATACAATACTAAAGATTTCGACATAGCTAACACATTGCCCAGAAGTGTCAAAAACAGACAAACAATAAAATGAATGCCGAACTAGAAGTTAATCAACAATAAAGTCATGGTTGAGGCAGCTTCCACTGCTACCAGTAATATTATAACATTATTTTGCGAAAAACAGGGACTCTTGACTTCAGGTAGTTAATATGTATTATATTTCATAGCATACCATGTTAAGTATTATGGGATATGTAGATTTTCATTTGCAACAGTTCTAATATATAACAGAAGGTAAAATAAAAGGTGTATGTATTGAATTAATTTTAACTCAACATTAGTAGTGTGTGGTGTAATTCTATTGTCTTTCAGAAACTTGAAATTATATTAATTTAAATCTCATATCATTGAATATCCTTGGAAAATAAAATTGAACAATTTTTTACTATTAAGAAGTTAAAGTCAGGTCAATATAACAAAAATGTTAAAAGTATGCATATGTATAGGCAAATTTTATTCTAATGTGTGACCCATTTCATTGCAAGAAAGATATTCAAAGTAGATATCATAAATTATATTTTAGAAATGTCCTTTTTTTTTTTTTCCTGCATTGAAAATAAATAGAGATGGCTAAAATAAACAGTTGTAGACATATAAGGACAAGAAAAGAGTTTATCTTCATTTTAGATTCTGAAAATGAAGAAACCATATGGAAAGGAGAGTTCAGATATCAGATTTACCCTTCTGATCACTTCAGATCACTTCTATCAGGCAATTTTTGGTTTGTGGCTAGTAGAGTAAGTAGTAAAGAAAGACAGGAGAACAGGAATACAACACAGGCTGATTAATGCTGAGAATGGTATGGATGATCCTTTAAAAAGCCTGACTGAAACTGGCTATGGGAAAATGTGCTCATGTGGTCATGATGGAACTATTGCTACAAATACTTTGTAAAGTCTGTCACTGACATAGTGTATATATTCTTCAGTATATTTTCTATCAGAGTGGATAAATAAAAACACATAATACTTTAAATATAATACTTTAAATGAAAGTCTATAACAACTTGATTGTTTGGTAAAAAAAGATATCTTTACCAACATTTTTGAAAGCAAGCCTGAATATTCTCACCAATCTGATCTGTGTAAATTTCGGGCTTCTTTCCCTGTCCATCTTTATTTTTTTCTTCTTCTTTTTTTTCCTTTTTTTTTTTTTTTTTTTCCTAAGTATTCATGCTTTGGTAAATAGTAAAAAAGTGTCTTAGCCTTCTTTATATTTTTAGTGATCAAAGAAGAACAATGTAAGTCCTTATTGATTGCTACTGTTGAAAGTGTTGAGCGCTACCATAGCTTAAAAAAAATAAATTCTGCACTCTAAAATATGTATCTGAAAAATGTGTTATATTTTTCAAACTTTTTTTCCTTACCTAAACCATGCCTATGTGTTGACATTGGTGGTAACACAGTCCAAGCCTTTGTCTTTGGATTGTAACATTCGACGGTGTTTAACGTCTTTAAACCATCCCGGCCTCCAATGACAAACAGCTTGTCATCAATGACAGCAACACCAAACTGAAGCCTCCTGCCATTCATCACTCCAGCCTGGATCCATATATTTGTTCTGAGATCATATTTTTCAATAGTTGTAGCACCTGATAAGACAAAATAATAGGACAATGTATATAAAATTGGCTACTTTTTTTTTTTTTTTCTAAAATGTTAAAGTAAAAACTTTAATGCAATTATCTGATTACTTACAACATTTGATAAGTATTTTACATTACTTTAGAAAGTGTAGTCCCAGGATTGCTATGGTTATTATTATCAGCATGAAAGTGGAAAAACAAACTGTACAAAAACCATACAGAATCAATGTATTATAAGCCTGAATAAGTTTCCCCTAGCTTTATGTTTTTTTTGTGTGTTTTTTGTTTGTTTGTTTGTTTGTGTTGTTTTTCCTACAGTTCAGTGGTATAACTGTCTGAGATAACTAATCTTGCTACAATTCATCCCAATTTTTCAACAAGAGCAAAAAAATGCCTGTGAAATTATGTGGAATTTTCATCAAAGGTGAGGAGTTGTTTCAGTTTGGGTTTGGTGTTGTGGTGTTGTGTTTTTTATTTTAGGTACTCATCTGTTGAGTATTTTGCAGACATGTTTCTGCTGGATGTACAGAATGTTGTATTGAAGATCTCAAGCAAGACATTTAAAGAATGTTTCTATATGTAGCAAAAATATTTCCTTCTATACTTACACATTTGATGTATTTTCACAGATAAACTCAAAAGTTATAGAGAACATCATATACATAATAACTTAGGTAATCATGAAGCCTCAGTTTTTAAAAGTAACTTGCATGAAACATGCAAATATGAGTTACAAAATTACATTTATTAACAAAACCAGAGAGATAAAGGAAGCATAATAACTTAACAAAATCACAGAAAGTGAATGGGCATTATTTGTAATCTGAGTTTACGAAACATTATTGTAAAGCATACCCACAAATATTTAAAGATATGATAGATATTTGATAATTCATGTGAACTGTTACTAGTGTTTTATTTCTACATAAATATAACAATGTTTTGTTTCCAAAGCTTAAATACCCCAACGGAAAGAATCAACATATTTATGCTATGGTATTGAGCTTTACCAACTAACTATTTAGATTATAATAAAAAGTAGAATTCCATTGGAAATAATTCTTTTATGATTCATTAATTCTTTGGAGCAGTAGAGCAATGATCCAAGTAGAAACAACCATAATGAAAGCAATGCTTTTTTTAATTGAACTAAAAAAGATATAATTTAAATTCAATTTGTATTTAAGTGTAGCAGAGTAGCAATAATATACAATTCAACTGGATATATTAGATCTCCTGCTAGTTTTATGAAGCCATACAATCTATGAACCAAATTTTACATTTGATTAACAGATACATGTTTATTTATCCTTTCATCCCTAAATTAAAACTGATCTGTGTAATTGTATTAATTTTGAGGTTTGAAAAAATAAAAATACAGATTATTTGATACAGTTGTTTGGTGGTGCTGCAGGGCGTATTATAGTGATGGATATTAATAAAGTTACATTATAATACTTGAAATTTTTTATGCACCAAATCTATTAATGTTAAAAGCAAATGACTTCTCTAATACCGTCTACTTCAATGATACAGAATTCAATTTAGAAGTTTTGTTATTCTGATTTAAGAAATTAGTACTAATACAACAAATACAGTCTTTGAATTATGAGAAACTATATATTTCCTAATATTGGTTAAATCTGAGTTTGGCATAATGCACTATTAAATTCTATACCGCAAATTTGCTAGATGTCTGAAATCAGTTTATCCAGTAAGGCAACCACCTTATCTAGGGAAAAAGAAAACAAAACAAAACAACAACAACAACAATAACAAAAACACCAACAACTATCGGGATCTATTTTTGGTTTTGATTTTACTTTTGGTTCTGGAGTGCATTTTTGATGTTGATTTCCCAGTCTTGCACACTTACCACACATTGGCTCCTGTCACAGGACGTTCCTGAATAACTGGGTTCTATTTAGATGAAATCAAATTGAAGTATGTGTGCTAGTGATGTAACTCATGTGCTCCACTGATTCAGTCTTTTTGACCAGACAACAACTGCTCCAAAGTGGAACAGGTACTGATCCTTTAAAATGTTCTCAAGTATTGGTAACATTCCAGACTGCAATCCAGACAAGAATAGAAATACCTTCAAATTTAGATAGTCCTGGTATGAAATCAGATCATGGATGAATAGGAGATGATTGAATCAGTTAAGATATTATAGGTATTTTGATGATAGTCAGAAAAGCATGCTTTTTTTTTTTTTTTTTTTTTTTCCTTTGGCTGAAGTATATTTCATATGATACAGCTTTATCTAAGACTGTGAAATTAAATAGAGTGAGTAGAAGACTATTGCCATCCCCTTCATCCTCCATTATGTCATATATTTATTTGAGTTTATTGTTATTTATTATTGGTTATTTAATATTTATTATTACATTTTTATTATTATTTATTATTATGTTATTTATTATTACTTAGCTATCCGTGCACAATATACAGAGCCATGAACTAAAACCTTAACAATTCCTTGTTGACTCTTTCGTTCCCAACAGAATTACAAAGCCTCCTCTTTTTAACTTAAAAACAAAGAGAAAAAAAATTACCCCATTTATCAGGTATTATTAGTGTTTTGAATGTGCTTTCTCAAATTTAATAGGGTATAAAGACACAAGCAAAATAGTTTTAATAAGAACTAAGCCACTCAGAATTGAAGTCATGAGACTACATTTGGTTTAAAAATACACTGTAATACAAGTAATGTTTAGCCTGGAAACATCCTTCAAGAGAAAGGTGGTGAAACCACTGAAAGATAACATCAACAGAGATTTTCAGATGCATTTACTTGGAGATAACAGAAACACACTAATCCTGCAACATAGTGGAACTGAATATATGAATTTAATTTTCTCTTTCAGCCTTACATCCATTCCTTAACTTTATCCTAGACAGACCCAATAAGAATTATACTGTTTATATTTTGAGTCTACTTCTTTTTATAATGTTTAGACTGTTCTTCATTCCAATACAAACTGAAAAGTACTGGAACTGGTTGGTCAAAAAATAAATAATCTTCTTCTACCATTACCCAGGAAGAAAACTAGGCTATTATTTCTGACAAAATCATAGATTCATCAAATAAAAAGGATTTTCTTCACAGAGATGAGAAGAGACAAACCCAAGCCTGACTGCAGAGGATACTTTAAGATGCATAAAGGCTCCAGGAGCTCATTGCCAGATTCAACTCCAAATTATGTTACATATTAGGCTGCTTTGGTGAGAAAAGCTGTAGGATTTGCTTTAATGCACCATGACAGTCACCAGAGATTTTGCAGAGGCATGTGCCTCAGAGACCTTCTGAAAATCCTAATACACAGTACTTTGCCTCATTGCTGTGGAGGCTTTAGAAAAAGACATTTATCGTCTTCATCTTGTTCTCATACTATGTTAATGTTAGCTTTGGCCAACTGCTAGGAATATTCATCATTAATTACAGAATCACAGAATCACAGAATTTCTAGGTTGGAAGAGACCTCAAGGTCATCGAGTCCAACCTCCAACCTAACTCTAACAGCCCTCCACTAAACCATATCCCTAAGCTCTACATCTAAACATCTTTTGAAGACTTCCAGGGATGCTGACTCCACCACTTCCCTGGGCAGCCCATTCCAATGCCTCACAACCCTTTCAGTGAAGAAGTTCTTCCTAACATCTAACCTAAAACTCCCCTGGCTCAACTTAAGCCCATTCCCCCTCGTCCTGTCACCAGGCACGTGGGAGAACAGGCCAACCCCCACCTCACTACAGCCTCCTTTAAGGTATCTGTAGAGAGCAATAAGGTCACCCCTGAGCCTCCTCTTCTCCAGGCTGAACAAGCCCAGCTCCCTCAGCTCCCGTAGGACTTGTTCTCCAGGCCCCTCACCAGCTTCGTCGCCCTTCTCTGCACCCGCTCAAGCACCTCCATGTCCTTCTTGTAGCGAGGGGCCCAAAACTGAACACAGTACTCAAGGTATACTCGAGGTGCAGCCTCACCAGAGCTGAGTACAGGGGTACGATCACCTCCCTAGCCCTGCTGGTCACACTGTTCCTGATACAAGCCAGGATGCTGTTGGCCTTCTTGGCCACCTGAGCACACTGCTGGCTCATATTCAGCCGACTATCCACCATCACTCCCAGGTCCTTCTCTGCCTGGCAGCTCTCCAACCATTCCTCTCCCAGCCTGTAAATTCTCTGCATAATCCTGAACTCTTTGTTCTGCAGATCATTTTCCTGATGCTGATGCTTTTCCTGATGCCAGAGTCATTTTCCTGATGCCAGAGTCACTAGAAACTCAGAGTTTCTCTGGTCACATCCACATTGATGTATCTTCCACTTCTCTTCATGGTCCAGTCCCCTACTTGGATAAGAATTAGATGAATACCAGGTTCTTCCTTACCCTTAGCCTTCTCAACAAAACTTTCTTTCTAAAGGAAAGGAATCTAGGTTACAGACTGGAATTAAGCCATGAATTTTTCTAGCTAAGACTCTAATATTAGCTGCATTGGACCATGGCCACAGCATCCGTCAGTTGCTGTAAAGACAGGCCTCTTGTATCCAGCAAGGTTCCGCAGTACTCTTGTATTACTCTCAGGAAAAGGTTTCAAAGAAATAAGAACTACTTTGTGAACTGCAGTGTGTACTCCACTGTAGTAGAACACAGGACATTTGTCATGGTAAAGCCTGAGAGCAGGAAAGGAAATGTGAGGTGAAATACAATGTCAGAAACAAGAGGTTTCAATCCATTCCAATCCTTCAGTTAGCATTAGTGACTAGCATTGCTACTGTTTCATATCAGGTGAGGTTTCTTATGCGGGCAGGTGAGAACTTGAACTTGAATGGAAGAATGAGTTCAAGTTAATTATCAACACATACCTATGTTTATGTATATTTTATAGACAGATACATATATTTTAAATATATACACGTATATGTTCTTGCATACGTATATAAGATAGAGAAAATATAGAGGACTATTTGTCTACACCTCTGCTTTAGAGATAGCTATATTAAATAATATAATAATAGGGAACATAAGAGTTTCTAAAAGAGAATGTCATAAAGGCAATTTCTTTCTTCGACGTTTTTTTCTTCCCAAACTAGTAGTGCGTGTTGGTGTGTACTGCCTGAGAAACTAGAGTGACTAGAGGTATCAAAACAAGATGAATAGACAGAAAAGGAGTGATTCATCAATCCACCTAACTGATTGTCATAATAGAGCAGATCACTGTGACAAAACCTCATTGCACAAAGGATGAAGGTATGAAGGTATACTAATAGTGAAAAACAAGCTTATGAATATGATAGAATGTCAAGTCAAAGTCTTTGTCAGCATGGATGAAAGCATAACTTTTTCTTAAACAAACAAACAAAACCACACAAACACACAAAACAACAAACAAACAACACACAACAAAAAACAACTTTGGTTAATAAATTAGTGTATGTTCATAAACCACTATTTTTCTTTTAAAAGAGTAATGGAGCAGTAACCACAGATTGCAAGTATACTTACGTCAGTAAAATCAATGTAATGACTCAAGAAAAATAAGAGATATTGCATCTTTTTAATGTGAGAGACATTTCCCCATATTTATTCTGAATAATGGAAACCCATGAACTTTAGGGTGTCAGAAGTATTATATGTTTTATGTGATTATGCAGGTCAAAGTGATTATGATGAATATCTATCTTTACAGAAAGTAATCAGTAAGTAATTAAGAGTAAATTATGAGTCACATTAAACTTAACCTTTATATGTACTTCAATTTTTCATTCAAGTTCCATCTCTCTACTTGTCAGTAGAAAGTTGATGTAATTTTAGTCCATCATTTATCTTTAAATATGTTGCCATTTTAAAAAAAAGCCTAAATTATGTTCTTGCCTCTGTTGTCGTATCAATTACAATGCTTGCTCTCTACAAACTGATCAACTATTTATATGACTGGCAAAGAAGAAATGAGAAAGTCCCTTATGATACGAGAAACAGTCCCTTGTGATATGAGTCCCTTATGATATGAGATATCATTAAGTCCCTTATGATATGATGTGTATCATATGATACTTATGATATAATATGAGATATCAGAAAGAAAGAAGGAAACTGGAAACATTACAGAAACAGAGACAAAATAGAGTTTAAGTTGTCTAATCCTCATAAATGGTCTGTAATTGTCTAACTAACGGTATATATTTTTTCTTTTTAGGCTTTTCAGAGCAACATTGTCCTGGTTTTGGCTTGAATAATTTTCCTCTTAGTAGCTGGTATAGTGCTGTTTTGGATTTAGGATGAGAACAATGTTGAAAACACACCAATGTTTTAGAGATTTTAGGTGTTGTAGAGTGGTGTTGTACTGTGGAGACAAGGATTTTTTAGCTTCTCACACTGCCCTGCCAGTGAGGAGGCTGGGGGTGAAGGAGGAGCTGGGAGGGGACAGAATCAGGACAGCTGATCCAAACTGGCCAAAGAGATGTCCCATACCATACGGTTTGATGCTCAACAATAAAACCAGGGAGAGTTGGCCAGGGCTAGGGAGGGAACTGCCACAAATCAGCATCTGGCTTGGCATCTGTTAGTAGGTGGTGAGCTGGTGAGCAAACACATCGTGCGTCACTTTTTTTCTGCATTCTTTTGTCATTATATTATA
This sequence comes from Aythya fuligula, assembly GCF_009819795.1. Taxonomy (NCBI): domain Eukaryota; kingdom Metazoa; phylum Chordata; class Aves; order Anseriformes; family Anatidae; genus Aythya; species Aythya fuligula. The sequence goes on along the minus strand of NC_045559.1, from coordinate 166,547,032 downwards.
TTTTGCCTTTATTTTCTGTACTATTAAACTGTCTTATCTCAAACTAGAATTTTTTTTTTAACCATTTTTTCATTCAACTCTCTCCTCTAGGCTTTTTGTAGGGGTGTGGGGTAAGGGGTGAGTTGTGTGGTGCTTAGCTATCTGCTATGTTAAACCACAACAAATATATACATATATATATATGTGTATAAGTGTGTGTGTGTTTTCATATGGGTCTATTCATGCTATAGCTAAATAATCTAGGCATAATTTAGGTGATATATCACATAAAGGTGATATATCACATATAGATATCACATAAAGGTGATAAATATGTGATATATTGCATATAAATATCACATAAAGGTGATAGTTCTGTTGGAGGTCTCATGGTGTTAGATCAAGCCTCTGTTCCTCAACCTCAGGAAGTTACAATTTTTTTAGATGCCACGGAAAACTGTCAGGAATAGAGGGAAAAAAAATCGGCAGAGAGGAGAAGAAACATGAATAAGTAAATTCAACACTATTTTTAAGAGAAAAGAGAAATTCTAAACTGTGTTGAAGCTGCAGGGAACCAAAATACTAAATGAAGAGCTTATAGTTGAATTTACTCTGATAGGACTTCATTGTGTTAATAACGATGTGGTAGTGCATTATGTGTGACTGTGAACAGTCATACATTTATTACTTTTAAGTAAATAAAAAAAAAATAAATGCAGGATTTAAACAGTAGATTTCAGGGACAGAAAAAAACTATGGTATTAATCATTGTTACTGTGATAATATACAAAGAACTACTCACAGATATGTCCCACTGTGCTAGGCTCTGTAAAAATCAATTGGAAAAAAACAAACAAACAAACAAAAAAACACTATATAGTACAAGATGAAAACCAGACAGACAAAAGTAGTAAGGTATATAAAAGTATGTCATAACAGCATTTTTTTTCTTTATTCTGCAATCATATGTTTATTTTCTAGATTTAACTAGGTGGACATAAATTAATTGGTAAAGGAATGGAAAAAGATAAAAACGCAGTAAGATGAAGGTGAGATGACTGGAAGAAAGTGATAGTAGAATCAAAGCAGGAGTAAAGACACAAAGAAATAGGTAGAAGACTATTTTACACAATAAAAATAGGATGGTGACATTCCACACTGGATACAGTATATTATGGAGTATTCTCTGAAGGGATGAAGTTTCTTGCTTTGTTCAATTTATTGGCTGTGTTTGATAACTAGGATAGATTCATTTCATCCTATCATTGGTGGGGAGGAACGCACTTTCAAAGATGAAAATGCAAGTATCTGCAAATGCAGACACTTATATAAATTCCCATGGTAGTCCTTGGAGACCTGTTCAGTGCTGCCAAAAGATTCTACAACTGTTCTTTCTAAGAAATGTCAGTGTCAGCTCTGGATGAGAGCAACTGTTCTCTAGAAAACAGCTTGATTGGAAAAGATTGGAAAAGACCTCTAAGATTACTTAGTCCAACTTTTAACCTTGCACTGCCAAGTCCACCATTACACCTTGTCACTAAGTTCTACATCTACAGAGTTCTTGATGACATCCAGGGATGGTTACTTCCCTAGGCCACACAACCCTTTCAGTAATATTTTTCCTAATATCTAACCTATCTTCCCTGGCACATCTTGAGGCAATTTCTTCTTGTCATATCACTTGGTCCCCTGGGAGAAGAGACGATTTCAAACCTCACATTAGAAAACCTTGCTATGTTTACATGGCTTATCTCACCTTTTCTACCCATCTGTTCCTTTACATGCTCTGCCATTTTGTCTTTTTTTTGTCATTTTTGTTTTTTGCCCCAGACTTGGGGGGGTGGAGGGGGATATGGAACTCATACATACATTATTTGTAATTTTTCACAGCACATTAGAAGGGAAAGTAGATATCAGGGGAGACAAGTATGCAGAGAGATAGCGTCAAAGATTTAATTGAGCAACAAAAGATGAGGGATAATAATACATAAGTGAGAAACATGTATTTGAGATGAAAGATATTAGATCATACAAGAAGGTAACACATTTCAATGTCCTTTTTGACTAGCTCTAGACAGCATCTTGATACATATACTTATGTTCACAGTTCCCATTCATAGATACTACTCTCCTATGTCCTGTAAATAGAGGCAAAACACTTCACCTAGAAATCCATTCTATGAAGTAGCCACTTACTGTGGCTGTTAATGTATTTTAAGAGTATTTTAACTCTTAACATTTTGATACCTACATCCATTTGAGGAATTCTGTTTTTCCTCTCTGTGCTTGGGTTTCCCTACAAATAAAAAGAGATAATATTTTCATATAAAAAATGTAAGATGATAAAGATTAAGGTACTTTGGAACACTGTGAAAAGCAATGAATGATTACTTTTTACAACAGCAAAGACTTATTTAAAGTTCTGTGCCTGACATGTATTTAAGACTTGGGCTATTAAGACTATTGCTTTGCTGTGGTCTTTACAGCCAGTCAGATTTCAGCAAGAAGCTGAGAAAAAATAAATGAGAGATGCATCTATACTGCCAAATAACACGGCTCCCAGCTCACTGCTTGGTCCTGAATTATATTTCACTCATATTTGAGCTTTATTAAGTTCTACTGGGATTGGTAAAACAAAAATGGAATAAATATCTGAGTGTATATTTCACTTGATGGTCCACTCCTTTTTGGCAGAATGGATGGAAATGTAGCATGTTTTAATCTTTTCATCTTGCAGTAACTTATAAAAGGATCTTAATAGGCTTTCCAAGCTCAAGATCCTAAACAAAACTTTAAGCACCCCAAACCTGATCTAGTTGTCTGTGACACAGGTCTTACATTATTTCATTAAGTCTGAACAAGTGCATACATAAACAATAATAACACTGCAGGGCCATTAGGCTAGTTTTGTGGTGTGGTATTGCATCCTTGAGTCACTCTTTGCCACCACATATGGAGAAACTATGGTGTATCTCCTGGACAGATGCATTTAGCAGAAAGATAGAAGGAACATTCTTCCCACTCACACTCACCATTTCTACGGTGAGATCAATATTTAGAACCACAACAACTGATTTTAAATCACCTTGGTGTGGCACAGTGGAATGACAGTCATTCAGGTAAATGTTTCTTTAGATGTTTCTAAGATGTTTTCAGGCAGATGTTTCAGGTAGTAGATGTTTCTAAGAGTGTTGAGCAGAAATTAGTAGCATAACTACCCAGCTGAGATCATAAAGTCTTTGTTCTGCCATTATTAATGCAGAAACCAACACCTAATTGAAACAAATTCCAAATTTTGCAAACTCAAAGAATTGAGAAAATGTGGCTAACACTGTCTACCCTAATCAACATAAGCTGTATAAGAAGTCTTACCAATCTTCCAATCTTAAAGTTTGTCAACAACTACTTTTTTTTTTTTTCTTTTTTTACTTTAGCTAAAATGAAGAAATTCTGACTACATGTTTCAGAAAACTGGAAATACCAATCTCCTATGGGAGGATCAAAGAAAGCAGTTGTGAGATACTATGGGTATATTTTTTTGGGGGGAAATGGGAGATACAGGTTCAATGTGAAGATTGTAAATACACTAAATATAGAAAAAAATAATAATTTGTGGTTGCAGTGGTATGTGCTGATTATGCAGGAAAGGCATATTTTTCTATAAAACACAGCATCTGGGATACCGCGCTACAAGTAAAATAATCAAAGGCTCAAATTAAATAATTTTTATATTAAAAGAATACAAGAGATTACATAAAATCTGTATTTTTCTATAGCTTACTTCACTTGGACAGACACGATTTATTACATTGTCATAAGATATGAAGCTTTTCAATAAAGAAAAACAAATGCACAGAACATCAAGGATCTTGTGATGAACATAGTCAGACAATTCCTCTTGCACAAGCACAGACACATGCACAAACCCCTATTTTTCAGATGGACAGATTCTAAGAAGCCTGAGTTATTTCGGTGAGTAATACTGAAGACAGTATATGAAAAAGACAGAGGTGAAACAGAACTCATTTAACAACTTCTATATGAATGTTAAAAAATATTGTGGCTATACTGTGATTGTGGCAGCACAAATTATTTCAAATAAGTTAAAGATTTTTCTTTATGTTCTGGATACATTTCAACATTTTTTATTTTTTATTTTTTTTAATTCTACATGTAGTCCAGCTGGTTAGTGGATAAAATTAGCTCTGTGTATATTGCACATATTTTCATGGGTGTTCTAAATCCCAATTAATGAAGTTGTATGAAATAATAAGAGATCTCCAAAGAAAGAAAACTCTAGGAATGAAAGTACTGTAGTGGATCAGGATGGTTTTGTATGATTATCCAGCTGCTGCTGACAATTCGTTTATGTATGTGCTTCTCCCATCCAAGGATGGTAAGAATAATTTACTACATCTCAAAAATTTACATTCATCTACAAATCAGTACACCATTGCACAACCCAGAATTCTATTTTTCATTTTAGTTACCATCTGAAAACTTCTAAAAGCAGGATGTAGTTTTGGTGAAATCTTTGAAGTATCATTTCAGTTATGTATAAATGCACAAATGTTGGCATATATAAATTGGATATTTCTTCAGAAGTTGATACAGAAGTTGCCAACCACCCAACCCAGAACAAAACAAACAAAAAAGCCAACACCATCCTTTGCATTCAGTGCAGACATTTTCACAAGAAAGATTCCTTTTTTCCTTTCTCATAGATAGAATATCAGTATTTAGAACTTTAAAGAAAGTTAGGATTTTTATATTTATCATCACAAGATATTTTTTTCCTTGTAAGACTTTCTGCTGATTTTGCTATTATTAAAGCTGTTGCTGATGCATACTCTGACAATTTTGCTCAAGATTTAGAGAAGCTGCTATGAGTAGGTGGAAAATGATGACTTGATCTAGCGACCTGCAACAATACATTTTGAACTGAAAATATGGTTACTCAAGTGGAAAGAATGTGACCTAAAAAGGTTACTGAAGCAAATATCAAGAAGCTATTGGTAAGGAAAAAAAATATACAGGAAACAGAACAGTCACTACTGTTCTCTTTAGTGATACCATAAGAGAATGTTTTAAAGCACTCCATACATATATAACTTGTACAAAGTATTTTTTATGTTTTTAGAGTAAATATATATATGTCATTATTATAATGATCCCACATCACCCCGCTCCCTTTGTTCAGCAGCCCTGTGCATCACTCTTTCACTTCCCACCCCACTCCTTCCTAGTTTAAAGCCCTATTTATGACATCAATCATCCTATTGGCTAACCTTCCATTTTCATCAAAGGATGAAAGTTAACTTCTCTGTGGTAACTTTGACTCTTTCCTTGTATTTGAAGTTCTTCGAGCTTAAGAATAGATCTTTTCTGGTTCTTCTCTCTATTATAAATTGTAGCTGAATTAGCAATTTCAGATGTTAACTACACCGAGAAAATGCCAGAAATTAAGTGATGTAAAATAACTACCAAAAAAACTAGCAGACGGTTTTACAATCTGGATTTTTTCTATTTAGAAATGCACATGTAAATCAAAGTACTCTAGCGTTAAATGGCCTATGAGGCTGAATGTTCTGGAACACATTGAAATTCACAGAAGTGAAAAGAAGCAAATAGTAATGTTAATACTTACATGAACTCTATGAGAAGGGAATTTTAGTTTGATTTATACATTTAATTAACTCATCAGTCATTAGCCTATGTAGTTCATAATCCTCTGGTGAAATAATTAACAAAGCCCCACCTTCACTCTACAATTATGCTATCATATTACTTAATGAATTATGATTCCTCTCTCCAGAATGTTGTGTTGCCATCTAAATGTAACACACATATATTTTTTTTAGGAATTCAAACAGTTTATTTCAGTTTCAAGGTATTGGGTGAATCAAACTAAACCCCATATTCCTATGGCAGTTTATCAGACATATATCCAGTAATAAGCTAATGGAATATATTAAAATGACTGAAAATATGAATATACGCAACAGATAAACTAAGGTTCCTAAAATAAACTGAGAGAGAAAACTGTCCATTGAACAGCTGGTTATACCAATCTTTCTTTTTCATATGCCTCAAAGTTGTTCTTACAATACAATATACTATCATCAGGAGATATATGTATTTTTTAAAGTAATATAATTCAGTGGTATTTTAAAAATAATAATATTAGCATTCAAATGGAGAAAAATAATTTAAGTGAAAAAAATGAAAGAGAATAGTCAAGTAAATACACTTCATTCATCATTTGTCATAACAGAATGAGAGAAAAAAGGCCATTAAAATAACAAACAGAACACAAAATCAAACCAATAAGCTTCTAAGAAATAATTAGAAAAATATACAGTTACATCAGAAATTGAAGAATGGAGATTTATCTCCAGTAATGTACACTTTTTGTAGCACAAACTGAAATATTTAAATAAGATCTAATTAGTGAAATATTGCAGCTAACCCAAATCTCCTCTGAAACAAACACTAGACATACAATACACAAAATATGCACTACATGGAAAAGAAAATGATTCTGGAGGTCCCAGATATGTTTTAAATGTTGTAGTTACTTAGAATACTGGCTACTATGCTAAAGTCTCCTTCTCACAAAACAAATACGGCTATCTAACAAAAGCCACAATGAAAATTTGAAAACCTATATGCTGTAAAAATACTTGATTTCCTACATGCATATCTGCTTCTGTAAGTGCTGTACACAGAACAGCAGCTACTGAATTGGCATGAAAGTACCAAAGGACAAAATGAAATTTCTGATTATATTTTGCATGTTATACCTTACTAGTGAAGACAGTGCTATAATGAGGTAAAAATATCAATCTTTTAGTACAAAGATATGCTGCATTTTATGCTAAGCAAGATAAGCCTTCAGCCTGTGTGTCTGTCCAAGAGCTAATAGCTGATTGTATTTATTTATTTATTTTAAATGTAAATTCAGATCTTCATTCTGAACAATCACGAGAGTTACTGTGTGGGAGTATGGTTTGGATTTTTGAGGTTGAATAATGCTAACAATATATCTAAGTGTATTCTTCCATAATCAATGCATTTCCACAAATATATCTCAATAAATAAAATAGGAGTATCTCTGAAGAGCAAAATAATACAATATCTGAAGTACTGCTTCAGAAGGGTAATTAATATTTCAGTGTTTTTTTTTTTTTTGTTTTTCTGTCATTTTAAAACAGGGAATGGTAATCTTAAATTTGGTGGTCCTGGGTCCCCTACCATGACTATGAAAGCTATAGTTAAGAAATGTAAGATTCTTATTCTTTCAGAATATACTTTTTAATAGATATTTTTAGATGTCAAAAGCTTCATATTTATTGCAGATAAATTATTTTTTCTGGCATCAATATAAGGAAAAAAATGACAGTAAAGTTAACCACCAAAGCCTTTCTTGGCACTCTGTTAGTGATGCAATCTGCATATTGCAGGACATTCCTACAGAACATTGACATATATGGTTATCTCCTACAGATTTCTGTATCTGCGGATACAAAATTCCACAGTGCTTTAACAAAATTCCTCTTAAGACATTCTAAATGATTTTCATGAAATCTTGCTTGATTTAATGCTGTTAATCAGTTCAAGAGAATAAGTTGTTTTCCTTTTTTTTTTTTTTGGTGTGCATTAGATCAATAATGTATTTATTTTTAATTAGAATACTGTGCTTTAATGTTACTGATCTATTTTCACCCTTACTGATTTTAATTATAAAGTGGCATATTAATTTTCTTAACATCAAAAACAATTTAAAATTTTTCAACTTGTAATACTTTCCATCTTAGAGGCCGATACACCTACCTGAAAAAAGCTAGTACCATCAAAAACACACCAAGGAAACTGCAGACAGCAAATTCTCAGGTCTTATTGTATCTGCTCTGTAGAAAATGGTCATGACATGAAACTCAAGACAATACAGTCAAAAGATGCCTTTTCTCAGTAACAATACAATTTCAAGAAATAAACTCTATCTTTCTATAAGTCAGACTACCACTATTTAAAAATTTCGTACAGCATGAAAGAAAACTGTGATCTACTATAATAATTCCTGAGTGACACTTATTGGTCAATAGTGGAAGCTCTATGGAAAATATTTACAGAATTGCAGCCTCTACTTATTGAATATGTAATATTTTTTTTATCACAGCTGTTCCTTTCTGAATAATCAGTTTAATTAAAATTATCATCAAAAGCAAATTTATTCAATATCAAAAAACGCTAGATGAATCTAGACTTTGACAGGGCAAAACATACAGGGACATCTCTATGAAAACACTACCTCCTGAAAAGTAATACAAAAAATAGTTCACTCATAATTGGTGAATGGACCTCTGTTTAAAATAAGGAAATAATTGGATGTGAATTACTTAGATAAATTAGCCATTTTCAGATGGACTAGTCCTAGAAAACACTTTCATTTGGTGTTAAAAGCAAAGGCAGAGGAACTCTGAGGTCTTCAAAGTTATTTTTGAGAACTACAGGAATTACAGGATTAACTTCAATTTCTCAAGAGGGATAGGTAAATATTAAACCATGTTAAACAGGTATGTTCTGCAAGATGTGTGAAGTAATCTTTCAGGTTAAATCACTACTGCAAAAGCCCTAGAGTGGGTTCTGTGGCTTTTTCCTGCTCTGGCAGGGGGATTGGACTACACGATCTTTCAAGGTCCCTTCCAATCCCTAACATTCTGTGATTTTTTGGGGCTCTATTAACTGCAAGAAAGGCCTGATGGGAAAGCAATTAAAAGCCTGATGGAAGGAGGTGGATTAAATCATACTTCCACTGCAGCAAGAAAGGGCTGAAAGGCACAGCTTAGCTGTTGTAAGATATTTTTTATGCCAATACAAATAGTTATGTTTTGGACTAGCTGAAGTTATCATTGGAAATACTTTAAAATTGATTTAGGTAGACAGCTGCTTGGAATGTCATAGGCATCATTATTTTGCCATATCATCCTCCTGAGGTCCTTCAGGGCTATGACTACATGATCCTTCAATTTAATGAAACAAATGTCCTCATAGAAAACATTTGGGTGAAAACAAACTAGCACTAAATGCATAAGATATTTATTTGGAGGATCAGAAAGGCCACATATAAAATCTTATCGATAAACTTAGTAGAATTGGAATAGTCCAGCATAAGATGGACAGGGAAGTATTAGAACAAGTCCAGAGGAGGGCCACAAAGATGATCAAGGGGCTGGAGCACATCTCCTGTGAAGACGGCTGAGGGAGTTGGGGTTGTTCAGCCTGAAGAACAGAAGGCGCCAGGGAGACCTTCCAGTACCTAAAGGGGTTCTACAGGAAAGCTGGGGAGGGACTCTTTGTCAGGAAGTGGAGGGATAGGATAAGGATTAACGGCTTTTAAACTAAAGAGCATTGCCCAGAGAAGCTGTGGATGGCCCATCCCTGGAGGTGTTCAAGGCTGGGTTGGATGGGGCCTTGAGCAACCTGGTCTAGTGGAAGGTGTCCTGCCCATGGAGGGGCGGGTTGGAACCAGATGATCTTTAGGGTTCCTTCCAACCCAAACCATTCTATAATTCTATGATTTTATGAACTGCAAAAGGGACGGGTCATTTCTTACTTTTCACTTTATCTTTTATGAACATCTACCTATTTCATGAGTAATAACAGCAAATTTATGTTCCTCAATCATGGGAGCAATTAATTTACCATTCCTCTACAAATATATTCTGCTTCACTATTGCTGAACACCTTTCAAAAAAGCTTAATGTATTAATACAATTAAGCTGCAACGCAAAATACAACAACAACAACAACAACAAAACACTCAAAACTTATCAATGTTTTCTGTGAAGGCCTTGCAGTGTCGTCCATATCTTCTGTCAGTCAGTCTCATAAAAATGTGTCTTTACCTTGAGAGCCTACTTCAAACTCTAGTAGCTAGATTAATCTAGATCTTTACACTTGTAGAATCCTTCAAACTAGAGAGATATGACTAATATTACTGTGAAATTGCTAAAGTTTTGGGGACACATAGTGCTCCCACCTCTGGGGCTGGAGGCTGAAGACCCCTACCTGTTCCAGGAGCTGATGCTGAGACCCCACTGGCTGCAGCAGCTGCCACCACAGGGCAGGGCACCCAGACAGATTTCACTCAAAAACAGAGGTCTCATCAGGAGCTGGCACTGAGCCCTTGCAGTGCTGACACTTGGGGTAGGCAGCAAGATTATGTAGATAGAATATTAGGAAAGGATTTAGTAAGAAGATAGGACAGACTGTAGTGATAAGGAACAGACTCAGACTGTCAAGCCAGACCAGCCAGTGTATAAATACATACATCTAGTACTTAACAAACATGTGACTTTGCACAAAACTTTTCTAAAAATATACCAAAGAGAAATATTCTGTAATTTAGTTTTGAACTCATTGGACTTTTTTTCTTTTCCATTTTTTAAATATAATACTATGCGTTCTTAAGTAAATTTTGCTGTTTGTGTATTATACAAATACCTACAGGCATATTCTGAAAATCAAGCTCAGTTACTTTACACTGAATATTGTGAATAAAATGCAACTAAGATGAATATAAGATGCTTTCTCAAGATGGTTATATATATCAAATGAATGCTTAATAAATACTGTTGAATTATTTTTGTATGTGATGACAAAGCGGTTTCTAATCATTTCCAAAACTTGCAAAATGCTATGAAACAATTTTGATGGATTTTACTTTCTCTCTCTCTTTTTCTTTTTTAAAATGAATTTGCACTAATCTGAACATGAAGAAGATACATTTTCAAGTTATAGGCATCTCAAGCACAAATTTTAGAAACCAACAAGAATGAACTAAGAGGAAAGATGCAATGCTTTCTCTATTTCTGTCTTAATTTACAGTATTTCCAGTAGGCTCCTAAAGAATTGAGAACATCAATATTTCTTTCTGTATTTGTTTCTGTATTTAATGTGTGCTTCTATGTGAATGAAAAAATTAAAATTAAAATTAAAATTAAAATTAAAATAAATAAGGTGCAAGCAAGTGTGTTGTGAGGAGTCTTGACAAAAACTTGATAACAATTAAAAACAACAACAAAAACAACAGAAAAACTTAGAAGATAAACAAAAAGAATAACTTCATAGAACAATGTTAAATTACATTCCTGTGTAATTATGATAATTATCATATTATATATGATAATATGTAATAAACAACATTTGCAGAAACACATTTGTAAAGAAAAAGTATTATTACAAATTATTGAAAGCTATTACAGAAAAGACAAAATATGCAACATGGAATTTTAAGCAGCAGTAACTAGAAATCAAAACTTTGCATTTTTGTTATTGCTGTAGTGAAAGCAAAGATCTTTAAAAATAATAATAATAATAATAATAATAATTAAAGGACCTCTATATGGTTTGATATAGACTAATGTTGCACTTCACCTATTACCCTCAGAGCAATTTTCCTGATAGATTTTGTATCTAATCACAAGATCAAAGAAAGATACACATTTAATATCAGTGTTTCAGTAAATCACCTTTGTCCTCTCTGTTAATGACCAGTATAATGGAAGACATTCTAGCTGAAGTATTTTCTTCTTTTCTTCTTCTCTTCTCTTCAATACAACACTGTCCAATTGTTTATACTGATCTCTTGCTGTGGAAGTGTATTCTCCCCATCTTAATTTTCCATTGTACTAGCCAACACAGATTGTAAAGATTGTGTTTTACTACACAGCTTTTGTTCTGCATTTGGGATTGCTAGACTGATGTAAAAAGTCAGTGGTTTTCCATTCTCAGAAATTGTTAATCGTCACTTCATGAATTTACTCATTTATTTCAGTCTATCATCCTCCTTTATATAGTAGACAGCTTTTGTCTACTACTAGATGATTAAATTCTGCTAATTCAAATTACAGGAGTTAGTATGACTATATGAATGGGTAAGGTGAGGGGAATATTGTCAGAAGCTTATATCTTATTCATCTCATTCTATTAATGTAACCACATAGAGACAATCTTATTCTTAGTTTCTTATATATATATATATGTCTTTTAAATTAAATGAAAAAGTAAACAACAGTGGGTAGAAACAGAGATTGAAATGAGGTTTGGGGAGTTTAAGGATTTAAAATTATGAAATTCTCTAACCTTGCTCCATTTAATTCTATCCAGTTAGTACTATGCTGCATTAACTTTTCACATCAAGCACAATTCCAGTCACCGTCTGCTGGAGTTTAATTATCACTTCTTTTTTATATGGAAAGGAGAATAATTATAGAAGAGATTTCAAAACAAACTTACTTTAGCATGGTATGCTACTTTTTACGTAATGGGCCATATAAACTTCAAATACTTTCACAATACCAACACTTACCCACTGCTTTATACACTAGCTACTAAATTGCTAATTTGCTTAGCTCATCTCCATCTTATATGTAACAGTTTTGTATTTAGTAGCAAACACCAGCAAGCATTAAAAATAAATCATTGTGAATAATAGTAATCCAAGTCAGCATTTCAATGGAAAAAGTTGTAGAGAAAAAAAAACAAACAAACAAACAAAAAAAAAACAGTGAGGACAGATAATACAGCATTAGTTTCGTATCATGACATAAAGAGGGGTGCTTTATGAACTCCCAGTAATTCTTCAAAATATGCAACCAGTGCTCTGATTTTCTGAACAGATGTGGGAATCAAGGCTCATGGGGCCTAAAATTTAGTTATGGACATGGCAGCATCACATGCGAGAGAGGAATGAGGTGAACAGATATAAGTCGATGCCGCATGGCTGCAGAGCTATCAGAAACACATTACACCCACTCTAAAAGTCTTCTGTGCAGACGCAGCTCTGCTATATCAGGCCCCTTCTCAAACCTTTTTTTTTTTTTGTAATTGAATATAAGACCTAGTACTTCTGTTTTAAGTCAGAGTTCATAACAGAGGTCTGAACGTCTGTTGTGCTGTGTTCTCACCTCCAGCTACAGAAATAAACCACTTCAGGTCACTTGCTTGATCTGAATCTGCAAAACAGATTGTGATTCTGTAATGGATGCTAAACTTTTGCTGTCTTCCTAAATATCTTCATATTTGATTTGCTATATGAATCAGAAACAGATCTGTACTGTAACCGGAAAGAAATACAGCTGCACCTAAACTGGGTTTATGGTCATTCCCAGTACCTGACAGTACCTGAATACTTAAGGTGTTCACAGCCATTTGTCCTAAATAAGAGGAAAATTGTATTTCAGGCATTTTTTTGATCTAAAGGCATGCCTAACAAAGGCATGCATAGCTGCACAAACATTTATAAATGTTTAAAGGTCAAAAATAATCTGTGGATATAGTATGTATATATGGAAGTATTAGTTCTTTTCTCAACATTTTTCTATTCTCCCAACATTTCTTTTACACACAAGCAGAGACGTCGTACATCTTTCCCATTTTTTGAGAACACTATTTTAGATTAGAATTTATGCTTCTGAAGTCATATTATTCAGTCTGAATATTGACAACAAATGTAAGATACTGTGGAATTGTTAGTAAATTTCAAGGAAAGCTAATAATGAGAACCTTTACAAATACATAGGCTTGTTTATATATGTTTATATATAGATTTTTTATTACAAATATTTTATTTAATAAATCAGTGAATTGGATTTCTTTGCCAGATATAAAAGCACATCATCATAATTCCAATTCACAATAAATAAAGACAAAATACCTTGATAATATTTCTATTGCTTCCTACCTTTTAAACCAGTAAAATGGGATAATTCCACCCTCCTTTAGCTGTTGAGAAAGTTATAATCTACTAAAGCTAGTTGTCTGGATTTTTTTTTCTAAAGAAATATTTTTTTGGCATCAGAAGAGCATGACTCATCCAAAAGACTTCAGACAACTATTTAATGATGGAATACACTGTACATAAAACTGCCTTTTTTATTGATTAGAAAAGGTGCCTGCACATTTGACTTATAAATGAAACAGAATTTCTAGAAAGCTAAAACAAAGTAATTTAATCTCAATAGAGATACTTTGTATAAATTCTTCCTGGAAATCTTAATAATTTTGAACAAAGAATGAACTCAAATCTCAGTTTCTGTTCTCTAACAGCATTACATTTTTCTTAGAATATCATTGGAGTTTATTTGGACCAAAAGTCTTGGCAGCTTTTCTGGATAGACTTGGGTCTTGGCAGCAATTCTTGATTGACTTACATATTCATCCCTATTCAATATTCATTATTTTCTAATTAAGAAAATACAAAATATGTTTATAAATGGATATCCTTTAATACCTTTGTTGTTATCCATTCCTCCAACAGCATAAAGTGTGCCAACTGTAGATTTTCTAGGTTTAGTTCTTGGACTTTGCATGAGAGTTCTTCTCTCTGGTAAAAGATGGTATTTCATGGCTTCCAGAATAAGCTTCTGGCATTCTAGGTCATCCTTAAAAAGTGCATGGTTTTCTAGGTCAGCCAGTATCTGTGAATGACAAGATTATCAATAAAAAATGTTGTCATATTCCTAGGAAAGCAATACTATTCAATAAGATACCACAAAACTGATGTCATAAATTTATGACTTCAGTGTGGAATACAGGCCTTTTGCAGGATCCTTTTTGCAGGAAGAGGGCCAGGAAAGTAAATATTTAATTGATTTTGAAAAGACTCCAAGCAACTTTTAGATTATTTCACCATCCCTCAAGACTACAATCTGTCTCTTACTGAAGCCACTGAAGAAAATTAAGTATTCTTTTGTAGGCTACAGCCTTACTTATTTTAATGGTTTCCAACATTTCTGGATTTGATAGGATCCAGGAGGCATCTCTTTGTAAGCATCCTGAACGTGCAGTCATATAACACCATTATACAGTATTTTATGTATTTTACTTTCCAGGAACATCCCTTATCTCTAATAAAATAAAATAAAATAAAAATCACAATCAAACAAACACAATGCTAGTGTAAGTTTTTCATTTATTGATTTGCTGCATTATTGGAAAAAATAAGGATTAATAATCCAGATCACGTGAACATCTTTGTAATTGGTGTAAAAGCTATTAGTAGTATAATTACTATAGTTACTATAGTTACTAGCTATTAGTAGCGTAGTTACTGAATACAGCTGAAAGAACATTCTACTATATTTCCAAGAAATTGTAAATGTTAAATGTTGAATTTACTTGCCTGTATGGACATACCTAGTAGCATTTGAAATGCTTTGCATCACTGTTGCAGTTTCTCCCTTCAGGCAGCTAAACACTGCACAGCCATTTGATCACTCCCTACCTGCCAGCCACCCCCCACCTCCCGCCCCAAGTGAGATGGGGGAGAGAACTGGAAGGGAAAATAATAATAACTATATACATATAAACATAAAAAGAAGTGATGAACAATGAAATTACTCACTATCTACCAATCGATGCCCAGCCAGTCCCAGAGCAGTGGTCCTACCCTCTCCCAGTTTTATTGCCTCACATGACACCATGAGGTATGGAATACCCCTTTGGCCAGTTTGGTTAGCTGTCCTGGCTCTGCCCCCTCCCAGCTCCTTGTGCATCCCCAGCCTCCTCACCGGACAGTGTAAGAAACTGAAAAGTCTTTGGAAGAGTGTAAGCATTACTCTGCGACAACTAAAATATCAGTGTACTATCAGTGTGTTATTCTCCTAAATCAAAAACATAGCACATACCAGCCACTCTGAAGAAAATTAACTCTATTCCAGATGAAACCAGAACAATCACCCTTGAAATTTTCAAGATCCCATTGAGGTAAGCAACCTGGCCTAGACTCATAGCTGACTCTAAGCAGGAGTTTGGACTAGAGAACTCCTGAAGCCTATTCCTGCCTGAACAGTTCTGGGATTTGATGCCAGTGTGGTAAACTTCAGCTCTTATACAGATTTTGTGTCATACCTGCCAGGCCCATGCAGATGTCTCAGCTTCCCTAAGGTACCAGAAGTGGATCAGACTCTCATTGGCATCTAGGCAACTGAGTATTACCTTTAGATGCTGATCCCTATATGCTGTTGACTATACAACATCATATATTAGAACAGGTTTTAATTGCATATGGCAACACACCTGTACAGTCTGGAAGATCTCTAGATCTTATACGATATCTGTCTTGGAGACACAGTTGCTTCTGGAGATGCAGGAGATGGCAATGATGCTGAAGAATTTAGTCCTCAGTGTCTACAAAGAAACATCACCCTTGAAGACACATACATACAAAAACATACACAAACTGCAATGCAGTTAACTAGATAAAGGCAGCTAGATTCATTTTAAGGACTGTTAACTAACTGTCAACTGAACTCCAACTGCTGATGAATGTGTGAGTGTCCTTCATCAATCTCTCAGTCTTTTTCAGATAGCATGTTCTGTGACATCCAAAATATTACTAGTTGGTACATGTAAATAGCAGACTGTTGCTTCTGATTTTAGGTATCAGTCATGAACTGAACTAACTGAGTTCCAAACAAAGGTATTACAATCTTCAGTATCTCAGCTGGTGCTCCAGAACTCTTATTTTACATGGCTGATGACCTAACAGACAGTAGACCTGGTTACTAAAATACAAAAATAAGAAGAGTAATCTAGCCTAGTATTTTGTCTCCAACTGCAGCCATAAGCCAGTGAGAAAGCCATAAGACTAGTTTCATATACAGAATAATTCTCCTTAATATTCCCCTAGTATTCAACTTTCAGAACAAGGACCTTCTGAGATGAATGTCTTTTCTACGCATTTTATAATTCTCTAGGACCTTATCTTCCATAAATCAGTTCAATCCTTCTTTGAACTCATGTAAATTTCTTGCATCAACAATGTTTTGACAACAAATTCATCCTGCGTCTTGATGAATATGAAGGTTTACTTCCCTTTCCTTGCTTTGAACCTGACTCCTTTGGCTTCATTTGTTTTCATTCAATATGTTTAATTCATTTCTGTCATTCAGAGCTCCATTCCTAGCCCCCTAATTCTTCTAACGGATGAGCAAATGCATAATTGAGCCCTACCATACTCTCTAAGTCAGAGTCACAAAGCGGTTGAAGTTGGAAGGGACCTCTGGAGATCATCTAGTCTAACCTCCCTGCTCGAGTAGGGTCACCTAAAACACATTGCACAGGATTGTGTCCAGGTAAGTTTTGAGTAACTCCCGAGAAGGAGACTCGACAGCCTCTCTTGGCAACCTGTTGCAGCACTCTGTCAACCTCACAGTAGAAACGTTTTTCCTGATATTCAGCTGGAACTTCCCGTGATTCAGTTTCTGTGTATTGCCTCATAGTCTTTCACTAGCCACCACTGAAAAGAGTCTGGCTCCTTCTTCACACCATCCCTTAAGATATTTGTATATGTTGAATAGATCCTCTCAGTCTTCTCTTCTCCATGCTAAACAGGCACAGTTCTCTCAGTCTTTCATCATAAGAGAAATGCTCCAGCCCTCTGATCATCCTAAGAGAAGACAGGTAAGACAAAGGGGCTGAAAATGTATCTATTAATATATATTTGGGGATGTCAAGTATCTTTAATGATCTCTGAATAAATTTCTGCCAGTGTTCCAAATCTGGCTTCACGTAACAGAAAACGAAAGGATGAGGCCTTTAATTTCACCTCCCAAGGAATAATAAAGGGCTTATATGCTTTCTCTCAATTTGGCAGATTTTTTATTTTTATGTTTTAAATTGTCATATCAACCTTCTTTGTCTGGTGGAACAAACTCTTTTCTCATCTTAAATAGAAAATGAGGCATAGAAGACATACATTTACTTTTATATAAATATATAAATTGTATTTGCTAGCATTTTCAAATAAAACAACAGTATCTATCATATTCATTTTTATAAACGTGTGTGATTATTGTATTGAGAAAATACTAAAACAATACTAAAACATCTTTGAAGCAGAAGCAGCAGAACTGTAAACAACCAACTGTAAAAAAAAAAAAAAAAAAAAAAAAAAAAAAAAAAAAAAAAAAAAAAAAAAAAAAAAAAAAAAAAAAAAAAAAAGTTGGCTAATATGAATACAGTCTTAGAGAAATGTTACTGTATAGATTTGAAATTAAACCTCCTTTAAATTTGTCATAAGCTCCCATTCTGGTATCTCCCTAAAATATACGTATCTTTCAAACCAATTAGTTTCTACTGATCTATGTACTCCAAGACCATATTCATATGATCACAGAAATTCAGTATGTGGGCTGCCACATATCCATACAGAAGTTATCAAGTCATCTATATTGAAGGTTTACTCCTCAGAACCACTTATCTGTGTCTAGATTTCAGATAACTAACAATAAAAAGCATCTTTTTGATTTTTGGGGGGGTGGGGGGGGAATAAGTTCACTAAATAAGACACTAATACTACAGTCAGCTTAAAACAACGTATACTTACATGTATAATACAAGTGGCTAGAGGTGCTCAGTTGTCAAGTTTCTTATTAAAATAATATGAAACTCAGGCAGAAGAGAAATAGATACATGCAAAAAAACAGCAGACTATTGTGTTCCTTGATGGTAGTATTTTTAAAAGGTGTCACTGTACATGGCTGAGGTTAAGAGCTTGATATAAATGTTTGCAAATATTTGCAAATGTTTGCAAATTTGTTTGCACATGAAACAAATTACACTTGAAAACATTCTTAAACTTTATTATCTTTAATGAATGGCCAACTCCTAAAGTCTGCTATTTTCAGTCAAAATGGCTTCCTTTAAAATTTTTTCACAAAGTGCATCTAAATGGATACCAGTCTGATATATTTCTTAAACATATAGTCCAATATATACTACCTTCACATCTAACCTCACGAATTTAAATATCAACATTTTATTCTCTTCCCTCAGAGTTGGTATTTTCATATTGACAGTAATAGAACTACATAAAATACAGTTTTGCTATATGTTTTTACATTTGATATTTTTGAGCTACAGTCAGTACCAGAATAGCAGAATAATCACTGAATTTTCTATTATTTCTTGCAGTTTCTTACATCTAAGCTAAGCTACAAGAAAACTGAGTCTATAATTACAAACTGTTTCATTTTTAAGTTAATTTACTTTCCCCCCTGTGTAGAGAAAAATACAACTCTCAAGAAGGTATTTAAGCTATTATTATATAAATTATATAATTATATGTAATATATGTAATATATATGTAATATATATATACTTTTATTATTTTAATTTTCTTCATAATAGCTAGTATGGTGCTGTATTTTGGATTTAGGATGAAAATAATGTTGATAACACATCCATGTTTTAGTTATTGCATACACTAAATCAAGGTGAGAAATCAAATGCAGTTCATATTACTAAGAATATTAAAGTGTGCTAATAAACACTGCTGGTAGCTGTATTTCATAACATTAATTTACATTTCATAATATTAAGATTCTTGATATATCATTTTTTGTGATTCTTTCACCTTTGAAGTCCTCAGCACACTACTCAGTAGATGAAAAATCAAAGATCCGAAGACAAATAATGTTCAGAGTTTTGAACAGGATGAAGCTTTCTCTTGCAAAATACTTTATCATTTAGGGCTACTGAACCAAACAGTGTACTCTGTCAACAATTAATTTATCATCATACAGGCACAACAAAGGTAAGAAATCAAATTATCAGTTTCCTCTGCATAAATTTGAGATAATGTATAGTAGCCTATACTTTCTAATGCTTAATGGAACTAATGCAATTGACAAGTTTTTTTATGACAAGCCTATTTTATTAGCAAGGATGAAAGTCTAGTAATCATATTTGTTGACTTCCTGTCACACAGCTGTTTCTATATACTGGTGTTAAAATCTGTGCTTAGAATCTCAAAACAAGTATTTATAAGATCTTGCAAATGAATTGCCACATTTTAAATACAGGAGTGATAATCAATGAACTGTCCTGTCCCAAAATTTGGAGATTTCATGCACCAGCAACAAATAAAGACTGAATCTCTTTCTTTGTGATTAGAAATACATCTTGGAAAGGAGAAACCATTTCTATTGAAAACGTCAAAAAGCAGACAGAAACCTGCATTTTTTCCCTCATAAATAAATAAATAAATTTTTATTCAATGGCCAAACCATAAAAATATTTTTTGTTCAAAAGAAATAAATAATAAAGATCTCCTTGTTATGTTATGATGGGGTAAAATGTGTTATCTCATGCACTTTTCCCAACAGTGCAGGTATGAGAAAAATAATTTTGTGAAAAATATTAATTCCTCCCCTCCTGTGTACTTATTCTATCATATTGGCTAATTTGTGATAAACACTGGATTTCTGAGTAATCTAAGGGCTAAACTCTGTGAGTTTACACACAAAAAAAAAAAAAAAAAAAAAAAAAAAAAAGGTTGAAATTACAGCTAGTGTTTAGAAAAAACAAATGGAACATAAACCCAGCTCTTTTATCTTGTCTGTTTCAATATTCTGTTTAAATATTTTTCTAGTCCATAGTTATCTTTCCTTATTGCATCAAAATATTCAATACATTTAATACATTTAATCAGGATACATGTGACCAGGAAATTCAATTAAAAAGGATGTTTCCCTGGAAACCCAATTATGTTCAGCTTACTATTTCATAGCTATGACATTCTTAATTAAAAGAGAATTGCATCTAACATCAGATGAAGATTTCTGGGTTTAGTAACACATAGAATTTCACAGAGCAGTTGCTGAACCATGTTGGTGCTACTTCAGCAGAGTTAAACTACTACACTGTTTTTGGAGCTGCTTGAATTTCTCAGACTACCAATATTCTGAGAATTTTTAGTAACTTTGTGTCACTGTGTTTCTCATTTTTACCACTTTAAAAAACAGAGATAAAAAAAAATAAATAAATCCTTTCTCAGTTGTACTTGTAAATTACCTTCAACACAATGCTGCAGAGAGTTGGCATGCTTCATCTCAGGGAAGCAAATTCAATTTGAGATCTGGAGTGAAAAGTAGTCAAGTACTGCCGAAAGGAAAGTCAAATCTAACGAGCACAGAAGCAGGAGGTTGGTACTGGTACAGTGACTGATAGTGGGACTGACAGCAGGCACACTGTGAGACTGCACCCTTAGTACTGAGATATTCACCTTTCACAACTTGGGAGCAGCTTTACTTTTGCAGTACCCTGAGAGAACTCCCCTAGTATTGGGTTTACATGGCAACATTTTAGTAGCGGGAGATGCAGGGGCTGTGAGAAGAGTAAAGAAACTGCCCCATGTTAGATAAGGGTCAATTTCAGCTGACTCCAAAGGGACCTACCGCAGCCCAGAGCTGAGCCAATAAATGACGTTGTTTGTGCCTCTGAGTGCAGATTTAAGAAAGGGGGAAAAAATGCTGGACAACGGCAGCTGGAATAGTGAGAATGAGAACCAGCCCTGCAGACACCAAGGTCAGTGAAGAAGGAGGGCAGGAGATGCTCCAGGCCCACAGCAGCAATTCCCCTGCGGCCTGTGGAGAGGCCCCTGGTGGAGCAGGCTGTCCCCCTGCAGCTCATGGTCCCACAGGGAGCAGATCTCCACACTGCAGCCCATGGAGGAGCCCCTGGTGGAGCAGGTGGATGTGGCCTAGAGGAGGCTGCAGCCGATGGAGAGCCCCCGCAGGTGCACTCTATTCCTGACAGATGGACCCTATGGTACAGACCCATATTGGAGTAGTTCTTGAAGTGCCTGTGGGCAGCCCCCGCAGGATCAGTTCGGGAAGGATGGCATCCCGTGGCCGTGAAGGAGCAGCGGAGACGAAGCGTTAGGAACTGACCGCAGCCCCCATTCCCCTGCACCACTTGGGGGGAGTATTTAGAAGAGGGCGGACTGGGGGAAGGTGTTTTTAATTTCCCTTTAGTTTCTCACTTCTCTCACTTGTTATTAATAGGTAATAAATTTTATTCATCTCCCTGCAGTGAATCTGTTTTGCTCATGATGATAATTGTTGAGTGATTTAATTGACCTTATCTCAACCCTTGAGCCTTTTCCATTGTATTTTCTCCCCCTTTTCCTTTGGGGTGGGGGAGTTAGAGAGTGGTTGTGGTGGAGCTCAACTGCCCAGCTGAGTAAAAAGTATGATCCACTTGAGAGTATTACTGATTTGATTTCTTCCTTTGAATTTTTTGTATATTACTGCAAATTTTGATATTATAAAACTAAACTTTAGAGGAACCCATATTTATGTAAATAGTAATAACAGAAGCTTTTTATTAAGAGATGCAAACACAGAACTGTGAAGTAACCACAGTGCTGTAAAAACAATTGTTTTTGGCTTTCCAAAGAATTATTCTGGACTAGATTTCTAAGGATCTTGTTCCTCAAGGAAAAGGAGATTTCTGTTAACACTGTAGGAAACTGGAAGCCACAAAGAATCAGGACTGACACAAAGCAAGTTTTTCAACTTATTGCTTAAAAATTGAGATGGAGCCCGGGTAACACCAATCATTAGAAGAATAATGTATAGAGTCCAGAAAATAATCTTAAAATAGACAACACAGTTCAACCATTCTTACGTGAGATGACTTAACAGGCCATTGACTAATTATGGGGATAATACTTTGATCTTCATTAAATTTTCTTGTTTTTAAATTCTTTTTTTCAGGTAATGAGTATGAACAATATAAAAGTATCTGAATATTACACTATCCATTGTCCATTAGTTCCAGTAGGTCTGAATGGATCATTTTGCTTTGATAATTTATTTCAAAATCTGGCCAAAGCAAAGTACTTATCTCCATTTGGAGTTTCCTTCTCTCTGTCTCACTCACTCAAATCAGATTGTATCCTAACAAACTCTTTTACCACTTGAAAAGATTTTGTCTTCTAATTTCAAGTAATAGTTGCTGTCAAAAGGGAACAGAATTATTCAAAATGTTTTATGTTTTCTTTGCATATTTATTCTGATTTAGTGCCTTGAATAGTCCTTAATGACATATCATTATACTATGCCCTGAACAGAATTAAATTCAATACCCAAATTTTACAGTAGGTAGAAAGCAATTTCCTATGCTTTAAAAATTCTCCCAGCATCTAAATTCATTTTCCCTGTAAAACACATAGAGTCCTGTGCCCTCAGAAATCTATAAGCCAATGTCATGCAGAACACAGGATTTGCCTTATCCTAATAGTATTAATAATCATAATAGAAGAACAAAAAGCTTAAAATCCTTTAAATGAACCGTGAGTAAATGAAATGCAGATTTTTGTGGCACATTTTGTTTAACAAAGCCCCTGAGTCTTTTTCTTGATCCAAAATGTATCTGAAGTCACTTGACAACCTTGAATCAGAGAAACACATTTCCATATGAAACAAAAATCTGAAGCAAGAATGACACAGAGTGTGCATATTGAATGGTCTTCTAGAGAGGGATTTGATTAGCCACCATCATCCTTTTATGTGTTTTCTTCCATGTACAGATTTGTTATAGCTGGTTATTGCAGTAATCATAGTAATACAGCTACCAGGAAAGAACAGGCTGCTGAAGGGTAAGGTCACTATTTTTCTTTGTACAGATTAAGAACAAACAAATGGTTTGTATCAATTCCTGGACAGTATAAACAAATATTTTATTTCCTTAAAAAAACTGTTAGTCCATCTTCAAAATCTTACTACATATATCCTGCTCTAGCTGATAGGAAACATGCATCTTTGGACAATACCCCTAATAGAAACTTTTTTATCTGTCTAAACCCGGTAGAAAAAGAAGTCATTATTCTTATGTCAGTGTACTGGTATATGGATGGAATTAGTTTAGTTCCCTAATGTGTTGAAAGGAATAAACTGTTTTATGCTGTATTTTCTAGGCAACTGATAGAAATGCCTGCAAATTCCATCATAACTGTGGATTTCAACTTAATAAAAATTAATTACATTTAAAATCATCATAATTACAATTAAAATCCTGATTAAAAATGTGTATAACTATTTTAAGAAATATTAGTTAGACTATTCATGCTACACTGAAAACATGAAAAAAAAACAACAACAACTCCCACATAAAGTGTTACTATCTTTTTTACAAAATGAAACATCTCTTAGCTGCCTCTGTTGAATACAAAACCCCTTGTTATAAAGACTAATTGTTTAATAATTTTTAAGCTCCTTATTCTTCTTTAGAAACTTCTGAACCTATTAGGTAAACAAAGCAGTGAATTAATTACTTTCATTTGTTTGTTTCATCATAAAGAGTTTGATGAAATGCTCCATTTTCCTAAAATTTATGCACACTTCCTTGACTGATTTGAACACTGGTTCTGCAACTGGCAACTTTTTTCAGCAGTTTTTATTTACATTTTTGATTTTGGAAATAGCGTGTTTTTCAGGACAAATCTGCAATGATTGTAGTTTTGCTATTTCTTTTTCCAAGAACAGCCTGATGTCAAATGTAATTATTTGCAGCTAAATTTGAGCTTATAGATAGAAACAAAAGTATACTGAATGAATAATAACAGCATACTGAATGGATCTATCTCTCTGTGAATGCATTTGGTCATGCTTCAGTTAATTCAGGATTCTACCTTAATGGATACATCTATGTCTTCCTTGGGATTAAAATGATGGATGATATGAACAAGATCTTTGGTTTAGTCTACAGTTGTTGAATAGCCATCAGCCATTGTTAAAAACTTAAATACAATTGATGGTAGATAATTTAAATGCTAATCTAAGTTAGAAGGTTCAAATCAGTAAAAATAGTCAGGGTTTCAGATAATGTGTGACTTTTTATTATTACAAACCATATACATGTAGACTCATTTTCTGCTTTAGAAGAGACAGAAGCTTGATTTTATGTTTTAGTAAAAAGTCCACTAAGGTTGGGAGATGAAACAGCTTAACAAAAGATTTTGCTTTTTTCTTTCTTGTATTATTCAAATTAATTTTTTTTCTGGTGCAAAAATATTTAATTTAGATTAACACATTCCAGATGATTTCCAAATCTTATTATATTGTTTTATCCTAAATCACTTTAGCTATTTACTGTCATAAAGTATAGTAGGAAAATTGTACTGAAAATTCCAAAAATTAATATATGAACAGAGAAAAAACTCAACACTAGCACTAGGCATTAGTGCTTAGGCATTATAATGAAATTAAATTTAATTATTTAACATTTACCCAAAAACAAAAGTGTAAATTCAAACACCCTTTTTGGGGCTCAAAAAGATACGAGTGACAGATTTCAGTGACAGATTTTTTTAAATTTGTTTTTTTACCATCACTGTCACAGGTCACACAACCATGAAAATACTGCTTATAACCCTATATGTTACAAAAAAAAAAAAAAAAAAAAATGTTACTTTTCCAAGACTGAAAGAACATCCATGAAAAAAAAAAACAAAAAACTTTCAAAATAATTTGGCTTTCACATTGAAATCATCAGAATTAAAGAATCTCTAAGTGTGTTTTTTGTTTGTTTTTCCTTTGTCTTTTGTTTATGTTGACTTGGTTTTTTCTGTTTTCCTACAGAAAATATAGCCTAGTTTTCTTACTTCTTCTAATTCAATTGAAAATCTACATTTTCTGATCATCTCTGCTGATCCGAAATGTCCTTACTGCGTAGCTTTTTGTTTGCTTGTTTGTTTGCTTTTTTATGATAGTATGCTTAAGAAAAAAATAAAAGAATGCATCTCAGAACCAAGAATTCTCCATTACTATGGGGTAGTTTGAAAAAACTTTTTCTTACTTTGTCCAAGGTAAAAATGAAATAGAATCATGAAATGAATAGCATAAGGATACTGCGGAATTAAGTATCCTTAATAGATCCATTGGAATGGAATTAAAATACAGCTTGTTTCTTTCAATTTCACTTTAATTTTTGCTCTTATAACAGTAACTGAATTTCCTGTTTGACACCTATAGAAAAGAACAGTTTTCAGCAAGAGAGAATAAGTAACATGTTTTTGGAAAAATACACAATTTTTATCTTTATAGACACTACATTAATTACGTAATTAATCCCTCAGATTTATGTGTTTTCAAAGAAGGGAAATTTTCCTCCTCAGTGGTGTCGCAGACTTGAGGATCTTTAAGAAAGTCTAGACCAACTCACTCTTGAAACTGACCATTCTATAACTAACCATATAGAATGAGACTAACCATTCTATAACTAGATGATCTTTAACGTCCCTTGCAACACAAACCGTCCTATGATTCTATGATTCTATGATTAAGATTTATTACTTAGACACAACACACTTCCACTAGTTTGTCTGTAAGTCTGTGGTCTATGTAACTAAGCTATGATAATACATTGTAAAGAGATTAGTCACATAACAATAATAATGAATGGTCTTGGACTAGAATTCTGGAGGGAAATCTCTGTTTTATGTTTAACAACTGAACTCTGACATCTACTAAACTGGTATATTTGGTGACCAACTCACTGTAAATGTGTTCAGTGTTTAATTCACTTATCATTTCAACCCCTTACCCACACGTTAAAAAACAACATAAAATAAATCATCTTATTCAGAAGAAATCTTCTGGGACATTCTACCCTTTAATTGTAATCCTGCATCCCTCTCCCCCACCCTCATCAGGGTACAACACCCAAGAAGAATAACTGAAGTTTGTTTTCCTTAAACTATCATTAGGTTACAAAAATGAATATATTAGATAAACAAACAATCGCACACACATTCTCTGAGGCTTTGCATATGATATAAAAGTGAAGAAACTGATTATTTTCTCCCACTCTCTTGAATGAACTGAATGAGTAATGGGATTGGAATATTCATTGGTAGCATCTGTGATAAGTAATTAAAATGTGGTGTTGAAACTACTTTCACAGCATTAACACTTCCCCAAAGCTTATGATTTAACGAGCCCATTTATTGAAATCTTCACATAATTTGTATAAGTGGTCCCTTGTTATCTTTTACCACACTGTTCAAACCTTACTTTTAACTTAATTCCTAAATATGCCTACACTTTTTGGCACATATGCTGACTTGTGTCAGACTAAATAGTGCTACTGGGTAAAACTGGCACCAATTTGGACAATTTATTTATCACCCTGATGTGCTGGTGAATCAAATGCTATTCATTTTAGGAAAACTGTAACCACTATCTATCTATCCATCTATCTATCCATCTATCTATCTATCTATCTATTTATTCATTTACTATAAATGATTATATTTCTGTCTCTGATAATGTCTTTTGACCATTAAAATATGGAGCACAAAATCTAAGATGAAAGATTTATCTATACTTAATTATATAGATGGCAGAATCTACATTTGATTTCATCATGCTAGGCTTTCTCCATAATATATGGAAAGAAGCAAAAATGTTTATCTCAAGATAAATCTATTCTTAAACTAACTAAATAAAGTAAATAAAATCTCAGTTGTAAGATATTTAATTTCCAGATGCCTACAGTTAGGGAAAATGAATCTGTCCTAGAGAATGTTATGTTTTTTCTTCTCTAATCTTTGAGGAAAAAAAATAAAAATGTACTATCATAATTTTGGTATTCCTGCATATTTTGTAATTCTGTTGAAGTGCTCCATAAGAAATAAGAAAAGTTATAGAGGGCGCACTGTGTTCCTAAGGAAAGCAAACAAACAACCAAACAAATCACATAAAAAAGAGGAAAAACATAAGGAAACTAGCTGCAGCAAAAAGGTTGGACTGTGGTAAATTATTCTAATTCTATGTCTCCTTTAGTTCACAAGTAGTTATTTTCTGTTCAAGCTCTTCTGAATCAAATTATTTTTTTATTTTCTCGAAGCGATAAATGAAGTAATAGATTTGATAAAAGCATGACAGATACCAAGAAGTAGAATGCAAATGTTATTTGGTCAGTAACAGCTAATAGCCTACATTTGCAAAATACTTTTTTGTTGTTGTTGTTTTTAATTGTAGTTACATATTTACTAAAGTTAACTGTAGTACACCAAAATTGGTGTCATTTTGATATATCTCCTAGAAAAGAGTAAAGTACAAAGAAATGGCATACAAAAGAATCACTTTTTCCCTAAATAATCTTTTTCTGTTTCAAATATGATTTGTAGGCCTTAAAAATAGAAGGAAAAAAAAAAAAAAAAAAAAAAAGAAAACTTTGCATAAATGGAACTGTCTATAACTTAAATACCTTTTCAATATAGTGTATTTCAAGGATAAACGTCACAAATGCCCAAAATGAATAATTCAATTACTACATTGTATTGGGTAATGCTTATGTGGTAAAGCTGTGGTAGCGGGGGGGCTGCAGGGATGGCTTCTGTGGAAAGAATCCAGAAGCTGCTGCATATCAGATAAGGGCCAGCTGAAGCCGTCTCCAAAGGGACCCGCCGCTGGACAGAGCCAAGCCAAAGTGATGTTGTTACCTCTGTGAGAGCAGATTTAAGAAAGGGGGAAAACCTGCAGCACAACAGAAGCTGGGAGATACAATCACAGAATCACAGAATTTTCTAGGTTGGAAGAGACCTCAAGGTCATCGAGTCCAACCTCCAACCTAACGCTAACAGCCCTCCACTAAACCATATCCCTAAGCTCTACATCTAAAGTGACAACCAGCCCTGCAGACCCCAAGGTCAGTGCAGAAGGAAGGCAGGAGGTGCTCCAGGTGCCAGATAAGAACTTCCTCTGTGGCCTGTGGAGAGGCCACTGGTGGAGCAGGCTGTCCCCCTGCAAAGGCTTCAGGAATTTCTTCATTTAGCCCCAGAGGGCTGAAAACTTTAGAACCAGATGAATCTCAACATACTGATGACTGTCTGGTTAACTGTTTTTTAGTTGGAGACAAAAATACCTCTTTGACAAATTCCTTCCTGTGCAAGGAACTTGCAAGTTTGTCTCACAACGTCAATTAGCCAACCTAGGATTTACTGGAGTGTAATATGGAAATTAGCACACACTTTTAAAATCATACAATTGGTTGTAATGTGTACATTCTGAGAGGATTTAGTGGTGCAGCATTTTCTACAGGTTTATCTACAGCATCTCTGTAGAAATAAGGACAGAACCACAGATCCACAGAAGGTAGATCAGTTCACTTTCTCCCTAGTGATTTAATAGGATATTTAAATATTTCACCTTAAGACAGGATTGTTTCTGTCCCTGGGCAAGAAATCTAATTTAGATGCCTGTATTAGTTTCACTGGATCTGAGCCACAGTGTACTTAATACTCAAAGATTATACATTATCCTACTGATGTGACTAGCAAGCCTGTAAAAGGGGTATTATTAGCAGTGTTGCAGGCATAAAGGCAATAATATTTATGTTTTATTCTATGCTGCTTTTTAGCATTTATTGTTAATTGATGATCTACTATTACAAGCCATTGCAAAAACATCCATTATAAACACAATATACTGGTGAAGTACAAGTTATCTTTAACTTAGCCATTTCTGTGAGTAAATATTTGTACTCTTTATCATGCATGCCTCTGCTGAGATCCATTAAAACATATGCTTAACGTCCTCATTCTTACTAATCATGCTATTCTAGGCACCTACTATCATGTGTTAACTCTGAACTCTTGCTTGTAAATTTCTTCAGCAATCCATCAATCATCAGCAATTCCTCATGCTCTTAAGAAATGTAGTAAAAAGAATGTTTTACCCAAAAGAAGCTGCACACATTCTTGGCTCATGCTGTACTCTTGACACTAACAGCTATATTACACTGTATTCAGACATTCAGCAAAAACAATTTATTTTTTTTACCTCAGTAAATGGGGTTATACTAGCACTAGTGGAACATACAGGGCTAGGCAGAGGCTCAAACATGCTGCTGAATTGCTAGAGGATACTTCCAGATGCAGATTCAGTCATGGAATGGAAGACACAAGCACAGAATAAACTATTCTATTTTGGGAAAAGGTCAGAAAAAGATGAGGTGAGCTGTCTGAATTCTGAATTATATATTTTGATATCCTATTACTCAAGTCTGACCACATTGCCGGTGTAATTAAAGAACCTTGAGAGTGAAAGGAGGCATCATAAAACACAGGCTATAAATTTAATCCTTCATTTTCCGTCAATCTTTCAAATCTGTTAATAATCTTTTCATTCTATGACTTCATCTTTTTTAGTGCATTTAAAAGTAAGGAACCCAAATCTGTTTCCTCAAGGTCTAGTGATTAGATTTTAATTTTGACCCTGCTTCTCTCAGAAAGCTTTTTAGTTAATTTTCAGTGGAATCAAAATGACAGAATGTTTTATTGGATTTTTACTTAAGTATAAACCATAATAGGGAAAATTTCACCTCTTGGTAATAAAAAATAAATTTTCACCTCCAGTTCTCAATAACTTTCTGTTAAAACTTTGTTATATCTTAACTTTAATCTGGAAATAATTACTAACACTTTTTCAGCATTACTGCAAATATTTATACAATAGTCATGCATAAAAGTTAATTTTTAGATTAAACAGAAAACCAAAGAAACCAACTTACACCAACCTAAAATTACTTTTGAAATTTGAAATTCCTTAAACAGCTTTGAAACTGTTATTTTTTTCATATATCCCGTTGACTGGTCACCTGCCTCCTGACTGTTCAAAAAGGAACACTATCTCAAAAAACTGGAATTGAATCTGA
Source organism: Aythya fuligula (assembly GCF_009819795.1). NCBI lineage: Eukaryota > Metazoa > Chordata > Aves > Anseriformes > Anatidae > Aythya > Aythya fuligula. The sequence continues at coordinate 166,516,540 of NC_045559.1, read as the reverse complement.
ATTAAAAAGTTTTATGGGATTTTTTTCTGAAAAATCCAGAATGTAATTCAGTTTGAGGTTAACACAACTGTATTAGAAGTTTATAGTTGTGTATCAGTGATGTGTGATACTACTACATGTTTTTATTTGTGATGCATATCTATGATAGGCAGTAGAAGTACCTGGTGTACTGTGTTTAGCTCTGGGGACCCCAGCACAAAAAGGACATGGAAGTATTAGAACAAGTCCAGAGTAGGGCCACGAGGATGACCAACTAAGGCTGAGGGAGTTGGGGTTGTTCAGCCTGGAGAGGAGAAAGCTCTGGGAAGATCTTATAGCACCCTTCCAACACCTAAAGGGGGCCTACAGGTGGGGAGGGTCTCCTTGTCAGGGAGTATAGTCATAGACAAGGGGTAATGGCTTTGAACTAAAAGAGGGTAGAGTTAGATTAGATATAAGGAGGAAAGTCTTTGCTCAGAAGATGGTGAGGCAATGAAACAGGTTGCCCAGAGATGCTGTGGACGCCCCATCCCTGGAAGTGTTCAAGGCCAAGTTGGATGGGGCTTTGAGAGGTTAATATTCAGAATAGCAACAAAGATTCACAACAAACAAAAAATGTTTGCCTCATATTCTTTTTGTCATTTTTATTGCATGGTCAGAAGGAAATAAATTTTGCAGACTCATAGACAAGGATGAAAAAGCTCAACAATATTTTTGTTGTATCAGTGAATTCTTTATTAATTCATCAGACCCTCAGCTCAGGATTTGATCTCCAAGGAACAGTAACTATGCCCAAATGAACCTGAAGAGATTTAGATATGTAAGAACATTGTCTCTTGCTTCCTATGTAGTAATAACTCCTGTAGACATTGATATGATCTGCTATTATTGCTAGTACAATTATGGAACAATCTAAATGTCACCTTTAACAAATAAGACTGAACTGGCAGCTGTTTCTAACTTTACTCATGGCTGGCTAATTATCTGTTTTGTGACCTTCCTCAGAAACACGAGCAGTCATTTAACCTCATTTAATCCTATCTAGCTGTATTGGGTGTGTGTGGTGAGCTTTTTGCAGCAGGCAGGCTTGTACGATGACATGCTGTGAGGAGGAGCCAGGGCCTTCCCCATGTCAGACACAGCCAGTTCCAGATGGCTGCAAAGGCCCCACCAGCAGGGCATGGCTGAGCCTAGCAGTGAAAATAGTGGCACCTCTGAGAAAATGTATTTAAGAATCATAAAATCAATTAGGTTAGAAAAGTCCTCTAAGATCATCAAGTCCAACCTCTAACCTAGCACTCCCAAATCCACCATTAAACCATACCCCTAAGCACTACATCTGCAGTTGTTTTGTATACCTCCAGGGATGGTGACTCAACTGCTTCCCTAGGCAGCTGGTTCCAGTTCTTCACAACCCTTTCAGAGAAGAATTCTTTTTCTAATATCCAACCTAAACCTCCCCTGGAACAATTCGAGGACATTTCTTCTTGTCCTGTCATTGTTGCCTCAGAGAAGAGACTGAACCACACCCTGCTACAACACCTCCTTTGAGGTAGTTGTAGAGAGCAATAAGGTCTCCTGAGCCTTTTTTTTGCCAGTCTAAACAACCCCAGCTCTCTCAGAAGCTCCTCTACAGATTTGTTCTCTAGACCCTTCAGTAGCTTCATTGCCCTTCTTTCGACACACTCCACCGACCTCAATGTCCTTCTTGCAGTGAGGGGCCCAAGACTGAACACAGTATTTGAGGTGTGGCCTCACCAGAGACAAATACAGATGGACAATCACTTCCCTGGTCCCACTGGCGATACTGTTTCGGATACAAGCCAGGATGCTGTTGGCCTCCATGGCCACCTGAGCACACTGCCGTCTCATTTTCAGCCAGCTATCGACCAGTATGTCCAGCTCTGTTTCACCAGCCAGCTTTCCAACCACTCTTTCCAGCCATCCTGTAGCATTGCATGGGGTTGTAGTGCCTCAAGGGCAGGACCTGGCACTTAGCCTCACTGAACCTCCTACAGCTGACCTCGGCACATCGGTTCAGCCTATCTAGATCCCTCTGCAGAGCCTTCCTACCCTAAAGCACTTGTGCCCAAATCTGCAAAATTACTGAGGGTGCACTTGATCCCCTCATCCAGATCATTAATAGAGATATTGAAGAGAACTGTCCTGATACTGAGCCCTGGCAGACACCACTAGTGACCAGTTGTCCAAACTGAAGTTGTCCAAAACTTTCAAGTTGTCCAAACTGACTGACTTGCTGCATACTACAACTTGCAGGCCTTTATCTCTTCTTAAATTCTGCAGTGTCCCCGAGAAGAATTTGGTTCCATCAGCATCTGAACTACCTTTAAAGAAGTTTTAAGTTGCTACTAGGGCATCACTTAGGCTCCTCTTCACCAAACTGAAGAAGTTTGTTCCCTCAGGCTCCTAGCTCATATACCATCTTGGTAGCCCATCACTGGACCTTCTCCAGCTTCTGTCTATACCTCTTGAACTGTGGAGTTCAAAACTGGAAATGGTATTCCAGGTGCAGCCTTACCAACACCAGGTACTATCGCAATAATAACTTCACGCAACTTGCTGAAAAAGTTTTTCCTGATGTAGCCCAATATGAAGTTTTCTTCATTTGCACAGTGAGTTCATATTCAGGCTGGAATCTGTCATAAGCCTAAGTTGTTGTTTGTTGTTATTGTTCTTGTAGTTGTTTCATTTTGTTGCTGCTGTTGTAATTATTTTAGTCTTTTTGTTTGTTTTGCTTTTATTTTGTTTTGTTTTTGAAAAATTACCATTCTACATACCTTTTTGGCATGTTATAATGCAAGTGGTTACTCCTCTCCAAGTTCACAACTCTGTATATATTCAGTGTTTGTTTGCCTAACCTTCAGATTTGTTGAAGCTACTCTGAATGAAGGGCTGCCATTCTTTTTGTCTAATTCTTAAAAGTATTGCTCTTAAATATCCAGAGTGTTCAGCATTTTCAGATTATAAACTGGTGAGAGTTTTCACAACTGTGATTATAGTATAAATAAAACAAAATAAAACAAAATTACCTGAGGTGGAAGCAGTGGTAATCTTACATAAGCAAGCAGCATACTTAGGTCACTGCATCGCCTCTGCATATCATACTTCACCCACATCATTAAGGCATGGAAAATGGTCTCTTCATCAGGAACATTCACATCATCGCTAGCAAGAAGTTTATGGAGTTCTTCAGCTGGTAGAAGTAAAAATTCTTGGTTTCTTATAACTTCCATTATATTCTCCTGAGAAGAGGAAAGTATTTCAGATTCAGTAATACTGGAAAAATGTAAAAGCAGTTGTTAAAGCTAATAAATCCATAGGATTAGTCAGTATCTGTCATACCCAGCTTTCTTATAGCTTATAAGAAAAAAACAAAGATGACTGTAGTTAAACAGCTATATTTGTAACTCATATATCAATGTATTCCAAAAGCAAAAGGAAGGCAATATGGTAATATTGTAATTAAAAAATGTCAGCATTTGGTTAGCCAGAACAGCTAGTGCGGAGCTGCATGCTGTTTAAAATTTTTATAAATTTAGTTGTAATTGAGCAGTCAATGTATTTTAAATCCTTACATGCATATGCACGCATTTCCCCATATTTTTCACTACCTGATACATTTCTCAAATAACCTGTCAGTCAGATACAGCTGTATTATCAATAGCCAGATAATGGTTGTCTAGAAAAATAAGGCTACAAGAAAGATCAAGATCATGAATTTAGCATTACTTCATGAATTTGCTTAAATAGATTTTTACTGTTCAGCTAACAAAATGTATACAACATTTAAAATCTCACAGTACTGAAATTTATTATACATATAGGAATAACAAAAACATTAAACTAAACAAAAGTACTTAATTTAGATGACTGCATCCTAGGTGAAGTGCTGTCTGAACTACCTACCCTACAATAACAGGACACAACAGAAACGCAGTTCTGGGGGGTATCTTACTCTGACCCTAGTAAGTCACATTTTGTCCTTTTATTCCCATCTAATACAGGCAAATCATGATTTTAATTCGCCAGCATCATATATTTTGAAAGTCACTGTTTAAAAGAATCACTGTTTAAAAGAATCTATTTAACACTATCTGTGTATTATTTTTTTTTTGTATAAGCTAGCAGATAGATAAATAGATGATACAGATGAATAGGTAGATAAATAATAAAGACATAGATGTAACAAAATCATGACAGACTGAAATTCATTTAATTGTGTGAGGCAATTACATGCCAACTTATACATGCAAATAAAATAAATCAAGTAAAGCTGAAAGTGATGCTTATTATTACGAATGTGAACACTTCCATGTAAAACTTTTAAAAATGTACAGCTTTTTTTTATATACACAAACAAAAAGGGATGCCAACACAGGAGGTAATCAAATGTATATAAATACATATAAATATACTTATATATATGTTCATAATCTTTCTTAACTGCGCTGTTATTTTCATATAACTGATAATTACATACTACAAGATCATAGAATCACAGAATCATAATTTAGGTTGGAAAAGACCTCTAAGATCATCAAGTCAAACCTTTAACCTATCACTGCCAAATCAACCATTAAACTATGTCACTAAGCTGTACATGTACACATTTTTAAAAGACCTTCAGGGATGGTGACTCAACCATTTCCCTGGACAGCCTATTCCATTGCTATGAACCCTTCCAATTGAGAAAATTTCCTAAAATACAACCTAAACCTCCCGTGGTGCAGCTTAAGGCCTGCCTTATTGATTGGTGCTTAGGAGAAGTGAATGACCCCCATCCCAATATAGCCTCCTTTAAAGTATTTCTGGAGATCAGTAAGGCCTCCTGAGCCTTCCTTTTGCCAGTATAAACAACCCCAACTCCCTCAGAAGCTCCTCTACAGATTTGTTCTCTAGACCCTTCAGTAGCTTCATTGCCCTTCTTTCGACACACTCCACCAACCTCAATGTCCTTCTTGTAGTGAGGGACCCAAGACTGAACACAGTATTTGAGGTGTGGCCTCACCAGCGACAAATTTAGGAGTTTTAGGAGTTTTAGGTTGGATGTTAGGAAGAACTTCTTTACCGAAAGGGTTGTTAGACATTGGAACAGGCTGCCCAGGGAAGTGGTGGAGTCACCGTCCCTGGAGGTCTTTAAAAGACCTTTAGATGTTCGACTTAGTGATATGGTTTAGTGGAGGACTTGTTAGTGTTAGATCAGAGGTTGGACTTGATGATCTTGACGTCTCTTCCAACCTAGAAATTCTGTGAAATTCTGTGATTCTGTGAAATACAGATGGACAATCACTTCCCTGGTCCCACTGGTGATGCTATTTCAGATACAAGTCAGGATGCTGTTGTCCTGCTTGACCACCTCAGCACACTGCCAGCTTATATTCAGCTGACTAATGACCGTTAACCCCAGGTCCCTTTCCGCCAGGCAACTTTCCAGCCATCCTGTAGCCTTGCATGGGGTTGTTGTGCCCCAAATGCAGGACTCAGTTATTTTTAAATTGCTTGAGTAAATGTCAAGAGGTAGCTAAAAATATATTGTTATGGACTGAGGTTTTAATCCGTTGACTTCTAATAAAGCATGTTTAAATTGTGTGTCTAGAATGCTGTAAAACAGCTTAGAAATGTAAAGGAAATAGTTTGCAGACAGTTAACTAAAAGTTGGCTTAATTCATTTTAATTAAAAAGTCATAAAACTTAGAAAATTTCATTGCACTTTTCAATAAAATGATTTATAAGCCAAATTTTAATTAAGGTTGGTTAAAGAGACATTAAATCCCATTATGAAGAATATATAACTTGACTTGTTAATAGGAACCAGTATCAAACTTTGCAATAGCATATTAATTCAAAGACCTAACATTATTGAGAAGCATTATGATGGTAGAATACATTTTATGAACTTAATTTTGAAGAACACTCAAAGCAGTGGCTCTGAATTAATAATAATAATTTTAATATTATTATGATTGATTTTTTTATCATTTTAAATTGTGTTTTCATTTGGATATATACTTAAGGATAGCTTATTCTAGCCTCTGTACAGACCTACTATTAACTGAAAGGAATATCCAGCAGTTTCCAGACAAAACATATGAGTTTGGTAAGCCCAAATCTTCTGAACACTTGAACTTAGAGTAGTTTCCTTTGAGTCAGATCTGAGTATTGTAGAAATAGATATTTTTTAAATCTTTACAGAACTGTAACTACTTTGTATATGTATACATACACACACATTTATATGTTATATTCATATATGTTTTACATATATAAAACAACACTAAAATCCAGTTTCTTGATCTTCAGAGCTCTCTCCTTCAAGTATTTAGCATTTCCTAAATTGATGATTGAATTTATAACACCTATAGACCGCATTTTAATTTCCTGAGATTCATTTGGAGCAGCAAAGTGTATTTCAATGGGCTGCTGTTTTATCACAACAGAAATAGCTTATTATAAGTTTTCATTACAGAAAAAAAAAAATCTGCTTCTCTTTTAAAATAAAATTTGCCTTCATTTTTTGCACTTCAGGGAGCAGGATAAAACAGATGTCTGCAATCTGCTGGTTAAGATTTTCAGAGTAGATGGAATAGCTTTTTTAATACTCCAGGTCCAAGATAGTCATTAACCTACTCAGTCCTGATGTAGTGAAGTGCTTTTAGGAATGCTTAGGTCCATGGAAGATCAGAAACCTTAACTCAAGAAAAGGTACTCAGCATTTAATAGGGTTCAGGGTTATGTGACAGAGGTTTATGAGTTTTCAGGTGTATGAGTTACAGTTTTTGACCTGTAATTTTTGACTCTGGAACTTAAGGGACTTTGTAGATCTGGTCTTCATGTCTTTTCTCATAAGTCTCGTAAGATAACTGAGATATGTCTAATGCCTCTCCTGCATGGGTCATTCACTTAGCCTTTCCCTTAAGCAAGAATTATAATGTTTTAATTAAGTATTGTATTTTTGCTTTTAAATTAGAAAAGCAGTAGAAAGTATGAGAATCTCTGAAGTCACAGAGAAAGCTGTGTCTTATATGGTTGACCTTCCACTTTTTCAAAATGAGCATGAAATAACCATTGCTGTGGGGCTATAGCCCCACACAATAAAGCTGTTTCACTTTTAAACCTTTACAGCAGCACAGAGGATTAGAATTAAATGACCATAAAGTGTTATATGAGTGAAATAATGTAAACAAAATATATCTATATTTGAAGGTAGATAAATAAGCATGTGAGTATCTGAGTCTAACAGATTATGCATCATAGGAACACAAATGAACTAACGAAATTTAACTATTACCACACAGAATTTAATAAAAATGAATTCTATTACCTATGTCCTTATAATAATGTTATCAACATAAATTAATTTGATTTTTTTTTTAATCAAGTCTTGTAATGATCATTATTTCACGTGGAATCAAATTATCTTGCAAAAGTAAGTTCTTACTGATGTTTATGTCATTGAATTCACTAATCAGCACGTATGCAGTTGCAAGAAAGAACCTGAAAATTATTTCTTCTACATATTAAAAAAATGAATTAATTTCACACCTTGACCATCAAAGTATGTCATGTTCAGAGAGAGCTAGTTAGAATCTGTTACAACATCAGAGCTGCTGTAGCAGTAAAATGCTTAGCAGTACTTTTGGGTTTGGATTAAGGGGTATTATTTAAGAAGTTTTATGCTTGATTGCTTTTGATACAGTGACCTTTTCAATATGAAAATGAGAAATCCTTGAAATAATTCTGAAAACAGGCATCCATACACTATTTTTTAATTTAAGTACTAAGTAGCTAGTGTCAATGAACGTTTTAAATCGTATTGCTTTTTGTTTTAAACTAAGTCTTCATTAGAACATATAAAGTAAATGAATAAATAGAACATCTTATTTCCATATTAAATTATATATTATACTTGCTGAAGTGCTAAAAAACTGAAAGAAATTTTGATTTTGGTCAAGCCCCACACTATTTCAGGCTGGAATTACTGCTGCTGTGCATTGAATTCAGTCCAATTCCTCTGTATGCCCAATTTTCTGTACCAGTTGTATATCATATAAGACTATATTCCCTATTTTCAGCATTACCAAAACTACTAGCTTTTGTTAAGACTGTCCTATCATGTATCTTCTTTCCAAAGGTGAATGGACCTTTCAATTTGCTGAACTCTGATTAGACAAAAGACTAGTACTTTTTAGTATGTTTACGGTCTGGTTTGCTAGCCAAATGATGTATCTCATCTAAGAGAGAGTTCCACCTGCCCTGTGTAATCATATTTCTTCTGGTACCAGATGCCAGGCAGATGTTGTTATTACTAAAGGGATATAAAGACTGGGGTGTTAAAAGGATAGCAGCTAGTGGGAAGAGATTTTGTGGCTGTATGCTCCTCTGAACTGTGTCAGTGGGAACAGAGAGCAGCAGCTGCTGCTTTTTGGCGAGAACAGATAACAAGTGAGGATAGAAAAGATGGTGACTACTGTATTATCTCACTGAAATCTAAATAGAAACTTCTAGATGACAGAGTTGGACTACCACAATGTCAGTAGTTCCTTTCTTTACTTGCAACTTTCAAATTAAATATCTTTCCAAAGTTTTAAGTTTTTAGGATATGACTGCAGAATTAGCCAGATTATATAGTCTAATTCAGGTCAATATTATGTGGCATACTGGGATTTCACAGTTAAAATGTAGTTCACTATCTGTTGCTAATGAACATTTGCTGATATGCCAGTTCAAACTGGCTAAAATTTTCAAGCTAAAGTGCCCTAATCTTGCATGCTTCCTTAATTTGGTCAGAATAGTTAGTTTGTTTCCTGCTTTGCTGAAGGATCTTGGCTCACACATGCCTCATGCATTCTTTTTCATATCTAAGAAAACCCAAAAAGACTAAGCCTGCACATGAAACAGATACAGCTTGCTAAATGGATGAGGATAACTGTATATCTTGGTTCCATGGATAGTCTTCCAAAACTGTTCTGGAAGGTCTTGTATCCCATAAGCCCTGAATCTTCTGGGTACTCTTTATATGAAAGATGCTCAAGCAACCACTGGAACAATCACTGGAGAAATACCACTCCGTAACTGCTACCCCTGTTGGTGAAGGAACAAAACCATTTTGTAGGATAGGAGGACATGAGGACCATCATTTGCAACTTCATGCAGTGCAGGATAATTAATAACTGGGTAAGATGATGATTTTAGGAGAAGAGGATGTCTTCCACTAAAAGCCCTGTCAACGCTCCCCACCGCCTCTGGGCATTGCTAGAACGCATGGACAGAATAAAACTCAGGATTCTGTAGGAAGTACACCACCTATTAGCCCATATTGATCAAACCAGCCCTTGTAACACACTCGTGACTGTGGCCAAGATTTGGAATTGCAGTTTATAGCATCTTAGGTAAGTGGAGTAAAGACAACATTAGGGTTAGAGAAGACAAAAGCCACAAAATCAGCCCTGTTGTGCTTTGGGTTGCTCAGCAAAGGTTACAAGTGTGTCTCAATGTTGAATATAACTTGCTGTGCATGAGTATGGTATATGCTAGAGGCTAAAACCTGTGGATTAATAAAGCCTGCAGGTAATTCTTTACTACTGCACAACTAGGGAGAATGTTGATATTCAATTACAGTGGTGAGGGTCCATCTGTGTAATCTGGCCTTTGAACCACACCACAGCCCAGGTTTGGATGCATAAAAGCATGAGTGCAAACTTTCAATATTTATGTGAAGCGCCCCTCTCCCCCACCCCTGTATTTTATTTATTTATTTGTTTGTTTGTTTGCTTATTTATTTATTTATTTATTTTGCCTTAGTGGAGCCTTAATGGAGCCTTTGTCTTGTTTACTCTGACCACATGCATAGAAAAGGCCTTGGCTCTGATGAGGCCGCACCTCAAGTACTGTGTTCAGTTTTGGGCCCCTCGCTACAAGAAGGACATGGAGGTGCTTGAGCGAGTCCAGAGGAGGGCAACCAAGCTGGTGAGGGGTCTGGAGAACAAGTCTTACAAGGAGTGGCTGAGGGAGCTGGGTTTGTTCAGCCTGGAGAAAAGGAGGCTCAGGGGCGACCTTATTGCTCTCTACAGGTACCTTAAAGGAGGCTGTAGCGAGATGGGGGTTGGTCTATTCTCCCACACGCCTGGTGACAGGACGAGGGGGAATGGGCTAAAGTTGCGCCGGGGTGTTTTAGGTTGGATATTAGGAAGAACTTCTTTACCGAGTGGGTTGTGTGGCATTGGAATGGGCTGCCCAGGGAAGTGGTGGAGTCACCATCCCTGGAGGTCTTTAAAAAATGTTTAGATGTTGAACTTAGTGATATGGTTTAGTGGAAGACTTGTTAGTGTTAGGTCAGAGGTTGGACTTGATGATCTTGACGTCTCTTCCAACCTAGAAATTCTGTGATTCTGTGTGATTCTGTGAAAAGGAAAATGAAGGACAACAAGAAACTTGTATAAATCCAATCTGATTAAAAGAAAGCTAGCATTCAGAAAAAAAAAATAATATATATATATAAATATATATACATATACATATTCCTTGCTGTTAAAGGATGAAGCTTTAGAACTTATTTCCAGTGGGGCAGGCAGGGAACAGGTCTATTATAGCCATTATAATAGTTTAGCATGCAAAAGGGTTTCCTGAGAGTGCACGGAATAGTGTTAGTTTCCCTCTCAGTTTTGTTTTAACCCAGTTACACACACTTCTGTTGAACCTAATAACATCTGATTCACTGAAGAGTGTTTCCTATAAAGACATAATCTCAAAGACATCTGGAGATGGATAATTTGCCACTTTTGCAGTAGCTTTCAGAAGTAAACATGCTCAGCATTAAAATGCATGTCTAATTTTGCATTTGAACAGTCTTCCACTAATACATACCAGTTCTTATTATGAACTGTGATTAATGTGCCCATTAGCATCAAAACTTAAAAAACAAATAAACAAAAAAACAAACAAACAAAAAACCACCTCTAAATAACCTCTTGAGTCTTTAATTACTCTGCTTTCCACAGTGTAAAGATTTGCAACAACAGTGTTTTTCTCTGTCATTAGCTATCTCAAAGCATATGTGTTCTATATCAGATGTGATATATCCTATTGCTGGAGAATCCTTCACTTAAGTTTTGTTTGGGTTAAAGTGTTAAAAATTGTACTTTACAATATTTCAGACTCCATAGTAATTTTAGGTGAAAACTAATATTAAAAAAAAAAAAAAAAATCACAGCAGAGACATGGTGAAAACTTTAGTATTTCTGATCACTTAATATAAAAACTTCATATTGAAGAAAAGTATATGCCTTCCAAAAGCATTCTTGAGAACAAGCAGCCCATCATAGGAAAAATAAAAGTTCAAGAAATGCCTGAGTCATTTGCCTGAATCAATCTCACAAACACTTTTCCTCTTCCATTGTCAGATGCTAATTTACTGCTAATCTAATCTAGTTAAAAAAACTAACACTGAAAATTTGTGAGAGTTTAATTTACTATGAAAGAAGAGGCTATATTCCAAATCAGAAGAACACTAGAGCACAAAAAATTCTGATGGAGAAACACCTTTCTGTTTAAAGTTGGCTTCCAAAGATTTCCACTCCATAAACTTGTCTGGAGAAAATGGAAACATTCACCACTCCACAGTATTTCAGAATATAGAAAAATTCATACAAAGACCTGTGATCACCAACAGTGGTGATTTCCGTATCTTTTCCAACAAAACAATGGTATATATTACAATGTAAAATAACCACAGTATTACATCTTGATTAGTTTGTCAAGACACAAGGCTCCTGAAAATTTGTCACATTAGGTTACTGTTTTTGATAGAACACCTAAAAAACTGTTAAATGAATGCTGAAAATATATTACCCTATTGTGTGAATCCCAAAGGACAAATTTCAGACTGAAGTGAAACTCTAAAACATTTGCCACCCTGCACATTACATTGATGGAAGTGACAGATACTCTTGTTTTATTGGTTGTTATGAAATGACTGATTTGGAAGTAAAAGACATTATGTTTCACACTGTCCAGGACTCTGCAGGTTGCCATCAAATAATCTCATGCTATAATGTACCATAACTTCTTAGTGTCGGTTCTTTATTGGGAAGGGAAAGGAAGAAAAAGGAACTTTATAGCTGTGTCTAGTCATTCAATTCTTTTTAAAATCCACCACATTACATCTGTAATTTTTAAAGCAATTTAATTACCCAAGCGAACTGCCCTCAAACTCAGCATCCCAAGCTATGTTGCTACAAAGCCATTGTTCCCTTACATAATTAAATCTTCTTTGTAAAGTAATAATTAAAAAAAAAGATTTCTGGGCTAATTATCAGTCATCTAAAATTTGTACATTTACTCCTTATATATATATATTTATCAACAGAAATAAACAGAGTATTTCATATGGAAATAAACAGAACACTACTTGAAGAGATTTACACCTGAAATTATGCTAACACAGTGGACTTTAAAACAGGAGGGAGTTATAAACATTTTTTACAATAAAGAAAATAAAAATATGGAGATCTGCTAAATTTTTAGGAGTAGATTTCCTGATCCCCTTGTGTTTTAGAAGTTACTAATTACATTTAAAAATGTATTTTTATTCTGATAAGCCTACTGATAGCTGATGCACTCTTGGAAATAATTTAGGTATCCAGAAATTGCTTATTGTTTAAGCTTTCATGAAGCACAAAAAGAGCTGTATGGATTTACAGCAAATAATGGTCTATTTATGACCAGTGACCATATATATGTGTGTGTATATATATATATATATAATATATATATACATAATATATATATATGTATATACATAACATATATATATATATTATCAGCAACTGGAAGGACCTTTAAAGGCTAATTGTTAAATGCTCTCTACGCATCACATATTTTGGAAATTTATGATATTAGGGATTTGCCGTGCAAGGTTGATTTTTAGAAGACCTTTGTGGACAGTTACTTCCATTTATTTAGCAGCACTTTGAATCTGTTTAGGTTTTGTCTCCATAGAATCCCTTGCAGTCAATTACACAATTAAACACATTTGTAAAAGTCTTTCCTTTTGTTTGATTTTAAATCCATTGCTCAAGTGTTCTTGATGAAGGTTAATTCTTGAACTGAGGGAAATAATATCCCATTTTCCCTCACATTTATGCCTCATGTATCTAATTACAGCCTCTCCAGCAGTCATATCTACATCATTGCCAAAAGCAAAACCAACAACAAAACAAAACAAAACTCTGTTTATATGGAGATAGGGGACTTTCCCACATCTTCAATTACTATGCTAATATTATCCTTAGCTAAATCTAAACAGTGCCCTGGCAACAACCTTGCAATGCCATTCCAGGATGAATTTACTCCACATGATCCAAGGAAAGAGAACACCTCACATGCTCCTTCACATGAAAAAAAAAAACCTAAGCAGCAGGATATATACATGTACGTGACCTGGATAACAGAGTATATATGTACACATATGCACATACGTCTACTTAGATAAGATAATCATTGATGTTTTTTTATTAGAGCTTTCTAATTTTAATATATTATTTGTGAAATTAGATGATTAGAGCCACAAGCTCTAATCAAGGTGCATCAAGCTCTAATTAAAGGTGCAAACAAACCTTGGAGTCTAACAGTAGAATTTGATGTTTCCTATTTTCTCCTCAACTCTAAGCACTTCCTAGCACTCCACTTATTTTAACCAGCCTAACAGATCAGCTAGCATTCTTAGAGCAAACAGCTGATCTTAATGAACAAAAACTGTTTGTGTTGTTTTTTTTTTTTTTTTTTTTCCATACCTGACAAGAGACAGCTACGCAATACTTCCTCATTAAAATATGCAGAGTATGCAGATTGTTCCTTCACCTGCAATAATTTTAAGTTATATTTATTTAGCATTATATGCTTAGCACGACAAGATCTTTTTGCAATGCCTTAGAGTTGGTTTGTGTTTTTTTACTACACTTGGTAACTTTATACTGTTTATAAAGCCATTTTTATTTTATAGTTTACTCTTTTCCCATAAGATTTATGAAAATGTTTAATTGAGTAATTCCCAACATACATTCCGCATAGTCCTCACTGGTAACTTCTTACACAGCAACATCTGTACCTTCATTCTCATCTTTTGTTTGTGGACTTTCAGAAAGGCAAATACAGAATAGAAAAACTGTTTGTATATTTCCATAGACTTGTGAAATATATAGTTTTTCCATAATAAAATTTCTTTCAGTCTTTTCCATGTTTTTAATCAATTTTCTGCCTGTTTTCCTTTATTACGGTTTAACTAAATTATCTGTTACAGACCTTGAGGTAATTGGTTTCTGTCTTGTGGGACTTTTCCTTCTTTTGCTTTGCCATCTCACTACTGTCACATTAATAAGCTTACATTTTTCTCCTACCAGGGACAATTTTGATGTTAGCTTACAAAAAAACTAACAGGATTGATATAATTCAGCATTGTACAGTGACATATAAATAAAACAGAATCAAAGTAGCCATATTTTCGTATAATTTCTTTTTCCAGCAGGTGCTTTACAAAGAAATCTTTATGGGGTACTGAATTAGGCAATGCATCTCCATACTGTGTTCCAGATAAGTCAAATCACATCTAAAAAGGAAGAGGTTTTTATCAATTGTAGAACAAATAATTCATCTGCAATACAGCTCAGCAGATCCCGATGGGTATAATAGACTTTGAGAACTAAGATGTTAACAGATGTTATTCAAATGTAATTTAGCTATGAAAAGTGGACTTTCATCCAGCAATCCACATAATTCATTCATCTATGTTGATATGTTTGAAATTTGTAATAAGCAAAACACAAGTCAAACAAAACAAAAACATGCTTGCAAAAACATGCTTGCAAAATCATTTCTGTGGTAACAGACATTTATGAGAAAGTCATGACAATAAATTGTTAAGATTTTCTACTGCAAGTAGAAAAGCAACCAGGTATACTTAAGAATTACTTTTCAGTTCATATCTTTCAAAAAATGTAATTAAATCCTAATTAATATAAAGTTCTAATGATTCCTAGGAATTTCACAAATACCTCTGAAATTCTGTCTATAATAACAACCATCTGCATGAACTTTGAGTAGGTTTTACAGCTGTATAATACTGGTTTAAATAAAAAGGTCGAATGTCTCTAAAATATCAATCCTCAGGGAACTAGCAGAGGTGTTTAGTGTTATAGTGCTTATTCCACATGTTAATATATGACTGGTCTTTAAAATCAAAATGCTCCTTGTGCTTAGCATTTATGAAAAGCTAAGAAAAAAGTGAAATAAAATTGATTGGTTTTGGTCACTGCCTTGTCATAGATCCAGTTCAGAAAAGAAGTAAATGTTTCATAACAGCTGTTGCGTTCCTCAGTTTTGACTTTTTTATGTGGAGATATGTACAATATGGAATATATGTACAATATGGAATATATGTACAAGTTGTTACCTTCTAAATGGACATGTTAATTTTTGTGTGCTATGCTACTTACTAACTCCACAGTTTGACCATTTTAGAACTGCACTATGGTAATGCAGTAAAATTCTCAGCTACATCCCAATGTTGAGAGTTTTGGCTTTTTAACCATTAGATAAAATAGCATTAAAATAAAATAAAACAATAACATAAAAATCCAAGTTCCCTTTCTTATTTCTCTAAATATAAATTTACCAGTAGAATGTGCTTAGTTTGCAGTCAGCTGTTTAGCAGCTACTATTTCTTCATAACTTACAATAATTACTGTATTTCCTTGAAATTATTTTAATTACAATGACACGAAAATAATTTAACACTTATGGATATTATTGATTGAATCATATTAGACAGTAAGACCATGAATATATATATGCATGTCATTATGCATATATGTGTATACACACCCATGTATGCCTATATGTATATACGTACACATATATACTGACACTGAAGGCATCTCACTGCGTTCTGGATCATAGCTCTAATCTCATGAGAAACAACATTTACAATAAAAAAAATATTACTGATGGAATAAATTCTACTGAAAATTGAAAATCACAGAATGTCACAAAGAATTAAAGCTAATTGGTTTGTGAAAAATATATTTTCCCTTGATTCAACAGTGATGAAATGTAATGAGCTTAGAATTAATGCATCAGATTGACTTACAAAACAGAAACAAAATAATTTAGGTAGAAAGGAACCTCTGGAAGCTATGTAGTCCAACCCTCCTCAAATCATGGCTCATTTCAAACATAGGTCAGGATGCTCAGGGCCTTGTTTAATCTTGCTTTGAACATTTCCAAGTGTAGAGACTCCACAGTTTCTTCAAGAAACCTGCTATGACGAGTACTACCAGCACTGTGAATAACCATTTTTCAATGGAAGTTGCATTTCTGCCACTTGGAACTGTTGCCCAACATCCTCTCATTGTGCACAATTGTGAGAATGATTTTTATCTTTTCTACAAGCTTTTAAAGCTAGCTGAAAATAGCGATTGAGTCCCTCTTAAACCCAGTTCCCTCAGGCTCTCTTTATATATTATATGCTTCCTGCTTCAGCTTGGTAGGTGGTTCAGTTTCCTATTGAACTAAAATGCCATCAGCTGGAAAATTCATTCCAGTTACAGCATCATGAGTCTTAAGTAGAGGGAAATAATTATTTCTTTAAACCTGACGACTAATACTACTAAGCGTATGGTTAGACATGTTACGGATGCAGCACAAAATTTCATCAGAAGAAAAATTCTGGATTGCTTCAGTGGTGAGACTAAATTTATAATGTTGACTAAAGATACATGTCATTCAGATAGTCTGCAGATGTATAAATGTATGTATGTGCATGTAGAAAGGGATTAATCCATTGCAAAATTAAGACATTGCAATTATTATTTTTTACCATACCCATTACAGTATTTTTTGTCTTGTTGTCCCTTTTTTATTTCAGTAACATGAACAACATCACTATACTTTCTTTTGACTTTTCTGCTATCCACATATAATCAAATACCTTTAAAACAAAACTTGAAATTGAAACTTTTAAATAAAGCAGCAATAACTAGTGCAAGAACATTTTTCTTGTGATTTTTCTGAGTGTTTGTATTTTTGTTCTGTTTTGCTTTGTTTCCCAACATCTTCAATCTTCACAGGAAAAGGAAACAAGGAAACATTTTTATTTTTTTTTAAGGTTAATAACATTTTCAGTAGAAGTCTTTGGAGCTAAACCCTCCAAAATTTTGTTAGTACTGTAAAACAGAGAACAAAATTTCTGACCTGCACAGCTGCAAAATGGATATGAGCCAAATAAGCTGATTATGCCAATGGCAATATAGAGGTAAATTCTTCCCTTACACGCTTATTTCAAACAGAGCAGTTCATGTCCACATAAAATAGAAATTAACCCTCAGTATTAATATGCAAGTAAATAAATAAATAAAATTGTTGGAATGGAGTCTTAAATAAAATTTAACACTCTTCTCTTACCTTCAAATGAGCAAAGCTAAAAAAACTGTGCGTGGCAATTCTATGATGACAAATCAACTCTGGGTCATTAGGGTGAGCTGAGAGCCACCCTAATCTAAAGCATTAATACAAATAATTTTATAACTGAAAAGAACACCTTTATAATTTCATTTCCTTTTTTTTTTTTTTTTTTTTTTTTTAATTTCCTCACCACCTTTAAGGAAATTCTGAAGTGCTGCTGGGTAAAAATAAATTAATATATTCCTGATAAGTCAACATGTTTTCTGTTATCTGTAGTATTTCAGACTTGAGTAGTGGACTTAGAATAAGATCCGTATCAGCAACTACTCCAAGGCCATCTTTTAGGAATGTCACATGTAACTTGGAAAGCAACAATGTTTTCTGTACAGATCATCTAATTAAAATATATGTTACATGAATTTGAGGTTACTTATATTAAATATTAAATGCAATTATGTAAACAATTGAATATGTCCTATTGACTCTGTTGTTTAACTCGTAGGCTTTTTAGTCTAACTCTGGGTAGGATGAAAAAGAAGAGGATATACTCTTCTAGGGCTATACTACCTCTATTAAAATCTTTTATGAAACACAATTGATTCTAGTAATTCTCTTTAACCTTTGTGAGTGTTTTTGGGAGAACTAATTTCCTTACCCATCTGACTGTGATGGCATCATAAGGCTTTACTATGCCTTTTTGTAACTCTACTGCAAGCAGCAACTACACTGCCATAAATCTGCTTAAAGGGGTTGAAGGGTGCTATATTTCTTTTATTAATGATAGGAATGGACAGCACCTTCTGAACAATTATATTACTGTCAAGCACAAACATTGCTCTCACAATGATAAAAAAAATATGACAGGTCTAGACCTACTGAAGATATTGCACTAGGCTACACTCATGCATTAACATGCGTAAGAACAAGTCTTATGAGGAGCGGCTGAGGGAGTTGGGTTTGTTCAGCCTGGAGAAAAGGAGGCTCAGGGGTGACCTTATCGCTCTTTATAAGTACATTAAAGGAGGCAGTAGCGAGGTGGGGGTTGGTCTATTCTCCCACGTGCCTGGTGACAGGACGAGGGGGAATGGGCTAAAGTGGTGCCAGGGGTGTTTTAGGTTGGATATTAGGAAGAACTTTACTGAGAGTGTTGTGAGGCATTGGAATGGGCTGCCCAGGGAAGTGGTGGAGTCACCATCCCTGGAGGTCTTTAAAAGATGTTTAGATGTTGAACTTAGCGATATGGTTTAGTGGAGGACTTGTTAGTGTTAGGTCAGATGTTGGACTTGATGATCTTGTTGGTCTCTTCCAACCTAGAAATTCTGTGATTCTGTGTGAGTTTGTGATTACTACCACTAGTACAATTTGTTTCTGAGAAACTGCAGAGCTAAACAAATATATTCTACTAATTTACATTACTACCATTTGTTTCATAAAAAAATAATGTTAACTAAAAAATATAAATTGCAATCAGGTACCTTAACTTCTTAGTTGCAAAAGGATGTGATACATAGAGGGTCAGATATACCTTAATTTCACAAATGGTAAAGAGTCTTTACTAATCTAAAGAGTTCCAGGATCATTTTGGAACATGGCCATGCCTTCCTGTTCCCTTCCAGAAAGAGTAAAAATAATTTCATTTCCCCCAAAAAATGTATTTTTGTACATAAATACATGTGCACCAGTTCAGTACTTACCCCAGAAGTTTACCCATGAAACTTGCTTTTACGAAGAACCGTGTTAATTAAAATAGATGAAAAACCTTTTGATTGTTTATATGTATTTACAGTAGACTTTTTTAATAGGCTCTATTTTATAATAGACTAATTTCCCAAGCAGCCTTGTCTAGACAACTCATTGTAAGCAAGGAAGACAACAGTAATCTACAGCAGGATGTAAGAAAATAAAACACCACAGGGTGTTTGGAAAGGAAACACTGCACAGAGAAGGTTCAGAAAGATAACTTGACTTTCATTAACATTTTCATGATTATCTTTGCAAAACTACGTAAACTTAATTAACTAACTGAAAGAAAAAAGACAAAAAACTTTTCTCACTTCAAAAGGAGTACAAGTCTCTTGCATTTATTAGTTAAATAAACTCATAATCCTCCTTCTTAAAGGTTTCTCATTCTAGGCATCTCTGATCCCAGCATGCTAGAAGCCAGTTAGACAAAATTTACATGCCAGTTAGACAAAATTTACATAATTATAAAGTATATAGCATTGTCATACTGAGGAAAGAAGACCTGCTAATAAGAAAAGAAACATACAGAGTTGTACATGTTTCATTTTTTCTGCATTCAAGGTATTGGCTAATTCTTGTATTTAATTAGAATATACTATACAGAGATATATAATGACAATTAAAAAGACACTTTTTTTTTTTGTTCTAAGCCAAATCATTGTATGGTCTTCACAAACAGCTGTTGACAACCTAGGATGTATTACACGTGACAGATTTTACAACTCAGTTTTCCTAAATCAATCCACAAGAGCTTCTCTATTATAAAAGAAAAGAATAAGTGAAATTATAACCGGCTCCCTCAGAAAAAAAAATACATGTGCTGAATAAATATTAAATCACACTAGCAAATAATCACTGCTTGAGTAACAAATGAAAATACAGTAACTGTCTGTTTATGCAGAACTCTATGTACCACTAGAATGTAATGTCCTTGTTTTAAAGAATTACCTCCACTGAACACTGAAAGCACTGAGAACAGCTTAGGCATTTGGGTAACTTCTTGCATATCTGTGTCATGGAGCACAATCCAGAAGCCTGTAATTTTATGTTTAGAATTTCTACATGTATGAAGCAACCTAAACAGTAAAGATATGCCTGAAACCTGCTAAATACAGATTTGTGTCTGATATACTGCTGCTAATCTGGAGTTTTTCCTGAGAGCGTTTACTAGAATATTCTAGCTGGCAGTATACTCAAAAGGAACAACTAGTGCTCACACTTTCCCATCAATGGGAATCTAGAATCCACCGTATATATAATCTTTAAGAGATCACTGAGGATCTCGGAGACTGATAGTTCTGATGCACTTTCACAAGCACATCTAACAAACTCTAGGACTACACCCAAGACATCTGAAGAAAACTAGGAAAACTCTGAATATACTGCATGTGGCTTGGCATTTGAAGATTTTCCTTAAATGCGTAAATAATGCAAAATAAATTAAACAGCATTACATTTTGCTTAAGTAGTTAAATTAATTGCATAACCCAAGGTTTTCTTAATTTGACATGCATGCTCATTTTGTGCTACTATGACTATGTATTATTACATTCTATACTATAAAAAAAAAAAAAAAAAAAAAACAACAAAAAGAAAAATTAATTGGATTCAGTGTTCTATATGGATAAAGATCAATAAAGAACAACGTAAAATTTTAATACAATGTAGTATTTCAAACAACAGCAACCTAATATTAAAACAACCTTAGTATTTTTAATAGCATTTCGCATTTTTAATAATCTTGTGAAACATAGTTCTCCAAGCAACATTTACTCCAATCTAATCAAGTATTAGAAACAAAGTTAATCATTTCTCTAAATGATTTTTCTGCAGTGCAGTATAGCATTCAGACATGTATGAGTCACCAAATTTTGTCTTCAGAACATGCATTGGAGCTTATTACCTCCATTGAATAGATCAGAAAAAGAAACATTGAGAATTAAAGGTAAAAAAGATGGCTATTAGTTTCCAAAAAATCTTTTTTTTTTTTTCTCCAATTGCTTAAACATTGCTTACAACACTAACAATTCAAGTATACCACAATACAAGTTTTTAGATGTAATGACTTCTGCTTAACTTCTATTTAAGATGTTAATGACTTCAATGTAATCCTATGCAATGACTTCTCATTCAAGTCTAGATAATTATAAAGCAAAAAATATTATTTTAGTAAACTTTTGTAAGAAAACTATACCTTAAATTACTTATCTTTACACAGAAATATGATAAAAAGTAGCATATTTAAATAAAGGCAGTAATCAGTTTCCATAACCACTACATACCTACGAATTGCACATTAAGAATTGGATTTGCTACCCAAAACTGCCTCTATTTATCTTGTATATAGGGAAAAAAAAAACAAACACAAAACAAACAAACAAACAAAAATAAAAACTACTTCTACTTCCTACTCCATAGAAAATATGACGTATTATTCCATAATTAAAGATTGAATCATAATGCACCTGTGCAGGGATTCCAAATTCAGGTTGGCCATGCAGCTTCGATACTGGCATACTTGATTTTGTAATACAGGAATTTTAAACATCACATGTAAGTGCCTTTTAAAACAGACAAACAAACAAAACAAAACAACAACAACAACAACAAAACAGCAAAAATCAATTCCCTATATTTGTTCTTACAAGCAGGTAAATTATTTTTATTGATTTTTTTTTTGCAGGTAAAGAAAAAGGAAAAAAATAGAAAAGAGCATGACAAACACTGGACAGCAAGGTTAGACTAGGCAGTTACTATCACTGTAACTGAGTCATGCAAGCTAACTTTCACTACATGTATACTCTGAATTTTAAAGGGTGTATATGAAGTTTGCACTGGTAAATATTAATTCATCAGATGCCTAATATTTTACTAGGAGAACACCATTAATTACTGACAATTATGTTTGCAATTAAATGAAAATTGCATGCTGTATGGATTTATTATGTTTTTATTTAAACATATCAGAAGTCACACTAAATGTGATGGATTTCATATTGTATCATTGTCTATGGTAGCTTTCAGTTCTGGATACACTATTCTAAAGCCATCAATAAAAGACACTCACAAAAAAGAATCATAATTGTTTCTATCAATTTAATAATAAGCTAGCTTTGTCATCTGAATTCTGCAGCAGGATGGAAGCTCTGTTTAAATGATGCTGCATATGTTGCATAGTTTACATGTTTCTGTATTTGTGGATGGAAAGAGAGATTAGTAAGTATGCAAGAAAAAAAGGGGTTTCAGGCTTTGCAATTTTTAGACCAAACCAACAGCACTACTTTTATAAATATACTTTTTATTTTACCTGTAAATGAACCTTCCAGTTCATTTATTAGTGAAAATGAAAATGTTATTATGATTATTATCACTATAAAAGCAGCAACTAAAACCGTTACATCTCAGGTAAATTAATAGTCAGCTGAATTTAAATATAGAGTGTTTTAATGTATAAACATCTTTTCTCCAGTTGCAGAAATACTGATGCTTTAAATCAATCTTTTATTCTTTGGAGAGCTAGTATCTTACCGTAGATTTATATGAATTTACATTCGTCTATACAGAAGTTTGCGTTTCATATAATGAATTGCTACATAAGGCCACATACATGTAAGATATGTAGGAATCTCATATTTTCATGGTACTGCAATCTGGACCATCAGGGACTCAAAAGATTGGTTAGATACTAAGAAAGACTACAGAATTAACTGAACAATGAATTAAATTCCTTACATCTTTCCCTTAGTAAACACACCAAAAATAACTATCCTCTTGTTGACTGAACTGCAGCATACTCCTGTGCTACAACAAATTCTACATATATCCTGTGAGGAAAAAAAAAAAAAATCTTTTATCCATTACCCCTAAGTTTCAGGGGACTACATGCTTTCTATTGAGCTAAGAAATCTTCTATCCTCTCTCGTACTGTGGATTCCTTGTTTACCAAAATTGCTCTAATGATGTCCTGAACTCCAACATGTTTCCTTTACTGAGCTGCCTGTTAAGGAAAATTTGGCCTTCCTCTCATTCAGTTCCACATTACTCAGCGTTCAGTGCTTGGGACAAACAAACAGGCAACTTTCTTTTCCATTGAGTCTTTTATATGGAATATATATACCTATCAAGCAGTAGTAAGGAAACAAATAGATTATCATGTCACTGATATTTAGAATTAAAGCCAAGAACACAGGTTAGATCATTAATCTAATTTCTTGTATATCAAATATATTCTGCACACACAGCTCACCAATTACCCTGGTAATGAGTATAATTTCTGCTTTGCCTAGATTTTATTCAAATGCATTCAGTCTTGAGATGACAATATCTAACAATGGAGAATTCACCACTTTCCTCTACAGCTATTCCAGTCTACTCCAGTGTTTAAGCACCCTTCCTGATGGAAAAATGAACCTTATTTCCAATCGGTTTAAACTGAATTGGCTCTTACTAAGGTTTCTCAACTAGATTAAAGAGCTCTTCAGTTCACAGTAGTTTCCCCCTGTAGAGATACACTGTAATCAAGTATATTGTCTTCTCTTATTTTTAATATGCTGAAATAGGCCAAGCACTCTAAGACATTCATTTGCACGCCATTTTCTCTTTTCTTGCAATCTCTTCTTCATCCTCTACAAATATCAAGCACTGTTTATAAATGGAAAAATAGTGTCATGAGAACTGCACAAAAATTTTCGAAATCCACTGGCATAACCACAGATAGCATGTTCGTTCCCCCCCCACACACACCTTTTTTTTTTTTTGGCTTGTTTGCTACAGCACCATACAGGGGCAAAATGGAGTTCTTTATCTGTTCCTGTATTATTTTCTGCAGCTAAGAAGTCCAGACAACACACATCATATTTTACTGAAATATTAAGTTTGTTCAATCTCTTTTTTCTTCCCCCCTAAGAAATCTCAGTCTTTTTATTTTATTAAAGAAATGTTGGATATGTCTGACATGATCTTACTTTGGTAAATCCACATCTCACATTTTGTATGTACTTAGGACATGTTCTACACATGCAGATATGTATACAGGTATATACACACGTATCTAAATAATGACGACATTGACTAGAATCAAAACCAATAAAATAATACCATACAATAATTAGGTGGAATTTAGGAGTTTAGGTTTCTATTGACCTTAGAATCACTTAATAATATCCTGGACAAGAATTGTCATGGACAGGAACCTGTCAAATCAGAGAAGAACATAAACCAAACTTGTACGATGGGAAAACGATATTGATAAATAACAATTCAGGGTAAGGGTAGGCATAAGCATAAGTTGAGCATAACCTTTGTTATCCTTAACTAGAATGAATGACTCTAACATCAACCTGAGGCCAGCCTTCATCAGACATTAAACATAGACAGTATTTCAGTTACTTTCAGGTTACTGGAGTTAGACTGTTCAGTAGCACTGTGTTGTTTTGTTGTTGCTGTTTTAATAAACTCTCCTTTGTATGTTAGGGGATATCAACATTATACATGTTGATGTACTTTGTAGATGTACTTTGAGAATCATTATCAAGATAAATAATATATAACCACTGTCAAGTTAAAGAACATAAAAAATGCTAACTGAAATGTTTTAGTAAAGTCATAAAATTAGACCCTAAAGTTTTATTTTGTTGTTGTTGCTGTTACACAATAAACCAAGTATGTTCATATCATTAATAATCCACCAGAGGGAGTTCTATGAATAAAATAGAAATACTGACAACAAACACAAACCTTTGAAATTAGGGTTTACATATGAAACTAAACTTACAGTTCTTATTGCACACTAAAACTTTTAGTCAAGGTTATCTCAAAAAAATGAGAGTTTAGTAACTATAGATTGGTACGGCCTCACTTTGAGTACTGTGTGCAGTTCTGGGCACCACAGTACAAAAAGGACGTGAAACTTCTGAAGAGTGTACAGAGGAGGGCTACAAAGATGACTAAGGGCCTAGAAGGGAAGATGCATGAGGAGAGGCTGTGGTTACTAGCCGTCTTCAGCCTGGAAAAGTTTAGGCTGAGGGGAGACCTCATTGCAGTCTACAACTTCCTCAGAAGGGGGAGTGGAAGGGCAGGTGTCGATCTATTCTCTTTAGTGACCAGCGACAGGATCTGAGGGAACGGTGTCAAGTTGTGACAGGAGATGTAAAGGCTGGATATCAGGAAGAGGTTTTTCACTGAGAGGGTGGTAGCGCACTGGAACAGGCTCCCCAGGGATGTAGTCACGGCACCAAGCCTGTTGGAGTTTAAGAAGTGTTTGGACTATGCTCTTAGTCACATGGTCTGAATTTTTGGGTAGACCTGTGTGGTACCAGGTGTTGGACTTGATGATCCTTGTGGGTCGCTTCCAACTCAGGATATTCTATGATTCTATGATATTTTCATTGTTCCAAAATACTGGTAAAATGGAGAATGAAATGCAGCTAAGTAATCCTGATCCTGATCTTTGCTGGAATTAGTATTTTGAGTTATTACTGAAGTAAATTATTTAATCGTAAGAGTCAACTGTGAGTCTTTTTTAACAGATGCTTCAAAGGAATGGAATATCATCATGAGTTCTGATTTTAGTACCATCAATGCTGTGGCAGATTTCCCAAACATTTTAATCCCACAGAAAAGCACCATGAAATATCCAGGTAATTCTTTACACCTTGCTTTCGGCAATGTTTCCCTTACAGATGACACTCACGTTATAACATTATGTTAAATACTGCAAAATGCTACCTAAATAGGTTAATGCTAAGTATGGTGTTAATATAGCATAATTTTGAACAAATAATTCCAGGGGCTGCAAATGAAGATAATAGATCTGAAGAGTTGTGAAGGATTATATGATAGACAAAAAAGTTTAAAACAGTTTTAACAGACTGATTTTAGAAGTGCTGGATTGTCAGCTGGTATATAACTGCATAGCTCTAATGACTTTAATGAGATTGTGTGTGTTTAAATTATATGGTTTTTGTTTGGTAGTGGTTTTTTGTGTGTTTTGGTGTGTGTGTGTGTTGTTTTTTTTTCTATTCTAGTTAGTTTTTAGCAGTTGATGTAATAATTATCTCAGAATCAAGAAAGGCTATTTCCTTTCAAGAAGTAACAGATACTTCTTTTAATGACTCTACTCTGATACTGCTTTTAAAGCATGTTTTAATTTCTGAAGTAATTCAGAAGCAGTTAAATGGGCTTCTGGAAATGAATATACAATTCCGAAGCATTAGAAATGATTCAAATGAATCACTCAAATAAAGACTTTTTTTTTTCTTGACTTTTTTTCTTCTTTCCTTCTTTTTTTCCTTTTTTTTTTTTTTTTTTTATTATCTTTTCTGTCTCCCTGGGCAGAATATTGTACAGTCACACATCTTATGTGATAGAAAACATCATTTTTGCTGCTAGGGTGCAAATCCAGTGGTTATCACAACAGTGTGGGGACACATATAAAAGGGATCATAAACTGATAAGCCTGATCATGAAGAAAGACAAAGAAACTGCAGACAATGGATTGAGGACTGGCTATAATTAAAAGCTGAAAAACAGCTTCTCTACCTAGGGGACTGCCAGCTTTCCTTAACTGATAGTATATGGCCATTCCCTGGAAAATGTAAACCCTTGAAAACATAAATAACTACTGCTTTCATTGCATTATAGCATAGGTCATATTTGAGAAACATTTTAAATGATGAGACTAACCAGTTTCAACATACATTTAGAAATTAACAGACTTTTTAGTGAATGTGGTCTTAGTAGAATTAGACAATTTTCATAAAAACACATATATGTTAAAGTGTGTGCGATCAGTAGAAGAAAAAAATGGATTCTTTATCATTTCATGGGATTTGGTCAAGTAATTTTAATTATTTATATGTTGTTTTCATCTTCACTAAGTTGATATTTAAAAATATTAAAAATACCAACTTGTATGTGCCTGAACTCATTGAGATTTTTAGTATTTAAACTCTTAAGGCTAAACTTACTGTTGAGGCTGTAAGGTAGTAGGGTTCAACTATAAAAGGCAATGCAGGAGATACAACTGTTTATAATATTATTTTAAGTGTACAAATTACAAACAATGATGAGGATCAATACTTGCCCAGAAGAAACTGTAAATAAACCATCATCTGTACTAAATATTTGAAAAACACCACTGAATTCATATAATCCCTGAGAAATTGATGGAGGCAAAAGAAATATACTATAAGAAGAAGAAAGGGAGAGGAAGGAAGGAATGAACACCATAAATGAACAGGAGAGCTAACATAGTCATTTCCAGAAATCCTTACTATTTTTTCTGCATTTTCTGCCTGTCCAGCTTTATTTTTAAGCTTCAGTTATATGTTCTCTGTGTAACACAATTGTGTTACTACTTGAAAATGATAAAGAGGATGTACATCTACACAGGACGTACGAAAAAATATTAAAGAGGACAAACCAAAAAGGAGGGGAAGAAAGAAGGCAGGCAAGTTGGAAGGGAAGATTTAAGGGAAAGAAGGAAGGAAAGAGAAGGAAAGGAGAGAGGCAGAGAAAAAGTGAGGAAAAGTGGAAGAAATTCATTATGTTGTGAAAGAGATGGAGAAGCAAAAAATGAAATTATGCAGTTCATTAGATACAGATATAACACTTCACATGTATTTTACACGTTGATCATATAAAGATCACATGTTGATCTTACCATTTTTGTATATATTCAATGTTTCTTTTTCTGAAAAGGTTGCATGATGAAAGCTGTTCCAGTGCGTTGATAAGCTTTTTATTAAATATGGAATTGCATCTTTCTGTGTTTTTTGTTGTTGTTGTTGTTGCTTTTTAATAAAGGTACATGGTTCAGATTATTTACAATTACTTTTAAAACAGTCAATTACTTTTAATACAATCAATGATGCCTTTGTTGAAGGTATCGATTACAAAGTCTTTTAACAACTTTAAGCCTAAATGAGTTCTAAAAATGTAACAGTTTTAAACCACGCTATGTTATCATTAAATACATATATATAATTATTTATTTATGGTATGGAATTTCAATGAACATTTCCAGTCAAAATAAGACACTGTGGTATTTCTCTGTTGTAGGAAAAAATGCATGGTGAACAGTTGTTGAGAGGAGGGAAAGGGAGAAAGAGCACCAGACACCATGCTTCTGCAAAGTTCAATTTAATAAATGAACCAGAGTTCATTTAACCACAGTTCATAAGCTGTGTTAGGAAATACTTCACACCAGAGCTCTAGATAAGCCATGTTAGGAAATACTTCACACTCCCACACATACACACCCACACGCAGTTACAGTCTGAGACTGGCCCTAAATGTGAGCCTGGAAGGAACGCAACACTTGCTCCCATTCCCTGCAGAATGCCTGCTCAACAATATCCTCCTCCCCCTCCCTTCTGGCCCCAATCTCTTTTACTGGGAAAGTGTCACACAGGCCACCAATCAAATCAGTCCATGATGACACCATGAACCACCTTTGCAGCAATTTCACGATTTGTTCTCTAGCTTGCTGCCCCATATCCTGTATCAAGCCTTATCACACTGACGTTGTTTGCATTGCATTGTCAGCCATAGCTCATTATACTCATTCATTCACTCCTGATCAAGGCAAGGTCAGGATGCTCCTGTGACAACAGTTCAAATTCTGAAAGACTGCAGTACCATAAGAAATGTTCTAAGTGTGAATAAAATAAAACATTTAATGAACTAGAATTCACATTAATTCCAAGGCTTTGGCTGGAGTAACATGCCCATGAGACGGATATATCCAAATCCTGTCTATTAACTATGAACATTTTTAAAATATAGGATGAGAAAATAAGAACATGCACATTTCTGTTTCCCTGGCTCCAGTTAGAAAGAAATACTTGCAGATAATATTGTTGTTTCGTCCATCCTGTTACACACTCCCCCCACACACACCCTGAGGTTTAATTTTTTGAGATGTTATTGTATTTATTTTTGTATGACTTCAAGTTCTTCCCAACCTAGCCAACACAGAAAGGAGTGGTATGTCCTGCATTATACTGAAAATGTTACTGACAAAAAAAGAACAGAATGAATACTCCAACACTCTTCACTATTATTAGCCAAAAACTAACCATTGCATACATCTTACCCTTTAAAATGAGGAGCAGCATCTCAGTAACTCAGGATGTCTTTATGCTTTTGAAAGACATATCACAGTCTTATCCTGACTGACAACAGTACACCTTCCTGTGCTTAACGGATAATCTTGTAAATGTTAAATGTTTTATATCAATGCTTAGTGAAAATAACGTTATAACTTAGCTCTTAGTATGGGCCATTTTATGAATGCTAGTCACTGTCTATTCCAGAAAACAGAGCAATGACTAGAGTCAAGAGTCTTGGTCACTGAGTTTCTAGAGACTGGGATTTCTACTGCTCTCAGACTCTTCACTTTCTCAGTCACAGCTTAATCCCTAAAACTGACTGTTCTATTTAATGCCACTCCTGTATCTCCCCTTCCTCTCTTTTATCTGTCAGCGCTCCCTGTGTCACTTCTATTACCCTTTCCTTGTCCCCTCTCACTACCTGTGTACTTCAATTAGGCTAACAATCCAATTAGTCCAAACAGTCTTCCTTGTTGTCCAAGATGCCCACAGAAAGCTCTAGTGGGTCTTTTTTCTACCCTAGAAGACTTCTGCTAAATCCTAAAATATTGGGAATAATACATAGACAATGCAACTGTAGTTTGTTCTCATGCTTTCTTGGTGACCCTGAACTGCAATGTCAATGCAATGTTTTCAGAGAATTTGGGTCTCAAGTTCTGATTTTATACTATGCATACAAGTTGTGCATTCTAGAGCTTTGTTATATTGTTGTTGTTGTTTGTTTTTGTACTTAGCCACTTTTGGATAGCCTTTGTGAAAACAAACACAATGTTTATCCCCAATGCAGAGACATACCCTCAAGTCTTACCAAAGACACACAAATGTAAGGTATTTGATTTTACACTAGTTTACAGATTTAAAGGCTTAGAACTCACAGCTACAGAATTTATCTGTCATGATTCTCGTCTTCTTCTTTTTTTTTTTTTTTTTTTTTTTTTTAATGTATGCCAAGAAAATCCCCCCAGATTCACTGATTCACTCTCTTTGGAGTGCTTTGTTAGTCTGAATCTGTGTCAGCACACACAGAACTACAACTACCACACTTACTGATTTTAGGAAACCACCAATGCTTTTTAGGTTAAGAGTCTGCTTGCCCTGAGCTACCCTCTATGAACAGCAATTTATTTATGCCTACAGTTCAGTGAGATGAGGCAGGATTTATAAATTGAAATATTCTTGACTTGGCAGATGGAGATGTAGATCTGCTGACCTGACAGTCAAACCATCATCAAACCCGCTGAAGAAAGAAGAGAGATATCACAGCACCCTGAACATGAAATTCTATTTCTGGTAGCACTGTCAGGATTTTAGCTAGGATGGAGTTCGTTTTCTTTGTAGAGACTCATATGTGCTGCATTTTGGATTTTTGATGAAAACGGTGGTGATAACACACTGATAAAACCAATAAAATGCTGCAGAGCGGTGTCTGCATAGAGCCAACGACTTTTTTGCTTCTTATGCTGTCCAGCAAGCAAGGAGGCTGAGTGCACAAGAAGATGGGAGGGCACAGCCAGAACAGCTGACCCAAACTGGTCAAAGGGATATCCCATACCATATCGCATCATGCTCAGCAATGAAATCTGAGATAAAGAAGGAAGAAGGGGTTATGGCATCTGTCTTCCTAAAAAACTGTTATGTGCTTTCCTAGAAGTGACTGAATGCCTGCCTGCTGATGAGAAGGAGTGAATTAATTCCTTGTTTTACTTCACTTGCATGGCTTTTTCTTTACCTTGTAAACTGTCTTTATCTTAACCCATAAGTTCAAACCACAACACATTCTGAAGTGTACTAAGTATTAACATGATGGGATACCACTGTTGCTGCTGAAGATTCAGGTCTAGAATTCAGAAGCTAGAATGAACAGTGCAGAATTCTGCCATACAAACCTTTTCACGTGACATTTAGGCATAAGATGATATCATCAGGCAGTTACTGATGATAAAGAAGTCATCAGATTGTGATTAATACAGTACAGACTACTTACTTAACTATTATCCTGTAGATTTCACAGCATTTTACTACCAGCAGTTGTCTTCTCTATTTCCTGTTAATTATCTTGTTGTCCATATGCTAGTTCTTGAAATGCTCTTACTTTCCTCTTCTCCTACTGTGTCTTGATGGAGTGGTACTGCAATGTGCCATGTCACAGCTGTATTAAGGAGAACTTAAAAAAAGCAGCACACTGTGCTAAGTGCCAATTATTACATTCAAACAAGCATCTTAAAAATACCAGAAAGCTGAAAAGTGATCTGTGAACTAGAAATTATTTTTGAAGGAGAGAAAGGAGAAGGAAAAAAGAAGTTGTAAGCAAGAGTCACAATAATAGTTCATTGTCATGAATTAGGAAAAAAAAGAAAGGTACTATAACATAAAAGATCAAATTTTATGTTTGGGTTGAAAGTAAGATAATCAGAAGGATTTGGGGACTCCGTGTTTGCATTATGTTTCAGTCTTTTTCAATTTTGCTTGTTGCTAGATGGCTTACAGTGATAAGATTGAGGAAACTGTAAACCTTAAAAAATACACTTTCCATGCTTATATTTCAAAATGTACAAGACGCACAATATTTATTTTTTTTTTCAGGAATGTCCTGGCATTTGTAAGAAAAGAATTAGAATTATAATTTAAAAACAGTAGCAGAGACGCAGTGATCAGTTACATTCAGCAAAGTTTTAGCACGTCTTCTCAATTCTGTTGTCAGTGGTGTGGAAATAAAAAGTTTTGTATTGAGATGTATATAGTGTGTATAACCTTTTGCAATACATTATCTTCTTCATATAGAATATTCCAAACTTGTGATTAGAATCCACAAGGTTAAAAGCATGAAAATAAACAATTACAACTTTCCAAACTCTGATTCCACTCCTCTCTCCCTTTGAAAAATATGTTTAGTAGATTAACGTGTCTATTTTAGTCATAAGTATATAGAGTCATTCTATATTTCAATTAGATAACACTGACTTTATTTACCCAGCATGTCGCAAGATCATTTAGGACATGTACGTAATTTAAACTTCATTCTGAAATCTTAAAAAAACAACAGTTGTTACAGCACTATATACCTTTTGAAACAGCATGTAACGTATACTAAAACCTTATTAACACCACACTATATGCAATATTTCCAATTGAGTAAGCAATAAACGTTCCTTCTAAATAAAATAAAGGAACAAAAAAGTAAAATGAAATAACAAATAAAATATAAAATTAAAGTAAAATAAATGAAGAAAACAAAGTAAAATAAACTTGCTATGGATAGAAATGTTCTATTTTAAAGTTTTTTTTCTTAATGTATTTTCATCAAATTTATTCCTATTTTTGCTCTGTTAAGAGCATGATATATTGCATTATTAGACAAAGACATATTCAGCAGTGTGAGTAACAATGTTACCTCCCAGTGTGTGACAGAATCTTTTCCACAATTCCCTCCACATTGTACTCTACCACAATATCCTCCTAGGTGGCTGGACAAATGTTTGATTAGGGCTTTTAAAGAGGCAATCAAATAAAATAAATACTTTAAAAAATAAAACAAATTAAATAAAATTTATGTGGCTGTCTGGAGTCCCACTAGTTTTCTGTGAACACTATCCTTAAAACCAAAGCAAAACAAACCTTACAGATAAGATGCCTTAAAGTTTGAACACAGCCTGCACAGTTCATCTTGCAGATTTACATTTGCTGTTTGCAGTGCAAGTAGGACATTATGTACAACAACATATTTTGGAAATGTCTGCCTGACAGCATAAGAAACACAAAATCGTAGAATGCTTAAAATTTCACTGTTACTGCTAACTTGTTGCTAGCATTTTACCAATAGGTTGTTTCTAATAAAAGTCAGTTAAATGTTAGCTCTGATAATCCCATCTGCTGCACAGTGCTAAGTAAAATAAAATAATATTTGATTTAAAATATCTGAATTTCTGTTCCATGTCATTCCTGGATAGACAACGCACATCTAAGACCACTGGAAGTGTACAAGTACTATATTTAATACACTCAAAGAATAGTTTAGGTGGGAAACAACCTCTGAAGGTCATCTAGGCAAACTCTCCATTTGTCTAACTAGGTCAGATTACCCAGAGACATCTGAAGTCAAGTCTTTAACATACAGGATGGGTTGCACAAACTCCATTGGTTGTTGCTCTTCTGGTATTTAAATACCTGCATGATTAAATAATAATAAAAATCATAACAACAAACATAGTATCTAATCAGAATTTTCTATATTCCAACTTCTGTCTCCCATCCTGTAATATTGCACCTCCAACAAAGTTGAGCACTATCTTCTGTATATCCTCCAACTAGGTGGATGTATAGAACAGTAAGGTCTCCCTTAGCTCTCTCTTACCTAGGTTGAATGGGCCCATCTCCCTCAGTCTTTACTAGCATGCTGTATGCTCCAGACCCAACCAGCTCGGTGATCTTTGCTGGATTCACTCAAGTGTATCAATGTCCTTCTTGTCAATACAAGAACTCAAAACCATACACAGCACTTCCTATGTGGTCTCACAGGTTCCCTACAGAGGAGAAAGATCACCTCCTTCAACTTGCTCTCCTAATATATTCCAGGACACTCTTGTCATTCCTTGCTGACATTGTATATTCCTGGCTCACATTAACTTTGTTGTCGACATGGACCCCCAGATCCTTTTCTGCAGAGCAGCATCCTAAACAGCTGCTCCCCAAACTGCACTGGTGCAGGGTTCTTTTTCTCCAGGTTGCAGGACTTTGCACTTCCCTTTGCTGAACTTCAGGAGGTTCCTATCAGCCCCATTTCTCCAGGCTGTCCAGGTCCTTCTAAACAGCAGCCCAAACATATGCTCTCCACACCGTATTTTGGCGGCATCTGCAAACTTGCTGAAGGAGCACTCTATGCTATCATCTAGGTCATTAATGAAGATGACAAACTGTATTGGACCCAGAAGTGATCCCTGAGGAACATCACTGGTTGCCAGATGGACTTTATACAGATCACAGCTATCTGAGCTTGGCAGTCCAGTTTTCCACTCCTCTTACTGTCTATCTGTATCTCACCAGTGTCGTCAAAGTTGTCAAAACAAACTATGACACAAAGACAACAAAGTTATTTGGTCAGTGTCTAACTGGTATTTCTTAAATAGTAGAAAGTCAATCAATGACCCTGTGTATA
The DNA here is from genome assembly GCF_009819795.1 of Aythya fuligula. Taxonomy (NCBI): domain Eukaryota; kingdom Metazoa; phylum Chordata; class Aves; order Anseriformes; family Anatidae; genus Aythya; species Aythya fuligula. Next base: position 166,482,079 of record NC_045559.1, on the reverse strand, counting down.
AATTACGTTAAAAAGTATATGTTAAAGAAATAATTAAATCACAGTAGTAGACAGTTTGCTTGCCTCACTTGTTACCTGATAACAGGTATAAGCATATTAAAACTGAAATACACCACTAAAAGTACAACCATAACTCATTAATGATTGTCATTACCATGTATCAATATCCAAAATTACATTTATTACATCTTATTTTGAATATGGAGTATTGTTACAACATTTCAATATGCTTCGAGATGAGCTGCTGTAAGTGGAAATGGATAGGAAAGGCTTTACATACCAGTCCCATCTGACATCATGCTAAACAATATACAGGGATGGCTGCTCGGGATAGGCTGGTCAGCAGTCAGCGGGTGGTGGGCAATTGTATTGTGCATCACTTGTTTTGTACATATTATTATTTCATGTTCTGTCCTAATAAACTGTCTTTATCTCAACTCACAGGCTTCACTTTCCCATTTCTCTCCCCAGTCCCAGAGTGGGAGGGAGGAGGGTGAGCCAACGGCTGTGTGGTGTTTAGCTGCCGGCCGGGCAGCTAAACAATTAATAATACAATCATTGAAATTCTTTCCCATAAAAGATCATTTAAAGAATTTGCATATGGCAGACACTTTACATAAATGAAATTGTTGCTCTGTCTGCAATATAATCAGAAATCTCAGTTAGCTAAGGGTCTTTATAAAGTAAGTATATGTCACTGATTACTTACATGCTTATAATTAAGTTTGAATAATGTTTTGCTGTGCTGATACTAATGACCCTTGTGGTGTGAAGCACAGAACTGTAGCTAAGAGAGACTAAACACCTCCTGCATCTAATTCATTCACAGGCACTTGTAAACACTCCGCATCTCCCAGGCTTGGAACTGTAACATATGTTAGGGTGCTTTTTAATTTTAACATTCTGACAGGGTTACAGACACATCAATCACTTTATTTAAATACATTCTTCTACTCATGGAATTTTTACTTTTGGTTGTCCTCCTACTCAGAGCCTCAGAGTAATTTGAAGATTTTCCAAGTTTATGTTTAGTGATTCATCTTGGAATATAGCAAAATAAAAACATGGAAAAAAGTATCATCTCACTATTCAAATTGAAGTTTCAAGATGCAAAATGATCACTGGAATTTAAATAACTTTTCCTGACAAGTAAAGCAATGTCAGATTGAAAAGTTATACCTGTAAAGTTACAACTTTTCCATTCAAAACTTCAACATTTTCCATTTGAAACTTCAGACTTCAGTCAAATGGCATGATTTTGAGATGTAGAAACTGGTAGCATAACTTGGACCGTCAAAATCAAAATTTCTAAGTATTATCTATATGTCACAACACAAGCAGAACCATGCTCTTCACTGTGGGAGATAGAGCAAGCTACAGCTGAATTCAAAACTTCACCGAATACGAATAATTTTTTAAAGAATTTCCTATGCTGTAAGACCAAACTGTAATTATCTATTATGGAGTAATATGACATACTTTTCATCTCTCAGTATTTACTGACATAGAAAAGTAGTTGTTATAAGAAGGACCACAGTTTATTAAACTGGCACGGTCTATTATAACCTTTTCCTCTTTTAATGCAGAAAAGTAGCTGTTCTGAGAAACACTACTGGTACATCACAGCCTTTATTAAACTAATGTGGTCTACCACAAACTTTCAACAGTAAGTATAAAGTGGTTCAAAGTAAAACACGCTATAAAAAGACATATTTTCTAAAAAAAAATGCATCCCAATCAAGTTGCGATCACACTATTAAATTAGACATTATTCTGTTTTATAACAAGACAGGTAAGACATACTACAGTTCTAATTTTTGACCAATTTGACAAGCTGATAAATTGCTAACTTTAGAGATTATCTTCCCTTCATATGAAAACCCTGGAAACTAGAAGTATAAAGAACTGTCATTGAAACAGTTAGAAGACTGTAGTTGGTTTAGCTCATTTCCATTTTACTCTTTTGTTTCTTTAAAAAGGCATCACACATGCAGGTCACTCTACCATCATGTAACTCCAACAACAAATTAGGAAACGAAAGTTATAAGACATATGGCTTTGCAGATTGAAAACTTATCGAAAGTGACGCGCTAGTGAAAAAAAAAACAAACAAACAAACAACAAAAAAAAAAAAAAACCCACAGATTGTCATTAAGTACAGAAGTCTTAAATCAAGAGAGACACGGATATTTGTGCTGCCATTTAGCAGATTCATTTAAAAATGGTAGGGCAATTTCACACCTCGAAAATAAAACAGCCCACAGTAAATCTGATACCAATGAGACCACACATTTTTTTCCACTTATTTTTAAGTTCTTACTTCAAATGCTTTACCTTAAAATATTGCTATACAAGGTTTACTTATAAATAAAACAGATATAATGCAAAGATAGAAGTCTCCAAATTTCATTGTACACTAACTTTTTATGAAATCTACCTTCCTCTCCTCCCCCACATGACTTGGTATTTGGCAAGTGTATTTTCTAAGGATTTTTCAAAGGTTCTCTGGTTTTCTCTTACTACTTCTCTTCCTTTGTCCCCTCCCTGCCTCCCATCTCCATGCACACATTTTTTCTTCACTTATAACTCACTTTTCAAAAGGACAATTTGATACTCGATACTGAAGACTGAATATCTCAGTAAATATCAGAGATATTACAGAACTATTACACTCATGAAAAGGAATATATAACTATACACTTAATGAATTTTACTTCTATTGAGAGCTTTCTCCATCTCAGCATTGGCTCTTTGCATTTGGAAAAAAAAATGTTTGTTAGATTTGAATTAAGTCTGAAAATACTGTGTCAACTATGCAAATAAAAACTTTTAGTCATGGATTCCCCAGATTTCATTGTTGAGGGGATCTGATTTTGTATCTAATGTGACAAAAAACATGTAATAGAAATGACTTATCTCCTGAAATCTACAGAATACTCTAGTGGTAGGGAGCTTTAGCAGCTCTTTCTTCTTCAATATGAAGAGATTTTCCTGGCTCTATCTTGCCCTCACGAAGTGTTATGTGAAAGCACAAAGCAAGCTGTGTATATATATATGTGTGTGTGTGTGTATATATATATATATACACACACACACACATATATATAAACAAAACAGTGTAATTTAGAACTTATTAAATATCAAGTCTGATATTAGGCAAGGAAAATTTATTTTGAAAAATCATTAAAGCATTTATGGAGATTAAATGAAGCTGATCATTTTCATATACTCATTTATTCATTTTATTCATTTTCATTAAAATACTGTTGTAAAGACAACTGTGATGAAGAATGACTTTCTAATCAAATTTAGTGGTGGATGAAAGCCATAAAATGTTGGTTGAGAATGAAATAGTAACAGGGAGTTATCCTAAGGTTCAGGAACCTTAAATGAGTAACTAAGTGCTATAGCGAATGCCTTATTTTAGGAATCGGTTAATATTTAATTTCACCAAAGTGAAAATAAGAAGCAAGATTATTCTAAGATTAAATTTAACTTGAATCACAGAATCACAGAAACATTAAGGTTGGAAAAGACTTTTGAGATCATCTGGTCAAACCATCACCCTACTACCAATGTCACACACTAAACAATGTCCCTACGCACCTCATCCAACCTTTCCTTGGCTACTAGGAAAGCCAAGTGCCTTTTAGCCCTGGTGAAGGGCCTAAAGGCAAAGACGTATGAGGAGCGGCTGAGGTCACTTGGACTGTTCAGCCTGGAAAAGAGGAGGCTGAGGGGAGATCTCATCGTGATCTACAGCTTCCTCGTGATGGGGAGTGGAGAGGTAGGCGCCGACCTATTCTCTTTAGCGACCAGCAATAGGATTCACGTCATCAGGTTTCATAGACCTGTACCTGTTTCATAGACCTGTCTCCTTGTTAGCTGCATTCCTTCTTGGTGCTTCTTTGGACTGCATTGCTGTCCTTGCACACCAAGCAGGGCTGCTTCTCGCCTTGCTGCTTCTAGTCTCCTTCCTGCTGTGTGCGCTGGCCGTCAGAGGACCTAGTCACTGAGCGAATGGTGGGCCAGCTGCAGGGGTCCTGTTTTATAGGGTCCGGAGCAAAGGCGGGGCAGTGGTGGCCACTGTGACCTCAGCAAGCCTCTGTGATGGAGTGTCCCACGTGTGGCCAAAGGCAGCTGTGGTGGGAGCAACCTGGAAGATGCCCTCACGTGAAAGAAGGAGGAGGGTTGGGGGGCTGAGGGCTCCTTTTCTGGGGCTGGCTCCCCCGGGCCATTTGGCTTGCCAGGAAGAAAGGCTGCCCCTCAGCCACAGGGACTGCCCTGCACCTCCCACCCTGTGCTCTGGTTTTGTTAACACTGTTTTTTAGGTAATTTCATTCTATTCTTTACGGAAAAGAACAGAAGCAAGGGACATCTTCAACCCTAATTCCCATATGCGCTTTGTGCTGAGTGAAGAATTTCTTCCTCACATCATATCCAATTTCAATCTTCTCTCCATTTGTTCAAAGCCATTATTCCTTGTTCCATCGCTACACTCCCTGACAGCATCCCTCTCCAGCTTTCTTTTAGGACACTTCTATAGGTTAGGTTAGGAGGCAAAAATGCAGGACCATGCAAATTGCAGCCTAATCTACCTTGTTCCACATGTTCCACACAACCTTTTCCAGCTCAGGCTCAAGCCTCTGATCAGTGTAACACAGAATCATAGAAACATTAAGGTTGGAAAAGACCTCCAAGACAATCTGGTCCAACCATCCCCCTACCACCAATGTCACCCACTAAATCATGTCCCTAAGCACCACGTCCAACCTTTCCTTGAACACCCCCAGGGACTCCACCACCTCCCTGGGCAACCCGTTCCAATGCCCAAAATATAATCTGTTGCTTTTGTCTCTGAAACTTCAATGGCATAACTCAGAAGCAACAAAAATAAGCCAAGGAAATGAATTGGACCATCATGAACATTTTACAATCATTAGAATCTTGTGCCTTGTGTTACACGGGCCATATATTTTTCAGAATTGGACAAATTAAATATGACAGATAATGTTAAAAAATACTGCTAAAATTTAATTAGCTCAGAATTAATTTGGGGCAGTAGGGAAGTAAAACTTTTCATTTGGAAGATATAGGAAAGAAAACTTTTGCGAAAACAAAAATATAACTTGAAAGAAGTATTTTGTATTTTCAGAAAATGTTCTCCTTCAGTAATTTCCTTTAAGATTTCTTTCCTGTTCCTGACAAGATTTACCAAAGACACCTGGTTTGCCAGTTTTTTAGAAGAAAACAAAAAATAAAATAAATTAAAAAAAAAAAAAAAAGAGAAGTAATGTGTTAAGCAGTTTTTCACTTTTAAGTGCTAACTTGTGTGTTAAGATTCACTTTTCAGAGTTACTTTTCCAAACTGTCTAGCTTCCCTAATTTTACCAATTTAAAAACAACCAAAGTTGGAGAAAGGGGAGATTTTTTTATCCTCTTTCTAAATTCTTTCTTCTTTTCAGCATTTCTGTCTGTTCATTTTCTCTTGCAAGAACTGACATTTTCAAATAGACATATATATATATATTTTCCCTTTGAAAACTTCCAAGGAGGTAAGAAACATTTTTAATCATTGCAGCACTGAATCTATGAAGAAATTAAATATTGCAACTGCAATTACTCTCACAGCTCATACCACATTTGATTTCTGGTATCTGCTGATATAGCATTAACTCCTTGGAAGAAACCACCACTCTAACATTAAACTGTTCATGTCTCGGATATCCCCAAAATGCTGATTTTGAATCAATGCTGAAATGATTCACTTGAAGTATACCTCAAAATCATTGCTCATTCTATAGCATATATTATGTCTAAAAATTGTTTTCTGAAAGCCAACTTGAAAAACTTTGTCTTGTTCCCCACTTTCACAGTCAGTGTAAAATTATTGCTATTTGAGTCTTTATCTCAGAAAACTTCATGGCACAGAACTAATATTTGTAGTCAGTTCTAACTGTATTTCTCTTATAGCAGGGGCGACCTTATCGCTCTTTATAAGTACATTAAAGGAGGCTGTAGCGAGGTGGGGGTCCCATGTGCCTGGTGACAGGACGAGGGGGAATGGGCTAAAGTTGCACCAGGGGTGTTTTAGGTTTGATATTAGGAAAAACTTTACCGAGAGGGTTGTGAGGCATTGGAATGGGCTGTCCAGGGAAGTGGTGGAGTCAGCATCCCTGGAGGTCTTTAAAAAATGTTTAGATGTTGAACTTAGTGATATGGTTTAGTAGAGGACTTGTTAGTGTTAGGTCAGAGGTTGGACTTGATGATCTTGAGGTCTCTTCCAACCTAGACAATTCTGTGATTCTGTGATAACAGTATGGTTAGTACAATACATATATATATTATTTGACAATTATTGGTTATAATATTTAATAGATATAAGGGGTCAAAAAGAATTTCATGTGCTTAATGTAGAGTAGATATTTTTTGTAAATTTAAAGAACAAGACAAAAAGTACATAATCTCAGTCATTATCTTCATTTTTTCTCTACTTTGGGGGCATGCATATCTACTCCTCTTAGTCTTGTTATTTGTACTCTTGAAAAAAAAAAAAAAAAAAAGCTTGTTTTAGCATTATAGAACTAGCTACTCAGACAGTCAGCTATAAATTCTTATCAATTGAACATATGTATTTTTAAAATACTTTGGTGCTGAACATCTAGAAAAGAAACCCAGTATTTTGAAAGACTGAAAAAAATGTAGAAAGAAATCATTATATTATTTCACTTTTTAAATTCCTTTAGAGTTCCCTCAAATGCTGTCAAAGTTATTTGTTTGGTTTTTTTTTTTTGTTTGTTTGTTTGTTTCTCAAAAATTTTCTTCCTATAGGTGCTTTTCATTTATCAGAGAGACTAATTTTCTGACACTTCCACTGTTTATGTGAAAAATGTAAGTAAATATTTTAGACAATTAGTTAAGTAAAATTCACTTCACCGGTTTTCATGGTTCACATTTTGGGGGGGAAGGGGAATAAAAATATCCTTACAAAGCAGAAAGACCCAAAATTTGAATGCTGCATTTATTAATCCATTATTCTGCCTTCATACTTAAACTATTTATTTTATATAGCTCTCACAGAAAAATAAATTTCTACAGGCAAACTACTACACAGTATGTCAGAGCTAAGGGACTGCCATTATTTCCTATTCAAAACATACGAGCTTTTGCAATGATACCATGGAAGATAAGGAGTTGTCACACAGCCAACATTTGAGATACATCACTTGCAACTCTTAAAGAAAGCACCCTGAAAAGAAAGGGTCTTTAAATCCTCATTAAATCATGAGAGCTTTTTTAAAAACAAGAATTTCATTATCCTTTTTTAAGAAAGGCTTCTCCTCAAATTGGCTGCTTAAGACAGAAGGAGAAATAGTTTTTTAACAACCCTGCCCTTGCCATATTTGCCATAGATAAGTTCATTCTCATTACAGTTCATACTGTTTCCTTGGAGCCTGCAGGAAAAATAATGCTTTTTGTCACTTCAGAGAATATGCATCAGCTTCTTTGCTCTGATCAGCACTTTCCTACCCTTTCTTCATGTTACAAAGTCTCTTGCTCACTGTTCTTCCACCCACCTCTCCCAGGATATCTAGCCTGTACTCTGGCAATTTTTCTTGGTTATATATGTGGGAAAGAAGTAATCCCTCTTCTCTTACGTAGATTCAACCTGGTCTCTAGTGCTGTAGTCAAGAGAGATAGGTAAGGCACTAGCCCCATTCTGAATTGCTCATCCACAACATTTGACAGAAACGAGTAAATCAAGTAGATGTGAGCTGCCTCATACCTAAATTCAATAACACTGTTCCCATGAAAATATCATGCCCTATGAATTAGACTTTTATGATTATCTTTTCACCAGGTCCAGAGTTGAATAACATACAGTTTTTTTTATTATTATTTATTTTTTTAATACTATAATTGAATAGATGTGATTATTTGTCTTTCCTGAAAATATAAATGTGTAACTATCATGCATGCTTGCAAGATTAATTCTAACTACATCAGAGTTTGCATATTAAATACAACTGACTTCCTTTTTGATCTACTATCATTTGTTGACAATTTTCCCATTGCACATAATTCAGATTTTATATCCAAGCATTGGAACCTGTAACTTACTATATAATATACCTTGTATCTTATATATAGGCATAGATCTTTGTGATCCACCAGCTGTTTCAGTCACAATTCTTCAAAGGTACTACAATAAGTAATTTAATTCACCCCAAAAATATTTCAATAAGGTGTTTTAAAGAATCATAAGATCTTTTGGAAATTAATTTTATTCCTGTTAGTTTGTTGTTTATATAATTTCTCATTATATTGCCTATGTTCCAAAACAAACACATAAAAATAATACACTATATCTACTGAAAGAAAAAATGATAAAAAGGTTTAATTTATTCTTACAGACCCATACCTGCTTACTTTTTAACACAATCTCACTCTAAAATAGCTCAGATGAATTCTGCTCTGACAGCTTATTTCTCTCCATGAACAGAAGAACATCAAACACTCTAGCTTTGGCTCAGAAGACTAGCTTTATATGTCTGAAGACAGATAAAATTAAAACCAGACACAGACCAAGCTCCATGTGTGTTAGATGGATATAAATATCTCAGCTGTAGTGGTAAGAAAAACACAGTTAAACCAATGAACTACAATATGGTATTAGTTACTCAAAAGAATAAATAAAATAATGATGTAACTGCTGGACAAGCCAAGAAGATTTACTGAAACCTTCTGTATTACTTCAGTAACAATTTCTAACTAGACCTTAAGGGACCATTATTTCTCAGAAATGATAAGTAATCTACTCTTTATGTAAGCTTAATTTCATGAGCCAAATGTTTTTAATTTTGTCAAACTATGCAGAATTAAATGGCTATAGATATGATTTAGCTTCTGAATAAGTACCGTATTTTTGCTCCGTTGATTCTGGTTAATTTCTAATATTTATGTCATACAGTTCTCTTAGGTGCCATTGGAAAAAAAATAAAATGCTGTCAGGACAACATCCATCATTTAACTTCTGCTCATTCATTTCATTGTCCATTATGTCTTAATCTACTTCAGTGATGAATGAAAGGTGGGATAATGTTTCAGGGAAAAAACAAACAAACAAACAAAAACTTCTCTTGATATTGTACTGACGTACAAAAAATTACAAAGCTTCCCTAAAGCAAAATGGTGATTAATAAATAAATAAATAAATAAAAAGTATTCTAAGGACTTATACATAGCTTTGCTGCTATCAACTGTATTTGAATATGCATTTAATTAAGGCATATACTGTTCTCACTCAGCAGGACATTACAGAAAGTGAATTCTCATACCTTCAAGGAAGTTCAGAGGAATTACCATTCCTATGGTTTCAAAACAGCCACTTGTAATATAAAGTACAGAAGGATTCCAAGTTCAAAATTAGCAAGATAATTTTACTTAGAAAATATATAGAGGATTCATATGATCATAATTCGAGCTTTCTAAAACTGCCTTACCATTGTGTAGTTGTGAGCCACCTTCATTAGCTCTGTGCATCCTTGTGCATCAGCAAATGCTCGTATTCCCAAACAGTTGGATGGGTGCAAAAGCTTCATTAGAAAATGGCAGCAAACCTCTACCACTTGAGGGAGTTGGAGGAGGCAGGCAGCTGCCAGAAGATTTTCAATAGTGTCCTCTTTCAGCTCCAGGCAGCCTAAAAAAATTGAATAATGTAAGCTTGGCATTAAAAAGAAACAAACAAACAAAACATGCAGCATCTTTTGTAAATAATTCTAGCTTAATATAAATAGTTCTGCAGAAAAAGTAAGCAGAGGATTAATGTCTATGACTGGACACTTCAATTACACGAACATTACAGTGTGTAAACATTAATTCAGCTATATAAGATCGATACAAATAGAGATGGGAACATATTGAAAGAAGAAGCATCTTGAGAACATTGTTTTTGTGTCTATAATGAGATTAAAATCTAAGTATCTATATAACGACTTGGCTGTGATTTATTTATTTATTTTGAAATTGATGATTAAACTTGCATTATCTTCAGTGGTACAGACTAAAACTCTCATCTTTGCAAAAAACTCAGTAACTGGCTAAAAAAGTATAATTAAAAATATAAGTATCTTCAAAACAATACTTAAACATTTCAAACTTTTGGTACTTATTTGTAACATGATTTGGGGGGTAATTTTACCTAAATAATATATTTCATATCTCTCAAAGCATACCATTCTTCTAAAAGACTTTTACATTAGCTAGAAGAGCATACAAGGATGCATAATATTTATCTTTCATTTATTTTTACATTATATTTAATTTTGTCACTTCATATCATCTCTACCTTACAGACTGATAAACTATTTAATAAACAAAACGTGAAATAAAATAATATACATTTTAAAAAACATCCCTTTATTGAAGAATAAGTATCATTCTTGTCATCATGTCCCACAAGGCTGTCATTTTTAAATTAAATCTTTGTATGGTCTCTTACGTGAATAACTTGAGACAATAAATTAGACAACTCAGGAATAGCTTGGAGAACAGGAAAATAGAACATGATATGAAAATGTGTAAGTCTAATATAAATTGTAAGAAACTAACACTTTAACTAACACTGTGCTTGGAAAAATCTCTTCACACTATAAGAGGATTAAGTGTATATTGATCTTTCTGTTCAAAGTATTATAGTTCAACTGTTTGATAAACTACCTCTTTTCCCCATGCACTTTTTGTGTTTGTTGTCATATAAACAGAAATCTACATGTCTTAATAGTTCTATCACATGGTATTGAGCAGTTCCAAAATCCTCAACTTCACAACAGATTGCCATAGAAAAGAAAAGCCGTTTTATATTGCAATACCAAACCAGAAATACAATAATACTGAAGATTTGACCTTTTTGCCTCCTTTAAAGCTAAACCTGTAGCTTTTAATACAAGATGGAAACTATGAAGTTATCCTTTCTGGTTATAATACCTCCCTTTTGTAAAGATTAGAGCAGCAGATCAAGTACACAGCATAACTTCAGTTTTCCTCTGCTTATTCTTATACATCTTGTATATCCATGTGAGTTTCTGTTAATGTTATCTGACTGTTCATACCACTTCTGTCCCCCCCATATTTGCACAATATAGTCAGAAGGCACAGTATGAAGCTGATGCTTGGTTGACCCATGTATTTATCAATGATAGTCCCAAATTTGCTCCATGATTACAGGTAACCACTGGCCCAACACCCTACTCACTACATAAACTGTAGTTCTACTTTGTATAGAAGCTAAAATATATATATATATATTTTTTTTCCAGGTTAAAACTGATCATCCCAGTACTAAAAAGCAGGAAAAAAAATGTGCAAAACAGCTATCAAACAAACAAACAGAGTTTTAAATCTCTTTTTCTTACACACTACTTATTTCTCAACAACAATCTCAAAGAAGTCTCTGACCAGACAAAACTAGTCTGGATAACTGTTGAGGATTGCCAGAAAGATTGAAAGAATTGTCACCAGCTATAAAAAAAAAGTTCACAGCTTTTATCACTAAATATAGCATTAGAGGAAACAGATAGTTTCCATACAGGAACAGTCCCCTGGGTCTAGCACATTAAGTTTAGAAAGAAAAAGAAGGAAGAAAAAAAAAAAGGGGCAAAAAAAAAGGCACTTAAGAGTCTTAGTATATATAATGTGACCTCCTCAGACAGTTTTATATTGACAGTTAGATGATCCAAGTATCTAATCAAAACTGTTTAATATGCTATTCAAGGGGGTTACTTTTAATGTTACTGTTTCCTCAATTTACTTCCCTCTCACACTTATGAAATAAGGGGCTTGCACAACTATTTCAGCATGAGCAAAACAAATTAACTAAAGCTTAAAAATCTCATTTTGTGTTACATTAATTAGTATGAAAAAAGGCTAAAAAACAATCAAAAATGTTAATGGATTTTAATTGCTACTCTAAATTATAGTTCTATTTGTGACAAATTTTATGTGCATTGTTTATGCAGAAATTAAAATGCTTATCTTTAGGATGCATCCTTATAATGGATATGTACGATTTATTATTTCACTAACAAAGTTGTAGCAGAGAGAATATATAAAAATTCCCTGATATTTTTATTGTCTTTGCTAAATCTCTTTCTTTCTCCTACTCTTTAAGCTAAACTTTTCTAAATAATTTTGTGTATAGGGAATCACTGCATCTTTGAACACATTGCAGACTAACATGGTCAGTGTGTGAGTCACGGGAATCAACTTCCCGCAGACAGTGACCATTAGGTATCAACAGGAATACAGTTTTACCACTCAGTAGGTGCTGCTCACTTGCTCTGTGCGTGAGCAAGAAATTTCAATCCAGATACATAACATATGGCAATATAATTTTATTTCATGTGCACAGTAATCTATTTTTCTCTCTTGTGTAGGTAATTAATCTGCACGTTGATCCATTCATGCAAAGACCCTTCAACAACATTAAGATACTCTGTGAGTCAGGGTACACAAATGAAGTCATAGGAAATGTCAAGTAATCAGAAACAAAGGCTAGAGCTAATTCCTTTTAGTCGAGTGTTTATCTTCTAACCTTTCCATTTCATGTGACTTAATCAGTTGTATTGCAGTTTTGAAGAGTTTCTTAATATGACTTATAATTATTTATTTTCATAACGCTAATATATTTATTATACTTTATTATGAATCATTTTTAAATATTTTTAATAAATTATAATTGTTTTCCATAAGCTAACCCCTATACTCAGTCCTGGTAAGGCAGCTTGTTTATTAGGTCTCCATTTTGTAAATAAAACTGTAGATAGTATGAAGATAATAGTTATTCAGCTTTTGAAAAGTAGTTGAATTGTTTGAATAATGGTTATGAAAGTGAACTGCTTTTTTTCAACAGGATCACATTTCAATGACAAATAGAAAGAGCTTATGAAAACTGTGCTATGCTTCATACCACTATAACAAACCTTTTTGACATTTCTTATTTAATCTTACCAAGTCTTAGGTATCTACCAGGTAGCAATCTGAGCTAAACATTTTAGATTTCCCTTTATAATCAACAGAGAGAAATATGAAGATACAGCACATCTACTCTGTTTCAGTAGTCCACTTTAGAAGGTGATGGATCACTCCCAAGGATTGGTTATTTCTTGTAATTAACCATAAAAGAAGCACCTTCATTTGACTTGCTCTGCCACTGTCGATATTTATACTTGGTGATATGAATTCAGTCCATCTGCTCCCAAACACACAGTATTAGAATGATTGGAACTAATAGGGAACAGGTAATAAAGAGTCTGGAAATGCTTTAGTCCCTTTTCAACACTCTTTGGGTCCACTTCTGATTTTCACATTCCTTATTACTGTCAACTCCTGGAAATGATATAATGTGCAGTAATTATCTCTTACATTCATCCATGAAGAGCAGCCAATGAAGTCTGCAATAAAAAGTAGCTTCCTCATAGCAGAATATGTGCTAGTCTTCAGCTGTTTTCTGAAGTGAATGTTAAATTTTTGGTTTGGACCAGTATCTTAAAAGATATATTCTACATTGTATGATCACTTACACTTTTTGTAAATGTGAGTTTGTTTCCAGAAGAGGAAACACAACAGGCAGTATATTCCTTTTGCAGAGGATCCTCCTCATTTAACACTTATTTTCTGTTAACTATTTGTTGCAAACCAGTATCATCAGCTGCAAGTGAGGTAAGACAAGCTCTCTAAGGCTTTTTCTGTTTATTTCCTTACACTTTAGCATTTTGCATCAGTGAAAATTTGGAAAGGCAGCCTCACTGCAGATATACAAATTCATTATTAAATAAATAAAATAGATACTACAAGACAAGTGCTTAGCCTCCTACACAAATAAAAAGTGCAATTTGAATTGAGGAAAAACTTAGGATCTGACTATTATCTGTATTATCAAGACTATTCATCCTATACATTAGCAGCCAAAACCAAAACTAAACACAAATTAACCTAAGAAGTATGCGTAACTCAAAGAAGTTTCTACTTGACGTACTTGACGGTGCTGATGAATTACTTGAATTTAGGCCAATTTGATATCTGCCACAATAAATAGAAGACAAGTTAAAACACATGACTTAACTATGAAAATACTTTTCCCAGCAGAAAATTGTTTCCTAACAGAAACATTTTCCTGTCCTGACAATTTCAATCTTTTTCTATTTATATTGCTTCTCTTTTTTAGTCCCTGTGGGTGAAATTCATCTCCTGAAAAGCTCAACTTATTTTAACTCCTCATTCTTCACACTGGAGTCTTTATGGTTTTGTTTATTTAAGTTTTATGAAATAATCTCAGAGAAAATGGATGTCTAAATAAAAGAAGTATTTACTTAATTCAAATATGTCACTATGATACTCAGATAAATTGTCAGTTATGATTTTAGCTTCTCACTACCAACCATGGCTTCAAGATTAGGGGAACTTGTCATTTCAAATAACCATTTTTATAAGAACTTTAAGAATTAGTATGTGTAAGAAAACTACTTTCATATTTTTTTCTGCAGCTGGAAAAATATGTTATTTGCAAAAGAAAAAAAGTTAATGCATCTGTCACAGGAATTTGAGAATTATGATAAATAAAACAGCATCTATCTTTTAACAAGCTGTACTATTATTTTCATCCTAATATTGCTGCATCTTTGTGCAAACTGACTAAACTGAACTGATCACATGGTCATTGTAATGTACTGCCAAATTCAGCCTGCATTTCAAAGGTGTAGAAAATTACAACATTGGAGAATGATAATCAAATCCTATTAACTAATTAAAATTCCCCACTGAGTGGAAATCTTGCAAATGTCTCGCTAAAGATCAGAGATGCATATTAGTCAAAACATACCATGATGTGGTACTTTTTCCTCTCTTGGTCTGAGAAAAAAAAATAAAATAAAATAAAAATAAAATAATATATATATATATATATCAAAACAACAAAGTCTGTTGTATAACTGAATTGTCACAGTCATATTTTTAAAGAAAACTTGCTCACTGGTTTATAAACATCAGTTTTTTAAGAGATCAGTATCAAACTCTTTCTCCTCATAAAACTGCTGTTTGTGTGCCTTAGCTCACTTTAGAAATTTGAATTTAGTCACACATGCCTGTAAAATACACATAAAAATAAGAGTTTAAATACTAAATTATTTTAACTGGATGTAATCTTCCAAAAATATTTTATAAAAAATAAAGACAGATATGCTACTGCTCTGAAACACGCCTGGAGATGTATTTTTTCATTTGACTATAGAAAAAAAAAAAAAAAAAGTTAAAATTACTTATTTCATTGTTGGGATTACTTGCTAAAATGTACTAGTGTGTACCTGTGTACATAATCAAAATATTGATTACTTCACCAGTAGTTCACCTATTAGGAAGTCATTATATATGGAAATTTACTAATTTAAATAAAAACTTATTTAAGTTTTTAAGTAAGAATCTAAATAAAAACATATACTGTCTACATATTAAATAAACAAAGAAAACATCACAAGATAAAGAGTACCTTGAAAACACAAATAAAAAGAGTAATTAAATAAATTTTCAACAGCACTTGTGCAACAAATAGGGTAGGGTATGACAACAATGATCTCCAAAAGCTCATATAAGTATATAAAGACTTAGTTTCTCTCAGTTCTTTTTAGACAATGGACTTCAGTACTTACGTTTGTTTCCTGACTACATGTACTGCATATTGAAGAATGATCAACTGTGGCTGTGACAACCTCTGTACAATATGAAGGAACAGCTTGGAAGACTATAAATCGGTATGTGTCAAAACTATGCCAAGTATCATTCTTACCTTTTATTCATATATGAACTGAGTTTCATTGATTAAAAAAAAAAAAATCAAACTTCCTGGGATATTTTAAGTCTTACATTCTGAGGGCACCTAAGGGTTCTTGTGCCTAAAGGTAGTTTCTTGCTATATCCTTGCTGTCTGCTCTGTATGTGTTATTAGATATAACGTTGCCAGAGAAGTCATCTGAAAAACCTTCGATTAAAAAAAAAAAAACTCCAAAATAAAATCTAACTAAAAGCTAGGATCAAACAGACTTTAATCCTCTTACATATATGATACATACTATTTTTTATTTATTTATCAGAAACTCATAAATAAATCAATTATTTTTTTTTATTTTATTTTTAGTTAAATGATTTCTGCTTTATCAGTTTCATTAACTGTATGAAAGCACTAGTCTATTCTTCTAACCACTGTTGGGAATGCATACTAATTAGATAGACTGATGTAATCTGAGGAGATCTATAGCAACTTCATAGCTCTATACTAAGTTCAAAGAAACTCTGAAAGTTCAAAAGCACCAGAAGCTCAATCTCTAGTTTCTGTTCTATTTAAAATATTTAAGCATAATTGAAAATAATAAAAATTAAAGTTTTTTAGATCAAGAAAGAATCTTTACCCAAGAAAGTGAGGCAAAGAAATATTCTTCTATTACTGCTCCTCCTGAAGGCTAAAAAGATCAAAGAACACATATCCATGTACGTCAGGACACTAGGATCTCAGTCCTAGATTTTCTTCAGTCAGTCATCTTGCTGCTTGAAAAATAAAACATATTACTTGTATATCCATTGTATGTAAGTGTGGCTTCAGAATTTCTGAGCTGCCTCACATGATACGTTTAACTGATATCGAAATGAGGATGCTTTTTTTCCTCCTAAATTGTAGTTCTGTTACAACACACAGTAAACATAATTTGTTCTTTTGAATGAACCAGTCAAACCTAGCAAAGCACAAGTACATTTTATTCAAGTTTTTAAACTGCTCAAAAATATCCTTAGGGAAAATAATAATAAAAAAATAATAATTGTAAATTTCATACGTAGTAATGTTGCTTCTCCATAGAAACTTTACTATCATTATTTTTGGCAATCTAATTTTCTTGTTTTCCTGTTAACTACTTAGATATAGTCTTATGTTCTTTATTTAAGAGCAGTTCTTATCAGGGCTGCATAGACATAATACTGTGCCTGCCACAATGTAATTATACCTTTCAAATTGTTTAGAACTCCATTTGCTTAAACATGAGGTAATACAGCTCAGCTTTAAATGTATCAGAATAAGTCTTCTACCTATAGGTAGAGAGAGAACAATATAAAGTTGTACATAGAATTTCATAACATTATAGGCAACAGAATTCCTATCTTTAACAGAATCTGTTTAAGATGATAAAAAAGAAGGCTAAGAATACTGCCTATTTTAAAAGGCAAAACAACAAAACCATAAGCAAAGCAAGCAAAATAAAATGAACACTGTATCTAACTTAAGAATTTGTCAAGCTTTACTCATACATGATTGTAAAACACTAAATTTATTTAATATGCCAGTTCCTCATAAATGACAAGCTCTACATCAAGTTGTTTAGACTTCAAAATATTCTTTTTCCTCTCTAAGTTAGATATTATCCTGACTTCACACAATTGGCAAAGAGAGAATATACTCCATACACTCCTTTTTTTTATATATATGCAAGAAATTATTCTTGATAATTAAAGGCATACAATTTCATCATAAATTTCAGCATAAAATTTCATCATACAATTTCATCAACATAAAAGAGATATCCTGAAAATTAATGTTTCCTTTATTTTGTAGGCTAGCAGAAAAGGTGTGGCGTATGGCTTGTTTGGTGTTTTTCTTGTTGTTGCTGTTTGTTTGTTTTTGTTTGTTTTTAATCTATGTATATGTATTTGATCTCTATATATAATTTTATGAACGCACACTGTATATACTTTCTAAATAATGTAAATGTGAAGTTGTTTAGGACCCACTGTAAAAGAAAACTTTTGGGGGTGATTAAACATGAAACCAAATTTTAAAAAGTATTTTGTCATTCTATATTTTTTTATAGGATGAATGAAGACTGAACAATTCTTAAAAACAAAAACCTGAAATACAGTTTGTTAAAAATATATAAATCTAATAAATAAGCAACCAAGAGTGATAGAAATGCTTATTGAAGCTAATGTTATCTTTAATATAGAAGTGTGAAGAATTTCTGTACTGGATCACAGTTTCACTTAATCATAGAAAATAGGAAAAATACAGGAAAATAGCCTTGGTTTTGCAGTAAATATTATCTGTTCATTTTCTCTGACAGTTTTAGCAAAACTATTTTGGTTTTGAATTTGAAAACTTTGAGACACACAATCACGAAAAATTTTTCAAAATTTCCTGAGGTGTTTTTCATTACTGATCAACAGAAGCAGATTTAACATCCCACGTTCTAAAACTCCTGGGTGAAGTACTCCTGTTAAATATAATAGATCTAACATGCTTCCAGAAACATATGCTTCTGAAAGGACACAATCTTCTGGAAAGGATTTGTGCTCAGTGCTGATTTTTCAAAGTGACTGAAATAGATGATAACTTCAGTTATCACCAAATTTCAGTCTGTTTGAACAAAAACATTGTCTACTTAAAATCTTATTAAATGTTCCTTCTCTTGTCCCTTTCTAAATGTATTCTGTAACTGTGTGCAGAAGAGCCTCTGTTTTGGGCCAGATCATAAATTCATTACCTCAGAGACTTGTGAGTAATAATATCTGTTACTTAATATAATGTAAAATGCTTCCCCTTTTAAACTTACATCTAAAAATATTTGCAATGTAATACTTCTAGCTTCCACGTTTTTGCAAAAAAAAGCCCATGTTAACTGTATTTTAGTGTTCAGTTGTCCCCAGAGAAAAACTTCTCTCAAACAGAAGCAACTATACTTGAAATTAAATGTTTTACGATACTTAAGTCTAGTTCCTTGGACAAACTGTAGAAATTAAAATAGTATACACCATTAACATTTTCTACATAAAAAGAAAGACTTTACATATACACCAAATAGAAATAACTATAATATACATACTTATAGGTGTGATACTAGTTAAAAGGTCAAAATCTAACAAACTGTTGAAAAGCTTTCTTATTCTGTTCCAACGAGCTAAATGTTCAAATGTTCTACTCCATTCCACACTTATTCATTAGCCCACAAAATATCAGATTTCAAGAAGCAAGCCAAATATGAGCGTACTGAAGTAATAGCAGACAACATTACTAATATTTTACCATTTTGTTAAGCTTATCTGTTCTTCTGAAGTCTTTAAATCAGATTTCTGTTCCATTTAACAGTGGTGAAGTGCACATCCCTGCAGGTATTCAAGAGACGTGATCTTGGAACTAAATGACTTGGTTTAGTGATGGAATTCAGTAGGTCTCAAAGCTGATTGTTGGACTTCATGATCTTGAAGGTTTTTTCCAACCTAGATGTTTCTGTGTTTCTTTAAATTTTCTTAAAAATTTCTTAAAAATCTTAAATGGATTATATCTCTAAGATACAAGAGATTAGAACAATGGATTATATCTCTGAGATACAAGAGATCAGAAGTTTCTGATTTGTCTGAACAAAGTATTCTGTTTATATTGAAATTGCTGTAGAAGATCTGCTAACACATTAACTTCTATCTATCCATCTGTTTATCTATCTATCTATTTATTCTTTGAGGGAAGAAGGTACTTACAGGAAAAAGGAAACAAAGGGAAAAATGAAAAATTACCTACATGTCAAAATGGTTTGCTTTTCCTGGGGTAAAAGAATAAAGAGCTAAACTTGCAAAAACTATGACTAGTTAAAAAAGAATTTCACACATTGTGCAGTAGGTGTTTAGAATTTGGCAGCTTAATTCTCTAGATATTCTGTCTGGACTCTGTATGCTCCAGATCACAGATTAAAAGGCTGAATGGCTATTTATGTTAGCTGCTACACTGCTGGATATCAGAAAAGTGGCTACTTGAAGGAAAAAATGGCATGTACTAGACTAGAGGTAAATAAAGACATGGAAGGGAAGAAAAGAGATAAGAACTTATGAATCTAGATAAATCATGGGAGATAGTGGAAAGGCGAGGGGAAAAAACAATTAAGGTTTAAGGGGACAGCTTTTGATCAGGCAAAGGACATTGGAAAACAGAACGATTAGCCAAGGAGCAAAGACTGAGTTTATTTCAGTAACTTGAACATGTTTGGTATCATGACCTAATCAGCTGTGAGTTATCCCTGAATTGTCTGTAGCACTGTTAAATGTTCTCACCCTCCACACAGGATGTCCATATCCATGACAAGCCTTTGTTTCCAGGCTATACTTAAGGTTTGTTAGAAAGCATGCTAGCTGAATTTTGCTAAAACTGAGTTGGGATCAATACAGATAGATAATTATGTTCCAAGGCCTTCAAATCTTTCCTAGCATTGTTTAATTAACTAGCGTAAGTGTAACTAGGAATTTAAGGAGTTGGATAAGATGTCTGATAGAAAGGAATAGAGAAAGAAATAGTCTAACACGAATTTCAAGATGTAAGTGCACAAGCTGAGAAAAAAAAAAAAAAGTAAATCAGAACAAACAATCTGATGGAACAGAAATGCAAGACAGAGTAAACAAAACCTGAAAGGTCTACGGCAGACAAAATGTGTTCTCTTTTAGCATGCAAAATTAGTCTTATCGCTCCTTTTGGTCAGCAATTATTTGTGAAATTTCCTTTTAAATTGTATACTCGAGAAAATATTTTTGAAGTCTTATTTTGTCTCCATACTGGGTTAGAGCTTAAAGGATAATGGTGCATTACCACTGCAAATTCGCAATTAAGAAAAAATTAGAAAATAAGAAAATAAATTAAAGATCTTTGTGACCATCCTAAGTTTCTCATTCTTCAAGGTAACATTACAATGGCACATAATGTTGTCATTTTTAAGGTAGTTTGGACTTTATGTCACATTTTAAATGAAAGAACATTATGGATGCAAATATGCATGCACATGAGGCAAATTAGAAAACACTGGAGCTAAACTTCCTGTGAAGTTCTCTTTACTTCCATTTTTGGAGGTTGGTCCTTAACTACCTGACCACAATAAGAAACCTTCAGGTTTTCCAGCTCATAGAAAAAAAAAAATAAAAATACAACATTCTGCAAAGAAATCAAGGTGAGAGTGGAATATATTTGCTCTTTTCTAATTTTCCATTACCACATCCGTTCTCCAAAGTTCTCAAAGATAACCAACAAAGTGCTGAAATAGATTCACTTGAAAGTTAAATAGTTTTTTGCTTTCTTCTTTTCTTTTCTTTCTTTATCTAATCTTTTCTTAATCCATACCTGGATGTTATCTTTCATTGTACATATGAACTGCACTGTGTGTTTGTGTGTGAACTTTCAGTGTAAGCTGAAGCAAAAGAACTTCATGCAGTACTTCAATATTTCCAGAGTTTTGCTCCTAGTGGAACAACACTGTCTTTCACTTTCCTCTACCTGTACACTTACATAATCATACAGAATTATTATACAAAATAATTTATTGTTTATTGCTGAGGTATTCTACATTTTGCAGCAGTATTCCTGTACTATTAATTTTACATTCATACTGAGTAATAATGATTATATCCATCTCATGCCTAATGACAACTACTTACACATTCTTCATTTCATGGGTCCCTAGCTTGAGATGTTCTGGATGACATCCAGACTGTGGAACGATATGAACAGCAAATCCACAAATAAACAAAATACACTTTCAGATGAAAATGTAGAGTACTACATAAATGAAGACTTTATGACATTCGTAGAACCTGAGTTTCCAAAACATGGATCTCAAAAGGAACATTTTTTAACTTAAATTATATTTATTTACAGTTCCTGTTTCCTATTAAGAGGGTAAAGGACATTTATTATGTCATAAAATAAACAGCACATATCCTGATTAAATATATCAAAGCAAAGAGCATTTCAAGATTAAATTAATATTAATGTATTTAGAAAGGATTAAAACTGTATGTTATGAGCCATCCGTTTAAAATCGAAGTTAAAATCAAATGTTCAGTAGCAAAATTATAATAAAATATTGTTAATTTAAATAATATACGGATGTCTTCTAGGAAACAGAAAGAGAAAACAGCTTGTGTTTAATACTTTCAGTCTTCATATGCAAGGGGAGACAAATTCAGACTACAAATCTTATTGTTGGTATTTCCTATCTTTTAATTACTTTATTTTGTGACCTTAGTATTCTTTCCTATTAATGCATTTCAGATACATTGTGTGTAAGAGCTTGTTTAGGAAGGATAAAAACAAATTTATTATGCATTAAAATGTAAAAACTATTCAGTGGGAAGTTCTGAGTTATTAAATCTGAATTATAATTTATTCAGAAACTTTATACAACATTATACAACCAAGTACCAGTTTATAACAGCAAATGAAAGTGACAATTTAAAAAAAAAAAAAATGTAATTTTTTAAACTGAAACTTGACTAAGACAGCAATCTTCAAAAAATACATCAAATAACACATATAATGAAGTACTGTTTTTTAAGTATTTCTAGACCAAGAAATACACATAGTTTCCTAGACTCTTACGTTGTGCTTACTGAGTCTAAGATATTTAACAGTTAGGAGATAAGAAATAATTAGAACTTAGCTCTAGAAATGGTAAATGAGTGTTCTGAAGGACACAGGTTATAAAAATATGTATCTATTTATTGGCAAGCAGCAAATGAAACTGTCAACATCTTTGACTGTAGGAAGTATCATGTATGCTTTGCAATACCTGTATACGCAAACTGAACAAGATCCCACAGTGCATTGGGGTCTATGCCTTCCATTTTGATCTCTTCTTGCTTGGCTTCACAAACATCACTTGTGAACATGGCAGCAAAGTAGTCAGAGACAGAACTGAGGACAAGTCTGCAAAAAAAGTTGGAAACTTGTGTCATTTGCATTGATCTATGTATTAGAAATTTCAGATCATCAAGGCTAATGTTCTTTTAGAAACGCTTACTTTCAAAATAACTAAACAGTAGCAGGAGCAATACATTATGAATGCACGTAAGCAGCAAAATACAACATGACATTTATTCTAATTTGATTCTGCTTCCTGTGATATGAACCAAGTGGCACATCAGCATTTGCATATAAAACAGACATAGAAATTAGCTCTCAGTCTTTATGATAACTCTCCTATCCCTATTGTTAGCAAGATAACCTCTCTGTATCAAAGCCATCTTAATAGACATACAGATTCTATACCGAAGAGGTACTCTTAATTGACCTTAAAAAAGTCTTTTTTTCGATAAACTTTACTAACAGCATGTAACTTAGTAAGATCGTTCAACCTTCAGTAAGAACTTTAATAGCTTAACATGCTATTTAATAAAAAAAATAATAATCCAATGCAAGAATGTAAGGATGTTACTTTTTTCACAGAATCACATAATCATCTAGGTTGGAAGAAATCACCTAGTCCAACCTCTGACCTAACAAGTCCTCCACTAAACCATATCACTAAGCTCTAAATCTAAATGTCTTTTTGTTGTTGTTGTTAAGAAACATTTCCAAAGGAAAATAATTTCAAAATATTTACACAATTTGCATGTCTTTTTTGAGGGTCTGATATATGTACGTCAAACCAACGTTAACTACCAGGTATAGTTGTCATTTTACTGCCTTAGGCCAACACATTCATTTAAATAACATTTATAATTATATTATTACTTTATTAGGAGTGAATATTCACAGATAATCTTGAGTTAGAAATCTGGCAAAGCTATAAATAGCGTAACACACACTTCCATAAAATATGGTCATATTTCTTGCTTAATTTGAAAACATAAAATATAAAAACATTCATTGAAAACACAAGAATCACAAACAGAGAATTAGTAAACAGAGAGAAAATATCTACCCATCTGTATATAGTTAACTATTTATTTCAAGAAAAAAGCTACTGAAGTTAACATTCATCAGCCAGTGCGACAATTGATTGCTTTTGTTCTCTTAGCTTATCCAAATAGCAAAGTAAAATGTAACAGTTTGAATTAGATTCATAATTTTATGGGCAGCAAAACACCACAGCACACTCACAGTCCCCATACTCAGGGGTGTGGAGGGGAGTATGATGAAGGCAAAAGCCTAACAGTTTTGAGGTAAGGATAACTTAATTTAGGGAAAAGAAAGTAAAATAAAGCAAAGCTGTGCAGATTCAGAGAGAGAAAACAATTACTCTCTACTTCTTTTCAATAAGCGATATCCTGCCACATCTTTGGAAGCAGGGGCTCAGTACACGTAGAGGTTGTTGGGGAAGACAGACATTTTGATAATGAGTCTCCATTCCCTTCCCCAGCTGTTACTGCTGAGTGTGACACCACACAAAATGGGATATCCCATTGGTCAGTTTTGGTCAGCTGCCCCTGTGATGTCTCCTCCCCACCCCTGCCCACCCCCTACCTACTGTTCTTGGTGAGCTGGAGGGAGTCAGCGTGCTGTGGGGCACAGCTCAGCGATAGACAAAGCACTGATGCAATATCAGGGCTGTTTGAGCTGGAAGTGCAGCGCGCTGCACTGCTGTAATGGGGTGCTGTGGGGGAAGTTAACTCCATCCCAGCCAGACCCAGCAAAGGCATCTATCAGGAACTCTGTGTTTACATGTTAGATTAGTGTTGGCTCTCCTTGTCTTTAATTATGAGATTCTGGTAATTCGGTTCCACAGACAAACTTCTCCTTAATCAGTTCATAGTTATACAAACCAGTCAAAATGAAAACACTGCTGTAATGATATCTAATACTGGAAGGCAGCCTGAGATCAGTGTTCTGTGCAGCCTAGGACAGTTCCAGGAAGGGGATGGGGATAATGAGCACTGTGGGGTTCTGCCTTTCTTGGGAAGTAAAGCGTTGACAGACTTACGGAGCTAGCTGAATCCCTTGTGTGAATGGGTGCCCAGACCCCAGTGGGTGCACTGATCCCCCAGTGATTTCCCAGGCATCTTTCAAAGGCTTGTTGCAAAAGTAGAAATGCTGTATGAAATGGTAGAAGGTAATTGTTAAAGAGCCGTGGCAGAAATTGGGAAAATAGAACTGAATGTGAGAGCTTCTGGAGAGTGAAGGCAATGCTCATCTCCTAAGCCTTAAGGAGGTTTGTTTCATCTGTTGTCATGTGCCACACATCCCGTGTGGCACCAGGAGCTGGGGCTGGGGTCAGCTGTGTGTGCCAGAGGACCAGGCTGCCAGCCTACGTTGTCCTTTGTGAGGGGATGGAGTGCAAGCTTTGGGGCCTGCCTTTTCTCTTGTGTTTCTGCCACAAGAGGAAAGGGAGGATGTTGTTGTGGGAGTCTATTACAGACCACCCGGCTAGGATGGTGACACTGATGAATTATTCTTTGTGGAATTAAGAAACACCCCGAGATCCACTGCCCTTGTCCTTATGGGAGACTTCAACTTGCCAAATGTCAACTGGGATTACCACATGGTCAACGTGGGCAGATCCAGGAGGTTCCTAAAGCACCTCAATGATAACTTTTTGGTGCAAGTGCTAAGTGAGCCAACTAGGAAAAATGCCCTCCTAAATATGTTGCTGAAGAACAGAGAGGGTCTGGTGTGGGATGTGGCAATTGGTGGCCATCTTGTTCATAGTGACCATGAAGTGGTTGAGTTTAAGATTTTTGGTGACAGGAGGAAAACTGCCACCAAAACTTCAGCTCTGGATATGAGGAGAGCAGACTTCAGGCTTCTCAGGTAACTGGCTAGCAAGGTCATCTGGAAAACTGCTTTTGAAGGCATTGGCATCCATCAGTACTGGTCAGTCTTTAAGCACTGCCTCCTAAAAGCACAGGATCAAGCAATTCCAAAATACTGGCAGTCAAGCAGGTGGGGCAGAAGGTCAGCTTAGCTGACCAGGGATCTTCTTCTGGAGCTTAGACACAAAAAGAAAATGTATGGCTGCTGGAAGAAGGGTCAGGCAATGTGGAAGGAATACAGGGACGCTGCTTGTGTTTGTAGGGAGAAAATTTGTGTGGCCACAGCCCAGTTAGAATTGAAGCTGTCCAGTTCTGTGGGAGACTATAATTTTTATTTTATTTTGTTGTATTTTATTTTATTTTATTTTATTTTATTTTATTTTATTTTATTTTATTTTATTTTATTTTATTTTATTTTATTTTATTTTTAAATATGTGAATAGAAAAAGGAGGACAAGAAAAAACATAGGTCCGCTACTTGGTGGGGATGGTCACCTCACAGACAAGGACATCGGCAAAACAGAGACATTTAATGCCTTCTTTGCCTCTGTCTTCAAAGCCAACGATGGGCTTCGGAGCCCCAGCTGCCCTGAGCTGCGTGACGGTGGGAATGATAACTCCCAACCGAACCTGAATGTGTGCAGGATTTGCTGCTCCACCTGAATCCATACAAGTCCATGGGTCCGGATGGGATTCATCCTAGGGTGCTCAGGGAGCTGGCTGACATCATTGCGGGACCTCTCTCAATTCTTTTTCAATGGTCTTGGAAATCTGGAGAGGTCCCAGTAGACTGGGAACTGGCAAATGTTGTACCAGTTTTCAAGAGGAGCAAGAAAGAAGACCCTTGCAACTACAAGCCTGTCAGTCTCACATCAGTGCTTGGTAAAATTATGGAGAAGATCATCCCTGAAGTTACTGAAGTGAACCTGGGGAACAATGCAGTCACTGGTCCCAGCCAACATGGGTTCACGAGGGGTAGGTCCGGTTTGACTACCTTCATTTCCTTTTATGATAAGATCACCCATCTAGTCAATCAAGGGAAACCAGCTGTAATCTTTTTGGACTTCAGTAAAACTTTTGACACACTTTTCCGTAGGATCCAACTGGACAAAATGTCCAGCATACAGCTAGACAACAGCATCACAAAATGGGTGAAAAATTGGCTGATAGGTAGGGCTCAAAGGGTTTTGTTAAATGGGTCCACATCAGGCTGGTGGATGGTCACTAATGGGGTTCCCCAAGGTTAGGGCCAGTTCTCTTCAATGATTTTATAAACAATTTGGATCTAGGACTAGAAGGTGTTTTGAGCAAATTTGCTGATGACCCTAAACTTGTAGAAGTTGTTGACTCTGTTGAAGGTGGAAAGGACTTGCAGAGCGATCTGGACAGATTGGAGAGCTGGGCAGTCACCAACCACATGAAGTTTAACAAGAGCAAGTGCCAGGTCCTGCACCTGGGAAAGGGCAATCCTGGCTATATGTACAGACTGACTGATGAGACACTGGAGAGCAGCCCTGAAGAGAAGGATCTGGGCGTTGTGGTTGATAGCAAGCTGAATATGAGCCAGCAGTATGCCCTGGCAGCCAGGAGGGCCAACCATATCCTGGGGTGCATCAAGCACGGCATTGCTAGTTGGTCAAGGGAAGTGATTGTCATTGTCCTGCTCTACTCTGTGCTGGTGCGGCCTCACGTCGAGTACTGTGTGCAGCTCTGGGCACCACAGTACAAAAAGGATGTGAAACTATTGGAGACTGTCCAGAGAAGGGCTACAAAGATGGTGAAGGGCATAGAGGGGAAGATGTTCAAGGAGCAGCTGAGGTCACTTGGCCTGAGGGGAGATCTCACCATGGTCTACAGCTACAAGGGGGAGTGGAGGAGCAGGTGCTGATCGATTTAGTGACCAGTGATAGGACCCAAGGGAATGGTGCCAAGCTGAGGCAGGGGAGGTTCAGGCTGGATATCAGGAAGAGGCTCTTCACTGAGAGGGTTGTCGCGCACTGGAACAGGCTCCCCAGGGAGGCTCCCCAGTCACAGCACCAAGCCTGTCAGGTTTTAAGAAGTGTTTGGACTGTGCTCTTAGTCATATGGTCTGAATTTTTGGGTAGACCTCAGTGGTGCCAGGAGTTGGACTCGATGATCCTCATAGGTCCCTTCCAACTCAGGATATTCTATGATTCTATGATTTACCTGCAGGTAGTGCAGCTTCAGAACATGTACAGGATCTTTACTTTGTCTCAAATGATGAGAAATGACTAATTGAGGTAGTAATTCCTTCTGATTGTGCGCTCAACTTTGGTTATCATGAACTTTAGAAGATTCTAATTCATAAAAAGTCCATGTTCATGTAATTAACGTAACACTAGATGCCTACAAAAAAAAGAGATTGTAAATACACTTTGTTGCTACTCTGTTTTGTTTTTGTTTTTTTGTTTTTGTTTTTGTTTTTTGTTTTTTGTTTTCTTCTTTCTTTTTTTTTTAACACTCAGGTACTTTCTTTTTTTTTGTTGTTATCATAGAATGATAGAATGGTTTGGGTTGGAAGGGACATTAAGATCATCTGGTTCCAATTCCCAGCCATGGGCAGGGACAGCTTCCACTAGACCAGGTTACTCAAAGTCCCATCCAACCCCTGGCCTTTTTATTTCCAGGGATGGGGCATCCACAGTTTCTCCGGGCAACCTCTGCCTCACCACCCTCATAGTAAAGAATTTCTTCTGAATATCTAATCTAAATCTACTCTTGTAATTTAAAGACATTCCCCCTTGTCATATCGCTACATTCCCTGGAAGAGTCCCTCTCCAGCTTTCTTGCAGGACTCCCTTAGATGCTGGAAGGCTGCTGGAAGATCTCCCTGGAGTCTTCTCTTCTCCAGGCGTAACAGCTTGTCTTCATAGGATAGGTGCTCCAGCTGTTTTAATCATCTTCATGGCCTTCTGACATGCCCTCTGGACATGCTCTAACAGGTCTATGTCTTTCTTATGCTGTGGGCCCCAGAGCTGAACACAGTGCTCCAGGTGGGATCTCACAACAGCAGAGTAGAGGGTGAGAATTGTCTCCCTTGACCTGCTGGTCACTCTTCTTTTGATGCATTTGAGGATATGGCTGGCTTTCTGGGCTGCAAGTACATATTGCCAGTTCATGTTGAGTTTCTCTGCACACCGAGTCCTTCTCTTCAGGGATGCTCTCAATCCATTCTCCACCCAGCCTGTATTTGTGCTTGGGATTGCCCTGATCCACATGCAGGACCTTGCTCGTCAGGTCTTGTTGAACTTCATGAGGTTCATCATACAGGCCCACCTCTCTAGCCTGTCCATGTTCCTCTGGATGGCATCCCTTCCCCCAATATGTAAAGTGCACCACTCAGCTTGCAGTTGTCTGCAAACTTGCTGAGGGTGCACTCAATCCCATTGTCCATGACACCATCAAAGGTGTTAATACTGGATCCCAATACTGATCCCTGAAGAAAGCCAATCATCACTGGTCTCCACCTGGACACCGAGTTGTTGACAGCAGGTCTTTGAGTGCAAACATCCAGCCAACTGCTTATCCACCAAATGGTCCATCCATCAAATATATGTCTCTCCAATGTAAAGACAAGGATGTTCAGGTCAGTATCTAATGCAAGTAGGTTAAAACTGTGGACATATTCCTTATTGCAATCTCTGTAGGGTTCATACTTTGCCTATCCCCATTTCAATTACAAATGGGTTGGAAGACCAAACTCTATGGAATAAGATAAATCTCTATGGAATAAAAATACATTCAGGATAGCACCACCTCTGGCTGGAAAGTCCTTGAGACATAGTTCACCAATGGTTATTGAAATGTGTATGATGGCTGTGTTTCAAGATACGGATCTTGTAATATACTTTCAGTAGAAGAATACTGAAACCAAGGGAACTATCTGGTATTATTTTCTCTTGTCTGTGAAAATTATGTAAGCATTATCTATTATGCCCATTCTCTCTGATTTGTTCACAGTCATTTTCTTTCCTTCTTGCTTGCCAACAAACTGTCAGCTACTTCAGTTTTCTACACTGTCATTGCTTGTTCCTTCAAAGAAGGAATTGTTTACTTTTTCAGAGTCAAGAGGAAGTTCTTCTTTCTTAAAACAAGAAATAAAGAGTGGTATCTCTAATATATGTTATCCCATTAATATATGTTATCCCATTGTAAGTCATGAGATTACTCTGAGCATGGAACACTTAGAAAACCGGATGATCTGTCAATTCTAACTTTGTAAAATTACTTTAGTTGAGTAATCTATGTACCTGTAGGCTGTAAAAGGCTAATAGATTCTAATAGATTCTAACAGATCTCAATTAGTAAGAACAAAATTATCAAACTATGTATCAGTCATCTGAACAGTACATAAAAGCACTAAGTCTCAATAGTATCATGAATTCATGCATCTTTGAAAACTGAATTCTCAGAAACATGTTTTGTGTGAATTATTCCACTGTTCTTTCAAACATTCAAAAGTGATTTTTTATATTTTTCAGAAGATTGAGTTCAAAATCACAGTTTGTTTGTTTTTTAATTTTCGTATATGAGAACACATATATATGTCTGTATAGACTTCAATATCTGTATCTGCCAAATTGAAAAGATACAAATTTTACACAGATAAAAAAAATCTGTAAAAGGCCACATGGCAATATTGTAAATATTGTAGGTTTTTCTGTGATTTTCTCCCCACTCTGTAAGTGAAATCTGTTCCTGTGCAGTTAACAAACAGAAAACAATTTTTGAGGTAATTTGGGTTAAATATCCACTCAGAACCATTATCATAGGGTAAGAATTTTGCTAGCAATTCAGTAGTGCCACATTAGCTCATTAAAAAAATAGAAATGTAAACTTACTGCGCAAAGAAGCAGTCAGTGAGTATAGTATATAACAGTTAAATTAATAAGTTGTCTCATACTTCCTGTTATAACCAGTCTGTACCACGTGCTTATTTCATTTTTGAGAAATAAAAGGACAGAACTATATGATAACTTTTTTCTTCCTTACCATCTGAGTAATATTTATAAACTAACTTATTATAAAGGCAGTTTTGTCTAGAACAGCTAAAAAATAATAATAAAACCAAACAAGAAGAAACCAGTAAAATTTTCTCAAGCCCATAGACAGGCAGATGGAAATCTAAAGAGAATAGATTAAACCTGAAACAAGAAAGTTCCTTTCTGTCTATAGTCAAACACTGTTTTATTACATTTTAATTTTATATAACAGATAGTTACAAATTTTAAGTGACATTGATAGTCTACACCATCTATACGATAGATGCCCTGTTTCCCCTCAGGACCATGTCTTTTGACACATTCTATTCCATTTTGTTTTTTCTTTTAATTCTTTCACTGTCTCTCAGACATTTAAGTGCAAATACAGTAAATTGATCCTTATTATTGATCCTTATTATTGATCCTACAGTACAAACTGAAACATGATTTTTCAACCATTGCATCTCTTAAGTTGACACAATGTTTTTAGGATTGTTACACAAATCTGACATTGTCATTTCCACTATGTATTCACCCAGCACACAATGTCTGTAATTGTTTTTTGTTTGTTTTTGTTTGTTTGTTTTTTCCCAGAGATTTCAAGTAGTATACACATACTACAGCTGCTAGACTTGATAACAGAATATGTTGTCGAATACAGTTTACCTGTGTCAGTTTGTGTCCTTGTGTTAATTTAAAGGTGTCTGTTATTACAGCCAGTACTTTGAACTCTGTGCTGTTTTGAACCAGTAGAGAAATTTAAAAAAAGAGCGAGAGAAGACAGAAATATGAATCCAAGCAAATTATCAAAATCTGGGAATGGGCAAGAGAGGCAAAATGTCACAGTGATGAAAATAGGAGCTGATGAAGATCCGTTATGATACAAATACAATGCAGAGCTCAGTGCTTTTCTCCTGAAGAAAAAACACATCTTCAGACATAGAATATATATTTGAATGTATCATAAATAATCCACTATGATCTTCTACTGGTGTGCTTAATTATTACATTTATTCACTATAACTCCAAAAGAACAAGTGGTAAAAAGCTTTCAGGAGAAAGAAAAGTTCAGTTTTAGCTCCTTTGAACTATCAGAAGAGATGTCAGAAACACAGAGCTCAGGTCTGATGAAAGTACAGAGGTAGATCTATGAAGTCATTAGTGAAGTCATTAGAATAAATGACTGCTTAAACATTTCAATTTTTTTAGGTCTATTTGTCATCCTCCCCTTTTATTCTAGAACTTCTTTGTACAAAGACAATACAACATAGCATCATTATTAATTCAAATTCATTCCTCATTCCTCCATATAGTTCAGTTTGGTCATGTCCTTGTATGTGATCTTCAACCTCTTTTTTGGTGGTACACACGTAAATGAATGAGATGGCTCTTAGACTCTAACCTTCTCTGCACAGACTTTCCACATACTGTGTCATCGGCACCAGTTCCCTCAGATGGCTTAGGGCATCTCAGTTACCATCAGACACTCGTGCCTAGGTAACTTACACTACAGACCTTCACTGATTACAGTAACATTACACACATGGCAAAATTGAAAACAAAATTTAACTGAAGAACCAACTTCAGGTTTTCAAAAATAATCTTCAGAATTAAAGGCCAATTTATACTTGTGCAAAATCTTTAAATAGTACACAGTTATATGAATTTAAGATTTTTTATGTCTTATATACAAATAAAAACAGAAGAGTTCCTTGTGGATACAAGAAATACCTTTGAAAGTATTAATGCCATTCTCAGTATCAAGAAATATTATTAAGAAAGAAAGAAAGAAAGAAAGAAAGAAAGAAAGAAAGAAAGAAAGAAAGAAAGAAAGAAAGAAAGAAAAGGAAAGAAAATGTTAGCAACTACATTTGTTTTCATGAGCATCTGTTACTGAGTAATGCAATAAAACAGTCTTAGGATATTGTGCTTTCCGTTTCTTTCAACTCTTGCCTTTATACCAACTTTCTTTCTCTGCCTTTTTTTTAAGCTCTCCTCCAAGCTTAACATCTTATCTTCTTTTTTGAGTTCTCAGTTTCTGTCTCAAAATTTTAATGATGCCATTATTTTCATAAACTTCACCTCTCTGTAGTAGCACTCAAAATATATTGAAAAAGTGGGCCTCTCTCCTTAGAGAACTAAAATAGAGAACATACATTGCCGTTTGCTGAAAAACATTTATTAAACTTATCAGGATGATAGCAAGTAAATGCTATGCTACATTAGAGATGACTACCTATAAAGGGTTCAGATTAATTTATTTTAGTATTTATGATGAAAAAAATAAATTTTGAGTGGAAAAATACAAACATGTTTTTCACTTTCAATTCAAATGCTTGCAGAAAGCTTTGAGTAGCCATACTAAAGCATTTATTTATTTGACATATACCCCCTAGCCTTCTGTGCCATACAGACTCTTACTGCCACAGTAGGAGTACCTCCTGCACCTTATCTTAAACATCAGGGAGAGCTAAAATGCCTACATTTATTTGATATTAAGTAAAATCATCTGAACAACTCAAGATTTCTCATGATAAGATCATCTATAACTGAAAATTAAAAAAAAAAGGCACTTGATTTCTTGGTCTATTTCCATTCAAAATCTGTTTTTTTTTTTTTGTTTTTTTGTTTTTTTGTTTTTTTTTTTTTTTTAATTGCAATATTTAACCAAGCGCAGTGAAAGTTAGAATTGCAAGTTGAAGATGTAAGTCATTTTAATATATTTTTTCATTTTTTGTTTTCATTGATTTTTCTGTTTATATTACAATTCATTCCCTGTTATATCTGCTTTTTAATTGAATAAGAATTGGTAGATTCTAAGCTTAAAACATTTATTTTCTGCTAACGTTGATTATTGTTTTAAGCAGTCAAATTCTAACTAATGGTTTAAACTGGAGTCTGAATTTAGAGCTGCCTGTAACATTTAGGCAATGCTGGCTGAGGGCTTTAATGAACTCTCCAATGCAAATCTTAAAGGTCTATGAATCATTTACCTTGACTTTAGCTGTTTTCTTTACAGTATTTTTTTGAAGTTTATTCAGCAGCTGTATGGTACTGAAACTACAGTATTGAAACACCATGCAATTCGAGTGAGTTACACTCACTCAAAACATCCAAATTATTTGTGGCAAATCTACATTTTTATTTTAATATTTTATAAATGTTAATAAATTACATTTTAATATTAAGATTACTGCTTATTTAAAAAAATATTTTACTTTTGATTGCTTTGACTTTCATTTTTGCATCACTGTAATTCTGCACATCTACTCCCTTTGTGTGTGTGTGTTTCAGATGACATTTACTAGATGCAATCTAGTTGCACCTGCAACTAGACATCTAGATGCAACTGCAAGTGGCTGATTTCAACCTGGATACAGGTAGAAAGTGTCAGAATGTTTTTATTTGTTTGTTTGTTTTGTAACAGCAATGGCCGAGTTCCTTTCAGGCACTTTCAAGTTACAGTACTTCAAAGTTCTTGTCTTAAACAAACTATAATCTAAATATGAAATGCAGAAAATGAGAAAAAAAAATACACTATGCATCTCCAGCGTGAATGGAGAAACTGAAAACTCTATGTTAATAACATTATTAAATGAAGAGAGACTGTTAATAATGTGACAGTGTAACAGAAGAAAGGAGAAATTAATTAAGCATTTTCTCTCTTTAGGGTATATTACATTTTTACATTTTATTATTATTTCTACATGTTAAATCAATGCAGAAATAAAATTGGATTTTACTTCTTTTATTTAAATGTCATTTAAATGTCATTTACTTTACCCCTCTGAAATGGCTGTTACAGAGGTCTTCCTACTTTCTCAGTATCCCTTCTCATCATTACAATACGGGAGCCAACAAAAAGCTTCAGTAATAATAACTTTAAAGTTGTTTGAGTCGCCAAAGCATTGAAAAGCTGTTATAACAAGACCAAGCGTTTGGTGTGGTACCTCCAAGTGGGAAACTATTGCTCCACGATAATGTTTTATGATCCATCTTGTAGTGTAACATTCTACCCTTATTTATGAGGAATAAAAATGTAAAAAAGAACAAAAATGAAGTAAATAGCAGTGCCAAAAATTACCTCGTCAGCATTCAGGCCATGGCCAGAGCTTGCCTGATATTCTTCCTATGAAAGTTATTGGAAGATAGGAAAAAATAATTACTATGAGGAATTAAACTAGAAATGATACAGTTTACAAACTGTGGAGGTGTATAGAGAGATCCACAAGAACTAATAGCAGAATAACTATTTTTTTTTGTCTTTCACTTTACTTGATGCAATATCCTGGCATTTTTTTTAACTGAATTTTAACTTTTATAGAAATAGAAATATTGAGATTATATGATTACATTAAAAAAATATCTGCTTGTTTTTTACACTGCCACTTTGATTTTTTCTACATTGGAGGAAAATCATAATTTTAGGCAATAATTTTGAGTATTTTGTTTTTATTAATTTCTATTAGCATTCAGTAAGAATGATGGTTTGTAATATGCTTTAATTTGCCTCAAATAAAATAATTTTAGGAGGATCTTTGTTCAAAAGGGTTGATTTTATCTTGGATAAGATTTTACAAAGTTTGTGCAGGAAATGTTATACTTAACCTGTTCTACTGAATTTATAAACTCCATAAATACCAGTTGTCTATTGCTCTGCAAACAGTCTTATTATATGTTTTTAGGAATACAATATAAATATTATCTATCCTACCTTCCATAAAACATTAATTAGAGGGGGCACTCTGCTGGATATACTTCTGAATACCCTTGGAAAAAAATAATAGACAGGACCTGTCAATGTTTTGTTTGTTTACATAGTCTGCTTTCAGGTCCTTATGTAGCAGGATGTATAGGGTATGAAATATCACTCTCGACAGAGGAAGATGTACTCAGCGAGCAGTTAAGTGAATTAGATGAGTCCATAGGACCATGTATTCAAAGAGGAGAGGCTGAAAGAGCAATGTCACTGAGAGGATGTTCTCTTTTCTTTGACAGATAAAATGTGGGATGTTTCTCAAGACTGGAAAAAAAGATTATTTCCATGTCTGTCCTCAGGAAGAAAAATGTGGGTAGCTATAGTCTGATTTTCCTGAATCAAAAATATCATGGAGCAAATCTGAATAGAATCTACATGCTGGATCACTAAAGACAATGAGGACAATCATAAACTGGAAGAGGATGCCAAAAGAGTAACCTTCACAGATGCCACTATTTAATGACCCTCAACAGGTCAATCTAACTTTGGACTTGGGCCTGCTTTGAACAGAAGATGTTGAATCAGACTCTAATAGTTCTCTTCCAAATAAAATTATATTCTGATATTGTTAACAGCCAACGTAAAAATAAGTAGAAAGCCTTATTCTGTGCTTGTTCAGCTACACCTGTCTAAAACAAAATAGAGCAAGCACTATAAAATAAAATTCAGAACACCCTTCTCTTCATTTTTACTTGTTGGACAACATTCCAGTTTATTCAGAACATAAGGTTTTCAATTCTTCATAATTCAAAAGCTGTTTGGCCTATTCTTTGATAACTAGTCTTTTGACTGCAGACTAAAGAGAAGTAGAAAATCAAATAGAAAGTTGTCTGAAGGTTTATTAGAAAATCTAAATCAGATTTTGGTTATTATTTCATGGTCAATCCTCTTGTTATTAAGGTATTTGCCCAGCTCCAGAAGGATTTAGATATGCTGTAGAATTGAAATGACAAATGTGAAATTAAATTTACTACTGACAGGGAGGAATACAAACATGAACAGCTGTCTTAAAAATATTGGGATGAATTAACTAAACTAATTAAAAGAAAAACTTGCAGTTTACTCTGTCTCTTTCTCTACAAACTATGCAGTTTAACAAAATATATAAAATAGGCAAAAAAATATACTGGTAAAAATATAGTTGAGTATTTTAAATAATCTATATTTAACAGGGCAAACTACCTATAATATTCCTGTGTATCTAATAAGTGGTTTTTTTCCAACCAGTTTAAGAATGTAGATTCAGGACTGTATTTGCTTTATTTTTTTACCACATCTGTGTTGGAAAATATGAAAAGCAAAAACAGACCAAGTAACTGTCAAGGAAGAACAACCAATTTCTCATGTTTTCTACAAAATTCCATTCATTCAATAATGTATAGGGATGTAAAGCTGGACACAGATTAGAAGACCTTAGGTCATTACCCCTCTATTTCTTTTTTCTTGATGGAAAGCACCTTAAGGCAAATCCTGCAGCTCTGGAACACTGTAAATGTAGACGGACAGCAAGACTGAAATTTAATATTATTCTCTTTGTACTTGATATACCCATAAGGGAAAAATCCTGGTGTTTCAGATAAAAGTAACATCAGCTGACAACTACCAGGGGTGCACAAGGTGTCAGATGCATTTTAATAGTGGCAAAAAGCCTGGAACACAGGAGCAGAGTCAGTTACCAGCTCAGTGGGTAGAAATTACTGGGGTTTTTACTGCATCTGGGAATCTGAGTATATCAGGCCAAGAAAGAAACAGTAAAAATGGAATCTCTAACACTGTAGAACAGAACCAAAATCTTAAGAATGAAAAGAGCTGAAAGAAGAGAAGAAAGATTTCTATGTTTATTACAGCTACTAAACTGAAACTACATGGATTCTGCTTCAGCTGTGCTGCAAACTACCTAGATCAATCTGTTATTGCTTGTTAAGTGGTGTTATTTTCTCATTCATTTTAATTACTGGGGCTATTTAAATACTTTAATGAAGGTTCCTCTTTGCTTTTACTGATTAGTATTTGAACAATACTTTTGAATTCTCAGCTTTACATATTCGACTTCTTTTTTTTTTCCTCATTATGGAAGTTGGAATATATAATATGCAAACTTTCTGTAAAACTTTCTGTGTCCATCTTCACTTGGGAAGAAAGAACTTTGCAATATTCAAGTTGACAAGATGACCTTACTGTATTCCTCTATACCAGAAAGTTAATGTATGAATTCAAAAATACTTTGGCTGTGTTTA
This sequence comes from Aythya fuligula, assembly GCF_009819795.1. NCBI lineage: Eukaryota > Metazoa > Chordata > Aves > Anseriformes > Anatidae > Aythya > Aythya fuligula. The sequence continues at coordinate 166,444,484 of NC_045559.1, read as the reverse complement.
GGATTTCCTGAAGAGGCAACCATAGTCCTGTTCTGGATTTACTGCCTCAGCTGAGAAACCAAAGGACAGGCAAGGAATAGTTCACCTGTAGGCTGCAGCCTTCAAGAGAGTTTTATTGCAAAAGTATTCGCTTTTTTTTTTTTTTTTTTCTTAAAACTCTAAAGCATGCTGTGTATTTTAATCTAAATTTTAGGAGTCCATTTTCATTTGTCTGCATGAAGTCAAAGACTACAGCCAAAATGAAAACCACAGCAAATAATAACTGTTTTAAATTCCAATTACAATCCAGCATCAAGCAGAGTTTCATATATACTGGCGATTTTAATACCAGATACATAGAATGGCTTGGGTTGGAAGGGACCTCAAAGATCGTCTAGTTCCAACCCTCCTGCCATAGGCAGGGACACCACCCACTGCATCAGGTTACCCAGGGCATCATCTAACCTGGTATTGAACACATCCAGGAATGGGGTAGACCATCTTAGAATTTTGAAAATGATGATATATTCTTTTTATATTTATAATTATCATTCCAAGTAATTAAGACATTTTAAAGTTAATTCAAATAAACAATTTCTATGAAGTTGGTGTTCAGTGTTATTTTACTATACATGTCTAAGATGTATGACAAGCTTATTGGTGTGTCATGATCTCAAGCTAAAAGTGTTCACTGTATCTCTACAGCATCTAATTTCAGAAACTTCCATTCTACTCACAGATGAACACCATCAGAACACGGAGCTTGTCACACCCACAATAGAAAGTTTGCTAGTCGAGGGCTACTTGAACTATTGAAATCTGTGCAAAAGACTAATACCTTGAAAGGCCTAACCTTCAAATATTACCTTCTGCAGTCACTTATTTTTGTGTTGTACAAAAAAAAGAGGGAAGCATACATAAAGGGTGACAGAAAATCCTGTTCTAAGGAATAAGCAGATACAGAATATTTACTCTCATAATTTCAATATCCTGTGTTTACATCCTACCTGTGTGCAGGTATCTTGCGATTCCCAGCAATCAGAATAACGTCACAGAGCTGCTGTTGCTTCAGGTAGCTCTCCATCTTTCTGAAGGTTTGCTCAGCATGGTGAACAGCCTGGTAGAATTCCTCAGAACTACTCGAATCCATGTCGCAGTGAGGTGACAGGGGATGGCTGGCTGCTGACAGTCTGAAAACCACAAAAGAAACTCTGTGTTGATAAGATGTGACCAAAACATCTAGGTGTTGTCTAGACTTCATTGCAAACTTCTAGAAGATATGAGCAATCACTGCATCCTTCCCAATTCTCATCACCAGAAGTACAAGACGGAAAATTTTTACTGCACTGTAGGTGACAAGTTGTAAGTCTTTTGACAGTGAAAGAGGGCTTTTTGTTTGTTTGCTTGTTTGTTTTTTAGCACAGACACAGAAATTATGTATTTCTTTCTTCTTTGATAAAGATACTAAAAATACAAATACAAACAACAAACAGATGTTTAGTACATTCATGTTAAGGTTGACACAACAGCTGCATCTTCATTATCAGAATATGACTGGGCACTTTAAATAATTTTAGCAATTTTTAATTTTAATAATTTTAATAATTTAATTTTAATAATTTAAAATTCTTTTAAAGAATTATTTATTTTTCTATTTCATCATTAATATGCATCCACAAGATAAAGGAATAATGGAAAAAACATGGAAATTTTACCAGTTGGGAAATAAAATTAAAACTTCAAATGATTTTATATGTGATGAATTGGCAATATTTCCATAATGATAAAATACAGACCAACTTTTTAGCTAAAAGGCTTATTAATGCAACTTTAGCCAGCAAAGACAATGATGTCTACAATTCCAAAAACTGAAAAAAAAAAAGAAATGGGAGAGAAATGGAAATGTATTTTCATTTTATAAATATTTCATATTTACTTAGTGCAAATTTACTCAGTTCAGCAATTCTGGTTCAGAACTTTACTGAAAATACTAAAATTTGCTAGCAATGACTAGCCTTTGAGGAAACTATGTAATTCAGAATAATTCCTGACACTGACAAGCCCCTTCTTTTACAAATAAATAACAAGATTGTTTCAAATGAAAGCCATAGGATTTTATGTATCTTGTGGTGAGAGAGTGTCAGTAATTTGGATAATGTCCAGTAATAACATAGCAGTTTCATTACATAAACTTTGAGAACAGTATTAATAGACCTATATATTGGGAACAGTATTAATAGACCTATATAATGCAGTCGGCAACCCTGGTGCTGGAAACATTTGAAAAATGCATAAGGATAATTAAAAAATCAGCTGTTATTATGATATGAAATACAGTTATTTAGAAAAAGAAATCTTTAATATTTTTATTGACTTTTGATGGACTATAATATGGTTTAGAAAAATAGTATTTACTTTTGACATATACCATTGATTTATTTTTGAATTATTTTTTGTACAAAGGTGTTCTGCATAATATCTTACGGTTATTGTATGAGGGTCCACATGGGAAAAGAGGAAAGGCTAGTTCATCCTTCTGTCACAGTAATTGCTACATTTCACAACCTTCCTTTAAAGTAGTTGTAAGCCTGAATAATTGGAGGTGGCCTGCAGATAATTTTACACAAAACCAACTCAGTTACCACTGTATCTCACCCCCTGATCTGTGTCATATACAAGTATTAGAGTAAGTTACCTTCTAAAATTATTACCCGCATTAATGTCACTTGAATAGAATTAAATTGGACCATGAGAAATCATCATTTATCAACAGAAACAGTTATGAATTGGTGATTTAGAAAATAATATTTCCTTAATTCTGTTATATTCACCTTGTTATATGTGCAAGATACCTCTTATGAGGTCCCCCTAAAGAATACAATAAACGTATTATTTCCATAAGTGACATAATCTGCTTATATGTGTTCCTGTCCTATCTGGACTGCCAATCATGTTGAATGGAAATCCAAATTTATTTTCTTACCTTTGGATGATCAACAAATATATAAAAATGATCAACAAATATATAAAAATATAATATATAAAAATGTAAAGATGGAGCTCATTAGTATGGGTAGTGGGAAGAGATTTCAACTTTTTCTCTCAATTATTTTCCCTCAGCTTTGTTGTGGCTGTATGCATGCTTCTTCAGTTTTATTGCTGAAGAATTAGAATGACAAGTAATTTACAAGAAATAAATCAGTGCCTAATAAATGAGGTTGGTAGGGTTAAAGAGACACATTTTTACTCTTCCTCCAAGGAGTTTAGACATGTCAACAGCAACAATTCTGAGAAACGAAAACAACAGGAATGAGCAGGTCTGAATGGATTCATACTGTTCGTTAAATCAGAATTTGGTCTAAGTCAGCTTACAGTTGAACAGATAAGGTATTAATCCTGCCTCTTGGCTATTCTAAACATGCTATGCTTTTCAGGTCAGAAAAACTTCTGTTTTTATGCTAGTTCTGTATAGTTAGATTGGGCTGAAATGAGATGTGTCATTTTGTCTTTGAATCATTACACAGCGTTTGGCACAAATTTTGTCCTCTTGCCTGCTTGCCATTTATAAACAACACTTTCTACCCTCAAATTCATCAGTATATCTGCCACTTAACAAGTCATTAAATGGCTACTCAAAAACAAGCTCTGAAGACATTTTGAATTACTATCCCAAAAACTAGCACATAATAAGCTTAGTAGAAGACAATAAGTTAATCTTTTATTTTCTAAGAAAGCCCAGATAAAAAGTCTGCTACTGATCCTTTTTGAGAAGCTCTTTTTCACTACAAATGCTGTCTGCAATATCAATCCTTTAAATTCAATTGGCAGCTTGTTAACGTAGGAACCAAAGAACTTCAAAGAGCAAAGACCACTCATTTTGTACCAGTTCATGAAAAGCATTTAGAGGTACTTATGACCAATTAGTGATATAAAAACAACATTTCCTGTTTGCCTATATTGTTTTTGTTGAGGTGCAGGAAATCTGAACCACATATTCAATGAGACGCTTGTTGATTGCATTCTGCAGGAAGCCCAGCACAAATTCATCTGAAGAGTCTGAATTGTTCAAAACACTTTTTAGTACTTTCATACCTTAGAATGGATGGAGAGCTTATTTTGTAATCATTGAACATAAAAGACTCCAGAGAAGCTTTTTCCATAATTTTTTTAATTGGTAAGTGCAAAACCTGAACTTACCGTGGGGGTGTCAAACATTCATTACAAAATTTCAAACAGAACAAGTGTTCAGTCTAAGACACTTTTTATGTTTAAACAATTCAGTTAGCAGTAAAGAAATAAGAAAACCAAACCTTCTACAAATTTATGACCATGATACTGAAGGGATACTACAGGTTGAAAAAATTAAAAGGGCCACAATAATTATCAACACTGCAAATGACCAATAATCTCAAATGTTTCCTTAAGAAATTGGAAACCAGAATGCATACCAAGTAAAACGGGAAAAAAATTACCCCAGCAACTTTATACAGACTGATTTTCAGAGTTCAGGATGACATGCTGTCCTCAAAAAAGAAATGGTTTAAGAAGAACCCAAAAGTGTTGATGAGGAAATTCAGTCTTAGAGCCTTCTGGATCTTAGTAGGGAGAAAACAGAAATTAAAGTTTAACTCTACAGCATCTGACTACACAGTGTTCCTCTTCTGAGAAAAAAAAAAAAAACATTTTGATTTGAACAAGAGTGCTGTTCTCTAATCAACTTTTACCTCCTCGTTACTTTAAAAGAACAGGTAAAACAGCAGTAAAATCCCAGTATAATTGTGTGTACTGATTTTTCCCTCAATTTAACATCTCTTCATCCCACTGTAAGGAAGAAGGAAAATGCATCCTATCCAAAGGTCTCCTAGAGACTGGTAATATTGACCAAGTTCACCTTTAAGACCTCTGGTCATTTTGTCCAAGTTTAGATTTATTCAAGTGGAGCAGAAATAAAACATCGGAAGATATCAACATATCTACAATACCAGTTAGTACCCTACTGTTATTATGTAGGTATCTAGTCTGCTCTCCCCTGCATCTTGTACTGTTGTTCACTCATAAATAATAACATACTACTCAGCCTTGATTACTGGTCATTGACTTTACACACATAAATAGGCTAGGACAGAAATAATACAAAAATGAAAACCCTTCACTGACAATAATGCTGACAGGGAATTAAAGAGAAAATACCAGGAAAGACGGACTTCAGAGGTACAGGTAAAAATCCACTCTTGAGTTGCAAAGGTCTGAATAAAGAAATAGTAAACATCAGTAGTTAAATCTGTATTCTGAATAGGTATTAAAAGGAAAAACAACAACTACAACAAATTTTGAAATAAGAGAATTCATATAACTTTAAACTGTATTTCTCTTTGAAAAAAGAGGCTTAGATTTAGAAATGGTTTTCATTCTTCAGGTGCAGAAAAGCATAGAACTTGAACACCATACAGAGTACTTTACAGAACACTTGGGTATTTCGCTCACTTAATTGGAATTTATTTCTCATGCCTTCTATTGAAACCCTGGCCTCAACTAAAGAATTCTTTACTCAGAAAATGTTATATGATTTCATTGTTACTGTAATACAAAATCCTGCTGTATTTTACTTTTTTTTTTTTTCCCTTTTCATTTATGCAGGATTGATCATGCAAAGTTATCCCAGCACAGTTCAATGTCAATGAGTATATACAATTTGGTAAATAAATAATAAAGCAACAATAACAACAACCAAACCAACCTCTCCCCCAAACAAACAAACAAACAAACAAAAAAACTATGGCTTTGCTATTTAAAATCTGCAACATCTGCAAATCTGCAAAAGTATAAAAAGAAATAATAAATGTTATTGTAAACTTAAGTGAAAACGCAAAAAACTTCATAAATTGTTCTCTAAAAATTGTTTACTGAATGCTTAGGAATCAATAAAATGCAGAACTGCATTTACCAAATTGAGATAGATTGTCAAAAGTCATGAATTTCATTACCAATCATTTGCAAAAATGCAAAAGAAACAGTTTTATAAAGCCTTTAAACCATTTTAGCAAAGCAATGGTAAGGTTGAAGTTCTGTTTGTGATCAAAAGACATGCTTTTCACTATGCTACCAGCAATTATATTTGCATCTGAGGGTTATACTGGGAGTTTCAGCAGAATGTTATAAATTTATTTTATAAAACACAGGTAGAATAGCAGATAAAAAAATTACCAGAACATCAAATGGGACTTTTTCGTTTACACTAATTCAGCTCAGAGATGCATTATTGCTGTTTCTGAGATTCTTTTTCTAAGCAAGAATAATATTTTTAAAGAGAGGCCGGTGTGGATGACATATTTGTCATTCAATAGATAATGTGTAATCTGGGGATCAAAGGGTGATACTACAGGATGAGAAAACTAAAAGGGCGACAAAAATTATTACATCATAAATTGCATTACTACTCATAGTGAAACTTATTCTTTGGACACCATAAAGAAAAAATACAGACACTATGTACAGACTTATACATGTGTGTATGGACATACAGTCTGTATGCCTAGCAAAAATATATATTATTCCACTGTTGTTCTGCATATCTGCACTTCTTATGAGTTTTACAAGCCTCCATAAACAAAATACTAGCTGCCAGTTTATCATGTGACCTCAGACAAATTGACTGAGCAGTCCTCCTGAAAAATAAGTAGGACACTAAGAAGGGACCACTATGCTATACTGAAAATGCTTCTATGAAGAAAAACATATTTACTTCTTTAGTAGCTGAGAAAAATAAATAAATAAATAAACAGAAGTAGGGTTAGAGAAGAAAGAGCTTGTTCAGACTGTAATTTTTCCAGGTTATCAGGTAGCTCAGTTATACGCCACTCTCTCACTCCCCTGGTCAAAAGAACAGGGAGAGAAAAACATGTAGAAATAGGCTCATGGGCCTAAGGACAGGGAGATCACTCACCATATAGTACGACTAGCAAAACACATTCAGCATACGGGGATTAATGTAATTTATTGCCTACTAATAACAGACTAGAGAAGTGAAAACTGTCAGCAAACTAGAAACACTTTCCCCCATCCACCCTCTTCCACCTCTTACCCCTTAGCGGCACAGGGGAACAAGGAATGGGGGCTGCGGTCAGCCCCTAACACTTCGTCTCTGCTGCTCCTTCACGGTCACTCTCTGCCCCTGCTCCATGTGGGGTCCCTCCCACAGGATGCTGTCCTCCCAGAACTGATCCTGTGGGGGCTTCCCACAGGCAGCAGCTCTTCAAGAACTGCTCCCACATGGCTCCGTACCACAGGGTCCATCTATCAGGAGCAAACTGCTCCAGCACAGGTCCCCCATGGGCAGCAGCTACCCCCAGACTCCTGCTCCTGCATGGGCTCCTCTCCACGGGCTGCAGCTCCAGCCCGGGGCCTGCTCCTGCGGGGGCTCTCCATCGGCCGCAGCCTCCTCCAGGCCACATCCACCTGCTCCACTGTGGGCTCCTCCACAGGCTGCAGCATGGAGATCTGCTCCATGTGGGACCCATGGGCTGCAGGAGAACAGCCTGCTCCACCAGGGGCCTCTCCACAGGCAGGGGAGCAGGGAAACTTCTGCTGCGTACCTGGAGCACCTCCTGCCCTCCTTCAGCACTTAACTTGGGGTCTGCAGGGCTGTTTCCTGTACATGTTTTTATTCTTCCCTCCCAGCTGCTCTTGCAGTTTTTCTTTTTCTTAAATTTGCTTTTCCAGAGGCCCAACCAAATCCACTGGCCAGCTGCAGATCCCTTTCGGAGCCAGCTGAAACTGGTTGTGATCTGACATGGGACAGCTGCTGGGCTCCCCCCACAGGGGCCAGCACTGCAGCCCCCCTTGCTACCAAACCTTCACAAAATCTTGTGACATTTTCCCAATACACCAATTAAGTTAATTTGTTCTCTTTCTTTCTTTCTTCCTTCCTTCCTTCCTTCCTTCCTTCTTTCTTTGTCTTTCTTTCTTTCTTTCTTTCTTTCTTTCTTTCTTTCTTTCTTTCTTTCTTTCTTTCTTTCTTTCTTTCTTTCTTTCTTTCTTTCTTTCTTTCTTTCTTTCTTTTTTCTTTCTTTTCTTTCTTTCTTTCTTTCTCTCTCTCTCTCTTTCTCTCTTTCTCTCTTTCTCTCTTTCTCTCTTTCTTTTTCCTTCCTTCCTTCCTTCCTTCCTTCCTTCCTTCCTTCCTTCCTTCCTTCCTTCCTTCCTTCCTTCCTTCCTTCCTTCCTTCCTTCCTTCCTTCCTTCCTCCCTCCCTCCCTCCCTCCCTCCCTCCCTTTCCCTTTCCCTTTCCCTTTCCCTTTCCCTTTCCCTTTCCCTTTCCCTTTCCCTTTCCCTTTCCCTTTCCCTTTCCCTTTCCCTTTCCCTTTCCCTTTCCCTTTCCCTTTCCCTTTCCCTTTTCTTTCTCTTCTTTCTTTTCTTCCTTTTCTTCCTTTTCTTTCAGAATAGGCAGACCTATTCTTACTCTAAATAATGTTTCTATGCAATAACAGAGAAAAGATGCTGACTATCTGCTGGATTGCTCTCTCTCCCCCACACAGCTAACAGCGCATTCACAGCCTTTTCAGCTTTGCATGCCCATGTAGAAGGAATATTTTGTTCTAGATGGTCTTGGAAACCTCATGATTAGAGAAATGAATATATACTTCTCTTAGATACACTTGGAAATTTACTGGTGTGTTTTCCACATTCATATTTCTAACAGTCTTTTGTCGTGTTGAATCTTGCTGTCTGAATTTATTATTATTTTTAATTGTGGGGGATACAGGAAACAGAGAGCTTACAAGCATAAAGCCCAGAAACAAGATACTAGATGCATATAAATCTACACAATGATTCACTCACCTGAAAGGAGGCAAGCCATTCTTTCTAAAAAACAGAAACCAGGAAAGATGTCACAGGAGACCTCAATTTTTGAATACATATCCTACTGGAGAACAACTGAGAAGCTCAACAACCTTTCCCTGAGTTATTCTTAGTATTTCTATTTCTAGTTCAAGTCTCAAGGGAGCCTCTTTCATCAGAGTATGGCCCAGCTGTTTTTCTTTCCTCCCCTCTCTTTCTTTTTAATATCAGAGAAGTAGACAAAATTCCTACTGCAAGGAATCAGTTTAGCTTCAGACCAGGAGTAAGGCTACTGCATCTTCTGACATGCATTCTTTCCTCCTCCCTCCCAGTCCCAACAAAATCATTATGCTCTTTAACCATTCATTTTCAGTTATTAAAGATTTTGACTCCAGGTATGAATAATAAACAAATAAATCTGTGTCACTGACCATATTAAATTCCTTATATTTACCATACTTCTTGCTTCCCGTTACATACGTAATATAAATAAATACAATAAATAAAAAGGGAAAAAGGAAAAAAAAATACTGTTAATTTGTTGATTTATGGTCTACAAAGGTCTTATGGCAGACAAATGCATAAAGCAAGAAACCCTAATACATGAATCAAGTATTCATCAAGTATTCATAGTGCATGCATACTTTAATTACCCAATTGATAATGTAATAGGGAAACACTGTCTTCATTTTGAATACAGAATTGTCATCATAAAACTTTTTTAACACTTTGGTTAAATATTTTCTAGCATATTTGATTCCGCATTTCTATGAAAAATTGAATGAAAAATATTATGACTCAGAAATTCAACATTCCAATTTCAACTTAAACTCTACTTCCCTGCATAAGTTGAAGGCCTCCCATTTCTAAAATATAACACCAAAATTATATTCCTTATACATTGTTCTTAACACAGTTTTCTGAAGTTTATTTTTATTCATTTCATTATTATAAATTTTGTGGATTCCTTTTAAATTACTATTTTTTTTTTCACCTTCTTTGATCCTCTCCATTAATGAATGCAATAACAATTAGATTCAATTACAAAAATTATCAAATAACAAAATTTCATGAGGTAGCTGTTCATGGCAGACCTAGACAAGATAGGTTTAAGTTGAATGAGAAGGAACTTTGTCTCAACTGTAGAAATTACAGTGGAAGTTGCTAACTGGAAAGTGGGACAAAGGGTAAAGATTGTCGTAAAAGATCTTAATACTGCTGTCCTGAGTAGTTAAATATGACAGGTTGGAGATGTATTGACCTTTCTTCTTGCAGAAGTTACGTTCTCATGCGGATTACTCATTCCTTTGGCTTAAAAGTAGCAATAAGTAAAGAGGTGCAGGAAGAAAACCAAAAAGCAGCTACAATGCTGGAAATGAGAGGTGATTCTTTTTCCTTTCTTACCAGCTCAACAAATTTATGGCATTGCATTTTGTACCACAGTGTACTATCAGCTGAGAAGAACTAGCAAAGACACAAACCCCAGGGAGCACAAAACATAGATTGCCACACTTTTCTTGGAGCCAAGTGGTTGTGATGGCTTATTCCAGATGATGATCTGCACTGAACTTTTTTGAATTTCTTAGACTTCTCAAACATAACATACCAAAACAGTTCTCCTATTACATTACAATAACTCTCTTATCCCCCAACGCTGTCTTTTACTAGGTGGTGAATGTCAAATGTGCTAGCCCTTAATAACATAAAAAGTGGAATGAGTTTAAGCCTGAAGATAAAGTTGAATGGATATTGTTATGCACAGTCTTAATGCTCCTAGTGGAGGGGGAAAAAAATAATGTGAGCAGCCGCAATACTGTCCTTCCATCTCTACAAAGAGATTCAGGTCATGTGCCTGGTACCAAATCTGCTTCTCACAAACAAAAATAAACTTCCTGTGAGGCCAATTAAAATTTAAAGTATGGTTGTTGGCGGTGGTGGTGGTGGCGGTGTTTGTTTGTTTTTTAAGAAATGATAATTTGATGAATGGTTAAAAGTAGTTTGAAGACAAAATACAGCTGTATGAAAATTCATGTGGATAGACTAACTTTGCTTCATTTAATAAATAAGAACTTATGCTAACCATTTCAGAAATTCTTAACAGAATTTCTGTTAACAGAAATTAAACAGAATTAAACAGAAATTCTGTTTAATTCTTAATCATTTTGCATTGATTTTATTTTTGCATTTTTTTTTTCATAATTCAAATTCACTTAGTCATGAGTAAGATTAAGAGTTTTGCTAAGTGTGATTTTAAGTCAAGTAAGTGAATACAGAGAATATAACTAAGGCTAATAACTGAAAGTGACAAACTGTCTTTGATAACAGGGTCTTACCAAATTTTACTGGCTCGACAAAATAACATTCTATGGAAGTTTTATTATTTCAAATTATAAAAATATTATGATAGATGCAACTCTATTGTATTGACTTGAATTTCAGAATTTTGTCATTGAAATAATGAATATGCTATACAGATACATGAAATTCTACGCAGTAGAATTTTATATTGACTAACGTACTGCCAAAGGAAGAGCAAATAAAGAGCATAGCTTCAGACAAATATAACAAGGAACTAATATCAGATTAATATTTTAATTCAGAAGTTCTGCACATAAAACAACTTGTGCTTTTATTATTACCTATCATTTATGCACATACTTCCCCTCAAAATGAGAATTTTACAAATACAGGAACTGAAGATTGTATATTCAGAAACTGCTGAAGCAAAAAACACTCAGGAGACTCCTCTAATATCCTGTGGAGGGAAAGCTTCTGTACCTTTCAGACAACTCTGCCTCTAAATTATTTAGCTGCAGATACCGATGGTGTGTAATTCTCCAACAATAAAATTGACACCAGTACCACTGACATAGTAGCACTCTTCTGTGTTAGCCCTATAATTGCTGTAGGAATAATGCAGATTCAGATCCTAAAAGAATCATAGAAGAAATAAGGTTGGAAAAGACCTTTATGATCATCAAGTTTAACCATTAACCATTAATACTGACAAGACTCCCACTAAATCATGTCCCTAAGCACCGTATCTACACATATTTTGAATACCTTCAGGGATGGTAACGAGCAGCCCCAGATACTAGTGGGAATACCAATAGAGGGAAGGAAAAAATAAAAAAGGAAGAGAAGAGGGCATGCTCCATTTTATGGAATAGGAGAGACACGATTCTAGCCACAGACATAGTGGATACCTTTAAAATTACTCTTGCTTCCTTCCTTATAGCAGTGCTGAATTTTCTGAATGGATGGATTATGTTATGCCTAAGAGAGATGCTACTGAACTATATTGTTATGACAAATGGCTATATCTATATTAATAAAATAAGTAAATTAGATGACATAGTTAATCATTCAGAGTGTGCATGAAGATGCAGATAAACAAGGATGCCGACATGTTTTTTATTGCAAGACATTTTCTTCCAGCATTTGATTTATGATATAGGTACTCTATGAAAACAGAAATCACGTATGTGAATGATGGTCATGGAGTACAAAAAAAAAGAGTAATGGAGAAAAAAAAAAAAAAAAGCAAGTGCTGTATTACTATTTTATTTAGCATATATTCCAATAAAACTTCAGTGTGCTACTACTGTACTGTACAATACTACTATATTGTGTGTTACTGTATTGTGTTACTGTATAGTTACTGTATTCCACTTCATAGATAGGATGTCAGAACTTAAAACACCCTATGACTGCAATGGAAATCATATTAAAGACCACAGATAGATGACTCCTTGCAAAATCCCAGTTCAAAATGTTGTTTAAGTACTGCACTTGATGAAGGGGGAAATCAACTCACACACACATAAAAACACACAACCACCCCACCAACAACCTGTATGAATTATCCTTCAAACATCCTGTTGCAAGGCAAGCTTTTAGGGAGCTTGCACTCTATTCAGTAGCTAGCAGCATATATCTCTTCCTGCTATTCGTTACAGACCAGTAGAGTGTCACATCTTTGGGTGATGCTCACAGATCTCACAGTCCTGACATGCCTGCCTGCATCTGCAAACCAGTGGGAAAGATATGTCTGAAAAAAAGGCATAAAGTGTATGCCATTTTGCCACCTTGTTTTGAATTGTCAATACATTTTTTTACTAATTTTGAAAACAGCAATTAAGAATGAGAATTCAGAGGATCGTGTCTAAAATAAATTTGACAGATTCAGCTTCTACGCTACAGGATCACTTCAACCCTGGGAACTGAACTGGCAAACAATTTAGGACTACATATTCTATAACAACTCACTCTTATTAACCCTGCTCATAATCTAAGCTATGTTCTTCATAGTATGTTCAATATGAAAAAGGTCAAATGACTTTTACATACATGTATGCTAGCATAAAATCCTAGCCACTAATATTGTTTTGGTCTAACAGTCTTTATAAAAGCAACTATTATCTACAGAGTCTGAAAACAGGCAGCAAGAGTGATGTGTTAGACCTCTGAATTCAAACACAAATAGAAGTTAAATACTGCCCTTAATCTGCAAAATTGCAGGTATGGAATCAAAACCACTATATAGTTACATCAAGCTACAGGGCAGCATGTGGCATAATTAGTGCCCACCTTATACAATAGAAAAAGCATGATTTTTTAATATATATTTTTTTAATTCCTAATCATTTCAGTACCACGTTATGTTTGTGATGTATATATATATATTTTTTTACATATTTATCTGAAGTCTGACCCAAAATGAAGCACGAAACGCAGAATTCAGATTTTCTTATTGCATCCGGGTCTGGGGCCCCCAGCACAAGAAGGATGTGAACCTGTTAGAGCAAATCCAGATGAAGGCCATGAAGATGATCAAAGGGCTGGAACATCTCTCCTATGAAGACAGGCTGAGAGAGCTGGGGATGTTCAGCCTGGAGAAGAGAAGTCTTCAGGGCAGCTTTTCAATATGTATAATAAAGATGGAGAGCAATGTTTTGTTTGGGAACATACTGATAGGAAAAGGGGGAATTGTTTAAAACTAAAAGAGGGGATATTTAGATTAGATGTTAGGAGGAAATTCTTCAATAAGAGGTTGGTGAGACACTGGAACAGGTTGCCCCAAAAAGTTGTGGATGCCCCATCTCTGGAGGTGTTCAAGGCCAGGTTGCATGGGGCTTTAAGCAACCTGGTCAAGTAGAAGGTGTCCCTAGCCATGGCAGAGGGGTGGTACTAGATGATCTTTAAGGTCCCTTCCAACCTAAGCCATTCTATGATTCTAGGAAAGCAAAGTTAAGCCTGCTGACTTTGGCTTATTTTTTTGTAGAAAGATGAAATAATTGAGACACTTTTACTCTCCTTCTCCTCCACAGACTCCAAAGCATGGAAGTTTGCTGACTCCAAAGTATGGAATACCTTCCCTTCACCAGGTAGAAGTGGAATCCAGTCCACAGCATGGGCATTCTGACCATTGAGCTAACCACAAATAGCACAGGGAAGTTAGACCTTGGTAATCAGAGTTTTTGCATAGGATATGTGCAAAGTGTAACAACAGACATGAATGTTTACAGGCATGAGGCAATCTTTTGTGTGACTCCCAAGTAGATGAAGGCGCTTTCAGGAACACATACGAATAAAAGCCATATTTAAAGAGAGACATTTATTTTCTTCACATGCCTTATATTGGCTGCTTAGGACTTTCACACAATACTTAAGCATTCCAGTATCTAATATTGCAGCAACAAAGTCTCCTTTGGAAGCTGAGCTGCAGTGATGAAAATTTTTTTCTAGATTTATGAATTATGCTTGTATCTACATTCAATCTACTTAATAACTGATGTACTGAAAAGGGGTATTTAGTAGTATTTTGTAAAAACGCTAAGATTCCTGCTTATGTATCCAATTAATTTCCTAGGGTCTTATATCACAGCATTTTTTTAAAGGTCTTTTGATTTCTTTTCTTTCCCACTTTTTATTTAAATTGAAGACAAAAGAAACAAAAAATGGGTTATATTTATAGAGGTAAAAATTATTTATGCCTTCTGCATATCTTTGATGACTGTGGACATAAGAGAAATAGCACATATTCCCTTACACTCTCAGGTCAACTCTAAGAATGCCAGCAACGATTACTTGTCTGTATTTTATGTTCACTCTATATTTATGAATATGAAAAAGTGAAAAACTTCCAAAATAGTTAATCCAAGTCTCTAGAATTGTAATGTGCACTTTCAACTAGTCTCAGTGAACTCTATAACACATCAAAATTAAGAATTGATTACTAGAATAAGATTTATTTTGACCAGGTTAAAAACTAGGCTAACCTAGTCACCATTTGCATCTCTAAAAATGCTGGCTTTAAACTCTACTTGACTTTTTTAAATATGCTTGCTTTTGTTTGCTGAATTTGTGCCCTCAAATACTACTTGCAGCGGATATAGACTAATTTGAAGAGCATTCCATTTCCTGATTATCTGAATCAGCCCTATAGAGATTAGCTCAGCTGTGAATTACAGGATTATTCAAATAATAACTCAGAACTATGTTTCAGCAGATTTTTCTTTATATATTTCTTTCACTTTTGAATAAAAATAAAATTCTATTTCAACTACACTTTAAAAGACAAAAAATTAAAGTTCACTTTGAGTCTTTAAAAAGGAATTAAAAATACTACATTGTCAAGAACTTCCAAAGATCTTGTAAAGTGATCAAAAACATGAAGATATTATTAACAAATTCTCAATGAATAAATATTATGTTCATAAAATATTATGAACAATTTCTCAAACTCAGTACTCAGTTTTATTACTCAGATTATTCAGTACTCAGATTATTCAGTATTCAGTTACATAGTTTTATCATGGCTAATACATTAAAAACATTTAATGTGGTAGGGTCAATGTTTGTAGAGAAATATTTAAACATGATCACTGAATGCAGCATATAACTAGTTATTTCTTTAGCTATACAGCTTAATAAAAATGAAAATATACAATGGCATCTTATACAGTTGTTGGTCATGACTGTTCTTCTAAGCACAATACGAAACATTAAAATATCAATTATATTCTATTATAATAATGATATAATAAATAACTACATTTGAATATTTTGACCTATTAGTTTCCCTTGATCAATCTAATATTTATGAGAAAGGTAAAGATTAATACAAGAAAAAAGAATATAAATGTACTTTTAAACAAACTACTTCTGCAACACTGCCTGCACTTTCATCAACAAATTAGAAAGAAAACTGTACTTCATTAATTTCTTTGTCTTTCTCTGGATAAAATGTCATTATAACAGCAAACAGCTGAGTGCATTAAAAGAAAAAGTGTATAAAGGCAACATAATTTATCTTATACGCTAAAAATTAATGCAGACATATTACCTGCTTTAAATGGAAAATGACATTTTGAGGTCTACTTAAAAGAAAGTAATCTTACTTAGGTACGTGAAGCTCTACTGAAGTAATATATTAGTGCTTACACGGTCCGGAAAATGAAAGCCTTGCCTTCTGTGTCTTTTATGTGTCAGTCTTTCCAGAGAAAGATTTAAAGATTTTCACAAGTGCTTTCTGGACTTATACAACCAAACTCAGAAATAATGAAAAAAAAAAAAAAAAAAGGCAACAATACAGTCATTTAGAGCTGTACTTAGATTTTATTTGATTTATTTAAATTGATTGTTTTAATTTTACTTTCCTTTAAATGGAATGTATGCATATATACTGGCTTCGTCTGTGTTTTCTATTACTACTTCTAAGTTGTCAAAGTTCTGATGATAAGCCATTGTTCTACATATGGTTTATATGGTTTATAAGATAGACACAGCTCCATTTAAATTGCTTTCTAAACAAATCAAGCATGGTAATCTGTGTTTGAAGAGCTATACTGAAACTTGACTAAGATTTTCCTCCAATCACTTTAAATCTACTCAAGCCACAGACATAATGGTACAATGAAACTGCACTCAACACAATGTATATGTAGGAGCAACAAAACCAGTCATAATTTCATGCCTGGCTTTTGCTATGTTTCAAATGTCTGCATTACAGTAGGGAAGCTCTGAACAATCTTGTAATCTGTAAAATCACTAAGACTGTTCATTTCTCGATTTAAATCAGAATAGCTGTAGGGTAATCTGATTTCAGCAAACCTGAAATGGTAGTTTCAGGTCCTTGGGATTTGTTGGTGTGTGGCACAATTTTTGCCACCAGAGTACTCCACCATATCTGGAAATTGAGAGATGGGTGGAGGACAAAGAAGAGAGGGAGGGAGGTGGAAGGGGAAAAAAAATAGGAAAAAGAAACAAGAAGAAGAGAGAAAGAGAGACAAAGGGACAAAGACAATGACAAAGACAGAAAAAACACAACTCACACTTTAAGTAACTATTCCAGTATAAAGTATGAAGTAGTTTAAATAGCTCATATCAGTGGTACAGATGTCTTCCTAGCACTGTGCACTGCCTTGGTAGGTTCATTATTTATTTATTTAAACAGATGTTGTTCTTTAAATAGTGCAGACACTATCTGCTGTCATAAATCTTTATTTAGTTGTGATTATTTTGCTGAGAAGACATTTCCAGTCATGACCAAGTGTTTCCGTATTTTTGGCAGCTATAAGACAAAGAGAAGGCATTATGCCATAATTACTAGGCTAGCTCTCAGAATCATACAGATGTGACAATTTTTCAGTAGTGTAATTGTTGTCTAAGATTAGTAATTTACACAATGTGTGGTTTCAGAGACCTTAACTGTAGAATTAATTTCATTTAGTTATTACTTAAAAATCCAACTTGTATAATAAGTTTTTAGAAGTTGAAAACATCAAACAATTGTACACATTCTTCAAGGCAGTGTGGCAATTAGGCAATATATAGCTTAGTCTCTGAGCCCTAGATATCTGAAAAGGCTTAGAGAGTTTTATTGCCTGCTTTTTTTCCACATCTAAGCAACAAATACACATACACAAACTTAACAGATATATCAATACCTACGTGCATGCCTTGGGTTTCATTAGGCATGCTGTAAAATGAATAAAAAGGTTTTATTCAATCTTGTTATTCCAAAGTGGGGATAAATTGTCTACCACTTTACACCATGCAATATTTTTTTTTCCAACAAGAAGCCGTATTAGAGATAATTACTTGATTACTCATTACTCTCATGGCTTCTTAACAAAACACTGGCACTTTCAGTGAAATTCAAGAATCTTAACTCTACATCAGCTAAATCCAAACTAGATTTGTTTTTTCCTTAGTTGGCGAAGTCCTTGATAATGAAATATTAAGGTGGCACATGTTTCCGTATTGATTTATGTTAGATTACAATGTATATATTTCCAAATTATACAGACCTTATATTAATTATCACCACATTTTAGTGACCAGAAACTAAAATAGGAGCTATTAGTGAACATGTCAGTGAACCTATACATCTTTCCTGTAGATTATATGTGGCCATAATAAAGTAGCAAAGAATATTTTTTTGTTGGATAATCATAATTGTTACTTAATATATGGCATGAAATTAAGTACAGTTATATATGAGACTGACTTTTATTAATGAACTACACTTGTGAATGATTTTGCTTTCTGCCAAGCTTTGCTATGATGGAATATTCAATTAAAAATGTCAACATGTGCATGGATGTTAATTTCTGGTTTTCTCAGCTGTTGTGTTTAGACATCTGTCAAATATGCATTATGCTACATTGACAGGCCACAGATTTCCAAAAATCATATTTCATTGAATCATTTCCATTGTGCGTGACATAATCATTTTCTCACTGTCAGAAAAAGGGACTCATTTATTCTGCAATGATATGAAATCTCTCAATCATAACATGTTAACAGTAACATATTGCAAAATACTGCTTATTCCTTCTAGCTAAGCACCTTACCTACTTAAAATAACATCACTGACTGACAAGACATCATCTGAGTTTATTTCAAAGGTTATACTGGAGATAAATAAATAAATAAATAAATAGATGAAGCAGTCCAATCTCAGCTCCTTCCAAGCTTGTACTTACTCAGCTTGCCAAACACAAACAGGTTACCTAACCTGTAAAAAAATTATAACTTCCAATGGTCATGCTTGCCGTTATATTCTGTCTTTGTATCAGATTTCTTTTTTTTTTTAAAGATGCATAATTAATATGTTCCTTAGTTTTCAAATATGATTTGGTTATCTTCCTTAAGGAAATTCTGATATCTTTACAATCATGTGTTTAATTTAATAGATATATATTATTATGTCATATATATGTACGGCTATGCACTAGTATATAACTAAAAAAATTGCAAAGATAATGTCATTCTGTACAAAATAAAAAGGACTAAAAGGTGCTTTTGTTGTTGTTTTTGTTTTGTTTTGCCTTTTCTGTTTTCATTTAGAAAGAGAATAAAAATAGAGATTAAGAAAAAACTATTTTAGTGCATAATTTCACAAGCATTTCAGGCCAAAAAACTTCAGGAGATCATTTAATCCATTATCATGAATTTTCAGCAATGTTGCTGAAAAGCAGAATAAGTTTAATTTAAACAATAAACTCAATGCCATATTTATTCCATGTTCTTCTTATGTTACAAATCAAATACCAAAAATTTACCTCGATGGTTAAATGTTTTCAATTACCTGGTCAACTGCAAATCCTAACTCAATATTGTTACAAGTTGATACAACTGTAATACTCAAAGATACTTTGGTTCTAGTAATAAAACAATTTCTAAAATTTAGACTGAAAGAAGATAATAATTCTTTAAAAAAAAAAAAAAAAAAAAAAAAAGAAAGTGAAACTATTTTCATTTGAAGGAAGGGGAAAACATAATTTTTTGGCTGATTTATGGGGAGTATTAGACAACAGACTTGTGTACTACTTTATCTCTTTAACTGCAAACCTTGATTAAATAATTGCCAAGTTCTAAACAAAAAGGTACTATTAGGAGAAATCCCAATGTTTAAAAAGACTTGAATGAATAATTTAGCTTTAACAGAACAAAATGCTGACTAATCAAAATCAGTGAAAGGTTATTTGTCCACAAAAGACAACTAATTAAAGGTAAGACAATGGTAATTGAGTTGAAAAGTATTTTGAAAATCAGACTGCACCCCATAAATTTGGGTATGATCTTTGACTATGTTGCAATGTAATCCTAGTAAATGGATCAACCTGAAAATTAGAATCACAGAATCACAGAATTTCTAGGTTGGAAGAGACCTCAAGATCATCGAGTCCAACCTCTGAACTAACGCTAACAGTCCCCACTAAACCATATCCCTAAGCTGTACATCTAAACGTCTTTTAAAGACTTCCAGGGATGCTGACTCCACCACTTCCCTGGGCAGCCTGTTCCAATGTCTAACAACCCTTTCGGTAAAGAAGTTCTTCCTAACTTCCAACCTAAAACTCCCCTGGCGCAACTTAAACCCATTCCGCCTCGTCCTGTCACCAGGCACGTGGGAGAACAGACCAACCCCCACCTCGCTACAGCCTCCTTTAAGGTATCTGTAAAGAGCAATAAGGTCACCCCTGAGCCTCCTTTTCTCCAGGCTGAACAAGCCCAGCTCCCTCAGCCGCTCCTCGTAGGACTTGTTCTCCAGGCCCCTCACCAGCTTCGTCGCCCTTCTCTGCACCCGCTCAAGCACCTCCATGTCCTTCTTGTAGCGAGGGGCCCAAAACTGAATACAGTACTCGAGGTGCGGCCTCACCAGAGCTGAGTAGAGGGGGACGATCACCTCCCTAGCCCTGCTGGTCACACTGTTTCTTATGCAAGCCAGGATGCCGTTGGCCTTCTTGGCCACCTGAGCACACTGCTGGCTCATATTCAGCCAACTATCAACCATCACTCCCAGGTCCTTCTCTGCCTGGCAGCTCTCCAACCACTCATCTCCCAGCCTGCAGCTCTGCTTGGGGTTATTGCACCCCAGGTGGAGGACCCGGCACTTGGCCTTGTTGAACTTCATGCAGTTGACCTCAGCCCATCGGTGCAGCCTATCCAGATCCTCCTGCAGAGCCTTCCAAAAAATATGGAACGCTTCACGAATTTGCGGTGTAAAATTGTCAATGTACACTAATTTTATTATCAATACACTTCTGTATTTATGATATTTACTGATATCTAGAAAAAAAAAAAAGTTTATTTTTAATATTGCTGCAAAAGGTGATAATTATTAGCATAACAAAGAATACTTACTAAAAAAGGCTAAAAAAAAGTGAAATTTTGGATGAAGAAAAATGCAAATATCTGAAATACAGAGTTCGATCACTGATATTAAATAAGCACCTTCTTTTCACTCCGTTGTTAATTTTCAGTGTATCTGTAAACATTACATTTTCATATATGAGGTTTCTAGACTCCTGATGCACAGAGAAATTATTTTTGACACCATTGTTTACATACTACGTTGGCTTTGAAATATTATCTAAAGTAAAAATTAAAACTAACGTGTGTAAAATGTTCAGTTATTTATACTATTTTTAGTATGTTCATAGTTATTTATATTAAAAACTATTTTAAAATAAGAATTGGAGTTGTATTAAATAAAAATATATACATGATATCTGAATGCCAAAAGCTTTTATCTTTTTGTAAAATGAGAAAAGTTCATTATATTTTATTTTTCTTATAACTTGAAATATGTTTTAAATATACTTAAATATGTAAACATGTGCAAAATACAAAGATCGATCTTTTAACCTAACCTTTAATGTTAGTAATCTTTTATATTACACTACCTAAATGCTTTGACCAAAATACTAGAGGCCTACTGTGATAGTCACTGTATAAGCATGTCATAAGAACCTTGTTCCAATACATAGCTGAAAAGCCACAAGCTACTATGCCTGAATAATTTTACAGAGACATAGTACTACTTGCTCCACTGAGACCATTCATTGAGAATTGTATCCTGCCATCTGGTGCATGTCATAAAAATACGATAAAGTCTTGTTATTAATGAGTTAGAAAAACACATATTTATCATAAATAAAAAATATATGCATTCATAGAAATGAGTCCAAAGTGGTAATGTTAAGTGTAAAACTGTAAAAGATGATCTGTGAGGACAAACAAAGTGGACAAATCTTTATGGCAGTGGAAAAATTACCTAATGTCCTAAAAATAAATGCTGTTCTGATGTTTTCTTGGTTGCTTGGTTGGTTGGTTCATTTTTTTACTTGCTCAATGCCTAATTTGGTTGAGTGGTCAATGTCTAAAAATTCATGTCCTTTTCAGCATTCTTAGTCTGGTCCATGTTGCTTTTTCATCAATGGTTGTTACAAATGCAGCTGGTCAAAAATGCAGTAGTGGTTATGTTTCTTTTAGTAAGGTAGCAAGTAACAGGAATTTACTAGTGGAAATCATCTTTAGAGAGACACATACCCTTGGCTCCCAGGCCACTTCACTTCACTACACTGGCTAGTTTGGCTATATCCTCATCACTTAATGAGGACACACACTCACTCACACCCACATTTGTCCAAGTTGCCAGCACCACAGACACAAGGACCCTCCAACACCATCTGCTACACTCAGACCTCCATACACATGTGCAAATCAAACAGAAAACAGTTAGAAAACAGTGTAATAAGAAAGTTGGACAGACTATGGACAGCAAAGTCTTATGCTTATGAGATGTAAGGCATAGCCAGACAAATGTACAGACCAGTTAATTATTTATAACTCACTGGTCTTTTTTATCCCTTGACTTGTTATCCCACACTTTCTCCTCCCCAGAACACCCAGATCCATCCCTTTCCCAAGGTTTGGTTACTCTGGGCTCCTTTGTGGCTGAGAAGATGAGCTTTCATCATATAACCTAATACTTAGTAACTCAGTGGTGAAAAATTCAGGCTGCATATGTTTAATAGTTTTCTCTATATGTTGAGATAAATATATCACTATACACACCAGGGATGTGTTTTAATCATCAAGTTATTGACTAGCCTATAGAATAAAATATATTGTCTACATCTTTTTAAACCCATCTGCCTTTGCGGGAGATGGGAAGGAAAAAAAAAATTTTGCTCCCCAGTCCATAGACTATTAATGTAGGATACATCAAAAAATTGCTGCAAAAATATGTCAACAGCTATTAGCAGAAAAAGGACTAAAATATAGTGTTTCTCCCAAATGCACTAATTATTAGGCTAAGCCTAATGTGAAGATTCCTTCACATTACATTTAATGAGGTTCCACATGAAATAGATAAAAAATTTCACCAATTTATCATTAGTATTGTTCTTATAGTCCTTTGGCGGTGTTTTGAGAGATGGAAGCCACAGGCTGGATTTTCCTGCAAGAAAGTTAGATACCTAGCCTTAGAACTTCAGTTTTTCACAATTTTTACAAATTGTTGAATGAAGAGAGATGAGACCTTGGTGCAACTGGAGAGCCCCAATACTTCCTTTTCTGGTATTTCCTGTGGACTCCAATCTATTTATTTATGTTAATTTTATATATGTACATATATACACACCTCACACATATAAATTTATAGATATATAATGTGCATAACATGTATTATATATTTTATGTGTTCTCATATTTATATGCACGTGTGCATGCGTGTATATATATATGCACACACACATACATATAAACACAGAGAGATGTGGACACATTTATAAAATTCACTTAACCAATGTTTTTACATATCAGATTTTTTTTTTCCATTGCAATTTGTGTTGACCATTATTCTGTTAAATGTAAATTTAAGATGAAAGAGTATCCATACAATTAAAAATGAAGAACTGAAGTAATATTTTGTCAAGTGCTGTTAATAGTACTAACAGTACTGCTGAGTTACTCATGCAGGAGGAATTCAGTAAGGTTGGCGATTGTCTGTGAAGTTTCAAGTGATTCATTGCCAAGTTCACCTATTTCACATGCATTTTGCACAGTAATTAAGACCATAACTGTCAGATTTGAGCATGGCTTTGTGATCTCCAGACTAAATAGCTGTAATTATTTATTCTTAAAGATGGTTTGAGAGAAAAGTAAAAACTTCCAGGGATGCACATTCTGACCTGACTGCTTTATGAACTGCCTATTGACTTCCTGGTACAGTCCAAGATGCTGTTATTGATCTCAAGGATTGTATGATTGGGGCATTATTTCTCAGAAGATAAGAGTAACACACTGTATCAGTTCAGCCATGATCAGCTAAGAAACTCAAGATAGCAATATCTGCATTGTATTTTGTGTCAAGCTATTCTCAATCAGATATTTTTCCTCACTTATTAGTGAAAAAATATATAAAAATGCATATCATTTCATATAATGCATTTTAATATGCAGTATATTTAGGAAGGACATAAATAGGTAAGTAAATGACTGATTTGATTTTCTTAATCTTGAAACTAAAACAAATTAAAAGGTAATACCAGTTACCATTTTTTACTAATTTACTCTTCCATTTTTTATCTTCCTGCTTTTTCAGAATTTCCAAAAGGAGTTTATACCAACCTCACCTTTCCATTAAATTCAAATATTATCTCAATATATACTACACATTCAGCATCACTGATCTTAAAATGATGCTGTCGTTATTAACTACATTTTAGTAACAGAGCAACCGATACATCAGCATATGAAATGGAATGTCCAAAAATCAACTGGTCAGTAAAAGATGAAGCAATAAATGCCACAACCAACCAGCTGGTGTTTGGAGCTTTGCTCAGCACTCTCTTTCCTGTAAACAATCTCATTTATAAAATAAATGAGTAAGAGACTACAATAGCTTCATCTGTAGTAGTAAATAAAATAACCATTCTTGGCACAGCTGATAATTATTTTGCTAAAAAAATGTTCTTGACCCAAATCATGATGATTTTCCCTCTCAGGAAGCATGGTGGGGCTCTGCTATTTCGCAGACTGTGCTCAGACACCAGGACAAATCTACATCACAAAACTAAACAGCATAGGTAATAGGAGGCTGCTTGAGTTTGATTACCAGTACAGACAGCTAAATTACTATTACTCCCCACTGAATCATAACTTAATACATAAAGTAAAAATGTATCAACTGAATTGACCTTTATATTTTAGCATTATTTTCATAAAATGTATTAAATGCAAAAGCTCTGAAGCTTATTAGCATGTGATGGATTTGAAAAGAGATTTTAAGAAGATAACTGTTTAGTATTTCTCTTAACAGGATCCTCTTACTATTTTTTAACAGTAATTTTGATTAACAGATTTAATAATTTTAGTATGAAACATTTATATACCTTAATTGTATTTGGAACAATATATTTATTCTGCATTGGAAAGCCTTGTAATAATGAAAACTGACTCCTGCTTCATGTTTCAGCATGACTGGAGGTGAGAGGAAGTAGAGTGTGGTGTGGTTTTTTTGGTGTTTTTTTTTTTTTTTTTTTTTTTTTTGACAGCAAGTATGTTGTGTTTTGAAAGTTCTTTGAAAGTGTTTCAAAAGAAAGAAGGGATTTGTCTGAGCTGTCATGTTATGTATTCTTGGAAGCCCATGTGTTCAAACATACTGGAGGATTATTGTGAGTTACAAACTATCTGGAAAGGCCACAAGCAAACTTTTAACAGTTTAAGTACATTAAGTTGATGAGCTAATTTAAAGAACAATAATAGCAACAACTTATGGAAAATAACATTTGCAAAAACTCAATGCATTTCATTCACTTTAAAAGACTTAATTATTCTGTCCTAGTAAAAATGGTCTGACACCTGAGTGTTCACACCCCTTTAGAATATATAATATTTTTGCATAACTATAATAGAAAAACAAACAAACAAAATTCAAATGTGTCAGAGTTGTTAATCCAGGTAGGGTACACACAGTTTTGTACTACTGTGAAGTACATTCTACATTTAAAACTAATTTGCTACGTATCCTTGGAAAATTATTTGACTTCATTTTTCATATCAATTCATTCATTTCTTCATATCAAGGATGATAGAGTTAGTTAATCAATTTCAAGGTTCTGGCATGAAAAAAACAATTATGCACAAAACACCTCTAGTCCTCAACAAAGTGTATATGCATACAATAGCTGGTGATTATGTTTAATAATAAATATGCTTTGAAATACAATGTATTGTTTTTCAGAAAGAAAAAAAAAATAAAACAATTCAAACAAATCCCTGCTTGTTCCAATTAAAACAAACACAAACAACAAAAATAAAAACTTGCCTACTGTGGAAAGGTGCTTATTGTCCTAACAATATTTTGAATAAATGCATAACCATTGACACATTAATCATGGTATAGTGATGCTTCAGCTTAACCATCAGTTATTGTGCTTTTGGATCCAAATGCATGAGAGGAGTACATTTATGTTATATTTTAAGATTAGCCATCCCTCTAAATTCAATTCCAGTTCACGTTAATAAATTCCTAACCTCTAATAGTACTCTCTAGTTTAGAGTTTTAAACCCTTTAAACCTACAAAACACAGAAGGAGAGTGCCAATACAGCCTTCTCATCAAACTCTATTATGCTGTCCAAATGGATAGCAATTCACAGATGAAATGTGGTATATGAAATGATCTTAACAACTGTTTGTTGCCATGCCCTGGCAACAGCCAAAACAAACATAAATCTACCCTTTCTCTTTTCTCCTCAAAATACTGTTTCAGCAATGACTTATCTCTTACTTAAAAATTTCCAAATGCGCACAAGGCAGGCTGATTTATCTGTAATTCTATAGATCTAAGAATATAAGGATCTAAGGATATAAGAATCAAGATAGCAGATATCATAACTTTTTATTAGCAGTTCACCCTTGATTGTTTGAAGAGGGCTATAGTTGAGAAGAAATAATACCAGGTAAAATCAGAGGTAAAATCTGCCTCCAGGTTACCAAAATCTAAGGATATAAGCTGAAGTTAGAGGTCAATCACAGATTTTACTAGGTGCCTAAATTCGGAAATGAATTTAATATAGTGCACCTAATTTTCCTGTAGGTGGAGTGGGAAGCGATAAACTACTTTGTCTGGTTCATAGCAACTAAGATACTGAAGGTTAGGACACCTCATCAAGCCAGCAGGGAATACCAATACAAGGAAGGAACAAGAGCAAATTTTCTTATATCATATGACTGAAAAAGACTGGTATAAATATAAAACAGAGATGAGGAGACACATTCATTCTGGGGTTATTCATCTACTTAACTGACTTTAGAAAAAGACTAACAGTCCTTAATGAATCAGATTCAGAGCCAGAGGAATTTGCTCAGACTTTGGGAGATCCAGGTTCTGTATGCATGCAGTGGGTTTATGTGGCAAGGTTTTGGTAGAAGGGGGCAATAGGGGTGGTTTCTGTGAGAAGGATCTAGAAGCTGCCCCATGTTTGGTAAGGGCCCCACTGTTGACCAGAGCTGAGCCAATAAGCAACGTTGTTTTGCGCCTCTGTGAGAGCATATTTAAGACAGGGAAAAAAACGCTGCGCCACACAGCAGCTGGGAGAGTGAGAGGAGTGAGGAACAGCCTTGCAGGCGCCAAGGTCAGTGAAGAAGGAGGGGGAGTGGTGCTCCAGGCGCCGGAGCAGAAATCCCCTGCGGCGTGTGGTGAGGACCATGGTGAAGCAGGCTGTCCCCCTGCAGCCCATGGAGTACCACGGTGGAGCAGGGTTCCACGCTGCAGCCCGTGGAGGAGACCACGGTGGAGCAGATGGCCCTGCACCAACGGAGGCTGCCGCCTGTGGAAGACCCCTGCTGGAGCAGATTCTGGGCTGGACCTGTAGCCCGTGGAGAGGAGACCACGCAGGAGCAGGTGACCTGGCAGGAGCTGCTGCCCGTAAGGGAGCCAGGTTGGAGCAGTTTTCTCCTGAGGGATGGACCCCGTGGTACAGACCCATATCTGGAGCAGTTCTGGAAGAGCTGCTGCCTGTGGGAAGCCCACGCCGGATCAGTTCATCAAGGACTGCATCCCGTGGGAGGGACCCCACAGCACAGGGGATGAGAATGACCGAGAAGGAGCGGCAGAGAAGAAGCGCTGTAGACTGACCATAACCCCCATTCCCCCGTCCCCTTGCGCCACTCGGGGGAAGGAGGTGGAAGCGGATGGATGGGGGGGAAGGTGCTTTTGGTTTCTTTCCTTTGTTTCTCACTTCTCTCGTTTGTTAGTAATAAGCAATAAATCTTACTGTCTCCCTATGCAGAGTCTGTTTTGCCTGTCACAATAATTACTGCATGATCTCCTTGTCCTTATCTCAACCCTTGAGCCCTTTTCATTGTATTTTCTCCCCGTTCCTCTTTGAGGGGGGGTAGTGAGAGAGCGGCTGTGGTGGAGCTCGGCTGCCCACTGGAGTGGAACCTTCACAATGCAGAACCCTGGGTTCTGTACATACAGCTGCATAGTACAGGAAAGTTGATTCATTTGATTACACCCTATTCCTACTAGGAAGTTCTCTCTACATATCCCTGTGTACGTGTCAGTTGTGAATTTAGAAAAGATCAGGTAGAAGGAAGAATTTTAGCTAATGGCTTGATACAAGATGATATTATATCTATCTGAATAGAAACACCCCAGCATCTCTTCTGTAGAATAATCTTATACTGCTGTCCATTCATAATTCTCCTAATTTATAAATGGACCAAAGCATAAAGCCTCTTTTAATGTACTTCAAATTACATTTCCGTACCACACTATACATTTCCAAACAAAAATCACTTATAAAGACTCAAATCAGCATGAATTCTCCCTCTTAATCATATTGTTGAAGGTTTCTAAATTAAACTACTATTATAGTGTATTTTCATCAACTTTACCCTTAAATTATTTCTTGTGACTTTATGTGACTAGAATTTTTTCAGGCTTTTTGCCTAGCAGGCTTACTGTTGGCAGAAAACAAACAAACAAACAGAAACAATAACATGGTTTTGGGATACTTAACTTCAAGATCAAAGATCTTAAATAGCTTGTGTCTCTACACACACAGTATTTAAGCTGTGTAGAAGTAAAACCTTAGCCATCAATTGACTAGGTTTATTTTGCCCAAGGTTTTATTTGTTTTTAACAGATGTTTGTTCTGGATGTTCATTTTATGTATATTGATGAGCTGTATATTCTAAAGGATTCAGGTTTGTATTCACAATTAATCTCTTAAAGCTCTTTAAGCTGTTCAGTACCATCATGTCAATAGCAAACATATCTGACTGAAATGATTAATCCAATTCCTTTTACAAACATTTGGAAGACACATTTATTATTTAATATACCTCACATATTTAAATTTATTTTAATCCCTTTAACCATGGACACCTTTTATAATTATTTTTCTTCAAAGCTATCTGCCATATAGCTGATATGGTATTAGTATTTACTGTAGACCTAACTATTCCAAAAAATATTATGATACCTTAACAGAATGCAAATAATCTATAGTTCTGTTTTACTACAGTAATGGATAATATAGAAAAACAATACAGACAGTGATGTTTTGGCATAAATTTTAATTGATGTGGCTTAGTATCAAGATGTCATCAAAAGCATATTTGATGGTATAGAACAGTCATTGGAAACTAACAGTTGAAAATCTGCATCTCTTCCCTTCATGATCTCTTTGGGTACATCCCTTAAGGTATCTGAATTCATGCTTTTAAGAAGCACTCTTGTTCAAAATGATTGAGTAAACACTGCCCTTGGAAGGTGGTGAGGTTTCAGTAGAGTTCCACATCAGTTCAAACATGCCATTTTAAACACCAAAAAACAGTTTTGTAAAACAAGACAATAAGTCCCCAAACCAAAACCTATTTAAAAAAAAAAAAATGAAGAAAAGGATTTATAAACTTTTGCTAGCATATCTTTCTTTCCAAGCAGACTGCTTTATTTCTCCTTTATATATATATCTTTATATATATATATATATAATTTTATTTTTTATTTTTTCCAATTTCTCAGTATCCTTCTAATGTTTTTTGGTGGGTCTTGAATTGTTCTCTCTGGCTTGTATCTCCAATATGACCAATATGTTTATATTGCACCAGTTTTTCCTTTCCTTGCTTGCATTTATTTGGGGTAAACATTAATTAGATAAATTCATAGAGTACACAGCCAAAAACCAGGTCAACACTTAAAAATTATGATAGAGTAGCCTCCAGTTATATTATACTGTTTAATCACTGGTGTATTTCATTGGTGCCAGACTTTCATTTTCTTTCATATTTGAAAATTACTCTATTTTGCTGATTTGTTTATACATTATAAAGAGTAATGACACATTTAAACAAGTAGATGATGACAAAATGTAATTTAAACTGGTAATTTCACAGTGAGAAATTGTCCTTTATCAGAATTAACACTTCACAAAAATCATGATGTCACGATTTCATGGACTCCAATTCTCCCTCTCTTTAAAGTAAGTTTTAACAGATTAGCTGTAGCATAAACAGAATGCCTAGCTGTATCTAAACATCAGTATTCATTGCTCTATACAAATAAAATCCTCTGATAAGAAAAAAAGGATTTATCTGTTCACTTTTGCTTCTTACACAATTACTTTCACATAGTTTTGCGTGCCGTTTTTTTTTTTTTTCCCCTCATTTCATTTTTTAATAACTGCAGTTCATCAAAATGTTGAACTTACACAGACAAGTAAATAGTAGTACATTTATATGCCAGGCAATGTGAAAGCTTTCACATTCAGTGACTTGTCCACAAAATTACATTGAAACCTTGAGGTAAAGCCAAAATCTGAACTTAAATCTGCTGTGAATTAGTAATATAGAATCATAGTATCAATAAGGTTGGAAAAGACTTCCAAGATGTCTGGTCCAACCGTTTCCCAACCTGATGTGCTTAGAACAATACTTTCTACAATAAATCTACATCTTGTATTTGACAAAGGTAACTAAAGACAAATAAGAATAAATAAGCTTACCAAAATATTTTTCAAGAGTCACAGAGGTAAAACATAAAAGAGAAAAACAAACAAACAAACAAACACAAAAACTGTGGAGTTGTCGCCACATTATGAAAATAAAAGAATAAATAATAATAATAAACACCATTGTTTCCAAAATATTTATTAATCACACCTTTCACACCTTCTCTAGTTGGTGTGCTTGTTTGTCAAGAGCTTCTAATGTGGTTCAGCCCAACATCCTTGATTATGCATCCTTGAATGTGTTCATGAGTCCGAACTTATGTTGTCAATAGCCTCAGAGGAAATATTTTTGGAACATCAAAGATTCAGTAAGCTACTATTAAATATTTATTTACTACCATGCTCAAGAGCAAACGAGCCAGAAACACTCCTAGCATAATGAAGACGTATGCAGTCTTCATATGTGAGAGAAAGGCATGCTCAGCAGCCTAGTGCAAAAGTCACCACATATGACTACATACTTCAAGTGAACAATATTCTTACATATTTTGCTTTGGGAGGGTTTGGGAAGGATTAAAGATTAACAAGACAATTCAAATCTCAGTCCTGAAACCCTGAAAGTCAGAAATTGTACCTTTTTTAAACATAACTTTTCAAGGTAATGATTTTGACTTAACTGAAGAGTAGAGTACCATCAGAAAATGCTTTCCTGAGAATGACCAGATCCTTTGTTAACCTTCTCTGACAGTAAAGAAAATAGATTGCCCTGTTTGTAAAATTCCTCTAAAGCAGAATTACCAGACCATTCTCTCTCTTTTATTTTCTAATTCAGATTATTTTTTTTCATTCATACTTTTCTCAAAAAGGATACCAACACAGGACATGTAGCTCTTGTGATGGTTTATCAATGACATAGATTTACACTGTGTATTTTTTCTTACTTTACCTTTTCTTCTTTCTGCGTTAAAAAATTGTAGGCTACCTTTTAAGTGATTTTATACTCCATGATGCTATTTCCTGGAATACCTTATGTATACTCTTCATATTCTTAGTAGGTATATTGTAATAGCTTGTATTCAAAGGATATTATTTGAAGTATCCCTTTACTGGCAATTATGCCAACAGATCAGTATCACTATATCATTAATATTAAATATTAAGATGTAAGATTCCATAATTTCTGAATTATCTGCAGATTAAATCAAGAAAATATTTATATATTTTCTTTAAGACCAGTTTTATCTTTATGCATGTTGATAGCATAGTCTAGAGCAGGTAAAAATAATGAAAAAATTGTATGTCATGCTTCATTTATCTGGAAAAAATATTTACTTTTTAATTAGACTCTTATGAAATACTAATATAAAGCCCTGCAGGTATCTAAATGTATTGCTGTGTTATAAAACAGCAACTATCTCCTGCTTTAAACAAAGATAATGAATTGATTTGATAAGACATGTCTTCCAAGTAACTCTTTTGTTTTGCATTAATTCACTTACAGTGCTTATCATATTTTTTTTCTATTATTTTGTTAGGATTAAATGTGAGGATAGTTAGACTGTATTATCCTTTTTAAATATTAGAAGAAATAAACTCTTCCTTAGACCTCTGGATCATCTCCAGCATTCTGATTTTATTATTATTATTTTTTTATACTAGCTCAAAGATTTGTTCAAGCAGCTCTTTGCTCAGCTGATAACTTTTATATACCTTATGTGTGCTTTTTGATATTTACTTTTAGAAGTTCATGATTAACATCCTCAAAAATGAAAACCTGGTAACAAACCATTTGAATGAAAAAACATACAAATGGACCACATCAGGCAGAAGACTTTCACTTTTTCAATATGCAGTATGTATTACTACTGTTAGGAAACTGCATTTCTTCTTAATTCTTAGGAGAATATATATATATATTGTATATATATATATATATATATATATGAGCAAGATTATATATATATTTAATCCTGCTCAGATTCTTTTCATGGATATCTTTAACATCCTTTATTTGCCAGCATTTCCTGACTGCAATTTTCTAACATTTTTGACTACATCTAAATTGAAGGATCCACAAACACCATTTTAGACCATTTCCATGAGGTAATGAAACAATCTTTCCATAGAGGAGGACATAGTCTTCCCCCTAATAAGTTGGAAAGGAATCAAATTTTTATATTACTTATTTATTTTTAATGCAGAAGTAAGACATTCTGCAGTCAAGATCTCAACATGAAGAATCAGCAGACCTGAAATTCAAACACAAACTGTATTTTTTTTTTCATTTTAAATTTGGCAAATGATATAAAAATATTTTTACATCATTTGCTTTCATTTACAATACCATTAATTATCCTTAGATTAAAAATATCTCTTTGCATTTAAACATATGCAACATTCATATTACCAGACAGGTATTGTAAAAGGATTATCTATTGAGTCTTAAAAGATACTGCAAAAATATTTGGGGTTTGTTCTTTGTAGTAGGTTTTATGTTAGTGGCTGTTAAAACAGCTTTTTAATAAGGAATTAAATGTGCAAGTCACATTATTTTCAAAGATAAGAGAACAGAAAATATAATTTCTGTATATTTTTAAGTTTTACTCATATACTAGGAATGAATTTAAACATGTTATACTTTTACTGGAGCAATAAATAAATAAATTGGTAAAATGAAGTTAGGTCTTGGAAAAAGGAGTGTTTTTGCATGTGTGCAATGAGAAAAAAAAAATCACTGTTTACATTCAATTTATGAGACATTTTATAGTTAGAAGTATTCTTATTCCAATATTCTTATTTATTATAGAAAAACCTTCCAGAATTACCAAAACAATCTCTAATGTGTGAGAAGATACTGGAACTGGATATTTGAAGTCATTTCTCATTTTAGAAGACTTCAAAATTTTCCAGTAGTCATTTAATTATGAGAATTTCATAGCTAGACAGAACGGGAAACAAAAAAGTTTCATCTCCTTTTGCTCCCAATCCCCTGGAAGGACACTGGCCCTGGCTCATGGCTTGCCGTGTTGGGTATTTCTACCAGCTCTAGTTACCAGCCATTGGCTCTGCCTGCTGTGCTTAGATCCTGTAAGGCTGTATGCCATCACTGAGGACATCGGCTGTGCTGCAGTCACCCTTGGCTCCTTGTTCATCTTCTTATGGGCAAAATCCCTTATCTCCCTTATCCCAAAAACATGAGATCTACTTTCACAATAAGATCCTTTGTGAAGACCCACATATCAAGTAAGGTGAGAATTTTAAGATAACCCATTGATTGTTTTCTGTTTGAGTTGTAAGATTTCCCTTTTTTATAAAAGATACAACCTGTAACGATTATTTTTCTTCCCTGTTCTTTGCTGCTATCTCATGAGGAACTTCATACCCTTAGATTCAGTTTTGACCATGAGGAAGTAACTACTCTGGAGGATATGGGTGCTCAAGGCTGGACCTATAGTGTAAGCTTGCTCTCCATTAACTTTTTTTATAGGAAAATTTCAGTGATGGGGGTTGGGAAGGGAGTAGATCAGAGGAGGGCCTTTAGGGATAATTTTTCATATTTCTGGTTAGGGAGAGGGATGAAAGACTTTGCAAGTAATGAGTTTGATGAGGACAAGCAGTAGCATAAATTACTTATGACTATCTGCAGTTGTTATTAATATGATCTAGTTATAAAATGATAATGTTTTTTAAAACAAAACTGCATTTACGCTAGGTTAATCTGAATTTCCAGCTGAAATCTGTGTTCTCTACTAGTGACCAACATTCACCATAGATCTAACAGCAACAACTACCAAAATATAGGTTTGTTCCACTGTAATTGATTTATTTTTTTTTCAAAAAAGATTTTAAGCTTGTATAAAGTTCATTGCTGGCTACATACATCTATATAGGCATTTTTTTTATTATTATTATTATTTTATTTTTCCTTCTGGTACACTTGGTCACAGTTATGCATTAGTTGCAATGGCCTACATACCAGTGACAAAAATATCGAGAAATGAAATGACTTTGAAGTACTGGTTCATTAACTAGTTATGGCAGAAATCATGCTGATTCCTGAGAAAATATGCTGAACTGCGAAAGAAGTTGATCTAGAGATTGATTGTTTACTTAGCTATCTAACTGTATCTTAAAAAGGAGAAACCTATATGCTCATTAAAGAATTGCTTCTTGCTAGGATTTCAGTGATGTAGATTAAACAGCAAGAAAACATACCCTGATGTTAATAAAGCTGGAAAACGTCAATAAATAAGAAAAGCTGACTATAAAAGTTCAGTTCCCTCTTTATAAATATGTTATATCATCACATGTTTTATGGACTTAGAGAGAAGTAAGTTTACTCTCCAAATGGAGCAAAAGTTTTTTCACTTCATGGTAAACAGGTTGGTTGCATAGTCAAAGTGTTCTGAACTCCTAAAGAAAGCTTAATTCCAGATTGTTGGTTCTTGTTGTTGTTTGTTTTGTTTGTTTGTTTTCCCTTCTTTAAAACAAATCCATAGTGGTACAGACTTCATCCAAATGTGGATATCAAATTTTGCCAAGATGCTTTTTACAGTTACACTGCAAGGCTGTGTCTGAATCATACTTCTGTGTACATACACACATATCTACATCTATTTACGTGCTGAACTGCAAATTAAATTGGGAGAGATTGTAGAATTTTAAGGAGGATCTCAGGACTACAAATTTTGAGGGAGAATACACTTTTCCTTTTTGAACTTCTCTGTGAAATTACCTTAGCCTGTCAGTAACAATACTAAGTACTTTTCTACCACTTTTTCCCAACCCCTCTGGTTCCAATGCCTGGATCCTGCTCAGTAAGATGAGCTCTTTCTCCTTTTCATGTAGTTAGTGGCAAGTGCACATAGATATCTTGTGTTACTGAAGAGGAAAATTGAGTTGCAGGTTGCAATCCTGAGCAGGAGACAGTAATACAGGGAGAAAGGTGAGCCTGCAGGACAGATGCTGACTTCTCAGAATTGAAGATAGCTAATAAAAATAATGATAGCTGTGAGTTGGGAATCTGTGGATCGGCTTTTGTGAGGTGTTCACGGTACCAACTCACTGCACTAGCATGTAATGCTATTTGGGATGTGGAGATGAGAATAGACATGCAGCAGAACGAGAAGGATTTTGATCTCAAATCAAGCTACAGTAAGACACAACTTATTTTACCAGTTCTGTCATTGATGTAGACTATTTCTTTGTGTAAATAATGATACTATCAGTAAACAAAATGACTCTAAATTGACCTGAGATTACTGTGGACAAGTGTATTTCTGCTGTGCACAAGGAGGTACCACTGCAGTATACCACTCACAATGTCCTTGGGCAGCAGGTCATGAAGGCTAATGGAAGGCACAGATAAAGTAAATGAATCATAGCAGGTTGCTTAGGAGATTTGACACCAGTTTCTTGGGAGGGGTGGAGGACTTTATATCCTTCAAAATAGCAATACAGCATTGGTACACTGATGTCATTTATGAACACATGGCAGATTGGTTTAACTGCACACTGAATACTCTGACAAATTCAAAACAAGATGTCAGAGGTGACACTTGTGTTCTTGGTGTACTCAGTGCCTGTAAACCTCATGGGGGTGACAGGGAGCATTGCTCACAAGTGACCCAAAGGAATACTGGTGAACAGGGTAAACATTTGGGTGGTTTTGGCCAAGCAAGAGACGGGGGATACAGATCTTCACTGTTACAGGAAGATAGATCTGATATAGGGCACTAGGAACTAAGGTGTAGAGTAAATAATTCTTCTATTTGCTATTTTTTAGAAGATTTTCCGAAAATACATTAGCTTTTTTGTTCCTCTTTCTGATTTTCCCAAATCCCCAAACTGAAAGATACAGTCAGTCCAGCTACATCTGTTTCTAATTGTAACTCAGAAGGGAGAAACTTATGTATTATACATGCTTACTAAAGGATTGCTTGAATATCCATTCCTATTAGTGTTTGAAAGATATGGAAACAGAATATACAACTTTTAGTAAAGCTGAGAAGCATGATGAGCCAGAAAAGCCAACTGCAACTATTCAGTGCCATCTTACTATTGGCACTCAGTATTAACAAAAATCTGTTCTAATTCCTACTGCCACCTCCATAAAGCCTGTCCCTTAATTATTCAGATGCTCGTTAGCAAAAGTGGTGCAAAGGTGAAAACACAGAAACAGACGCAGTCACAACTTTCTGACTGGTGTACTGCTTGGTGACTTCCTACTCTCCTGAGATTTCCAAAGTGCCAAAAGCAAAACTTGGAAGTTACCACCAGTTCCGATATTGTAAGTGTGAAATTGGTACAACTTTCTAGATTACACCCCCGCACTCCTTCCCCAGACGTTAGCAATGTTCCAATGACTTCTACCTAAAAAAAGAACTGGTGGGCTGGATTATTCTGTAGGATTTAAGGAGAAACTGAAAGCAGAGAATTTAAACTGATCAGATTCCATTTCATATTAAAGACATACAAAATTATAGTTAAGAACTTAAAAGTAGAAGACACTAGAATGCTTAAATGTTTAATCTGAGGCTATTGTGCATGTTATAATTTTCTCTTAAACTGAATTCAACTTATGGACAAAAAAAAAGAAAAGACAGGACAAGTGACAGTAACAGGACAGGACAGCTGCATATTGTGGGTTTCAGACATAAAATGCCAACAATAGAAAATGTAATAAATAACTCCTAAAATAAGTTAAAATAAAGACCTGGATGAGAAATATGGTGACATATATGTAACATGTAAGTAAAGAAAATTATAATGCCAGGTATAAGTTTATCTGAGAGGTATCACTGAGACCTGTGGGCCTGTAAGTAAATACTAAGGTTTACAGCATAAGAAATTAAGTGTTTCTACAGTGTGAATTGAGCTGTTTGCTCCAGAAGAAGCTAGCCATCCACAGCACAGGCAAGTCAGTCTATACCATTCATTCCAGAAATTGAGATTGTTCCCTGGGCAAAAGCCAAGGGGACTTGTGCATCTAAAGCTATAGGGAATGACCTGCTTGGAGCCAGAAAGGAAAATACCTGACCAATCAAGGACAGACTTCAGCTGTTTTGTTGTTGTTGTTGTTGATGATGATTTTTTTGTTATTGTTTGTTTTGTTTTGCTTTAACCCTCCTTTTCCCTTGGTATTTCACAATAGAAATTGAAGAGAAATGGAAAAACTAACTGGAATGATGCAAATATTAAAATGGAATAAATCTTGGAAAACCTATTTAATCATCAGCCCAGTTAGAGTTCAGTGCACCTACACAATTAGCAGAAGATGTCTGCCTAATTCTCAGAAGTTACAACTCTTCAGTGAGATGTAAAGATATCTGAAGTAATGTTTATCAGTGCTTAACTATATTTCTAGCTGAACTTGTTCCCAAAAAGGCACTGCACATCTGTTGAAATTTCTATTCTTAGTCACAGAAATTACAAATCTGGAATAGTTTGTCCTTTCTTGAATCAGTAAGAAGTTAATTCAAATTGCCTCGCATTTGCCATGGGACATATAAATCTGTGATTATTAATTATAGCAATACTCATGGGTAATTTGCTTATGTGTTTCCATCTAAGCCTTGTGTTTCAGCACCTAGATTTCTAACCTTCCCCTCCCCTCTGTCCCCCAGTCCCCAGATACTCTAAGATCAATGTGAGATCAGGTTTTCAAACGTTTTTGGAAGACTTTAATCTTGGTATCACCTGCAGGTTGTATGCATTTATTTATTTGTTTGTTTGTTTTATTATTTTATTATTCAAGCAATTATAGTAGTGAATGAAACTGGCTTCAGGACATGACTGTGTTAAATGTCCTTCCAAAAAGCCTTTAGTAACCATTCTAGGAGTGATTTTTAAGCAGCTGAACACTCACCAGAGGCTGATTATACCTCCATCATATGTCATTAGTTCACTTATAACTGGGCTTAATTATCAAAATCTTTCCTAGGATGTAATTCATCAGGACAGTAAATCCAACAAAGAGATTGATTAGACATGATTTATTCTTCACCTGTTGATGATAGGTTTTATCTCTTGATTCCAACCTTAGAAAATTGGTGTTTATTTATTCAGTACAGAGGTACCTCAGTGAAATTCTGTGTATGTGCTCTACATCACTTAAATCAATATAATGATGCCATCTGGATTTAATTGCCACATCACTTCTTTACTGCTTTCAAACACATGTAGTAAGAGACAGTAGTCCTTTCAAGCAACAAATTCCCATTAAATAAACTTCAGTAGTTCAGTGTCTCTTGAACATAAAAAGATCCCAACAAGATTTTGTTCCTTAGTTTTATAACCTCAAGGTATCTGAAACAAATATATAGCATGAGTGGCATACAATACACTATTTCTCAATTAAAATAAAAATATTTCATTCACTTTTCACAAAGGCCAAACCACTGTATTTATGCGTCTGTATTCTACGACTCACACAGGTTGCCTAAAACATCAGCTTTCTTGTTATAACTTAACAAAAGTTCCATAGACAGATCTGGTTATTTTAATATAACTGTTAACCCTGCAAAAATAAATTAATATGAATATTATAACCTTAATCAATATGAAAATTAAATTTATTGTAGGGCAAAATCAAAAAAGCTCTCTATTACTCCATTACAAAATGTGTGTGTTTTAAAGCATAAATCTAGTTTCCTTGTCAGAAGAAACATGTTATAAACATTAGTTATAAGCAAAATATCAGCTTTAGCTGAATAGATTCTCAATTACTCTGAAAATAAGTTTCATTTTTATAGTCTTGATATGGTAATGTCTCATTTCTCTCCTTTTTAGATAAAAAGTTAGTTATTTTTCCTCTTCAGCACACAGTCTATGGTTCTCACTAACCTTAGCTGTTAGCATAACTTGAACTACTGGTTACTTCAGAATGTTAATGGAGCATCCAATTTAAGGTGGAGAACTTAACACATTTAAAGAAATGTATTTTGTTTCTCCTAAAGCAAAAATTAATTAATGGCTTTGCTCTCTGATGTGATTTCAGAATTTGAGCAAAATTGTAAGTAAGCATGTTATCAGAATTACTTGAATCAATATTTTCATGATTTTATTTGTGTTTTTTTTTTTTCTTCTCAGTCATCCCTAGTAACTTGCCTTTCTTTATTGAATCATTATACCTAATCCACCAATTTTCACTGCTACATTTGTGCTGTATGAGCATAAATAAGAATATAGACTTTTTTTTTTTTTTTTCAAAAACAGATTACAGTACAGTAGTAAAAACCAAACTGCAGAACAGGCCGTCTTTTCTTTGATATCCTGTTTTCTCTCTCTCTCTCTCTTTTTTTTTTTTTTTAATTTTTATTTTTTCTTAGTAATGGGTTTTGTTTGTTTGTTTTAGTAACAGAAGCTGCTGTGTGTGTTAACAAAGGAAGGGTTTGGATTGGGTTGGGTTGGGTTGGGTTGGGCTGGGTTGGGTTTGTTTTGTTTTTATCATGGACAATTACATTACCCCATTATCTCTATTTAAAATACAGAAATTAGTAAAACATAATGTTGCAATCAGGTTTGTTAAATGCACTTTTCTACAGTGTATGTGTGAACAATCTGTTCACTACGCAAACACAAGATACAGTCTTACGTCCAAAATTACTCCTTGTTGGCATCTTTTTTATTCCTTGCACATAAAGATGTTGCTTTATACCAGTCTTTATACTGTAAACTAAGTTTTCAGTTCAGTTGCCCACATACAGGCATCTAAAACAATCTAAGATGCTCTCACATATCTTATTTGGTTTTCAGATGGCAACAAAAAAATATGATTTCCTGTAGATCAACCCCATGTAGGTCAACCCCATGTCAAAAACCCTTAGCCATCTTAGGGCTTCTCAAAAGACATTTATGCATGGGGAACTGATTCAAGCTATTACAGGAGTCTAGAGAACCATTCATATAGGCATTTATAGGAACTTCAGCAATGAGATGACTAGCTCTCACTTAACATATATGTTTCTCTTCTAACAACGTGTGCTTCAGTTGCTATATCACATTCAAATATCTTCATTACTGGCTCTGAAGTCAGGCAAAATGAACCCTGAAAAGATTGTGGAAATATTTAAAAATATATAAATAAGGAGTTGGAGTAGGAATTATTTTGACTATTAAATGCAAAATAAAGAGTGGAATAATATGTTTGTTTTTATATTCTTTGAATTTACTATTTAAACTGCTATAACCTACTCGTAAGTATATATTTAACATAATTAACAAACAAGAACAAAACTGAGGAGAATTAGTAGTAGGTGTATCCAGCTATGCAACAGAAATTATAAATAATGCAATATAAACTCAGAGCTTTGGCTTTGGGTGGAGCCTAAAAAAGGAATTCCACATTTCATCCTTTCCCTAAGGAAAACACTGAGTACAGCGTGCTCAGTACTTTCATACAGAGTAGTAAATGGATAAATATTCTCAAAACTGCTCACATCTCATGAATATTCCTTAAGATAAACCTCTGCTGAAGCAAAAAGGGTCCCACCAAAACTGTTATGTGGGAGTAATACTACTGTCACCTTCAATAGTTATCTGAATAAACTTAGCAAATTGTGGCCCACAAACCATCAGCTGTCTCATATAACAAGAAGTGGCAATATTATGATTTCCCATGCATCAATTTGTGGGAGTGATAAATAAATGCATACTCTAAAAGTTTAACCTCTATATCAAACTAACAAAGCTGTTTTGACTTGCTTAAAAAACAACAAGAATTATGAGAAAAGCTGTAAACTTTCAAATACTTTATTCTGCTGAATGAAATATTAGTGACGCTATTTTTACAGCCTCCTAGCAGAGATGTTAGAAGAGGCTTAGATGTATCAATGTCTGCCTGCAAAAGCATATTGTGATGAATCATACAGCTGACTAAGTACAACAGCACACCATTCTTACTTAATACTCAAGGAGAAGTAGCTTAGTGACATTTTTTTTTTTTTTTTTTTTTGTAAAGAGGTATCTGCAATACTCATTGATCAATAATCCTTAAGACAAACAAACTAGTACAAGGGAAGATAGAGTTTATTTGCCTCAATCCATGAACAGGAAATTTTAAGAAATGAATTGATGGTCCTTATGCAAAGATATCCAGTATGTGGCAGCTTTGAGCTATTCAGTTTAGATTCATTAAATCTGTAAAGTTTAAGTCTAAAAAAGCTTATTCAAACATTTTAAAACACTTATTTATTTTCCTATCTGTTTATACATTTTTGTTGTTGTTGTTGTTTATACTTCATGACATCACCAAACAGTGCCTTTTTAGAGTGTTGCTCTTTGGAACACTTGTGTAAGAACATAATTTTGCTTTTATATACCTTTTCCTTTGATGAGCACACAGGATCTTTTTTTTTTTTTTTTTTCCTAGTATTATGCTAAGAAAAAATGTTATAATTGGTAACAGCTTTTCATTATTGACACAATTGTTTCTGACTTTCCAAAACCTTACAGATTTTTCTAAATGGTTTTTGAAATTCTGAGTTACAGTCTCATTGAAAATCAACAGATTTATGCTCCTACATTAGTAAGGCAAAAATATATACCTATTTGGATTTTCTTCCATAATAAAAATCAAGCTGTTTCTAAATGTCATTTACACTTAATCTAATATTTACAGTTAATCTGATATGGAATTCCAGTTACATCTACTTTAATGTTCTTGACATAGGTCACTCT
Organism: Aythya fuligula; assembly: GCF_009819795.1. Classification (NCBI taxonomy): domain Eukaryota; kingdom Metazoa; phylum Chordata; class Aves; order Anseriformes; family Anatidae; genus Aythya; species Aythya fuligula. The sequence goes on along the minus strand of NC_045559.1, from coordinate 166,402,229 downwards.
GGAGGTGGAACAGAGGTAAGGCTAAGGGCAGACCTCATCGTTCTCTACAATTGAAAGGAATTGCACCAAGAGAGGAAATGCCTGCAAGAAGTGCTGGAACTGATTTCTCAGTCTTTCCAGATCTACACAAAGAATGCTGATTTTATACTTTTTATAGCACTACCATATATTCCTCTATTTTTCTCCTTTTTATTTTCCTTCCTTTTGACTAAGAATGCTGAAAGAGCTAGTGAGGGAAGATTTGATTCATCATACTGAATTATTAACATGTAATAGATTTGAAATTAGATAGATGACCTAGAAATACTCACCTTTTCTCTCTGCTACTACAGGAAGTTCCTGTATTCTTCATCTTTATGCCTCAGCTGAATGCCTAAAGCTTAGTGTGACTAGCTGTGGCTAGAGCCATGAATTTGCTCCATTGTGAACACAGTGGTGAGGCAGATAGGAAGGAAGTTTCTTGTACTCTCAGTTTCCTATTTGGGAGACTGGGGAACCCTAACCCTGCTTTCAGCCTCTGTATTTTTTAAGCTGGAGTAGCTAGTAGGATGGAGTTAATTTCCTTCAGAGTCATTTGCATGATGATATTTTGTTTTTGTGACCAAAACAATGTTGATAACACACTATTGTCTTAGTTGTTGCTGTGCTTTCACAGAATCAGGGACTTTTCTATTTCTCACACTGCCCTGCCAGCATGGAAGCTGGGGGTGTACAAGACGATGGGAGGGGACACAGACAGGGCAGCTGACCCCAAGGGACCGATGAGATATCCTATATATCCCATTGTTGTGGTTTTACTCAGCTGGGTAGCTTGAGCCACAACAGCTCTTTCACTCCCCCTCCTCAAAGGGAAAAGGGGAGAAAATACGATGAGAAGGACTCAAGCGTTGAGATAGGGACAAGGAGATCACTCAACAATTATTGTCATGGGCAAAACAGTCTTAATATAGGGACGTTAATTAAATTTATTACCTATGACTAATAAGCTAGACTAGTGAGAAACTGAAAGCAAACAAAAAACACCTTTCCCCCATCCACCTTCTACCTACCCCCCCTAAGCTGTGCAAGAAAACAGGGAATAGGGGCTGTGGTCAGTCCCTGAGGCTTCATCTCTGCTGCTCTTTCACGGTCTGACGGTCTTCACCCCTGCTACACGTGGAGTCCCTCCCATGGGAAGCCATCCTTCCCAAACTGATCCTGCGGGGGCTTCCCACAGACATCAGCTCTTCAAGAAATGCTCCAACATGACTCTGTACCACGGGGTCCATCATTCAGGAGCAAACTGCTCCAGCATGGGTCACGGGCGGCAGCTCCCCCCAGACACCCTGCTCCTGCATGGGCTCCTCTCCACGGGCTGCAGCTCTGGCCCGGGGCCTGCTCCTGCGGGGGCTCTCCATGGGCCGCAGCCTCCTCCAAGCCACATCCACCTGCTCCACCAGGGGCTCCTCCATGGGCTGCAGCATGGAGATCTGCTCCATGTGGGACCCATGGGCTCCAGGGGGACAGCCTGCTCCACCATGGGCCTCTCCACAGGCTGCAGTGCCTGGAGCATCGCCTGCCCTCCTGCTGCACTGACCTTGGGGTCTGCAGAGCTGGTTCTCACTCCTTCTTCTTCTAGCTGCTGTTGCATTTTTGTTTGTTTGTTTGTTGTTGTTTGTTTGTTTTGTTGTTGTTGTTTTCTTTTCCCTTTCTTAAATCTGCTCTGACAGAGGCGCAGACAACACCACTTACTGGCTTGGCTCTGGCCAGCGGTAGGTCCTTTTGGAGCTGGCTGAAACTGGGCTTTATCTAACCTGGGGTAGCTTCTGGATTCTTCTCACAGAGGACAACACTTGCAGCCCCCTGCTACCAAAACCTTGCAATGTTAACCCAATACACCCATACCATATGATGTCATGCTCAGCAGTGAAAGATGGGGAAAAAAGAGGAAGGACTGGGATGGGGAAGAAGGAAGGCAGAGTGATAGTATTTGTCCTCCCAAAAAAACATGACTTGTGTTGGAACCCTGCTTTCCTGGAAGTGGTTGAACACCTGCCTGCTGATGGGAAGTAGTGAATTTTCATTTATTTATTTATTTATTTATTTATTTCCCTAGAGCGTGAAGCTTTTGCTTTACGCGTCCTTATCTCAGCCCATGAGATATCTCACTTTTACCCTTCCAATTCCCTTCTCCATCTCGGGAGTGAATGGCTGCGTGGTGCTGAGCTGCCTGCTGAGGATAACCCACAACAACCCGCAAACCTACAAAAACATCTGATTTTATTGAAAACACTGAAAAGTACTGGTAACTTTTAGCACGTCTTAGACTTTTGCAAAATAATAACTTCAAGATGTACACTCATGAGTACTCTCAATGGTAAAATCTTATTTCTGTTTATAAACTGCTCTGAATATTAGTAGCTATCAAACAAAAAAAGTTATTAAAAAATAAACAATTATTTTATTCACTTTTTAACCTAACCTTTCTGCAGAGCTTTCATGAAGAAGACTGGCTTTTCCAGTTCTGTTTTGTTCAGCATTCTGATGTGGTAAGTAAAATATCACTTTCTATTTCTGTGGCCAAAAAATAAAATATATATATTGTATATATATTTATTTATATATATACGCTATTTTTTTTTTTGTAAGAATCTAGTTTAGAAAGAATGGTAGATGTTTAGTTTTTGTTGTGTGTGGGTTTTTTTTGTTTGTTTGTTTGTTTTTTTCCCTGTGAACTGGTAACAAGAAACTAAAATAAAGATTTCAGTGCTGTAAACTCCTATTAAGAAAAACAAATACACTCACATAAATTGGTGGAACTTAAACATTAAGTTTTCAGCAAGATGTTTCCTGAATGAAGTTTTAGACTTGCTCTTCTGGCAAGAGAAAAAACTTTTCTGATTTCTGATTTATTTTCAGTGATGACCATGAAAGGTGTATGTAGTTAACATAAATACCAAGAAAATACTCTGTGGGAGAGATAAGTGTTTTTACTTACTGGAATTCACAGCATCTGAGTCTGTCCAAAATATGAGAACATCTACTTACTATATGAAATAATTATAAAGATGATTTTCTTTCTTTTAAACAATTTGAAGTTAAGAAAAATAAATAATCAGATTAGATACACTTCAACAAATCAAAGTGTATTTGTTTATGCAGTGCAGAACAGTGTGGTGCAGATTTCTCCAAGTTAGTATTGTTCAAGTTGCCATTAGCTGTTCACATGCTTTTAAACTAAGAAACAATAGGTAGGAATAAATCTGTCCTTGAAACCAGATTTACACCAGCCAAACCACTGTTTTCAAGATCAGCGGTCACTGTTCTCCTAAACAGTTATTTGGCATTGCCAAATAACTTTATTTCCCAAGTAACCCACTACTCTACTAGTAATCCACAAACTACCATTATATACAACCACAAAACTCAGCAGACTATCCACAAAACCATGAATCATCAAGTAGTGTGCAAACAGATCTTCAGACACCTCCTCTGCACAGATGAAAATATTCACTGCATATTAACATTACACAAAGAATTTGTATCTTTTTTTTTTTTCCAGATCTGAATTGTATGTTTGAATAAGTTACACAATTGCACACTGAATACTTGCTGTGTATAGACATAAAAAGGTTGGTAAAAACAAACTTCCTGTTGAATTTCCTAATCTCAAATTGACACATTTCAAACAGAAATAGGTATAGAGCACTGACATCCCATAATAGAAGACTATACCTTAAATTATTTTTTCATACAATTCCATCATACATTCAGACTATGATGACATTCAGTATGTTGATCACTTTCCATAGATGAACAAATACCAGACACAGAGTTTTAACAATGCTCATAACGTGTGGCAGACTCTCTGATAGAGCAGTACACAAATGTTATAGGTGTTCATTCCAAATCCTATATATTCTGTCAACGATTTAGAAGAAACTGTTGTTGAATCCTATTAACATCTACCTAACATAGTGAACTTACACAACTATTAAAGGACATTATCTAGTTACCAATAAGAGAAATGGTGGTTTTTGTTTGTTTGTTTGTTTTTCTGTTTTGTTTCTAATAACAGCTATTTTTCTTAATCCTCATCTTCATAGGACATCTAGAAAATACCTTCAGAAGGCAAGTCTTAAAACTCAGATACTTAAATATATTCAATATAAAAACAAAAAACAAAAAAGGTTTCAAGGAACATGTTTGATCTTGTACTGCATTACATTTCTCCATCTTTTATGTGTCTTATTCATGGTTACCTTTCTGTTTCATCTTCCCATCTTCCTATTTGTGTCCCACGAGGACTAGCAATTTCATTCGCTCTTTCAGTGCAGAAAATCTGTTCCTTCAGTACTAAAACTGCCCCTCACCCCAATCCCCTTGAGTATTGTAATTCACACAATTATTTAAGAATTGCTATGCATACTCTATTTTTTTTTTTTTTTGCTTCTAGAAAAATCTGCAAGAGGGACCACATGCCAGAAGGCTTCTTAATTTTATCCATCTGTATTAGTTAATAATGCTCCTAAAAGTAGCTCCCAGTTAATAACAGATTAAGTACCATTTGGCAAACATTATCTTTCATGAGTAACTCCAGACTACATTCATACAGGAATATTCCATAATATTTTCCAAACTCTCTGCTGATGTTAAGAGAATATATATGGAAGAAATATGAGAAAATAAATTATTAACTATAACACATTTATAAAACTGCCACATTTCTTTAAGCTCTCCACCTCCCTCATGAAACAAAACAAAAAAGTATCATTACACTTTACAAAAAGCAAATAAGCTTGTAGTATCTTTTCCCTATTAGTGTGAGATTTTATGACAGGCTCTGAGATTTTATGATAAGCTCTTAGCCACTGATTTCAGACCATGAACCACAATATCCTCAGATCAGTTTACAGATGAAATTTTATGACTAGGAAAGGTTCAGTTCATCTGAACCAATCATATACCAAATTATGGAAATGAAGACTCATTTGCTTCCTTCAGGACTGTCCAGCAGTTCTAAGCATCTTATTAGACAAGTACTAGAAAAAAAAAAAGTTTCTAAAACGATCTCAAAAAAATTTACCTAAATGATGCTGTAAGACTTATGTTGTAAAAAGAAGATGTTACTATCTGAAAAAAAAATGCAGCTTAACTAAATTTCAGAAGGTAATATAGAGCAATGTAAAACAAACAAACAAACAAACAAATAAACAAACAAAACCAGCATAGAATACATAGAAACATCAATATTTTCTTAAGTTATTAGTGCGCTTTTATGGAGTAAGCACACACTTAGAAACATATACCATGTCTGATTGGTTTCTTAACAATTTTGGTTGATTGCTCCACTTAGTATATTGTAAATAATATAGCAATAGAAAATGCAATGCAATGCAATGCAATACAATACAATAAAGTAATAGTATTGTAGATGGAACATAACCTTTATCAGATTAAAGTCAAGCTTCTGCTTTTAATAGCAGTGGTTGGCTGCCTTAAATTCATAAAATAATATTTTTATGTGATTCAAAACAATTGGCATGTTATTTCCACACATTCTAATTTATTATTTAAACTTGAATGTTTCAAAATGTCATAAACGCTATATGACAAATGACATAAATATTTAGAAATATTTTCATATGTGCAGTACACATGTTGATATCAATTACTACATAAAATAGACATTTTCCAATATTTTCTGGATATATCTCTCACTTTTAAAACACAAATATTTTAAAATATGAAACAAATTTTGAAGTAATAGTGTTCACTCACTATTTTGAAGCAATGAAGCTCTGTAGATAGAGAGGAATCCTTAGTTCAAGTTTTATTTCTTTTCATTATAAACTGTCTTCAATATAAGCTTTAAAAGGCTCATGGGACTTTTTGCATTAAGTGTAACAATCTTTTTTACCAATTACAGTGAGCATTCTATAGTATTATTGCATTGCATAACTTTCAAAAATAGTTTTGACTATAATTGATTCACTTTTCCAGGTTATTGGTTATTGGATTTACTTGTATTTTCAAGTATTCTCCACAAGACTAAATGGGGCTGTTGAATTTCCTCTTCATTAGCATTCCATGTCTCTATTTTCTTTCAGTGGAGGGAACCACAGAATCACAGAACAGTTGAGGTTGGAAGGGATCTCTGGAGATCATCTAGTCTAAACCCACTTCAAATTTCCCATTGAAATCTCATTGAAATCACATATAGAGTGAAAAGATATGATCTGACCATATATATACATATGGATGCACATATATGTTACAGAAAATTATAGAATCATCGTATAAAGGTTTCAGCTGGAAGGGACCATAGACATCATCTAGTTCTAGCCCCCCTGCAGTAAGCAGGGACACATTCCACTAGATCAACTAGATCTAGATATATGTAGCTAGAAAAGCAAAATTATTTTTATTGATGTTATTGCCTATGCAACAACACATACTTCATGTAAGCCATCATCACTGTATTATGGTAGACATAACAGGTTTCTCAGACCTGGATCATATCGTAGTCTGGGAAGATGTACATTCCAAAAGGTATCAGAATGGTGCAGTTGGTGGAAAATACCAAAATTGCCTTATCTGAATCATAACTATGATGGAAAGGTAGTGACTAAAAGTCATTTGTCTATAGTGGTCCTAAGTGAGGAGCCCCTTGAGCTCTCCAGGGATCACAGCTCCCCATGACCCTTGATCTACCTCTGAGCTGGGATGCTTCTCAGGGTAGATTCCTCAAGGTTCAAAGATCATTCATTGTACATGCTGATGTAGGAGAGACCTTGGAACAGGCTGCCCAGGGAAATGGTGGAGTCACCATCCCTGGAAGTCTTTAAAAGACGTTTAGATGTAGAGCTTAGGTATATGGTTTAGTGGGGACTGTTAGCGTTAGGTCAGAGGTTGGACTCGATGATCTTGAGGTCTCTTCCAACCTAGAGATTCTGTGATTCTGTGATTCTGTGAAGGGTATGTAATTCATCAGAAAAGGGGGGGGGGGAGTTTGTAAGTGCATGACTGAACATTACCCCACCCAATTATATAATAATACCCTGCAGTAAGTTTTGTGTGAACTTTGCCATTTTTGAATCTTCAACTGAGTCACTGTTTTGATTGTAGGAAATTCCATTGAATCATGTTAAATTGGCTTATGATTAAGTACTGTTAAGAATCATACAATGTAATCTTGTGATTTACCATAAAAAAATATTAATAAATCCTAAATTGTTGCTAAATCAAAGTTGTGTAAAAATCTATCTGTGACAGTCAGTATGATTATTTCCTAGTAGGTGCTTATAATGACTGTGAGGCACTGGAACAGGTTGCCCAGAGAGGATGTGGATGCCCCATCCCTGGAGGTGTTCCAGACCAGGTTAAATGAAGCCATGAGCAACCTGACCTAGTGGGTGACATCTCTGCCTGTGGCAGGGGGGTAGTTCCAAAATCACATCTTTGAGATCCCTTCCAACCCAAGCCATTCTAAGATTCTATGATATGAAACTGAGCAGAAAGGGAGCTGAGATAAGATAGTTGTCTAATTATGCACTTAATTCGGTCTATTATGTTTATGGAGATCTTCACATTCTTTAGTCTAAAAATAGTACAGCATAAATAGTAATAATTTAAAAAAAAAAAAAAAAAAAAGCGAAAAACAAGGGCACACTTTCATAAATAAACCAGAGATCCCTTTAAGATTTACCAAACTAAGAGCTGAAAGGAAATTGTGATGTCTTTTTATTAAATATTTTTTACAATTTGTCTAAAAAATAACAGAGCAAAATCTCAGTCACAGAATTCATTAGTGTCAACTCCATCACATCACAAGTTCATGTAATTCTATCATTGTTTATCAGTTACTACATTATGCAAACATACATATGGACATTAATAATCAAAGTAGCTGAACTGTTCTCTTCAAAAGGTAGAATCTGGTTCTCATTCTATTTTCCTGGAATTGTAAGAGAAATTAGAAGCTTCCAGAAGACTAAGAAGCCAATGTTGTTAAGCAGTAATATCTATCAGAATTCTGACACTAAAGCTGGCTTCTTTCTGTTAATCAAATGAGTCAGGAGATAAAATAATAATAATTAAAACAAACAAAAAGAATTTGGACACCCAACCTACTGCAATAGTCACACAATTTCTGATTGTATATCCTGAGCTTGGTCTCTCCTGAACATTGGCATTTATCTTAGGAGATAGTGCACTTTAGTAGATCTTTTGTAAGAAGAATAACCAAGTGCTGAGGACATTTAAATAGTATTTAAATACCTCCCATTTTCCTCCCTTCTTGTTCTTTCCAGAAGTTGTTGTATTATGTAGAGTAATGTAAAATCGTGAAGAAGTTTTATTTTGTAAATAATAGCACAACTTCAAATTCACTGAGCATCAAATGATCTATATGTGAGATATCACACTCTTTCCTTGTCAGTATCATGTATTAAGGGTATTTGCTGAGCCTTCAGCAGTCATTACTAATGAATGTCCAATGACAGAAAGTAAATGTATATATATTTGGATTTACTTACAAGAAATCAAGTCTTCATTTACATCATGTCTCTCACTTTGCCAGACATACTGATTATGCTAGACAAAAAAAAAGAAAAAAAAATCTTTCCTCCAATTCTTTTTATTATTATTATTGTTATGAATTGATATTTTTGGTGCCTTTAAGAAAGCTTGACAGAACGAATGTAAAAACCTTCCAGTTTTGTGTGCTTGTATGTCTGTTACCTTTTTTTTTTTTTTTCCAGCCACACTGATTCAAAGTAAAAACAATAACACTAGCAGAAACCAAGAAATTGATAGCAGAAATACTGTAATACCGTATACTGAAAGGATGAATCATACCCGAAAAGAAACTTCAGACAGATATGCATTTATCAAGGTTTAAAAATACAGAAAATCTAATGCTTCACTCAGTTATTTTTTTTCATTTTCTATTTGTAACAATGTTCAGCCACAGAGAACATGTATGTTCTCTGACCAGATGTCTTTTTACTGGAAAAAAATCTGATAAGCTGTCACAAAACAAAATCGTTAAAATAAAAGGTTTGGAAATAACTCTATGCACTAGAAAATAATAAATTGTCTGGACAATTTGATGTTCACCCATGAATTTTTACAAAATGCATAAAGAAGTGCTAAACTTAGTTCTGTAGCTCTCTATAAGCTCTTGTTTAAATCAGCTGTGGTATTAGAAAGACAGTAGCTATTCATGTGACACCAACTTTAAAAGGATCTCTAACCATTGTATAATTTGAATTTCAGGGACATTGATAGAAAAATAAAATAAAGAATGTCATTAATATATGTATGAATACATGCAGTATTTACATGTTAGTTTGAAGTATCAAACTAGCTTCTGTAGAAGCAGTAATGCTCTTACAAGTTTCACTTCGGTATTTTGAAGGAATCAGCACGTATATTATTGTTATGAGCAATGTATACTCTGTTTTCTGATAAATATTTTTTTACTTCTTCCATCAAAGTCTCTGAAAGAACCTGTCTACTTAGAAAGGAAGAAGAGCTTTAGTGAATTAATAACTAGCTAAAAGATGGAAAAAGGACTGGAATAATTGGTTTTTTATATTGAAGAGTCCTTTACAGGGAGAAACATCCCCGAAGAACCTGTGTTGCTGGTTTTGTTGTTAGCTATTTAGCAATGAAAAATGAGAATGAAAAATCTTTGATTTAAATTACTAAGTCTAATATAATCATACAGATGTAAGAAAGACCTCACTAAATGACTGAGAAATATATTTCACTGTTAATAAAATTAGATTATATTCAGTGTTGATAATTTTAAGAGTCAAGGAGATAGGAGAAAATTCCAAGCACATAAAAAGTAATAAACTATAAATTGGCTATTATTTGGCTATTATTCCTGAGGAAAAAAATCTCAATTAATTGTGACTAATTTTCCAAATGAAGTCATTAGAATACCAAAGAATATTAAAAAGGGAAACTTCAATTTATTATTATGAAAGAACCTGCAATCAAATAACATTTTGTTAAGATGTTATGCCAACTATATTTCAATACTACATTTGTTTGCCAAAAATCTGCCAGAATGCTTTTAACTTCTCAAAAAGGTGCTGTTATAATGATTTAATTTTAATCCTCTTCTTTGTTTTACCATGCTGATTTTACTTTCATAATATATATATTTTTAATCCTAGTTACAAAATACAGGCACAGGGTTGTTGTTGTTGTTTGCTTGTTTTCTGAGAGCTTTTCAGCATCTTTGTTCTGCAAGAATGGAAAATTGACCTTTGTATACCATAGCATACCACCACACTGATTGGATTTAACAGAAATATTTCTTATAATCATCTCTTGAATTACATGCTATAGATTAAAGGTGATGCAGAGCAGATGCATTGGCTTACATCTTATCTCTAGTTCTGTTGTTTATTCCTTTAATAAATCAGTTATACATACACTCCTTCCAGATGTAAAATGAAGAGTCATTTTTTTTGTAATTTTACTTAATCAAATCTTCAGAATGTGAAATTTTGCATGAAAATGTGTATGCAACCAAATTAGAACCAGACCTTTATAAAAGAAAAAGCAATGCACAGAAGCTTTGCACGGTTTCAGTAATTTAGGCAACTGTTGCCTTCACAAAAAAAAAAAAAAAATAAAATAAAAAAATCAGTAGAGACTTCATGAATACTCTTAAAGACTGAAACAGTTTGTGGTTCTCTGATTTACTTGGGGGAAATTTAGTACTATAATTTTCTGCAGAGGGTATACTCTTCTATTCTTCATTACAGCACAGTATATACTACAGCCATTAATTGGACTATACTACAGCCATTAATTGGACTTAATAGGAAGACTGACTTGGGTCATTTGTCATGACTGAGATCTTATTATGTTTGCAGTTTATGAAGTATTATTTTCATGAGGCAACAATAGCAATATAGCATAATGCTGCGGAATGAGAAGAAAAATGAGAGAAAGGGACAGGAAAGGGAGGGAAGGAAGGAGGGAGGGATGGTGGGATGGAAGGAGAGAAAGAAGGATGGAGGGATGAAGGGATGAAGGGATGGAGGGAAGGAAGGAAGGAAGGAAGGAAGGAAGGAAGGAAGGAAGGAAGGAAGGAAGGAAGGAAGGAAGGAAGGAAGGAAGGAAGGAAGGAAAGGAGGGAGGGAGGGAGGGAGGATTGGGAAGTTAGTTCATTTGTTCTTAAAACAACTCAGTGCATAGTCAGTGGATAGGTGATCTGTATTTCACACAGCCGTAAACTACAGAGCAATTGGTACATAAAGAGGAAGCAAAGACAAATCAAAACAAAATGTCTCTCATTTCATTCCCTGAAGCTATTTCTAAGTTGAGGATTGGAAATGAAAACATTGGATACCATCAATCACACTAGTTAAGCAAGCTTTTATTAATAGAGTACCATGAAACAGGGTTTTAAGCAGTTTTCTTGTGGCTAGCAGAACTTTACATAAACTTACTAAACTACCCCATACAACTGTGACTAAAATACACTTTGAACCAGGGATGATTCTTTGTATGAACTTCCTTAGAAGTTTTCTCGTTGTTTAATTTTAGTGGGATTATTGCAGCCAAGCAATATGGTATAGTCAGTTAGAATTACCTGAAAACTAATTCAAGTAATGCTATTTAATTCCCACATTAAAATAGGGCTTACAAAAACTTTAATCTGAAATACATATCAATCATTTCCCTCTTACATATTTTCTTTTAAAATACTTTACTGAAGGCAAAGCTTTCACCAATTATTATTTCAAACTGCACTTATCCCTTGAGTGATGATGTTTTTAATTGACATCAGAAGCGTGCATACTAAAAATATAAAGATCTGCAAACATTTAATGCTATGCTTGGAAATAAAAAAGTAACATTTTCCAAAGGTTATAACTAACCTTTTGATGATCCTTTTGTTAAAACAAAAAAAAAAAAAACAAACAAAAACAAACAAACAAACAAACAAAAAAAAAAAAAAAAAAAAAACACAAAGGGTGACACTAAAGCTGGTTCTTGTAACATGAAATATTTACAAATGACTTCAGTGCTTTCTTCTTTGTGCTAAAGAACCCCTTTCAGAACATTCTTATTCAGCAACTATCTTCTGCTGAAGTATTAAACTTTTATATCAGAGTTAAACTTTTATAAGGTTTAGGGTTATAAAATATTAAGACAAGAGTAGAGCTTGTGATGTGTTCTGTTTAAAGAAGAGCAAGTATATCTACCAAAAAGGAGAGAAATGCACATTTTATTACATTATTTGCTTGACAGTGATGCTTTTCTGATTCTTTTTTTTCCTTACATATATATATATTCACATTATTCATACTTGGTTTTGGTATATGCTTGACAGAAGAAAAAAAGAGGAAAATAAACTTTGAGTTCTAAAAAAAATAAAATTATTACAAACATTATTTTAAACTTACAATTAGTTGGTCTTGACTAATCCAAGAATTTGACCAGGCACTACTGGTTACTAGGGGTCAAATGTATTTTAGCCACAATTAATAGCCAAATTGTCAACAGCTATGCAACATTCTAAGACTTGACTTCCGTTTCAACGCATCTTGCCTGAATTCAGACATGTTCATCCACAATACCTCCATGTGAAATTCTTATACACACCTCTTAAGCACTTTCAAAAATAATACAAGTGTAAATGTTTCAGTCATGTTAGAAAATTAAATAATAATATTAAAAAATAAAAATGATAAAAAATTACCTTCTCCTTAAGTAAACAAATGTGTATTGGATTACAAGTGTCACTTTCAATAGCAAAGGTAGCTTTAAAATTATTTACTTTCTGAATTTTCATTTTTTATTGCAATTTTTATAGTTTGCAGAATTTTCATTATAAAGATCTGTATTGTGTAATTCTTGTCCTCTACCGTCTTTTTATTATAGCTTTCTGCAAATGGATTTAGATTTTTATCCTAAAGTCTTCTTTGTTCTAGTAGTAATTGTAAGTTCAAGTAACTATGTGAAAGACAGCAATTAGAGACTATTATTTACTTCTGCTGTTGCAAGTATGTATGTATATTCCGTTTTAATTAATTTTTCCTACTATTTTATGTTAAGCTGATCATGTTCACTTTACCTTCCCAGTAATAAAAGCACATTAGAAAAGTAAAATTAATATTCTGCCTTGCCCTGGTCTACTCTGTACTATTCTGTAAATAGAGAGCTTAGGGTGGGCACTGTAGACATCTAGGCCGTTCCATTTCACTGAAGACATCTGATCATCTCATATACAACATCTTAACCATGACTTACTTGCAAGTGTCCATCTCTCTTAATTGGCTGTAAAGACAACAGAGGAAGATGCACCAAAATAAGTCATTTCAGTGAAATGAACTGAGATTCTCTATAGTGAATAGTGATCCTGCTTCCCGTGTAATATGAGAACCTAAAAATGCCTCTTAACACACAACTGAAGTTTCAGTTTCTCACCAAAATCAATATTCTGCTTCATACCTGAGAATCTTCAAAGCAGACCTGTTTGTCTTCCCAGCAAAATAATAAATATAATACCTTTAGACAATCCTGGTTTATTTCCAGACCACCACTGTGGAGCCCTTCATAGCAAATTTTGGAGCAAACATGATCATCATTTCCAAGTCCAGGTTTTTTCAGGTAACTTTTCAGATCCACGCATGCTAAGCTAGATGCAAATGAAAAATAGTGGCTAGTACAAGACAACTAATGTTTTTCATTTTACTGTTTTATTGAATAAACTGAAACTCTTTCCATTTAAAATGTTCAGTCTTAGCATATGGACAGATGGTAGCAAGGGAACAAGTTGACCTATCTTAAGTTATTACTGTTTCTCAGCTGATATACAATAACTGCCCCTGCAAATGCTCTTAGATTGATGTATCTATAAAGCAAAATGAATTAAACTGTCATGAAGACAGCAGCTATTATAGCTATCCTTATAGCTATATCCTTATAGCTATTTTTTTCAATTATTTTATTTTATAGTTTCTCAGATCTTTTTTTTTCTTTCTTTTTTTTTTTTTTCAGTTAAAAAATCTTTAGAGTAATTTACAGTTACTTCCAAATTAAAGGATCAGAGTTCCAATAATTACCAGTGCATTCAGGGAGGCTAGTTTTTAACCAAGACTTGGTTGTTAATATTCCAATTAATAGTTTAGACTCTTCTATACACATGGAAAATCACACTAATAAAATTAACAAGTAATCTTCACCAGAAATAACAGGGCTTGACTTCTTATCCATACCCATATCCATATCCATATCCATATCCATATCCATATCCATACCCATACCCATACCCATATCTATATCCATATCCACATATATATTTTTTTTCTTGCTATCTATAACAAGATTTTCTGTTCATCTTTTCATAGATACATGCTGTCCTTTCACAGAGCACTTTGGTGGTGGTATGCTGGCTGCCGTGTTCAAATGAAGTGTTCTGCAAAACTTATGGGAATATAATTAATTTGGGTACATATTCCAATACATCACATTTTGCTGATGTGATACTCACAGAAGGTTGGGTTGCAAGAGATACAACACAAATTTATATTGAGATGGTACTGAGAAGGGGCATCAACCTTAAATATGCACATACAGATGTTCATGGATTACAGTATTATGCTCTTATTTTCATTTTATAAAGTTATCTTGTTAACTTTAATTTTGTGGTGCATCTAAAGCAAGTTAACAGTACTTGAGTAAAAGTAACCTAGTTTCATCCAAATACTTGAATGTCAGAACCCCTATCACTTGCATAACCATTTGAAGCTATCTTTGGACTGTATATTCACAAATATCTTCTTTTACTTATTTAACTAATGCACATACTTTCATCACACAGAGAACTCCTTTTGAGCAGCATATGCCACATTCTCTTTGCCCAGATAAGCCCAGATAAACTGTATACAATTGTTAGGCCCATTAGGTTGGCTAGATGACCACTGGACCGGATGTCTTAATTTAGATGAATAAAAGTAAATTGGAAAAATTTATTAGTAAATGAATGTATCATTATGAAAACAAGCCTCAGATAGCTCCACTTACATTAATTGCCTGTGTTTAATCCAAGAAACATTGGCAAAGTTGATAAATCGTTTTGGAACTGATAATTCAACAGACAATAATAATACTATGAAAAAGTAGATCAAACAGGGTTACTGAAAATTTCGTACTATTCCTCTTGCCATTCTCCAATGTATGCCATTTCTCCTACATTTTCTAATTATAATATAATATCTAATATTTTTTATTTTATTCTCAGAAACTAGTTTTATAAAGTTCAGTTAAATTTATTTCTAATGCAATGTAGAGATTTAAAAAGAAATGTCATTTTAAAAGGTCATATGGCAGGGACAATAGATAGCATGCAACTAAAGGCTTAGCAGAGTACAGCTCTTTTGCCCCTATTAAGCTTTTAACAAAAGTGATATTTTCTGACACTATATTTTACTGGGTACTTTTTAGCAGTAAGGGATAATAGGCTTGAAATATTATGTTGATAGTAAACTATAACCTATAATTTAAGAATAATTAAAGATATTTGTTAAAAGGGCTTCCATCTGAAGCTGATTATCCTTGGATCCAAATCCTTGGATGTTGTCAATGATATACCATAAACATAGGATTCTAAAAACAAAACAAAACAAAACAAAACAAAACAAAAAAAAACACAGGAAACTACTAAGATAATCATATGCAAGTAAGAGTGTCTATCAACAACAAAAATACATATACATTTTGAAAATATTCATGCCATGGTGAAATTCCAACAAATAGGATCTGTGATCTCAAAATTAGAAAAAATATTTGTTTTCCTTCTTCTCTAAACTTGTGACCATCTCTTCAACCATTTTGATGAGATTTTGAGATTAATAATTTATATGAATTATTTGAGATTATAATTTACCACATATGACAACACATTCAGAACCTTGAAAATTTGATAAACCAGCATTCAAATGAGTAAGTAAGAAGTCCTGATCAGTTCAATTCACTTAATTCAATTAATTTAGTACTAATTTTTGTAACACTCTTTCAACTGTTTTATTTAATAATGATCTTTGAAGTAAAAATGTTACTGAAAGCAGATTTTTTTAATATTCTGATGCATCAATAATTTTGAAAATATCTTTAATTTTTCATTTTAAATCAATAAATCATCATCATAAATCAGTCCTTCCTATTTATTTCTTTTTGTAAAACTTCATTTTCTTGCAAGAATGTTTTCATAGAAGATTCATTATGATCTCTGGTTTAGTGCAAAAAAAAAAAAAAAAAGAAAAGAAACACCAAATCTTTTTGTCTGACCCTTCCACAGTGAACAGATTTGGACTACAATGATCACACTGTAGAGTCGAGAATATATTTTTTTTTCCCTTTTAACCAATTTTTTTCTCCTTTATATTTCATAAAAGCCTGAAGGAACTTCCTACAGCAAGGATTTATTTTAAAAGTCTGCTTAAAAATGAGACATTATTATTTAAATTAATGTAAAAAATACTTTGAGAGGTAAAGCTTTTTTCATATCATGTGTTATCACCTATTACAAAATGAACCTTATAAGGCTTTTTTTTTTTTTTTTTTTTTTTGCCAGGAAATATGCTTTTAAACTTAATAGCATATAGTTGTTCCCCCTCTACACACTCCCCCCACACCAGCCCTCCTCCCCTCCCCCCAGTCTAACTATTTTACTTTGACAGCTGTAAATTTACTAGAAGATATAAAGAATGTATCTGAAGCTCCTGCTTCAGATTTATGGTATGTTATATGGTGTTTTCCAATTTCCAAAAGAAAAATGTACTTTTTCTGAGCTCCACCAGAGTCTACCCCAATGTATTTTTAGACAAAAAGGCAACATTATTATTTTTATGCTTGTTTTTCAGGAAAAAAAAAAAAGGTAATTAAAAAATATTTTAAAATAAATAAATAAATACAGTTAGTAAACTATTACTTAAAACCCATCTCTTTAGCATTTAAATATTGTCAAAAGGCATAATCAAGAAAAAAAAATCATATAGTAAACTGAAGGATTCTTTTCTAGGCAGTAGCTACATCCAAAAAGATTTAGAAATCTGTTGAACAGAACAATGTTCTGGCTCAAAGAACAATGTTTGGGACATATAATCACAAGAACGTGAATAGAGAGGCAGCATTGCTTCTGAAATTAGTATTGTTAATGGTTTCCTAGCTTTTCTCTATATACTTATATACACAGATACATACAAATGTGCATATGTTGAAATAGATAGATTCCTCACCTTGCAACACAAAAAAAAAAAAAAAAAAAAAAAAAAACACACATATTATTTTTTTGCTTTATTTAGGCCATCATACTTTTCTTCAAAACTTTTAGCAACGTTATCTGCATATTAGTCAAAGCGCCTATCATCTGTTTGTAGCAGAATGCACACACCATCTGTTGCTCCTTTTTTGTTTTTCAACTGCTGTTTTCATATGCTAACATAAAAAGTAAAACAAATCAAAATAAAAATCCTGAAGTGTATTTGAGCTTCTCCTACCATGCAGTAATCATAGGAGACTCCGTTAAAAAAAAAAAAAAAAAATCATATGCTCATATGCCTTGCCATCCCATCCCTTTGTTATAATAGTTACTCTGTAAGAGGAAAAAAAAAAAAAAAAGGTTCTTCCCAAAATTCACCCTTGAGATTAAATTGAGATTAATCTTGCTATTTTCAGTTTTGCGTATGTTAAACTTTGCATTGATCTTTTCAAAATGTTTTTGTGTCATGCACAATTCCAATACCAGAGATTTAAGAAACTTCTCTATCAGTTCTTAATCACTGAGATTTGGAAGGAAACCTTCCAATGATTTCTCCTTTGAAAGGAAACTTCAGAAGACAGTTCATAAGGCAACACAAATACCTTCCTTTCATAATTGTTCTCTTTCTTTTTTCCTACATAATTTCCAAGCACCACTACAAAGGAAACAGGACACTTCAGACAGCAGTCTCCCTGAGACTGCTTTGGTGTTTGGTTCTGCAAGTTACATTCTCAATGCTGTGCACTCTCTTATTAAGAGAGTATTAAGAGCCTAGCACATAAAAAGATCTACAGTCAACTGTGAGCTTTGGTAATGCTTGCCTGTGATAAACCTAAGAAGTTAGATGCTGGCAAGATAGGTGGTACTAGAGATACTTGGTGCTATTAGGAAATTATATATACATGTATATATATATATAAAAAAAAAACTTTAAATCTTTCTTTTGTATCTAATTTATTATTAAATTATGGAATCAAAAAGCTTAATGATATTCTCCACAATCCTTTTAAGATAAAAAGAGAAATATGGTATTGAATGGGCTCACTGGGGGAATATCAAGGACAATGGCACTCAAAAATGTGCCACACAACAATTGGCACAACAAATGTAGAGTTAGGGGAACTAAACAGACAAGTTTTGATTATATACTTTATTTATTTATTTATTTTTGTGAATATTGTAGATTAATTTACTTCAACACTTACTTGAGGAAGATCTAGGGTCTACTGTTCAATGACTTCAAAACATCTAGTTTCAATTTACAACACTTTTCTCATGTAATTATTTTTGCTTAAGTTCTGTCTTTAAAAGAAGAGATAATAGTACTGACATTCACTTCAAATTTCCTGAAATTTTAAGCTTTTTTAAGATATGAGTATATGAGTATGTATTTAACACCTTACAGGATGGGGACTGACTTTGGTTATGGGAAGGCATGAGATGTGGCACTCAGACTGAAGTAGAAGAGTGGCTCCTGTAGAAGAGCCATAAGGATGCCATGACAAAGGCATAAATGGTGAAGAGTGGATGTACTTAAGCTGTAAAAGTTATTTTTAAAGAATGTAAAAATGGGATGATAAAAATAAACTTTTAATTCCCATATAAAATTTTTAAATTTTTATTTATTTATTTATTTTAAACCATCACCATTTGTAGCCTGGCAGACAGTTTGTGAGAGATTATTTACATGTCATGATTGACAGATGTTTGTCTAACCTATTATTCTAATCTCTGATGTTAAATTAGTACTTCAAGGAAAGTACAGTACTTCAAGGAAATCATTTCCAGTGCTTCACTGGAATCAATTCACAGCATCAATTACTTACTGATCGTCCAACCTAGATGATTCTGTGATTCTGTGATTCTATCTGATGTGTGATTTAAGCCCTTTAAATCTTTTCCAATTCTTCCTTCACAGGAAGAGTAGATCAATATTTTTACCAAATGTTAAAAAGAAAAATCTGTTTCCTATGCTAATTTTGTTTTGGTATGGTATTTCCTGAAATACTGGGATTTTTACCTGGAATTCTCCAGAGTCCATATCTTTCTTGATTGACCTTGACAATGCAGCAGAGCTGACGCTCGATTATATCAACTTGTTTTGCAGAATATGTATCTGTTTATATATTCCTATGATTGTTTTTTAGCAGCAGCATGGCATTGTTTACTCATATTTTACTTGCTCTTTACTAACTGCAAATCTTTTGCAGAACTGCTGTCTAGTCATTTGATCCCATTGGGTATTTGTGCTGATTATTCTTCTGACAAGTTGAACTATTCCATATTCATCATATTCATTTTTTAGTGTTTCTCTCTGTTTTTTTTTTTTTTTTTTTTTTTTTCAGGATTATTTTGCATTCTGTCTGTAATATCCTGGTGAATCCTCTAAGACTCTTTTCATCTTTAAGAAGTATATGCTTTATTTCATTATTTAGCCATTAGTGACTATAATTACTGGGCCCCAAAGAAGTATCTGAAGAATTTCAGCTGATACAGCCTACTATTCTGACACTGAACAATAATTGTTTATAATTTTGCACATGAAAAAGGCTTTCCTCTTGCATCCATTTTATAGCAGTTCTGATAAATTCCCTCCAACCTAGATGAACCATGCACTTTCATCTACATTTCAATCCTCTCAGCAAGTATTATATTTTTAAACAAAATTAATATTTTAAAGTATATAACAAGAGTTACAATATGCAAAACTAAATTCAGGAGGCTTAATTATAAACAAATATGTTGGTGAAGGTATTGGTGATTAACAAATGGTTCCTTATTGAAGTGTTTTGTTTTTTTTTTTTTTTTGTCAAAAGTCTTTTGAAATGTGGCAGTAGTCTTAGGTCCTAATGTCTGTCAACAGAATACTGAAACAATTTCCAAAAATTACTCCCATTAACTTAAGATACTAAGGACTATTTATTCCATTTTCTTTCCTTCCATCTACCTTTCTTTCTCCTGTCTCCTTCCTTGTTAGAAATCATATTTTAAAGTTGTGCTTACTATTGCTACTTTATTATTATTATTTCTTTTGAGGTATTTTTATTCTGAACTTCAGAATCAGTATAAAAATTAGGTTATCACTGGGAATAAATTGATAATAAAGTTTTTTTGTTCTCTAGATACCCAGTACCCTGATCTAGTGGAAGAAGATGGGGAGCAGATTGTGGCCCTCGCAATCCATGAGGAAATAGCTGGTGACCTGCTACAGCACTTAGATGTATGCAAGTCAATGGGGCTGGATAGGATCCACCCGAGGGTGCAGAGAGAACTGGCAGAAAAACTGGCCAAGCCGCTTTCCATCATTTATTAGCAGTCCTGGCTATCAGGGGAGGTCCCATTTGACTGGTGGCTAGCAAAAGTGACACCCATCTACAAGAAGGGCCGGAGGGTGGACCAGGGAAACTATAGGCCTGTCAGTTTGACCTCAGTGCCAGGGAAGTTCATCGAGCAGATTATCTTGAGTGTCATCACACGGCACTTGCACGGCAAGCAGGCGATCAGGCCCAGTCAGCATGGGTTTATGAAAGCCAGATCCTGCTTGACGAACCTGATCTTCTGTGACAAAGTGACAAGTTTGGTGGATGAGGGAAAGGCTGTGGATGTGGTCTACCTTGACTTCAGCAAGGCTTTTGACACTGTTTCCCACAGCATTCTCCTCAAGAAACTGGCTGCTCTTGGCTTGGACTGGCATACGCTTCATTGGGTTAGAAACTGTCTGGGAAGCCGGGCCCAAAGAGTTGTGGTGAATGGAGTCAAATCCAGTTGGAGGCCAGTCACTAGTGGAGTCTCCCAGGGCTCAGTACTAGAACCAGTTCTCTTTAATACCTTTATCAATGATGTGGATGAGGGGATCGAGTTCACCCTCAATAAGTTTGCAGGCAACACCAAGTTAGGTACGTGTGTTGATCTGTTCAAGGGTAGGAAGGCTCTGCAGGAGGATCAGGATAGGCTCTACTGATGGGCTGAGGGCAACTGTACGAGGTTCAACAAGGCCAAGTGCCAGGTCCTGCATGTGGGGCACAACAATCCCAAGCAGCGCTACATGCTGAGAGATGAGTGGTTGGAAAGATGCCTGGCAGAGAAGGACCTGGGAGTATTGGTGGATAGTCGGCTGAATATGAGCCAGCAGTGTGCTCAGATGGCCAAGAAGGCCAACAGCATCCTGGCTTGTATAAGAAGCAGTGTGGCCAGCAGGGCTAGGGAAGTGATCATCCCCCTGTACTAGGCTCTGGTGAGGCTGCACCTCGAGTACTGTGTTCAGTTTTGGGCCCCTCGCTACAAGAAGGACATCGAGGTGCTCGAGCGAGTCCAGAGAAGGGCGACGAAGCTGGTGAGGGGTCTGGAGAGCAAGTCCTATGAGGAGTGGCTGAAGGAGCTGGGCTTGTTCAGCCTGGAAAAGAGGATGCTCAAGGGTGACCTTATTGCACTCTACAGGTACATTAAAGGAGGCTGTAGAGAGGTGGGGGTTGGCCTGTTCTCCCATGTGCCTGGTGACAGGATGAGGGGGAATGGGCTAAAGTTGCGCCAGGGGTGTTTTAGGTTGGATATTAGGAAGAACTTCTTTACTGAGAGTGTTGTGAGGCATTGGAATGGGCTGCCCAGGAAAGTGGTGGAGTCACCATCCCTGGAGGTCTTTAGAAGACGTTTATATGTAGAGCATCACACAAAAATTCAACTACAGTAAATAGAGCCAACAGATGTTATGCATGGAAGTTGTACATGATGAGTACATGTTGTACATGATGAGTGTATATGTACTATAAGATTCTGTGAGAAATCTTTTTGTAAAAGGAACCTTTCAGTCATTCAGAAATGACCATAATTGCACGCATAAAACTTGTAACAGGATATTTGGAGATGAATAACGAATGGATGTATACTAATGTTATTCCAGATTCCAGTTTATAAGAAGAGAAATAACAAGAAATTTGAGAAAAAGTGGTGAACCAGATCAACCTGAAGTCATGGATTAGTGACTCACCTAACCTGTCTAAAACATAAAAAGATCTTCTATCTCTGTATACAGACATAAGTCTAAGAACAGCAAGTTGTGTATGTGAAGTTTGTGGCACATACTCTTGCAAATACAGATGCACCTTTTGCATATTTTCTCCATGTCTGCCCAAGAAATATAAATCAACTTCTATGCCCTGAAAGAACTTCATCAGTAAACTGTAAAATATTCTGAGACAGCTTCAACAAAAACACACAACAGAACAAACATGCATTATGTATGCATCCTGTATTTTCTCTCCTTATGTGTTTCTATACCCTATTTGTACAGTTGAAGAGTAGCAAGAAAGAATTAGGAGACAGAATAGGATTCAGCCCAAGGATTATATTCTAAAAAGACAATGTAAGTGCTTGAGTATACCTGTCTGGATTGAAGATCTGGTACATTTTGTTTGATTGTTTTAGGGGCTCCTCTTTGAGCTTTGCACAAAGCTACACTACATTAACAGCAACAAAAGATACCATGGGGTCAAAACAATGCTGCTTTTCCCATATGGTGGAGTGGGATTGAGAGCAAAAACAGATGACAGGCAAATCCAAGATTTCTAGAAGGTTGAACATTTTAGTGTTGGTAATACAAAGTAAAACAGAAAACTTGATTGATGCAGTCTAAAAAAGAATGAAGGCATTCCACATAGTGAACACAGGCACTATTAGGCATTAAGAAAGAAAATTCCTTAACTTGACAATCAATTCAGTGTGATAAAGAGTATTGGTTTAGATTCAATAAATAATTTTTAAGTGGCCATCTGTAAAAGACATTTATGTCCAAACTCATTTTGGGATAATGCCAAACATTGAAACAATGCCAAAGAATTAAATTAAAAAAAAATCTCTTTTCAATCAGATCTAATTGCAAATGTTTTATTTCTAATATTCAATTTTATGTAGCAACCTTAAGCAAATAATTCCAATAATGTCTGGTCTCTGCAGCCACCAGGCAGAGAGCACAAAGGCACAGGGATAGATGCTGCCCGAGCATTCTTTCATTATGATCACAGTTAATAAAGCTTCTGTATGACCTGTCTTAAATTCTACTTGCTTTTTTACATGCTTTGAGCCCTAATATTCCCCAAGAACTGCAAAGGACTGGAGAAAGAAGAAATAGGAAGTATGACTAAAACTGTGGTTTGGAAGAACAGGATACATATGATGATCACCTGTGATATTCTAAATGTGTATATATATGTATATATATTTATGACTATATAACTGTAGTGACAGTCTAAACTTATAGTAATCCTCACCACTGCTTGCACAAGTAGTCATTATTAAGTAGCAAAATCCTCAAAGTGAAATAGAATTTATAGAATTATATACATTGCAGATAACATTTCTTGTAGTTGATGAAATGAATGAAAACCACAGGGAAAAACAAGCTCATTAAATTGAAAATATGTGTTGTAATTTTCAGATAGACATGAAAACGAAATTTGGATAACCTTTGTTGTTGTTGTTGTTGTTGTTGTTGTTGTTGTTGTTTCTGAAATAAAATGCTTTCTTTCATTTCTTATTCTGCAGTACATTAGAGTGTTTTAGAAGTGTAAAAGATGTTTTAAACTGTTTACAGTTAAAATTAACAAAAATTAACATTTTAAAACTTATTTTAAAACTAAAGATTGAAAATAGTAAGACCTAAAAAATAATCATTTTAAGTAAAACATCTCTATGAAAAATCAAGATATTTTAATGTATTTGTGTTTGGCTTAAATTACTGGTACCTTTTAGTGACATCTCCTCCTGGACATCTCAGATTAATTTAGGACATTTCAGGTAATGCCACTATATTACAATGTAGCTGCTGAATGACGTCAATAAATTTAGATGTCTTAACTGCATGCTGAATATCTTTCTTAAAATTAAAAGATAAATCATGGAACTGATTCCCGAGTATATTGTTTTAAAGTCCTGGGAACAGCAATGTTTAGTTCTGGACCAATAAATGGTCATCGGTGATATCCAACAAGGGTACACAAGCAGAAAGTCCTGTTTAATGAACTCAATTTCCTTTTCCAAAAACATTACCCATCTAGTTGACCAAGAGAGACCAGCAGATGTAATCTTTTTGGATTTCAGCAAAGTCTTTGTCACCGTTTCTCACACTATCCTTCTGTCTAGCATACAGCTAGACAAATACATAATACAATGGGTGAACAACTGGCTGATAGGTCAGGCTCGAAGGGGTAAATCAGGCTAGTGGCTAGTGGCCAGTCACTGGCAGGGTTCTGCAGAGCTCCATTTTAGAGCCAGTTCTCTTTAATGTTTTCATAAATGATCTAGACACAGGACTCGAATACATACTAAGTAAGGTTGCAGATGATACCTGTGAACTTAGTCATATTGTCTAAACTTTTGGGCAGACCTGTGTTGTGCCAGGAGTTGGACTTGATGATCCTTATAGGCCCTTCCAACTCGGCATATTCTATGATTCTATGAGATGATACTACCTTAGGAGGAGTTGTTGACTCTGCTGAGGGTAGAGATACCTTGACAAATTAGGGAGATGGGCAATCACCAACCACATAAAGTTTAACAAGAGCAAGTGCGGGATTCCACACCTGGGAAAGGGCATCCCTGGATATACATATGGGCTAGGGGACAAGAGGATGGAAAGCAGACCCGTGGAATGGGATCTGGGGATTCTGGTCAACAGCAGGTTGACTATGAGTCAACTGTGTGCCCTGGCAGCCTGGCAGTATCCTGGGGTGCATCAAGCATAGCATTGCTAGCCAGTTGAGGGAAGTGATTGTCCAGCTCTACTCAGCATTGATGGGGCCTCACCTCCAATACTGTGTGCAGTTTGAGGCACTACAATATAAGGACACAAAACTATTAGAGAGTATCCAAAGGAGGACAACAAAGATGGTGAAAGGTCTAGAAGGCAAGATGTGTGAGGAACACCTGAAGTCAATCGTTAGCAGAACTGCCACCCTGGACTTTCAGAAGGCAGACTTTGGCCTGTTTAGGAGACTGGTTGGCAGAGTTGCATGGGAGAAGCAGTCTTGAAGGGTAAAAAGAGTCCAGGAAGGCTGGACACTCTTCAAGAAAGAAATCCTAAAGACACAGGTCCCCCACATGCCAAAAGATGAGCTAGCATGGAAGAAGACTGGCCTGGCTGAACAGAGAGCTGTAGCTAGAGCTCAGAAAGAAAAGGAGAGTTTATGACCTTTGGAAGAAAGGGTGGGGTACTCAGGAAGACTATGAAGATGTTGTGAGGCTGTTCAGAGAGAAAATTAGAAGAGTCAAATCCCAGCTGGAGGTCAGTAGTCCAACTGGCTACTGCTGTTAAAGACATTAAATAATGTTTTTTATAAATACATAAACAAGAAAAGAACTAAAGAGGATCTCCATCCTCTGCTGGATGTGGGGGGAAACACAGTGAGGAAAAGGCTGAGGTACTTAAAGCCTTCTCTGCTTCACTTTTTAGCAGCAAGAGCAGTTGTTCTCCGGGTACTCAGTCCCCTGAGCTGGTAGATAGGGTCAGGGAGCGGAATGAAGCCCTCATAATCCATGAAGAAATGGTATATGACCTGCTAAACCACTTAGATGTATGCAAGTCTATGGGCCCAAGAGTACTGATGGGGCTGGCGGAAGCACTTGCCAAGCCACTTTCTATCATTTATCAGCAGTCCTGGCTATCAGGGGAGGTCCCAGTCGAATGATGGCTAGCAAATGTGACAAAAGAAGAGCTAGAAGGAGGATCTGGAGAGCTACCGGCCTGTCAGTCTGACCTCGGTGCTAGGGAAGCTAATGAAGCAGATTATCTTGAGTACCATCATGCAGTACTTACAGGACAACCAAGGGATCAGGCCCAGTCAACATGGGTTTATGAAAGGCAGGTCCTGTTTGATGAACTAGAGCTCCTTCAAAAAGGTGACACACTCAGTGCATGAGGGAAAGGCTCTGGATGTGTTCTACCTAGATGTCAGTAAGGCTTTTGACACCATTTCCAACAGCATTCTCCTGAAGAAGCTGACTGCTCAAGGCTTGAATGCATGTATGCTTTGGTGTAGCAAGGTGGGGATTGGACACTTCTCCTAAGCACCAAGTGATGAGGAGAAATGGCCTCAAGTTTTGCTGTGGAAGGTTTCGGTTGGATTTAAGGAACAAATTATTTACTGAAAGGGTTGTGCGGCATTGCAACAGGATGCCCTCGTAAGTGTTTGAGTCACCATCCCTGGAGGTCTTCAAGAAATGTGTAGATTTAGAACTTAGTAGCATGGTTTACTGGTGGATTTTAGTACGAAGTTAAAGGCTGGACTAGATGATCTTAGAGGTCTTTTCCAACCTGAATGATTCTATGATTCTATGATTCTTCATTCAGCTTAGAGAAGGCTGAGGTTTAACAACTGCAAACTTAACTGCAACCTCATGGCAGCCTACAGTTTCCTCACAAGGGAGAACGGAGGGGCAGTTACTGTTCTCTTTGGCAACTAGTGACAGCTAACTAGGGAACAGCATGAAGCTTTTTAGGGGTGGTTCTGACTGGGTATTACAAAATGGTTCTTCACTGAGAGGGCGACTGAGCACTGTAACAGGCTCCCCAAGGAAGCAGTCATGGCACTAAGCCTGTCAGAGTTCAAGAAGCATATGGACAACACTCTTAGACATATGCTTTAATTTTTAGTCAGTCCTCTGTGGAGATGGAATTGAGAATCCTTGAGGAGTTGGATCCTTGAGGGTCCCTTCCACCTCAGGATACTCTCTGATTCTATGAAAAATGTAATTTTATCCAATGCTTAAACTACGTAGACAATAGCAACAATAACTGTCAAGTCTTGATTTCTAGTGTATTTAGTGGGCTCATGTTTTAAAGCAGCACCCTTACATTTATTAGGATGAGGGATATGTTCTTTATTAATGCATGAAATCTAAGATTTAATTATATCTATCCTTTTAGAATAGTTTGAATTTGCAGTGTAGACTTCAGTTGATGTTCATTTTCTCAAGTTTATTTGAACATTAAACATTTAAATTGAACACTTAAATCTGAATTAGTCACTCTAGACTACTGTTACACTCAATGAAGAAAAAATGGGCATGTCTGGATGACAATTCCTCTTATTCTAAAATGGACATCTAAGAAAGAGATAAGATAAATCTGCATCACTGACAGAATGAATTACTCAAACTTAGGTGTCACACTGATCCATTAGATATAGCAAATGGGACCATCAACTTGGCAGCAATTCAGGAAACAGATCAGCAGAACATAGTAAAAGTGGGAGCTGGAAAAGAAACAGGAACTGGAATTCTGTTAGAATTCCATTAAAACTTTCAAAGGTGCTGAGAAATTTTCTGAAGGATACTGACATATGAAGAGTAGGAAAGGGTGTCAGAGAAGAAGAATGAGAGGTCTGATGTTAGTTGTTAAGGCACTAGAGGACAATTGGACTTTACAGACTTTAATTGGACTGTGTGAAAGCATCTAGGAAGGAATACAGGGAAGAATGGACAGTTTTGTGGCACAGTAAGTAACTTGGTGAGTAAACTTAAGAGGCAGATAACAAGATAAATCAGGAAAATCAAGTAGGACTATCTGCATAAAGAACTCAGGACTTGATAAGACAGTCAGAAAAAGGTCAAGACTGTGTAAAGGAGAGTAAGGCTAGGATAAGATCCAGAATGAGTACAAATAAGTATGACAAAATAGTTTAAAGAGGATGGAATAAATGGAAGTAAGTCTGGGAGTGACAAGAAGAAAAGTGCATGAGTGTGTGCTTGGCACTAAGACCTCAAATGAAGGAAAAAATTTTTAGGACTTGCTATCCCTTCAACTGTTGTATCCCCAAATCTTTTACAAAGAGGGTACACAGTCACCATTGTAATTATCCACACAAATAAGAACTTCCATTTACTACCAGTTATTTTACTGGTTCAAGTGGCAATAAGATATAGAGAGAATCCTCAAGTTTCGGACCTGCATCCTAGTGGAGGACAAAAGAAATAGCAACACATGAAGTGACTTTTCTGCGCTGTTCCATTTTTTTCTAAAACCAAGACAAAACCAGCCAACCAACCAACTAAACCTATTTAAAAACCTACATTAGAAATGCTGTTCTTAATGTAGCAAAGACAAAGATTTCAAAGTTAGAAAATTCCAGAGCTAGATTGTCCTTGTCACCTTATTTTAATTCCATCTGTGCATAGAGTCTTTAGCTGTATGATCATGAACTATTTTGATCAGATACTATTGCATGATATGCACAGGACATAAGTCCTCTGAGAATAAATCAGAACTGTGGATTTAAAAAGTCTGTGGTGTGTGGTACATCTGAAACCTGTCCTTTTTGTTGTCAAAGTCAAAAGTAGAACTGTAGAAATAAAGAAGTTATATAACTATTTAAAAAAAGTTTCATAACTGAGGTGAAAAGCAGTTTTGTGGTTAAGGCAAATTAATTATTCTCTTCTGATTCTGCAACCTAGAAATGCAGAGTTCTGTGTTATATATTCCAGCCCAAGCGCTAAATTATATTCTGAAAAAAAAATAAAAAATTCTATATGAGACAACAAAATCAACAGAAAATGTGAGTACCTGTAAGTTTAACATTTATGGTATGTAACTCTAGGATATGGCTATCACAGTAGAATCCACAGTTAATATTTCAGTATCTAAAGAATACCAAGTGGACAGAACCTCAGAATGGCCATTGCCATTTTTGGTTAAGAACATTCTAAAGGTGTGACGGCTCATAGGATAGACTAAGAAATAGGAAGGTGTGATTCCCCTTTTTTTGTAAACTCAGGTACCCAAGTCCAAGCGGTAAGCAGGAAACTATATTTGCATATCTAGATGTATCTGTACTTAGATGCATGTACATTATTATATCGAGTAATTACAGTGTAAACTCTGATGATGATTTTATCTAAAGTTCATACAATCATCACAATATTTTCTCATGATATTAGAAAACTGCACTGAAATTCTTCTTTACCCAGACAGGTTTCAAACTTATAACTTTCTACAGCAACATGCTAACCACAAGATTGTAGAGTGCTAAGAGAAATGGAGCTACTCTTGGAAGTGGAAGAGAAAAAAGGCAAAAAGCAGGCGAGATTTGTGGGATCAGTACAGAAAGATACAAAAGAAATGCTTATCTAGATAGTCTTGATTTCACAGTTTAAAAATATACATTTATGTTTCTGATTCTACTCTGATCTACTCTGTTTCTTAAATAATTATTTAATTTTAAAAATAGTTGTGAAACAGACTGATAAACTTAGATTTTGAATTGCAGAGTTAAAGTTTAATTTACAAAATTACTTACAAAATTACACTTTTTAACATTTTGGACTCCCATTTATACTGAATTCTTTATTTTCCATTGTCAATTTCAACAGAAATAGTTGTAAATGCTCTTCCGTCATGACTTTTTCTAGTGAAACAAGATATGGGTTTGAAACTTTTATTTGTAAAGAGGGCACAGAGATCAGCTCTTTCAATTCCTAATTTTTAGCATGCTATTATATGGCGTATAATAGTGGGAGGACTTGCCACCTTCACTCAGAAGTTTTATTTTCAAATACCTGTACATTTTATGAAAGACTTCTGTACTGTCAGTGATTGTTTTATGTAGGCTTGACATATCTAGTGTATCCTTCCTGCAGCTGTCTCAAACTAAATGTTAATTGAATCCTGTGTTCCTCATTCCTCTTCAGTCAGAGAAGTCTGGAACTGGTCTACATAAGTGCTGATCACTTTCAAGTAAGAAAACAGAAAGTAGTAAGAGAAAAATGTTATGTGCTCTAAAGCCAGCAATTCAAGTTTTTGCTTTGTGGCTGCTTCTGTTGGTATTGGTGGTGGTCTTGCTTTGTTTTGGTTTTATTTGTTTTTGTTTTTTTCTATGTTTCACTTGCCCACTGTAAAATAAAGAGATAGTAAAGACAAACCCATTAACAGTTTGTGAGGCACATAGCAAGTGTTGTGGTGAACAGTACTGAGGGCTCATGAGTCATCACATAAAAGGTTTGGACGGTGTAAAGTAAGTGTAAAGTATCCTACCATTCACCAATCAAGGAGGAAAGAAAACACTGACCACTTGATTATTAAATGAGTACAGTTCATTTTGTGGATTGATTAATAGATCTTATGAAAAAACATGATCATGTAAAAACTCCGTCATAAACACATGTGTAGCTCATGGCTACACAGGAAGTATTGGCACTCATATTTTCCAAGCTTTGTCAGGTTGATTTATAAATCTGAATTGCAAATCCATTGTATGGATTATTTTTTCCTGACAGCTTTTTCTTATATAATTAAGATCAAAATAGAATCTATGCTTGGATATCTACTGTAGTCATTTTAAAATTTGACATGCAAACTCTGAAACAATTTGATATGTAAGCTTTCCAGCAATTTCAAACAATGAAACAACGTTTAAATGATAATTGTTCACTGTAAAACATTTATTTTTGAATACAATATACAATGTAGACCATTTATGTTAGTACTTTATATCATGCACAATGATATAAAGTCTTAATGCCAATGGGACAATCCACACAATGTTATGTGGATTGCACATTGTGCATAGAAGTATCTGTAAAATCAACCTGACAAGATGTTCTTTAGAAGTGTACCAAAACAAATACATAAACTACAATGTATTATTACCCAACCATGCTATCCTGTAACATCTCCCAAAAAATTAAAAGTAAAATTCAGAATTCAAGATCATTCAGCTGTTTATCTTAGATGTGAGAAACTTAGATGTGATAAACTAACTACCAATCCACAAATAGCCCCAAACAGGGTTCTGCACATGATATAGGATGAAAAAAAAAATGATTCCACTACAGAATTCTTGTCTTGAGCAGAGGGGAGCAACCAGAAAAACTTGTCTGGGGATTTAAAAAAAAAAAAAAAAAAAAAAAAAAAAAGGGCATTTGCACTTGTAGGTAGTTATTAAAAGTAGAAGTAGCAATAAATAGATTATTCCAAGGCATCAAAACATAAAACCAAAGCCTTCCTGTTCCTCATGTTATATACTACCACTGCTATACTCCCAGAGGACTCCTGCTCATGTCTGAAATATTGTGGATATGTTCCATGCTATAACATATTTGAGCTGAATTCTCACTGTTTTTTCACAAAACAAAAATGCTGCTTTCCCAACAGTCCTAATGTTTTAAAGTAGTTGTAAAATGTGTTCAGGACAAAATACCAAGGGGAGCCATGAGCTAACGATTTTATACTAAGTGTTCCAAAAAATGCAGGTATTTGTCTGTAGTCTTGCTGGAAGTTCAAAAATTTTGGCTCTTTGTGCATTTAGTAATATCTCATTCAAAACTGAACTGAAGTTTATATATTTTACATATATATATATTATATTTATGTATAGCCATATTGAAGTAAAAATTTGGCATTATTTATGAAAAAGACTAATTTCTACAGAGTGATGGAGATGTAAATTGTTGGGGTGTAAGAAAATTTTTAGACCACTGAACTTTTATGGAATCACGTACTGGACACTCAAGTACAGAACTGACATTTTTGCAGTATTTGACCATCTCTCACCATAGCATTCAAAACTGCAGGTAAACTAAACGATTTTGGATGGAAAAAGAGAAGGGAAAGTCTCAGACTGTAAACTAAATATTCTCATATTTCAAACCCTGACATTTTTATTAATAATAAAATGTTACCATCATTATTCTGAATTTAAACAAATTTTAGCATATGACCTCAAAAAGACTAGGAGCTACAGATGACGAGATGTGTTGTTTCACCACCAATGAATGAAAAGTGTGGAAGAAACAGACTATAAAAAAACAAAAGCAGTAAAAGTAAATTGGATATATAGTAGCATCGAGTACATATGCGATGTGGAAATTCATTCTAGCAAGTCAACCTTTATGGCCAAATTAAGTAGTGCCATTTAATTTCAGTAAGCTTCTGCCAATATAACAATCTTCAAAGACTCTTAGATCAGCAATGCACCCAAAATAAAAAGAAAAATAGATTATATTTGTGCCAGTTTTTAATCTCTTCTATTCTTTTCAGAAACCCTGGAGAAAATTTGCTTTTCACCTGTCTTTATAGTGTATCTTGATAACATTTTATATTAATTCATATATCAGCATCTATCTTCTTGTTTAGAATAACTTCCAATGGTTATGAAAACTAGCGTAACTTTTTATTTTAAAATGTAAATTTTGAATTGTAAATTATCAGCTATAGTAAAATGTAAATTTTGAATTGTAAATTATCAGCTATTCTATATTTTTTAAATGGTGTAGATTCTATGAAAATAACTACTCTGATAAAGCAATTAAGAATATATGCTTTAGAATATATTCCCTACTGCTCAACTTTGGTCTTTAAAAAAAATTAACATAGGCGAAGTTGGATGTACATGTATGTATATGTATAGCTATGTTAATCCAAACAAATACATGGTGTTGTCTCTTTACCTAATAAAGTATTTGATAGAGTAAACTTTGCTTTCAATAAGAAGAACATACATTGTGGCTTAAGAATGCCAGGTGTCTCATTTCAGTTTATAAACATGACTGCATATTTACCTCCCACAGAAAAAGTAATAAATGACAAGCTAAATGAAATTTAAATTATTTTAACAATGGGGAGATGGGGGCAGGCAGAATTAAACCAGTGAAAAGTTTATTGTTCTCCAGAATTATTATCTGTATTATAGCATTTCTGGAAACTCTGTCTGAGATACATTTCCCTTTTCTGTTGACTTTAATTTCTTTTTATGCTGAGGAGGGCAGGGTGACCGAGAAGGCGAAGCAGCTCAAGATTCAAGGAACTTCCAAATGAAACAACCAGGTGCTGGATGTGACTTGCTGGCTTTTGCATCTCCCCAGGTGTCACTGGGTTCATGACTCAAATTCTCATTTTTCTCTGTCACAATTTAGCTTAATTTCCCAGATGTTCCCTAACATCTCGGCACCCTGACATCTCGGTACCTGGCGCTACTATTCCTCTGAACTTCTGACAAAGTTGGGTGCTGAGAGCTCACCACCCCCGGGGCTCGGTGCGCTGTCCCGTCCCCCGAAGCACCCTTGGCACATGAGGGACCCTCTGTCCGCCCTCCCTCTCCATCACAAAGCCCCCAGCCCCCAAAACCCTGGGTCTGGAAGCCCAGGAGCCCTCCTCCCCCGG
The DNA here is from genome assembly GCF_009819795.1 of Aythya fuligula. Lineage (NCBI taxonomy): Eukaryota > Metazoa > Chordata > Aves > Anseriformes > Anatidae > Aythya > Aythya fuligula. Next base: position 166,368,810 of record NC_045559.1, on the reverse strand, counting down.
CTCCGACCACCCTCCTCCAACAACTCAAACTTTCCTCCGTGTGCCCCCGGCCCCCTCACTCCTCCCGGACGGCACCGGCCGCCCCCCATCGGGCCCCCACCACCCTCCACCCCCCAAACCGCGGCAGCGCAGCCCCTACCTGCGCCCTCCTCCGTCACCTGTTGCCCGGCTGCCGCCATCCGCGCATCCCCCCGGCGCCTCCTCCCGCTCGGCCGGCGCCGGGGGCTTCTCGGGCTCCCGGGCGACCTCCATCCCGCCGGGCGCCGCCTCCGCCTCCTCCTCCTCTTCCTCCTCCAGGGACTCCACGTAGAAGACGGTGCGGGGCGGCGGAGGAGGAGGACCCGGCCCCGGCCCGTGCCCCCCGCCCGGCCGCGGCGTCCCGTTGGGCGGCCCGGCGGCGGTGGAGGAGGTTGAGGAGGGGGATTTCTTCCAGAAGGCGCTGCTGCCCCTCTCCTGGCTCTTCAGCAGGCGGCTCTGGCTCGGCCCCCAGTGCTCGAAGCTGCTGTCGGGCGGCAGGCAGCCTCCCCCCGCCGGGCCGCCCGCCGGCGAGGGGTGGCTGAACAGTTTCCAGCGGAGGCGCAGGATGTGCTTCACGTCGAAGTCTTTCCTGCCGGAGCCGGACATGGTGCCGAAGAGGGACTCAGGGCGGCCGGGCAGGGCCGGGAGGCGGCGGAGGATCGGAGGCTTCTTCGGGCAGAGCTGAGCCTGCAGGGCGAGGGGTGGTGGTGGGCGGCCGGAGGAGGGAGATGCGCGCACACAGGCAGCGCGGAGAGGGAGAGGGAGGATGGAGGGAGGGATGGAGGGAGCGATGCACAGAGCCGAGAGGAGGGGAGAGGCACCCAGCAGGGAAGGGAGAAGGAGAAAGGGAGCTGACGAGAATTTGCACGGCGATCGGTGGAAAGGGGAGGGGAGAGAGGCAGGAATGAGAGACACCTCTCAGGGGAGACAGGCACTTGCGGGTGAGAGATGCTGCAAAGGAGCGCTGATCTGATTAACGGGGGAGCGAGCGGAGCTACAGCCCGGAGAGGACCGGCGGCAGCAGCCGCGCCAGGAGGCAGGTGGCTCTTCCTCTGGCTCTTGGAGCTTCGTGACCGAGCGCCGCTGGAGAAGTCACCTGGAAGCCTCTCTCCACCTCCCGCCTCCCCATCCCATTTCTCAGGGGAGTCCCATGCTTGCGGCTATCTGCGATAGCAAAGCCAGAGAGCTGGCATGGGGTGAAAGCAGGGCTCCTTTATATATGCTTTACGTAGGAGGGGGAAAAAAATAATAATTAAAAAAATGCCAGTGAGGCTGTCAAGGTCCTCACTGTACAATTTTCTATCTGTCTCAGTGCCTCTAACCAAGCCGCCCCCTCCCCTGCATGTGACGCAGATGTGCTCTGGGGCCATCAGTGTGAAGACACAGAGGGAAAAAGATGCTTCAGTCTTCCTCATCTGAGTAAGTTGGCAGGTCGCTAATTGTCTGTCATAGCCTCCTGCTCCCCTCTCTCCAGCACCTTGTTTTGGTTCTGAGTCCACTATGTTATACTGGGAGAAAAAATAAAGGGAAACAAATGGAGCAGTAGCAGCAAACACAAGAGCATGAATCATAGGAGTACAAACTTAATGGACTGCATGCTGACTGGATGAGGTTACAGGTTAACAATTTATTCTGCAGGCTCCATTCATTAGCCTGTTGGCTCAGCGTTGCTTCACCAGTAGAAAACATTGGCTAGAGGGATGGTGCGTGAAACAGAAATAGCACTACACATCTGCTTCTTACCTTTTATATATGCTCTTAATGCAGTCTGACAGTGTTAAACCCAAGGGAGGCTCCTTCACAACAGAGAAATCTGCTTAGGAACATCTGCCCACTTGGGACGGATATCGCAAAGTATGCTGTGCATCTGGGATGTAATTACAGAATTAAAAGCTTCATGGTGAAATGTGGGAGAGGGGGATATAGGGGCAAAACTGAACTGCATATCATCGGCTGGTAGCATATGAAGATGTACAGAAAGTCTGCAATCCACCTGTACCTTAGAAAGTAGCATTTTAAAAGAAGATTTATACCTAGGAAAGTGAAAAAGAAGATTTACCCCTGGGAAAATGATGAAAAATATATATCTATATTCTCCTCAAGGTACTCTGCTTTGGTCTGCTTTACCCATGTACTTGTGAGCTATCCATTTGTTTATTATTATTATTATTTTATTATTTTTTTTTCTGATAGCTCTCTGTGAATTCAAGAAAAAAAAAGTTGAAAGAATTCTTTTCCTCAAGCTGGAATGTTTTAATTCCTCATTCGTAAAACATTACAGCTTTAAAAATCCTCCAGAGAAACCCAGAAGTCAAACATTAATTAACAATTTTATTACTGTTTTATTTAGTTTATCACAGAAGCTGTGCTTCTAGTTATAAACCAATATTAGGGTCTGTGTTTCAACTTTGATTAAGGTCTGTATTTAAGAGAACAAGAAATTCAGGACACAAAGTCCTACTTTCAAGGGAAGAAAAATTGCCACTGTGTATTTTAAATATTGATTTATGCCACAATAGCTGGACTGCAAACTCTCTAGTGCCTTGGTTCTGCTCTCAGTATTCAGTGCTAAAAAAAAAAAAAGACAAAAATCCTTCTAAAGCAAACAGAAGTGATGGTTCACTTTTATGTAAGAACTGATCTGAGTGAATATGTACTGCTTGGGAGAGCAGTAGGAAGAAAAGCATAAAAATTTTAATCTAGAATAGGACAGATGACTTTAATCATTTCAGAGACTTTAGAAATGCACCTCTTATGAAAATGTATGTGAAATCATCCATGAGTCCTGGTTACTTAATGCCTGGCTATGAGCTCTAAAAGGTGGGAATATGAACATGTAAAATAGCTTTTATCAGTGAATACATAGATAGTATATATCTAATATCTTTTAATTGATTAGGGAAGTTCAGAAATATTCTGAGGAGGATTGCATATTTTCCTTGCTTTATTGTAAATCTTAGACATTTTAAATTCTAAATTAATACTTTAGTTGATCATTTGATGTGAACAGTTGACAGATTTTTATTTATTTTCATCTAAACTGCATTGCATAGATTTTATGTCTTTATTTCTGTTACCTAGATATTATAAATAGCAATTCATTGTAACTTTTTTTTTTTTCTATGTATACTTCAGAGGTCACTCAATAAATATATTAAAGTATCATCCAACAAAATGATTGACTTTTTTATCAGCTTTCTGGTACAAACTAGAAAACAATTGTGAAGAAAAAAGTAAAAAATATTTTAGGTTGTTATTCAGACTTTGTTATTTCAATTATGTCAGTAACTGAAATTGTCTTTGATTATTATTGTTTTTAATAATTAAATTCTCAACTCTTTGGTGTATTCTTTGTAGGTTTTGACATTGTAACATTACTTGATTCTTTCATGTTCTGGTACATTTTTTGAGGCTAAGAGATACATTAATTTGGTACGTATACCTGCTTTTTTACAAGCATCTTACAGTTTATTTCATGTGTGAAGATGTATGAACACTGTCATAAAAAGAAATCTGGAAAGATCTTTAATCTTCTTATTCAGATCACATTCATAAGTATAAAGAAAGTATTTTGTCAATGTACAGTAAACAGGAGCTAGAACATGAAGAAACTACAACAGAGAAGTATCTGTTGTCACTGTATATAATACATGAATAAATCGGTTTCCTTAACCTGAAGTAAAAAGATGAAACTGTTTTACTTAGTTTTTCAGAATTCCTTTTCTACATGTTTCCCTGAAAACACTTTTTGACATATGCCACAAGGACATATTCGAGGCACGACAAGGTGAAGACAAATGTCTGTTAAGTTTCAATTGAAACTTCTGTTATGTAAAATGATTAACTTAACTGTATAGGTTGTCTAGACTTAGTGTGGTAAAGTGTAACCTTTCTCCTCCATGCAGGAAAAATAAAAGGTATTCTCTGTTGGAGTTTTAGGGGCCTTGCTCACATTCAATACACAATACAAAGAATAATAATAAAATCATTAGTTTATTAGTCACTGATGTCAGACTACTTATATGGTGTTGGCGTAAACATATGAACAGACTTGTGAAAATACACATTTCTAAGTTGCTGAAGTTTTGATGCCTTACAGACTTCCATCCTTACCAAAAGGGGCAAACCATGAAATGTAAACAAGATAATAATAAACTTGGGTAAACTGTCACATGTCTGTTGCACACTAGAACATACTGTATTGCATTGTATTTTTGTTCATTGAACAACATGTTTCTGAACTCCTCACCTCTTGCAGTTTCCCCAGATTAAAAATCATTAAAAGCTTGAATAACTATAGAAACTTTGCTTGAAAGTGCTCATGGCTTTTTTTTTTCTTTTTCTGTTATTTAAGTAAAGAGATGAAAATAGTTAATCTCACGGTGTATTTTTAGGAGTCAGATTCCTGACACTTTCTTTTTATGTTTCCAACAGTCTACAAATGAATTCGTTTCACATAGCTATGTCGTTAAAAAAAAAAAAAAAAAAAAATTTCATGTTCATTCTTTGTAGGAAAAATGGCCTAGAGGTATACATTCTTTTAATAAATCTTATGAATCTTCCAAGCAATAAAGAGCACTTTCAATGAAAATGACCTTGTAGTAGTGTCCAAACTGGTCAGATTCGATTAACCCTCTTTTTTTTTTTTTCTTCTTCCCATTGCAAAACTTGTTATTTATTTTTGTTTTTCAAATGTTTTACATTAAGATATTTATATGTTTTACCCCCTTTGTACCCCAAGGAGAATTGGTAGATCAGAAATAAAGATAAATTGTAGTTGCATTAATTGAAGAAGAAACAGCATACAAGGTAATTTGCTAACAGTACCCTTAGAGTTATGAATAGTCATATTATATGTGCATCTCATTTACATAAAGACATATAGCAAGTGAATCTGAAGACGATGAGCATGCATGTTACTGTGGATCAATCATTACTAATAAGAAGGCGTTATTAATAAGAGAAGGGAAATACCTGTCAGCAAACTAAGAGTATTAGAGGTAATTTTGTCATTATTTTTAACTTGTCATATATTTTTAATCCAGAAGACACTAAATCTTGCTGAACAAAAGCAGCAGAAGAGGAGACATCACTGTGTTTAGAATAGGGATGATAATAGAATGAATAGTTTTAAAACAATTCTCACTCGAATGTGAGAATTCTTGCATGAATGAATGAACGTGTACTTCAGTTATAAAGACAGTGATTTTGTAGGTGGTTAATCATGCATTCAGGAGTAAAATTTGAGGGTGTTCAAAAGATGCTGTGAAACAGATCTATAGAATACGCAAAAGAGTAGAGAAAGAAATTGATGGGATGGGACATCCACTGAGAGATCAAAACTTACTGAAGAAAGTGGCAGTGTAGTATGGGATAAACAAATAAAGAATGCATTTGAGTTAGTCTTTAAAATTCTGTCATATATATTTCTGTCCTTTCTGAAATGTAGATATATTGTCAATCAGTACAGGTAAGTAAAATATGAAACTGGGAAAAGATGGTAATAATGGGAAACTAAACAGTTATTTTGTAAATAACATACGTATACGTTGCTAAGAAGTGGAGTTTCAAGTTGTTGATCTGATTTTCCTCTCAACATGCTATAAATATAGAATGGAATCATAGAATCATTTAGGTTGGAACAGACTTCTAAGATCATCGAGTCCAACCTTTAACCTAGCACTGCCAAGTCTGCCATAAACCATGTCCCTAAGCACTACGTATACATGTCTTTTAAATATATCCTGATGGTGACTAAACCATTTCCCTGGGCAGCCTGTTCCAATGCTCGACAACACTTTCAGTGGAGAATTTTTTTCTTAGTATACAACCTAAACCTCCCTGGTACAACTTAAGACCATTACTTCTTATCACTTTGTCCTTGGGAGAAGAGACTGACCTCTATTTCACTACAACCTCCTTTGAGAGGTCCACAGAAATGACTAAAGCAAGGCAAGATAGCCACACTTAGTAACTATGATTGTTTTCTAATGGCCAGAATGGAATAACAAAACCAGACTAAAACTAAACTAAAACTTACTCGCTTGTCAACTCTTCTGTATTTTTTTCTCTAGTGGGTTTTCAACTGAGATTACACTTTTGATAATGTTTCCCTTTACATAAATTAAAAGGTTAAATCATATAATTTCTCAAAATTAACCGCAAGTTAGGACAGTACAGGTAATTGTGGTCACATGACTAACTACATTTATTTTAGGGAATAACAAAAATTACTTCTCCAAAGTTGTTACTTACTGCCTTCATAGTAATGCTGGGTAAAATAATGATGGATTAATTGATCCCAGTGGTGATTTAAATGAACACGTTTTATTCTGCATTGCAGGAGCCTAGAAGAGCACAGTCAGTTACCAGTTTGAAGGACAGTCACTTTTTAAACCATTTCATTATGATCACAAGCAGTTGTATAAACATACCCTAAAGCAGTTTTTAAATGTTCAGAGAATTTCACTTAAGAAGAGTAAATGCTACATGATTTGTCAATGATAAGGATTCATAAGTAAACTAAGAATAGAGAACATAAAATTACAAAACCAGAGAAATAGTTATTAATCTTAGAATAGTAACATGTCACTGTCTTTAAGTGAATTTAAAAAAATATTAAGATTTCTATTCCAATTCCAAAATCTGTTCCCACAACTTCTCCATTTGCAATAATTGTCACTTCTCCCAAGAAATGCATAATTCCTTTATGCCAACTGTTCCCACGATGGCTATAGATGACCCTTATTTGAAAAATTTGTCAACGCTTTCTTTCCAAAATAATGTTCAAGAGAAATGGTGGAACTAGATCTAGTACAGTTTTGGCAGTGGCAGTGCACATGTTTGTGTGGCTATGCCATATTCCACCATTTGGAAGCCATTCATTTGTAACATTTGCTAATCCACATGGAAGCTGTTTTAATCAATTTTAGGTGATAGCATCTTACTAAAATCAGTATGTTGTTTTGTTTTGATTTAAACACTTTTGGCAGTGCTTCTATGAATGAGAATTCTATCCATGGAAATTCTGGTGATACAAAGAAAGGACATTTTTCTAGCTAGACTCAATAACAGGTGCTGTCCTTTTTTTTTTTTTTTTTTTTTTTTTCCTTCTGCTATTATCTTGTTCCTTCTGTGACTCAGAACCTTCTCAGAGCTGGCTTGCTTTCATGTTCTGTTCAAAAAATATTCAGTTTCTTGGTGTTCTTTTATTTAACATTTATTTACAATCTGAAGTACAAGCTTCTGTCAAATTATATATTGGAAAATAACAACAATGGAGATTGCAAAATAGGCTATAAAAACAAACAAACAAATCTATAAATTTACCACTACACATATATTAGTAAATTAAATTAGAATTAATTAGATTTAACAGTCAGTGGAGCTGGTATAAGATGGTCAATACTGATAAGCATTATCACAGTCACTAAAGTGGTTTTGGACTGTACAAACTAGAATTCTCAGAAACTAGTTCAGGAATTAGCATAAGTCAAGAAACATGCTCAATAGGCACATTGGAAATAGCCACTGTTTTAGAGGATAAGAGCATTTAGCCATGTGGATGTAAATTGTGACATGCCATTTGGCCTGAGTCCCAGAACCTGAGAACAGGTACTAGGACATTTTATTTACTGTTTTAGATATGACCGTATGATACTTACATTTCAGCTTACAGGTTCCTTTGAAGAAAAGCAAAACAAAACAAAACAAAACAAAACATATATATATGTTTTCAGAGGTGTTTCACCCTTGAAAACCTTTCAATATTTGACAGAAAATGAACAATTTCTAGAGTTCTCTTAAGAATTAAAAACAGTAAGGATAAAAGTAGATTTATAATGCCACATCATCAAAGAAGTTATCTTTCGAGTAACGTTACAAGTTGATATGGCCTTCTCCAGTATCTGAATAAGCAGCAATCTTAATCAATGTCAGAAGACATTGGGATGTAATTCCATTGGGTAATTCCATTGGATGTAATTCTTACATCCCAATGTCTTCTGACTTATATTCATAGTCGCTGAATATGAAGGAAAAATTTTGGTTGGTTTAGTTGAATAATAAGCATGTTTTTTTGATATTCACCCACAATTCATAGTAAGTATTTTGTAATGTCACTCTGTGGCTGGAGTTAAAAGGAGTTAATTCTTTTGATAATCTGACTCATAATTTTAATCCTTGCTTTATTTAATAGGAATACATACTATCCCCATAGAATGTAATTTTAAAAATCAAAATGTTTTGTCTAAATAACAGGGTATCAGATGATTTTAATTTCAAGAATCTTGTCTGATAATATTATTTACCTTCCAAATGACATTTTTTTGTAATCAGTAGAAAAGTGGGTAAGTGGAAAGTAGAAAATATGAACTGTACTACACATATAAGCAGTTTCATTTTGAGGAATACATAAATAACATACCATTGTTCAGATTAACACTAGTGGTAACAAATGTAGTAATCTTACATTTGTATATTAAAGTTTTGCTATTTTAGAAACAAAGTGACGAACACAATAATACTGATTTGAGTGTTTAGGAGGGTTTTTTTTTTATGTATTTCTAAATGAATATTTTCCTCCTGCAGCCTACAATAACTGCTTGAAGTACAGAACAGCAATTAAATTATTTTAACATTAAAAATTTTTACTTTACAGTTGAAGTAGAAGTAAAAGTTCTGTTATGAAACTGTATCAAGACAAAATAGTCTAGAAATTTCTCTACATCTCATTCGCACAGAATTACTTAAGGAATAAATCATGTCGCTTTTTAAATGAATATTACTGAGACTGAGTATTAAAACAAACAACATAGGATGATCATGTCTATCACTTTTTCTCTAACTCATTGTCTCATTGCCCTTTGGGTAAAGATTCCTGTTTGCACTGCTTTCATCACTTATGGATATATGCACACAGAGAATCATTTCTCTGTTTTCAGGTGTGTCTCATGTAAGGACCCTGTCCTCATAGAGGTGTCTTCTGTTGCTTGGGGTGTTATTTAGCACTGGACTTCCAGTACTTTCCAGTACCATCAATACTTCCCTTATTTTCGATTCTCAGTAGATGGCTTTGTAGACTGTATACTTCCAGTTTAGGAAGTTTGTTGTTTTGTTTTTGTTTTTGTTTTTGTTTTTCCCACAAGAAATAAAATTTCTAGTTGCAACTGAGGTTCTTGTGCCATGTGCCTTGTTACATTCGTAAAATAAGTAGAAATTTTGACATTACAGATGACAGTCATTTCCTCTGTTGTTCTCCAGACATGGAAGATGCTTGCTCAGCTTCTGACTTCATGATCAAGTAAAAGAATCTTTAGTTGTGGGAAACCTAACAAAGAAATTCATATATAGCAATACTGAATCTCTGAATGCTATTTTAATTAGTAAGTAACCATTAATGACACTGAATCTTTATTTGCTTTGCATTATGTTGTATCTCGGAATACCACAGTAAAATAACTTGTTTTTTGAGCAAGTTATTGTAACTTTTATTTTTGTTATTGTAACTTCAGCAAGAAGTTACAACATTTCCCGTGGAATTATTTTATTTCTTTAGAGGAATTATTCAGCATTTAGGAGCAGAGCAAACTCTTGTATATTTCTATTGCCTTTCTTTTTGAAAAGGAAGGCTGTGGGATATATATATACACATATATTTTGTAAATATGTTTCTAAGTGTCTTACCAAATTAAAGATATTTTAGATTTTTTTTTTTTTTTTTTTTTTAAATCTACTTATTCATTCTTTCATTTGAACTGTATATCACTCCTGAGAGAAATTCAAAAGATACCTGGAGAGGGTTCTGGGCAAGCTTGTCCCTGCTTGGCCAGGGGGGTTGCACTAGATAACCTCTGGAGTCATCATGTCCCTTCCAACTAGAACTATTCTGTGAGTCTCTGTCTGCATTTTTTTCCTATGTAAAATGTTTTGCAATTCAAATAAGAATATTATAATTGTTTGAGCAACATAAAAACATAGTCTTCTGTCCAAATAAATGCTAAAATTGAAGTTCAGGATCACAGAGTGCTTCAAATTTTCCCTTTCTAACATGTAATACAAAAGCAATAACTGTATGGACACTATTTGTTTTTTTAAATATTTTACCATGTTGAATATTTATGTTAAATATTTTACCATATGTTGAAGTTTCACATAGTTATAATTGTTCTTGTATACAGAAAGGCTTTCCTACTGTGATTTCTTTGGTTTTACCTAATTAACTACATTACATTTTTTAACCCTTTGGCCACAATCTTCTGTCCTCTGATAATGTCATAGATTTCAATGTCATGAGATCATAATTTCTGTCATAGTCAATATATTTTAACTTCATATTTTGACATAGTGACTTATCAGTAAAATTATATGTAAATGACATGGTAAAATTATAGAATAGAAATGAGCATAAAGATGAGTCTAATCTTTTCTCCTCAAAGCTGAATTAGCTACAACTAGTTTTGACAGATGCTTGTCTGCTTTTTTAAAAAATGCTTATGATAGAAAGACTACAATTTGTCTAAATAATTTATTCCAGTTATTTATAACAGCTACATCTGGTTATATGTAAATTAAATGTATATGTAAAATGGAGAAGTGCTGTATAAATTGAGTTTGACAGTTGGATTACAACATGTAATTAATAAGGAGGTATAAGCAACAAGACTTCTGTGATGGCCAGACTGTGTGTCCAACTGTCCAATAGGAGTTACATCTATATCTCTCTCTATACATAGAGACATGCTTGAACTTCTGTAGGAAGAAACCTACAAAAAAAGAATTTTGCTGTTTCTGATGAGGGGAGAGGCTTTTGAACTGGAGAAAGTTCTAACTGATAGAATAATTTTGGTAACCTTTTGAATAATTGTCTTATTTGCCACAAAGTTTTGCATATCCTGTTTGACAATCAGCCTGCAGTTTTTAAATGGAGGTAAGACAATCTTTCATTTAATAAACTTTAAAGCTACAAGGGCATTACTGTCAGCTGTGTTTTTGTTTTGTTTTGTTTTGAAGATAAACAACTTCATATTCTCAAGATCATTTGAATTTTAATTTTTGGAGACTTCCAAAGCCTAGAATTGTTTGAAGTGATCTGCAAATTGAATGGTGCACCTTTATTTTCTGTGCAGTTAAACTAGATGATCTTTGAAGGTCCCTTCCAAGTGAACTATTCTATTCTATTCTATTCTATTCTATTCTATTCTATTCTATTCTATTCTATTCTATTCTATTCTATTCTATTCTATTCTATTCCTGTTCTGTTCTAAAATGGTAAATATATTGAACAGTATTGAAGTTAAAATAAACACTGTAATCATGCTCAGCATTTGTTCTTGATTCATTATAATAACAGCTGAGTACAGTTTTCCGACTATTTATACAGTCACCTTGCAACATTTTTTTGTTTGCTTGTTTGTTTGTTTCCTTCACTATAAATTTCTAGCTCATTTAATAATGGTATTATCTGAAACAGACATTATTTCAACCATACTCATGAAATGTGGTATCCTGTTGAAGGAAGTTTTGTTGTTACAGCATGATTTCTTGGCTGATAATAAACACCTTTTTTATTTTATCAAGATATTTTTCCTCAACTGGAGTTAGATAGATGTGGCATTTTCCCTCCCTTTTAAAAAATAATGAGTATGTTTGCTCTCATCTGGAAGATCATCTATTCTCTTCCTGCTTTCAAAGATAATGCTAACATGAGATTTCTTCAGCCATTTTTCTAAAGTAGTCTGCAGAAAATTTCATCAACCTGATGAAATTTCATCTGACTTATCTAAGTAACATTTTTTTTCCTATTGTATCTCAGTGTCTTTAGAACTTGAGGTTATTTCTGTTAGATGTCTGTTCATTCATCCTTAATGGAATCTGAAGCAGGAAAGGTGTAAACACTTCATTCTTCCCAACATCAATAGTGTTTGGTGTCCCTAGAGTAATGACTGAATTCTTTCTTTGTTACCCTTTTGCATCTGATAAACTGACAGAATGTGTTAGGTTCTTCCTTTGCCTTGGCTATCCTGGCTATTGTTAATTTACTGCAGGAAAGGGAATGAATACCAGCCCATTGGTAAAATGGAAAAAGACTACTTAAAGGTAGCCATTTCTAGAACAGATTAGTCTTGAAGATAATTAATTAAAGATGTGAAAAAAAAAAAAAAAAGGTCTAGTGAGTAAATTAGCATTACAGGCAATGAGGAGTAAAATTCATTCCCCTGTTCTCTCATCCACAAGTATAACTGATCTCTCTGACTTTTCCCTAAGTTCATTATTGCTATCTCAAACATCTGTCTTGGGATGGTATGAAACAATCTCTGGTTTTGTTACTGTAAACAAAGGTGAGAAGCTGTCATTTAAACACCTACAATTTAGATATCAGAATTAAAGAAATTGAATCATGTCCAAAGTTTCAAATGTGTCATTGTTTTATTAAAAAAAAAATAAAAATATATAATGAAAGGTAATGCATTAGTGCAGCTGTACACAGAAGGTAATTATGAAAAAGAAATAATATTTATTGCTCATCGATTTTATTTGTTCTTTTATTTGGAAAGTACAATCTCTGAAAATGGACGGATAAATATAATTACCAGTACTGCAAACTTTAGTAGAACCATTTCTAGTATTGTAAGATATATATATATATATATATATATATATATTGGATGTAGTTTTGGTTTGTTTTGGTTTGTAATCATCTCAGCACACATTAGTTTCACATTAATAATGGCATTATTTTCTTAGAACTGCAATTCTAAAAGTTTATCAAGACTTTTATAGAAAATGAAATTTCTAGTTCTCTATTGTTTTGTTAACTATGAAAGCAGATCATTTATCTGTGCATATCATTTTCATTTAGGTTTAATGCTAAACATCTATATATGATAATATTCAAGATATATACTACATTTAGTAAATATTCTGAATTTAAGATTTATAATACCAAAACTCTGAAATGAATTTGTAGAAAAAACATTTGATGTTATATTGTGGGAGCTCATAACTCATTTATTTATCTTGGAAGTATGAAAGCTTTTTCTGTCTTTTTCTACACATTGTTATTTACCACAGCTTTGTCCTAAATGAATGATATGTTTCACAATCACGATTTTGTGAATGACACACAGGCAAAAATGGATAAAGTTGTCTGGCAAAGAAATTGCCATTTTATCTATCTGGAGAGTAATTGCTCCTTTAAACTCATTGAGCATGTGAATTTACATGAGGCAGTGGAAAATGTTAGGGGAGTTACTGTGCAGACTTTGCCTGAGCTATCGGTGTGTATTTGCCTGAGCTATCGGTATGTATTTTTGCAAATATATGAAATATATTTGTAAAATATGTACATAATGCTGACATCCATGAATGTAAAAAGGTGGGGGGGGGGGGGGGGGGGGGGGGGAGAGACAGAGAGAGAGAGAGGTTGAAAAAAAATCATTTGGATATCCTTGTTTTAGCAGAATTGTGTGAATCATCAAGTATACTGTAGATGTTCTGAACAATTTTAAGAATAAAACTAAAAAAATTCTTAACCTGCAGCAAATTCCACGGTATTCTTACAAAAAGAGTTCAGAGTGGTCTTAATAAGTGGCAAATAAGTTGAAATGCAATTTAATGAGGTATAAAACCATAGTTCAAACAAAATCAATTCTACTAGTATTATGTAATTTTCATATTATTCAGGAGACATTTGAACAAACTGCATACCTAAAATAAAATAGAAACATACTTGAAATTATTCCACATTAAAATCTGCCACCATATGACTCACCTTTATTCTTCGATCTCTTTTAAATTCTAAATCACACCCTAGTAATGTCTCAAACAAAATATGTTCTAGAATTTAAATTATCTTAAACTGCAGTTCTTGAGATGTTATGCTTATAAATTTTAAAAGTAGAAAATCTTAACTAATTTTTGTATTTGTAAATTTATTTTGAAATTCTGTAGCATAATAATTCTGAAGTTTGGGTTCATCTTACTGTACCTTACTGTACCTCATTTCCTGCATCACTTAATTTGGGCTTCTCATATCATACAGGAAGAGATTGTCAGTAAGGTATGAACAACTTGGGAGTGGAAAGCAATTATTTGTTGGCTAATACGTGCAGTAGACAGATACCAGTAGACTACCATGCTAAGCATGTTTGCCATTTCTAGTGATTGATCCCCGAAGAATCTTGGTTGGCTTGGTAGTACTCAGATAGGGAAAAAAAGCCTCTGTGTTCTTCGGAACAAGCTGATCCTTACTACTGCTGAATTGCCTTCTTCTGATTTTTTGTAGGATTTATTAACATTTAGAATCTAATACAGAGTCTCCAACCTGTTAACTGTCACAGTCTCCACACCTGCAATTCTTTCTTGCCTAAATGATAAATGCATTTATCTTGCATTGCTTTAGACCACTTTTTAACACTTAATTTTTTTCAGTGAAGCTGAACCAGTCAAAGCTTACATTAATGTATTGTAATTTGTTGTGCACACATTTGCATAGGAAGTTTCAGTTTTATTATATTACAAATTGTAGAAATTGTCAATGAAAGTAATTCTAATTACTAATGTGTATTAGCAGTAATGCATTTTGAATACTAATAAAAGTCTTCAAATTTTGTATTTTAATATTTACATGAAATCTGTCTTCAGTGATTTCTGAAAGCTTGACTTCTTAACATTGGTATCATTTCTAAATTTTGAGAGAAATAACAAGTTTCCCAGAACAAAATTGAAAATTATCTACTCAGCAATAAATGCAGATTTTTGATTTGTGAACATTTATATTAGTGTCTTTAAAGATGGCTGCCCACTCACATTCCCAAGAGACTACCAGAGAATTTTGGTACTAGTTTCCTAAAAGCACAAAGCACATAATAAGTAATCATAAATTAGATATCTTTGTTAAAGAGGCAGTATGTCACTCTTGAATAAACCGGCTCACATACCTCTTAATACTTAGTAAAATGTGTATTAAAATCAAATATGAATTTCAGATATAATTTAAACTTTGTTGTAGGCCACTTTTCTCTTTGCAATAGAAAAAATGTATTCCAGTTAATTGGAATTGATGTGAAATACTGTCCTGATTAAATGTAAATTAGTATTCATTAACATTTGGCAATAAACATCTCTTGGAAAACACCCCAAAATGGCATTCATTTTTGTTCCCATAAGTAGCATGGGAAGTAATACATTGGATTTGTGTCATGTTTTCCATTTCAAACCAATTGATAAGACGCCCACCCCAATATGTATATATATATATATAAATATAAAATTACAAGCCTCAGTACAGCAACGCCTATCTTAGTTATCCAGGTTCAATATTTAATTTTTAATGTTGATTTTAGTATCTTACTTGAATTTATAAATGTATCACACAGTTGATGATAAAGATTCCCATCCACAACAGTGAAAGTTCTGATAGCTGGAAATCCTAAATAAAATAGGAATATAAAATAACAACTCAGAAGAAAAGGACTTACCTGAAAGTGTCATCTGTTTGAGGTAACGTTGATCAAGACATATGTGAGTAAATTAGGCATCTTCATGGAAGAGTTTTGGAGCTGAAAGCTCACCAAATGGCAGTGGAATTTATGATGGTTTTGTTTGTTTGAACACTTAGAATCATAGAATCATAGAATCATAGAATATCCTGAGTTGGAAGGGACCCTTAAGGATCATCAAGTCCAACTCTTGACACCGCACAGGTCTACCCGAAAGTTCAGACCATGTGACTCAGTGCACAGTCCAATCTCTTCTTAAATTCAGACAGGCTCGGTGCAGTGACCACTTCCCTGGGGAGCCTGTTCCAGTGTGCAACCACCCTCTCTGTGAAGAACCCCCTCCTGACGTCAAGCCTAAATTTCCCCTGCCTCAGCTTAACCCCGTTCCCGCGGGTCCTGTCACTAGTGTTAATGGAGAAAAGGTCTCCTGCCTCTCGATACCCCCTTACGAGGAAGTTGTAGACTGTGATGAGGTCTCCCCTCAGCCTCCTCTTCTCCAGGCTGAACAGGCCCAGTGACCTCAGCCGTTCCTCGTACGTCTTCCCCTCCAGGCCTTTCACCATCTTCGTAGCCCTCCTCTGGACACTCTCCAACAGTTTCATGTCCTTTTTATACTGTGGTGCCCAGAACTGCACACAGTACTCGAGGTGAGGCCGCACCAGCGCAGAGTAGAGCGGGACAATCACCTCCCTTGGCCTACTAGCGATGCCGTGCTTGATGCACCCCGGGACACGATTGGCCCTCCTGGCTGCCAGGGCACACTGCTGGCTCATATTCAACTTGCTGTCTACCACGACCCCCAGATCCCTCTCTTCTAGGTTGCTCTCCAGCATCTCGTCGCCCAGTCTGTACGTGCAGCCAGGGTTTCCCCGTCCCAGGTGCAGGACCCGGCACTTGCTCTTATTGAACTTCATGCGGTTGGTGATCGCCCAGCTCTCCAACCTATCCAGATCCCTCTGCAAGGCCTTTACACCCTCATTCGAGTCCACAACTCCTCCAAGTTTGGTGTCATCAGCAAACTTGCTCAAAATACCTTCTATTCCTACATCCAGATCGTTTATAAAAATATTGAAAAGTACCGGCCCTAAAATGGAGCCTTGAGGGACCCCACTGGTGACCGCCCGCCAGCCTGACGCAGCCCCATTTACCATAACCCTTTGGGCCCTGCCCATTAGCCAATTGCTCACCCATCGTATGATGTTTTTATTTAGCTGTATGGTGGACATTTTGTCCAGTAGGATCCTATGGGAAACCGTGTCAAAAGCC
The DNA here is from genome assembly GCF_009819795.1 of Aythya fuligula. NCBI lineage: Eukaryota > Metazoa > Chordata > Aves > Anseriformes > Anatidae > Aythya > Aythya fuligula. Next base: position 166,352,026 of record NC_045559.1, on the reverse strand, counting down.
TTGCTGAAGTCCAAAAAAATCACATCAGCTGGTTTCCCTTGGTCCACCATACGGGTGATCTTATCATAAAAGGAAATCAGGTTAGTTAGGCAGGACCTACCCTTCACAAACCCATGCTGGCTGGGACCAATGACTGCTTTGTCCCCCAGGTGCGCCTCAATAAGTTCGAGAACCAACTTCTCCATGATTTTACCAGGCACTGACGTGAGACTGACAGGCCTGTAATTGCTAGGGTCTTCTTTCTGACCCTTCTTGAAAATCGGCACAACATTTGCCAGCTTCCAGTCTACCGGGACCTCTCCAAATTCCCAGGATCATTGAAAAATAATTGAGAGAGGTTCCGCGATGACGTCCGCCAGCTCTTTCAGCACCCGGGGATGAATCCCATCCGGACCCATGGACTTGTAGGGATCCAGGTGGAGTAGCAAATCCCGCACACGTTCAGGGTCGGTTGGGAGTTTGTCATCCTCACCGTCCCGGTCCTCCAGCTCAGGGCACCCTGGGTCCCGAAGCCCATCATTGGCATTGAAGACAGAGGCAAAGAAGGTGTTAAGCATCTCTGCTTTGCCTATGTCGTTGTCTGTGAGGAGACCTTCCCTATCAAGGAGCGGCCCTATGTATTCTTTAGTTCTCCTTTTTCCATTCACATATCTAAAAAAACCCTTTTTATTTTCTCTCACAGACACAGCCAGCTTCAACTCTAGGTGTGCTTTGGCCACACGAACTTTCTCCCTACAAACACGAACAGCATCCCTGTATTCTTTCCATGACACCTGGCCCTCCTTCCAGTAGCGAAACACTCTCTGTTTCCGCCTAATCTCCATTAGAACGTTCCTGGTCAGCCACGCCGGCCTCCTGCCCCGCCTGCCTGACTTGTGATATTTAGGAATTGCCTGATCTTGTGCTTCTAGGAGGCATCGCTTAAAGAATGACCAGCACTGGTGGACATCGAGGCCTTCAAGAGCAGTTTCCCAGGGGACCTTGCTGACTAGTTCCCTGAGCAGCCTGAAGTCCGCTTTCCCCATATCTAGGGATGAGGTTTTGGTGGCACTTTTCCTTCTGTCACCATAAATTTTGAACTCAACTACTTCATGGTTGCTATGACCGAGGCGGCCACCAATCACCACATCTCCCACCAGACCCTCTCTGTTTTCTAGCAACAGGTCTAGGAGGGCTCCTTTCCTAGTTGGCTCCGTTAGCACCTGCACCAAGAAGTTATCATCTAGGTGCTTCATGAACCTCCTGGACTTGCTCGTGTCAGCCATGTGGCACTCCCAGTTAACGTCCGGCAAGTTGAAGTCCCCCATAAGGACAAGGGGAGTTAATCTCGAGGCCTCTCTTAGCTCTGTAAAGAATAATTTATCGGCGCTATCATCCTGGCCAGGCGGTCTGTAATAGACTCCCACAATGACATCCCCTTTATTCGTTCGTCCCTTGATCCTTACCCAGAGGCTCTCAACTTTGCCATCGCCGACCTGAAGTTCAGCCCCTGCTTCACATGCATCGCCACCCCACCACCTCGCCTACCCTGCCTGTCCCTCCTGAAGAGCCTGTAACCATCTATCGCAACACCCCAGTCACAGGACTCATCCCACCAGGTTTCGCTTATGCCGATGATGTCGTAGTTGCGGGACTGGGCCAGGACTTCTAGCTCATCCATTTTATTCCTCATATTGCGTGCGTTCGTGTAGAAGCACTTCAGGTGCATCTCCTTACACTCAGCACCTTGTGGATCTGACCAAAGGACCTCACTGGCACACAGCCCCTCTGATTCTAGCGTACCATCCCTTAGGTCTTCAGCGGCGCGCCTGGTTTTAGCCCCTTCCCCCTTCGACTCTAGTTTAAAGCCCTACCTATCAGCCCTGCCAACTCCTGACCAAAGATCCTTACCCCTCTCCGAGAGAGGCGCATCCCATCCGGTGCCATCAGGCCTGGTGTAGCATAGACCTTCCCGTGATCAAAGAAACCAAAATTCTGCCGGTCACACCAGTCTCGAAGCCACGAGTTTATGTGAACAGCACGCCTTTCAGCTTCGATCCCCCCTATCGGAAGGACAGAGGTAAACACAACCTGCGCCCCTGATCCTCTAAGTAGTCACCCCAAATCCCTAAAGTCTCTCTTGATCGCCTTCGGACTTCTCGTTGCTACTTCATCACTACCAGCCTGAAAGACCAGTAGCGGGTAGTAGTCAGTGGGCCGTACCAGGCGCATGACTTTCTTGGCAAAGTCTCTCACCCGAGCCCCAGGGAGGCAACAGACTTCTCTGCAGGTTGGGTCCGGTCGGCATATCGGTCCCTCTGTCCCTTTCAGGAGGGAGCCCCCCATAACAATAGCCCTTCTTTCTTTTTTGAAGGATGATGTGGCAATGTGATGTGTAGGTCGCCTTGTCTTAGGCACCCCCTCCAACTGGGACGGGTTTTTATCTACTTTATCATTTAGATTGTCTTGTTCTAGTCCTTCATATCGATTATTTAAGGGTAGATGAGAAGGTGAGGTGGGCAGAGAGAGGGCTCGCCTACCACCCCGAATAGGCACCTGCCTCCATTCCCCCCCTTGATCTAGGTCTCCTCCCGCTGCCTGGCAGGAGGAGGGAACCTCCGTCTTCTGCGTAACAGGAGACGCCTGTGCTGTGGCAGGCTCGTGAGCCTGCCTCAGAGAGGGTAGAGCGCACCTCCACCAGTCAATTTCCCTCTCTGATTCCCTGATGCTCCTGAGCCTGTTCACCTCCTCCCGGAGCTCCGCTACCTGGCTGAGCAGTTCTTCAACCTGGGCACACCTCCCACAGGCATACCCACCACTGCTGTCGGAGACCGACAGAAGGCTGGGGCACACTCTGCAGCCCAGGACCTGGACAGCTGCGTGTTTCCCCGAGCCCTCCGTCTGAGTAGCCACACTGGCGACCGTGGCTGGAGATGCCGCACGAGATGCGGAGGCCACGGTTTTCTGCCTGGTCGATACCATGGTCAGGTTCTACGCAAGCAGGTTACAAGCACCGAAGGGAGAGGCAGCTGCAACAGAGCGACGTTGGGCCCCCTGCTCGCCCTGCCCGCGCGAACTGCCGCGCAAACTGCCGCGCCACGCCCTTCGACACGCCACGCCCTGTTTGCCCGTCCTGTTCGCCACGCTCCTGGTTGCTCGCGCTCCCTAGGGGCAACTTTTAAACAGCCTGGGAGGGTGCGTTGCTGGCTCCGCCCTCGCCTCGTCAGCCTCCCTCGCGAGGACAGCCAGGTCCCGGTGGCTCCCCCGAGTGGCCTCGATGCCGGACAAAAAGCCCTGCCCGCCTCGGTCCCCTGCTCCGCTGCAGAACACTTCTGCCCCGGAGCCGATCGCCTCAGCAAAAACACTTGTTTGAACTGTTTGAACATAAGTTATTTAGGATATTTCTGCTGATAAGAACAAAAATGCAAAATTCACAATTTGATGGAATATGTTGAAAGACATAGCAATTTACATGTAAATCCAGGTCTCTTTTTTTATTATTATTATTAATAAGTTTATAAGGAATTTATATATCCTAAGTGATTTTTTTCTTTTAATCTGCCTTCATGTTTGTTGTTTCTTCCTTCTTTATTTTTTACAATAACTATTTTGCTGTAATTTGATCACACAGTATCCTATTTTATCCTCTGTCCTGTACTGTATGAAGTTTAAAATATTCCATATTCCATGTTTTCAATTATTTTATTTTATTATTGAATATGCTAAAGGTCTACAGGAACAAATTCTTCATTGAATTTCATAATATTAAAAGAGGAGGATAGACCTGTAAGAAACTAAGACGGGAACTTTCATTTTATTTCAATTATTGGGGTAGAATTCTGTTACTTCTTTCTGAAAGTTTGTGTTCTTCCTTGTTTGCATTCATCATATATTACCCCATAAATTTAATGTCTTCTGTTCAAACAAATGTAGAATTCTAAGGAAAATGAGATGAATAAGCAGTGTTGTGGTTTAACCCGGCAGGTAGCTAAGCACCAACAGCCATTCGCTCACCCCACCCCTCCCAGCGGGATGGGGGAGAGAATTGGGAAGAAAAAATGTAGAAGCTGGTGGGTTGAGATAAAGACAGTTTAATAGGACAGAAAAGGAAGGGAAAATAATAATAAACAAATATACAAAGCAAGAGATGCACACAATGAAAATTTTCACCACCCACTGACAGATGCCCAGCCTGGTCCTGAGCAGCACAACCCCACCCCCACCCCAGCCAGCCACCCCAGTTTTATTGTTCAGAATGACACCATGTGGTTTAGGATGTCCCTTTGACCAGTCTGGGCCAGCTGTTCTGGTTCTGTCCCCTCCCAGCTCCTTGGGCAACTTCAGCCTCCTCACTGGCAGGGCAGTGTGAGGAGCTGAAAAGTCTGTGTAAGCAGTACTCTGCAACAAACACCAGTGTGTTGTCAGCATTATTCTCATCCTAAGTCCAAAATGCGGCACCATACCAGCTACTATGAGGAAAATTATCTTCATCCCAGCCAAAACCAGGACAGGTACTTATGATATAAGCATTTCTGTACATAAGCATGTAGAGAAAGTATATGATTTATACACAGACAGAGGTAGAACAGATATGCAGAACATTTTTATGCTCTCAAGTTTACTTGATGGTAAAGATGGAGGTAATAATTGTTTATCATTCTTGAAGCAACAGATTCTACAGCAGGTGTAGCAGTTGACTCTCAGCTCAATAACTTACATTTGTTGCGATTTATTTGTAGTTTTTCAAAGTAGGCATTACATATTGAAAGTTCTACATGTAGATCATAGAGACTCCATCAAAAACAAAAACAAAAACAAAAACAAACAAACAAAAAAGAATAAAGAATTTCATTAATAGTTTTGAACAAATTCTTCTGTCTTCTTGCCACAGCACTATGTATCTATATTTTATAGGCTTGTTGCTGATACTATTTGAAAAGAATTTCAGTCCAGTAATGTTGTATGTATGTATGCATACATTACGAAATTTTAAGGAGACTAAGTGTCATTTAAGCACAATAAATTCAATATAGTAATTCAAGTTCTTCCTCAGATACCAGAAATGAAGTGAAAGACCAGAAAAAGATCTCAGGCATTTATTTATTTATTTATTTATTTATTTATTTATGGTAGTTTAATCCATCTGTTTGCATGCACCATATTTGCTGATATCCTTTTGCCTGATTTATGTCTCCGTCTGTTTGTCAGTCAAAGAAAGAAGCATCCTGATCTTAGGAGTTATTAGGAGTACAAATTGTTACTTGTGTTTGGAGGAATCCTAAACCATGAATAGTAGTTGTGTGGTGTTTGTTGTTTTTTTTTGTTTGTTTGTTTTGCTTGTTTGTTTGATTTTTCAAATAATATGAGAAGAGTCATATTTTGACCTCTCTGATCAATAAACTTTCATATTACTTTTCCAGTGGAGTACCTTTTCCTTATAAAGAATTATACAAGTATCTAAAAAACTGAAATCTGACTTGCATGAATTGCATGGCAAGGTTTGTGTCAAAATATTAATCTTGTTAGCAGTGATGGGCAGGTGAAGATGCTGTCAGAAGCAAGATCTAACATGGAGATACCGCTGATTTGCCTGTCCAGGTATGTTCCTATAAGACACAGAGAGAACTCTACCCAAGCCATCCTGCCTCTAGGGTTGAGTACTGTGTTATGCTCAGCATGACAGGCTTTGTCTACAGTCCTACAGTGATCAAGTGCAGGACTTCCCAGCAGGTATCCCCAGGCAGCACTGGTCCCAAGATTAGCATACTTTGTACTGCTTTTTTTTTTCTTTATCTTGACCTTCCTTTATGCTATCTTTTTTCTCCCTTTCTCACACCTAGCTCATACCAGCAGTCTGTAATTACCCAGCAGTCTGTAATTACTTTTTTTTTTTTTTTTTTTTTTTTTTCCTCCTGTTGGTCCCAGTTTTATCCTTATCCAAACTGGATATTTCCACTACCATTACCAATGTAACCTTAGCCTTGTCGGTTATTAGTGACATGTCTGCCTAGTTACTGCTGGCTTATATACCATCCCAAAGGTTCCCAATACTTCCAATTACCTATGGAGTTCTCAAATAACTCTCCCTTAACTACCTATGCATACTTGCCATGCCTCTTGGTGCTGTGTAATTTATGTCATCTTCTCACACTGTTACCTGTCAAATCCAGCAATTTCTCATGTCAGGTCATGCCATGTCATGTCATGTCATACTCAATTAACTTAATCTCAGGGCAGGGTCTAGCCAGCAGCCTCAACAGTGTCGTGCAGTCTTAAGACTCCATGTTTTATGTAACTTTGAAGATATTTAAAGCCAACCTTCATGCCCATCAAAACTTATTTTAAGTATGGACACTTATAATACTTTTAACACAGGTAACCAGGAGGGCCAAAATGTTAATGATAAAAGCATTATAAAAGAAACAGAGATTAAGCACCTATCACTTCTGTGCACTTCTTTCTGCCATATCTGTAGTCAGCAAACTTTTCCAGTAACACCACTGGTAATATTTGATATTGAGGGACCTCAGATAAGCATTATATCATTGTGGTTTTGATTCCTTTTCTTAAATACTCTGACCCTAAATAAAATTTTTACCTGTATATTGTTACCATATCTAGTGCATTGGAATTATAATCTGTCATGCTTTGTTTGTTGTTTGTTTCTTTATGAAGTTTGACCTTGTAATCTCACTAAAATTAATCCATTCTGTAAAAGTATAGTTTAAATTCTCTAAGGTTTTAAAAATAAAAGGTTATGAAGCTATCCCCAATAATTTTGCAATCCATTGTATTTGTATTTTGTGTTAAGATTTGCCATAAGTAGGAGAATGAGATAGTGTAGCTAAATAAAAAGAAAGTCTATAGCTATGAACACTACAAACAGAACTGATTTCACTCTTAAGGTGTAATTAAGAGGAAACTTTGATTTTAACTTAATTAAAATGTGCACTCAAAGTTAATTCCAGTTTCTAAAGTATTGATTATTCCTTTTGTGCTCTCCTATACTATACAGAAAACTATACAGAAAATTACCACCAAAATTTAACTATACAGAAAATTACCACCAATTGCTGGAGTTTTACCTTGAGAACTTAAAATGGATATCTCTGTTTTAACTATATACTATGTTTTTTATTGTTGTTTGTTTGTTTTAATTTATTTATGAAACAAAACATGGCTGAAGCACAGTTGTTAATTCAATTATTATAATATTTAAATTAAACTGCAAAAAAAGAATAAAAAATAAAAAAAAATCCATGGAAGTAACAGATAAGTGAATTTGGTTTTCTTTTCATACATTGCCCTGAACTTGATCCTCCTGTGAATGTGCTTTAACTGTGAGCAGTTTTTAGGTTTGCTGCTCATGTAGAGAGCATATGCACAGACTATGCTCTCTAGTTCCTGTGCACTGTCTTCTTTCCAAATGAGTTTTGGATCTCAGGATAGATCTTTCAGGATAGTGCCATGGCCAGAAGAATGAACATAGGACATAGTAGGCATGGCATTGCAGAAGGTGGGAATTAGCTCCACACTTAAAATTGGCTTTTAAATGTGTTGGCTTTTATATGTGGTTTTGAAAGCTAAATACTACATTTTACATTATAGTCAATGGTATTTTTGGGCAACATTCAGTTGCATCAGCATTCAGAGAGATCAAACAGATATGACAACAGCTCAAGTCACAGCTGCATACAGAACCTAAGGTAGCTGCCTGTTTTTGAAATTGGAGGTATTTCATTAGGTATTGCTTATTTGTTAAACAAACAAACAAACACTATTTTAGCTTATTCTTGGAACAGTGTATCCAACTTCTTTTCAATGTTATTACTTGCCTGGGCATTCTATTTGTGTATTTACACAACCCAAATTCTGAAGTGTCATATTAGCTCTCAGAACAGAGCTAAGCATAGACAGATAGAAATGTAATGTCTTAGTCCTTTATGTGCTTGGAATTTGAATGGCACATCAATTACTAAGTTCACTTATCAGTATTCCTTTACCTATATGTTCAGATTTACTCTAGAAAGAATATCTAACCAAATAAACTTATTTTAAATTTCAAGTAAGTTAATGTCCAGCATAGATTATTGAAGCACAGACTAACATCATTAAACTATCAAGTCATATTGAAATGGTAGTGTCCCTGCTGTATGGATAGCAATCGAACTTAATAATGTGCCCTGTAGAGTATCATGTGTGGACTACTTTTGGCCAAGTGAAATTCAGTAAAAGCCCTGTAAGTTTGAAAAACAGTGATGCTATACAAATGGCAATATAAACAATAAAATGGAGAGGAGTTAAGGAAGAAGTCAACACAGACACACAAACACACACACGCACAAAACCAAAACAATAAAAACTAGATTTGGCATTTGACAATGGTTTTGTTCCTTCTGTTGTTTTAAACATTCTTTTTGGTCTTCATGAACTTTTAGAAATGGTATACCCTGGCAAAGCAACAGAAGAAAGTTGAAGAAGAGTACATGTTAAAAGACTTTGGGGAAAGAAGGAACCTTTTCACAAAATGCATATCTTTTCTAGAGTTGGTCGTGAGCTCACTGGCGAAGATTTATGGAATGCTTTTCCTCCCTGTTAGTTTAATTAAATTTAAATAGTATGCTTAAACATACAAAAATTTTTAACCAGAAGCTTTCAGAAGAGTTTCCCAGGATTTCTTTTTAATTAAAAACAGAGAAAAATGGTTTGCAATATGTTAGCCTGGCATTTAATAACAAGATCCAGAATCATAAAAAATGTACCCAATTCTAAAAATAGTATTTTTTTCATTCTTACTTGAACAGCCTGAATATTTACTCTGCCTGTATAAAATTTTAAATCAGTAAGATATAATTAATATATTTTTCTGCCATACATTTCTCATTGTGACCACCAAAGATTACTTATCCAAATTTATGTAGTCCAAAGAAGAAATCAGAATTTGCACAAATCCTCTTTCATGTACTCATCCTTATAAGTCATATTTATTAGGGCTCTCTTTTTCTTTTTTTTGCCAGGCTCTTTGGGGAAGTAAATGTAGACTAGGAATTCTTTTTCTTTGTTTGTTTCAGAGAACCAATTAATGCTGTCTACTCAAAAATATGTCAATCCAATTTCATGAAATAAATCAGTGCAATTATGGTAAATGCAAAATCTCTTCTATTGTAGTTTCAAAAATTCTTGACATAATTGCTTTGGATATACTCTGTTTATGAATAACTCATTATGAAACAATAACAAGCACAATTAACATTGTATTTCAATAATAAGCACATTTCCAGCAAGATTAATATAGTCCAATAAAATATATATAAACAGTGTAAGTGTTGTCTGAAATTAATATGGGATTAGATCCAGGAAGGAATTTAGACACTGTGCATATTATTGCAGTACCTCATTTTTAAGTCTAGTTTTCAGATGCACTTGTTGTAGACTGAAATCCCAGTCATTTTGTTAGTGTATTAGCTTCCTAAACAAAGTTACTTATTTGAGATTGACAAAGACTGGATCATTGAATGATGAGCCAATAATTACACAATAGTAAGAAATATATGTTCAGTACAATTACTCTTCAGACAATACTGATATCCAGGGACGCTGTTCTCTCTACTCATGATTAACAGTCCATCTCCTTAAGATACAGAGCACAACAAGAGTTTTGCTTCCCTTTCACACAGCAGTTTATTAGGACAGATGGAGATTCCCTCCTCTCTTTGCAGACTAAGATTTACTTTTTCTATTTATTTATTTATTTATTTATTTATTTATTTATTTATTTATTTATTTATTTTTCTTATGACCTATCCTCCATGCAATTGCTGTGAAATGAAAAGGCAATTTGAAGAGCAGGATATAAAAGAGAAGCACGAATAAGTTACTGGATCAAGATCTTATTAAGACAATGTATCTATTAAATCTGTCCTTTATAGTCTCTTAAGATGTAGGTCTCTGCATACACCTTAAAATATCTTTAAAGATTAGTCATGTTTACTCCTATGAAGTCCAGGTTTTAATACCATTTTAGAAAAAATATCACATGCTTTTGGTAACAATTTTTCTGAATCCTGTGATTTCTTCTTGTTTATTTATGTGTGCCACAGCTTTTCCTACAATCATTTCACTTTCAGGAAAAACCTTTGCAGAGCCCTTTGCAGAAAGAATTCTGCTCTAAGAACTGATTTCTTGCATGAGCTGAAGATTCAAGTATATAAAGTTAAGTACTTTGAAAATAGCTAGGATATAGTAAGAAGACTGGAGTCTGTAACTTTGAATAGAGTGTTTTATAAAATATAATTTTGGCCTGTAGCAGAGAACAAGGAAAAGATATAGAACTATGCTCTAAACTCAAAATTATGCCAATATTTCATATTGCATATGGTTGCATATTTCAGAACTGTTACTTTCCTGTTTGTCTTCAACTTCTCAGGCTGCCCAGGGAAGTGGTGGAGTCACCATCCTTGGAAGTCTTCAAAAGACGTTTAGATGTAGAGCTTAGGGATATGGTTTAGTGGAGGGCTGTTAGCGTTAGGTTGGAGGTTGGACTCGATGACCTTGAGGTCTCTTCCAACCTAGAAAATTCTGTGATTCTGTGATTCTGTGATTCTCCCAGGAAGTCTTAACACTTTGTACCTAAATTGAACTTTTTTTTTTTTTTTTAACTGAGTGAAAAAAATAGAGGTTGCAGTTTAGTTGCCATATTTGTGACTTAAAATCTGAATTGACTGATAATTTCTTTAGCTGTGTCTAAGTAGTACTAACATAAGCATTCAAAGGCAACACTTATTTTATCTAGTGCACCTTGGTGCAAAATCAGAGCCATCAAGGTGTATTCACAACCCTGACAGATTTGAGATTCTTGAAATTTTAGTATTGCTGAGAATAGATCAGTACTACAGGAATGAGATACTATTTTTAATCATTATTTATCCCAATTAGGGTAGGAGTGTAATATGAAGTTCATTTAAGATACAGAAGAGGCTTTGGATTATGTCTCCAGACTTTATTTAAGCTATGAAAATAATTAGAGCTATCTTTGAAACATATGTAAGCTTTTAGTTCCTTGTTAGGTGGTATTTTAATTCTTATGAATTTACTTGTTTCTCAGTTACTGAAAAGTTTGTTTTTTTTTGGTTTGTTTTGGTGTTTTTTTTTTTTTTGTTTGTTTGTTTTTTTGTTTGTTTGTTTATTTGTTCATTTGTTTAATTTGGATGCTACTGATATCTGTTTCTAAGATGACTTTTATGTTTATCCCAACCAAAGAAACAGAATAATATTGATTACTAGATGTAAGTTACTAACTTCTTACATTATTAATCTCTGACATGAGTGAGAGGTTAATGTGAATGCTTTACTTCTAAGGGCACTGTAAATTCACTTGTTGAACTTAATAGCTCATTACCTAAGGAGTATTGGGCTAGTTAGTCTTGCTAAGAACTATGCATAAGAAGAAACAATATGAAACATGACAAAATTAATACTTAGCATAAATCACTGCTCTGTTGCAATATTACTAGAGAATAACTCAACCCACTATCCCTACAGGAATTCACATTTGGTAAAATAGCGCAGAATTCATAAAAAAATAGGGCTCCCAAGTTACAAGGGATTCAAAGAAAACAGGAGCTCAGTTCATAAAAAAATAGGACTCCCAAGTTACAAGGGTTTCAAAGAAAACAGGAGCTCAGATAATGATGCTGGTTCAGTATCTTGCTCATATAACTACAATGCAGGAATAGTTTATCGTAAGACTAAAAAGTTTGACAACTGCTATATTTTTGGTGGCACTACTGGTTGCACAAATGTCATAGGTTCATTGCATTTTATAGTGTGTTGTGCTTAATAGTGTACTTGTAACTATAAGCAGCATTCATATATCATAATTAATCCTTGATAAATGAATGTCCGCATCAGATTATAGTTATTTTAATTAAGTAGATATATTTTCTGTGCATGATGGCAGAGGTATGACTCTTGTTATATTCTCACCAATTCACATTTTATGATACTGAATGCAATTTAATTATGTTTCTCTAAATCCACTGCTAAAATTATCTACACTGAGCACTTTTAGATGTTTGTTGACCTATGGATTTAAGTACTCCAAGCTGGTATGCATGGTCCATGCATACAGGCTGGAAAGTGCTGAAGCTTTACACAGAGGCCTTTCCAAAATAATAAAAACTGCATAAGTAAATGATTTACTTATCTTGAAAGAAACTCTACCTCTGAAATGTAAATACAGACAACACTCAGTAGATAATGTTGGAGTCCAAATTTGGTTTTGGGAAGTATCGTTTTGTGAAAGCCTAAAATTTGGGTTTGTCATGTAATTGTAACAGCAATATATAAAGCCCATCCCTGTCTGACTTCAAAACTCACTTATATCACTGTACTTTGACAATGTGCATGTTTCTAGGGAGTCTCATACTGATCTGTTTGCATAAAGTCTTGAATCTTGATGATGCATACTGAATCCTACAACTTCTGATATGATATGTAGAAATCTCAAATGGCAAGAAGCAAACTTTATCACCATATTGGTCCATCATAAATAACAATCAGTGTCTCCAAAAATATTAACAGTAGAGTATTCATTAATTAAACTACTAGAGTAGTAGAAATGCTGAAAGAGATGGGAAAAAAATAAATAAAATTCCTTTTTTTTTTTAGAGGGAAAAAATTAATGTCTTTCGAAAGCTGTGTCAGGTATCTCCCTGACACAGAATTGGTTTTTTTTTTTTTTTTTTTTTAATTGTATAACAGCACCACTCTAGAAGGAGGAATTAATTCATCTGCTCCAACTTGGCATCTCTTACTGTAATGTCTAAGGCATCTTCTTAGGAAGGGCTAGGTGCTTATTTTACACTGTTAGTCTAAGATGTGCATTAAAGTCTTTGACAGTCTGGGTAAATTCTCTGGCTGTAAGAAAATAATATAAAATACAAACAAAATGCATGTTTATCTCCAGTGGTTATTCTTTAAAATAATAAAATATTAATAATAATAGAAAAAAAAATCACAGTTTTTTCCAATGCCTTGGAAATAACACTGCAACTATAATTTTTATAAGGTCTTTAGGCTTTTTATAAGGTCTTTATAATCAAGTCCTTTTAACCTTATAAGGTTTTTATAAGGTATGCACACATGCTTATCTATCAACAGATTCTCAGGTGCTCACATCAAAGCTCTCCTACAGAAATTCAGAGGTAAAGAGGCACTTAGTGAGTTTAGATGATTTACTCACAGTACTTGTGAATCATAAGATTTGTGCTTACTTAAATAGGATCCATTGCACAGTTTTTATCATGTTGATAGTCTGTAGTTAAATGATTATTACAGACCTGCTTATAGTAATTTCTATTCTTCAACATAGCCACATAAAACATACTTCTGCTGGAACTTGATATAAATGAACGAAAATCTGTAACCTGAAAGAAGAAAGGATCCAGTGAGTAGCAAGGCAGAGAACATACTCTAACATACTCAGAGTCCATTTCAAATGTTTAAAACAGCTTCTGTTCTTTGATTGTACCTTGATGAGTTCCTACTGCCTGGAGATTAAAACAAACAAACAAACAAACAAAAACAATAACAACAACACAACTTTATCTTTTATAGATAAATGTCCCCTTACCTTAAGGTCATACCTCCTTATTTGTACATTTCTAGGGGCATATGATACAACTCCTGGGGAGAGCTCACAGAAAATAAAGGCCAAGTTTTAAATGGAAAAAAAAAAAAAAAAAAGTGAAAAGGATAATCATGACTTCATGGCATTGCTCATCTCTGTATAAGGCCATATTGACTGGCCAATAAATCAAGCAGATTTTGACTGCCAATACTGGAATATATAACAGATACATACATATATTGAATATATAACAGACATATAAGAAATACATTTTTTTTAATGTCTTTTCCCATGATATTATTCACAAAAATGTATTGGCAAAGGAGTTGCAAAAATAGTTTCTTTAAGCTCCACATCTGATAGAACCAGATGGAAGAATCTGACAGAACCCGCAACAGGGACTTTGTTTTCAGAGAAATATGCAGAAAATATAGACTTATTGCAGGCCGTACACATATTACACAATTTTGTGCTTATTTGCAGATCAAAATTCTCTGGTGACTCAATAAGGCAATTGCTTTTCTACTATTTTTTTTTTTCCTTCCAACAATAGAAAGAAATAATAGAAAGTAAGTCCAAAAGTTAAAAATCACAGATTCCAATGACTTTGTTCTTGAGTATACATACATATTTATGTTCTTAGAAATACCAGAAAGATAATGAATTACATCCATATTCTGCAGCTGCAAATGACTGCACGATCAAGAGTACTATAGAATTGGATCTCTTTCTGTTTGACTAATATATTTTTCCAGGCTTCATTTAGTTAGTCTGATTTATAAGCATTTTTCAAGTATTCTGCTTTTGTTTAACAGAAATCTTTCAACTCTTAATGAATTTTCACTTCCTTCTTGACTGTTCTTAAAAGGAAATTTCCATTTCTAGATATAATGTTTTTTATCTGACAAGTGTTGATTTTGATCATTGAGAGCAGATGCAATTATTACTGAAAATAATTATTAGAAAAAAAAAAGTTGTCTTGATAGAATAGCCCCAAGTGTTTTTCATTAATATTAATGACATTAACAATGCTGTATTAATAACAGAAGGCTAAAAAGTATTACAATGCTAATTGGCAGTTTTCCTAAATTTGGCAGTACTATATCCAGTTATGCTGGCTAAGAAGTGATGCAGTTTCTAACTGAACCTGTTTTGTTTCCTTTCAGTGTAATTTTAATATTTATATTAAGTTAAAATGCATGCTATTTTCTTTCCATTTCATTATCATTGTTGTAACCTTGTTACTCCTGTGCATTTATTTTAAATATCATCAGTGACTAAGAAAGGAATATATCTCTGTGGCTGTAAAAAATTTATGAGTTTCTTCTTGGTGAAAGTTTTTTGTTCTACTAATGACTGCAGAGTTTCTTGAAGAATTGATGCATTTCCTCTATGATATTTTATGATAATAAAAATAATAAGCAATAGATATTTATTTAGTCTGATGCTATTTACCTTTTCAGGCTTCTTTAAATTACATTTAAATATAACTTTCTCCATGATTGAAATAGATTTGTATACCACTTGTCTGATTTTAAAAGGTGTTGTCCCCATTGATATTGAGTGGATTTGTTAAGAATTTAGGAATTTATGTTCAAAAATGTAAAAATGTGTAATTATTTTAAGATATCATATGCCATCTTTTTCTTTTCAGTAAAAGGTGAAAAGGAGTTAGGAAAGCTATTTTTTCTTTTTATGCCAAATATACTTTTTCTCCTTGTATAATGTATTCTTCCTAAGCCTTGCTATATGCAAATCTATAGGCATATACATACATGTATATATACACACACATAAAAATTGCATGATATTGCTGCTGATTTTTCACACTAACTACTTCTCAGCCTTAATATTTAACTGGAAATGCTTAATTCTTGTTAAGTGAGGATTTTGTATAAGCATTATAAATCATGTAACATGGGGACTGAATAATGTAGATACTTAAATCTCAAAAACTCAAGACAAAGATACATCAGAATGCTTAACTCTAGACATTGTTTGTTTTCAAGTAGTAAAAGGATAACTGGACAGTTCTGTACAACTAGTCAAGACCGGGGCCTGTATTGAAGGACTTCTGTAGGGCTGACATTTAAGTATGTGGTAACTGCCTGTGTGGTTCCAGAAAACATTCATGACTTGGATAGGCATTATAAATCAAAAAGATCAAATGTGGGATGACTCCAGTGTCACAATTTTGTAGTAAATAGCTCAACTGACAAGCTCAACTGACTCAACAGAAACTTTATTTATAATCAGATTAAGTGTAACATATTGCCACAGAAATATGGCTGAATTTTAGAGGTTAAATGGTACTTGAAAAACTAACCACATAATCTCAGATTATTTTTTCTAAATTATCTAAATATTTTCTAAATTTTTCTAAATTATAATAAAATATCATACTATGTATAATTGATAAAAAGAAGTTGTAAGATAAAAATCAATAAGGAAAATTCTTACAGCCTTATTTGTTCTCTGTTTTGATACATCCTGCAAGTTGCTTATCTTTGTCAGAAAGCACTACGGAGTATGTCTAGGATGGTTTTAAATGATTTATTGTAATTAGTAGAATGGGGAGAGAGGACAGAAACTGCATTGCATAAAAAGATTTACATTAGCAGTGATCAAGAAAAAATCAAAATAATTATTTCAATTTAATGATTTCCTCCAAATTTCAGAACTCTTCTAATTTAAAATCAATAATAATGTTTTCAGGTTAGCACTGTATTCATTTAATATACTGACGCCCTAGGGGTAGGGGACATTTACATGGCAGCTCTTAAGTGATTTCACTTGCTAATTCTGCCAGTAAAATCAGATGATCTCCCAAAAGGGGAGAACTAATTACAAATTAGATGTCTTCTCGACTTTTTCACTTAGAATAAAACCTCAGAACTAGAATGTCACAGTCATTCAGTAGGGAGGATTTGTCAAATCTCTTTTCTTTAGGGTTGATGAGCTTTTGGATATGTAAAATTACCATCTTCAATCCAGAGCTTAAATCCTCATGATATAAATAAGAGTTTTACACAAAGATGAAGGAAAGTCCACATTCTCATGTGTGTTAAGCCTTTTGTGCATCAGAAAGACAGGAAACAGAGAGACAAGCATTGAAAAACTACTTCACATGGAGCATTACAGTTCTTTAATAGATAGACTGTTTGCACCACTTTACACTGCATCTGACAGTAACAGTTTCATAAACTTTGTGACACTTACAGAAAGCTCATTCACAATTTAACTGGCTTTGCATATAACCTCTAGGGAAGAAGGCATTTAATGCTAAGAAAATACTATATTTGTCATGATATTGTCTTGGATTGTCCTGGTTTCAGTTAGGACAGAGTTAATTTTCTTCCTAGTAGCTGGTAGAATGCTATGTTTAGGCTTAGGATGAAAAGAGTGCTGATAACACCCCGATGTTTTAATTGTTGCAGAGCAGTGCTTACACCAAGCCAAGGACAGCTTGCAAGAAGCTGGCAGCTTCTTGCTCTGTCCTGCCAACGGGCAGGCTGGGGGTGCAGCAAGAGCTGGGAGGGGACAGACCCAGGACAGGTGACCCAAACTAGCCAAAGGGGTATTCCATACCATCTGATGTCATGCTAAACAGTATATAGGGGTGGCTAGCCAGGGGAGGGGGGCCAGACTGCTCAGGGTTAGGCTGGGCATCGGTCAGTGGGTGGTGAGCAATTGCATTGTGCATTACTTGTTTGTACACATTATTAGTAGTAGTACTATTATCATCATTGTTGTTATTGTTATTATTGTTATTATTATTTTCCTGTCTTAATAAACTGTCTTTATCTCAACTCACGGGCTTTACTTTCCCGTTTCTGTCCCCCATCCCAGAGAGGGAGGAGGGAGGGTGAGCAAACAGCTGTGTGGTGTTTAGCTGCCAGCTGGGTTAAACCACTACAGTCCTTTTGGCACCCAACGTAGGGCTTGAAGGGTTGAGATAACGACAGATCTGACCACAGTGTGTTAAACTAAAATTGGTGTAAGTATTAGACCTGCTTAATAGTTACTTGTCATAATGCTGATTGCTTTAATCTCAAGTCTGCCGTGCCTCTTTTCCAAATTGAGTATTATAGCACATTATTTTCCGTATGTGCTCTCTGTCATGTTGTTTATCCTCTCCGTGCCCTGGTTTAAGATCATTACGGTACTGTGCGTTGTAACAGTGGCTTATGAGACAATGAAATATCTGGTCATGACTCTAACTTGGTACTTGTACTCAGCAACGTCGTCAACTCTATACTTTGGAAACCGTATCTCGGAAACTATTAGCAATTATACCTATTGCCTTTTTTCATCAGGGAGTCAATCCGTGGAGGGGGAAGATAATTTTTCTTACTTGTTCACTCTCCCTTTCTCCTTCACCACCCCTTTATCCTCCGAGCTTGTTACAATAGTTCTCCAAGATATTGAATATCCTTGGGATACTCAGACCAGCATGTTATTGTTGTTATGCCTCCTGAATGTGCTTCAGGTTTTGCTTAAAGTTAAACGACTACTTAGGAATCTCATCCAGAGATCTGCCCGGAGGCAAGATAGTTGTGAGTGGCAGGGAGTATGGGAGGATATGGGCAGGCATCTAGAGCAGTTGGCACCCCCAGTGTTTTGGAAATTCACCTCTGAACAACTGCAAAATCCTAAAAAACTGGCAGAATGCTTGAAAAAAAGGTGTCATGATTCTGGCAGTTCCAAAGTAGCACAAATCATTGTAACATGCTGGGGCCTGGCTCATGCCTATCGAGCTGCCATTGATCAGAGAAATTGATCAGAGAAATCAGCTGTGGCAGTGCAAGTTGCCCCTGCAGAGGGTATTCCAACTCCTGTGGCAGACCCTGTAGCTGGATCAGAGAAACGAGCTGTAGCAGTGCAAGCTGCCCCTGTAGAGATGGTGAAAAAATGGTATAGGGATTCAAGTCGCTTAGAACGCAGAGAGTCTTCTGCCAAGTCTAGGTATAGAGATGACGATGCTGGGCCATCAGGGATTCAGGAGGAGGAAGATGAGGGTGCCGAAAAATCAACAGTAACTACACCAGCGTGAGCTATGAGATGTGCAAAAAGATTTTGGTTGTTGCATAGGTTAGCAGCTTGTCACCTGGCTGCTCTGGTGCTGGGACACCGGAGCCAATTGTGTGGAATTAGAGGGCAGGGAAGCCAGACAACTGCTAGAGACGCAGGCATTGACAAAGCAAGATGGAGCACAATCTCACAGCCTCTGGAGGTGTCTCCTCTCAGCTGTGAGGGAAAGGTATACAAGTAATAATACATATATAATAATACAATAATACAGGTAATAATACAGGTAATAAAGGTATTCAAGGAAGATCTTGTATGTCTGCCAGGCAAGTGGACCACTATGGAGAAGGGAATCCAGTACCTGAGGGAATTAGCCGTATGGGAGGTGATTTATGAGGACCCTGACCTCAGACAAACATCCACAGATCCAGATGAAGTCAGGTGTACACAACCCTGTGTTGGAAGTTTGGTGGAACCCTGTGTTGGAAGATGTGGTGGAAGTTTGTATGGAGTGCACCATCATCATATGCCAGCTCATTGGCAATAATGGCCTGGAATGATGATGAGGAACCCACAGTGGATGAAGTGGCTAAACAACTTCAGCAGTACGAAGAAAGTCTCTCCTCTTCCTTACAGGCCTGCGTCTCAGCTGTGGAGAAACTTTCTGAAGAGTTCCACCAACTTGAAGAGAGATTATTTTCCTCCCCACCTGTACAAAGCAGTGTCTCAGCTATCAGGGGTAAGCATTCATCTGCACAAGGAAAACGATATGGTGGGTACTCACCCCGTGCCACCCTGTGGTTTTACTTACGAGACCATGGAGAGGACATGAGAAAATGGGATGGAAAATCTACTGTGACCCTAGAGGCATGGTTATGTGAGCTGCAAAAGAAAACAATCGGGAAAAAGGGATTCTCTGAAAAGTTTGCTGCTCCAACTTCCAGCAGACAGTCCTACAAACACAGAAACGAAGAAGATTCTGACCAGCATTAGGGGGGCCCTGCCTCCAGCCAGGGGGAGGAAAGGGACAATCGAGTTTATTGGACTGTGTGGATTCGATGGCCTGGCACATCAGATGCACAGAAGTACAAGGCTTTAGTAGACACCAGTACACAATGTACTGTAATGCCATCGAGCTATAAAGGGCCAGAGCCCATCTGTATTTATGGAGTGATAGGAGGATCTCAGCAGTTAACTGTATTGGAGGCTTAAGTGAGTCTGACTGGGAATGAGTGGCAAAAGCACCGTATTGTGACTGGCCCGGATGCTCCATGTATCCTTGGCATAGACTATCTTAGAAGAGGATATTTCAAGGACCCAAAAGGGTTCAGGTGGGCTTTTGGTATAGCTGCCTTAGAGACAGAGGGCATTAAACAATTGTCTACCTTGCCCGGTCTCTCAGAGGACCCCTCTGTTGTGGGGTTGCTGAGGGTCGAAGAACAGCAAGTGCCAATCGCTACCACAACTGTGCACTGGCAGCAATATCGCACTAACCAAGACTCCCTGATTCCCATCCATAACCTAATTCGTCAATTGGAGAGCCAAGGAGTGATCAGCAAGACTAACTCACCTTTCAATAGTCCCATATGGCCAGTGCGAAAGTCTAATGGCGAGTGGACACTAACAGTGGACTATCGTGGCCTGAATGAAGTCACACCACCACCGAGTGCTGCAGTGCCTGACATGCTGGAACTCCAGTACGAACTGGAATCAAAGGTAGCCAAGTGGTACGCCACAACTGATATTGCTAATGCATTTTTCTCCATCCCTCTAGCAGCAGAGTGCAGGCCACAGTTTGCTTTCACTTGAAGGGGAGTCCAATATACTCGGAATTGGCTGCCCCAGGGGTGGAAACACAGCCCTACCATTTGCCATGGACTGATCCAGTCTGCGCTGGAGCAGGGGGAAGCTCCTGAACACCTGCAGTACATCGATGACAGTATTGTGTGGGGTGACACAGCAGAGGAAGTTTTTGAGAAAGGGAAGAAAATAGTCCAAATCCTTCTGAAAGCCGGTTTTGCCATAAAACAAAATAAAGTCAAAGGACCTGCACAAGAGATCCAGTTTTTAGGAATAAAATGGCAAGATGGATGTCGTCAAATCCCAATGGATGTGATCAACAAAATAACAGCTATGTCTCCACCAACTAGCAAAAAAGAAACACAAACTTTCCTAGGTGTTGTGGGGTTTTGGAGAATGCACATTCCAAATTACAGTCTGATTGTAAACCCACTCTAAGTAACCAGTAAGAAGAATGAGTTTGAATGGGTCCCTGAGCAACAACAAGCCTTTGAACAAATCAAGCAGGAAATAGTTCATGCAGTAGCCCTTGGGCCAGTTCGAACACGACCTGATGTAGAGAATGTGCTCTACACCACAGCCAGGGAGAAGGGCCCCACCCGGAGCCTCTGGCAGAAAGAACCTGGGGAAACTCGAGGTCGACCCCTGGGGTTTTGGAGTCGGGGATACAGAAGATCTGAGGCCCGCTATACTCCAACTGAAAAGGAGATATTGGCAGCATATGAAGGAGTTCGATCTGCTTCGGAGGTGGTCGGTACTGAAGCGCAGCTCCTCCTAGCACCCCGATTGCCAGTACTAGGCTGGATGTTCAAAGGAAGGGTCTCCTCTACACATCATGCAACTGATGCTACATGGAGCAAGTGGGTTGCACTGATCACTCAGAGGGCTCGAATAGGAAACCCCAGTCGCCCAGGAATATTGGATGTGATTATGGACTGGCCAAAAGGCAAATACTTTGGGATATTATCAGAGGAGGAGGTGGGTCGTGCTGAAGAAGCCCCACTGTACAACCAGTTACCAGAGAATGAGAAGAAATATGCCCTGTTCACTGATGGGTCCTGTTGTATTGTAGGGAAGCATCGGAGATGGAAGGCTGCTGTATGGAGTCCTACACGACGAGTTGCAGAAGCTGCTGAAGGAGAAGGTGAATCGAGTCAGTTTGCAGAAGTGAATGCCATTCAGCTGGCTTTAGACATTGCTGAACGAGAAAAATGGCCAGTTCTCTATCTCTACACCGATTCATGGATGGTAGCAAATGCCCTGTGGGGATGGTTACAGCAATGGAAGCAAAACAACTGGCAACACAGGGGCAAACCCATCTGGGCTGCTGCATTGTGGCAAGATATTGCTGCTTGGGTAGAGAATCTGGCTGTAAAGGTACGCCACGTAGATGCTCATGTGCCCAAGAATCGGGCTACTGAAGAACATCAAAACAACCAGCAGGTGGATCAGGCTGCTAAGATTGAAGTAGCTCAGGTGGACCTGGATTGGCAGCATAAAGGTGAATTATTTATAGCCCGATGGGCCCATGACACCTCAGGCCATCAAGGTAGAGATGCAACATACAGATGGGCTCGTGATCGAGGGGTAGACCTGACCATGGACGCTATAGCACAGGTTATTCTTGACTGTGAAACATGTGCTGCAATCAAGCAAGCCAAACGGTCAAAGCCTTTTTGGTATGGAGGATGATGGCTGAAATATAAATATGGAGAGGCCTGGCAGATTGATTACATCACACTCCCTCAAACTCGCAATGGCAAGCGCCACGTACTTACAATGGTGGAAGCAACCACCGGATGGCTGGAAACATATCCTGTGCCTCATGCCACCACCCGGAACACTATCCTGGGCCTTGAAAAGCAAGTCCTATGGCGACATGGCACCCCAGAAAGAATAGAGTCAGACAATGGGACTCATTTCCGAAACAGGGATAGAGTTCATTTTCTTCATAGATTTTCATTGATGTCTTGGATTTTTGAAGAAAATGATGTCAATAACACACTGATGTTTTAGCTGTTGCTGACCAATGCTTACATTGAGTCAAGAACTTTTCTGCTTCTCATGCTTCTCGTGGTCTGTAAGACCAAGAAACAACTTTTGAAAAATATGCATACTCTTCTCCTAGTTTTACTTTCATTCGCTTTGAGTTTGTTGTTCATATAATTATAAGCAAGAAATGCGTAATCATGGAGATTATTTGCATTAAGATAGACCCCTTATGCTAAATATATATATAATAATTACATCATGTTGCAATTAAATCATAACGACTTTTATTCTTTTTTTTTATTTCTTTATTTTTTTCTTTTTCTTTTTTTTTTTTTTTTTTTTAAATACTTAGCATCTTATTCATAACATATACATACAAAATCATTCTTATGTGCTTTTTATAAAATTCAAAAATGTAATGTAGCACATTAGAAAAGATGGGCAGCCATGAGGCACAGGAGACACACTGAGGAAAGGCAGTATGGGAGAGGAACTTAGGGAAACACATTGAGACAAGGCACCTGAGTAGACACACGAGGGGAGAGGCGCTAGGGAAGACAAGCAGAGCAGCTGCTGTGCATGGCACTGTTTGGACAGATGGCTTTTGATAACAGAAGTCTCTTGCCTCCAGGGATATGTAAGAGAGGACCCAATGCAGGACTGATGGGAGTGCAGAAGAGAGTACTGAAGTGACATCCAGGAGACCCCATGGCCTGGTATGCAGATTGTGCGCTGCAGTGACCTATCTGCATTGACTGCACTGCATTGACCTATTCAGCCTTCTTCCTGGACTACACCATCTACCCTCAGGACAGTGGTATCATGCAATTTGTAAAACTGCATATGTATCTGTTATAAAAGTGCTTTGTATCCAAGACAACTTCACACTGTCAAAGTGATTTTAAACCATGATGTTCTAGAAATTTGATTCCATGGTTCTGTTGGTCTTATTGTTCTTTATTGCCAAACGTTACACAGATACCAATACCTTTGTCTTTCACAGACACTAAAAGAGAGAACAGAATTAGCTCCCAAAATAAAGAACAGATGAGGATACAAATTCAATAATTTTCTCGTTACTTAAAAAAAAAAAGTATTATCTGCAGCAAACCTATTTTCAGCATGTAGCTTTGCCCTTCTAGCTTCAAAAATCAAAGAATATTGTGTCTTGAAAATACTCGTAAAATAGTTTGATAAACCATAACAACATGTTGTAAATTTCTTTTACTCTGGAATATATATTAATATATATCTCAAAAATGCATTCACAATTGCTATTAGAATAACAAAAGGCAAAACAATTATATACATATCCTATCCAACTGCATTATTTAATATAAGAGATTACAGGGAAATTGATTTATATTTCTCTTGACATCGGTCTGCAGCTACAGGCATGCCAGAGTAGCTCATGAAAAAGGAAAATTTGCATGTCTTCTTTAATTTACTGGTGTTCCAATATATCTTAAATACTTGATTTTATGGGCTCTTTTGTGTTACATAATCTTGTATAAAACTTTCATAGTTCTGTTTGACTTCAGTGGTATCAGAATAGGATTTCAAAGCAGTGTGTTTTACCTAATGTATTTCTGATTTTTTTTTTTTTAAAGTTATTCCAACATAGAAACATATTAATTTTCATTATATATCACATTTCAATAACTGCTTTTTCTGCTAAATAATGAAATCAGTTTTTCCTGTATTATAGAAGAACTACTCCTTTGGTTCCATGCTATAAAAGTTGAAATAATGTAAATCCTTTTCCAAGTTTCTGTTCAAAGACAGTGCCAGGAATATACCTATCTGGATTTTGACAAAAATATTTTGTTAATAAGAATTCATATTCATTTTGAACTCATATGAACATTTGATGAAATTTTAACATTTGTTAAGGAAATGGTTTTACAAGACTTATAAACATCTTTGAATATTAAATAGAAAAATTATGAAGACTAGCAAGTGGATTCCCACTTAGCCATTTTTTAAACTTTAATATCTTGACCTTTACTAAATAATTGTTGAACACAGGCCCTATGATTTACTATCAGTGTGTACAGATGCTTCTTGTCTATCAGTTGTGTGCTAAACCAGTCTGCCTGCAAAACAGAATTTATTTGCCAGCTCTTACCTATTCCATATTCCAGACTCCATTATGGACTACTACTTTTTCCCATAAGGAAAGGAAGTGGGATAGTTGTCAAGGCAATAATGAAAATGCTATGTACTTTAAATGCATTGTAGTCTGTTTATCCTAGCAGAGTTTTTCCTTTAAGGAATTCTCTGCTAAATCTTGTATTTACCACATCCATTGTAAAGGGTTACATAGAATATATTTTAGAGAGGCTCCCAAATCTGCATTTGTAAGAACAGAGATTATTTCAGATGTGAATTTTCAACTCACACTCTGTAACTAATCATTTTAAAATGAATGAAGGAAGTGGGTAAGGATCATCATTCTGTATCCTCAGACAAAGCACTGAAAGAAATGATTAGAAGCTATATGATTCTTAGAAATGCTCTATGACATACTTAACACTCTTAGAGAGAGAGAAGGAGGAAGACAGGGAGAGAGAGGAAGTTAAAATACATATAAGGATAAATTAAGGAAAGATACTTTTTCTAATAACATTAGACCTTTTATATTTACTAAACATTATTACACCTCTTTTGTTTACCACATTATCAACATAAATAGATGTTCTGATCCATGTTTCTGTTTTAACTTTTTTTTTTTTTTTTTTTTTTTTTTTTTTTTTTTTTTCCTACAGCTCTTCTGATGTAAAATTTCAATTTCAGATCCTCCACCAGTATGTCTGCTTTATTCAGTATATTACCCAGGCCACTTTCTTTAGAAAACTAACATATCTAGCACTCGGATTTTCATTGAAAATATATATATATTTGTGAGTTTTTGTTCGTATTGTGTCTCACCTATGGGTGAGACAGAGAAATAGATACCAGAAATAGCTAGCTGAAGGGAGAAGTACATGCTGAGGTACAGCATGTGAAAGTCTCACAAGTCCTTATAATCTTGAAAGACTAGCAGACCTATGGAATCCACAAGAACGAAAAAACTCAGGCTGGATAAAAGGGTGGCGACCATTGTGTGCAAACAAAAATTACAGTATTAAGTTTATATTCAGCTGAAGAAATATAGGAACTGCTTGATGGATCTTCTGAAGACACTAGAGCATGACTGTGACAGTGTGTTTCCCTTCTCAGCCCCCTCCCACCTTCAGTCTGGCCTTGCTCAAAAACTGGCTCTTGCACTCAGGCAGATAGGGGCCAGTGTACTGACTATACCTGAGGCATAGCTCAGGCAGATAGTGACAGAAATAACAGCTCAAGCTGGATGCTAAAGAGACTGACAGACAGACATCTTGCTATGAAACTGTAGGACAATAGAATATGCACCAAAAAAAGCAGTATGACTACTAATCCATCATTTTATCACATAAATAGTGAGCAGCCCAAAAGCCTGTAAAGCTCTTCCACATGACAACGAGCTGCATGACAGGATCTCCTCTTGAGAAGAGATACCTTTCAAGGTCGTGCCTGCTACAGAGATCCCTTACTCCTTTTGAAAGATCCCTTCCACAACAGATCCTTGGTAAGTGATTAATAGTTTGCTAAACTTTGTAAGCTTTGCTAAGATTATTTCTTTGATTGATTGTGTACATATAATCTCTAGATATAAACCGCTGACCAAGTCTGGGACTAGGAGTGCATTCAGGTGCACCTAGGCTCCTTACCTCTTCAGTTCAAGGAATTTAGAAAGCAAAGAAGTCCAACCTGAACCTTGTGACTCAGCAAGAGGGTCTCCCTGATGCATCTGACTCTGTCATTTATGCAGTAAATAGTCAAGTGTACCTTGTATCTCAAATCCTGTTAAGTTGCTGTCTTATTTACAATTAAGCTTTGGTAGATGCTGCTACATGCTGCTTCTTCCTTATGAAAGGTGTATGATTTCCCCTGTGACAATGTCTCTCCACTCCTGAGCCTCCCAACTGTTGACCTCCTGACTGTTGCCCCAGCTATGTATGTGTGCATATGCATGTGTGCATGCCTGTAAGAGAGATCAATTTCCTCCAGTCTGGTCTCCTAATAGTGTAGTGGGTTTACATGGCAAGTTTTTGGTAGCAGGGGGCTGCAGGGTTGGCCTTCGGGAGAAGAGTCCAGAAGCTGTCCCATGTTAGATAAGGGGCAGTTTCAGCCAGCTCCAAAGGGACCCACTGCTGCCCAGAGACGAGCCAATAAGCTGTGTTGTTTGTGCCTCTATGAGCGCAGACTTCATAAAGGGAAAAAGAAAAACTGCTGCACAACAGCAGCTGGGAGAGCAAAGAGTGAGAAACAGCCCTACAGACCCCAAGATCAGTGCAGCAGGAGGGCAAGAGGTACTCCAGGTGCCACAGCAGAAATTCCCCAGTGGCCTGTGGAGAGGCCCCTGGTGGAGCAGGGTGTCCCCCTGCAGCCCATGGCACAGATTTCCATGCTGCAGCCCATGGAGGAGCCCCCGGTGGAGCAGGTGGATGTGGCCTGGAGGAGGCTGTGGCCCATGGAGAGCCCCCACAGGAGCAGGCCCCGGGCCAGATTTGCAGCCTGTGGAGAGGAGCCCATGCAGGAGCAGGGTGTCTGGGGGGAGCTGCCGCCCATGGGGGACCTGTTCTGGAGCAGTTTGCTCCTGACAGATGGACCCTGCGGTACAGAGCCATGTTGGAGCATTTCTTGAAGAGCTGATGTCTGTGGGAAGCCCCCGCAGGATCAGTTTGGGAAGGATGGCATCCTGTGGGACGGATGTCAAGTGGAACAGGGATAGATAGTGACCATGAAGGTCTCTCTACAAAATGTCTCCTGCCTATCCTCAGTATGTGCAGAAGATCATCTTACATGTATATGACCACTTCTCCTCCTAGTCCTTGTCAGCACTTTCAACTGAGTAGAAGAATCTTATCTATAAAAAGGTTGGTCAGTTCAGCACAGGAACCATCAGGGGAGTTTTTGAAGGGGCCAGGTTGATTGATATTCAACACATTAAACATACAGACTGGTCTGGCCACAGCAAGAGATGCCTGGTAAAATCTTCAGGACAGTTTGAAATTCTGACCTGGAATGCTCCGTGGCCAATTAGTCAAATCCTTTGCTGAGAAGATGACTTAAGAGGTTATAACCTTGTCTCAAGCCAGTTCGTTTTCTCAACTGTGTAGGTAACTACCTGATGAATTTCTGCACTGCCCAGAGAATTAATGATTTATGCACACTGCACGTGCACAAAGGCATAGAACACATATTTAACTGTACAACAGTTATAGCTAAAGGACAAAATTGAATGTAACTTGCAAATTATGTTCTGTAGCTTTTGCCACACAAAATGGAGCTAAGAAATTGTCTTCTATGGATGCTGTGGACATCAAAATAGCAGAATCACAACAAAAGTACTGTTTCTTGATGTGACAAAGTAAATTTTATTTGTAGAGACTCACACAATGCTGTGTTTTGGATTTTTGATAATAGTGGGGATAACATACCAATGATTTTACTTGTTGCAGAGCAGTGTTTACACAGAGACAAGGACTGTTTTTGCTTCTTATGCTTCCCTGGCAGTGAGGAGGCTGGGGACGCACAAGATGGGAGGAGACACAGCCAGGACAGCTAAGCCAGACTGACCAAAGAGATACTCCATACCTTATGGCATCATGCTCAGCAATAAAAGCTAGGGTAAAGAAGGAGGAAGGGGAAGGGTGTTTGGAGTGATGGCATTTGTCTTCCCAGGAAACCATTACATGTGATGAGCCTTGCTTTCCTTGAACTGGCTGAGCATCTGCCCATTGATGGGAAGTAGCAAATGAATCCCTTGCTTTGCTTGTGTGCGCTGCTTTTGCTTTACCTAGTAAACTGTCTTTATTTCAGCCCCTGAGTTCTCACACTTTACCTTTCTGATTCTCTCCCCCATCCCACCTACGGAGAGTGAGCTGTGGGCTGCCTGCCAGGGTTTAACCACAACAGCTTAAATGGAACCAAGTGGTCTACTTGTATTCTATATTGAATAGATCTCCTCACTCAAGCTGAAAGCAAGAGTGGACATAGGGAAAAACAATATGGGATAAAGTTGAAATTACTTTTTTTGTTTGTTTTAATTTTTGTTATAACAGTGTCCCATAAATACATCCCATATTTCTGTATTGCAGGGCATTCTTGGTCATCTTCATAAAACTTTCTGCAGATAATTTATCAAATATTAAATTACACATATTCCTAGAGAAATATTTACTTATCTATCTATCTATTTATTTATCTGATTAGGGTTCCGATATGCAAGTATATTGTTTCAACTGAAAAGTTAAAACAATGTATGTGGAATTATATTTCCAAAGCATTTGGCTTCATAGTAATAAAATTTGTAGTGATTCTATTAAAAAATGTCAGGCCTATAATCCACTGAATTATAACCACAATACTACATTTGTAATGGCAATATGCATGTAATGCTTTAAAATGCTTTAAAAATAAATAATTTGAAGTACAATATTCAGCAACATGAATTCAATCATATAAATAATTAAAAACTGGACATCTATTATAGGTATGAGTTAATGGGAATAGTATAATTACAGAGCCTTTATTTAATCATGTATTTAAATGCTAGAAAATATCTTCCTTCCAACTGCACTCCTTAAGAGTACACACACAATTTTAATTTTAGTCTTGGAAGCACCTCTCCCAACAGATTAGTTTTAAATGTCAGTGTTCCAGACTCTAGCCAAATGTAGCAAATGAAAATGTGATAATAAGAGATGTGACGGCTGCACAGCATCTATAATGCATTAATTGACATTACTTTCTAACATTTCTTATGTGAAATATCTAGGTAGGACTCAGTGGCTTTGTAGTTTCTCCATCAGTTGCTAATTTTTAAAGTCAGAATGATTATTTTTACCGTTATTTTTTTCTACAATTGTTTTCCTTGAATGTTCAACTACAGATCAACTACAGCATATTTTTCTGATCTTATACAGTATTTTTGTGGCTCCTCATATTCATTGTAGAAACTTTTAGAGATGGACTGCAGGGTGATTTTTTATCTTACAATGACCGTTCAATGCACTTTCACAATTCTTTCTGATTGGATGTGACTCAGATGCCTATATATAGAGATCTAAATTTAAGCTAGTGCTTCTTCCAAACTGCATTTAATCATGAGATATCTGTCTACAAGCAGACATCCTATTCCCCTATTTAAATAGTAGAAGATATTATGGACAGGTAGCCTTCAGATGGAGTAATTCAGGTGACTCAGCTTTAATGGGATGACAGTACAGAAACATGAAGGAAAAGTCCTCCAGGGCATCACACTAAAACCCACTCCTCCCACTCTTTCCCTCCGTATTTCTGCTCAGTTTTGCTCCTTCAAATCTGTCATTACTCTGTTTCAAAGAAAAGGAAAAAAAATAAAAACAAAACAACAACAAAAACATGGAGGTTTATTTTCTCTTCTCTGCTAAGACCTGTTTCCCATTTACTTGAGGTGAACTATCTATAAAAAAAAGAAGGAGCTGTCATCATGGACAAAAAGAATTAGCCACTGTAAGACCATTCTTAAAGGAGGGTCACTGCTTTTAGTCTCACGGAAACACAAAATTCACAAAAGCTGGCACATATGGACACCATGGATTCCCCGTCTCACGGCCAAAACCAAAGTGTGTAGGTCATGCAGATATCATCACACGTTCAGCCAGTAACTATTGCAGTTGTTGCCTCTAGTACAGTGCATTTGATGATTTACATGCTTAGCTTTTCCTAGAAGGTCACATAGACACAGGCAACTTGAATATGCTCTCTCACTGAGTGGAGTAGATGGTAGCATTCTCCCATTTTACCCTGTAAAGTGGAAGAACCCGCATAACATAGGACTGGACAGAATGGAGGGGTAGGGGAAGCCATTCCATTAAATAGGAGTGGGGTTGCCAAAGGACTTATAGAGGGCATTCTGAGTGTACTTAGGAATCTGTGTAGACACCATTCCCCACTTTTGTCATTTGTCTTCAAAGTGTATACCAGATCAAGATAGAGGAGCCAGGAATACTGCTTGCTGTAAATGACTTCATGCCAGACACTTATTGCAAGAGGTCAATACTGACAGATTGCTGCAGTGACACAATCTTTTTTGCAGCAGCATCTGACCTTTCTTGTAGTTAGTTCCAGCAACATTCTGGCCAAGTAAACTGTTAAATTTCCATGGCTAACATGGAGCAAGCTCCCAGAGACACATCCATGTGGATATCTGCCCATGAGCCACAGAAGCAAGTGCTGAATTGTTCTACTCTTGAGTATTAAATGTTTGCTTCTGGTTTTCAGCAGGAAGATCCCATATCATGATCCAAAGACTACAAGAATTCATGTTGTTTTATAGCAACAAACAAACAAACAAACAAAAAACAAACAAAAACAAACAAACAAAAACAAACAGAATTTCTAGTAAAACAAAGTAAAAGTATATTTATCAAGATGGAGAAATAAAAGTTGGACACACAGGCACAAGGCTTGGAAATAAGTCATGCTGACATAAATTATAATTTATTCTCTTTCAGCAGCTATTAACAATTGAACATATATCCCTCTGACATTTGGAATACTTAAGGAATAAAGAAGAAAAGTGGGTTAATGAGAGGCTTAATACTTCTGTACCTTTTCTCTTCCCCATCACAATTCTTTAGTCTGAATTTTTGGACTGTGATTGTTGAAAATAATAATGTCTTGTTTTTGGCTCTGTCTTTAGCTGCCAAATTCAACATAAAAAGTAGGTGGGGAATTCAAATTAAACTTCCTCACACCATTATTGAATACACTGAATGGAAATCCAAGATGGAGGACTACAGGAGCCATCTACTAAATGGGAAGTGTTTGAAGCCAGGCGGAAGCTCTATGTCTTAAAACTGTACATTCAGATAAAAACTATCTGCATACCTGTGTAAGCTATATTTAAAACCATTAAGGCTCTAGTTGAATGCTTAATGGAACTACACCTGGCCTGTTAATAAAAGGCAGTCAAAGAGAGGTATCATATTCAACCTTTGTTTGGAAAGAGCTGACAATCATATGATGTCTCAGATAGAGGTCTTCTGCCGGTTCTGCTGCTAGAGTCCAAATATAAGAAGACAACACCATAAAGGGATAATTCTGGTAATATTCTAGGACACAATATAAGTTGTATAACCTTGCAAGCAGATACATATGCTACACTATGTGAGCAAGATGATCCACAGAATTCAGTCTTTGATGTAACTATTCAAATCACTAGATATTAAAAATGTCTTAAATATCAAGACTATGGTACATACATGAGTCTATACTACAGAGTATTTCCAGTGGCTGATGTTCCCAGAGCTCCACAAATTCTCACTTATGGAACTTGTACCATTGTGAAGAAGCTGGACAACTTTACAAAAGGGTCCATTATTAACTTTTTTTTTTCCTCTCATTCAATAATAACGAAATAAAACTTCAGGAATTTCAAGGGAAGACTGGATAGATTTCTGCATTTAGATCCTTCAGTATACAGCTCTGCTATACAAGCAGACTTTTTTTTTTTTTAATCCATTCTTTCTTCACATCATCTTAAAATGCACATGTGCACAGACCACAATTAGTTTTACACTTTTACTCATAATCAGTGCCCAAATGAACATGCATACACAAATTCATGAGAGAAAGATTATGAAATGGATCCCTTTTTTTTTTCTTTCAGATATTACACCCTTTTCTGTTTTTCCTTTGTAGGATCTTTTGCCAATCTGTATGCTGGGATTGATACCAGAGATAGGTTGCTAGGCAACATAAAATGGAAATCATAGAATGGACTAGCAGGCATTTAGGATGTAAGCTTCTTAAACCACACCTTGGTCTCCACACCTCACAAGTAAATCTGGGATTATTTGCTGATGTAGCAGATAGTCAGTGTCTCTGATAACAGCTACTTACTACTCTGATGTATAGAGAAGTAGCATGCCAAAATGAAAGTTATTAATGAATATAAAATACACAACTAGTAATCACTGGCACAGGACTCAAAACCGATCAGTTGGAGAGGTTAATTGAAAGCACAGTTATGCAATAATATAACAAATTATCTATCTTTGTAAGCTTAAAGTATCCAGTTAAAAAGCAAATGGAACAATAAACATCAATAAAAGAGCTCTTGGTTATGTCTGAATTAGTAAACAAAACATTTTCTGCAGATGCTCCTGGATTCTACTACATAATGGTTCCTGAAAAGTGTTTGGCTTGTGCCAGTAACATCTCCTAGAGGTAAATCATGGGCTTAACACTGATCGTGGATGACCTGCAGAAGGCACTGTGGATATTTCCACTGTGTTTTGGAGCATCCAGTAGTTTAACAGTATCATTATGAGCTGTTCTACAGTTTGTTTGAGTGTTGCACAGAAGTCTGGGTCATAATTTAGTATCATATCCATAGCTTCTGAGGGTTCGGGTGTGCTTTTACAATGTGGACAACTTTCTTGATTCCCAGATCCTGATACTCTATCCAAACATTCTGATTTGCATTTTTATGTTTTCTTTCAAGATGTTCAGAATCTTTCGATAACAGCTAGAGTCTATAGTTTTCTACAGATCATTTTTCAAGTTATACATATATGCATTTCACCAGATTGTCAATATCTGTGTTGTGGTTTAACCTGGCTGGCAGCTAAACACCACACAGCTGTTTGCTCACCCTCTCCCCTCTCTGTCTAGGATGGGGGACAGAAACGGGAAAGTGAAGCCTGTAAATTGAGATAAAGACAGTTTATTAAGACAGGAGAATAATAATAATAATAATAACGATTATATAACAGTACTACTAGTAATAATGTGTATGAAACAAGTGATGCACAATGCAACTGCTCACCACCCACTGACCGATGCCCAGCCTAACCCTGAGCAGCCAGGCCCCCCACCCTGGCTAGCCACCCCTATATACTGTTTAGCATGATGTCCGATGGTATGGAATACTCCTTTAGGCAGTTTGGGTCACCTGTCCTGGGTCTGTCCCCTCCCATCTCTTGCTGCACCCCCAGCCTGCCCACTGGCAGGACAGAGCGAGAAGCTGAGACGTCCTTGGCTTGGTGTAAGCACTGCTCTGCAACAATTAAAACATCAGCGTGTTATCAGCACTCTTTTCATCCGAATCCAAAACATAGCATCCTACTAGGAAGAAAATTAACTCTGTCCTAACTGAAACCAGGACAATCTTCTGATTTATAATATAAAAACAGTTATTTGAATAATTCACCAGATGCATTTCAATTATTTAAAAGGTCTTAGTATCAGTTCTGTTATTCTGTATATTTCCTTTTATTTGCAATGTTGCTTTGTCAGTTGTGAGTATGCATGATGATTGTGTTTCTGTGGTGAGACATCAAATATACAAACATATAATTATGTCACTGATTAAATAATATGTAATTCTAGTAGGAAACTCACAAGATATCTTTTGTTGTAACTGCTTCTGTTAAATTTTCTTTCTCTGTAGTTCAGTTCCTGCCTTCCTCCTCATGCTCTGAGTATATCCTTTCCATGGTTTTGGGATGCCTGTTTAAGTTCTCCACCTCCACACTGTCTTTCTCTGGCCTGAACTATATTTAAGCATGCCACGTGAAGTTAAATACTTGTAGCAGCCAAAAAACTGAGAAATTAAAAAATAAAATTTATTTTGTTATTCACTGAAAAGATGAAAGATGTGTCTTTAAATCTTTCTGTGAGAAGAAAGAGATAAACCCAGGTAGCTTACAACTTTACTAAATGTGATAGTCATTACTTTGGCAAATTTTACAGAATGCATTTTTACATTACTGCATTTTGAGTTTATAGGGAGGATTTTTTGACTGTGAGAATGGGCTTCATCTCACCTAACTTTACACCTCTGAAAGTCATCTAAGTTTCTTAAATGATCATTAGACATAAACATCTGCAATGAGGAGGTGGCCTTCATCTTTTCATGTGTCTGTAATATAGATACATGTACCTACATCTGAAATGGATGCGTCAGAGATCTCCAGTACAGCCATTGAAGTTTACATAGCTGAGCATCTTAAAGGCTGAAAGGCTCTCCATGATCCAGTGCCTACTAATTGTATGGACAAGGTTATTTCAATTCTTGATTTGAATTCTATTTAAAAAGAAAAAAATAAAATAAAAAAGGTTTTGTGAAGGTGATCTCTACTCAGGGAATCAATGTTAGGTGGATCAAATCAATTACTTGTCTGTCAATTAAATATAAAGGGACCCCAAAGATTAAATAGATTAAGTTAGTGCATGGAAGGAAGGAATCCTACTCTTTGAGAATGCCATGAAACACACAGTATTGACTACAAGACGGACCAAAGTATGCAAACAAGTATGTGTCATACAGTAATCCAAATTTAAAGAGGATCACTGAAAGAATACTTACCTTATACATTAGAGGAATCTCTGATATATATATTAGTACCGAAGTGCTTAATTATATTTATAATTCACATTTAAAATATAAAAGTGGATGAGAAACACTATAAGAAATGAATGGCATTGAGAAGGCAGGTGCCTTCTTTAGAGGTGCCTCCTTTAGAGGCAGGTGCCTTGTGGACACGTCTAGCCACCTATTAACTTTCCATTGGCAATTTTTGCATTTTTAATTGCCTTTAAAATCTATAACTTAATGCTTTCGAGGTAATTTTTTTAAAGTAATATTTGCATAACCTTTTTTTAACAGTGGCACAAATTTGTAGAAATGGTCCAACTGCTTTCTCTAATCATTTATAGACCACTATAACTCAATTTTGTAGTGTACAGAAGGCAAAAACATAAAATAAAGCTGTCAGTTTTCCCCTTATGCTTACACTGTTGCTACAGCCATCAATTAAAGACCATCTTGAACTATTTCCAGCATCTCAGAACACATTCACACTTTGTTGAAGCATAGCTTCTTATGCAGTCTTTTGAGACCAACATCTCAATACATTTATTTCCATCATTTTGCTGAAAGGGCAAAAATGCAGTTCCCCATCAATTAAAATACAGATCTTGAAAAAAAAAAAAAAAAAGTGTATCAGTTTAGCTCCTGTCTAATACTTTGTTTTCTTCTTCCTCTTTTTTGTTTTGTTTTGTTTTGTTTTCCTGGAGAATTCATTAGTAATGTTTTGACACTGATCATATCATGGTCATACATGTACCACTGATTGGGGTTTCCATAAATTTTCAGAAAAGCCAAAGTATTTACAGATTACAATTTGCAAAAAGGTGTTACATTTCCAATGCAATGTCTGCAGTAAATAAATATTTAGTCCCAAGTATCTAGAAATGAAGGGATCAATCCATCGGTTAATGAAAAAATGTGAAAATTATAATTTCAGTAAGTTTAGTTCTACTAAACAAAGGATTCTGATACACCGTTCTACTTCATAGGGTTACCTCCTAATCAAAAAAAAACCTTAAGTATATAGAAAGAAAAATGCCCATCCAAATAATTTTTACTGATATTCCAGGAAAATATACATTTTTCTCTTAAATAATTCATTTTTGAAAATCTGATATTAAAAATGTGTTTCTACATAGTTGTTTTGTATTGTGGTAACCACTAACTTCTATGCTATTTTAATTTTTACACTTTCTAAACTCAGTTCTAAATCTCTTCTGATAGTTTTTTTCCTTAAATATTATAATACACATATATTTAAATAACTGATTCCTACAGTTTATGCAATTGTAACTTTTTCACTCATCTTACATTTTATAGAAGCACACCTTAGCATTCTAAGGAGGAGAACATATTAAAGCCTGTTTGAAACAATATCTAAAAGTGTTTTGGTCAGAAGATCACTACTAATATGATTTTCTGTGTTAGGTAAGCAGTAATGCATGCTTCTATGAGTTGCAATTGAAAATATAAATAGTAACATTTATAGGGATAAAAATAGATTAGTATAGCATAGTTTGGCTACAGAAATAAAAAGTCTCTATATAGGTATGCATATATGTGTGGGTCTATTGCGGCCACAGGTGGATCTTCCATCTCACTAGTTAAGAGTTGTTCTTCTGGTGGATAAACACAAAGGAACTGCAGTGAAGTACTTTAGTCCAGCATCTGACCCATTCTCCTTATTTATCAGATTTTTCATTTTCAATAGATCCTAAATTCTCACTGAGTTTATGGTGCATGTTTCTCATAGAAGTTTCATATGTTGTAATTCACAGTTATAATAATTTCTTATTTTGCAGACCAGAAAGTATTAATTGAGTACCATATGTGTTCAGCATATTTTTCATGGCAGATTTTTTCAAATTATACTATAGTTCACAAACTTTTGTAATTTATAAGTAGAATCCAGATGACCTGATATGAACCTTGATATACTACTGGTTATTTAAATGCTTCATGTGAACACTGCTATAGTCAAGCTGAGTGGATTGAGAATTGTTTTCAGCTTTTCCAATGGTAGTTCTAGTTGGCTGAAGCACTGCAATATGATCTGAAAAGAATATACATCACTCATTTGCACTATTAGTTTTTAATTAAAGGCAGCTTGAAATTCCATTCATTACTTATATATTTTCTATTATGAATTAACTACTGATTATCAAGACGGTTGATTTATGATTTGTGCCTTTAAAGGTATATGTTCGTAATTTCATTAAATGTGTATTTATTACATTTTTCTTACAACCAAATCCTGTACTAGGCATTTTTATGGGGCTGAGGAATCAATATAAATATATGTCAATGTATTTGTAGTGATTATATTTCTGGTGTTAACCTCCAGAAATCCAACAAAAGACTGAACATATTCTTTCTTCAGTTAAAATCTCACTTTGATCAAGCCGTGTTTTTACTAACATCACTTAAGAATGTTATAAATTCATCAAATCAAGTCCTGTTAAGGCAGTCAGTAGGTAATTTCACAACGGGTTTCTCACCAAGTTGTTGGCTGCATTCCATTTCTCAGAGGTTTCTCCTAAAGGAAATCAGCTTGAGTAAATTTCTATAATAGCTTTCTTATCTTATTAGCAGTCAGAATATATGCAATCAAGTTGGAGTTATACTATGGAATCAATTTGGAGCATCAAACTTTTTTTTTTTTTTTGCAATTGCTTTAACTTACTACTTTCAAATAGATGTTTATATAAGGATGACATTTGCAAAAATGCAAAAACTGATAAAATTAATTCTGTTTTCTTAGTTGTGTCTTCATGATGCATAAATGAATAGTTATTATCTAGACAGACAATGTGTATGTAAATGGCAGTCCATATTTTGGAAAGCGACATCTTGGTTTTAATGAGAGGATGTTTATTTATTTATTTATTTTAATGATTTCTGTGTTCTGTTATTGGAAAATTTAAAAGTAGAAAGGCTTCTTGAAAAAGAAAAAAAAAAAGTACTAAAATTGCATACCATACACAAGTGCTAAACATGCCATAGATGTGCGCCTGCAAAGGTCACATGTCACTAACACAAATATTCTTTAGTTGCTGTTTTATATTCATAACAGACTTCGCCCAATTTAGAAGAATAGTTCATATGGAAGTTAATTTGGATTGTCTTAACCAATTATTGTATGAATTGACATTAGAGCTACAAAGAACACATCTTAACATGGAGGCCTTAGAGAGACTGAACAGAAAAATTAAAGTCCCTTCTTTGAGACCCAAAATCACAGAACTATATGCCAGATAAATAAAAAATACTTGCATATATTAAAATGTTTGCTCCCTCAAAAGCAGACCTGTGTTTATTTACTGGAATACAATAACTGTAAAGATGTATGATTGTTTATTTTTATTAACATTTTTTTTTCAAAGATAATTTTGTTTTTAGGATTTTTCAAGACAATTGAAACCTATCCCCCTATGTTTCTGTAAAACCATAATTCTCAATGAAGATTGTTTCAAATGTGTAAGGTTAAGCCTTTGTACCTAACTTTGGCTATTTGAAATATTTTACTTTCACCTGAACAAATTAAATTCCTTATTTTGGAATTCCTTTTGTTATGTCAATTAATAAATTCCAATATTTATTTCCAGATTTGTTTTGAAAAAATGAGATTGTGGTCTGTACCAAAGAAATATATAAAACTTCAAATAGTCTGTTCCATAGCTTTAATTTTGTATTTCTTAATTTTCATTATCTAACCTGCATTATCACTTTAAAAATCACAGTGTAAATCTCTATCTGCACAGGTTTATTACTTTTACACTTAACAATATTTAGCAAAGTTTTTATCTCTTGTTCTTTCACACTTTGTAAATTAAGGTCAAAATAGAGAAAAAACAAAAATGAAAAAAAAAAAAATCCTCCTTCTACCACGCTCCTCGAAACCAAAACCAAAAACCAAACAAATAAAGAAAAACTATAATATTCTTGCTCTATATGAAATTTTAGTGCTAGGAGTGTCACTAGAAATTATAGTGCTGACTTATATATACAAATAGACATATATATTAAATGAAACCAGTTAAAGTTCTTGGACTATGATTTCTCAGATCCATCATATTGCACTGAATGCAGCCCTGGGAAACACTGAAAATTTAATTCTTCGACTTCTTCCTCTCTGCAGGGACCCAAAATCAGTGGTTTGTGACCACAGTGTCCTAATGAATGTATTTAGAAATGAAAAACTGGAAAATTGTTTATTTTAAATATGGCTAGGAAGAATACAGGTGTGTTTTTTTTGTTTTGTTTTGTTTTGTTTTGTTGATTTTTTTTTGTTTGCTGTTGATTGTTTTTGTTTTTGTTTTTGGTGTGTGTATGTGTGTGGTTTTTTTGTTTGTTTCTTTGTTTTGTTTGCTTTCTTTTGTAACCTAAATTTGTCTTTTGCACATTTGGTAGCAATGCTGCATCCTGCTTATTTTTTCCATTCCTCAGTCTTCACCAACATGGAGATATGAGGGGTTATTTTGCTTGTTTTGGTTTGTTTTTAACTACAAATGTCACTCTAGCTGGAGTATTTGAACTTAGAAAACAGTCAAATAAAAAAATAAACTAAAAATAACCCAAATCAAATCAAGTTGTTTTGCTAGTTCATCCTAAATGAATGGGAGAAGATATTCATACTTTTTAAGCTCCATACTTTTTTAGCTCCACCTGGACATCTCAGAGTAATTTAGGACATCTCAGGTAATGCCAGTATATTGCAATGTAGTTGCTGAATGGCATCACTAAATTTAGTTTTTAACCACAACCTGAATACCTTCCTTAAAATGAATAGATAAAACATGGAGATGATTCTTGTGGGTCTCTTCCAACACAAGATATACTATAAGTATGGTGTCCTGCAACAGACTAGACCTGGACATGGTTGAAAAATGCAAACCAATCAAGTGCTTTCAGTCATAGATAAATCTTAAAGTACTTATGAAGTACTTATCATCACAATTCAAGAATTAAGTAAGAGCACTATTACTGGAAATATTTCCTCTTTTCATTTTGCTAAATTGCATTAGACTTCGATTCAAACCTGTATTAACATATGCCATCTCTTATGGTGTACCTAAATGTGTCAAATCTATCTCCCTATTTTAGGCAAGATTGTTCCTGTTAGATCATAAAGCAATACACATCAATTCATGACCTTATTATACTAATTTGTTATCAATGTTTTTCCAATGTTGTGTGTGCAGATAAACATAAAGGCAAGTCTTTGGTAGTTTTCCAACAGCTACAGCACCAAGAGGAAATTAGGGTCTTTGAGCCACCACTAAGTCACTGAAATTCTAGATTAGAAAAGGTCATAAAATGCTTTTAAGTAATCGTGTTTTGTTTTGTTTTGGTTTGGTTTGGATTGGTTGTTTTTAATAGCAATGCATAGACCCAGCAGTATTGTGGAATACCTACATCAATATGAAAAACACAAATCCATTACCCTGGCTGTTGTCCTTATGCAGAAACCTGTGACTTTATTTCTGACCAAAAACTTCTTACTACTACTGCACAGTAAGAATATTGTTAAGTAAGAAAACTGTGCCTTTATTGTAGACATGATATACTACATTAGTGGCTCAGACAAATGTACTTTACTTCCATTGGAACAGTTGCATGATGTTCAACCATGTAATACCAATAATTTTCTTCACTGTGGTACATTTAATAAATAGTTGATAGCTTTAATAAACACATGTTTGAAATAACAATAACTAATTTCCAAAGCAAAATTAATTTGAGAAAGAACCCCTAGCTTGTAGCCAGTTACCCACTGTGTACATTTATTGAAAACTACATTCCTTGCAGATGTTACAATCCATGAACTGAAGCCAAGTGATTTTAAGTACTTAAGATAGAAGTTATATTATTCTAGCTTGCTGGAATATGTTATTGTAAGTGTAAAATAATATCCTGAACTTTAGGAAGAATATATTCTTATTATAAAGTAATGAAGTGCTTTGGTTTAAAAATAAAATTCGTATTGAAGAAAATGAGTTTGGGGGATAGCACAGCAAGATCCCTGAAATTCAGTGCCAGCTTAGTTCTCTGGTTCAGTAAGAACTGAAACAATTCAGAAATGTCCTCCTGTGAAAATGGTTTACAGATTATTTTGCAAGACAGTTAACCAGAATCAGAAATGTGCACAAATAAACAACCAAGAACTACAAGTTTTTCATCCATGAGTGGTAGTATGAAATCAAATTCAAAACAATGTTCTTGATGTTGCTGTCTGTGAAAAAAAAAAAAAAAAACACAAA
Source organism: Aythya fuligula (assembly GCF_009819795.1). Taxonomy (NCBI): domain Eukaryota; kingdom Metazoa; phylum Chordata; class Aves; order Anseriformes; family Anatidae; genus Aythya; species Aythya fuligula. Next base: position 166,310,889 of record NC_045559.1, on the reverse strand, counting down.
CAAAACAAAACAGAAAATAATGAAACATTAATAAAATAAAAAATAAATAAAATACAAATAATAAAAATAAAATAATAAAATAAAAAATTAATAAAATAAAAAATAAATAAACATTTTATCTTTCTTTCTTTCTTTCTTTCTTTCTTTCTTTCTTTCTTTCTTTCTTTCTTTCTTTCTATTTTTTTTTTCTTTATTCCTTTCTTTCTTTCTCTCTCTCTCTTTCCCTATTTCCCTCTTTCTTTCTTTCACTTTCTCTCTTCCCACCCCCCTTCCTTCCTTCCTTCTTTTCTTCCTGCCTCCCTCCCTTCCTGCCTGCCTGCCTCCCTCCCTCCCTTCCTGCCTTCTTCCTTTTTTCCCAAAGTAATTTTGGTGCAATGACTATTTCCCTTCCCCCAGGAGAAAATAAAAAGTTCCAACTACCAGAATGCTTCAGAATTGCAGATGACCTGAATCCTAAATATTGCTTTTCAGATAAAATCTAAAATATAAGTCATAACTACTAAGGCAGATAGAGCTATTGAAAACCGAATGTATTATACATACTAAAATGCAGTAAGTGCTGGCTGGCCATTGCATCCTGAGCCTTTTTAAAAGTCTAGTGCTCCTGCTAAAGATCTGTACACAACTAATGTACTCAGATTGTATTCTCATTTCAGATTAATTCTCTTTTCATTCTCACTAGCTCTATACTTGCTATCTTTTGTCCTTTACACAAGATTTACAAAAGTCCTTAGAAGAAAATGGTAATTTTTGTTGTGATGTAGAGAGAACTGATTTAAAGCAACAAAAAAGTTTTGAATTCTCTATTTTCTACAAAACTTGAACATCAAACCTGAAGAATTTTATACTGTTGCTGTTGTTGTTATTATTACAGATATAAGTGCAGATATAAGTACTTTTTCTTTCTTTCTTTCTTTCTTTTTTTTTTTTTTTTTTTTTTTTTTTGGGGGGGGGGGGGGGGGGAGGGGGGTGGTCCTGAACCTAAATTTGAGAAAATCTTTAGGTTTCTAAATCTTATACTGGTTTCTTATTTACCAATGAAAGTAAGTGGAAAGAATATGTTATAGTTAGCAGCCACTGGGTATGTCTCTTCCAGTATGTGAAAATAGGTCAAGGATGGCTCTCTGGACCTCTCCTCAGGCCTCAGTTCCTTCAGAATCCAGAACCTCTGGGAATCCTCCACAGGCTGCAGTGTGGATGTCTGCTCCACTATTGTGCTCTCTGTAGGCTGCAGGGAAATATCTTCTCCACTGTGGTCTCCTCCACAAGCTGTGGGGGAATCCTGCTCCAGTGTTGGATCACGTTCTGCTCCGACCCTCGCATTTGCAAGGTTTTCACTTTTTTTTCTTCTTCTTTTTTTTTTTTTTTTTCCTTATTCCTCATTGTATGTTCAGTGTTTTGCCTTTTTATAGAGGTGCTACAAGCTTTGCTGATGGGCTCTGCAGTAAAATGTGTTCTGCTGGAAAATTTAAGTGCTATACAAAAATATGAATATTTTAAAAGGTTGGTGGCAGTAAAAAATGATGAAGAATTTGAAAATTCATGAATACTTAATTACAAATTGTGCTCACCTTTCTTTTGAAGATCATGGAAGAATAGTTGGTGAAAAAGAGTTTTGGTTCAAGGAAAGGATTTTTTTTTAGGGTAGTGGTGGGTGTGGCAAATTTTCTTCTGAAAAAAATGCCACTTCTCTTAGTTGGGTCACTGTTCTTTTGTGGTAAATACCATTGTGTATAATGCTACAAGATATCACTAGTGACAAAATCTGGAACCAACAACAGTAAATGAAACGCTGGAGAGATAAAACAATATCCTTTCACCAGCCAAGGTGCTCTCTATTCACTGAAATTAGCACTCCATAAACATGTTTCATCTTGTTTCTTAGTGAAAAGAATAGAATAAATGTCTTTTAATTGGTTTCTTTTATACCTATGCAGAAATCTTCAATTATATTCATGCTTTTTATCCCAGCAGCAGCTGACTTGACATTTACATATACAGCAACATCATACTTTTCCTGCTGTTACTTTACTGAACAGTTTTACAATCTGTGTGAATCACTGACCTTTGCAACTAAATTCAGACCTTCAGCATTCCTCATAAAAATAATAAAATGTTCTCAGAAGAACAGAATACTTCGCTGCCTACTATCCAGGCCTACAGAATATATGATAATGCTGTTAGCATCACAATACTTTGAGTTCAGACCATACAGACTAACAGAGAAAAATTAAAATAGGCAACAGATGTTACACAAGAATATATCTGAGGCAGAAAAAAAAAAAGACTGGAATCTACTAGAATCTTCCAAGCAGTAGTATGTAGTATCTGCAGGAATATAGAGCTGATGTATCTGTTTTACAAAGGATATAACCAACCTAATTGGAGTGGATTTCCTGTGTGTGAAATAAGAAGGAGCTCCAAATTAGAGTGTGTGGGACATATACAGATAGTGAGAACTAACTAATTAATTTTAAGATAATTAAGTATTCTGGCAAGCTGGGCAGAGATGTTAAATCTGTCAGTCATTGAATCTGAGGGCTATTAGGTCCTATCTGCCTCTGTATAAAGTAAACCAAATCTATCAATATTTGTTTGTGTGGTAAAATCATGAACAATTTTATAACTTTTTATAAGACATAAAACTGGGAAAACAGGTTCAGGCCAAAACTCCCCCCCCTCCTTTTTTTTTTTTTTTTCTCCTAAAAAATAAAACATAATATCAAAAATTCTGGATTGGTTGCAACAGATGATACCCAGCATACCGATTTTATTATAGGTTCTACATTTTTTTTCATCTCTTTTCCAAGGGATGTCTTTTAAAGGAATATATAACCCCCATAAATAACACTTTTCTGTGCTTTCTCAAAGCTTTTTTCAGACTATTTATATATATATATATATAATGGCATTCTTACCCCAACATCAGAACCACTAAAAGCCTGAAAGAGCTTGTAAAACCTAGTGAACTGCCAATCGTTGTATGGTTTAGGTTGCCTACCTGAAATCTCATTTTAATTACAAAACATTGGATTTATATAACAGACCTAGCTCAACTGTTTCTGCAAATTCACTTTCATTTTCTATAATTGAACTAAAAGAAAGTGTGTTTAGTTCAAACTTTTAAAAGTACAGATTTGACATTGTATGTGACCCTTTCATCTCCTTGAACAGTATTTCAGTGTATGAGTCTCTCAACAGCTTCAAATAGACAGATTCTTTTCTATTCACATAGCACATTATCGAAAGATCTCCTGTCTGCTTCCAGAACTTCCTCTAATGTGAGGTTAAGGGAAATACATTTTGAATGTTACCTTTTATAGTCTAGTTCTACCTATCACAGAGTTTATATCTATCAGAACCAATTTCAGCTTGAGTGAAACAAAAGTATTTATTAAAGTAGACGAAAGCATGCATAAAAGTGAAAATCTAAGAAGATACATTTGAGCAACAGGGAATTCCATACAGCTAAGAAAAGTAGGAAAAAAAAGAATATTTTTGAAGGAACTTTGAAATCACCACTTTGCATCCATTATTATTATTATTATTATTATTATTAGAATTACATTAAATTATAATTATTATTTTATATTATATTAATTATTATAATTAATGATAATAATAACAATAATAATAACTTATTTGAAACCTCTGGCACTTCTCTGGTCCCTTTATAAGTTACTTCAGCTCACTAAGCCAGTGGAAAACAATTTAAAAAATGAGTAGAACTAGCTATTGGGAACAGGTTAGCATTCCAATTGCACTACTATGTTAAGTCAGCCTACTGCATTGTGGAAGAGTGCCTGTCATAGATGAAAGTCAGCCCATAGCAATACGTTGTTTTGAACTTTCTCATTTCTACACAATAAATAAGTGGCTAAGATGGTTTACAAACAAACAAAACCCAGATTTCTACCATGCTCCCCAGAACATCAGAATGGAGTCATGTTTACCAGGCTTACCTCTGCTTTATCATGGATTATCATTTGGAATTATCTAGCTGTTACTATGCCATGTAGGTATGGAAAATAATAGGGAATAATGAGAATTTTATTGCTACTACTGTGTTTTGGGCTATTGTATTTTATGATAATAAGGATTTAGGATAGTAATCAAAACAGTGGTGAGTTCTATTCTTGGCTTTATTCATTTTGCATTAATTGCTTCACATTTCAGTTTATCCATCCAGTAAAACAGGAATAATGATTCTTACCTACCTGTGAAAGGGATATTTAATTAATGTCTGTGATGTCATGAGTCTCAAAATGAAAACTGTGATTATTTATCAGGAGTACTAGAGTGTATTAGGATGCCACAAGTTAACTACAGTAAACTGTTCTTGCTCCTCTTGTCCACCTTGGCTATAGAATTTTAATTAGCAATTCCAACATTTTTTCTAAGCTGACATATCTCTAGGGAGATATGATGGTGGAGGTGGTATGATTTATGCCATTGCAAAATGTCTTTCTCTTTGAAAAGAGCATGTGTTTTATCTAGTAAGCTTTTCAAGTATTTGTGTGGTCACACACATAAATGTCCACTGCCTTAGATGGGAATAGAAGAAAATACTTTTATAAATAAACATTATGTTATTTAAGATAGCATATTTCCATGATTAGTTTCCCTGATTTCTTCAAATGAATCAATGTTCTAAGTTAATGATTACAATTGGTACTGTTTTGACAATTCTTATTTTTTTATTTATGTTTTTGTATTTGTCTGTGAATGGCACTGGGATTAATTCACACACACACACACACACACACACACAAAATAATCAGATAAAGATTCCTTAAAGATTCCTTAAACTGGAAGCAGAAATGTTTAAATTCTCCAGCATCCTATTCAGTACACATTTTTTATTTCAAAATTACTGCACAACTTTTCTCCCACTAGGTCCATTAGTCAGCCAACATAAAGTGATGTATCTCAGTTTATGCTAATAAGACTACATTAATATGCCCAACATAATACTGATACACAAAGATCCTCAGTATGCATATTACAGTCATTGCACACAGTTGGACATTCCCACTCATGACTGGGGTTCATTGGAGGAGTAAAATCTGTGATTTAGGTCCAGTTTTCAGAAGGTTTTCCAACTGCCTACATGCTCTGGCACTCTGCTGGTACTCTGCCAACACCCTTGGTGTATCCTGTTGGACTCTAAATTTCAGATGTCTAATATAGCACTGTCTTCTTAGAAGAATTACAGAGGTTTAATGGGGTCTTAAAAAAACAGAGCTCTTTAAACCTATCTACTTTTCTCTGCAGTCTATATGTGAAAGCAATGCATTAGAAGTACTGTTCCACTGAACATCTAAAATGTAAGGGAGTTTAAGTATACTGAAGCATGATTGGGAAGTTGCAAGCAGTCAAATAAAGATTTTCAGAAATATCTAGCTTTTGAGTCCTACAGATATTGATATGCTTTTTATGTCCAGATGCTTTTATAAACATAGTATCAACAATCTGACATTTTCAACCTGTAACAGAAGAAAAGTTTTAACCGGTGAGGTCAAAGTGTTTGATTGGAAATGCTGATGGAAAATATCACATATAGAATCCTGCATAACTTGAAGGTTTGTTCTTCAAATGTTTGCTGTTTTCCAATTCATTTACACAATTTATTTTATTGAGTATTAAACACCCAGATTGTCTAAAAATGTTTAATGTTATTTCCTCATTATTATATGAAAATATTTTAAATACTGTATTTTAGTTGTAAATGGTATGGTTATGTTCAGAAGCTCAAGCTTGCATTGTTTCATGAATCTTTTACATGATTCCCATACTATTATGACTTTACCTAACCACTCCTTTCAGCTGCACATTTTTGTACTAAGGTCTCATGGGTCTCTGAGACGTTTTACTGTGAAGGAGAAATAATGTGCAAAATATAGCTAAGACATGTCATATCAGAAAATAATAGTGTGCCTACATGAACTGAAATAAATAAGTTTCATAAAGCAATTTTAAATATCAGAAGGCCATAAACTAGACTTTTCTCATCTTTATAACAGCAACTCAGTTTTCATGACTCTATAGATACACAAATATAAAGTCCAAGTAAAGAGCAGAAGATATATTCGACTGTGTTGCGGTGTTTCACAAGATTGTTTTGGTGAGTGCAATAAGCAGGACTGCATGTTAGAAAAGAACCCATCTACCTCTGCTACAGCAGGGGTAGAAAGTTTGTGCCATTGACCTGGTTTTCTGGGGATGTTTGAGCCTGAGAATTTTTGGAAGTCTGCAGGCCTGAATTATTGTTGTTATTATTATTATTATTATTATTATTGTTATTATTATTATTATTATTATTAAGTATGACCTCATCTGGTGTTGTGTAGTATATTGTATATTTTTATAAACTGCCACACTTGAAGCATTTTAAGATACAATTAGATTTTTATTTATTTATTTATTGTGGAATAATGCAAAGGACAATTAACAATTTTAAGCTATATCAGTTATCACTAGTGGTGCCTTTCAGGGGTCTGTCTTATAACTGGTACTGTTTAATATCTTTATCAATGACACAGACATTGGGATCAAGTACACACTCAGTAAGTTTGCAGATGATACCAGGCTGAGTGGTGCAGTTGATACAACAGAAGGAAGGGATGCCTGGACCTGGACAAGCCTGAGAAGGGGGCCTATGTGAACTGAGTCCTGAAGAGAAAGACTTGGGGGTTCCGGTGGACAAAATGCTTGACATAAGCTAGCAGCATCCACTTTTACTATGATAAAATAGTTTATTTTCTGCTTTCAGCACTCAGTAAATATACAAATTCAATCCTCTACTATGCTACAGATTTATTTTGAATGTTAAGGGTAATTTGCGTTAAAGCTGGCATTATGATACTGTAAATTTCTTGGTTTCTAATGGTGTTTATAGTGCTTTGTGCATTATTATGATGAAAATTGAATATACCATGATTTGTCTATTATTATCATTCTGCATGGAAAGAAAAAAAACGAAAACAAAAAAAAAAACCTTAACCAATAAATAAAACGCATGTTTGTATTTAACATTTTTCTTGAATGTATTCCCCACCTCTGAAAGCTGCATCTTAGAAGCTGTATCAAGCCAGAAAACTAGACAGATGGCATAATACGGAACCTGCCATCAGGCAGAGCACATGGATTCTTCATGGATTCTGCATCAGTAAAAAGTCATCATTAATTAAACTTGCAAAATAAAGCAATGTGAAAGTTCTTAAATGAATAAAAATCTACAATAAACAAGAGTGTAAGATGTTGAGTGTACTGGAAGGTATTATTTTAATTAACATAATTTCTAGCATTAGAAAAAATACTATTTTTTACTGTTTAATTTTATTGTAAATCTTTTTAAAGGCCACAACAGTTTGCAAAAAATACCTTTCTATTCTACCTGGAAGGTCTACTGTCTATCTTTGTCAGTGATATTGTAAACCCTGACATTTTTGAAAACCATGTTAATTTAAAGGTTAATTGTATTCATAAATACTTCACATGTGCTAATTTATTATGCTGTTAAACCAGAACACCCTTAAAGGAAACTGTTTCTGTTGCACTCTCTTGTTTCAATTACAGGTACACAGTCTTACACTTATTCTAATGCTTAGTTATGATGTTATGCATGACTGGGTACTATAAGAATCAGCATCTCATGTTTTCAGTTGCAAGTATCCTTAGCCATATTTTTCAAGAATACCTGAAAATATTTTGAAGCATCATATGAACAAACCAATAAGTTGGAATGTTTGTTATTATTTTATTCAAAATTATGAATCTTATAAAAGTGGGGCCAGTAACTGATACCTGTAGGACTGCTGCTGTTTCCAAAAAAAGTGCATAGTTCTCTCTGATCCTGTTTCTCTCTGTCTGATCCTGTTTCTCTGTCTCTCTGATTATTTCATATAACCATGGTGATTCAAGAAAACATGAAAGACAGAAATTTATTCTTAGTATTTTCTCAGATTTCAAAATTATTTTTTTTTTTGCATTTTTTTTGTTCTTGTCAAAGTAATACTTAATGTGTAAGAAAACGGGGATTTTAAAACTAAAATTTCTTCTTCCGTTAAAAACAGAGCAATTTTCTGCTTTTTTACATTTCCTGGCTTATACTATGCTTGAGTGGAATGTTTCAGCTGAGACTTTATCTGTGCAAGGTAAAAAGAAAAAATATAGATCAGAAGTTCAGTATCTAGTCTTGCTTAGGAAATTATCTAGTTTTGTCCAGGAGATTGGTGATTTGAAGGTACTCCAAATATGCGGCCTTAAATGATGCACAGAAGAGTTTTCTCTATTATACAGACTTCTAAGGATCCTTTTGCTTGTTTACAGGAATTGCCAACTAAAGCTCAAAAAGCCTCATATCACTGCAAAGCCAGAAGCTGTTTAGACAGGTTTTGCCTAAAGAACTGGATACACCAGCGCCGTTTAGCAAAGAATGACAGTATTAACAAATAAAATATTTATATAAGCAATTGTATGTTTTTTTCTTTACTGAATCTGTTCCTGCTTTGGTTCAGTGCCAGAACATTGAGTCCATCATATAAAATATGAACAACATTCCCTACCCTACAACCTTAAAATCTTCTACAGATAAAAAAGTATCTCTTTTTTACCTTTATCTTCTTTAAAGTTTTAGGCCTCATTCTTGGTACAATTATCTGCAACATTGGCTTCTAGACTGGATAGATGCAGTGTAGCATGGGCTTCCACATTAGAAACTACAGCTGCTGCATCATGTTGCTTCCTTGCACTAGGAAAGAAAAAAATAAAATAAATAAAAATAAATAAATAAAAAGCAAACTAATGTCATACCTTTTGTGCTTCTGATTGTGATTCAGTAAATTGACTGTGATCTGTACGATTTGTTCAGTGTGGCTGTCATGGAACAGAGTGCTATCATGACCTTTGAGACCTAATGAAGTACCCAAGATAGCAGTTTAGACATTTACATTCCTGAACCACATCAAGCATTCTCAGTGAAAAACAGCCTCCTCTTTCCCTGATGTAACCAGTGACTGACAATGCAATATTATATCTCAGATGTATCCCTCCAAAAGGAGGTGTATCTCTAAAAAGGGAAGAAGTAAAGTTGAAGAAGAACTGAATAGTTCTCTGAGAAATCATTTGTCAGGAAAGTCAAAAGTATTCAAGGTGTTGAAGCTCTTTTCCTAGGTAGCCTGCAAATTTGCAACGGAATATTTGCCATCCCTTGGGTTTGCGATAGTATGTCAGATCATTTGTTCTCAAGCGTAAGACCATTAGAAAGTTGAACCCCCAAAAAACAAGCAAACAAACAAAAAAATCTTTTTGTCTACAGAAATAGGACTTGAATTAGAAAGGAGGAAAGGCTGTTTAGGGTCAAAGGAAGAATTGATTCATGAATTGCTGTTGAAATCAATGGCAAGATTCCCATCAGCCTGTGACATACAGAATTTGATCCTCAGTACTTAAAGCTTTCTCCCACATCTCAGCCTCAAAGAAAAACTGTGGGAAAGCAGATAGTGTCAATTTCTATGAAGACCAATAATAACACCGGTGCAGAGGTGAAGTTTTTCTTGCACAGAGATAGCAAAAGATATTATTTTCCATTATTATTATTATTATTATTATTATTTTGTAATTACAAAATATGAGTCATATTAAACACTTCAAAAAATCCGTAAGTCAGGCACGTACAAAAATATCGTTGCATAATATTCTAATGCTGGCATGTTACTGCTGGTGTTGAGAATCACCATGCCAACTCTTGTGCTGTATTTTAGTCATGTTCAAATTTGGTAATCATACAATATCTTTTACTGGCCGTGCTTTAGAAAGCAATAAAGCCACCTAAAAGCCTTTAGGCACTATCATGACTCCCAGAGAAGAATGAGTGAGATGATAATGTGATCTGTTCTCAGAAGAGAGCTGAAACAGTTCGTTCTGGTCTCAGTCCTTCTCCTGATGTAGAAAGTGCCCAGAGGGTTGTGAAGGGCAGACTTTACCCTCTTTGCTCTTACTGGTAAAATGCAGACAGAACTTGACTCCTTTTGCAAAATACTCTTCTTTTGCCACTGTTAACCAGACAACATCTCATGGAAAATTTGGAGTGGCAGAAAACAAGTACATCTTGGAGTGCCTTCTGAAATTGTTCAGAAGCTTTTCCTATTAACTGCTACCAAATACCACTGTCTAACTGTCAGAAATGTTTGGGACCATGTTAAAAAATTAAAGTAGTTCTAAACAATAAACTGATGCTGCAATACTGAATAAATACAAATATTCACACGGTTACCACAAAAGAAAATCATTATACTGACAAATATATATATACACATATATATATTATATATACATATACATATATATACACGTACATATATATATATGTATATATATACACAAATATATATACATATAAACATATCACAAACATATATCTATAATATAAAGCACTATATAAAACCAATCAAAATATAACTTTTTTTTTTTTTTTTTCCAAGAGAATGAAGATCCCACTTACAAGTACTTTTAAAGTCAAATAGAGTAACATTATTTTTTTAAACTAGTTTGTGAAAGAGAATATGAAATAATAATACTTTATATATAATTGGTGCATGAGAATTCAGGTTTCCAACTTAGCTGGAATACTAGATTGGTTATTTAAAAAAAAAATTGCTGCCCTGTGGAAATGTAGTCAAATAATAAGTCTGTCAAAAATACCTATTCCTACAAGGCATTACCACTGTTTTGTTAGTAACAAAGGGGGTTTTGGCATGCATTTAACCACAGGAAACTTGAGAAAGCAGAGAAATGTGACCGTGTGTTCTGTTCTTAGGAAGTTTTTGCTGCACCAAGTTGTTCACCTTGTTAATCTTGAGAGATAATCTAAAGAAAACCTGTCAAAATAAAAGGATTGTAATACAAAGTACTGTAAATACTTCATAGTAGATTCAGTTCCAGCCAGTTTTAACTACCAAGCACTTGGACACATAACTGAGTTGCATATTCTAATGCATAATAAAAGGAAAATCTGGATGGAGATAACAAACATCAGGCAATGAACATTTTTGAGGGCTAGCTGCAGTGCTTTATTTTTACAAGCAACTATGTCCAGTAATGCCATCTAAGAACCGATATAGCTGCATTTTGAAATGAGTTGTATTATTAACTTGCCGAGGCGATCGGCTCCGGGGCAGACGCGTTCTGCAGTGGACTGGGGGATCGGACAGACAGGGCTAAATTTCCCGGCACCGAGCCCTCTCGAGGGAGCCACCAGGGCTCAGCAGCCCTCTCGATGGAGGTGAATGAGGCGAGAACGAGGCGTAGGCGGAGCCAGCAGCGCCCCCTCCCCGGCCGTTCAAAAGCAGCCCCTAGGACGCGCGGACGGCCAGGAGCGCAGCAAACAGGACGGGCAAACAGGATGTGGTGCGTCAGAAGGGAGAAGCGTGGTAGTTTGCGCAGGCAGGGCGAGCAGGCAGAGCGAGCAGGAAGGGCAGAGCGTGCAGGAAGGGCAGAGTGTGCTCCCCCGCCCATATGAACACCTCCTCTAACAGCGGTCTACCGCTAGCTCAGCTGTGATGGTCTCCACCAGTCACAGTGCCCTCTCTAGGAAGTCTGTACACACCCAGACTGACCGCCCACTCAGACTGACCACCCACTCAAAAATGCGACAGTTCAGGTCTCCGGATGCAGGGAGTGCCTGAGCCTGTTGCTACCACCTGCGGGGGCAGAGAGACTGTGTGAATGAGGTGTAAGCAGGTGGACGACCTGGTCTGTCTCATGGCAGAACTCAAGGAGGAGGTTGAGAGGTTGAGGGATGTCAGGGAGTGTGAGCAGGAGATAGACTTGGGGAGCAACTCCCTGCAGGGCCTGAAGGACAGGTACTGGAGTGAGACACCCCAAATGGGGGTGGACCCCCTGCCCTGTTGCTGTTGGGCAGAGGGAGGGGACCTAGGAGTTGAGGAGGAATGGAAACAGGTCCCTGCTTGACATCACAGGCGATGCCCCCCTACCAGCCCCACCTTCCCAGTGCCCTTATGCAACAGGTTTGGGGTCCTGAAGCTTGAGAGACCGGTAGCTGAGGAAGAGGTATAAAGTCTACCCAGGAGGATGCCTAGGGCGAAGAAGTTGACTCCATGCCTCAGGACTGCCTCCACCAGAAAGAAGGGTGATTGTTGTGGGCGACTGCCTTCTCAGGGGAACAGAGGGACCTATTTGTCAGCCTGACCCTACCCGTAGGGAAGTCTGTTGCCTCCCTGGGGCCAGGGTCAGGGACATTGCCAGAAAGCTTCCCAACCTGGTTCACCACTCTGATTATTACCCTCTTTTAATAGTCCAGGCTGGCAGTGATAACACTGAAGAGAGAAGCCTGAAGACCATCAAACGGGACTTTAGGGGACTGGGACAACTAGTGGAGGGAGCAGGAGTACAGGTGGTGTTTTCGTCCATCCCTATGGTGGCAGGGAGGGGTACAGGGAGGACATAGAAAGCCCACCAGATAAACACGTGGCTCAGAGGCTGGTGCCAACACAGAAATTTTGGGTTTTTTTTTGACCTTGGGGCGCTTTACTCGGCACCCGGCCTGATGGCCGCAGACGGGTCCCTATCTCTAAGGGGAAAACGGATCCTAAGGCAGGAGCTGATAGGGCTCATTGAGAGGGCTTTAAACTAGGTAAGAAGGGGGACAGAGCTGAAACAAGGCTTATTAGAGCTGTGCCAGGGGGAACAATGGCAAGTCTGGGAGAGAAGGCAATGGCCCAACTGAAGTGCATCTACACTAATGCACGCACTAATGCATGCATGGGTAACAAACAGGAGGAGCTAGAAGCCATCGTGTGGCAGGCAGGCTACGACTTGGTTGCCATCACGGAAACGTGGTGGGACCACTCTCATGACTGGAGTGCTGCAATGTCTGGCTATAGGCTCTTTAGAAGGGACAGGCAGCATGGAAGGGGTGGTGTGGTCTCTATATCAGAGAGTTTTGATGTTGTGGAACTTGAGGCTGAGAATGATAAGGTTGAGTCCCTATGGGTTAGGATCAGTGGGAAGGCCAACAAGGCAAGCATCCTGGTGGGGGTCTGTTGTAGACCGCTGAACCAGGAAGAGGAGACTGATGAGGAGTTCTACAGGCAGCTGACAGAAGTTGCGAAATCATCGGCGCTTGTTCTAGTGGGGGACTTCAACTTCCCAGACATATCCTGGAAGCACAACACAGCCCTAAGAAAGCAGTCTAGGAGGTTTCTGGAGAGTGTGGAAGATAGCTTCCTGACACAGCTGGTTAGTGAGCCTACCAGGGGTGGTGCCCCGCTAGACCTTCTCTTCACAAACAGAGAAGGACTGGTGGGAGATGTGGTGGTCGGAAGCTGTCTTGGGCAGAGTCACCACGAAATGGTGGAGTTCTCTGTTCTTGGCGAGGCCAGGAAGGGGACCAGTAAAACCGTTGTATTGGACTTCCGGAGGGCTGACTTTGAGCTGCTCAGGACACTGGTTGGTAGAGTCCCTTGGGAGGCGGTTCTGAAAGGCAGAGGAGTCCAGGAAGGCTGGGCACTCTTCAAGAAGGAAATCTTAATGGCGCAGGAGCAGTCTGTCCCCACGTGCCCAAAGACGAGCTGGTATGGAAGAAGACGGGCCTGGCTGAACAGAGAATTGTGGCTTGAGTTTAGGAGAAAAAAGAGGGTTTAAAATCTTTGGAAAAGAGGGCGGACCACTCAGGAAGACTATAAGGAGGTTGCAAAGTTGTGCAGGGACAAAATTAGAAAGGCCAAAGCTCATCTGGAGCTCCATCTGGCTACTGCCATCAAAGACAACAAAAAACGTTTTTACAAATACATCAATGCAAAATGGAGGACTAAGGAGAATCTCCATCCTTTAGTGGATGCAGGAGGGGGAACTTAGTTACAAAAGATGAGGAAAAGGCAGAGGTGCTTAATGCCTTCTTTGCTTCAGTCTTTAGCGGCAAAACCAGTTGCTCTCTGGATACCCAGTACCCTGAACTGGTGGAAGGGGATGGGGAGCAGAAAGTGGCCTTACTATCCATGAGGAAATGATTGGTGACCTGCTACAGCATTTGGATGTATGCAAGTCGATGGGGCCAGATGGGATCCACCCGAGGATACTGGCTTGCATAAGCAGCAGTGTGACCAGCAGGTCTAGGGAAGTGATTGTCCCCCTGTTTTCAGCTCTGGTAAGGCTGCACCTCAAGTACTGTGTTCAGTTTTGGGCCCCTCGCTACAAGAAGGACATGGAGGTGATTGAGCAGGTGCAGAGAAGGGCGACGAAGCTGGTGAGGGGTCTGGAGAACAAGTCCTATGAGGAGTGGCTGAGGGAGCTGGGTTTGTTCAGCCTGGAGAAAAGGAGGCTCAGGGGCGACCTTATCGCTCTTTATAAGTACATTAAAGGAGGCTGTAGCGAGGTGGGGATTGGTCTATTCTCCCATGTGCCTGGTGACAGGACGAGGGGGAATGGGCTAAAGTTGCGCCAGGGGAGTTTTAGGTTGGATATTAGGAAGAACGTCTTTACTGAGAGGGTTGTGAGGCATTGGAATGGGCTGCCCAGGGAAGTGGTGGAGTAACCATCCCTGGAGGTCTTTAAAAGACGTTTAGATGTAGAGCTTAGTGGTATGGTTTAGTGGAGGACTTGTTAGTGTTAGGTCAGAGGTTGGACTTGATGATCTTGAGGTCTCTTTCAACCTAGACAATTCTGTGATTCTGTATTGCCCTCTTTACCCCCTATAGGAAGAAACTGTTCCCAAACCTCAAATTAATAATTTTGAAGGGAAGGATCCTATTAACCAACTGCTGTTTTCTAAGAATCCACAATCTAATTTAGTTTGAGATTTTCACATATTCTGGACTAATCTGTGAAATGGAATGGCAAAAGCCTTCAAGATGTCTCAAGCCTTCTTTTTCTCCTAGGAATATCTGCCTTGGAGCCCCATTAATGTTGTCTTTTTCCATCAAAAAATATTTTAAATTTTAATTTAAAAATAGTGTATTTTCATTGAACTGAGTATTCAAAATATAGTTTACAAATATAAATTAATACTATTCCTAGTAGTCTTTCTTTTTTACAGTGCACTGCTAATGTAGGCAGTGAAGTGAACAGAGTGCAGTTCTTTCTAGTGTAACATGAACAAATGACATTACTTATGTTCTAATCATTCACTTCACTGAAGTAATTTACAGTGAAAACAACATTGCAAAGACATCACTAGTAATATCATATGGCCAAGTGTGGACATGATTTATTGAGTTGAGTTTGGATCACAGATGATGATACCTGGGAAACAGCAAATTGAATTTGTTCTTCAGCTCTCAGGCTGAAGATACATGGCTATAAGTTAATAAAAGGATAACCAGAATGATATGTCTCAGACAAACTGAACCAGTGAACAAGAAACTTAGTTATCCTACTAGACATGTGGCAATCATGGATAGACAGTGGCTAGATTTAGAACAAAATATAGAAAGGAATTATCACAGTTTAAAAAATCATACAACCATGACCACTTTCCTAATGGAATGTATCTGTTTATTGATTGAAATACAACAAAGACATATAAGTCATATGACTAATTTAATTTTGATCAAGCTTTTATTTTCTAAAGTGGTGTTGACAAACTGTGAACTAACATATTGTTCAGTAGATGAGGATATGTGATTTGCTACAATTTCCTGAGAAATTTGGCTTGGGCAAAATGGTATTTTCCCCTGTATCTGTGAAAATTTGGCAGCTTTTTGAACAATCCTTTTGAAACAGCGTGGTCCAGTCTGATGAGCTAGGGCAAAGGGTGAATCATCATCAGCAAGATGTCTGGCCATGGGACTTTGGTTGAATGGATTTTGATCTACATTTTGAAGTCATTTTGAAGATTCTGTGCTATTGTGATGGTACAGAAAACTGTTGAGTTACCCTGTGCGTACTAGGATGTGCAAACTAGAAGTGAAACAGTTCCTACAATATCCTAGTCTACCTGAAGCTAATTTTACAATTATCAACTGAAGAAAAGACAAAAAATTATCTCCCTTTTTAAAGGAGATTTTAAGGAGCTTTTAAGGATTTGGTTTAATTAGCATCTGTAAATTAGAACACTATATGACACTAAATGTTATCTGGTAGTAAAGTTTGAATGAAGAGTGCACCTATATAAGCAAAAGAATAAAAAATTTAAATAGGGAGCTCACAGGTAAAAACTCCAGGAAAGGTCAAACTTTTTAGAGTCTTTTGAAGTACAAAGACAACTTGAATAGACATAGTAAATAATAGAAAAATTGGAAATAAATGTTTTGTTTGTTTGTTTAATTTAAAAGATCAAAGAATTTGACTTTAAAGGCGTGGTTTTTTTGTTTTTGTTTTTGTTTTAATATTGTATAGTTGGAAGCTATTCAATTACATTATATTCACAGCAGCTGAGAAGACTTATCAGGGTATACATAAGAAATATAAAGACTCTTAAGGAAATTTATGCCTTATAAAGAATGAGGCTTGTGTATTATATTAGTTTTATGTTAGAAACCCCCAAAGAAAAAGAGAATTAAGAGCAAGTTTGAGACTAGTGAGAGGGAAAATTTTAGAGGGTATTTAGAATCCTAGTAAACAGGGTTGTAATAGGAATCAGACACACAGAACAGAGGAAAGGCTATTAGGAGTTGATTTAAACCTAGAAAAAGCAATTTGTGTTTTTCTGTGTCACAGAATGAAACAAATTCATCCTGTTGCATTTCAAAACTAAAAAATAATAATTAAAAATAATAAAAATAATTTATAAAACAGAAATATGTGGAATTAAAAAATAAGCAAGCATAATTAATTTATCTCTAAGGAATTTGCAAGAGCCAACATGAAAAGAATGAAAGATCTTAGTGAAGATCTTCCAAAGCAAATGTCTGAAGGTGTATGATGCGATTACCTTAGACATGAATAGAACCCTTTAATATGGCCGCTTTTGAAAAAAAAAAAAAAGACAAAATGTTGGAAGTTATACTAAAGATTTGTAAGAAAAAAAGTATTATTTTGAACATAAGTAAAATTCAGATAATACAGCAAACAAATTACTCTGTCTCAAAATACTACAAGGCATTGAAGAATAGAAATATCAAAATACAGTTAGGAAGTTCAGACTTTGTACTATCCATATAACTACTCAGTAGAAAGTGAAGAAATGCTTAATCATGGTGAAGTGCTCAGAATACGCAATTCTAAATAAGTACCTAAAATGTATTTATATTTCTTAAAAATATGTATTTACATTGCAGAAAATAACATCTTAGCCTCAGTGTAGTTTCTGAGGAGAATAAACTGTGTCTTCTGCTTTTTTGCTCATTCGCAGAAGCAGAATTTGAGTGTAAAATGTTACAAAAAAGAACTTGACTTTCTTTGTTGTTGTTTTGTTGTTGTAGGACAGCCTCTGATTTAGTTTTTCTCTAATAAAATTTAAAATAGCATTTACAATAACAAGTCTTACGAAAGATTTTGATTACGTAAAATGAGTTTATATATTTTAGTAATAAAAAACTGCTTTATTATGTAACATACTTTCAA
The DNA here is from genome assembly GCF_009819795.1 of Aythya fuligula. NCBI lineage: Eukaryota > Metazoa > Chordata > Aves > Anseriformes > Anatidae > Aythya > Aythya fuligula. Next base: position 166,293,366 of record NC_045559.1, on the reverse strand, counting down.
TAAAACTATAAAACTGTAGACCTTATAATAAAAAAAAATGTGGAAAAGGATTCCTTTTTATATTGAAGATTAATGAATTAATAACATTTGTTTATGGACAGTTTTGGATGAAAGCCTGTTGTTCTACAGCCTTTATTAAGCCAACATGGCATAAGACAGCCTCATCTAAACAAATAGCATTAGTATTAGCACCTTGATGTATTTGAGGTCACAGGCTTCAGTTGCTGTCCATTGTCATATGTCCATCCTGCTGGCACACCAAGACAACCAGACATAAGCCAGTCATATCCACAAAACAGTATTTTTACAAACTTAAGCCTATGTTATCATCACTTGCCTCTTAGCAAATCCTATCAGTTTGAGTACGATGTCAGCATCATTACTTTTTAGTGGACTTGTAGCACTATTTTCTGGTGATTGCTGAAAACATTTTTGTCAAATATATGCCACTTATTCTTACTTAGAGGCAGCATCAATGAACAGCAAGGTGGTGCAAAGTAAGCTAAACAAAATAGTATTAATTCATGTAACAGTTTTCTTTTCTAATCCCTAACTATGCTATAATAAGTCCACAGAATTCTCACTGAATTTCATAATAACACAAAGTAAAACTGAGCAGATTAAGTCGGGGAAAAGATGTCTGAGGTTACAGAACAAAGCAATGGCAGTTAAAATTATAGCTCAGGAGCTCTAAATTTGAATAAGTAGTCCCTTTGGCCACACTGGAGGTGATATCTTTGTGCTGATTTTATACAGTATGCAAGAGTTGATGATGTTTTACAAATACGTAAAAAAGACAGGTCCTCTAGTTAGTATGACTTCATTTCAAAGGTCAAACAGAAGGACAGCAGGCAGTTTCTCAGGAGAAAAGTGAGGTGATTGAATAGCAACGTTTTGAATACAAAGCAGTGGCTCTGTTATAATAGTAGCTACATCAGAGCAGTGGATGAGGCATGGAAAAGGGTGCAATAAAGTATAAACATGAGAATATTTAGTAATTTCCAAGAACAATGAAAGACAAAGCATGTGTTTTTCCAAGGTGACCCCAGGATCCATGGCAACGTCAGTAACTCAGTCTACATGTATACATGTATACATACTGTTCTGTACTGCATGGACATAATAATACGGTCATATCTGCTATGTACAAACTTTTGAAGGCACAAATCTCAGCTTTCAGTATTGCAGCATGTACATGGATAACAGCATATGCAGAAAAAACAAAAACAAAAACAAAAACAAAAAAAAAAAAAGCACAACAGATAATGGTAGATCTGATATGTGTTGGTTAGATCTCCTGTGTACCATCTATAAAACCTATTCCAAGAACTGGGATCTGAAAGTAGACATGGGCCATAAGGTAAATTCACCCCTTCTGCTGGTTTTGCATATGCTCCTGACCACTTCAACACATAGAAAATGACCCCACAAAACACTTGATCTTTGTGATTTTCCTGATAACAAAGATTTTGTTAACTGATTTCAAGGACTAGAACACATCTATTCTTACCCATTTGTCTTTTGTAAAAAAATAGTAATAGCAAGGTTGCAGGCCTTTGCAGACATTTCTTATGAGTTGAATTTAAGGTTATACCAATAGCAAACTCTGTAATTTTTTAAAATTTATTTTATTTATTTAAAAAATAATTAATTGCATTTTTTTTAATTGCATTGAAAACAATTATTTAACATTTTCTTCTGTTTGAGCAACCTGGTCTAGTGAAAGTTGTCCCTGCCCATAGCAGGGGAGTGGAATCAGATTATCTGTAAATTTCCTTCCAACCCAAACAATTCTATGATGAAAAATAATAAATAAATCATTAAACTCTACCTGAAAATCTCATTAGTTTACACAGACATTGTTATTTGATATTTTCCCAGTAAATATAGAACAGGAAGTATGAATGCAGAGTATGGAGTCACCCAGTACACCAGATACAAGACAGAAAATAAGTCTCTGGTAGATGCTTTTGGACTCCAGGTGTTCAGGCAAAATTTACAAAGGTTGAGCTGCATAAACTGATCATAGACTGGCATCTAAAATCACAAATACTTGTTTATTTATTTCATTTGCTCCTGATGCTAATTTGCTTATTATTCAATTTGACATTTTGATCATATTCTGATATAATATTTAATTAATTAAATGTTCTCGTTCATACAGCTTCTTCTTCTTCACTATTTGAACTGAAGTCCTCCTCTGCACAGCCATGAATCAGATATATTTAAATTTGAATTTAAATTAACAAGAAAAAGTAGTTCATTCAGAATATGTCAAAAACCAAGATTTTTCGCCCCTTGGATTAGTTCTAAAATTGTATTCATTCATTATGCATACTATAAATATAAAAGTGGAATCCAGCAGTAGTAAGGACAGAATTAAATTGCAGGGTGCCATGTATGGTTCCTTTTACGACTGCATTCATATTGATTACATGTAACTTTTACAGCAGGTGTCTTTAAATTGTATAGGTGAAGATGGCAATTAGGTGTCTGGGGAGAGCTGAATCTAATGTGGAGTAATAATTCGTGTCAAGAAGATGGTTGATATTAATAAAGAAGGGGGAGATGTGGGAGTGTAGCCATGGGGGTCAACAAGCCCCATGGTTGGTGATAACATCAGACTCTTAACGATGAGGACATCAGGAATGTAAAGAGTTCAGAGGGAACAAAGAAGGGTGATTCAGGAGATGCCTTGTTGTCTGGGGTTGCTTGTTCTCCAGCCATTAAGGCATGGAAGTTGCTGGGTGTTTGCTGGTTGCCGGGCAAAGTCGTTTGACCAATGTAAAGTTGTTTTGAAAAAGACTGCTGTGGGGTGAAGGGTATAAGAGGGGAGCCTGTCCTCAAGATGAAAAAGACAACACGATATAATGAAGTAATATCATCAATAAAGAAGCAGGAAAAAGGAATGAATAGGGACAGGCTAGCAGAACAGGGACCAGGACAGGAACAGGCACACTGATCGCATCATGAAGACAGGTTTGGCCAAACTCAGCAAACCCCTCAAAGGAGCTCGTACAGAAAGTCGCTGGAAATAGGCACACCACAGCTGGGAAGAAGCTCAAACTGGGAGAAGCAGACCGGTGCACACAACTGCCCCTCGCTGGCGAAAGGTAAGCAGTTGCGCATTATGGGGAATCATACGTCCTTAGAAACAAAGGCTGTCCTGATAACCTTACAGCTTACTCTCTTTAGTGACAATCAGACAGTTTATGATTCTGAAATACGGGACCAAACTGAGGTCAAGGTGTGGGACTCAGCAACTAAAAACGACAAGGTTGTGGCGGGATTGCTCGGCACGTGGCGAGCAATCTCTGAGGCCTTAAACAGCCAGGTGGGACCAGAGTCAGGAACGTGTGGTTTGCCAGATTGTGAGGGAGCTGCGGGCTCGTCCACCGATCCTTCTGCTACACCATCGCCCCCCCTCCCCCCCCCGCCGCTACTGCCATCGCAGGCCTTTGCTGTTACGCCCCCTGGTGACCTGGACGTGCCTTTTGATCCAGGCCTATTGGCTTCTAGACTTCTGGTGAATTGCAATATAAGGCAAAAAATTCTTTTGTCTCTGTATCTCGTATTTATTACTTCTTCCCTTGAAGTGAATAGCCATAGGATTTAACTTTTTCAGATCCTGATGGAGTTATTAGGAGAATAAAAACAAAAAAATCCTGCAAAAACATTTCTACTGGAACATACACTAAGGGACTAAAATCAGTTCAACTGCTGTTGGCAAGTCAGCCAAATCAGAATAAAACTTATGACTGTCCTCCAACTAGTCTTATCAAGTGGATCAAATGTATTCTAGGCTTTTATAATAATTTGCCTACTGTCCCTGAGAAAATCAACTTCAACACTCCTTATAGCAGGAACTTATCTGCTTAAATTATTTTTTCTCCTAGAATTATAGTTAGCTTTTCTGGTCCTCCAGATCCTCTTTCTTATGTTAAGTCCACTTTAAATTTTGATGATGGTCTGCCTTCTTCTCCTCTCCACCATTTGGGGAATTTCTCATTTCCATCAAGTCATCTGATATACTTTTTCCCTCCCATGTATCATTTACGTTTCCATACCTAATGAGCAAATATTTCCATACCTAATGTAAGGGAAAGGCATGCAGGAAATTGCAGTTCCTTCATGTTATTGCTACAGTGCAAGACTATAAATCTCTAAATTATATTGCAGAGTAACATACAATCTCATGCTAGTGAGAGGAGGATGAAATAATTTTAGTAGATAAAGTAGGCTAATGAGTATGTGAAAGGAAGCCAAAAGAATTTTAGTAAATAAAGACAGGTAAGGGACATGTACTACATGTATATCTTCTGCTAGCTATTGTGCAAAGAAACTGAGGCAGGAAATTCAGGGATTCCTCACGAAAAACAGTTCCTGACAGAAAACCCTGGCAACCACTACCAGAAAACACTGTGCAAGGGGTGGATAGGAGGAATCTATGAAAATGACTCCCTAACTATTTTTAATACAAAGCGGGGGTAGGTCATGCATATGTATAGGAGTCTCCAGAAACTTCATGCATACATAACTCTTCACCACCTATAACCAAAGCAAGCGCCGTGTTGGGGTGCACACGACTAGTGGGACTACCCCCTGGGCCACCTGAATAAACATACCTACTTTACAATCTTACTAATTGTGGAGTTTGCTTTCCGCAGTCACTAGTTGTTCAAAGCAGTAAAAGAGGATTTTTTCTCAAGGCATAAATTAATAACTTAATTTTCTGCAATTATACTATTTCTTGTAAAATTCAGTCTAATACAACTTATATTAATTGTCACAATGGATCCTTCTCTGCTTTTATGCCAAGAAATTGCATTTAGGAAAAAAAAAGGCATACCAGCATCTGTTAAAACACAGAATTTGAAATTCTTCTGAATTCATAGCTTTTAGCTTTTCCTCAGGAACTTTCCTGCATATTTTCCGGAAAAAATACAAAAAACATCCTAAAGACAGTGTGCTATTATAACATCGACTATGGGACAATTCCTCATGCTTAAAACATCTTAATACATTGAAAACTCATCGATTGTGTATGTCCATCAAAAGAAATTAGGTAAATGTGGGAGTGTGGCCATAGGAGTCAACAAGCCCCATGGTTGGCATTAGACTCTTAATGATGAGACCATCAGGAATGTAAAGAGTTTAGAACCTGTCCTCAATAAGAGATAGGATGAAGTTATGCCCTTGCCCTCACTAAGAGAGAGTTGAAGTTATGCCCTCAATAGAGAGTTGAAGTTCTGTCACCAATAAGGTAGCAGCAGAACCCTGGTGTTCATGTGGTCATTACGCCACAGGTAAAGATATATATTATTTTTTTTTTGGCAAGAATGAGGACAGAATGAAAGTGTGTATTTAGGCTTGGAAGCACTTCAAGGTCCAGTGATAAAGATTGACACACAGTGGTGAGAGAACCTGATAAAGCTGCTTTGGAAATTATATAGTTTAGAAGATGCATGTTGTTTGTCCACTCAGAGATGGTAATCTCTATGGCCACACAGATTAACATGGTCTGAACAATGGGATGGGGGGGATAGCAGTTAATGTTTCAACAGATTCCCAAATGTCACTCCATTTTCAGAATTGTCTTTATGATGAGTTGAAATCAAGTTAACTTGCTTATATTTAGCTTCCTGGCACTGAGTCATTGCTATGAATTTGTATAAATTTAAAGTGTTGAAATCTTTACATACTTTCTTACCTAAATGCTATAAAATGTTTCTTAGACAAGCTAGAAACTTTATCTGCTTGATGTGTGAGGTAAAGAATGGATAGTGTGACAGTCTCAGGACAGTGAAAGAATGTTACCTTAAAAATTAATTGTAATGTGTAGAATCATAGAATTGTTATAAATGAAGATACAACTCAATCTGAATTTAGTAATATTTTTCTCAAGAGCCTTCTCTTCAGGTTTCTTCACTTCTGGACCCACCCTAACAGATCAACATCCTTCTTGTGCTGGGGTCTCCAGACCTGGACATATTACTCCAAGCGGGACCTCACAAGGGCAGAGTCCCTTGTCCTGCTGGCCACTCCTCTTTTGATGCAGACCAGGATGCAGTTGGCCTCCTGGGCTGCAAGTGCACACTGCTGGCTCATGTTGAGTTTTTCATCCACCAGAATCCTCAAGTCCCTCTCTGCAGGGCTGCTCTCAGTGAGTTCTGGGATTGCCCTGGCCCAGGTGCTACACCTTGCACTTGGACTTGTTGAACATGACTTAGATTCACGTGGGCTCACTTATCAAGCTTGTCCAGGCCCCTTTGGATGATACATCTTCCTTCGTTCATATCAACTGCAACACTCAACTTGTTGTCGTCTGCAAACTTGTTGCGGGTGTACTCAACCCTCTTTCTATGTCACTGATAAAGATATTAAACAGTACTGGTCCCAGGACAAATCCTTGAGAGACATCACTTCTCATCACTGGCCTCCACCTAGATAGAGAGCTGTTCATTGCAACTCTCGGTGCAGCCATCCAGCCAATTCCTTACACACCAAATGGTCTACCTATCTCTCTCCTTAGAGGTAATGATGTCATGGTAGGACTGTGACAAAGCCTTACAGAAGTCCAGGTAGATTACATCAGTCAGTCTTCACTTGTCAACTGATGCAGTCACTCCATCATAGAAGGCCACCAAATTGGTCAGGCATGATTTGCCCTTGGTGAAGCCATGACGGTTGTCTTAGATCATATCCGTGACTTAAATGTGCCTTAACATTGCTTCCAGAAGGATTTGTTCCATGATCTTTCCAGGCACAGAGGTGAGGCTGATCAGTATGTAGTTCCCCAGGTCCTTCTTTTGACCCTTTTTAAAAACATGAGCCATGTTTCCCTTTTTCCAGTCACTGGGGACTTCACCTGACTGCCAGGACTTTTCAAATGTGATGGACAGTGATGGAGCCTCAAAATGATGGACCATTGTGGAGCCTCAAAACCCTGGAAAACTTGATTACTTCTGAAACCTTATAGATTCTGAGTGATCTGACAAGAGCTTTCCAGCTGACACAAAAGGGATTTGTGGTTTCTAAATGCCTCCGGTTCATCTAGATTCTTCTTTTCCAGAATTTGTATAGACACATAGAAATCTTGAGTGTTAAGGCTCTCAGAACCCTGGAAGTATTGTACTTCTTTTGAAAATGAAATTGTATCTTGCATTACGACTGTTTTTCAGGGCAGTCTCCTTCTTGGTTCCATACCATGGATTTTTATGATGACTATTTTATCACATCTTTCACCGTAGAGTCTTTTGGCCCTGAATTTACCTGCGTGGAACAGCCTGTGGCAGGGTTGTCACAATATGACAAACCATGAAATCTCAAATTCTATATCATGTTTGCACCAGTATCCAGCACATAATAAAAATACCAATATAAGAAAGCTGACACTGTTGTCCTTCACCAGTGTAGAGAGGAACCAGACAGCTCTGCCATTCTGTGTATATGTTTTTTGTTTTGTTTTGTGTGTTTTTTTTTTTGTTTGTTTGTTTTTTATGAAGTGAGCCACATTTCAGCGTTTTTCATTGTTGTGTAAAAAGATGTGTTCAAACAGTAATTCATGTGGCATCTTTATCATCAAATTATTCCATCGTGATTTCCTAGTGGAAGAGTTTTTTTTTCCTGTTAATTATAGTAACCTTTCATACTGTTTTAATAAAAGGAGCTATCTTGCACAAGCATTATATAATATCTTCTGTTTAATACAATGCCCATAGTAAAGACATGTTAATAACAGGAGCATCTGACATCTCTGCACCTACAGAAAAGCTAGTCCAGCATACTATCTGCTTATTCTTCATGTAACATTCCTTTAAACTTACGATTTCCAACCCTTTGGATTTTATAAAGAAAAATAGATTAGTTTCTGGCTGGAATGTGAGAACATTATTTCCAAACTATTGGAACTGTAGAATAGATATGTGAAACTATAAAATGCTCTACAGCATTGGAAGGTCTGTGACGACAGCCTTAGAGTCAGGAGCATGTGCCCTTCTGTCCCATAGGTGACAGTTCTTCATGAGGATACTGAAAAAATCAAGGTAGGCTTTGCCTTTAATCTTGCATAAGAGGCTTCCTATTAAATAAGCTCCCTTTATCAATTCACCCTGAGGTAGAATGCTCTATAAAAAAGAAACAAATGAGTAGGATGTCATTCTAAGAGTAGGTTAAGAAGTATAAGCCCAAGCTACAAAGAATTTCAGAAAGACAATTTCAATCAATGGTTGTCACATCTGATTTTTTCCTTACACTCTCAGTGAATTACACACATTACCCTATGTCCTGGTTTCAGTTAGAACAGAGTTAATTTTCTTCCTAGTAGCTGGTAGAATGCTATGTTTTGGCTTAGGATGAGAAGAGTGCTGATAACACCCTGATGTTTTAATTGTTGCAGAGCAGTGCTTATACCAAGCCAAGGACATCTCAGCTTCTCGCTCTGTCCTGCCAACAGGCAGGCTGGGGGTGCAGTAAGAGCTGGGAGGGGACAGACCCAGGACAGGTGACCCAAACTAGCCAAAGGGGTATTCCATACCATCTGACGTCATGCTAAACAATATATAGGGGTGGCTAGTCGGGGGAGGGGGCCGGACTGCTCAGGGTTAGGCTGGGCATCGGTCAGCGGGTGGTGAGCAATTGCATTGTGCATCACTTGTTTGTACACATTATTATTAGTAGTACTATTATCATCATTGTATTATTATTATTATTATTATTATCACAGAATCACAGAATCACAGAATTTTCTAGGTTGGAAGAGACCTCAAGGTCATCGAGTCCAACCTCCAACCTAACGCTAACAGCCCTCCACTAAACCATATCCCTAAGCTCTACATCTAAACGTCTTTTGAAGACTTCCAAGGATGGTGACTCCACCACTTCCCTGGGCAGCCTGTTTCAATGCCTCACAACCTGTTCCAATGCCTCACAAAGGCAAATAATAATTATTATTATTATTATAATTATTAATAATAATAATAATTATTATTATTATTATTATTATTTTGTCTTATTAAACTGTCTTTATCTCAACTCACGGGCTTCACTTTCCATCTCTCTCTCCTGTCCAAGAGAGGGAGGGGGGAGGGTGAGCGAATGGCTGTGTGGTGTTTAGCTGCCGGCCGGGCTAAACCACGACACCCTAGAACTCAGTTGCTGCTTTGACACAAGCAGTAAGTATATCATAAGTCTTTCAACGTACTTCTAAATTTTTGTGAAAGTAACTTCAAAGATAGTCTTCTGCATCTACTGATTTAAGAGTGACCATAAGATTCTCATGGTCATAAGACCACAGAGTGACCATAAGAGTTCTCTAAGTAACCTTTAGTGGCCATTAACTCTCTGCTACTGGATGCACATGCTCATAACTGAATGAAGCATGAGCTAACAAATGTGTTCTTTCACATTAAAAACTTTCTTTAAAAAATAAACAAAAATACATAACACTAAAATAAAATAAATAAAACTAGGCTAAACTAAACTAGACGATTTAAGGGTAAGATTTCAGAAGACCAGAGTTATCTGCTCCTCATTTGGAAGAGGTATTTAAACTTATGACAAAATAAAAGTAATGCATGAAGTCCAGTTCCTGCCATTACTTTATTTCGTATTTTGCTTACACTTCTGCTTGCAATATTTGACTTCTTTTTTAAAATTTTTTAATTATTTCTTTTATCCCTTTCTTCCTAATCTCATAAAATTTCCATGTTTATATAAATAAGGTTTTATCAGTCTCTGGCTTTTTCATTTCCTAACTCTTGTTCTTTAGCCAGCTTTGGTATTTTTTTTGTTGTTTGTGCTTATTTTGGTGACCTAATTGTATTCACTTTGATTTATAGTCAATACTGAAATTGCTTCATGGTAGAAAGGCTGTAGAATGTCATTCTTTGATCTCACCTTTTGCTTTCACCATAGTATAGAATGGAAATCAAGCAAATATTTTGTTTCAATATATGAAATATGTTTTAGATATCTTAATCCAGAAATTACCTCTGAATAAAGATGTTACTACTAATGTTACTAATGTTAATGTTAATAAAGATGTTACACTAATGATTTCTGTGTTTTTACACTGTACTGCAAAATCATTGGGATATGAAGCACATGGTTAACAAAAATTACTAACCTTTTGCTCCTGTAATAATCTGACGTATACAAACCGTAACATAAAGCCTTTCTTACTACCTTTTGTGTGCCAATCTAATTCACACAGAATGTCTGAAAAAAATATATATTTAGAAATTCCTGATTTTAATATAAAGATATAAATATTGCCTATTTTAACAGAGGTAACATTATTGTAATAGAATATTTATCCCTTCCCTTCCCTTCCCTTCCCTTCCCTTCCCTTCCCTTCCCTTCCCTTCCCTTCCCTTCCCTTCCCTTCCCTTCCCTTCCCTTCCCTTCCCTTCCCTTCCCTTCCCTTCCCTTCCCTTCCCTTCCCTTCCCTTCCCTTCCCTTCCCTTCCCTTCCCTTCCCTTCCTTTTCATCAAAAATATCAAATTCTATAGCAGGTTCTTAACCAAACAGACTCATTACTGTTTTCATCAAATCTTTTTTTTAAAGTGGATATGGAACCATAGAATTTTATTTTGTATGTTACTTTTTTTTTCTTTTGTTGCAAAACATATTTTTAACTTCTTTAGAAGTCACAACGTTTTGTTGCTATCTAGCAAATGCTTCTTGTGTCTTTGATTTAAACTAACACTTGTGTACTGAGGTGAAGGAAGATGTTATGACTGTGACCTCTACTCTCCTACTCAGTAACTAGCTATATCTGTCAGAGAGATAGGAGAGCAGGGAAAAGAGCTTTGTGATATAGAATGGGGTATAAAAGAGTGAAATTAAATTAGAAGAATCACCTGGAAAGAGTCTTCTTTTTCTACCCTCAGGAAGATCCTTAGATAAAGATGAAAAGTTGGAAGTATATGTTCAGTTTTGCATCTCCAAGGTATCTAGCCAATATTAATATTAATTCAGCCTGAATTGGAATGCATGAAATAATTTGAACTTCTACAGATTTCACAAAGATCCATGACTGTTCATAACTTTCAAGTGAGCCCTCTGCACCTTCACAGCTTAGTATGTTAATTACTAGAGTGTTAATATCTACAACAGCAGTTTGTAGGAGTGAAATTCACAGTGATTGTTATGGTTGTTGTTGGTGGTGGGTTTTGGCTTTTGTTTGTTTTGTTTTGTACGTGCATGCGGACACACACACATACACCCTTCACTTTATAAATAGTTCCTGTCCAGCTCCCTTCAACTGACAGTGTCAGTTTGTTTTAAATTCCATTGAAGCAAGCCTTCAGGTTCAGTGGCTGTTTAACAGAAGTCTGCATCTACAATGAAATAACAACAAAATGAGTGGTCCTTCTTCCCACCCTACTCCTGCCCTATAAGACTCTCATATAGATAGCGCACACTATAGATGTTGTCTGTCATTATCCTTTCAGGGCAGAAGAGAGAATGATAAGACAGGATAATATGCTTTCTCATTAAATTTGGGGAAATTTACTAGTTTTCATGTGTCTATTAATTATTTTCAAAGGCTGTTGGCAGAGTCTATATGCTGTCGAATGGAAAAGAACTTCCATGGGAAACAAGCTCTGTCTCATGTGGAATCTGTCAGACTCTGAATTACAGTTATGAATAATTATAGTACTTTATTTTGTTCAGTAACATAGGGAAGGTACAGATAAAAGCAGGGAGAGAAAGTTTTTGCAGGAATGTGGAACATTCCTTTGGTCCACTTCAGTCAGTTGTCCTGGCTGTATCTCTTTCCAGCTTGCTGGACGTCCACAATCTCCTTGCTAGCAAGTAGTTCAAAAAAACAGAGAATACCTTATCTCTTTGTAAGCACCGCTTAGCAACTTGTCAACTGATATTATCACATATTTTCACTATTTTCATCACAAATCCAAAACATATCACCTGTTACTATGATTAAAATTATCTCTATCCCAGCTAAAAAACAGTACAAAAACTTAGATCTCTGTCTATTTTAACTGATTCCCTTTTTAATACATCCGGTACAGATTGATATTTGGCTTCTTTTTTTTTTTTTTTTTATTAGACAGGTCTTGAAGTAATATATGCTGAAGTGGATGTATCTTTTTGCTTGTTTGTTTGTGAACTGGTGGCACTGTCTTGATACGGATTATAAGCATTATGCTTGATGTGGAATAGGCCAACTGTTCACTAATGTATTTCCTCTGTGGTTCCTTACTAGACCTGAAAGTCTGAATAGTTATCAAAAAGTCTGCTTTAAACCTAGATCTATCAATATACTTTCTTGCAATAGCTAAACACATTAAGTCCATCCCTCAATAATGAGCCCATCTATATGTTGCATCTCTTCTTTGATGGCTTGAGATGTCATTGGTCAACCAAGTTACTGTTCCTTTGAACATCCAGCCCAGCACTGGCAATCAGAGTGCCAAGAGGAGCTGTGCTTCAGTACCAACTACTTTTGATGCAGCATATGCTACCAATATCTCTTTTTCAGTTGGAGTATAGTGAGCCTTGGACACTCTGTATCCCTAACTACAAAATCCTAACAGTTAACCTCAAGTCTTCCCTGGTGTTTTCTTCCCTGGTGAGGCTCCAAGTAGGGCCATTCTCCCTGACTGCAGCTTGTCTTTTACATCTTGTCCTGCCTGAACTGGCCCAAGAGCTACTGTGTAAACTATCTCATGTTTAATTTGTTCAAAGGCTTGTCATTGTTCAGGGTTCCATTTGAAATCATTCTTCTTCTGGGTAACTTGATAAAGTTACAATCAAACTGTAATTTGGAATGTGCATTCTCCAAAAACCCTAAAAAAACTTGTGCTTCCTTTTTGCTAGTTGGTGGAGACATAGTTGTTGTTTTGTTGATCACATCCATTGGGATCTGTTGGCATCCATATGATACCAAGACAGGAGCACTTTGAATATCTCTACCTCCACTTACCAGTGCATTGATGAAACTCGTATTCATTAGTGCTTATAATCCAAACTAACTGTGAGTATACTATGTAATTGGTGCCATGCAATTATCATTGACAGCTCTGGTCCTTGTTCAGTCTTAATTGTGAATGTCACGGTTATCAAGTTTGAAAGCAAAGGAAGCTTGGACTGAAGCAGAAGTATTCTCTTTGTCTAGATACTCTTGATCATCCCTAGTGCTTTTATGCTGTTTGTGAGAAACATCTCAAATAATTTTCTTCAGACAGGATCTTCTGTGCAGCTATTTTATTCGCAATTGCAGTGGTGGGCATCCTGTCAATCAAGAACACATTTTAGTAAACAAATCATAGCCTTTTATTCCCTATTACCTGATGCCTGATCCTCCTCCCCTGTTTCCTCATTGGCTGAGTACTACAGGTTCACAAGCTACTCGATGCTCCTCTATATGTACAATTTTTCTTTTTCTCAACCCTTTAATTTCTCTTTTTGTATGTTTTGAGAACTTGTGATCTTTGTTTTACTGTTCTCACACTTGTCGTCCTGTTTTTCTCAAGCTTGTACCTTGTTTTGAAACTGTGAGGCCTCCTACTGTCTACTTATCTACTTAACATTTCTCCCTATTATGACTACACAACTACCTTGGACTTCAGAAAAATAATTCTTTACTTCAAAAACACAACTTAATTTCTCACTTGTTTGCTGCTCTTCAAAGGGAGAATCTCATCTGCTCCCTCTGCTGCTAGTCTTGGTTTTCAGTTTCACTTCCTCCTTTATCAGCATTTATCAGGATGTCTTGCCTATCTGCAGCTTCTTGTGCTAATCTTGTGTTTTGTTGACTATGACAGTTCTTTGACTGTCATAGATGTTACGTGGGCAATCCTTTGCAAGTTTTTCTATGTCTCCCGTGGGAAGCTGCACATTTCTTTGTCCCTTTGCTGGTCATGGAGTTCAGATACGTATAAATTCATTTTGGGTTCACAGGTGCTCTATATTCCTTCTTTTTTTTTTTTTTTTTTTTTTTTTTTAAGTTTCATTATTTCATAAGTAAATAGGTGTTGTGACATGATAACAATGAAATAGAAAAATAAACCATGAGTATCATGCTCACAATACTATGTGGTATAGCACCCAACATTAGGACATTTTGTTAAGACATGCACTGGGAAATGTGCAGTCAGAAGTTTGAATGTCACTGTATGACAGTGGTTACAGAAACTCTAACCTCTTTTTATTTCCAAGTGTCATTGTTCCAGTTTGGTCCTGAATTGCATCAGTTGCTGCAGAAGATGTATGCACAGGTGATAGATTGAGTGATGGATATATATATATATATATATTTGCTTTTCTGTTTCTTTAAATATTGATCCATGATTAATAAATTAATATGTTATCATCTCCTCAGAAAACTAAAGCGGAACTCATAATGCAAATTAAAATGCATATATGCTTCAGAACAGCAGCCTGAAGTCACAAAGAGTTAGCATTTAACCTGAATCTGTTTGGCCCTCCAATTCTGCCTTCCATCCATGCCTAAACCAGTGCTGCCATAGCAATAGAATGTCTGAACATTTCAAGGTTGGACATGAAGAACGGTGTGCTTATTTTGTATTTTACACTCCAACTCATTCTGCTATTGTTAGCTAACTTGCTGACCATGCAGAACATGAGTGCTTGCTGAGGCAGATGAGTGATTTGTGTTCTCTCCATAACACCTGACTTTCAGAACAATTTTAGTATCTGTCTTATTTCTCATTACTTGTATATAAGTAATTGCAGATCAGGACCATATGTCTTGTATTAAAACTCTGCAATACCAATACTCTACAAAATGTCTTTAGTATAAATTTCCCAATCAGATTTGCTGCCTCGTCATTTGTTTTTGTTGTATTCTTCCCTAAACATCCATTGTTGGCCATTCTCAGATATAGGAATTTGTGCTACGTAATTGAAGGTATTTTATTATTTAAAGATGGAATGTTTGATTTTTTTTTTTTTCCTTAAAAGTGCTATGTAAGCATTGTGTGTATAGTATTCTTTCAGGCTGTGTACTAAAAAATCTATCTGTGACTTCATTGTAGCCAAAATGTATTGCTCCACTGCTGTATCACAAAGTAAGCTTTGAGTTTATTACTTCACCATATTAATTATTTTATTAAATATTAATGATGAAAAAGCCATTCAAGTGATGTTATATAGACAGCCCCAGCATTGCTAGCATGTTATTATCCCATATATCAGCAGCTATACATAAGATGTACGAAGCAATATAACTGGTATGCTCATACCATATGCTGTTAATCTAGTTAATGGAATAACAAATACATAGCTGGGTCTGTTAAATGAGAAAGTTAGCAGCATAAATCTATGCTGAAATATTTTATGTTCCACAGACAAGTTGATTACTCTGTCTTTTTTATCTCATATCAGAATAGAGCATAAATAAAAATCTTTTTAGAATTATAATTATGCCAGTTCATTTGCTATCCAAAATGTTGACCTGACAAAAGCTGTAAACTGAAACAAATACACTTATTTTTAGATAAATATTATGTAATACTATATGTAATTGAATCTTCAAAATAAGTTATATCTTTTTATATATTGAATTTTGCTTAACCTCCTTTAAATTTTCTTATTTTTTCTTCCATTTTTTATCATTTATTGTACTGCATCAAATATGAATTGTCATCTTACTTCTGTTCCCCTGAAGTAAATGTAATAAAATGTCCATCTCCAAAACTGAAGCTTTACTTGAAAGTCAATTTTGGAAATTGAAATTTGTTTTCCTAATGTCAGTATGTTATGTATATAGTTTATAAACAACCATCTTCTATTAAGCGAACATGCTAATTATTTATTTGTTCTTTTAATAATTTAAACCATAGACAATAAACTCTTATTATATGTAAAATTTGATGTTTAAGTTTTCAGATCATAACTATGGTTTTGGAAGTTCCTTTAGAACTGTAATTAATTTAGGTAAATAAACCGTTCAAAGGGAATATCAAATCAGTGCTGTAAATATTTTGACAGTAGTTCTTTGTCAAAAATTTCATGTAATTACTGCTGCTTATTTTATTTTCTATTGGAATATTGCATTTATTTGTAATGTTATATGTTTATAAAAAAGGTATCTACATTCCACAGTGTAATAAGCCCAGTCAATATGCCCAGTACATGCTGTGGGCATGTACTCATCAAAGCAGTGTTGCAGCCAATATATCATGTCTCTCACTACATTAGCTTTGTATTACTTATTACTTTACATCAGTAAAGTTACATTGGTTTAATACTGGAACAACTTAGAATAGACCCAGGAAAAAATGATTATTCTGAGAAGAATAATTGCTCTTTAGGAAGATTTATATAAGAATAGCTGTCACCAAACTTCCCTCTTAATTATTTCATGGTTCTTCATTATCTATAATTTCAGATTGTTTTACTTAAATTAGAATATTATTTGTGCTTCATATCACTCTGATTAATATTCTTTTGTGCAGGAAATCTTCTTTAACTCATTTTTCTAAATAAATACATTGAATTCTCTTACATTCAAAAATTCTCAAGCAGTATCAACACACATAAAATAAAGAGTTAGTACAGACATGGTTTCCAGTGTTTTAGTAGAGATTTTATTTCCAAGGGGACTAGTTACTGTAGTGTAAATCATCAGAAAACTTGCAGCAGAAGAATTATGCCTAAGTTCCTTTTATGTATCTGTCTATTTATTTTGAGAATTTCATTGTGAACACAACATTTAATATTAATATTAAATCTCAAATAAACTTTTTTACATTAAACTATAAATAACATGTGCTATTACATATTATATTAAACACATTCATATTTTCAACCCACATGGAGAAACGAGAATGCAGAGAATCACTGAAATGACATACAACTTTTAAGAAAATAGGTTTTCATGAAAACCTTTACTTACACTGTTTTTGTTGTTGCTGTTGTTTTCATTTTGGGTTTGAAATGGTCTGTGGCAGGAATGGTGTCAATTTTCCGGAGTTTTTGTTGTGAGGAGAAGTTTTGCAGGACTGTATTCTACATTGACCAGTTATTGGATAAAGTGTATAAACACCTTTAACCAAAGTAAATACACCTAGTATATTTTGTGGAGAAATACTCTCCATTGCTATATAAAATGTGATCCCATCATGCCTCCTATGACTGTTCTGCCAGAGCCTACTGTGAAAATCTTAATTATCCTTAGATTCACTCCAGGAACAATCTCAAATTTATCAAGATAGTATCACTTGTAAGCATGTGCATCAACTTTAGATACCTGAAGAATTTTCTCATGAATGGGATTAGATGATAGAACTGAAGATTTCCCTATGAACTTCAAACACATTTCAATTTAGATCTCGTTCTGTAGAGAAATTTGCAATGCCTGTCATGGCAATGCATTTTAGTGTTTCATTTTCCAAAATAATTAACTACCTAAGCTACCTGGCTAGACTCTTTTAAAAGTTTTCATGGGATGATAAAGACATCTAGGAACTATATACAAATACACATAGTGAGTGAAGAGATACACAATCCATTGAACAGGCAATACCAAGAACCTAGTGAAGTGTTGGTCTGTTCCCTCTTTAGGCAGAGCATCCTGTCGTGGAAGTAAAGAGCTTCAGGGCCAGGTAACCTTGCCTTTTGAAGGGACCCAGGACAAATCATTTTACTTTATCCAGTAATGCAATGTACCGACCAGTCAGTCATAATATAAAAACAATAATAATAATAATAAAATTAAATTAATTGAGAGAAGATCATGTTCAATACTGTCTAAGGAACATAAAGGTGCACAAGTCCATAGGACCTGATGAGATGCATCTGCAGATCATGAAGGAACTGGAATATAAAATTGCTAAACCACTATCGATCATATTTGAGAAGTTGTGGCAGTCCAGTGAAGTTCCCACTTACTGGAAGAGGGGAAACACAACACTCATTTTTAAAAAGGGAAAAAAGGAAGACCCAGAGAACTACAGGCCAGTCAGTCTTTGGGACTGGAACTGTTTGACATCTTTGTAGGTGACATGGAACGTGAAACTGAGTGCACCCTCAGCAAGTTTGCTGATGACATGAAGCTGTGTGGTGTGGTTGATGCACTGGAGGGAAGGGATGACATCCAGAGAGACCTGGACAGGCTTGAGAGGTGGGCCTATGCACATCTCATTAAGTTCAAAAAGGTTAAATGCAAGATCCTGCATCTGGGTCAGGGCAATCCCAAGCACAAATACAGGCTGTGCGGACAACGGATTGAGAGCAGCCCTGAAGAAAAGGACCTGGGTGTGTTGGTTGATGAGAAGCTCAACATGAGCCGTCAATGTTTGCTTGCAGCCCAGAAAGCCAACCGTATCCTGGGCTGCCTCAAAAGAAGCTTGTCTAACAGGTTGAGGGAAGTGATTCTGCCCCTCTACCCTGCTTTCATGAGATCCAACCTGGAGTATTGTGTTTAGCTCTGAGACCCCCAATATAAGAAGGACATAGACATATTAGTACACAGGCCATGAGGATGAACACTTCTTCTATGAAGACAGGCTGAAGGATTTGGGGTTGTTCAGCCTGCAGAAGAGAAGATTGCAGGGAGACCTTAAAGTCGTCTTCCAGTACGTAAATGGGGCTTACAGGAAAGCGGGAGAGGGACTCTTTATCAGGGAGCGTATTGATATGAGAAGGAATAATGGTTTTAAACTAAAAGAGGGTAAGTTTAGATTAAATATAAGGAAGAAATTCTTTACTCTGAGGGTGGTGAGGAACTGGAACATGTTGCCCAGAGAACCTGTGGATGCCCCATCACTGGAAATGTGTAAGGCCAGATTGGATGGGGCTTTGAACAACCTGATTCAGTGGAAGGCATCCCCGCCCATGGCAGGGGGCTTGCAATTAGATGATCTTTAAGGTCCCTTCCAGCAGAAAACATTCTATGATTCTATGAAATTAATCCATACATTGCTGCCTCCTAAGCAGACAATAACCTACAGGCTGGGTATTCCCTTAAGACTTGAGAATACCTGCTTGATATACCTACTCAGTCAGTCTGCGCATACAAGACTATTTTAATTAGGCTATTTGGGTTGCGATTAGTGCTTTTTGAACTCTTTCTCCTTTGAATAAAATTACTGAATATTCACTGAAGCAGGGACCTGAACATGAAACTTTCATTTCCCAGCTGTGTGCCCTAGCTTCTGAGGTAGTAATTTTTTTTTTTTCTCACCAGCTGAACTAATTTTTTATTACTACACAGTGGAATAGCTTCAAGATGAAAGACAAAGGATGGACAATATCCTCTTTTGGCATAGTTATTAATCTCAAATGCAAAGTTAACAGCTTCTAATTACTCACTGGTCTGAAGTTATAATCAGGGGAATATATACCAAGTTCCTTTCCATTGTCATTCTTGCTGCCACTACAATGATCAGCAAAAGTATACAGGCTTCTTAAAATACAGTTCTGATGAATTGTCCTATGAATATCCTATCAAATGAATTCATGTGAACTATTATGAATTATTATGAATGAGATATTTACAATATATTAACAGTGTCCCCACAGGCTAATCCCCATGTATCTCTCATCAGCTCTGTCACTAATCAGTTATTCTCCAATGTCTCTTCTTGCAGTAGACTGTTCAAGTCCTATATAGCCATGATTTTAGTTTTCAGTGTCAGAGAATTCTAATCTTATCCTCCAAAATACTGATATTTGTGTAGTCCATTAATGGAACATATATTCTGTATGTATTCCATATATATATGGACATAGAATCACAGAATCATTTAGGTGGAAAAGACCTCTAAGATCATCAAGTCCGACCTTTAACCTAGGACTGCCAAATCCACCATTAAATCATGTCACTAAGTTGTACATCTACATGTTTTTTGAAGACCTTCAGGGATGGTGACTCAACTACTTCCCTGGGCAGCCAGCTCCAATACTTCACAACCCTTTCAGTGAAGAATTTTTTCCTAATATCCAGCCTAAACCTCCCTTGGTACAACTTAAGGGCATTTCCTCTTATCACCTGGTGCTTGGGAAAAGAGAATGATCCCCTCTTCACTACAGCCTCCTTTAAGGTATCTGTAGGGCAAGATAAGGTCTCCTCTGAGACTCCTTTTCTTCAAGCTAAACAACTCCAGCTCCCTTAGCTGCTCCTCAGAAGACTTGTTCTCTAGACCTTTCATCAGCTTCACTGCCATTTTTTGGACATGCTCCAGCACCTTGATGTCCTTCTTATAGCGAGGAGCCCAACACTGAACATTGTATTCGAAATACAGCCTCTCCAGAGTTGAGTACAGAGGGACAATCACTTCCCTGTTCCTTCTGGACATGCTATTTTGATATAGGTCAGGATGTATCACATGGTCTTGGCCACATGAGCACACTGCTGGCTCATTTTCAGCTGGCTATCCACCAAAAACCCCAGTTTCCTGTCCACAGGGCAGTTTTCCAGCTACTATTCCCCCAGCCTGTAGCATTGCATTGGGTTGTTGTGCCCAAAGTGTAGGACCAGACACTTAAACTTGTTGGACTTCATACAGTTGGCCTTGGCCCATTGGTCCAGACTATCCAGATCTCTTTGTAGAGCCTTCTAACCTTAACACTCACGACTTGATCAACACTTGCACCTAACTTGGTGTTGTCTACAGACTAACTGAGGGTGCATTTTATCCTCTCATCCAGATCATTGATAAAGACATTGAAGGAGCTGCTGAAGGAGCTGGGGCTGTTCAGTTTGGAGAAGAGGAGGCCAAGGGGAGACCCTTGGAGTAGATAAATTACCTTGGAGTAGATAAATTGTCTTGTAAAGATAGAAGTTAAGTGTATCTCAAAAGGGAATCAATGAAGGTGAGTATAAATTCTCTTCACCAGAACACATTCCCAGAACCTGTTCTCCTTCTTCACCTGAATAACCTAATTGCTTGAATGCATTTAAGCTTTTATTGTATTTTTTTTTTCCCCAAGTTTTGCTGCCATGTAGATTAGATGAAATGCATCTTTATTTATTTATTTATTTATTTATTTATTTATTTATTACTGTTCTGGAAATATTGTCAGTATGTTCCTGTTCAGGGCAAAGATGTTAAAAAAGTTCCTTTTGATTTCCTAATTGAGAGAAGTATATTGATTGACAGCAGAAAACAGAGGTGAAAAGAAAATGTATCTTGATGGAGGGTGTGTTTGGAAATTATGATGTAGACTGCATTAATAAGAGAACTATGCACTGAGTTTGCAACTCAGCTTTTTCAGAGGCTGATTTGTATAGAACAAAGGTTCTGCATGATTATTATTTAAGTAGTCTGTGTTCTACTTCATCAATTTCTGAGAAATCAAAAAGAGAATAATGAAGAAAACTGAATGTGATAAAAGCCAAAGAAAATCATTCAAGTGAGCAGATTTCCTCAAAACTGGAGGACTTCCCTCTTCCATAACAACAGGTATTTTATAAGTTATTATTTTGCTGAATTGTTGCTGTAATACAGCTGAAAAAAATTGTGCAATGGTGTCGTGGTTTAACCCGGCCGGCAGCTAAACACCACACAGCCGTTCGCTCACCCTCCCCCCTCCCTCTCTGGGACGGGGGAGAGAAATGGAAAGTGAAGCCCGTGAGTTGAGATAAAGACAGTTTAATAAGACAGGAAAATAATAATAACAAAATAATAATAACAATAATAATAATAATAATAATACAATGGTGATAATAGGAAAGTAATAATAATATGTACAAACAAGTGATGCACAATGCAATTGCACACCACCCGCTGACCAATGCCCAGCCTAACCCTGAGCAGTCCGGCCCCCTCCCCCTGGCTAGCCACCCCTATATATTGTTTAGCATGACGTCAGATGGTATGGAATACCCCTTTGGCTAGTTTGGGTCACCTGTCCTGGGTCTGTCCCCTCCCAGCTCTTACTGCACCCCCAGCCTGCCTGTTGGCAGGACAGAGCGAAAGGCTGAGATGTCCTTGGCTTGGTATAAGCACTGCTCTGCAACAATTAAAACATCAGGGTGTTATCAGCACTCTTCTCATCCTAAGCCAAAACACAGCATTCCACCAGCTACTAGGAAGAAAATTAATTCTGTTCTAAATGAAACCAGGACAAATGGATAATTTTAAATGAATAATCTTCTGCAGTTTTAAATTAATCAACACATTTTTTTTTCTAAAAATATAATTAGGACTTAATAGAAATGATAATTTAAAAGTAGATTGTTGAAGTGCAGAAGAGGCATATAATTGTTAAAAACGTTATTTTTACAATGTTTCTAAAAATCTGTAGTGTTACATAAATTAAAAAAAATATCCTGGTATTTATCATATAACTATTAGTTTTATGTATTTGATGTTCTTCTGTGATTTTCACACATTCCCCTGCTAAATTTAAGGCATATATGTAATGTAGATGAAATGTCAAGCTGAGCAGTACTCTATTATATCAAAGTCAAACTCGTTACATTTTACCAGGTATTTATGACATTGAGGTTTGATTAGCACCAAAAAAAAAAATATGTTACAAACCATTAAAATTGTTACCTGGCACTAGAAAACTGTCCACTGACCAAATTGAGCCAAAATGAACACATAGCTGTCTAATACATATGGAATGAAGTTAATTTTCTTCATTTGTAAATTCTTTCCTGAAACTGTCCTTTATTTGTGGCTCTATCTCCAATAACTTTTAGAAGTATTAATATTAATCTGAGGAGATTAGTTTTATGAGCTCAATAAAAAGTAGGTTCTGACAAAGGTCACCCATCTAGTTGATGAAGGGAACCCAGCTGATGCAATTTTTTTGGATTTCAGTATAACTTTCAATACCGTTTTTCAAAGTATCCTTCTGGACAAAATGTCCAGCATACAGTTAGACAAATACATAGCACAGTGGGTGAACTACTGGCTGATGGGTTGGGCTCAAAGGGTTCTAGTAAATGGGGTTACATCAGGCTGGCAATGAGCCATTAGTGGGGTTCCCCAGGCCTCCATTTTTGGGCCAGTTCTCTTAAATGTTTTCATAAATGACTTGGATGCAGGACTTGAAGATGTATTAAGTAAGTCTGTGGATGACACGAAACTGGAAAGAGATGTTGACTCCATTGTGGGTAGAGAGACCTTGTGGAGAGATCTTGACAAATTAGAGAGATGAGCAACTACCAATGGCAAGAAGTTTCATAGAATCATAGAATATCCTGAGTTGGAAGGGGCCATCCAGTCCAACTCCTGGCACCACACAGTTCTACCCAAAAATTCAGACCATGGGACTAAGTACACTAGAGTACACTAAGTACACAAACTATTAGAGAGGGTCGAAAGGAGAGCAACAACTATACTGAAGGGTCTACAGGGAAACATGCACAAGGAGCAGCTGAGGTTACTTGGTGTCCTCAGCTTCATGAAGAGGAGACTGAGCATAGGCCTCATGGTGGCCTGCAGCTTCCTCACAATGGGAGTGGAGGGATAGGCACTGAGCTCTGCTCTCTGGTGTCCTAGCGACTGGACACGGGAACATCATGGAGCTGGGACAGGGGAGAGTCAGGCTGGATGTTACAAAAAAAGGTTTTTCACTGAGGGGGTGTTTGAACACCAGAACAGGCTCCTCAGGCCTGGTCACAGCACCAAGCCTGTCAGAGTTCAAGAAGCATTTGGACAATGCTCTCAGACATATTGTTTAATTTTTGGATGGTCCTGTGTGGAGCAAGGAGCTGGACACAATGATCCTTGTGGGTCCCTTCCAACTCAGGATAATTCTAGGATTTGAGGTTGATCTGCCTTTTGATACTTATTGCTAATAAAAAAATTATATAAATTTGAATAATTTACTACTACTTCATGATAAGATGTTTTTTAAGTATTTCTTGTGATGATCCACATTAATGGATTATTATAGGCAAAATTAGGCAAATCATCTATCGGTAGACCTCTAACTTTGAATTCTTTGAATACTATGCAAATACTTTGAATTCTATGCAAAGCTATTTTCCTGAGATAGATACAATAACTATCTTATCATGCAGAGAGAAAGAAAAGAAAAGAAAAGAAAAGAAAAGAAAAGAAAAGAAAAGAAAAGAAAAGAAAAGAAAAGAAAAGAAAAGAAAAGAAAAGAAAAGAAAAGGAGAAATAATAATAGAATCTTAGAATCATAGAATGGTTTGGATTGGAAGGGGCCTTAAAGATCATCTAACTCAAAACAGCCAACCAGATCAGGTTGTCCAAGGCCTCATCCAACCTGGTCTTGAACACCTCCAGGGATGGGGCAGCCAAAATTTCTTTGGGAAAAAAATAGAAAAGAAAAGTAGAAGAAAAAAGAAAAATAAAAGAAAAGAAAAAGAAAAGAAAAAGAAAAAAGAAAAGAAAAGAAAAGAAAAGAAAAGAAAAGAAAAGAAAAGAAAAGAAAAGAAAAGAAAAGAAAAGAAAAGAAAAGAAAAGAAAAGAAAAAAGAAAGAAAAAGAAAAAGAAAAAGAAGAAGAAGAAGAAGAAGAAGAAGAAGAAGAAGAAGAAGAAGAAGAAGAAGAAGAAGAAGAAGAAGAAGAAGAAGAAGAAGAAAAGGAAAAAAGAGAAAATATATTTAAACATTTAAGATTTGCAGGGAGAGATGAGATGAAAGAAGTCTTTGTAAAACTTGGCTATTTTGTAAGGAGTGTGGGTGTGGATTTATCAATGGTAAACTGATGGGTGTAAGTGCATGGAGACAGATGGAACCTTTCACTTCCCCTTCCTGGACAGGAGAGAGCAGAACAGTAACTCTCCTCAGATGCAGGTACAGCAAGCCTTCACCAACTCCTGTTCTCTGATGGAATCAAACGTTGTTTCAGATCATGCTTCTCTTTCCTGACAGTGCCCATAACAGTTTGTCATATGCAGAGATATGGACACTATTGCTTCCTCTTTGATAAGAGTGATTTTGCTATGGCCCTTGGAATGCCAGCAAGCCTTGAGCTGGCCTGGAACACAACTCCACATAGTTGTTGGGGCATCTGCATATCTGTGTGCCTCAAGAACAAAATAAACTCATATGAACTTACAGAAAAGCAGCAAAATGACTTCAAAAGAGGCTTTCAGATTACAAATGCAATTTGAAGCTGACCAATTCATTTAATATGCACATGAATGATAGGAAAATTTACCTCATTCTTAAATTGGCTATTTACCTCTTGTTAGAATGAGAGTCTAAGCTTGCTCTGAGTAGAGCAGGATTTATTTAAATATTTACATTCCACTAGCTGCATATAGCTGTATTGCACTAGCTGTATTCTCCAGAAAGTCCTTTTGTTTTACATATTAGGCAACTTCTGATGCCTGCAACAATTCTTGCAGGCATCAGAAATTGCCCCTCATTGACTTATTCTTCACAATTTATGACTTGATTTTGCTTTAGATACCTTAAAAAATATTTTTATTTAATTTCATTTTATATTTCATTTCACTTTATTTTAATTTTATTTTTCATTCTGGCTCTTAATACTGGCTATGATATGTGTCTAAATTTAAATAAGTGTTTCAAGATTTGGCTAAATATGTTGTTGCATTAGCGCATCTGCTGCCATGTGAGATGCCTATTTGAGACATATGTCCAGGTTTCACATATATAACATGAAGCCTGCAGGATATCCTTATCTTTCTTAAGCAGCACTTTAAGGTGTGTTCATAAACCCTAAGGAATATCAAATGATAGTTCAGTTTAGGGAACCTACCTGAGCCCATCCCTGTCTCATATTGTTTTCTATCTTGAGCACTCCAGTGTTCATGAAAGTTTTGGGGAATCCCATTTTATGAGACTTTAACCATCTTCATTATAAATTCTACTGCTGGAGATGAGCAATTACATTTTGTTATTTTTAGCATCAGATAACAAAAATCTGTTGGTTGAACACCTGCCTAGCCTAGTTAGCTTAATGCAACAGTACCAACACATGATAATGCTGCAAAGAAAAAAAAAAAAAAGTTAAAAATCACAGGCATATAGATGTGAATTCATAAATAAAAATCACATTTCAACCTAATATATCACTTTGTAAAATTAATATATCACTGTAATTACCATACTGTATAGAAATATAACTTAGAAAAATGTATTAAAAGTGATGTACCATAAGTGATAAATCTTAGGAAAATCTATAAATGAATTGCCAAATCCAGGCTGAAATGTCAGTGAATGAATATATACTTGTGATATTTAAAAATCATAAACACAAAACTAAATATTTCCTTAAAGCAAAAAAAGACATTTTGCATGCAGTGACATATATTCACTGATTCTTTATTACCCTATTATTTCTTGTGTAACAGTCCTAAGCCTTCAATTTTTTTTCACAGCAGTACTTGCATACCAAAAATGTAGTATGTTTCTTCCATTAAAATTTTTATTGTATAGTGATTGAGTGATTGATGTTATCACACTGCAATGATTATCCTATCCTATCCTATCTTTTTTTTTTTTTTTTTTTTTTTTTTTTTTCCAGCCTTCTGACTGCAGAACTGAAAGACCAAGATATGAAATGTGCAGGAATCTACTGACAGTTCAGGCACATGCTCATGGGACAAGAAAGCAAGAAGGCTTTTATTACATTTTCTTTTGGCACCCCCTACTGGTGTACAGTTGCAAACATTCTTCCGTGAGGCCAAAGACCTCGAAAGGGCATGCTATGATTCTTTAGGTCTCTCATCCTTTTTGATTGATAATAATAACAAAACTAATGGCACATTAATGTGAAGAGGTTTATATTCTGATCGAGCAACACGAATTCATTGCTTCAGTGAATATATGAATTCTTTAAAACATAAATCCAATCACTGAAGCTTTTTTGCATGTTTCACACCTTTATTAGATCTCCTTGTGTAATAGTAATAGATTTTCCAATTATGGTTGATTTTTTTTTTTTTTTTTTTTTTTTTTTTTGTGTGTGTGTGTGTGTGTTTTAAATTTAAAAAAAAAGAAGTGTCAAAAAAAATCACTCCATGATTTGTGGTAATGTAGTGTGGCAATGTATACTAACTATCCTTTGCATTCACAAGTCACTTGAAGATTAAGAGTATACATGAATATTTCTGCTCTGTTCTTTGAAGGTTGGGACATAATTGTTCCCCACTGTTACAGTGGCACTATTTCTTTCTCCCCAAAAGAGTGGGGACATATCAACAATATTAACTTCTTTCCATTTCTTATAGCCATAGTGTTTCCTAATGAGGGGATCTCCATACCTCACTTTAAGGCAACTGGCATATCTGAAAACATAGATAGAATAGCCTAGGCTATTCTATCAAAGGAAATAAGATAGCATCTCAGATTCGTAACCTGTAAGTTCTCTATTTGTTACAGAAGTGTCAGGCAGCTGAACGTCTACATAAAAATGTTTAAAATCTCCGTTATTTTCTAGAATTAAGATGTGTGTGCTTATCATGGAAAAAGGGTAGTCTAGGTAGATAGTGTTCCAAGTATGCTTGCCACAGAATTTTCATAGAATCACATAGCTGGTCTACAGTTAATGGGTGTATACATGAATGAGTGCTGAAGGATCTTTCTGTAGATACTAAGCACACACACACACACACACACACACACATACATACATACATACACAGTATCATTTTAAAATAGAAGTCAAATAGTCACTTTCTAAACGATAAATGATTTCCAATTGCACATTTTGTTCATTTTTTGAATGAGCATTAATCTCTAGCGAGGTTAAGATGAGAGTACGGATTGCTAAATATTAATACTTCCCATTAATCTTAAAATGTGATTATTATTTCTAGTTAGATAAAATAATATTACCATATGTTTTCTTTCAGGCTATCTATTAGGCAAGAGTAGCCTTTCCCTTTCATCATTTTTTTTTTTTAACCCCAAATTAATGATTACTTAAAAAATAAAGATCACTCATTATATTTACATTTATTTATGTGGATACACACATATAAAGGAAACACCAAATTTTAACTTTCATGCCCTTCTAGATTAATTCTATTTATTTATGTATTAACTGTAGGCTATTAGTATTTCTTTAGAGTCAATGAGTAGAATATGACATTTTTGCAGATGGGAATCATGATGCACTGTCAGCTTCGTGACTTGCTGAATAGGTAACACCTGCCCGCAGCACCAGAATACAGGAGTTTTTGTTCCCAAGTGCATACTTTAATCATATACAAGGTATTTTCTTCTGGCTATGGCATATAAAATAATGTGAATTATTTCCATTTATAGTGAACATACTTGCCATGCACCTCAACTTTCAAGACAATAAAAGTCTGAAAGATGTGTCTTATATTTATAAAAAGAATGATAGCAACACCAATGTTTATTAATAAACAGCCAGAATGCTCTAGGCTATGTCCATACCTATAAATAACAGAAGGCCAGGAAGGGGGTTTCTCATTGCCCATGCTTAATTGCCATCACCTTCTCTAACATTTTTTTACCATATGCCAACTCTTCCTCAGAAAGTATTTGGACCTGAATAGCACATCTCCACTAGACAGTATGGACGAAAAAATCCTCTCTGGAGATGAGAGTTTAAGCAAGTGGATAAAATAAAGTCTGTGTCACTTAAGACTAAGTGCCCCAGAACTGTCCCCGGCCTGCTGTAGTTATTTGTAGAGGGTAGCATTTCTGATATACGTCTGATATATGCTGTATCAAAACTGATTTCTTAACAGCTGCTCTATCATTAACCATGAACCAATGCGTCTGTAAATGCAGTATCTTACTGCAGCTCCTAGACTGCAATGGAATAAATTATATTTATATTTCAGAGCATCAAATATATCACTATGTACTTAGGGCAAATAATTCTGCCAGGTAGATGACCATTCACACTGGAAACAAAATTTGCCTGCTTTAAAATTTATATAGAAGTCAAATGCATCTATTCTCTTGATGTTTAGAATGCTCTATAATACTAAGGAAATAATATGTTCTGATATAAACTGTTAGCTCTTTACAGATCTAATGAAGGAGAAAGTTAAGTTTCTAGTTCTCATCTTCAAAGTATCTGATTTGACTGCTATTCAATTTCAATATTTTTGTCTAAGCAACTTGGCTGAAATAAAGGAAGATGTTTTTAATATACTGTTTAAAAATGTATTTCTAAAAACAAACAAAAAACCCCCACATAATTTATAACACTTATGTTCACACAGATGACGTAACAGTTGGTTGTTTTTTTTTTTTCTCCTGAAGTCCAGAACAAATACAGCGGGATGTTCTTTTTCTCCTCCTTATTACAGAAAAATAGATGTCTGGAGGTCCAGACACTCTCTTTCCCTCCCTCTCTCCTTTTCTCTCTCATTATCATTATTGAAATTAAGTCAAATTATAGATTTTAATGAATAATAGTGTCTGAGGAGCAAAACATGCCAGTGCAGATTCCCAAGATATTTGACAAACATTTTCAGTTTTAGTTTTTATCACTTCATAAAGCTAAAACTGGTTCAAATCTTTAATCCTATCTCAGGGTAATGGTTACTTGACTGAATAATAAGGGTTTTTCAAAAAGCATGCATTAATTCCATCTGTTGATACCTCCTCCACTGTAAGCAAACAGCTGGTATCAGAAATCAGACTTCATGAAATATTCTGGAAAGAAATGCATAATAAATTATATTCATTATAATTCCACAGCTTCGGATTGATACCAGAATATGAAACCATCACATACTGCAAGTTCGTAAAACAGACATCCATATCAGGTATACTTAACTAATTTGAATTGAATAGGACTTTGTGTTTGTCAGTTTAATCGAATAGCCAAACTTTCAAAGCAAAACTCATAGTTTTTTTCTTGTGGGTTTCTATTGCTCTTCTCCCAGACTCAAGGAAAGACTGTGTACTTCACAGATATTTTCTAAACATGGAAATCAAATCCTAGAAATGGTTGATTAAATAATTCTAGCATTTCTTGCCAGTATAATACTGGATATCTACTGGCTTTAGTTCTATGGGTTTTATTTCTTGCTTTTCATTATTTTTATAACTTCAGTTCTGAACAACAAAAGGCTACTGTGCCATCATTTAAATGCTACATGGACATTTTCTCAGTAACGAGAACATCACATAGTTGATATTTTTGAGATACAGTCAAGTAACACAAACCCATTCTTTTTACTTTTACCAGTAAAACTGTCTCTAAATATGTAGTTTTCAAAAATGTCAATGTCCAGCATTGGGCAAGCATCATTTCATTCCTGTTCCCTTCCTTTGAGAAGAAACAGCTTGTTAGTGTACCTCTCTCTCTCTATACTATATATGAGAGATATACTATCTCTCATGGGTCAGGAAAATATATAAATAAATAAACCTTCAAGTTATGAGTGTATTTCAGCTCTAACAACATCTAATTCAAATAATTCTCAAAAAAGGGCTCAATTCTGTATATCATATCAACATTCCTGAAGGATTTCCTCATAAAACCAACAAAATAGAGTAGGGGAAAAAACACACAAGGTAATGTCATGCATTTAGTATTTAATAAAGTCTTCTTCCTGTGCACAGGGGAACTATTATCCTTGTTACAATGTTGTAGAGTCAGCAGTGTGTTTCTGGCCTGAATATGCAAACTTCTGTCTATTAGACTTCACTATGCTGAATGCTGAAGCCTCACGCAGCTTTTTCTTCCCCCTTTTAAAACATGATTTTTTAATTATTATTATTATTCATTGTAGAGGTAGCAGAGTATGAGATCTAGGCAGACAAGATCAAGCACATCTTTATTTTATTTTTAATTTTACAAGGTTTAGTTCAACATTGATTGGATTTATTTATTAATTCACTACAATAAGTATTTTTTAAAAACTTATTTAAACACAAGATGAAATATTTATGTATATTACATTATAAACAATTTCTTCGTATGGTTTCTAATATGAGAATGACTGAAGTCACTTAGAACTCCTCTATTGTTTCTACTAGGTGATTGTCAACAGTAAATATCTGCAGTCCAGGAATAATTATAATTTC
This sequence comes from Aythya fuligula, assembly GCF_009819795.1. Classification (NCBI taxonomy): domain Eukaryota; kingdom Metazoa; phylum Chordata; class Aves; order Anseriformes; family Anatidae; genus Aythya; species Aythya fuligula. The sequence continues at coordinate 166,262,451 of NC_045559.1, read as the reverse complement.
TTACATACTGACAATCTATGTCACTCATCTTGTCACTCATGTGACTGTGATGAACAAGAACTAACTCATGTCTTTCAAAGACTGAAGTTATACTATTTATATGTGAATTATTTGTGTTTGCATGATTACAATTGCAATGTCTGTATTGCCTGATTTATTGTGCACCCTCACTTCTTATTTTAATCCTCCAAATCAAACAACTGTTTGTTTAACTGAATACATATTTGACATCATCTCTTATTGCTTTGATAATATGACAATAGAGTAGAGACAGTTTAGAATCTGTTCACTTTGAATTTGCATTTGCGTGAATTTAATCATTTATTTATTATCATTAAAATTATATATAATTTGACATATTTTAACAGTGATCTAGTCTATGATTCCATTGTTTTCAGATATCCACTTTTTTTTTGGATATTTTTTTTTCACAAAGAAACAAATAGATACAGGTAAATATATGACTAACTGACATTTTAAAACAATCCCAATGTAATAAGATCCTCTTCTGAAATTCAGCTCATTAACATTGACGTCTTCCTTGACCCCACAGAAGTTTGTGAGGTGTACAGACAATACTACACTACTTCCCCCATCTACCCTCCCCCCCTTACTGCTAAACAGTAAATCTCAGATTCCAAAGCAGAGTGAAGAGACAGAGACCAGATGAGTCTATGGAGACAGAGGCTTAATTACAGAGCTGTACTAGTAAGATCCTGCTTAATTGTGCATCCTCCTTTGATAATTTAGCCCAGTTGCTCTGTACCTCTGACAGCCATATGGCATGTTTCAGGATACTTATATTTTTAATAGAAAAATAGATAGCAATGTGTAAAATAATGTTTAATCCCTCCCAACTTGTAGTTGTAAATATAGGTGTACACTGTAATGGAAATCAGATTGTATTTATTTATTTTGTCTGCTGATAGTAACAGATTGAATAACTGAAATGATAGGCTTATTAAGAGTACACAGAAGTCCCCTGTTATCTCAGAAATGTCAAGGCTCTGGCTTATTAATAGCTGAGATGCACAAATATTTATATTTTTTTAAAGGAACAATTCCATTAAACTACACAGGGGAACAGGCAGCAGTGTATTTTTCTTTATCAGGAAGGAATCTAAATAGATATGTTGTTTGGCCATGGATGAACATGTTGCTGAAATCTACAATGAAAGTCTTATACATAATTATCTTATACATATACATCATATACATATTATCTTATACATAAGATAATAAAATTACTTTCAGGCTAAGCCTTCTTAAAATCTTGTGATATCCCCAAAGAAGAGTTATGAAGTTCCTATTAGATGCAAAATTGGCATTTTCCTCTACTGCACACTACTCATAAATGATTAACAGAAGCAAGTTAATCAAGATTAAGCACTGGAGATGTAAGAAGCTTATTTATCTCCTCCATCTCTTCTTTTAGACCTCACTATTAAAACTGTGCCAGGAAATATGGTTCTTTCTTCTTGTTCCTGTGTTCCTAGCTGAATTAAATGGTTGTAAAGGATGCTGATAAAACTTGGAGTAACCCCACATTGATTTTGCATGTGGGATCAGTCTGGTCTCCCTGCAGGGAGCAGTCATAAAAATCACATTAAGTAACTGTGTTTGCTTTTCCTTCTTTTAGTCTGCACTGAATTCAGACTGTTCAGCCTCCAAATTAGGATTATTAACTTCTTGCCCTCATCTTTCCTGGATTTTAAGTTACACAGGGAAAAATGTATGTACAATGTAAAATGCATGAGAAATGTTAAGATTATGTCTTACTGTTAAAGAAACCATAGCCAATGCTTTTCTGGGAGGCCATGATTAGTATTATCAAATTAGACTATGATATAGTTTTCCCACACTCAAACAGATCTTTCTTAAACAACTCCATCATGATTTAGGGGATATAATATTCCAGGAACCGTTACTAAATAGTAAAACCTGTTAGGGGCAAAGAGTTGAGATGCATGACATGAAATACTCTTAGCTACTTGACTGAGAGCCCATGAATGTATCTTGATCCATTTTGTTAATTTGTATGCCCAGATAACAACTTATTGTAGGAATAAAGTCACTATTACAATTCAATAGAAGAAGACCACAGTTTCATCTCTATTCCTTTATTCAAGGAGGCCTGTGTACTTAAAATGGAAAGAGTGCATATATTGTTTAAGTGTCAGTAAGAGCAATCTGTCCAGATGATTTGTCGAGTCTACCACCTCCCATCATCTCTGTATGTGGTTCTTTGTTTGAACAAGATTCTCAATGTCATTTTTCTTATCTGTTCAATTCAGTTATCTGACTGAAAAGCTTTGTTTCTGTCAAAACCAGAAAATGAGAGCAGCAGAACACAAAATCAATTTCACTTGCTGTGTAACCAAAATTTTTAAGAATGCATCTTCCTCCAGCTCGGTGGTTTTGACCTCTATTTTTTAATTTTATTTTTATTTTTGGTCTTAATAAGCGTTTCTACTAATTTTTGTGATCTGTGACTAACAGTTTTGCTGTTACTGTTGTTATAGTCCCTTACATGTCCACAAGCTCTCTGTTTTTTGACAAGGCAAGAGATGAGGTAAAGTGTTTTAAGAAAACAGTGTTTGTTATGAATATGCATTTTAGAAAGGATGAGGTATACTCAAAAACCATACTCAAAACCATAAATGTGTACATACTTATGTTAGAGGAAAGCCTGACTGGTGTGTATAAAATGTGAGCTCTTTAGACTCCTTACTCTATTCATCCTAGCAGTCAAGGTTTTAATTCGTCATCTTGATTCCTAACTTCAGCTCGCTCTGATGTAGTGAAGATATGGAGGCAATTAAAATAATACAGATAGAAAAGATGTAATTGTAAGACATATTTAGTTAAAAACTTAGTAATGAAATCTCTATGAAGAAGATACATAGGTTGATAAAAATCAAAGGATTACAATTCTTGAATAGTGTATTTAGGGATTTTGTTTTGGTTATTCAAAAAAAGATTTTACTTGTGCAACCAGAAACATTAATTGTTGCAATTAATTATTTTATTATCTGATTAGGAAACAAACAATAGTGAGGTAAAATGATTGCAGCACACGTTCTAAGTCTCTCCTAGTGGTGCAGAAAATGACATTACCTCTACTGAAATGTGGCTTACATCTATAGATCTGCATACACTTAATATATGCATCATGTACTTCTAAAGGAAGAAACATATAAAGGCAGACATGAGATAGAGAGAAAATAAAGTGAGTAAATTCAGAAAAGGTAAAATGAAACAAAGGATTAATGAAGTAGAATTTGAGAGAATGGACATGAAATTAGCAGACTGCAGACTGCCTGAGTAGAAGGGATGCAGAAACAGTGAAAGAAAGAAGAAAACAGGGTCTCAAATAATCTCAATGAATTCATATTAGGGCATTTTCTTATACTTGTGTCCCATGTGTGCTCTGAATCATTATACTACCACACTATCTGTGGATCAGGAATAAATAAATTCTCATTCCCAAGTTCTTCTGTTTTCCTGAATTATTATTGTTATTATTTTTTGTTTTTATAATTTTCAGAGAATCACAGAATCATTTAGGTTGGAAGAGACCTCCAAGAGCACTGAGTCCACCTTCTGACCTAACACTAACAAGTCTTCCACTAAACCATATCACTAAGCTCTACATCTAAATGTCTTTTAAAGACTTCCAGGGATGGTGACTCAACCACTTCCCTGGGCAGCCTACACCAACGCCTAACAAAATCCCGAATGCCTAACAAATTCCAATGCCTTTGGGTCCAGCTACCCAGCCAGTTTCTAACCCAATGAAGCATACGCCAGTCCAAGCCAAGAGCAGCCAGTTTCTTGAGGAGAATGCTGTGGGAAACAGTGTCAAAAGCCTTGCTGAAGTCAAGGTAGACCACATCCACAGCCTTTCCCTCATCCACCAAGCACGTCACTTTGTCATTGAAGGCGATCAGGTTCATCAAGCAGGACCTGCCTTTCAAAAACCCATGCTGACTGGGCCTGATCACCTGGTTGCCCTGCAAGTGCCACATGATGATGCTCAAGATAATCTGCTCCATGAGCTTCTCTGTCACTAAGGTCAAACTAACAGGCCCATAGTTCCCTGGGTCTGCAAATATTTTTGGAGCCTTCATTCTCAGACCTTTCTTCTTCAAATTTCTACCATTCCAGAAAACTAGTCCTAGAAATAATACAATGATAGCAATATGTTGTAGTCATAGCATGTATGTATAAACGTGTATATATATGAAGACACTGTGCTCAAAAGCTTTTCGCCTTTTTCTTATCTTCTGTTCTAATGAAAATATTACCTCTTCATTCCATCTCTCATTTCCAATGGTATAAATATTGGAATAAATTAGAAATCAAATTATCAGATTTGTTTTTATTTAGAAGCATATCAAAGTTTGACTAAGGATCTTAAAAAAACACAAAAACAAACAAGCAAAGAAACCCACAAATAAACAACACAGATGTTTCATTTTAATATACTTTTGTTAAATAACATTTTGTTAAATGTTATTTCAATAAGAGAAACCCATACAGTTTCACTGTATTAACATATTACTTTGAAGATTTAAAGCATTTTATGTTATTCTTTCACGTTAGACAAGAACTAACTAACTAATTAAATGCCCTATTTTTATTTTCCTGTCACATATCAGTGGAAGGAAATGGATAACCTTTATCAGCTAAGGTGACACTTTCATTGACTTAAAATGAGCAAGGCATGTAATTTTTATTTTATTTTTTTTTTCAATAATGGAAAATTTTAGTAAAATGAGTCTTGGGGTAGCCAAAATAATTGAGATGGAAGCAGCAAAGCTGAAATTCAACACATGCTGAGGGCTGAGGGCTGAAGGCTGCTGAGGGCTTATGAAGAACTTATTTTCTGTCAGTGCCATTTTCAAGATCTTTCCGGGGCATAATGCTTTCTTAAAACTTTTTAGTACTACAGGGGCATGATATCCTATAAAAGTTGATATTTCACAAGTGATTATTTAAATACCTGAATTCCATTTTGAGTTTTGCCATTGTTCTTAAATCAGATTTCAGTTTCACATTTATTCTAATGGATTACCACTTAGTAACAGCACATAGAATTTATATATATATAATATAAAAATATTATTTATAATATATATATATATTATTCAGATAGAATGGTGAACATGAATAGAGATTTTATTGCTGAAACAGTAAGTTTATAAACTGCTTTCCTTTGATTTTCATTAATATATTCCCACACATGGGATTGGCAATGTAGTTACTGGGGAGAAGCTTAATAGTTCTCCCTCTCTAGTTTATCTTCCCCAGAAATATGCTGGAAGCAACTGTAATATGTCAGAAATGTGGGAGATATGCAGCAAAAGTGCTTTATTTTAAAGCAATTCTGGAATGCACAGAGGGTCAGTAACAATGCAAAAGCTGCTGTGAGGACCAGCACTTATACGAGTTCACGGATCAGACAAAATCAAGCTAAAAAGCCACTTTAGTCTCTTCCCTTCAGATGTGTTCTTCTGTGCTATGTCTCTTAAATGAAGAAATAGAGAATATACCTCTTTATGAAATATATAATGTTATGAACTGTATTTCAAGCATGTCAAACTGGAGAAGCATTTATATGTGTAAAGGTATGCTACACAAAAGTAGTCTGAAAAAATGATTATTGAGATACCTGTAATGTAATCTGGTACAACCAAAAGATATTGGAATATTGATTTAGAACAATTTTCTTCTACACAAAATCTTTTTTTTTTTTTTTTTTTTTTTTTTTTTTTTTTTATGTTATACCCCATGAAACCTAATGAATTTTATCTCAAAAACTAATTGTATACCTTCAGGTGGATTTCCTAGTTTGGCACATTTGCTGATTTTTGATAGGTGTAGGTTTGAAATTCTGTAACTGTAGGCCAGACAAAAGAGTATTTTGGGATTACAGGAACTTTGTAAAACTTGCTTGTATGACAGTATTTTTTGTTCTTTTTAATAGAGAATAATTAAAATGTTACTTTTATTAGCTGTACGAAATATTTCTCTGATGTTTTCAACCTGAATTTTTTAACACATTAAGAAGTATAAAGTTTACTACAAGCTTATGAAGTATATCACTGAAGAAAGGCATTAAATTCACTCATAAATAATTCAAAGTTTATGACTAATATCCCACTTTATCGCTCATTTTATTTCACCTAAGTACGAATTTTGTTACCCAGACTAGTTTAGTCATGTTGATTTTCTTCCTGGTGTTTCAATGATGCATTTGTGACTCAATTTCTTAGTTATTTCTTTACATGAACGTATGTCCCACTGAGAGTTCATATTCCACAGGAAACTTTCTCATTGTGTAGAAATAGTCCTATTTTAAGTGTTGATACAGAGCTTGATGTAGTTGTCCAAATGGAGATATTTAATATTATTTGATATACCATACTGTTTCCAAGAGATATAAACAAGGCTTAGCTGGAGGCCAGGGCAGGCTATTGAATGAGGCTTGTAATGAATAATAGCATTCTTTATTAACTACACTGAAATACAGATCTGTGGAATTTACACTTTAAAAAATATCATTGTAAAATATTGAGGTCCAACAGGGAAGGTTATGTTTGCATTCTTATAAAAAAAAAAAAAAAAGTACATTTGAAGGGCAAAAACTAATTACTTAAAAATACTTAACAATATACTTAAAATACCAGTATATCAGAATATCAATCTGGCTACTGCCGTCAAAGACAACAAAAAATGATTTTACAAATACATCAATGCAAAATGGAGGACTAAGGAGAATCTCCAGCCTTTACTGGATGCAGGGGGGAACTTAGTTACAAAAGATGAGGAAAAGGCGGAGGTGCTTAATGCCTTCTTTGCCTCAGTCTTTAGCGGCAAAACCAGTTGCTCTCTGGATACCCAGTACCCTGAACTGGTGGAAGGGGATGGGGAGCAGAATGTGGCCCTCATTATCCATGAAGAAATGGTTGGCGACCTGCTACGGCACTTGGATGTACACAAGTCGACGGGGCCAGATGGGCCCCATCCACCCGAGGATACTGAGAGAACTGGCGGAGGAGCTGGCCAAGCTGCTTTCCATCATTTATCAACAGTCCTGGCTATTGGGGGAGGTCCCAGTCGACTGGTGGCTAGCAAACATGACGCCCATCGACAAGAAGGGCCGGAGGGCAGACCCGGGAAACTACAGGCCTGTCAGTTTGACCTCAGTGCCAGGGAAGCTCATGGAGCAGATCCTCTTGAAAGTCATCACGTGGCACTGACAGGGCAACCAGGTGATCAGGCCCAGTCAGCATGGATTTTTGAAAGGCAGGTCCTGCTTGACGAACCTGATCTCCTTCAATGACACGCTTGGTGGATGAGGGAAAGGCTGTGGATGTGGTCTACCTTGACTTCAGCAAGGCTTTTGACACTGTTTCCCACAGCATTCTCCTCAACAAACTAGCTGCTTGTGGCTTGGACTGGCGTACACCTTCTTTGGGTTAGAAACTGGCTGGGTAGCTGGGCCCAAAGAGTCGTGGTGAATGGAGTCAAATCCAGTTGGAGGCCGATCACTAGTGGTGTTCACCAGGGCTTGGTACTGGGGCCAGTCCTCAATGATCTGGATGAGGGGATCGAGTGCACCCTCACTAAGTTCGCAGATAAAAGGAGGCTGTAGAGAGGTGGGGGTTGGTCTATTCTCCCATGTGCCTGGTGACAGGACGAGGGGGAAAGGGCTAAAGTTGCACCAGGGGTGTTTTAGGTTGGATATTAGGAAGAACTTCTTTACTGAGAGGGTTGTGAGGCATTGGAATGGGCTGCCCAGGGAAGTGGTGGAGTCACCATCCCTGGAGGTCTTTAAAAGACATTTAGATGTTGAACTTAGTGATATGGTTTAGTGGAGGACTAAACCATAGTTAGTGTTAGGTCAGAGGTTGGACTTGATGATCTTTAGGTCTCTTCCAACCTAGACAGTTCTGTGATTCTGTGATACTTAAAATATCAGTAAACACCTGCATATTATTAAACTCTTTCTCACATACACCCCCACCAACACACAGACACACACACTCACACAGATAGAGGTCATACATATCACCAGCCCCCTGCTTCCCTGTGCGCTGTGCTTTACCTCTGTGCACACTGCTCCTGTGGGTCATGTTGGTGTTCTCTTTTTGAGTATACCCCTGCTGCTCCTAAAACCCCACTGATTGACACACTGCTGAGAAAGCATGTCAGAAGCTTATGCTCAGACATCCAGGGTGTAGTCCCAGTACTGTCAGCCTGCATATTGGAGCCCATGGTGTCCTACTTCTCACCAGCATGCAGCTGTTCATTCTACCCCACTCCAGGGTGAAAAAAAAAGAAAAAAAAAGAGAGAGAGTATAAATTTTTGTGTTTTATTCTTGCTTCAAGCTGTCTAGTTTTTTGTTTCAAAAATAAATAAATAAATAACCATCTTTGTAATTTTCTAGCTACTGTTCAAATGACTGGTGGTTGTTTTCTCTTTTACATCAATCAATTTTGGGCCAACAACCTCTCAGTTTTTCATGTTCCATTCACATCAACTGTTTACTCTCATACTCTTGTCTTATTAATGCTGTTATGTAGGTCATTTTGCCAAATATTGGTTCATGTGAGTAGCTGCAAAAGTGACCTCAATTTATTATAATTTATGTTGATGTCCTGGTTATGACTGGGATAGAATTAATTTTCTATTTTCTACTCTAATTTTTAACTGATATGGTGCTGTGTTTTGAATTTAAGAGGGAAATAATATTGATAACACACTGATATTTTACTTGTTGCTGAGAATTTAAGCCCTCCTTCATTTCATAAAAGAAACAGCATTTGAAAGTCAAACTGTGTAAAATCATTCACTACTAAGTTAAAGACCTATGGACTTAAAGTCTTTAAGTGAATTATTAACAATAGGATTTTAACAATGCTCTAATGGAATACTGAGTTTTATGAATGTATAATGATGGAAAGATTATATTTTTCCTTAATGCTTGTGGTGGTTTTACCATGCTAGGCAGCTGCACACCACAACTGCTCTCTCACTCCCCCTCCTTAGATGAGGAGGGGAAGAAGTAAAGTAAAGAACAACTCACGGGTTGAGATAAGGATAATTTAATTAAAGGGAAATAATAATAATAATAATAATAATAATAATAATAAAGGAAATATTATTATTAACTAAACAATTTAACTAAAGGGGAAAAAAGGGAAAGGGGAAAAGGGAGGGGGAAAGGGAAAAAAGGGAGGAAAACAAACAAACAAAACAAATAAAGACTATGTGGAAGTGCGGAGGAAAGAAATTACTCTCTACTTGCCACAAATGAGCAATGCTTGACCACATCCTTGAAGCAGGGCCTCAACACACGTAGCCGGTGTTCAGGAGGAGGACCGACGTTTTCACGAGAGCCCACCCCTCCCCTCTTCTTCCTGTTTCCACCTTTTATTGCTGAGTGTGACATCACATGGTATGGAATATCCCTTTTGTTGGTTTAGGTCAGCTGCCCTGGTGATGTTTCTCTTCTCACTTTTTTTGCCCACCCCCAAAGAGACAGTCCCAATTCTGTGCCAACACTGCTCAGCAGTAGACACAACACTGGAGTGATAACACTGCTGTTCTGGCTACAAGTGCAGAGCACACCACTGTATGGGTTGCTGCAGGGAAAGTTAACATTCCAGCCAGACCCAGTACAATGGTCCAAGGAGGGCAAAAGATGCCTCTTCCTATACTCCTTGCATCCATGAGAAGCATCCAAGTAAAATGTTAGTGACAACCATCAGTAATATATAAATATTTTGCAACAGTCTTTGGTGGTTTTACTCAGCTGAGCAGCTGAGTTCCAGCACAAGTGCTCTCTCACTTCCCCTCCTCAAAGGAAAAGGGGGAGGAAATACGATGGAAAGAGCTCAAGGGTTGAGATCAGGACAGGAAGATCACTCAACAATTATTGTCATGGGAAAAACAGACTGAGCATAGGGAAATTAATGTAATTTGTTACCTATTACTAACAAGATAGAGCAGTGAGAAACTCAAGACAAATTAAAAACACCTTTCCCCAATCCACCCTCTTCTATGATCCTCTCCCAAGGCAGGGCAGGGAGAATGGGGAATGGGGACTGCGGTCAGTCCCTAATGCTCCATCTCCACTACTTGTTCACGGTCACTCTCTGCCCCTGCTCCACCTGGGGTCCCTCTCATCAGATGCCATCCTTCCCACTATGGGCTTCACACAGGCAGCAGCTCTTCAAGAACTGCTCCAACATGGGTCCGTATCATGGAGTCATTAGAGATAATGAGGAAACAAGCAGTAGAAACAAAAACTTGAGCAAGGCTGAGATAAAGAAAATTGGCTACAGTGTTAAAGATGAGCTGCTTTGGGCCATTGGCCAATTGCTGGCTGGCTTGAGGTGTGTGTCTGAGGGTCTCTAACCAATTGTATGACAGATTCAGGCATGTGGACAGTGCGTGGGGCTACGGGGAAAGTATATGTAGTAGTGAAAAAGGGCAATAAAGGCTTTCTGTTCAAGAGCCATCAGGAGTCCGTGTCTTGCATCCCTTCATACTCCTGCGTGGGCTCCTCTCCACGGGCTCCAGCTCCAGCCTGGGGCCTACTCCTGCCGGGGCTTTCCATGGGCTGCAGCCACATCCACCTCCTTCAGGCCACATCCACCAGGCCACATCCACCTGCTCCACTGGGGGCTCTTCCACAGGCTGCAGCATGGAGATCTGCTCCATGTGGGACTCATGGGCTGCAGGGGGACAGCCTGCTCCACCAGGGGCCTCTCCACAGGTCACAGGGGAGCTTCTGTTCAGTGCCTGGAGTACATCCTCACCCTCCTTCTGCACTGACCTTGGGGTCTGCAGGGCTGTTTCTCATTCCTCACCCTCCCAGCTGCTGTTGTGCAGCAGTTTTCTTTTCCTGTTGTTAAATCTGCTCTCACAGGGACACAAACAATATCACTTACTGTCTCAGCTCTGGGCAGCAGCGGGTCCCTCTGGAGCCAGATAAAAGTGGCCCTTGTTTGACACAGGGAAACTTCTGGACTCTTCTCACAGAGGCCACCCCTGCATCCCCCTTTGCTACCAAAATCTTGCAATGTAAACCCAATATAGACTCACAAACAAGAACATGAATATATGAATTCTATATATGTATCTGAACTCCATGACCAGCAAAGGGACCAAGAAATGTGTAGTTGCCTTTGGAAGGCATAGAAAAACTTGCAGAGTAGCCCAAGTAACAGCTATGATAGTCAAAGAACAAAACACAACATTAGCACAAGAAGCTGCAAATAGGCAAGACATCCTGATAAATGCATGAGTAGGAGGAAGTGAAACTGAAAACCGAGATTAGCAGCAGAGGGAGCAGATGAGATTCCCCATCTGAGGAGCAGCAAGCAAGCATAAAAGCACACAGGATGAGCAAGAGTATTAGTCAAAGAGAGCCCTCAATGCTAATTATAGCACCAATTCCATGGTATACTCACAGTTAATTTGTGGTATAGGCATTAACTTTTCATATATGCATTGGAGAACAGTGGTAGAGATTTTCAAAGTGTGTTTCTGTCCTGGCTTCATCTGGGATAATTTTCTTCATAATGGCTGGTATGATGCCATGTTTTGGATTTAGGAGGAAAATAATGTTGATAACACAACAGTGTTTTAGCTGTTGCTGAGCAGTGTTTACACTAAGTCAAGGTCTTCTATATTTTACAAACTGTCTGCAAGTAGAGTGGGGTTCACAGGAAGATGGGAGGAGACACAAACAGGACAGATGACACAAACTGACCAAGGGGATATTCCATAACATATAGAATCATGTTCAACAGTAAAACTAGGGGAGGTTGGCTGGTGAGGGCTGCTGTTGTTTAAGGCCTGTCTGGGCATTGGTCAGCAGAGGGTGAGCATTTTCGTTGTGCATCACTTGTTTTGTATCTCCTTCTCCTTCTCCTTCTCCTCCTTCTCCTTCTCCTTCTCCTTCTCCTTCTCCTTCTCCTTCTCCTTCTCCTTCTCCTTCTCCTTCTCCTTCTCCTTCTCCTTCTCCTTCTCCTTCTCCTTCTCCTTCTACTTCTTCTTCAATTTTCCCTTTCTTTTCTTCCCTATTAAACTGTCTTTATCTCAACACATGAGGTTTAACTTTTTTTTTTCTGATTCTTTCCCCCATCCCACTGGCTATGTGGTGATTAGCTGCCTGCATGATTAAACCACAACAATTAATTCACCTTTTGCTTTTTGTAATATAAAGCTTGTCTAAACAATGAGTATTTTTATTCCAGATATTTCTATACCCATTTTGAGAAACAGACATAGCTATTTTGAAAAAATAAGTGATTTTGTCAAAAAGCAGTATGATATTCTTACCCGTCTCAGCTATACCTATATTGTAAAAACAAACAAACAAGCAAGCAAGCAAACAAACAAACAAAAAAACACATAAAAACTATTGCATATTGTTTTTCAGAAGAAGTAAGTGAATGCGTTTTGATAGATTCCATTAGTTTAGAGCTGCTAAGGATTGGGCTTTCTATCAGTGGAAATGTAGGTCAGGCAAAATGGGAAAGAACATACTATGAAATTTGAAAAGTCCTTGTGGTTCGTGGTAGATAATTAACTAAAAGCTCAGAGTGCAAACTAGTAGAATATAAGAAACGTTGATTATTAAGCAACTAAACACAAAGTGGGAGAGTAGAAATATGTAATAATTTACTCATGCAGTAGGTACAGTTCTTACAGTAACCACTCAGCAGCAAAACTTTTGGAAAGCGGAAACCATTGAGAAGGAATCCTAAATATGAGTTGAAGCAATGAGAATTACTTCAGAATGAGATATTTATTAACTTAAATTTACTTTAAGAGGATACTTAAGTGGCTTTGTTAACTACAGGTCCTTATGTATTTTGTCAGTGCTTCCTAAACTGCCAGACTGCTGTCAGCATTAACATTCACCTTAACTTTAAAAAATAACATTATTTTCAGGCAAAATAGGAAGTACTTAAGAAACCAAATCACTAGAATTGGGCTAAATTTCAGGTTCCAGATACCTGGCTTTAATGTTTGGAATCAGCTTCACATTGTTGACACCTGCAATTAATTGAGTTTCTTCAAGTGAGCTAGGTGAGCATAGTCAAAGGAAGAGTAATAGTACTAGGGTAATGGATGTAATTCAGTTGTCCACACACATGGTGCCTACTGTCACTTGAGAGAACCTTTTCACTGCCTCTATAGTAGCTGCTACTGAAGATGAATACAGAGTCCCAATATGTTCTCTGACAAAACTGCCAGCTCATGTTAGGTGACATTAGGTGTTTATGTGTGGGTCACTGAAACCAAACCAGTGGAATTTAGAAAACCATCTAGCAGATCTGATCTATTCAAAAAACACACATATGGATATCTAAATTATAAACATTTGCATGTCAGACAACTGACTCTGGAGAATAAAACTGAGAGAATAAATCAATTTGTGCCCCAACATCTTTGTCGCTCACCTAGAAAGCAGACTATCAATAAAACCAAACTTTGTGTGAGGTTAAAACTAGGACAAGAACTAGGTTGTGAAAAGCAACAAGAAAGGTTTCCATATCCTTCCAACAAGAAGGCCCTGCAGGGGGACCAGGACAGGTTGGCAGAAGCCAATGGAATGGGCTTCATCATGACTAATTGCCACATCCTGCACTTTGGCCACAACAACCCCATGCAATGCTACAGGCTTGGGGCAGAATGGCTTGAAAGCTGTAGAGAGGAAAAGGATCTGGGGGTACTGATTGATGCTTGCCTGAATATGAGCCAGCAGTGTGCCCAGGTGGCCATGAAGGCCAATGGCATCCTGGCTTGTATCAGGAATAGTGTAGCAAGCAGGACCAGGGAGGTGATCATTCCCGTGTACTCTGCTCTGGTGAGGCTGCACCTTGAGTACTGTGTTCCGTTTTGGGCTACTCACTACAAGAAAGACATTGAGGCCCTGCAGTGTGTCCAGAGAAAGGCTACAAAACTGGTGGGTGAATGGTCTGGATCACAAGTCCTATGAGGAGGACTCATAGGACTGAAAGGAAGGTGTGAGGAGCTGGGGATCAGCATCTTCTTGCAGGTAACTAGTGATAGGACAAGTGGGAATAGCCTCAAGTTGCTCCAGGGGAGGTTTAGGTTGGAAATTAGGAGACATTTCTTCTCAGAAAGAGTAGTTAGGCATTGGAACGAGTTGCCCAGGGAGGTGGTGCAGTCACGGCTTAAGGCAAGGTTGGACATGGTACTTAGCAACATGGTTTAGTGGGTGATAGTAGTGGTAGGGGAATGGTTGGGCTAGATGATCTTAGAGGTCTTTTCCAATCTGAATAATTCTGATTCTATGGTTCTATATACATTGACACCAAAAGGAAAACTAAAGACATTTTGGGTCATCTGTTCAACAGGATGGGAAATTTAGTTATAAAGGAAGCAGAAAATATTACTTCTCAGTCTTTACTGGCAAGGTTTGCTCATCTGTTCCTAGTGAAAAAGTCTGGAGGGAAGTCATTCATGGTAAGGGAAAATAGGAAGTTAGGGACAAATAAAGCTAACTGGTCTTAAACACACAGGACAAAGGAGGATGCATCTAAGGATTCTCAACAACCTTGCAAGTTTACCATCTACTGTCTTTAAAAGGTCATGAATAACTGCAGATTGGAAGAGGAAAATGCCACTCCCATACAAGAAGGAGATTCCAGGAAACTACAGGTCTGTCAGTTTTATCTCAGGGGAATGAAGGAAGTGATTATTTTCTGGAAGTATCCTACTTACAAGTGTTTGTTACCTGTGAGACCACACATTGTATCCAGTTCAATCTTTCAGTATATGAGAGACATATATTATGATATGCTGGAGCAAGCCTGTTGAAGGTGTACCAAGATGATTCATGGGTTGGATAACTGATATGCTGTGAGAGACTAAAAGAGCTGGAGTTGTGCAATGTTAAGAAGAGATACTGTTCTCACCTATCTAGTGGGTGGTTATAGAGAAGATGAAGCCAGATACCACTTACCCGGAAAATAAATAAATAATTAAATAAGGCAAAGGGTTCAAGAAAAATTCCTACTGGCAGTTCCCAAGGGAAAGAGGGACACCCCTTGATTTTAGCCTCCTTCTCAACAGTTCTAAACAGAGAAGGAGCTCATGTGCTCGCACTTAGACATTTCTTAGTATAGCCAACCACACTTCTAGAAAGGGTGAACGAGCACAGAAGCCAACAGGGAATCTCTAACCACATTTCCTCCTCTTACAGACATATTATTACTTCTTCTGTAACCATTGTCACTTAAAGATACATTTATACATTCATTGAGTGCAATTGTATCTATGAAAATTATACCAAACATTACACTGAAAATGAAAATTAGTATCTTTCTGTAAAGCAAATTTATGAACAGCCATAAAGAGATCTAGTTGATATAAATGTGATCCATAGCCTGTGGCTATGTAAAATGCCAAAAGGCATTTGACAACTTCCATCACCAAAGGATGATCAATAAACTGAATTGTACCAGGATAAGTATGAAATCATTTACCTAAATAAAAGATAACAGAAAAGATTGGCTGAAAGATCAGAGGTAGGATAAGAGGTAAGTTTTCACTGTGGGGGATAACTAGCAGTGAAGTCTTACCAGTGCTGTAAAAATATTATGTCAGTATCAGGAACTATTGGATGCAGGGAGGATATCATCACACCATATAACAGAGGACTTGCTTTGGTCTTTTTAGTGTCTTGATGCTATTCATTGCCTAATACTGGACATAAGCTAAGCAGATCTTTGATTTAAACTTATCTACAAAGGTTTTTGTTTGTTATTTTTTTAACATAAATGTCTATGCTCCACAGTTATCTGTGTTGATACTTATGTCCTTCAACATGTTCATAAAAACCAGGTAAGAGGAAGTGTGAAATCATAAAGTTTCCTGATGTTATTAAATTACTCAGGTATGTAGCAAAGACTGTAGGGAACTAAGGAAAGATCTTACAGTTCTTTGTGACTGACATGTAAATGGCAGGTGAAATTCATATATTCATATATAACTGATAAATATAAAGTGACACGCATGAAAAAAGAATAATAATAATTCTGTGCATTAATGGCATAAATGTTGGGATCAGAGCTGACTCCTATCTGTCAGAAACAAGATCCTCAGATGGTTCTACAGAAACTTCACCTCCACATTCAGTAGCTACTTCAATATAAAAAAGAAGTACACGAGAAATTAGTAGGAAAGCATGTCAGAAAAAAATATCATTGTGTATATTGGTTTTGAATTCTATGTACAGCCTTAGATCCTGCCATGTCAAAAAATATTATAGTTGAACTCTAATGATGCAATACAAAAAAAAAAGCTTTTGTTTTTGTTGTTAGATAAACCATATAATTATTAATTTATACAAATAATCATAATATAAATAATAGAATAAAATCCAATAAAGTAAAATGTAACAATATACACTTATAAAAATAGACCATACAATTATGATTTAAATAAACTAGAACTCTCCAGTTTGAAGAAGGAAAAAAAAAAATTAAAAAAAGTTTGACTGTAGAAATTATGTGTAAATCACAGCGTGTAACTCACAAGTAGTGTGGGAAACATTAATTGAAAACTTTTGTACATGAATAGGGCACATCATTTAGTAGCACATCTAGTCCTACATCTAGACCCCAATAAGACATTTAGTTATAAGAATAAAGAAATTAAAATGGTTTAACAGATGGCAAATTCAAAACAAAACTACAGAGGTAGTTCTCATTACATGTAATTCCATTGTATATTTTATTTTTAGCAAGACATGGATTGTAGAATTATATGTGGTATTAAAAAAAAGAGTAAAACCTATGAAGTTACATTAGCTAAAATCATGCTACTCCTGGCTTATTTCCAGAGGAAATATTAGTTCTTGATTGATCTCCTTGTGTTCTTCCTAACACATCTGCTCTTAGCTCCTTTTGGATGTTAGTCTAATTAGAACCTTTGGTCTCACAGTATGCCTGTTGATATGGCTCTCTATATTATTTATTGATCCAATTTTATTCAAAAGCAATCATAACTTCTACTATCTGCTAGCTGATCACATTTTCTGAAACAATAGACAGAACATGAGAATAAGAAAGGCAATTCTTGTTGTAATCTCATGTTGTAATTTGTGATGGCTTCATCCTAAATTTAATTATTAACAATAATTCTGAAATCTAGAACAAATTTATACCTGCATAAAATAATATACCTGCATAAAATATCTTAGAAACACTTATTTTTTTGTTTCAGGTTCCAAATATTCCATTTTGATATTTTCTATATTATATGAATATTTCTCCATTGAGCCATTTATTATGTTAAAGAAATCATTTAGACATAAAAGTTGAAATCTGGTGTATGTATAGTTGTTACTTTATGGGAAAAAAACATAGGTCAGTTAAAACATTCTAATGGTTATGATAAATTTTAGTAGAGAAATTACCTCAAAAATCATGCTGTTCATAAATATCTATATACATTTTAGTGTTTTATGTTTTGAACAGTGTAGCAGGCTTTACAGTAGATTATTTTGCATTCCATTTGACTTAAAATAAGTTCTCATCATGTATAAGGATAGGCATATACTGCAAGAAAAGGGGGGGGAAAAAAAGCCACTATCAAAATCCAGGATACTACTTCAAGAGAAACTATCCAGATGATACATTCAAGAGGTAGAAAGTTTATTCAGCTTTGTGAAGGTGATGTCAATATCTCCCCAAACTGCAAATTCATGGTTTTGTAATACTTCAATCAAAAGAACAGCATACCAGATATACTTTGAAAAATAGACCATTACTTACCAACATAAGGAAAGCTACGATGTAAATTCACAAACATAGTAGTAGAAAAATTTCATTGCACAGGCCATTTGTTAAGCCATTTTACATTCAATCAACTTTCCAGGCCTTCTGCCCAATGTTCGTCCATGGGAATATTTCTTGCTTTCTGTTCCTATGTGCAGCTAGAAAGTAAAAAAGCAAAGACAGTCCTGAAAATGTATTTTTTAATTTGTCTGTGATAATTCTCATTGAGAACAGATATCTCTTTTTCACAAGATGTCTCTTCATGTCATAATGTCTTCTTTCACTGTGGAAAAGGATAATTCTGTTTCCGAGCAAGGACATTTTGTTGTAATTATTTGAGATTTATACTATACCAATATATATATTTCTTTAAAGGACTTATCATCCTGTTTGAAATGAATTGACAGATTGACAAATTAAGTAAGATGATGGCAACAAAGGTCTTGAGATGACATTTTATAAACACACAGAATTTACACATCAGAAGGTAGACCATATCAAGCTAAATCTGTTTGCAGTGTGTTTACATAAAGGCATATTCAGTTGATGTCATAAAAGAGCTTCACTTCTGTCATCTTGCATTTACAAGAAAGCTTTTCCTTTCCACAAGCAGGTTATCTCTTACGCATGCTTGTGAGAGCCAGTGTCAAAATCTGCAGTGACTGTAATGCTGTAGGATTTTGCTTATTACAAGTAAGTACCTTGCAATACCAGCAGTAAAACAAATCTATGCATGCAATTTATTGTATTTCTTTGACTAAAACATATATGTTTTTTATTAATTTACTTTTTATTTTTTTTTTAGGAAGAACAATTGCATGGTATTTAAGTATTTAAACTTGAAATGTAAAATTACCGAAGAATATTTATTTATTTATTTATTTTTAATATTTAATGACTATCCAGCCTACTAGAAAACTTTGGAACTCCTCAGAAACAGTTCCTACTGAGAAGACATCTGCAACGATATGCCAAGCCCAAAGGAACTATGCACCAGGAAAAATAAGACAATTATCTGCTCATGAAAGATTTTATCACAGAAGTCCAGCCTGTATCCAACCCCCAAATGGATCTCTCTCTCCCTATAGGAGTATATATATATATATATTTACATATACACAAATCTTCAGGATATATGGATTTCAGAAGGAAAATAGCTTTTCCAATGCAACTGTGAATAACAACAACAACAAAAAAGAAACGTGAGATTTTATTTAATAAATGTATTTTGAAGAAATCCTAACAGAGAAAAACACAAGGAATAGTTACAGACATCATGATTAAAAATCTAAAAGGTATATATGGAATGCTAATAAAAGTCAAAAGTCTGTATAGAATAACATTTGGAGGTTATAAAGGCAGACAGTCAAACAAGTATTTACTAATTTAGTTACAGTCAGGTTTCTTGCTTTTCATTCTAGTAAAAAGCTTGTTTAATAAATGTGTATAAAAAAAGAATGAGATGAAATGTTAAGGTAAAAAATATTGCAACAAAGAAACCGATACCCAAGGGAAGGAAGAATGCAGTAACTGGAATAATAAAGATTTATTGTGATGTATTGTGATAAGTGAATATTACATTATTCACTTTCTGTCTCAAGGGATCTTAGATAAATGGATATATATAGAATGACCTTTCTGACATTAAGCAATTAAATAAGCAAAATAATACTCTCAGATAACCCCTAGAAAATCTAGGGAATATAATTATTGAATTCTATGTCAGACTGCTGTGTTGCTAAATAAAAAAATAGGAAAGAACAAAGCCTACCTGGTTTACAGGGAAACTCAAGAAACAAACCAGAATGAGCACAAAGTTAGAAAGCTAAAATAAAACTTGTCCTCTCTTATATTTTATGTTTAAAATTTAAAATTACTTTTGTTTTTAATTTGGCTTATTATTATTATTTTTTTTAATGGTGGGAACTACAGGAATTTATTACATGCTGTGTTGTCTTCAGAAGAAGCAATAGAAATTCAGTAAATGAAATTGACATTCCACATAAATTAATAAATAAATAAAATGCCAAAAACGACAAAATGCAGATGCCCTTTAAGTGACATAGTAAACTTAAGATGAAGAAAAAACATTTTGGCTTATTTAATCCCAACACATATGAAGACATCTGGTCAGGTAAATTACATAATGATTCCCACATATTATTTCCATTTTTCTCATGTGCGAGGATTAGGAAAGTACTTTGGGATTGATTTCAAAGATTTAGACAATCTACCAGGTAGACATTGGAGATATCTACAGATTAGTTAGTTTTCTGTATCATTCTGAAATCTCCTGGAGACATGATGAATTACAGGCTAGTAAGGTCTCTTCTTGGTTCTCAGGAAGAGAGACTAAGAGAGTTAGTTTAGCTGCTAGTTTAGTTACTAGCTGGGTAATTTCATTTGCTTAGTCTAGGACTACATGAGCACCACCTCTTATGCCACAAACAACCAAAAATGAAACACACGTAGGAAAGGACTTCTCATACTATACTTGTCCTGAATTGTAATACAGAAATGATGTAGAGAAATGATATTACAGACATTTCACTATTAGATTGCCCCTATACGTCCAGCTGCAAAAAAATAAAAATAATAATAAAAAAAGGAAAACTAGCTCCAGCCCTGAGAAGGACTTAGGACTTGGGGCTGTTGGTTGATGAGAAGCTCAACATAAGCTGTCAATGTGCACTTGCAGACCAGAAAGCCAACTGTATCCTGGGCTGCATTAAAAGAAGCATTACCAGCAGGTCAAGGGATGTGATTATGTCCCTCTACTACGCTCTAGTGAGACCCAATCGGGAGTACTGTGTTCAGCTCTGGAGCCCCCTGTGTAAGAAAGACATATTAGAGCAAGTTCAGAGAAGGGCCACGAGGATGATAAAAGGGCTGGAGCACCTCTACTATGAAGACAGGTTGAGAGAGCCAGGCCTGTCCAGCCTGGAGAAGAGAAAGCTGCTGGGAGACCCCATCACAGCCTTCCAGTACATAAATGAGGCTGACAAAAAAGTTGGACTTTATCGGGGTAGGACAAGGAATAATGGTTTTAAACTAGAAGAGGGTAGATTTATATTAGATATTATGAAGAAAGCCTTTATGCAGAAGGTAGTAAGGCACTGGAACTGGAAGAGGTTGCTCAGAGAACTTGTGGATGCCCCATCCCTGGAAGTGTTAAAGGCCATGTTGGATAGGGCTTTGAGCAACCTTACCTACTGGGTGGCATCCTTGCCCATTGCAGGAGGGTTGGAACTATTTGATCTTTAAGGTCCCTTCCAACCCAAGCCCTTCTATGAAAAAGAAGATTTGTGGAGTAGTAGTCACAATGGCATACAGATAAATATGAATCACTTTTCATATCAACTTTGCTGCAAGACTATTTTTTTTCCCTACAGGGGATAAATGATTGTATTCCCTGACATTCCCTGTATTTTAGTTTTTTTTTTTTTTCCTTGTTTATTTTATCTGTTTTGTTTGTCAGTCTCAATCTTTTGTGTCTTTTCATCACTAGCAAAACTGAAAGAATTGACCTTCCTATTATAAAGAATAAGCTAATTTCCTATTAGTATTAAATTATACGCTGAATGCATTGAACTTTTGCCACATAACAATTCCTAACATTATTATTTTTTATTTTTTTATTTTATCTTTTTAGTGGTATGTAGAATATTCCTCTTCTGTCTTGAGTTATAACGACGATGAGAAGTCTTTACATATTTTCAATAATATATAAATGAATGAGTGGGGACTTGTCAATTTGCTTCTCATTAAGATGCAAAAAAGTAAGGGGAATAAAGGAATAAAGAAGACAAAAAAATGTAGCTTTCTCTGCTTGAAAGTATGGAAAGAAAGTTTAGTTAACACCTTGCTATCTTCTTTTGGCAATGTCTCTCCTAGAAATAAGAGAGGGCTTAAAGGTAAGAAACAGTACCATTTCCTAACCATCCACTTAACATCTTTCTCCCTGGCTCCATCTTGGAACACCACATCTAGCTGTTTCCAAGACAAAGCCCAGACATAATTTGGCTGGTTATTTCATTGGAGTTTCTTCTCCCAGCTGCGGTGTAAATGAAAACTGCTCCAACTTTTGACCCCCTTTACTTACAAAATCTTTCAAATCAACCACTCCAGGATAAATGTACTCAAATCTCACCCAAAACGTGGAATAAATCCATCAGGGTTATAAAATAAACTGACCTACAGGAGGGGTACAGCAGGTTCCTGGTTCTATGTTTGATGTTCTTAGAACAGAAATATATACATCTGTATAACGTTTTGAAAAGTCAAACAGTAACCATGGTTTATAGGGTATCAGAAGTAACTTAAAGGACACCCAGGGACAAGCGCAAATATGTGACTGTGGGTAGCGTCCTCTGGAAGGAGAAATTCCCGACCAGTGAGGACATGGCTATGCCACCTGGTCTTGGGATCAGAGATTGGTATATGCTACTTTATTTACCAATATATACATAATTGTTGTGTTTGCAAATCAATTCATAGAATTTCAGTACACGCGAGTAACATATCAAAACATTATTCTATAAGGATTTTAAACCAGACATTATTTTATAAGGATTTTAAACCAGAGTTTAAAATAATCCTAGACTTATTTATTTCATATCTGTCAAAATCAGATTATTTTATTTAGAATCCCTCAGTTGTCAGGGAAACAGATTCAAATCTGTGCAAAAATTTATTTAAGAAAAGTCTGACAGCAGAGAAACTGAAAAACCACAACTACAGGCTTATATTCTTAGTATTCATCTTCACAGGCACATCTGATTCCCAGACTGGAATAAGTGTCTGTCTCTTGGGAACCCATATTCTAGACAGCAGCTGAAAACAGCATGACAGCTTGAAGTCTGCTTGGCTTTGTAAGATAGGTGACTGGTGAAAAAAATAAATAGAAGTGAAAAAGATAGAGTAAAACTCACCAACAAGAAGCACAAACTTTTTTTTTTTAATTTTAATTTTAATTTTTTTATGATGATGAGTCTAGCCTTGTCACTGGTGTTGTTATAATTCTAAAAGCTAACAATACGAATTACTTAATCACAACACTCTATTTCTATCTGTATTCACATAATTTTCTCTACACTGCTTGTTAGATAAAGGTTAGATGAAATTAGATGAAGGTTAAGGCCTAGATCCCAACAGATAACTAGGTGCCAGGAGCAGAATTTTAAAATGTATTTAACAATACAAGCCCAAATTTCAGATTTAACTTCTAAGGCACTTACTGTATCTAATAATATAAGTCCAAAACTCAGATTTGACATCTAAAGCACTTAAGTTTAAACCTTGTTTGAAGTTATATAGTCAGATACAGCTTTCACCTAGTCTGAGCGGCTCTCTAGCCTACATTCAACTGTATCCAGAAGACAGATAATCTTCCAGGTCAGTTCTCAGAAAATGCTGGAACCTCTTTAAAAGTACTTGCTACACTTCAGGAAACATCAGTGGAGGCCATTATGTTATTTTGAATCAATGAATCAAACAGAGGTTAAGGTGGGAAGGGATAATTCAGACCACCTATTTCAATTCCCCTGCTCAAAGCAGGGTCTGATAGAGCAGATTAATCAGGACCACATACAGTCAGGTTTTGAATATTTCCAGGGATGGAAATTCCACAACCTCTCTGGACATTCTGTAACAGTGTTTAAGCACCCCCAAGGTAAATAAGGGTTTTTTTCTTATATTTAAACAGAAGTTCCCTGTTCCCGCTGCCTTTTTGTTACTCCAGTATGTTCATGTTTATCTTGCACTGGGGAACCTGTACCCAGTGCTCTAGATTTGTCTCACCAGTGCTGAATAGAGGAAATGGATCATCTCCTTTGACCTACCAGCAGTATTATTCCTAATGAAGTCCAAGACACTGTTAGCCTTCTTTGCCAGAAAAGGACCTTGTTGGTTAGTGCTCAACTCAATGTCTACCCTAACTGCCAGGTACTTCTCTGCTAAGTTGTTTTCCATCTGGTCAGTCCCTCTGAATGACAGCTCACTTACCTAGTATATCAACCACTCTTCCTATGCTTCTCTCATTTCCGGTTTTCCTGAGGGTGTACTTTATCCCATTATCAGGGTCATCAATGAAGACATTAAATATATTAAAAAGATATTAAAAAGATATTAAAACATAAAACATATTAAAACATAATTAAAACATATTAAAACATATTAAAAATATGTTTAAAAAGTACTGATCCCAGTTCAGTTCCTGGGGTACACTGGTAGAGACTAGCCTCCAACTGGAGTTTGCACCACTGATCATAACACTCTAAGCCTAGCAGTTCAACCAGTTTTCAGTCTATCTCACTGGCCACTTATCCAATTCATACTTAACCAGTTTGTCTATGATGATAATAGAAAAAGAGAATCATTAAGGTTGGAAAAGACCTTCAAGATCATCTGGTCCAACCATCGCCCTATGTCATGGTTCCACTTGAGTGGGCAGCCGAGCTCCACCACAGCCGCTCTCTCACTCCCCCTCCTCAAAGAGGAATGGGGAGAAGATATGTGAAAAGGGGCTCAAGGGTTGAGATAAGGACGAGAAAATCACACAATAATTATTGTAACGGGCAAAACAGACTTGGCATAAGGAGATAGTAAGATTTATTGCCTATTACAAACAAGTGAGAGAAGTGAGAAAACAAAGGAAAAAAAAAACAAAAGCACCTTCCCCCCCATCCACCCTCTTCCACCTCCTCCCCCCGAGCGGCGCAGGGGAACGGGGGAATGGGGGTTATGGTCAGTCTACAGCACTTCTTCTCTGCTGCTCCTTCTCGGTCACTCTCATCCCCTGTGCTGTGGGGTCCCACCCACGGGATGCAGTCCTTGATGAACTGATCCGGCGTGGGCTTCCCACAGGCAGCAGCTCTTCCAGAACTGCTCCAGATATGGGTCCGTACCACGGGGTCCATTCCTCAGGAGAAAACTGCTCCAACCTGGCTCCCCTACAGGCAGCAGCTCCTGCCAGGTCACCTGCTCCTGCGTGGTCTCCTCTCCATGGGCTACAGGTCCGGCCCGTAATCTGCTCCGGCAGGGGTCTTCCACAGGCGGCAGCCTCCGTTGGTGCAGGGCCACCTGCTCCACCGTGGTCTCCTCCACGGGCTGCAGCATGGAACCCTGCTCCACCGTGGTACTCCATGGGCTGCAGGGGAACATCCTGCTTCACCATGGTCCTCACCACAGGCTGCAGGGGACTTCTGCTCCGGCGCCTGGAGCACCTCTCCCCCTCCTTTTTCACTGACCTTGGCACCTGCAAGACTGTTCTCTCACTCCCTTGACTCTCCCAGCTGCTGTCTGGCGCAGCGTTTTTTTCCCTGTCTTAAATATGCTCTCACAGAGGCGCAAAACAACATCGCTTATTGGCTCAGATCTGGGAAAACAATGGGGCCCTTCCCAAACATGGGGCAGCTTCTAGATCTTTCTCACAGAAACCACCCCTATGGCTCCCTGCTACCAAAACCTTGCCACATAAACCCACTACACCCTACTACCAATGTCACCATTTAAACTATGTCCCTAAGCACCAGGTCCAACCTTTCCTTGAACACCCCCACGGACAGTGACTACAACACCTCCCTGGGCAACCCATTTCAATGCCTGACTACTCTTTCTTAGAAGAAATGTCTCCTAATTTCCAAACCAAACTTTCCCCGGAGCAACTTGAGGCCGTTCCCACTAGTCCTATCACAAGTTATCTGTGAGAAGAAGCTGAACCCCAGCTCCTCACACCTTCCTTTCAGGTAGTTGTAGAGAGCAATAAGGTCTCCCCTGAGCCTCTTCTTCTCCAGACCAAACAACCTCAGTTCTCTCAGACGCTTCTCACAGGACTTGTGTTCCAGACCATTCACCCACCAGTTTTGTAGCCTTTCTCTGGACACACTGCAGGGCCTCAATGTCTTTCTTGTAGTGAGTAGCCCAAAACGGAACACAGTACTCAAGGTGCAGCCTCACCAGAGCAGAGTACACGGGAATGATCACCTCCCTGGTCCTGCTTGCTACACTATTCCTGATACAAGCCAGGATGCCATTGGCCTTCATGGCCACCTGGGCACACTGCTGGCTCATATTCAGGCAAGCATCAATCAGTACCCCCAGATCCTTTTCCTCTCTACAGCTTTCAAGCCATTCTGCCCCAAGCCTGTAGCATTGCATGGGGTTGTTGTGGCCAAAGTGCAGGACATGGCAATTAGCCATGTTGAAGCCCATTCCACTGGGCTCTGCCCATAGATTCTACCTGTCCAGGTCCCTCTGCAGGGCTTTCCTACCTTCTGGCAGAATGACATTTCCCCCTGCCTTGGTGTCATCTGCAGATTATTGAGGGTGCACTCAGTTCCCTCATCCAAATCATCAATAAAGATATTAAAGAGGATGGGCCCCAACACTGACCCCTGGGGAACACCACTCATGACTAGTTGTCAGATGGCTTTCACTCCATTCACCACCACTCTCTGGGCCTGGCCATCCAGTCGGTTTTTAACCCAGCAGAGTGTACTTGTCCATGCCATGGGCTGTCATTTTCTCCAGGAGAATACTATGGGAGACTGTGTCTAAGGCATTGCTGAAGTCTAGGTAGACTACATCAACAGCCTTTCATCAACAGCCTCATCCACAGGGTGCGTTATCTGCTGATAGAAGGAGATGTGGTTGGTTAGGTAGGACTTGCCTTTCATGACCCTATGCTGACTGGGCCTGATGCCCCTGTTGTCTGTAGTGGGTTTACGTGGCAAGGTTTTGGTAGTGGGGGACCATAGGGGTGGCTTCTGCAAGAAGAATCCAGAAGCTGCCCCATGTTAGATAAGGGCCCTGCCACTGGCCAGAGCTGAGCCCATGAGTGACGTTGTTTACGGTTCTGTGAGAACAGACTTAAGAAAAGAAAAAAAAACAAACAACAACACCTGTGCCACAACAGCTGCTGGGAGAGAGAGGAGCGATAAACAGCTTTGCAGACACCAAGGTCAGTGAAGAAGGAGGGGGAGAGGTGCTCCAGGCAATGGAGTAGAAGTTCCCCTGAGGCCTGTGGTGAGGACCGTGGTGAAGCAGGCTGTCCCCCTGCAGCCCATGATCACCAGTGTACCGTGGTGGAGCAGGTGGACCTTCCATGCTTCAGCCTATGGAAAAGACCTCAGTGGAGCAGGTGGACCTGCACTGACAGAGGCTGCAGCCTGTGGTGGACCCCTCCCCCTATCCCTGGAGCAGGCCAGACCTGTAGCCCATGGAGAGAAGACCATGCAGGAGCAGGTGACCTGGCACGAGCTGCTGCCCGTGGGGGGAACCAGGCTGGAGCAGTGTGCTCCTGATGGATGGACCTCATGTTATGGACCCATATCTAGAACAATTCGTGAAGAGCTGCTGCCTGTGGGAAGTCCATGCCATATAAATTCAGCAAGGACTGCATCCTGTGTGAGGGACCCCACATTGGAGCAGGGAAAGAGAAGGAGCAGCAGAGACAAAGTTGGAAAGACTGACCGAAATCCCCATTCCCCCATTTCCCTGTGCTGCTTGGAGGGAGGAGCTGAAAGTGGGTGGATGGGGGGAAGGTGGTTTTGTTTTCTTTCCTTTGTTTCACACTTCTCTAGCTTGTTAGTAATAGGCAATAAATCTTACTATCTCCCTACTCTGAGTCTAATTTGCCTGTGATGATAACTGTTGAACGATCTCCCCCTCCTTATCTCAACCATTGAGATATGCCTTTTGCATTGTATTTTCTCCCCCTTTCCCTTTGAGGAGGGGGAGTGAGAGAGCAGCTGAGGTGGAGCTTGGCTGCCCACTTGAGTAAAACCACCACATTGTCCCGCATATGCTGTGTGATGATTGCATTCAAGATGACCTAGTCCATCACCTTTCCTGGCACCGATGTCAGGCTGATAGGCCTGTAGTTCCTTGGGTCCTCCTTATGACCCTTCTTATAGATGGAAGTCACATTAACAAGTCTACAGTCATCCAGGACCTCTCAGGATGACCATGACCACCCATAAATGGTAGAAAGTGGCCCAGTAATCACATCTGCCAACTCCCTCAGCACCCTCTGGTAGATCCCATCTGTCCCCATGGACTGGTTACAGTCCAGGTAGAGCAGCGGGTCTCTAATTGTTTCCCCTGAATTGTGAGGGGTTTCTTCTTCTCCTCATCCTAGACTTTCAGGTCGGGAGGCTGTGTACCCTGAGGATAAGTTGTCTGGCTAGTAAAGACAGACGTAAAGAAGGCATTAAGAACCTTAGCCTTTTCATTATCCTCAGTAGTCATGTTTCCCCGTGTGTCCAGTAAAGAATGAAGATTCTCCTTGGCCCTTATCTTGCTGTTAATATATTTATAAGAACATTTATTTTTATCCTTAACCATAGTGGCCAGGTTGAGCTTATGCTGGGCTTTGTACTTTGTACTTCCTGATTTTTTCTCTGTATATGCTGGCAACTTCTTTGTACTTCTTCCTGAGTTGCCTGCCCCTTTTTCTACTGGACATTTTTCTCTGGACAATCAGCTCTCTTTTTCTCTGGACAGTCAGCAAAAGTTCCCTGTTCAGCCATGCCAGTCTTCTTCCCCACCGGCTCATCTTATGGCATGTGAGGACAGCCTGCTCCTGTGCCATTATAACTTCCTTCTTGAGGAGCATCCAGCCTTCCTGGATTCCTTTGCCCTTCAGGACTGACTCCCAAGGGACCCTCCCTACCAGTGAACAATTCAAATTCTGCCCTCTGGAAGTCCAAGGTAGCAGTTTTACTGACCCCCCTCCTGACTTCACCAAGAATAGAGAACCCTGCCATGACATGGTCACTCTGCCCAAGACAACACCCTACCACCACATCTCCCACCAGTCCTTCTCTGTTTGTGAAGAGCAGGTCTCACAGGGCACCCACTCTGGTAGGGTCACTAACCAGCTGAGTCAGGAAGCTATCTTCCACAAACTCCAGGAACCTTCTAGACTGCTTCCTTAGGACTGTATTCTATCTCCAGCATGTCTCAGACTTTAAAATCACCCTTGAGGACAAGTACTGGTGACTGAGCTACTTCTGCCAGCTGTTATAGAATGCTTCATCTGTCTTTTTGTCCTGGTTTGGAGATCTATAATAGCCCCCAACCAGGATGTCAGCCTTGTTGGCCAACCCCCTGATCCTTATCCACAAGGACTCTACCTTATCATTCCCAACCCTGACCTCAACAACATCAATGCACTCTCTAATATAGAGAACCACACCACCTCCACTCTTCAGTTGCCTGTCCCTTCTGAAGAGCTTGTAGCCATCCATTGCAGCACTCCAATTGTGGGCGTGGTCCCACCACATTTCAATGATGGTGACTAGGTCATAGTTTGCCTGCTTCACAATGGCTTCCAGCTCCTCCTGTTTGTTGTCCATGCTGCGTGCATTGGTGTAGATGCACTTGAGTCATGCCATTGCCCTCACCCCCAGTCCTGGGACTGCTCCCCCAGGCTCATCTCTGTTGAGCCTCATTTCCTCCCCATCCCCCTTCATACCTAGTTTAAAGCCCTCTCAATGACCCTTGCTAGCTCTCAGGCTGGAGTCCATTTCCCCCTTTGAGATGGGTGGGACCCATCAGCAGCTATCAGGCCAGATGCCGAGTGAGTATCTTTGTAATAAAAAAAAAAATAATAAAAAATCCTGCGACAGCACCAGCCTCTCAGCTATGTATTGATCAGCTGGGCCTTCCAGGTCCTCTCAGTGTTCCTCCCCACCACTGAAGGGATAGAGGAGAACACCACCTGTGCACCCATGCCATCCAGTAATCTTCCCAATACCCTGAAGTCCCTTTTGACGGTGCTCAGGCTTCTCTCAGCAACTTCATTGCTGTCAGACTGAATTATCACTAAGGGGTAATAATCAGAGGGGAGCGGCTGAGGGAGCTGGGCTTGTTCAGCCTGGAGAAAAGGAGGCTCAGGGGTGACTTTATTGCTCTTTACAGATACCTTAAAGGAGAGGTGGGGGTTAGTCTGTTCTCCCACGTGCCTGGTGACAGGATGAGGGGGAATGGGCTTAAGTTGCACCAGGGGAGTTTTAGGTTGGATGTTAGGAAGAACTTCTTTACCGAAAGGGTTGTTAGGCATTGGAACAGGCTGCCCAGGGAAGTGGTGGAGTCACCATCCCTGGAAGTCTTTAAAAGACGTTTAGATGTAGAGCTTAGGGATATGGTTTAGTGGGGACTGTTAGTGATAGTTCAGAGGTTGGACTCGATGATCTTGAGGTCTCTTCCAATCTAGAAATTCTGTGATTCTGTGATTCCCTAAGGATAGGGTCTGGCTGACATACGAGGCCCTCTGTTCGCCCCAGAAGGGAATTGTCTACAACCATTATCCTTCTTTCCTTCTTGGTGGAGAACGTCTTGAGGCATGGAGTTGACTTCCTTGCCCTAGACAGCCTCCTGTGTTGACTTTCCCCCATATCCTCACCATCCTGTCCCTCGAGCTCCAAGGCCTCAAACGTATTGTGTAAGAGCACCTGGGGAGGCAAGGTGGGTAGGGGGGGGGCTCACCTGTGACACCAAGTAGGAACCAGTTTCCATTCCTCTCCATCTCTCATGTCTCCTTCCCCTACCCAACAGTGACAGAACAGGGGGTCCATCACTACTTGGGTTTGTCACCACATGCCTTTCTCTCAGGCATGGCATGGAGTGGCTCCACCAGTCTAACTCCTGCTCACACTCCCTGATAGTTCTTAATCTCTCCACTTCCTCCTTGAGCTCTGCCACCAGGCTGATCAGATCGTCCACCTGCTTGCATCTCACGCAGGCAGTATATCTGTCACCCTCCATTAGTAGCAACAGGCTCAGGCACTCCTGCAGCCAGAGACCTGAACAGCCTTATCTTTGGGCAGGCACTCTGCCTGGGTTGCCACAGTCTTTTTGGCAAGCACTTTGGCAAGCACGTGCTTCCTGGTGGTGTCCATGGCTGGGTTTGCTGTCTGGGTGGTAGCCAGTAGGTGAGCCGGTCTCCTGAGAGCAGAGGGCTCCTCCACTCTCCCTGTACACCCTGCCTGCGCCCACTGGCCTGCAAACTGATGCACCATGCCCTGTTTGCCCACCCTGTTTGCTGCACTCCTGTTTGCTTGTGCCCTCTAGGACCTGCCTTTGTACGATGTTCGGGGGCTTTTGGCTCCACCCATTCCTGGTCAGTCACCCTTGCAAGGGCTGCTGGGTCTTGGCAGCTCCCTTGGCTGCCTTCAGTGGTGCTGATGAAGAAAAGCTCTTGTGTGCCAAGATCCCCCACTCAGCAGCAAAATGTGACAGCCTCGGAATGGATCCTCCTTCTTCAGGACCTGAGTGACATTTCCCTTCTTGCCAGCTCAGTAGCCTCTCCCAGTCACTGTTGCCTTTCAATGAATTTCAAGTATGTCTGCTCCTTGGCATTGGCCAACAACAACTACACTCTCTGAGGAAAATACCATGCCTGATCCAAATGCCTGAGAGAAGCAAGGTTGCTGTACTCTATGCCTGCAGATGCAACCATTAGTGAGGAAGAAGATATATTGTGAATAGGTGCACACAGAGTACACATATACACCACATGTATATATGGCCACACAGATCACAGGCAGATACTGAAAGCTCCCACATGAACATAGACAACACTGATGTCCTCATCCTACTCCCCTCTCTGGCTGAGTAGGATAAAAATCCTCTAGTGAGAATATATACATACACCAAGCCCATGCAAGCCCAGTAGCTACTCCATGCAGGCACCTACAGGTACCCAGCACCACAGCTCCACTCCATTTTTTGTTACAGAGTATCACACACACAAACCTGACTGGAAATCCCCAGGTCCCCATACCTGAGCCCTCTTTGCTCTCACCCTTGCAAATACACACAGATGCTCTCAAATCCAGAGCTGGCCTGTAGAGCCACTCATCCCCACTCATTAGCCATTTATGCTCATTGGCTAGCCCAGCTTGGTAATCACTAGCAGTTTGTCTGCCTCTACTGCAACTACAGGAAGGAAGGGTTGGAGGTTTTTTTTTTTTTTTTTTTTTTTTCCCTGAACTACCTAATTTTCAATTGTGCATTGGAGATCAGATGTTAAGGTCAGTAAATGGGCTTCCAGATGACCTAATGGACTAAGTCTTAAATTTCATGCTGCTTGATAAATCTAATAACTCAGAATTAAAAGGACTCATAAAGACAGTCTTCTAAAGGGATCAGGAAAAAGTAGAAGCAATATATTACCTGACCAAAAAAAAAAAAAAAAAAGAATATATATCTGTTCATACAGAAAACTTTCTTAATAAAAGACAAGGGAAGAACTTAGGATATTAATTATGATAAATTAAGCAATATATATATATATTTGGGGAGCAAATATGACTGAAGGTTTAAATTGGGCACTTTGACTAAACACACACAAAAATTAAGTAAATTCTAAGTCTTAGGGTTTTTATTTTAGTCAAAAGCTGGTAAAGACTAGAAACCTATTTAGATTAGGACTTAGAAAGAAGGAAATAAGGAAAAAGTAATTTGTATAATGTTCCCATTATACTCATATACTCATATACTTTTTTTTTTTTTTTTTTCCCAATTGTTGCTGTTATAATTGCAAAGACTCTGCAGAAACAATATATAAAAATGTTACATTGAAAATTCAGTTAAATGAGATAGACTTCTAAACTGTCAAAAATCTGGTAATGCCAAGAAAAATACCAGTAGAACCTGCCAAAAGAAGGAATTTAACAGAATGACAAGGAAATAATAATACAAATTTTATTTGATGATTTACCAACATTTACTTTTTAACCAAGCCAGGATGTTTTAAAGTTTTGAAGAGTGAAACAGTAGTCTGGTAAAAGCTGAATTGTTTCAGAGAAATCTTTTTTGAATCTTCATTGCCTAGGTAGGAAAAAATATATAATATTTTCTTCTAATTATAATTATAATTATAATTATAATTATAATTATAATATTATCTTCTAATGACATCATTTATTTCATCTGAAGGAGCATGGATTGATCTCAAAAAAAGTAGAAAATATGCGGATAATGTGGAGTCCTGTCTGGAAAGAGTGTTAACCTTTTCTAGATCTTTCTACTGTTTAGGTAAAAAGAAAGGGGAAAAAAAAAAAAAAGTAAGAAGTTTATAAAATCATTGAAATAAGTAATAGGAAAGGATATGGCCTATACTATATAATGTAAGCCAAAGACTTGACTTAAAAAGTTTGCCTTGATATTTGTTTTGGAGGTTTCTGTCAAAACTGGTAAGTTCTAGTTTTATGTCTAAATTAAAATTTTCATGAAAATCTTATTAATTTAACAGCCATCCAGAATTTTTTTTGAACATATTTTGAGAATGAAGAAATGCTGACATGCACGTTAATGGTGATTATCCTTTGCTGCTTTACAGCTGATTTCTCTCTCAGATTACGTCTCTGATGATATGCTGTGGACATGGACCCAACCAACCAAGTTCATTTAAGACTGGGACAGGCTGTTTGTATCAGAGAGAGAATATGATCAGGGAGAATCAGAAAAAAAAAAATAATAAAAATTTCTAGTAAATAACCAGACACCAAAATAGCTCTTTCAAATCACAGCAAAGGCATTGCTGAATAGAAGTGGATTCTCTCTCTCTCTCTCTTGTTTTGTTTAATATTTAAGCTGAGAAAGAAAGAGCGAAGTTGGATTTCCTCCAGCAGTTCTATGATTGGATCTCTCCTTCAGCTTTTGCATCCTCTAATGAATTGAAAATGTTCCTTCCATCCACTTGAACTATTTAAAGTATTTATGCTGCATTACATGTATGTTCATGGAAGGTAGAGAAAACTCTCCAAAAAGTGTAAAGGCACTGCCAATTCTCTTTTGGACAGAGCAACTGAAACTGCAGTCTCCTGAAAGTTCTTAACAGCTTTTTTACCAAGCCAGGAAAACAAACAAGCAAACAAAACATAACAAAACAAAAACACTATGGTTGTGTGAGGGTGAAATGAGGAATTCAGGAAGATATGCAAAGAACATAAAAAAATAAAATTAAAAAAATATATATTCTGGACAGAAAGCACAGAGGGAAAATTATGCGTATTATAATATGGGCAATAAAGGAAAAAAATAGGAAAATCTTACAGAAAATTAAAATGTAATTATAAATGTAAGAAATTAATTAGTGCAAGTTTACCATAATACCAGAATTGAAGCTGAAAGGTGGTTCATAGTGAAAAAGAACTGGATTTTTAAAATTTACATATTTACATTTGAATATGCAAGCCAGATAAGCTTTGTTTCCTTTGGCTCGTCATTTCTCTGATTTATCAGATCTTTATTTGATGGGTGACTTGTGCAAACTATATTACTATACTTAGTATAGCTTATATCTTTGTTCAACATATATTAAGTATATCCTATTAAGGTTTGTGAAGAATAAAAATCACAGAGTTTTTTCCACCTTACATTTTTTTCTGTCCATCTGAGAGGCCACAAAAAACTATCAGCTAATGAAATATGAGTGTTTTATTCCTTGGTAACAGTCAGAAAAAGAATGCTTTGTATTTGGGTGGATCTTCTCTTAAATACACAATTATTGAGGCTGTTTCCCTTAAAAGTGAAATTATAATGCCCTTTTTAGAATTATGAATTTTACTTTTGGTTGGGAGTAGGAGTACACTCCTGTTTCTAAAACAACACATGATGAGGGGGGGAAAAAATCCATTTTTTTTTTTTGTACAGAACAGTTCAAGTGATAACAAATAAGGAACTAGTCCTCCTTCAGTCCAGTTGGCAATATAGGTCTCAGCTGCCCTTTTTGATTCTGTGAAGTTCAGCACT
This sequence comes from Aythya fuligula, assembly GCF_009819795.1. Classification (NCBI taxonomy): domain Eukaryota; kingdom Metazoa; phylum Chordata; class Aves; order Anseriformes; family Anatidae; genus Aythya; species Aythya fuligula. The sequence continues at coordinate 166,227,855 of NC_045559.1, read as the reverse complement.
CACAGGAGCTAGAAAAATAATGATTATCTAAGTACAGGTGAGCTTCTGAGGGTTCAGGGAGCTCTTGTACCTACACATACCTAACTACAATTTTATTTTTTCATGGACTTAGACATTCTGCTGAGCTTATAATATCACTTGTTAACTTCAGGGTCTCTTTGTGTACCTTTTCTTCTTACTGAACTGTAGAAAATTGGATATCTGGTATTCCACTAAGCTTCACTCTAAATCAGGCCTCCATACATACTTCTACCTAGAATAGATAGATAGCAACAATACTAACAACATGGTGCTTCAGTAGGTCCAAGCAAATTCCTGTATAGTTTTTCCATTGCTTTATGCAGTAGGCAACAGCCCTGGTCACAATCTTCCACAAAGCTCTTTATTCATAATTAACATGTATATGTTTCTGGACTGATTGGGGTCTGCCACCCAACAGAGCAGATAAGACAAAATTCTGTAGCCATCTGTAATCCTGTCCAGTTAGATAACAGTGCAACATACAAAAGGACTATTATGTATTCATCCATTTTTAACTGACTGACAAGTGTTAGTTTTTTTTTGTTGTTGTTGTTTTGGTTTTGTTTTTGTTTTTGGTGGTGGTGGTTTATTTATTTACTTTTTCCCTCACATTCTACTCCTGCTAACTGAAATCTGAATAGTAATAGTATCTATCTGCAATACTCAGTTGTGCTCACTGAAGAGGGAGCAGTGTGCCAGCGGCAGCGTATTTCTGGCAGAATCTGAGATTCCTGGCATAAAGAAATTGTAATTGGATACATGACAATGTAGTAATGATGAGCCTACAAGCAGCAGAAGATAACACTGTTTGCACTCTGTCCAAACAAACAATTTTTATGTCATTCCTCCGATAGATTTCTTCTGTGTTTTATTTGACAAATAGTAAATGGGAAGAGGAGAAAGCTGGAGAATACCAGGATTTTCCAAAAGGCAGCAAAAGAAAAACAATTGCCCAAATCATCTTCATTAACATAATACACAGAAGAATAGGCATCTGTAATGATTTTTTAAATATTGACTCTGACATTATGAAATGAATAACAGTTACCGTCTCAGCTGACAGCAGCTGCCAACTGTGTGTGTAATAATTTTTCAGATTCCATGGTGCTTACGATAGACAGCAATTTTGTTGGTGCTAGGGAATGCACCAAGGAATTTTAAACAAAACCTTTTTATTTTTCTCACATAGCATTTCTGCTTATTATGACAGTCAGAGCAATGCAGTCAAAAGCTCGATCAAAGAAGTGATGGCTGCATATTTATAAGGTCCATAGCTCTTGTTTCCCAGTGGGTTTATTTGTCATTTCAGTAAGAAAATTGCCTCCAGACAAATGCAATAATAAATTGGAGAAATCATAATCTGCCTTTTCCTTCACTGTGATGAGCCTGAACCAATAAGAAAGTGAGAAGATGGGGGTCATCATGAAACACTTATTTTGGTAGCACTAAATCATCTAGCTAGTGATTGTTTCATGATAAAGCAGAGTCTTGACAGGAAAACAAACTTGAACAATTAGTATCCCCAATGACCTAAAAAAAAGAATTATTATTTTTTGAAGTTAATGACAAAGGCATTCATGCCTTCCATATGTTAAGATTTACAAATAATAAAAACAATTCTGAAAACATTTTCCATATATTTACGCTATATGAAGCAAGATACTGTAAATGATTAATTGTCTAAAATGCAAGGTCTTCAAAATCTAGATCGTAGTACGTAGTACATAGCTGATGCCTAGATTTTTTTTTTTTTTAATTATTTTTTTAAATGTTTGATGATCACTAATCATTGTCTATTATTGTCTTTGCTTAAGACAATCTGGAAAACAAACAAACAAGCAAAACTACAAACCATATATTCTTCTCAAAAGTGAGAGAGACTAGACCCCTTACTTAGGAAGATGAAGTAAATCGTGTGGTGCCTTTACCCCCTCTGATAGATGAGAAGGGTGAACTGGTAATGACAGACATGGAGAAGACTGACTCAACTGACTCAACAACTTGTTTCTTTTGTTTCCCTGAACCCATAGATGGACACTGGGAAAGAAAAGTCCCATCCACTGTAAGCGAAGAGCAGCTTGCCCAGAGAGGTTGTAGATGCCGCACCCCTGGAGGTATTCAAGACCAGATTAGGTGAAGCCCTGGGCAACCTGGTTGGTGGTAGGTTTGGAACCAGATGATTTTTGAGGTCCCTTCTAACCCATACCATCCTATGATTACATTAAGGGTGAGTATTTATCAAGGAATTTCAGCTTTTCCTTTATCCTGAATAAACCAGAAGAGTTTGTGAAGTGCTCTGATTATCTGGTTACTGCTAACAGGAGACCTGCTTGAACTGTTGAATATGAGTTTTTCTGTAGAAAAGGATGCAGAATCTACATAATGTCATTAATCTTTGCTACAACTTGGCAGTGTCAGTATTCACTTGAGAAGGAGTAATAGAAGTTTGTGGCACCTAAAAAAAATTCTTATAAATTGAGCTGCAAACAGACTTTGAATAAAAATGAAATTAAATGAAATATGATAAAATAATAACCTTGAAAACAGGTTATTGTCATATCCTTTTCATATCTATAGAAGCCATGCTCCTTACACTGCTTCTGACCTCATGTTTCCTGTACTGTGATGCTAATACCAGTGCAATTAAGATGTTCTAACTGAGAACAAATGATAGTTTTGAGGCTATATTTTCCTAACAACAGAGGGAAGAATTCAGGTATTCTAGTTATTAGATAAATGTTTGCTTTTCCACCTATAATGTCACAAATTATTGAAAAAGAATATTGGAAGCATATCTGGCCCATCAAATTACTTAAGTTCTTTCACTTTTAATTTCTAATTTTAGGTTATAGATTTTCTATCAGGAACAATTCTGAGGACGTTCAAAAATGCAAAATTTATTGCACTGGAGAATCTCAAGTGTGTGTTCCTTTGGACTTCAGTATTTCAAATCTGTTTCATGCACATAGGCCAAAGAACTGTGGCTAACCATAGCCTAAGATGACATCAGCTTTACAATTACAAACTGTTCTTTATCAAATTCATCCAGCCAAGAAAGGCATGATCTGAATTTCTTGGTTAAAATGTTACTTATTATACTCCTGACATTAAAAATCAGAAAGTACCCTTGTAAAAATCGCCTACGTTCAAATGCAAATCAGTTCACCAGGTCTTGATCTTTAGATTGTGCACACAAAAATCTGCCATTAGTTCCACTGAGTATACCAAACAAGGCTCGATAATAAAAAAAACTATTCACTGTGAATGAAAGGATCAGAATATTTATTGTAAAGATAATCTTCAAGTTTGAAAAGCACAAGCTGGAGAATTGGGCCCATGTGAACCTAATGAGGTTCAACAAGTCCAAGTACAAAGTCATGGCATCTGTGTTGGGGCAATCCCAGACGTGAGTACAGACTGGGAGAATAACTCATTGAGAACAGCCCTGAAGAGAAGGACCTGGGTGTTCTGATGGACAAAAAGCTCTATGACAGGAGCCAGCAGAAGCCCAGCTTCATCCTGGGCTGCATCAAAAGAAGTATGCCCAGCAGGTCAAGGGAGGTGATTCTTCCCTTGTACTCTGCTCTTGTGAGGCCCCACCTGGAGTACTGTGTTAATCTCCAGGACCCCAAGCACAAGAAGGACATGGATGTATTAGAATAAGTCCAGAGGCAGGCACCAAAGTTGATCAGAGGTCTGGAGCACCTCTCCTATGAAGAACGGCTGAGAGAGTTGGGGCTGTTCAGCCAGGAGAAGGTTCTGGGGAGATCTCATTGCAGCCTTTCAATACTTATTCTCCAAAGGATGGAGAACAACTTTTTACTTGGGCAGGTAATGACAGGACAAGGATTAATAGTTTTAAACTAAAAGAAGAGAGATTTGGATTAATTATTAGGAAGAAATTCTTCACTCAGAGGGTGGTGAAGCACTGGAACTGGGAGGTTGCCCAGAGAAGCTGTAGGTGTCCCATTCCTGGAAGTGCTCAAGGCCAGGTTGGATGAGGCCCTGGGCAACCAGATCTAGTAGGTGGTATCCCCACCAATAGGTGGGAAGATAGAACTATTTGGTCTCTTATCTCCCTTGCAACCCAAAGCATTTTACGATTCTATGATTCAATAAGAAGAAACTGAAGCAATACATTTAAAAGAAATCTTTTCTGTGGACATCCACCTATATCAGTCTTAATGGATTCTGCATAAGTAGCATCAAACCCTTAGTGGGTTCTTTTTACCCATACCCAAAGTGTTCTTTTTACTCCATATGCATAGTACTTTAGATGGCCAGATACTCTCATTTTATAAATCATTTGTACCTCAATAAAGTGATTCTTAAAAAGTTAGAAAGCACTGGGAAGTTACTAAAAACAACAACAAATGACACCCTTCTCAAGGTATTTTTATATCTGAAAGTTTTGTAATATGTAGGGAAAAGTATTGAGCAAATTGAGTTTGCTTCTACCATGAAGTAGTAATTCCAGTTCTATGTAACATTCAGCACTTCAGAAGGCCAGAAAGGCAGTGGCATAGCCCTGTCAGATATGTGCACTTACTGCTATAAAGAAAGAATAAAGAGGTGTTTCATTATTCTTCTCTGCTACAGTCCAGCATCAATTTAATTGCATTAGTTAAGCATTTAGCTAACATGATGCTGAAGCCCCTGGCCTTCCACAGCACATAACAGTGGAGGGTTGGTAGGTGAGGGAGCTCTCAAAGAGTGCTTAATGGGTGTTTAATACCTTAATGATGACTCTTTTCTCCAGCTACTGCCATAGGCTGTTTGTAATATTCCAATCCATAAAATATTGCACTGATTAAGAATAGATAAATAAAAGGTGAAAAGCAGCATTAGTTTTTTTTTTTCTTAGGTTTTGATTACCCCTAATCTGTAGTTTTCTGTAAGAGGAAGGCTACATTTCTATTCATGCTGTTGCTAAAGCTTTTCTTTCTCTCTAGAAAGTGTCTTATACTTCAATACTGTGGAAAATTTTCAGCTTTAAAAACAGTTTCACCATTTCATGAGAGGACAGCCTGCAAACTATAAAGAAATATCTTGTTCTTTTGAACACAAATCTGAGCAGAAGATCAAATTCAAGTTTCACTTTCTTATTTTCAATAATAAGATTTAAATATAATCCTGATTTTATGGATTATTTTACTATTTCATGAATACTCATAATGTTTTGTAATTATTTAATGTTATGTAATATTTAAATATACAATTAATTTAATACAATTAAATAATGTAATTATTTAAGTTATGTCTCTAAAAAAATCATTGCTGTTTTGTATGATGTTATATTTTCAATTTCTTCTCTGATCAGATGACTTTTAGTATATAACAAATAAATAACAAATAAACAAAAAATGTATTCTATGAGCAAAATCTATGTACATATGAAGATACTATAAGTCATGTGTACCATTAAAGTTGCTCAGAGATTACCTTGAGAGTTTAATTTGGCTTGATTCTACAAAATAATCATGAGACAATTAACATCGGGGAAAAGAAAACAAACAAACAAACAAACAAACTTCACTATATTTGTAAATTTTTATTGTCTGGTTTTAAAACTGCGATAATTTTTCAGACTAAAGTTGTTAATCAAAACTTATCTTGCTGATAGGTTCACTAATGTAAAAAATAAAGTGGTTCCTGTGTATACTTATGAAGAATATTCATCTTGTTTCTATGAACTTGTGGTCAACTAAACTAGATAAGACTATTTTTTTTTTTCAAAATTTTGTTTTTAAGATGTTTTCACGTTACTTTTTCTCACATTTTTCTTACAGTCAAGCTAGAAATGCTTTTCTCATTGTGCCTTGGCTTCCTTTCTGGTTTTTACTATGCTTTTTTTTTTTTTTTTTTTTTTTTTCTGGTTTTATTTTTCTTCTTTGCTCTGTTTGCTATATTTCTTGTCTGAAAACCAAAAAATATTCACATCTAAAATAATGTTCAGATTTAAAGTTATTTCATCTAACACAAGGAAATATTAAAAAGTTCCCTCACCATTTTTCCGATTGTCTCTGGTACATTCAATATAGTCAGGAAAATAACTCACAACCTAAAGCATATATCTGCTTTTTGGTGCATAACAGTGTTTAAAGTCTATTTAATTATTTATTTTTTAATAGATGTTCCTGTATAATCTCCACCACTTATGTTTTAAAGATCTCATTTTTGAATCTCAGATTAGTAGATGAGATTTTAGAATCATAGAATGGCTTGAGTTGGAAGGGACCTCAAAGATCATCTAGTTTCAACCTCCCTACTGTGGGCAGGGACGCCACCCTGATCAGATTAATCACAGCCTCATCTAACTTTGTCTTGAACATCTCCAGGGATGGAGCATCCACAACCTCTTTGGGCAACCTGTTCCAGTGTCTCACCACCCTCTGAATGAATTTCCTCCTCCTAACCTCTCATTTAAATCTCCCCTTTTTTAGTGTGAAAAGATTCTTCTTTGTCATGTCAATATCTGATTGAGCAAAGAGTTGCTCTCCATCTTTTTTATAAGTCCTCTTCAAGTACTGAAAGGCTGCAATGAGGTCACCCTGGAGCCTTCTCTTCTGTAGGCTGAACAGCCCCAGCTCTCTCAGCCTGTCTTCATAGGAGAGATGCTCCAGCCCCTTGATCATCTTTGTGGCTCTCCTCTGGAGCTGGGAATCCAGATGTGGATGCAATACTTCAAGTGGGGCCTCACAATGGCAGAGTAGAGGGAAGCAATCACATCTTTTGATGCAACCCAGGATGCAGTTGGCTTTTTGGGCTGCAAGCATGCACTGCTGGATCATGTCAAGCGTTCCATCCACCAGAACCCCCAAGTCACTCTCTGCAGGGGTGTTCTCAATGAGTTCTTCTCCGAGTCTGTACTCCTGTCTGGGATTGCCCTGAGCCTGGTGCAGCACCTTGCACTTGGATTTGTTGAACCTCATTAGGTTCATGTGGTCCCACTTCTCAAGCTTGTCTAGGTCCCTTTGGATGGCATCCTTTCCTTCTTTGGTATCAACCACACCACTCAGCTTGGTATCATCTGCAAATTTGCTGAGGGTGCACTCAATCCCACTGTCTATGTCATTGATAAAGACATTAGAGAGTACCAGTCCCAGGGCACATCCCCGAGGGACACCATTCTTCACCAGCCTCTTGGACACAGAACCATTGACTACCACTCTGGATGTGATCTTCAAGCCAACTCCTTATCCACTAAATCATCCACACTTTAGCAAAATAACTTTCTCTGATACCAAGATTTCTGATTTTATGTCAGAAAATGTCATACAACATTTTTATTTGTCACTTTTTTTGTACTATGAGCTTTTTTTTTTTTTTGTATAAATGCAATTCCCCAAAATATCTTTTCTTTATTTTTGACCTGCTTCAAGAACATTTGTTATGTATCCTAGCTGCATATGTACAGTTACTGTATCACTCAAGCTATTAAGAGCAGTGCAATGCCAACTAGTCTGTGTGAAGACTTCCTTGAACCTATTGAAGTTAATGGTAATTTTATCATTGCCTTTGTTAAAGCCAGTATTTCATCACACTTCGGAAGTTATTTTTTTCTCTCTGTGCTAATGTTTCCTTCTGTCATGACAGAGAAGATCTGAAAAATATTCCAAAGAGGTTGCTTTCTGCATATGCTTTGACAACTAAGGAATAATTATTGTATCAAGGGTAGAAATTCAGGGAAAAGGCTCTACAAACATGTTTGCATCACCTATGATGTCTAGTTATACAAATGCATATTCAGGATGTATACAATTTCCTTCAGTTGGATAATTATGAAACTTGATTATACTTATGATTATTTCAGTTAATATTAAAAGATGTTTAGAAATGAAACAGTCACATACTGAAGTTATTGCATCAATCCCGTATGAGTGATTGCTTAGTCTGTTATTGGATATAGGAAAAGCATAAAAATAGGCAAACACAGCAGCTGGAGACATTTTCCATCTTAAAACAGAAAAACTAAAATGATCATCAGAAGCACAGAAGATAAATCCTTTGTAATGGAAATAAATTGATATTATTATCTTTACCAAAGACAATCTGAAGAGGTCTGGCTTGGTTGCTGACAGAGAAGTCACTTTCAAAATATTGATGTAACAAATGCAAGAAAACAAGAAATTTGTCACTGATATTATATCTCTTCCTCTTGAGTTAGCCAGAGGTGGTTGTATATAATTGTGTGGCTTTTTGTGTGTGTGTGTGTGTGTGTGTGTGTGTGTGTGTGTGTGGCAGTACAGAGAAGGGAAATTTGGGAAAAGGCTGAATGTACCAGACTGTAATTTGGATGCATGAAGTGGCATGTATTCAAATAGGCTACAGGTAGATCAGCATGGTCTGGAACATAGTTACATTTAGATGTAACTTGAAAAATCCACATTATATCTTTACCTTAGCAGTCAGATTATTATTATTATTATTATTATTATTATTATTATTATTATTATTATTATTATTATTATTATTATTATTATTATTATTAATAATAATAATATTTATATTTATATTTATATTTATATTTATATTTATATTTATATTTATATTTATATTTATATTTATTTGAGTAAGAGATTGGGCAATTCCTAAGTACATAAAGAAAACAATTTTATTTTTTCCCAAAGTCCAGTGATAAGGGTTTTATTTTCTAAAAATATAATATAATATAGCAATATAATATAAATAATATAAATAATATGATATAAATAATATAATATTTTATTATCTTAGAGGAGACAGAATTAAAAGTGTTATGGTTTCAGCAAAAGACATAACTGAAACAGGACTTTTTGCCAAATTCAGACTTATGTAAATATTCCACTGTAACCAGTCTTGTAGCAGAAGCTGGGTAAAACATGGTATCCACAAGGAGAATGCAGGTATATGAATCAGTGAGTGACACAGATATGGCAGATGTTCAGTGAATAGCTAGTATTTTTACTTTATTCTGTCAGTTTGTAGTGATTAATCAAAAATGAATTATTTTAAATCAAAGCAAATCATTTTATGAAGGTACATCACACTCCAACATCTTCTCTCAGATGCAAATACTTAAGATGAAAATCTGTGTCAATTTCCATACACTAATCTGTTTCTACGATTTATTACATATTCTTGCTATGGTATTTTACTTTCAGGGGACTGCAGAATAGAATTTGAATCATATCACTGTGGCTGCAATTTTATGCATTGGTAAATCTATGACCCTTAAAATTCAATGAGAAATTCCAGTGCGATGTTTCTAAAGTAAAAAATACCCATTAAAAACAAAACAAAACAAAACAAACGAACAAACAACAACAACAACAAAGTACAACTCAGTGCATTCATAGGGAAATTGCACAGCACTAATTTGTCTCCATTTTGTCCGACTAGTATGTTATCAGCTGGCTGGTTCCACCGTTGTGGTCAAAATCCCAACATTCAAGTGGAGATCAGTGATGAATGGTGTTCCTCAAAGACCTGCATTGTGTCTGTCACTGTTAAACATCTGTTTTGGTGACATGGACAGTTGGATTGAATACACCCTCAGAAAGCTTGCTGATGACACCAAGCTGTGTGGTGTGGTTGATGCACTGGAGGGTAGGTATGCCAGCCAGAGGGACCTGGACAGGCTTGAGAGGTGGGCCTGTGCACATCTCATTAAGTTCAAAAAGGTCAAGTGAAAGGTCCTGCATCTGGGTCAGGGCAACCCCAAGCACAAATATAGGCTAAGCTGACAGTGGATTGAGAGCAGCCCTGACGAAAAGGACCTGGGTGTGTTGGTTGATGAGAAGCTCAACATGAGCTGGCAATGTGCACCTGTAGCCCAGAAAGCCAACTTTATCATGGGCTATGTCAAAAGTAGGATGACCAACATGTCAAGGGAGGTGATTCTCCCTCTCTGTTCTCCTCTTGTGAGACCCCTTCTGGAGTACTGCATTCAGTTCTGGGGCCCCCAGCTCAAGACATACCTTCTTGAGGTCCAGAGGAGAGGCACGAGGATGATCAAAGGGCTGGAGCACCACTCCTATGAAAACAAGCTGAAGGAGTTAGAGTTTAGTCTGGAGGAGAGAAGGCTCTGGGGAGACCTTATAGCAGCCATCCAGTACCTCAAGGGGGCCTACAAAAAAGCTGGAGAGGTATGCTTTGTGAAGGAATGTAGTGGTAGGACAAGTACTAATGGTTTTAAACTAAAAAAATAAATAAATAATAATAATAATTTTAGATTAGATATTCAGAAGAAATTCTTTCCTCTGAGGATGGTGAGGAACTGGAACAGGTTGCCCAGAGAAGTTGTGGATGCCCCATTCTTGGAGGTGTTCAAGGCCAGGTTGAAGGGGGCGTTGTCAACTAGACCTAGTGGGTGGCATTCCTGCCCATGGCAGGGGGTTTGGAACTAGTTGATCTTTAAAGTCCTTTCCAACCCAAGCCATTTTATTATTCTATCATTCTATGATTATTTCTGGGGAAGCCCCAGGATTCAAAGTTTCTTCCAAGACATTTTCCTCATGACTGTGCCCCATCTGTTCGCTCGCTTTTTAAGGTGACACAGTAGTTCCTACTGTCTTCATCAAAAATATACACCTCCCATATAGAGCTCTGCATATTTCACATTATGTTTTGTGCTGGATAGCAGAACCTAGCTAGACAGCTTTGTTTATGTGTATTGTATCTTTAGTGAACATGGAGGCTTATTCTTAGGCTTATTCTTCTATTTGTGTATATGCAATGATCACAGATCTTTTTTTATCCACTTCAAAACATAAAATACACCCAGGTAAACATACATTATTGAACTTTGGTTCAGAAGGAGACTATCACAACGGCAACATATTTACTGAACATTTGAAATTATAAGTAGAAAGAATCAATGAACTTTATTCAGGAGAAGATTAAGATTTATTGTTTAATAGTTACCCATAACACATAAGCTTCCATATTATTATATTACTGTTTAAGTATCTATTATGCTGAGTTTAAGTAATTATATTTATTTATATTTATATTTATTATATATTATATTTACAAAATACACTTACATTTTGTAAACACAATAAATGTATTTACAAAATCAAAAAATATTTCTTATTTACAGTAGAGTAAATACCGCTGATATTTAAGCTGTTTTTTTTTACTTAGGCAAATTTTATCAGCATTCATATATTAAGGCTATGGTTTTGTATTATGTCATATTTACATTTGAAACTGGGTTGAAATGGGAGAGGGTCAATACGTTTTTTGGTATTGAAACTTATTTGGTACTGAAATTCTATATCCATGGTTCAGATTTGAACTTCTTACTGTTATCATATAGTTTCCTAGACCAAAAGTCCAGAGCACAGCTGTGGAGCACAGTCCTGAGCATAGCTGTCTATAAGCACCTTTATGAGCCCACTAAAGTTTAGGACATATAACATGCATGTTAGTAAGACTTCGTAGTTTTGTTCCTTCTCAAAAAAAATCTTGTCTTATCAGACAAAAACACTTCCAAAACTCTAAAGGAAATATAATAAATGAAGATGATCTAGGCATTCAATTTAAAAAATCACACTCTGAAAAAAAATATTAATGCAGACACTAATTAATAAGTGACTCACATGTACACACATCATCTACATACATTCTTATTCCATGACTACAAATGAATATAGAGATATAGATAGAGATCCTTGAATTACTTTGCTAGAAATGTTTAAAAGACTGAAAAATGCAGCCAGTTGCAAACTTTAAAATCACACTTTGCTATTTCTGTTGATAAGATACTTCTTGTGAATTCTCCATTTATAAACAATTTTCATCATCATTGTGACATACAAAAAATTGTGAGTCTTTAACATATACTCTAAATTGTCAGTGAGTATGCCATACCATGTGTATGATAACCACATAGTTTTGGTGGCTGGTTTTTCCATAAGGGACCAGTCAAGCTTAGGATTTATTTTATTTTATTTTATTTTATTTTATTTTATTTTATTTTATTTTATTTTATTTTATTTTATTTTATTTTATTTTATTTTATTTTATTTTATTTTATTTTATTTTATTTTTTTGTAAGCGTGGATATGTGGGATTAGTTGATAGATGATAAGGAGCTTTAAGAAGTTTCTGTTTAAATTATATTTTATTTTCTCAGGCTTTAGTTAACAGCAGGAACACATTATTATTAAGAAATATTTGTTGCCTGTGGTGATACCAAGAGCCATACTGAGAATAGGCAGTATATTTATGAAACAAATAATAATAAATAAATAAACCCAGAAATCTTTAATTACTAAAAGTATTAAATTGATCTGGAAGATAATAAGAGACAGTAGATACACATTTAGGATTGTCTGTAAACTTACCGATTCTCTCTGTTGTGCGATTTTTTAAAATGTTAAAAAAGAATTGTAGATATAGGAATTTTGAATCAAGAACTGGAAATTCACAGGTGTCTAGGAGAGGCTGTAAAGACACAAGAAATACCCTACTGGTTCAAACCAATGCTGTCTCTAGCCCATAAATCTTCTCTCTGAGTAAGAGATGAGTAGGAGATTCTGTATAGCCTGAACATGTTAGGCAGGAAATTTATTGCATGATCTCAGGAGAATTTTTGTCAGGACCTTGAGTCATCCTTTTATGATCTTTTTATGGAATTATTATCCGTGATTTTTTCTAACCTCTTTTTTTTTTTATTTTATTTTAAATTTCTGATACCTGTTTTCATAGCATCCTGTAACAGTAAGTTACAGAAGTTCGTTTCCCACTGTGTAAAGTACTCTGTTGTATTTGTTCAAATAAGATTCTTGATACTTGTTGTAGTTTAACCCGGCCGGCAGCTAAACACCACACAGCCATTTGCTCACCCTCACCCCTCCCTCTCTGGAATGGGGGAGAGAAATGGGAAAGTGAAGCCTGTGAGTTGAGATAAAGACAGTTTATTAAGACAGGAAAATAATAATAACAACAATAATAATAATAATAGTACTACTAATAATAATGTGTACAAAACAAGTGATGCACAATGCAATTGCTCACCACCTGCTGACCGATGCCCAGCCTAACCCCGAGCAGCCGGGCCCCCCACCCCAGCTAATCACCCCTATATATTGTTCAGCATGATGTCAGATGGTATGGAATACCCCTTTGGCTAGTTTGGGTCAGCTGTCCTGGGTCTGTCCCCTCCCAGCTCTTGCTGTACCCCCAGCCTGCCCGTTGGCAGGACGGAGTGAGAAGCTGAGACGTCCTTGGCTTGGTGTAAACACTGCTCTGCAACAATTAAAACATCAGCGTGTTATCAGCACTCTTCTCATCCTAAGCCAAAACATAGCATCCCAACAGCTACTAGGAAGAAAATTAACTCTGTCCTAACTGAAACCAGGACAGTACTTTAACAGAATGTTTCTGATTATGTTCAGGAACAGCTAATAAAGGCTCTTAATAAACCTTCACCAATAACTCTTGTCAACTTTTTGCTCTTCTAACTGAGGACCACCAACCTTTATAGCCCTTCATCTCAAGGCAACATCTTTTCTTCTTCTGTTGTTGTGATTATGTTATTTCCCTATCTGTCCTCTGTCCTTCTTAAAATGTGGAGGCCAGAACTACAAAAGACTGTGAAATGATTTTACCTCTATAAAACTTTGATGTGACCACACCCAAAGTCATCATTGGCATAGCATTTGACTATCCAGCAGAGGTTAGTACTTACTGTAGAGCTGGAGATCTATTTCTTTATTCACTTTTCTAGATCATCAATGAGCGTGTTTTCAATGATGTATCATGTTTGATTACCCTGTTTTCAAGACCAGACTAGACAAAACATGCTGTCATGACTTCAACAGGAATTTGTGCTTGATGGCCTCCAGAAGTTCCCTTTTCTGGTTTTAAGAACACAACCAGGCCCAGTAATGTTTCATTATATACCAAGTAACACAGTACTTTAAATTTTTAGGTAATAAGTTTATGCAAACATCATTTTTGCTATTGTTTAATTTTAACAATATCAGATATTTCCTTGCAGTACTGAAGTTTGTTTCCTTAAATGTCATAGTAAATATTATTTTTCCTTTTCTAGTTGCTAGTAGTCTGTTGCAGAAAAATAAATAAAATACAATTACAAAATAAAATACAAAACTGTAAGCAACAAAATCAACATATAACACAGGAATCAAATTAAGAGTTACTGTACAAGGATCTCTTGCTTGGTACATGGAGTAACAGAAAGTAACTTTTTAAGAATCCATATCACAGCTCAATGCTTTATTTATTTATTTACTTTTTTTTCAGTGATTAAAAACTGCAGAAAAAACAACCAGACTCTCATTCAAATGCGGTAATTCAAACTCTTAAACCAAAGATTTGTTATAAACTTGATTAATGCTAATACAACTTTTTAATTCTCATATATTCACTGCTTTTTCGGGAGATTATTGGAATATTTTTAAGACAAAATGGATCAGAATCGTATATTATCTGTTCATGAAATATAAATCATATGTGGCAGTCAAATTGATAAGCAAGACTAAGTATCATTCATGTCTTCTTCATTCAAAGGAAGAAATAGTTTGTGTATAAATGTGAATACTTATTCATGTATTTATTAAATTATTTTCTGAGAGGCACAATGATATTTTCTTATCATATTTCTTAGCATATTCTTTCATTAGAAGATACCTGTGCATATATTAGGGAAAGCTGACAGAAGTGACTATTACATTTAGTGAGCCATTAATCTACAGGTGTGAGTTAACTGGTTCAATTACAGTTCGTTTTTTATTATTATTATTGTGTCTACTACCAAGATGTTACTTCAGAGTCTGAAAATAGCTTCTAGAGACCAAGTAGTTTCCCCAAAAAGCTATAATAATTTAGGGTTTCAGACCTGAACACTCATAATTCATTTTTATGTAAAAATGGAAGAGAACTAAAATAAAACTTAGTGAATCACCTTATTTACTTTAAAATAAAATAAAATAAAAAATAAACATTTTATCTGTTCTCAGTGGTGTTTAGAATTATGTGGAACTCCTCAAGTTATTCGTACTATAGCTTTGCAAACCTTGAGATATTTCTACTTCCTTCACATAGCATAAATAACATTGTTGGGCCAATCTGTAATCTGAAGTCATAAAAAGAAAGGCATATAAATTCTCTAAGTTTTGATAACAAGTTTCACTTTGCTGGATATTTATCATTATACACCAAATTAAACATTTCTTTCAGCACTGCTGACAAAATGTCATGACAATTTTTTAAGCTGCAGCTTCTACTGAATTGTCTGTATCTTCTAAAAGGAATTCTAAGTATTTTCAGGTAAGAAAATACAAAATTTTTCAACAACGTTTGAAATAATTTCACAAACATGTAAACTGAGAAAGGCTTTGTGATTTACTTTAGTTCAAGCTATGATACCTAGCTGATATATAAAAAGAACAATTTTCGGAAAAATCTGAGCAGAAAAATTATGCGTAGTATCAACCACAGAAGAGAAGACAAACAAAGCCAGTGTCCATAACATGGACTAGAATTCCAGAATACTTACCTAGGTTCCGTAAAGTTATGTAGTGTTACATTTTGGTAATAATAATGATAATAATAATAATAAACAAGCAAAACAAAGTCTATTTTTAAAAAGCAGTACAATAGCGCATCATGGTTTGCTCTGGACTGATTTTTATCAAGTCTGAAACGCAAGAAAGAAGTCTGATGTATTATCTCAGTACCTAGCAATCACTGTATAGATCTTTGTGGCAAATTTCAGGCAATATGTAGTTGTCTAGCCACTTTGAAGAATTTGAAATGTTTACATTATTTCATCTTTGGTACAGACACGCATTCACATCCAGATGTGCATGTGAAGAGCTGCATAATATATTAAAAACTTAATTAAAATTCTATACATTGTCTGGTTAGATAGCAGTAGTCCTCCATTTATTTATTTATTTATTTTCCTCAGAAAATGTGGTGATCCCTAGTGGCGAAAACTAACAACTGTAAATGATGTTTCTCTATAGTTAGGTTTTAGTCATGTGAAAACAACAGAAAGTTGCTAACCAGAACATGAAAAAATGGGCCAAGAGTACAAAAGCTCAAAAAGATCTTGTAGATCATAGAAGAAACAGCATTTATGGTCTGTAAGCCTTGACATTCAAAATTTAAGTATAAATGACAGCAGTCTGACAGCTGCAGATTAGAATAAGAGGCAATACCACAAGGAGAAGAAATGTCTCATTTGGTCTGGACATGGAGACAATGACCTTTTATAAAGAGCTGCACTCACTATGACAAACTCTTTGCAAAGTTATGATCTTACTGTCTTAAATTGTAGAAGAGGATACACAGCATTATCTCAAATAATTTCTTGAAGTGACTCTAAACAGGATGACAGAAAACTATGAGTTTCTAAGGAAAATAAGGACAAGAATTCCAGTATAGGATTAATCACATCTGATTTTCTCTGTGCCTTGGCCTACTGAGTTGACATTGCTTTAGTAATTAGGCTGATGTTGGAGGCTTGTGGGATGTTGCTAATTAGTTAGGGTCACAACTTTTGGCAGATAAAAAACAATTAGGCAGGTGTTATGAAACAAACAGGCAAATAAAACAAACAAACAAATAGAAACCAACATAAAAGTGGTGGAAACAAAACTACATTTTGCAAGAATATTTCTGTATCCACTCACTACGCAAATCAACAAGCAAGTCCACCTGTAACCAGTCTGGAAGATGCTCTCTGTAAAGCTTATCTATCCTCTACCATCCCAAAGAGGGGTGTGAGGACTGTAGTCTTGGTTCTCACATCTACCTACCCCTGATGTTATCCGAAATGACAATGTCTGACATTTCCCATGTAAGGAACTGTAATATATTGGGCAAAGCAAGAAGAAATTCAATGGGTATTTCACACCCCATACTACTCTCAATCAAATTGGATGGTAGAAAGAGCTAATGCCTTTTTGAAAAGGAATCTCATACCACACGAGACTCAACAGGATACATAATTTTTAAAGGTACTCAAACATCGGATACGGACCTAAGGGAAGCCCGGTAGGCCGGGCTTTATTTCTTAAAACAGAGGTTAGCGCTCCACCTACTGGGGAAAGAGAATATCTGAAAAAATTACAGTCAGGACAACATGTGACGATCGATTAGCTTCCATCACTACTTGTACCTATGACCCTAACCAAAACTTGCACACTTGCCTGGGAAGCTACTGATATCAGTGGTGCAAAACATAAAATTAGTGCACGATCGATTTTTCCTTCTTTTTAAAGGGGTAACTTGTTCATAATCCCTCCACTGAAGCAAGTAGTTTTGTTTTCTGCAAGATGACAGACAAAGATGTGTTCATGTTGTTATTTCAGATTTTAACAATTCTATTCCTCCCAGCCCATGATCAAAGAACCCTAAAATTGCCATGGTCTCAAGCTCATGTTAGGTATGCTGGGAGTGTCGGCATACACTTGAGCAAGGGAGACATAAATCTTTCTACCATGATTGTGCATGGAACTTAACTATACATGTACTTGGAAAATGAATATGGGATAAAGATAGAGCTGATTATAAAGTTTATAAAGATTGTAAAGTTCTCTGACTTCAGGGAATGGCAGGGAAATAAATTAAAATAGGATGCTGGATGATCAATGGGTCTACCCAATGAGAGGGCATTTCATTGTATATTGTACATTGCATAAAACCTAACAGTAAAGGATACAAAACTTCGCAATGAAATTTTGGGCTCTTGGAACAATTTTACCTTAGTATAACCTGGTTTTGTATTCTTCCTCTGGGTCTATCATTTCATGGGTCTGTCATTTGCCAATCCACACTCCAAGAGCACTGAAACTTACTAAATCTGATATTCTTTGTCCTCACATCTCTTCTGACTGCAGTAAACTTGTATTGCTGAAGACAAATATTATGATATCTCTCCCAGTGGTAATTTCAGTTTTCTTAGCTTTTTTACTGAGTTCCTTTTATAACCCATAAATAACATCTGGGCAAGCAATATTACATTTCTTTGTCTGTTATGAATCAATCACATTCTTTCTTTCAATCACATTGAAAAAAATGTACGTTTAAAAATAACCTTTTACATTGCAGTAAAGTAGAGCTTTTATAACTACAGAATACAAGAATAGTGTAGTTTTATTTATTTACCCTTAATATTTTCAGAATATTCAGTGAAGCTGGTATAACCTTATTTTGGTGAAGCTGCTTTAAAGTTTACATAACTCTGTGAAAATATTATTGCTACACAGAGAAATCATTGGGTGAGTTACTACATAGTAAAACAAAGAAAAAGAAATCAGGATTCTCCTCTGCTATTTCATGTTCTCTATAGGCTTCAGTTTCTAATTGAAAGTAAGAAAAATGCACTGCAAAATGATTATTCAGGCATTTAGATATATCAAATATGAGAAGAAAAGATTAATATCTGTAAGAAATTAATACAAGAAAAAAAAATAAAAGAAAATTCTCTAGGGTGTTTGCTTTCTTTTTGTCTCTCTCATTTATCTCTACACACAAATATATATACAAACAACATGTTAAAAATAAATTGCAAAACCAAGTTATTTTTAGCTGGTTTCTAGTATGACATAGCTGTACTTTTGATACCTCTGGGCTGTTACCAACATCATGCAGCCAGCCAAATTTCTAATATCTCTCTTCTGCCATTTTGAAACACATATAGTTAAGAAAAGGGGCTTAATATACACTTATGTTGACATAGCACATTCACTGAAGTCACTGAAGAATTCACTTTTGAATTCTCAATTTCAGCTTTCTCTCAGACAAATTTATAACTTACCCTATGCAGCCCTGGAGTGGTGTAATTTAAGGCTTCCACTTACTAATCCTCAATGTATATTACCCACAACACAGGAAACATACAGCAGGGTAAAATATCCTTGTATTCTCTAAGTCTTGTTTCCTTTTAATCACTGTCTCAGTGTGGTATGGTAATTCATGGCAGTGTTACAATGTTAATGAGAGTACAATTTCTGCTAGGTCTTAGGTGTTTGTTTTCCTTTTATCAGCACTACTTCTCTTGTATTTCCTGTATAATTATCTGATAGGAATTTTCTGTGAAAGGTAGTTATCCAAAGAAGGCTGCTCAAAAATAAGGTTTACAAATATTGGGTTATGAAACAAGAACATGAGAGTTGTTTTTTTTTTTTTTTTTTTTTTAATTCTCATTTTTAATATGCTTCCCAATTTAGAATTCTTTTAGTTAAGTTTAGATTTTTGTTTGTTTGTTTGTTTGTTTCTTTTTTTCTCCTCAGAACGATTATCACTGCAAAAGAAGCTGTAGGAATGTACTAAGTTTGGCTGGGATGGAAGTTTCTTTGTGACAGCTTGTATAGTGCTGTATTTTGGATTTGTGGCTAAACTAATGCTGGTAACACATCATTTATTTTAAGTATTGGTGAACAGTGCTTGCACAGCATCATCTCCATATGCATCCACATCCATGTAGACAGGAGGATGGGAGGGGACACAGGTGGGGCAGGGAACAACTGTGCCATGCTCAGCAGTATAACTGTAGTGTAGTCTTTCCAAGGTAGCCATTATTCAGAGACTGGACATTGTTCTTCTTTGGAAGAAAGGTTTGCACCACTTTTTAAAGGAAATTTCTCTTTCCTCTTTCTCTTTCCTTCACTAATTAAGCTATCTCTATCTCAGACTATGGGTTTTCACGCTTTTGTTCTTCTTATTCTCACTGTAGACAAAGGACATAAGTGAGTGTCTTGGTGAGTTGATGGCTAGGGCTTTGAAAAAATAGGTGTCCTGGGACAAGGTACTAAGGATTAGAAATTCTTAGGAATGTTAAGTTAAACAACTAGTGCCAGAAGTCTGCTGAATGACAGAATTTTCCCAAAATATTTTCTATAGGAATATTATGATTCTGCTAATTTGAGTATGTAGCACACATTCCAATGGCTGAATGTGTTTTGAAACTCTATCTGAAAATCAATTTTAAATACTGAAGCTTCAACCATCCTTTGGAGCAGAATTTTTTACTCAATTCTTTCTTTAAAGAAGGCAGGAGTTCTTATCTGAATTCTGAGAAAATGAATGCATGGTTTTAGTCTGCTTCTTCCAATACAAACTTTCAAGTCAAAGATGGCACAGGAATATACAGATGGGTTGAAAAGTCAAATAAACTTGTCACAATAGGGGCATATATTTTGCTAGCAGGAACTTATTACATTCATGAACAATTACACCTTTCAGTAAATCATAGTTATTATTGTCCTACTAATGGTAAGTGTGAAAGAGCTATGTAAAATATAGAACATTCTGAAATATGAAGATTATTATTATTATTTTTTTATTATTATTTTTTTTTTTGGGGGGGTTGTTTTAAACTAAAACAACCTTTATGGTAGAGAAACTACCATATGGTACCATTCTCTACTATAAAGGTACCATACTTTTTGGTAGAGAAACAAAATGAGCAAATATAACCTGAATACAGAGAGTATCAATTTTAATTGGCTAGGAATACCTATATGTCAAAATCAGTCATTTAATCTCTCAACAGAGAGAAATAGTTCTAAGTAAAAATTTACTTTATCCTGTGGTAGATGTCTAAAACTGATCCATTAAAGTTTCCCAAGGTGTACACCTTTTTGTCTGCATTTGTTATAAATAGTCTAACCAACTGGTTCAAATATTGACATCTATATTATAGATGTCTAAGGAGAATTTAAATTAATCTTTTCCCTGTAAGTTGTGGTGACATCAGTTTTGAATTTAGAAGGCAAATTATAATTCTGATTCTGCTTTATTGACATATCTCATATTGTGTAGAGTCAATACAAGTATTTTTTTTTTCTTTTTACTTTGTTTCAAATGCATTTTCTGGTAGCATGAAACAGTTTTGTTACTACTGGAATAAATACCACAGTAGCTATTTGAGCAGTGAGCAACCTGGAATGTAGAGGGGTACAGTTTTAACCTCCTAGCACTCCTAGCACAGATTATTTATTTATTTATTTATTTATTTATTTATTTATTTATTTTATGGAGATCTGTCTCTTTCTCAACTGATGCTAGAGTAGCCCAGATTACCTTATGTGTAGATGGAGAGTGTTGCTTACAAATGGTTATAAAATAAAAGACAAATAACATTGGCTTATAGGTGAGTAGGTTTACCCACGGAAAATCATACTATTTGCTGAGTGTTAATCTGGAAAAGCTGAACCTTGTGTAGAAGTAACATGTTCAAACAGAAAAGTATGGCAGAAAGCTTTCTCTTCTGCTTCTCCACTGCAAACCAGCAACAGCTGAGCAGCACCTTAAAAAGGGGCTTGAGCTACTATTTTATAGATCTTGGAAAAGGAAAAAACCTGCACACTTGAAAGCAGCTACCAAATGGTAAAGCTTGTAAATCATCTTGTATTATCCGACATGTAGTTGTGATAATATCAATACTTCAGCCCAAAAAGGGCTAATAAAAATTGGTGTTTCTCAACTGACTATATACACGTATAATATACTTATTAAAATTATAGAACCATATAATAATGGCCAAAGCCCCATCCAACTTTGTCCTTGAACACTTCCAGGGACGGGGCGTCCACAGAGAGCCTCAGCACCCTCTGAGACACCCCTTTAGAATGTCTTCCAAATATCTAATCTAAATCTACTTTTCTTTTTTTCTTTTTTTTTTTTTTTTTTTTTTTTAGTTTTTAGTTTTTAGGTACTGGAAGTCTGCTAGGTCTCCCTGGAGTCTTTGCCAGGCTGAACAAACCCAACTCTATCAGCCTGTCTTCATGGGAGACATTCCAGATCTCTGATCATCCTTGTGGCCCTCCCATAGGCTTGTTCTAATATGTCCATGTCCTGCTTGTCATAGGGGCCCCAGAGCTGAACCCTAGGAGGGGTATCATTAGAGCAGAGGTGGGAGGGATAATCACATCCCTTGGTCGAGGCAGGTTGGCTTTCTGGGTTGTGAGCACACGTTGACGGCTCATGTCAAGCCGTCAACCAAAACCTCCAAATCCTACTCCTCAGGGCTGCTCTCAGCCTGTTATATGCCCAGCCTGTACTTGTCCTTGGGATTGCTCCAACCCAGATGCAGGACCTTGCACTTGGCTTTGTGTAACCTCATGAAGTTTGTACAGGCCCACCTCTCAAGATTGTCCAGGTCCCTCTGGATGGCACCTCCTTCCTCCAGTGTGTCAACTGCACTACACAGCTTGGTGTCATCAGCAGACTTTCTGAGGGTGCACTCAATTTCACTGTCCATGTCACTAGCAATGGTGTTAAATAATGCCAGCCCCAATACTGACCCCTGAGGAACACCACTTGTCATTGATTTCCGCTTGGACACTGAGCTGTTGACTGCAACACTTTGAGTGCTACCATCCAGCTAGTTCCTTAATCACTGAGTGGTCCATCCATTAAATCCATGTCTCTCTGATTTAGAGACAAGGATATCATGGTAGACAATGTCCAATGCTTTGCACATATCCAGGTAGATGATGTCATGTACTCTGCCCCTATCCACCAAAGTTGTAAGCCATCATAGAAGGACACTAAGATTGTCAGGTATGATCTGCCATTGGTTAAGCTGTATTGTCTGTCACCAATTGCCTCTTTATTACCCATGTGCCTTAGCATAGTTTCCAGGAGGACCTGCTCCATGATTTTCCTGGGCACAGAAGTGAGACTGACTGGTCTGTCTCCAAGTCTTCCTTCTTTCTCTTTTTAAAAATGGGGTTATGGGTCACCTCTTCCAGTCAGCGGGAACTTCTATGGACTTTGATTGGTCTAATTATTTTTTTTTTCTCTTTTTTACCTGAGGACAGGAACAATATTTTGCATCTGATTAATCTTTGTTTCAGAAGTAATCAATACTGGGTCATAATATTAAACTATGCACTCCCTTTCATAAATTCTATAAAGAGCTTGCAAATAGATATCCATTAAATCAAATAGATGCAAGCATGAATTTTAGAAAAAAAACACATGACCAAGAAACAGAAAGCATTCTTATTTTGAAGTCACTTGTTTCAGGAAAGAGTGTTTAACATTTAATTGAAGACACACATAAGAATCAGAGTTAAAAAGCAGCTTAAAAAAATTCTTAAACACTTGGAGTGTAATTTCACTTCTAAAACAAACAATTATATGAAACTAATACAAAACAAAACAAAATACAAAACAAAACAAAACAAAAATGTCACCAGTACTTTATTCAGGCACTGAACTTTGGATGAAGCTGGTGAAGGGCCAACACAAGTCCTGGGAATAGCAGATGAGGAAACTGGGGTTGTTCAATAAGGCTCAGGGGAGATGTTATTGCTCTCTACAACTACCTGAAAGGAAAGTGTGGGGAGCTGGGAGCTGGCCTCTTTTTGCAGATAACTTGTGATAGGACTAGTGGGAATGGCCTCAAGTTGCTCCAGGGAAGGTTTAGGTTAGAAATTAGGAGACATTTTTTCTCAGAAGGAGTAGTCAGGCATTGGAACAGGTTGCCCAGGGAAGTGGTGGCATTACTGTCCGTGGGGGTGTTCAAGGAAAGGTTGAACCTGGTGCTTACGGACATAGTTTAATGGGTGACATTGGTAATAGGGTGATGGTAAGCCCAGATGATCTTAAAGGTCTCTTCCAACCTTAATGATTCTATCATTCTATGATTCAATGATTCTAATGTTAGTTATGGAATTAAAGAGGCAGAATGGAGAGGTTCTTTGCTAGGACTAGGAACTGAACTGTGTGTCATTTTTTTCAGAGTCAATAAATATTTGCAAGCCAACAAAGTACTTCTTGATTTCATGTAAGGTGTTGCTGTCTTTGTAAAGCAGATTTTGAAGCTTTTGTGGATATGGTCGACAGGTTTTACAAATTGTGGAGTGCTTACTCTTTGTTGTATTGTAAGATTAATTGAAGGTTCTCATCACTACAGTCCATAAATTACTTTATTCACATGCCAGAAGTGAAACAAAAATAATTCTGTCCAGTGGGTCTCTCAAGGACTGTTCTCCTTGTGTGGAGGTGTATATGTAACTGGAAAAGACCATATAAGAGTTCATACACTGCCTGAATGGCTGAAAGGACTCATGATGAGGAGAGTTCTTCCCTCAATGATATGATACTCTCTCAGCAAGATAAGGAATATGTTCTCAGATGTGGAAAGGGAAAGTACCAAAGACTGACTAAAGAAAATGTAGTCCTGTGCCAAAGTTCGCAATCTATACAGCACAAATATTTTCTAGACATTTGTTCTATAAACATCCATTTAAGCAAGTGGCACCCTGTATTAATATTTTGATTATTTATTTATTTATTTTAAAATAAATAAAAATATCAGCAAGATTTTCTTCTTGTTTTCTCACACTTATATAAAACAAGCATTGGGAGTAAAGATTATTAGCTACTATTTTAGTTCTTTAATCTGTAATATTTTATGTTCTGAAATACATAATCATTGCACTACTCTTCTTTTTCTTCATTCTATTACATAAATTCACCTTTGCTAAGATATGGTATATTGTTGACCAGATTTTTCCTGTACATACAAGAGAAAGTTCTTTCATCACAGTCTTTTATAAGGCTGTTGAATATTATATGTCGATATTATCCTGCAGTCAGTATATGCTCCTTTTGATTTTTTTTGTGAGTATTGATTTTATTGCATGAAAGCATAGCTGGAAATTTACTGTATATAAATGAACCTATACCTATAAAAGGCACTTTCTTTCCAGTGAACAAATCCATGCCGCTGATAAAGATACTACTAAAGAAAAAAAAAAAAAAAAAAAAAAAAAGAGCTTTGCTTAATTGAGGCTGATATATATATATATATATTTAATTGAAAACTGGAATTACAAATAATTTCATCTTTTTATTTCTGTAATTTGGAACTACTTTTAAAGCTAATGGATAATTTCACTCTATGTTATTAACCCCATATTTCATCTCTAAATATAGTTCACTGGTCATTGTACACAAGAACTTTTGTAGTCAGTCAGTGGAGGCTGTGAGGCTATTACATGTTTAACTCAAGAGAATTACGTTTCCATCCTGAAATGAAACATGCTTTTACCTCCTGAGGTCTGTAATGCAGTCTAATGCTGGTTAACATCAATAAACTTCAAAGTTATGAAACTGAATTCACACACAGACAAAGAATAAAAGCCAGATTGTGGCATTTCAACTACTTGTTCTGTTTAACAATAAATAAATAAATAAATAATCATTTTGATAGATACTTTGGGTTTAAAATCTGACCAAATAAGATCATCTAGAGGCTTGAAATAAAACTTCTTATAAGCAATTTCTGAGTTGCTTTGTCAGTAATTATACCTACCTACAAGTAACACTTCCTATAAGTATTATGAAGATGTACGTCTGGGTTAACATGGATAGAATATGTTAAATATGAAAGAAAAATATTTATAGAAAATATGTGCTTGGCTAAGATTCACCTGATTGTACAAAATGTGTCTAAATATCTGTCAGAGAATTCTCATGGTTAATGTATACCTTCCAAAGTTCTAAAACATTCAAAAATGAAGTATTTTTGCATTAATATATTTGTATTTTTACAATGCATTTGCTATTTTGCTTTATTTCTGATTTTCCAATGGGGAAAAAAAAAAAAAAAGAGGGGGAGAGGAGAGGAGAGGAGAGGAGAGGAGAGGAGAGGAGAGGAGAGGAGAGGAGAGGAGAGGAGAGGAGAGGAGAGGAGAGGAGAGGAGAGGAGAGGAGAGGAGAGGAGAGGAGAGGAGAGGAGAGGAGAGGAGAGGAGAGGAGAGGAGAGGAGAGGAGAGGAGAGGAGAGGAGAGGAGAGGGAAGGGATATGCATTTGAACACCAGTATATGAGGCAGTAAACTATTATGCAATCTGAAATACTTCATAATTCAATTGCAGCAATGTCTTGTGTGGTTTATTATACATTGCTAGTGAATAGAGATGACATACAAAACTTGTTTGTTTGTTTTTTACTGTAAAAATTTCCCTTATTTTAAGGGAACATGACATTTACGTATGAATAACATATTTAATACCGGACATGATAAATATTTTACTAGAAAACTCTAAATAACATAAAACACAACACAATAAATAAAAACCAATTTATATTCCAGGTATTAAATCAACATATTTGTAAAACATAATTACACTGTGTTTTGAGAAAGAGAGAATTTAATGAGCACAGTCTAGACGATGGTACTGTGTTTCACTGAGCAATCAAGATGTCATTTCAATATTCGACTGTACCTGCTTATATCATTGCAGTTGTTTTTTTAGATTTATTGTAATCTGTATCATATAAAGTTTCCAGTTATGAATAAAATCACAAGGATATAAATTAGTTGAAAAAACTACTAATTGGAGATTTACTGCATGCACATATCTTAACACAGATATAGTAAATATGTGTTAAGAAGATTACATAAAAATAACTTTAATTTATGAGTTTATTTGAAGAGTATTTTCCACATACCTTATATAAAGTAAAAATAACAAACTTTAAGGGTCAATGAAAAAGACAAAAAATATAATTTAAAGAGGAAGTACACATACACCATCTAATTTAATCTCAACTTCATGAGAAGTGTATTTGCATTAATAAAATGAAAGATTCTTTATTGTTTTACATGCCTCCAAAATAACCCTTGTTCTTTCTCAAAATTTACTATCTCAATAATTATTATGAAGGGGTGCAGAGCAAATTGGTATATTATTATTTAATTTCAAAATTTCTGTAAAAAAAAAAAAAGAAGCTTTCTAATATAGAAGAAAAAAACCTTTCTTCTTTAAGAGTTTACAGTCAGACTATAGGCATAAAACAAGAAAACACTTATGTGCAACAGAATGGAAGTATGTGTGAGAAAAATGAAATTAAATAGTTAAAAGATTATGTATTTTGTTCAATTACGTAGGATTTTATTTTATTTTATTTTATTTTATTTTATTTTATTTTATTTTATTTTATTTTATTTTAGCACATTCTGGGTACCAAAATAAGATGGGCACCAAAATAAGAAACTACATTTTCTTGACTGCTGCTAGCAAAACAAATTTGATTAACATATGTCCATGAAGACTGCAGTTTTAGGTAAACTAATTATTTCTTTCAGATGGCAGTTCTCACTGTTAATACATTAAATATTAGAGGTGAGGTTTATCAAACAAATCAGTTTTAAACTAGCTCTGAAATTCCAATTAAAATTCCTCGAGTTGATGATAAAAACACAATTTTGAAAGAAGAAATACTAGCTCATTGCTAATGCTTTGAAACTGATTCTTTGAAAATCCCCATAGTATTCTGGGACATGTCTAAAATCCTTAGGAGGTATTTACACATACTCCTTGTCTGTAGCTGTGATAGCACCCATGTTAATATGGCTGAATAAGATACCATTGCAGCCTGACCATTTTATTTTCTCTCTCCCAAATACATATGATAGCTTTTCTTCATTGTTATCTCAACAGGCAGGCATTTAACTATCAACCTGGTTCAGTCAAAACAGTCAGGTAACACTCAGCAGTTTAAACTGTAGAACCTTACTAAGTCAACCAAAAGGTTAACTTAGTTTAGACTAAGAGAGGCTAGAAAATAACTACAGGAGCATATGGATAGAAAGAGACACAAGAATCTTCAAGAGGGTCAAAATAATAAGGACTGAGGTGAATCACCCACCATGGGGGTACGCAGTAGGAGATTTAAACGTAGCTTTATCAACCCATGTGAAGCTATGGTAAATATCTGTAACATATCACCAGATACACTTCAAACTGCATAGGTTTTCTTTGTTTGCTTGTTTTTCTTTTGTGTTTTATTGCTAATCAGTGGCCTACAGTAGCCTAGGAGCTTCATGAAGGCATATGAGACAGGTTGTTTTCCACTCATATTTTTTGTTACTTTGAAAAAGATGGGCTCCACAATGGGCTTTATATCCTGGACTTCAGGAGGGCAAACCTTGTCCTCTTCAAGGATTTACTTGGTAAAGTACTGTGGGATAAAACCCTAGAGTGAAGAAGGGCCCAAGAAAGCTGGTAAATATTCAAAGTTTTCCTCCTTCGAGCTCAAGTAATGCATCCAGAGGAAGTTGGGAAAAATGCCAGGAGTCTTGCATGGAGAAACAAGGAGCTCATGGCCAAACTCAAACACAGAAAGAAAACCTACAGAATGTGGAAGCAAGGACGGGTAACCTGGGAAGAATGTAGAGAAATGGTCTGAGCTGCCAGGGATCAGGTTAGGAAAGCTAAAGACCAGATAGAATTGAACCTGGACAGGAACATTAAGGACAACAAGAAAAGGTTTCTACAAGTATGTCAGTGATAAAAGAAAGACTAAGAAAATGTGGGCCTGAAGGAAATGGGAGACCTGGTTACCCAGGAGAGTGAAAAAGCTGAGGTACTGGATGATTCCTTTGCCTCAGCCTTCACAGGAAAGTATTCTAGCCACATTGCCCAAGTCAAGGAAAGCAAAGGTGAGGAATGGGAAAATAAAGAACTCTACCACCTAAGGTGAAGGTGAAGTTTGAGACAATCTGAGGAACCTGACTGTGCACAAGTCCATGGAACCTGATGAGATTCATTTGAGGGTACTGAGGCAACTGGCAGATTAAGTTGATAAATGACTCTTCATCATATTTGAAAAATTATGCTAATCCAGTGAAGTTCCAATTGACTGGAAAAATGGAAACATAACCTCATTTTCAAAAAAAGATAAAGGAAAACCCAGTGAACTACAAGTCAGCCAGTCTCACATCTGTGCCTGGCAAGATCATGGAGCAGATCCTCCTGCAAACTATGATAAGCCACATGGAAAATAAGGAGGTGATTGGTTGCAGCCAGCATGGCTTCACTAAGGACAGATTGTGCCTGGAAAATCTGGTAGCCTTCTGTGATGGAGTTACAGCATTGTTAAGATAGGGGAAGAGCAACTGGATTTGTGCAAAGCTTTTGACATTGTTCAAACAAATATCCTTGTCTCTAGATTGGAGACATGAATTTGGTGAATGCACTGCTGGGTGGATTAGAAATTGGCTGGATGGTCACACTCACAATGTTGCTGTCAATTGCTCAATATCACAGTGGAGACCAGAGATGACTGGTGTCCTTTAGGGGTCTGTGAAGACCAGAAGGTCAATTGTACCCTGGGCTCCATCAAAAGATACATGGCCACCAGGCTGAGGGTAGTGATTCTTCCCCTCTATTCTGCTCTCATGAGACCCCACCTCATTACTGCATTCAACACTGGGGATGATCAGAAGATGAAGATTATCAAAGAACTGGAACAGCTCTCCTATGAAGACCATATGAGAGTTGATGTTGCTCATCCTGGAGAAGGAAAGGATCCTTATAGTGGTCTTCCAGTACAGGACACCATATAGTGACCTTCCAGTACTTTAAGTGGGTACAAGAAAGATGGACATGGACTCTTTATCAGGGATTGTAGTGATAAGACAAAAATAATGTTTTTAAGCTAAAAGAGGATTGATTTAGGTTAGATAATAGGAAGAAATTCTTTACTATGAGTGTGATGAGGCATTATAACAGGTTGGCCAGAGAAGTTGTGGATGTCCCCTCTCTAGCAGTGTTGAAGGCCAGGTTGGATGAAGCTTTAGGCAACCTGGTCTAGTATCCTTGCTGATAGCAGGGGATTGGCACTTGAATCTTTAATGTCCTTTTTAACCCAAACCATTCTATGTTTAAACGATTCTATGGCAAGACAAACATTGTCAGGTATTTTCTGCTATTTGGCATTGGTGTTGAACAATACTTATTGGTCATTTTTTATAGGCCTTATATCGCAGTTATAATTAATTTTACACTGTAGACATCCACAGACACATAATCCAAAAAATCAATTATGACACAGAAGAGGCAATATTTTGATGTTTGTGACCCCCTTTGTGGCTGAGCTATCCCATAAAATAGCTGATAGTTTGAATTTTACTAAGAGAGTTTCTTAATATAGAATGTTCTATTTTCAATGTTTAGCAATTTACTTGTGTTTCCACTCAGATAGTGTTACGTAATTTCCTATTTATAATTCTCTTTTCACTTAAGAGATTGTGGAAAGAGGAAAGATAAATTAGCCTGAGCATTGGTGAATAGTTTCTGATCCATATGTAACTGTGAAACAATCAGGTTTTCTCTGCAGCAGTTTCTGTTTGGTTTGTTGTTTTGTTTATTTGTTTGCTTGTTTGATATGTTCTACTGAATTATTAAAAAAAAAAAAAAAAAAGAGGCAGAATTTTAATAAGGGTGAACCAAATACTCACATGTACCTCTACCACCAGTATAAACTGAATATGATAGACGTAGAGAGTTGATGGGTTTAATATTAAACAGTCGACTTTTTTTTTTTTTCTTTTCCATTCAAGATTTTCATTATTTTGTATATCATGGTAAGCTACTTATAGTACAATGAGATCTATATTTCTTGAAATAAGATGGTTTCAGCACTTTAAAAAGTAAATGGAGGAAAAAAATGTTTTATTTTGGAGGAAAATAAGGTTATGCTTTCTCTTCAAAAAGCAACTGAAGTCTAGGAGAAATATGTCAGTATTGGAAACTCTTGGATGGAAAATAAAAATTTAAATTCCAAGAATGTGATATTCAAGCTCTTCTGCTTGAAATGTCAGTGCCAACAGTCTATATCGAGCTGGACTATTATAAAGAAGTAGCTAAATAGATAGGATGTCAAGTGGTAGGTAATATGAAAAAAAAAATACAGTAATGCACTATTGTTTTTATCAGAAAGGGAATATCACAGAAATGGTTGTTCAAGTTTGAATAACACTGGAAAATTTATACTTCTGCTTAAAATAAAATCATATGGTTATGTGCCAAGCCGAAATAAATTATGGAACAGTCTGATATGGATATAACAGTAAAAGAAGCTGAAAAGTGTTCTAGCTTAGTAAACAGCCTATTAATTGAAGCTACTATTTCAGTAAGACATAATATCTCAGAAGACGCTCTGTAGGTTAGCTCAAATTGAATTCATCATATCTGTTTCTGTTATACATGTCCATGTCTTCTTGCTATATGTGTGCGTGTTTTGAGTATTCTTGGTGCCAAGAGATAAATCTTAGCTTTTGCTTGTAACTGAAAGCGAATACCTTGTCTCAGTAAGAAAGCAGCTACTCTCACATATGTCTATGTGAGATAGAAGGCAATGTATCCATCCAATTTTATCCATTGTGTCTTTTAGTGTCATGATACATAGATTATTAAAATCTATGTCCTTCATTTTGGTTCTCAGAAATGTGGTTTGTGAGCCAACACAGGTATAATCTAAATATGAATTAAATGCATTGGTGAGGCTTTATGCTATGCTATTGCACTATACTGTTGCATATGCAATAAAAACATGCAAAGACTAGGGAACCTGGCATTCCTGTCATGTTATCTGAACATGGAATAATGCGAGCTTATAAAAGCCTATATGCCAAATATTAGCCTATATCAGATGACTTTTTCCCATAAAATTTAGAAAAACATATATAATAATTTGTTATATATATATAATAAATTTGGAGGGAGATTTTATATATATATATATTTCCACTTTAGACTCAGTGTTGCTCAGTAGCATAACAAATTACATTGATTTAATGGTTTGTGAAAATATACTTTTTTTCTTATTTTTTCATGTTTAGATGTCATGAAAATTCTTTATATCAGTAGTTTGAGGCTTAGTTGAATGTTGTGTCTATAACTACAGTACTTTTCACTTTTTCATGTTTCATAAGATGTTGCTTGTTAATTTCTGAGTTTCTGAATATATTTAAAAAATGAATGAGTAAATAAATAAACAAGTTAATGGCCCATGGGAACAGAGAACAAAGGTGTCACAGTGAAGGATGTAGAGTGCAAATTCATAGAAGTATCCATCTAGCTGTCAGCTGTTAACTGCTTTTTCACATGTGAGAAGTGATATTCATATCTGCAAAATATTTAGAGATTAAATACTCTTGATATATTAATTTTTGCATAAAATAAAATGTATTCATACTATTGAAAAATATGATATTGTTACACTTTATCTTATCAAGTAATCAGCTTGAACTGCCTGAATTTATTACTTACTATCCATTGTATAACATTTTAACACATGTATTTTTCTCATCTTCTATTCTGATGTAGGTAAAGAAGTTTTGATTAAAAGTTATAACTTGCATGTTAGCATGTGAATTAGGTTGATATTCTTAAATTAGCACTGACATATTCAAACCAGAAGTGGGTAGTCTAAACCAGTATAGGTTACAAGAACAGTTTGACTTTTCTTACCAAGACTACTTAGTAAACATAGGCTGTTGGCTTGACAGAAGTCAGTGCTAATGCTCTCTGGAGTAGGGCTAAATTATGGTACCTGACAACTCTTCCCTGATGATTTATTTGTTTCTATTAGTGTTTTTCTATAAAATTAAGACTTGCCTGCAGACTGAGCCATTAAGGTAAAAATATCTTCAATTCCTTCTGCTTTTTGCTCTGAATTTATTAAAGTGCATAAGGGAATATGAATGAAAATTATATTTGCAGTGACTATTTCTAACACAGATGTGTTTGTTTGTTTGTTTGTTTTATTATAATCTTTTCAGGTGTTTAATTCTGCAGCAAAACATTATTATTGATCAGGTTTCTGCACAAGTATGGTCTGTGGGTTTTATAAATTTTAATTCTGCAGGTAATTTCTACTGCCAATTAAATGTTGGTATAGATATACTGCCAAAACCAAAACTATTTGCTATTTACGTTGTAAATTCACACTACTATGCTAAAAGGATACTTAGGTCAAATTCTGTAACTCTACACAGGTGACCGACTTGACATTTGTCTCCCAAGACAGACATGATTGTCATATTAATCACATATTGGAAGTAATTTATTAGCTTCATAGATCAATAATAATAATCAGTCACCTCTAATCAATTATAAATTGTTAGCAATTTAGAAGTAAAATTTGATTTATATAAATAAACTCATTGCTTCCACATAATCGAGGCAATCATGAAAGCTGTATGTAATCTATATATGAAATTAAAAAAACTATAAATATGGAATAATTTGTTCTTGAGTTTTGTCAGCTCTATTCTCCACAGATACAATATAGCCAAAGCTTTACTTGACACAGAAATTATCTGTTTCTCCCTTACATGGGATCCTGAACTCTCGTTCTGATGTATGCCATCAATGTATGGTTAGTAATGCATATCTTGACAGGATCATGAAGTTCCTTTTTTAAAAAAATAATAGTTTTTATTTTGAAATACAGTTACTGTGGATTTTTTTTTCCATATATGGTTCATTTCATCTTTCTGGAACATAACTACTAGTAACACTACACTAATTTGACCTTTATTGTATGCAAAACAAAACATGACCTTTTAGCCATGCAATTATAGTTTTTATCATTTGTATATAGAAAAATAGGCAAATAGGTTATCTTAAAGCATCACTATGAAATATCTATAATATATTAACAAATCTTCTAGCTAGATAGAAGTCACAAAATCTATTTTTTTATTGTCTCCAAAGATATTTTCTATTTTTTGAAAAAGATTATATGTTTGAGTAGTGTATGGAACTGCTAAAATTGGAGATTCACAGAATCACAGAATTATAGGGGTTGGAAGGGACCTTGAGAGATCATCAGGTCCAACCCCCCTGCCAAAGCAGATTCCTCAGAGCAGGCTGCCCAGGTAGGTATCCAGACAGGCTTTGAAAATCTCCAGAGAAGGAGACTCCACAACCTCCTTAGGCAGCCTGTTACAGTGCTCCGTGACCCACATTGTGAAGAAGTTCTTTCGCATGTTGGTATTTCCATGGTTGGAATTTCCTGTGCTCCACTTTGTGGCTGTTACCCCTTGTCCTATCCCCACAAACCACTGAAAAGAGGATGGCCAAATCCCTCTGTCTCCCACACTTCAGGTATTGATGAGATCCCCTCTCAGTCTTCTTTTCTCCAGGCTGAACAGACCCAGGTCTCTCAGTCTTTCTTCATAGGGAAGATGCTCCAGGCCCCGTATCATCTTTGTGGCCCTCCACTGGACTCTTTCCAGGAAATCCTTGTCTTTTGTACCAGGGAGCCCAGAACTGGACACAGTACTCCAGGTGAGGCTTGACCAGAGTAGAGGGGGAGGATCACCTCCCTTGATCTCCTGGCCACACTCCTTTTAATGCACACCGGGATCCCATGGGACTTCCTGGCAACCAGGGCACACTGCTGGCTAATGGTCAACCTGTCATCCACCAGGACCCCCGGGTTGTTCCCCTCAGAGCTCCTCTCCAGCAGGTCATCCCCCAGCCTGTACTGATACATCATGTTGTTCCTTCCCAGGTGCAGGACTCTATGCTTGCTCTTATTAAACCTCATTTGGTTTCTTCCTGCCCTCTCTCCAGCCGGTTCAAGTCTTGCTAAATGGCAGCACAGCCTTCTGGTGTGTCAGCCACTCCTCCCAGATTTGTATGATTGGTGTACTTGCTGAGGGTGGACATTAGTCCCTGATCAAGTTTGTCAATGAAGATGTAGAACAGGACCGGACCCAGCAGTGACCCCTGGGGAACACCATTAGTCACAGGTCTCCAGCCAGACTCTGTGCCGCTGATCACCACCCTCTGAGCTCGGTCAGTCAGCCAGTTCTCAACCCACCTTACTATCCACTCAGCTAACCCATACTTTCTCAGCTTTTCTAGTAGGATGTTGTGAGAGACAGTATCAAAAACATTGCTAAAATCAAGGTAGATGACATCCACTGGCAGAGACTTGTGATGTAAGTGAACAAGCTCAATACAGGACAGTACAAAAAAAAAAACAAACAACAAAACAGAACTTGCAGTAATAATGTCAAAAGGAACTGGGATAATCCTGAAGCATAAGCATATTCTGGGGCTGAGTTAACCTCTACAGAAACCTGCACTCTGCTGTGCTTTTCATTTTTGGTTAAAACAACACCCTGTTAGGTTCCATAGACTTGTGTGTGTCAAATTAATTTATATGTTCCATAGCATGTACATCCTCCACTGAAAGTAAGTTTTCCTTGGTTCTGAGTTTTTATGTTTCAGGGCTTAGGATTCCTGAATCTGATTTTACTACTAAGGAATGAAGCAAAAAAGACATTTAATATCTTGTGTTTTTCTGTTTTCTTTATGACCAGGTCTCCTACCCCACTCAACAACAAGCCCATGTTTTTCTCAAGCCTTTTTTTTTGCTTGTTTCCTAGTCTTCCTTTCTTGTACTTCATGCCTCTCACTAGATTCAATTTTAGATGGACTTTGGTTTTCCTAATCCTATCCCATATTTAGGTGGTATCTTGATATTCCTCCAGGATCACCTGTTTCTTATGTACCCAACATATGATTCCAATCATCATCTTCAAGTTTCAAAATGTGCAACCTCCTAAATCAAAATAAGTGAATTCATATACTTTCCTCCCCTCCATTACCAGATAAAACTCTGAGTAGAATCATAGAATCATTTAGAATATAATTACAAACAGTTGCATTATTTAGTTCTGACATACTTTTTTTTCATGATAAGGCTTCCTTTAATTTACAAGTAGTGCTTCAGGTGTAAAGAAAGGTGAATGAGAAGTTGCATCAATGAATAAATTGCACAGATAGATATGAACAATTTCACAGACTGAATAGTATGACATCATATGCAATGTACTCATATTTTCATATACTTCTTTCTAAAAGAAATAAGATACTTACTATTTTAAACAGTGGCTAACTAGAATGTATTTTAATTTTCATTTACAAAGGTAAATGTGATATTTATTTGCTTGGAAAGATGTAAAGCAATATTAATATTTTCTATATTACCTTCCACTGCTTTTTTAAGATACCCAGATGACCTATTTGCTTCCTTAACCAATGATTGCCAAGAGTGTTCATGAGCAATTAAAAAAGCATATGAGGATTCTGTATGTCTTAAAATGATAGAGCATGCTACTGAAACATTCTAATAACTTTATTCAGCTGAATACTATCTAGGCATACCTTAACTGCTTTTCTCATACTCTGAGGACACAACACAATATATCTCTCAGATTGCTTACACTTTTGAAATCTTTGTTAATTAAGGAATATAAATTATTTTTACTTGATTGAAGATTTGATCTTTAAATTCAGGAGTAGTCAGCTATATCAGTCAACATTGCTTAGATATGCTTTGGCAGTGTTTACTTAATTCTCTGTATACACTTTTTTTTCTTTTCTTTCTTTCTTTCTTTATTTATTTATATGGGCCCCTCGCTACAAGAAGGACATCAAGGTGCTTGAGCGGGTCCAGAGAAGGGTGACAAAGCTGGTGAGGGGCCTGGAGAACAAGTCCTACAAGGAGCGGCTGAGGGAGCTGGATATGTTCAGCCTGAAGAAAAGGAGGCTCAGGGGCAACCTTATTGCTCTCTACAGATACCTTAAAGGAGGCTGTAGTGAGGTGGGGGTTGGTCTGTTCTCCCACATGCCTGGTGACAGGACGAGGGGGAATGGGCTTAAGTTGCACCAGGAGAGTTTTAGGTTGGATGTTAGGAAGAACTTCTTTACCGAAAGGTTTGTTAGACATTGGAACAGGCTGCCCAGGGAAGTGGTGGAGTCACCATCCCTGGAAGTCTTTAAAAGACGTTTAGATGTAGAGCTTAGGGATATGGTTTAGCGGGGACTGTTAGTGTTAGTTCAGAGGTTGAACTCGATGATCTTGAGGTCTCTTCCAGCCTAGAAATTCTGTGATTCTGTGATTATTTATTTTATTTTTATTTCTTTCTCTCTGTCCTGGTTTCAGTTAGGACAGAGTTAATTTTCTTCCTAGTAGCTGGTAGAATGCTATGTTTTGGCTTAGGATGAGAAGAGTGCTGATAACATGCTGATGTTTTAATTGTTGCAGAGCTGTGCTTACACCAAGCCAAGGACATCTCAGCTTCTCACTCTGTCCTGCCAACGGGCAGACTGGGGGTGAAGCAAGAGCTGGGAGGGGACAGACCCAGAACAGCTGACCCAAACTAGCCAAAGGGGTATTCCATACCATCTGACATCATGCTAAACAATACATAGGGGTGGCTAGCTGGGGTGAGGGGGCTGGACTGCTCGGGGTTAGGCTGGGCATCGGTCAGCAGGTGGTGAGCAATTGCATTGTGCATCACTTGTTTTGTACACATTATTAGTAATAGTACTATTATCATTGTTGTTATTATTGTTATTATTATTTTCCTGTCTTAATAAACTGTCTTTATCTCAACTCACAGGCTTCACTTTCCCATTTCTCTCCCCCATTCCAGAGAGGGAGGGGTGAGGGTGAGCAAATGGCTGTGTGGTGTTTAGCTGCCTGCCGGGTTAAACTATGACACTCTCTCTCTCTCTCTCTCTCTCTCTCTCTTTTTTTTTTTTTTTTTTTTGGGGGGGGGGTGGTGGTGGTGGGAAAGGTACATCCTAAGGACAAGAAGGAAGCTGACTGTATTTTTCCTGTTTTGACAATCCATTTTAAATACTCTTGAGCAGATCACATGGCCCGGAGTTTCATACATGTTTGATGATATGATGTGTTTCTCTACACATCCAGTCATATTTCATGTGTATGGTCTGCCTTCTGAAGAATATCTGTGTGACTATTTCACAGAAGTTGAGATTTTATAGAAGTATACAATAGACATGTATTCTGTCAAAATATAGAATGAGGGATTGAGTCAAATGAGCTCTTTCTTATGACCTTATTATAGTTTGTATCACACTGATTTAGGACAAGTCAATATAATGATTTTTCCCTCAGATCTCTGGTTTATTTTGAGTTACAGATATTGCTGAAAATTAAAACTCAAAGTAGTTAAGCATTGCAAAGTGCATGACACTATGGGGAGGATGGGATAACTTCTGTAAAATAATTTCTGCCAAGAAAGACTTGAAAACTCTGTATCCTCAACAGACAGAAAAGTCAGAAAACAGAGGTATTAATGTATGAAAAGAAGAACAAAATTAGTACTATTAAATACAGTGACAAGAAAGGTACCAGATAGTATATTTATATGAATGCTGAAAATCTAAGGAATAGGTAGGAATAAAGGAATGGAAATATTTATTCTTAAATGATGAAATCAGTAATATCAGACACGTGACCAGAGGAGGTCTGACTGGTTAAAGGAACTGGCTAATGTAATAAATGATACTATAATTTCTTCCAATTCATCAAGAGCCAAAAGACTGCCATGCAGTGTTAGATCCAATGGTTGACCATTGGAAGAAAAAGGTGTTTCTTAGATATGTCACCATTACTGCAGAGAAGCTGAATGAATTATTTGCTTTTGTGTATAGTATCAAAAAAATACCTTTAGGAAAAATTTTCAGCAGGAGTTGGCTGAGCCAAACTGAAGTAACTATTGAAGAGTATGAAGTATCTGAGTATATGAAGTAACTCTCAAACTGAAGTAACTATTGAAGAGGTTATGTTGTAAAAAGACAAAATGAATGCTATCATATTACCCAGGCTGCATATATTTTCCCATATGAAAGTGTTTTAAAAGCTGAGAGTTAAAATAGTTAATGGCTATGGGTTGACTTTTCCTTTACACTTTTTTGTTACCTGAAGATTGGAGGGTAGCAAATGTGACATCAATCTTTAAAAAAGGATTAAGTGGATCTGGAAAACTGTAATCCTGTAATCATGGCATCATTACCAGAAAAATTAGTAACAGTTATGAAAAAAGATAAGGTTAGAATGCCTGAAAGCATTCCTGAACACATACTACCAACAATACCTATAAGAATGTTCTCCTTTCCACATGTTATTTTTGGTGAAGAGAAGTGTGTTATAACTTTTTATTTCAAAATTCCAGAATCCTAAGTTTTCATTTTAAATTCTGAACTGTATGTAGGTGCTAGAATTCTTTTTCCCTTCCCTTCCCTTCCCTTCCCTTCCCTTCCCTTCCCTTCCCTTCCCTTCCCTTCCCTTCCCTTCCCTTCCCTTCCCTTCCCTTCCCTTCCCTTCCCTTCCCTTCCCTTCCCTTCCCTTCCCTTCCCTTCCCTTCCCTCCTCTTCCCTTCCCTTCCTTTTTTTTTTTTTTTGAGAATGTATTCTCTATCAGTTATTCTTTCCTTTATTAAACCATCAACTGTAGCATCATAGGAAACTTCATAATCTTGATAATTTATAGTTCTTCCAATTCCCTTTCTTCTTACAGTGATGGCCCTTGTATTTCAACATAAGCTAAGGAAGCTATCAGTAACAATAAAACACAAGACTCTCTTTGTGCCAAGTCATGTCAGTATTCAATGGTATGTCTCCCACACAGTATGTCTCTTCCTGTGATCATTAGGAATGTGTATTTCCTGCAGTGCTTATGACAGGACTGTGTTTATCATTATAATATACATATATATATATAATAATGATATAAAGATATAATATATATATATCTTTGATGATATATTTATATATATATGAGGAAAGAATATATTGTATATATAAAGAGAGATTATTAAGGAGACATAAATAAGGAATATATATATATATATATATTCCTTCCTTTCATTTAACCTCCCCATGCTAACTCTTTCATCTGTGTTTTTCTGAATTGATAATGGAATTCAAGTAGAAATAGAACAGACATCCTTTTTAAGTTAGTATAGCAGGGAAGTACAATTTCTGACAAATTTCTGTGGGACATTAGAATAAACTTCTCTATGTTACTGATAATGGAGTACTGATTTGCACTTTTCCAAAGTAGTATAGGTCCACATGCAGGTACCTACATGCATGCAGTGTCAAATGTATCATAAACTGGGTAAAGCTTTGCAGGTTTAAGTAACATTTTTTTACCACATAAATGGTACTAATTATGTTTATTAAACAAAACTGTCAAAGGGATCTTTCCACATTTCAAGATCTGAGGTCAGAAAAGCATATAATACTTGTGCACTGCTATTCTGATGTAAAAATAGTAATACACTACGTGTAACCTAAAAGATGTATCATCTAAAAGACAGATCAATATAATTTCTCCAAGTATTTCAGAACTGTGTTATCCAAACACAGCTGTATCCTTCACAGCTTAGAGAGATTACGTAAAAGTGATCAAAGGCTACACTGAACAATTGCAAAATTCTGGTGACATAAAATAGAGAAAAGTATATATCAATGAACGTATTTAACATCTATAAGAGATACGATTGTGCAGAGTGGACACCTAAAGCAAAACAATGACAAAGTACCTTGAAATCTCATTCCAGAGATTTATCTTTTGCCAGTTTTAATTCAATAAGAAATTTTATGCACTTTTTGCTCATAACAGTACTAACATAATTGTGACTAATGACTAATAAAGCTGTGAAATATTTAGAAAGTGGCATTACAGACCATTGGACTGCAGAGAAGTAAGTGAACTAGGAAAAAAAAAAAAAGTAATTTCATCTGTTTCTTTTTGAGAGGAGATTCATGATCTAGAAATTTACTTCACTGTTAATAAATGAAGCATAACCATTCTTTTTGGTTATGTCTCACAAAAAAAAGTAGAGTCAAATAAGCAAGATAAAAATGTTTTACATCAGATATGAGCAGGTATGAAGCTTTCAATGTCTTTAGCTGGCCTGCTAACAAAACAACATTCAGATGTATAGTGGATGAAGAAATCTCAAGTTTGCACCCTAACTTATAAGTGGATATAAGACCATGCATAGCTTCAAATGGTGCAACAAGAAGAAAACAGACTGAAGTGTAGAGCACAGAAACAAAAAGTAATCACCTGCCCTGAATAATTACATTAAATCTAACAAGTAATTAAATAATTTATAGATTTTCACAGTAATTTTATACTAAAGACTGTACAGACAAAAAATGAATAAGAGATCCTTTCCAGATTTTAATTGTTGTCACTACCCTGAAATCAATAATTTTGATAACTATGCGGAGAAATGTCATGACATAAATTACTTTGGATTACAGAACTGAAAGTCAGTCTGTCTGGATTAGTTTATTGCCATAAACTAATTCCAACTTTTATGAACAACCAGCTCTGATCAAAGGCCTGATCAGCTATGAGGACCCAATAAAGGAAGGAAATAAATGAAGAAAGAATAACTAGAGATAACAATCAAAATCTGGTATTTATTGTGAAAATAAAATGTTTACTCTTAGCGATTGTTTCAACAACAGCATGGGATAATATATTTATTGTTTTTAATTTCTAAAAAAAAAATGACTTGGTTTTTAAATCGATAGCTCTGTGGAAGTCCTTAAACTAACTACAGCATACTGATGGTGATAGCCTAATGCTGTAATACTGGCAGTATACTGTAGATATAATACAATGTAAGAAGTTAAAATAAAGTTAATAACTATATTACCTCATTGTATTTCAAACTTTTTTTTACAGGACTTATTTTTTATTTTTTTTTATTTTACAGGACTAGTTAAATCTGAAAATTGAAAAAAAAAAAAAGACTTTAAAATGAAATGATTTTAAAATAGGTATAGAAATTGATGGAATGTTGAAAAATGAAAATGACGAAGACAATTGGAAGTAATTCCTGTATTAAGTACCACATATATTATAAGAACTAATAAAACTTACTCTGTAAGATGTATTTTATGAAAAATACAGATAAAATTTCTATTTTATGAAAAATACACAAAATGTTTTCTGGTTAAGATAATGATATGTAATACTGTTAAAATCTCAGTGAGATAAATTAATTCCCAGAGAAAAATGTCGCTAAAAATAGAATTCAGGCCAGAATAAGTTTTTATCAGAGGAATTCCTGACAACTCTCCAGGAATAACATGAGGTTTTCCTTAAAACTGCTTCAAGGAAGCATTGTGAAAGTACCAAAGAATGAACATTAAAAAAATAAAAATAATAAAACACCTCTAATCTACAAGCAAAAAACACCTCTAATCTACAAGCAAATTTTTAATATTTGTTAAGGACTTGTCTAAAAAACAGGTATCTATCACCAATTTGTATTCTCTGTGATATTGCAGCTATCATCATAGTTAGGGCATATACCGGGTACTCATCTTAAACTGCTAATCTTGTGGGATTTTGGGACTTGTGCATGGCAGGAGAACTGGATCCAGTTTCAGACAGGAAATAAGGATTAAACAAAAAAAAAAGTATGATGAGAACAAACTTGCACAGGCTCCTCAGAGAGAACGTAAAGTCTCTGTCAGAGTTCAGCTGTCTGTCTGCCCAGAGTTGTCTTTCTCACCTCAAAGATGAGTCTTCTATGAGCAAGACACTGGACTTTAGACCTTCTGAGGTCCTCCCAGTGGAATTGTTCTTCTATGGTTCTGTGATTCTATGTATTTTCCTTATTGATGCCTGAAATTGAGACAATATGCTAATTAAATGGTTGAAAGCAACTAAATTACAGCTCAAATTAAATTAGTAAATTATGATTATTTCTGATGAGTATGCACAATGTTTTTAAAGATAGTAAAACAAAATACAGAATTTTTGATTTTTTTTTATTTGATTATTTGATAGAAACAAAATGTTCTTATATTGCTTAATATGCTTCATCAGAATTATTTATAAAAAATTATACATAGCGTTCTTGGTGCTGGAAGGGCAAGGGTTTGTTATCAAAATATGCTATTTTCAGAGTGTTTCCATATCCATAGAATTTAGCGCGACAAAAAGTGGATTAGATCTATGATTCTCAGGGTGATCATAAACTTAAACAAGAAGTATAGACTATCTAATCTAACTAAACTCTAAACTAAATGCTGAATGACCAATGTCAGGAAAAAAAAAAAAAAAAAAGCAAACAATTTTCTTTTAGAGAAAGATGTTGTTTCATTTCTCACAAATCAAAGATTCCTAGAGACAGATAAATACAGAGAGAAAGAAGAGTAATTTTTTTTTTTTTGCTTTCTTACTTGTTTATTGTTGTTGTTGCTTTTTATATAAAGAACTAAAATTAAAAACAAAAACAAAAAACTAGAATTGTTTTTCCTTCAAAGACAAAATCACTTGAAAGTTTTTTTTTGTCAACAACATTATCTGTGATACCATGAAATTGGGCCATCATTGCTATTATTTTTATCTGCAGAATAACAGTGGCAAAAAGCACTGAAACTGAAATAGTATAACTAACTGAAGCAATAGGAGTGTTAGAGTTTTAACCTCTGTAAGACTTGGTACATCCACCAGAAGATCAAAGATTTGATCAATTTCCAAAATTTCCAACACTGGAAACACATAATATTAATTTAACTGTGTAGATAGAGTAAAATAAGGTAAATATATCTATCCCATTCAAATGATAAGCTATTTCATACTGTAGATAGCATATTATTTAAAAAAGGAAGACAAAATGTTCACCGATTAAATATTGTAAACGTGCTAATGTTGCATTTTGCATTTGACTAATGGGGGGGGACTAATAATATGGAGGGGGAAAGAGAGATTGTGTATAAAATAAATAAGCAGATTAAAGCTGTAAAACTGCTAATTTTAAGTAATTTTAAACACTGAAGACAGCAAAATTTAATGAAGAAATATTGCTTTGAGTGTGAGTTACTAGTATGACAAGTGTCAGTTTCTAGTTTTGTTTATCATTTTAAAAAATGACAGTCTTCTTCGATAAAGTCAATTCTCAGCAATTAATCATCTGGATTAACAACAATGAGAATGTAGAGTTGTATTCTTATATGGATACCTATTCAGAGCTATAGACAAATGCTTTGAAGTTTTAGCTTAATTTAAGCCCTGCAGAGATGAAGATACAGAGGTGTCATCATTACTTCACTGACTTTGGAATTATTTCACTTATCCATTTCATCTACCCATCCATAAATAC
Source organism: Aythya fuligula (assembly GCF_009819795.1). Taxonomy (NCBI): domain Eukaryota; kingdom Metazoa; phylum Chordata; class Aves; order Anseriformes; family Anatidae; genus Aythya; species Aythya fuligula. The sequence continues at coordinate 166,184,091 of NC_045559.1, read as the reverse complement.
ATAAATCATCACCTTTCACCTTTGATATCCTGTACAACTATGTAGAACAACCAAATTTAACAGATTAGCTACCATAAACTATGATAATTTTTTTTTATACTATGAAAAACATTAGTATTTCCAGGAGATAGTTAATCTCCGTCTCCCTCCCTCCTACCCACCCTCCTTCTTTCTCTCTCTCTCCATATTTATATTTATAGATTTTGCCTGAACTATTCTGGTTTTCCACATATTGTATTCATACATGACTTTCAGTATTCTGTTGGGCTTTCTATCTATCATAATTTCTCACTACCTTTCTGTGGATACATAGGCTTTGGTTTAAGATTCGTTCTTTTGTCTGTGTTTAGAAATGAGTGACCGATTCAATATTTGGGGAATGAAAAGGGTAGCACGGACCTTTGATCTAATACGGGATGATGAATGACCACACACTGCTGGTTATTCATTAGGAAAAAAAGTGCAAGATGATTTAGTAACTACCTTAGAATAGAAGGATGAAATGAATCCTCACATTTGTTCACAGAATAAAAAAAAAAAAAAAAAAGTGCCATTTCAAATACATTCTAAAATAAAAATTTGGATTCAAAACTATATGAAGGTGTTAGTATTAATGCAGAAATGTCCCAAAGTTTGTCTTTATTAACGTTTAATTTCCAGCGAATAGTAAATGTTTTACAGTATATGATAAGGAGCAAATAATCAAAATCCTCAAAAAAATAGTCCCAGATTTAGACTAAAAGTGTTTTGTTGTTACAGTTATCATACCACTGTTTCTAAATAGACAAAATATAAATGAAAAATTCATACACAGAGAAAGCTTTTGTTCTGATTTTGTTCTGATTACACTACAGTCTTGGGGCACAGTGGTTGGAAAGCTCTGCAGAGGAAAAGGATCTGGGGGTATTGTTTGACTTCAGAACATGAGCCAGCAGTGTGCCCAGGTGGCCAAGAAAGCCAATGGCACCCTGGCTTGTATCAGGAATAGCGTAGCCAGCAGGACCAGGTAGGTAATCATCCACTTGTACTCAACTCTGGTGAGGCTGCGCGTCGAGTACTGTGCTCTGTTTTGGGCCCTCAGTATAAGAAAGATATCGAGGCATGTCCAAAGAAGGGCTATGAAGCTAGCAAAGGGTCTGTAACACAAGTCCTAAGAGGAGTGGCTCTGAGGGAACTTGGATTGTTTAGTTTGGAGAAGAAGAGGCTCAGGGGAGATGTTATTGCTCTCTACAGCTACCTGAAAGGAAGTTGTGGGGAGCTGAGAATGGGCATCTTCTTGCAGATAACCAGCAATAGGATCAGAGGGAATGGTCTCAAGCTGCACCAGGGTAGGTTTAGACATTTATTCTCTGAAAGAGTAGTCAGACTCTGTGAATGGGTTGCCCAGGAAAGTGGTGGAGTCACCGTCCCTGGGGGTGTTTAAGGAAAGGTTGGACATGGTGCTTAGGGACATGGTATAGTGGGTGATATTGGTGGTAGGGGTATGACCAGACAATCTCGAAGGTCTTTTCCAACCTTAATGATTCTATGATTCTGGATGTCTGCCACTAAAAATAATGTTGACTGCAAAACAAATCCCAGCTTCCAGCTCAAAACTTCTTTTGATATTATTGACATCTACAGTAGGAAGCAAAGACTATAGGGAATAGAGGGTCTAAGTGTGAAAACAGTCAATTTATTTGTGTGGAAGAGGAATGACATAGTCAGGACATAGAATCACAGATAATAAAACACCAGGCAAGTGGCTGTGAAATGGGTCTCTGCTGCTGCTGACTCCACCTGCATCTTGTCAGAAGCCCTCGAGGGCAGCTCCCTCAGCTGCCTCGAGTGACCTTGATGCAGAAAAGTATGTGCCTGCTATGTTCGCCTGCTCCACAGCAGCATGCGACTGACTTGGAACAGATCACCTGATGAGAGTACTGATACTTGGAAGTCACATTTGCAGAAATCCCACACCTATACTCCTAGAGTATCTGGGATGAGGGTGAGGGGTAGGGGGGGCAAGCATGTTGAAAAAAGGTCAAAATAATTACAGAAACAAAAGCTTAATAATTGTTACTTAGGTTAAGTTTAGAGATTATTCAGCAACTCTTACTAACGCAATAGTACACGCTAGTGTCAAGTTTCTCTTATTTGTACACCACAATATAACATATAATGCTGTCAGTTAATTTCACAGCATAATTTCAGAACAGGACCTCTCAGCTGGTGAAAGTATTTAGAAATAGGTGCCTGAAATTAGGCACCCAAATAAGTCTTATCTTCATAAGGGTTGTGATACTCCTACAGCTCTTCTTAAGAGGAGGAGGAAATTTTACACACCCTAACAGGCAATTCTGTGTTAAGTCAATTTTATTTCTAATGAGAGGTAGTTAGCAGTTTATTAAACCCTGAAGCAAGAAGGCTTTGTGTTTTGCTTGTTTATTTGATGGCTTTGTAGAACATATAACTGTAGAGGTTATTATCTATAAAATATTATTATCTATATGAAAGTTTAATCCTTCCTTTGAGTTCTGCTTGGTTTTTGCCACATTTAGTATCTCAATAAATCAGATATATTTGTCAAAAGAATGAAGTATGAAGAATTAAAAGGCTAGTGCCTTTTGTATGCTGTAATGTGTGAAGAGTGCCTGTACACAATGCTAGAAGGATGAGATCAAACACAAAGAACCAAAAAGAAAAAAAGGTTGCTAAATGATGGTGGTTGTGATCTTGTGGGCATAACTGAATCCTGGTGAGAAGATTCCTACTAAATGGCAATAGAGATTAGTGCAATATCTCTCTCTAAAAAAAAAAATAAATCCTAGCAGACTACCAAGTAGAACTGGTAAGTGCCAGGGCAAATATCTATGAACTGGGTTACAAAGACTGGAAGCAAAACAGAAATGTCACTGTGTGGTAGATATAGATAATAAGAAAAGAAGAAAAAGAAAACAAGGTCTGTTCAAACTAATGTTTGCATTCTCAAAGACCAAGGATATTTTTGATACTTCAGAACAAATTTTATTTATTTATTTATTTATTTATTTATTTATTTATTTATTTAGGACATTCAATATGGAAAGTCTTGAAAAAAAATGAAAGAAACTCTAATACTATATTTTTGAAAAATAAAAATGTCTTGTATCTGTGTGTGCCCATTATTCAAACATCTGAAATTTGCTCCAATGGAAGTGACAATTAACAGTACTATTGTATCTTAATTTGTGTCTTAATTACAGCATAAAAAAGATCAAAAGCTGTTAGGAAAAAGTAAGTCATAATGATAAAGAAAAAACAAACAAACAAACAAACAAAAACAGATGTCTGCAGAACAGTATGAAGAACAGAGACCAGGGAATATGTTTTAAAAAATGGCTGCTGATGGACTTTGACTAAATTAAAATAAGTATTTGTAAAGAAGCAGGAAACAACAGAAGAATAATACAGAATCATAGTGCCAGGAAAGACTTCAGCACATCATTTTTTTCCTATTTTTTTTTCGTAAAAAAAGTTTTCTGAATTTTAAATATAAAGAAAACACAATGAACATTTCATTTACCTGTTGTAACATTTACCTTTCCTGAATCAGTCTCTTTGAAAAAGAATGTATCTTAAAAATAACTTTGATCATATTTTTAAAATTCAGATCTCAACAAGTAAAGTAATTAATTGTCCATATGTAATTGAAAATTATACCTAGTGTCGTGGTTTAACCCGGCTGGCAGCTAAACACCACGCAGCCGTTTGCTCACCCTCCCCCCCTCCCTCTCTGGGACGGGGGAGAGAAATGGAAAGTGAAGCCCGTGAGTTGAGATAAAGACAGTTTAATAAGACAGGAAAATAATAATAACAAAATAATAATAACAATAATAATAATAATAATACAATGGTGATAATAGGAAAGTAATAATAATATGTACAAACAAGTGATGCACAATGCAATTGCACACCACCCGCTGACCGATGCCCAGCCTAACCCTGAGCAGTCCGGCCCCCTCCCCCCGGCTAGCCACCCCTATATATTGTTTAGCATGACGTCAGATGGTATGGAATACCCCTTTGGCTAGTTTGGGTCACCTGTCCTGGGTCTGTCCCCTCCCAGCTCTTACTGCACCCCCAGCCTGCCTGTTGGCAGGACAGAGCAAAAGGCTGAGATGTCCTTGGCTTGGTATAAGCACTGCTCTGCAACAATTAAAACATTGGGGTGTTATCAGCACTCTTCTCATCCTAAGCCAAAACACAGCATTCCACCAGCTACTAGGAAGAAAATTAATTCTGTTCTAACTGAAACCAGGACACCTAGCCACTGCTTTTAAGAATATAATTCAAGTAGAGTTTGCCTTGATTCAGAAATATTAAAATTACCATTTACATTATTTGCTTGTGACTAATTTATGAAAAGGCCCAAGATCATTAAAATCTAGATCTAGCCTGTAAATCGTGATCTTTTTTCTATTTTATCACTTCCTAGAATCTTAATACTACTATACTTTAAACTAATAATTATACATTTACTTCAGATCATTAACAAGCATATGAATTACAAATGCTGAAATGCATGTTTTTTCAATCATTTATTGAGAAATTATAACTATTTATTCATTTATATGAAAACATGGTCTCCTCTGTCATGGAAAAATAATAAGTTTTAAAATATTTAAATCAATATATGCTGCTGTCCTAATAAGATCAGATAATATTTGAGTAAAGCTATTAAAAATATGTTCTATATATATTTACCAGCATGTATGTCACAGGAAATGATCATTTATCTAACAAAAGATGAAAAAAAGAGGAAATGGAAAAAATGTGGGAAAAAAGTACTTGGTTTTGGTTGAAAAAAAAAGAAAAAAAGAAACATCAGTGCCTCCAAATGTAGGCAATTATAAAACAAAATTAATATTCAAGATTCTGTTCAGTTAAACAGTTGTACATAGTTATCATCTTTCCAGTTGTCATCCAGTTTGGGAAATGTAATTATCCTGTTAGGCATTCTGAGCAGTCTGCCACAGGGTGAAATGTAAAGCCCTCAAAGAATAAAAGTGACCTCAATAGATCTGAGGAAAGGAAATCTTTTAATTTATGATTATTGAGCAGCTAGCTCATATTCCTGAAATTGTTTTACTCTCCAGAATGAAATGAATTTCTTCATTCTATTCATAAGTTAAATGCAAGAAATAACAAATATACTCCTTCTTACTTTCTATTTTATAGCTGACTATATGATAAACGCATGCTTTGATTTGCATTTCCTTCACCTATTTTTCTCCTATATTTTCCAAATAATGTGAATATTAATTTAAAGAAGAAGAAGACAAAATAATAATTAATTTAAGGACAATAATATGTGAAATATTTATATTTCATAAGGCTAACTATGGAAAAGGTTTCAGTTTACTATAAAGGCAAGTGACTTCTCATCTTAACTCTATACATATATCTGTATGTAGATCTGAAGAATTACTGAAATTCAGTCATTCTGTTTCATTACCACAGACCTGAATTTGAAAAATAGTATTTTCTCTGGAATTCATTTTTCATTTTTCCTATTTCCAGCTGGAGCCTACTGCTACAATAATATATATATATATATATTATTATTTTTTTTTTTCTCAGTTTGTCAGTTTCTCATCATATTGATTCCCCGTGTATTTGACCATTTGACCATGACATATCAGTAGGCATCTCCTTTAGGTCATTTAAAGTTTGATTATCAGTTGAAAGTGTTCACTGCAAGTAGAATTAACAAGGCTTCCAACATGCACACACATGCACATGCACACACACACACACACACAAATCCTAAAGACTGTTGTTTCAATATTCAACCCACTTATTAGTTTTATTGCTATTGTGGTGGCAAGTTAAACTTTCACTGAATTACAGAATCATTTATATGAACATAAAATATTTCCTTAAGTATACTGCAACCAAGGGAAAACATGTCCAACTCTATTTGTCATCCATCATATTAATTATTAAGTGCTGCCTCCCTCACTGCAAATGGCAGGTAGCCATTCTAGATGGCAGGAGTCTCTAAAATAAAAGATCAGAATTGCTCATGTAGAAAAAAAACAAAAAAACAACAAGGTTTCATTAAGATCTGTTTCAAAATAAATATTTGGTGGAAGCATTAACATGGTAACTGATGAATGATTAGATACATAAATCAGAAAATTGGAATCATATCATCAAAAATATTTAGGGGGAAAATATTTATGGGCTGCAGTAGCTTAAAACTGGAAAAGGTAGAAGCAAGGATCATATAGGTGAACCACCTATATGATCTGTAACTAAAACTACATGATACCTTTAGTCTACCAAAGAAAAACCCTAGGCAATCCCTGTATTAGCAAATAATTTGGCGGCATAGAATCAGACCAGTGAATTCTTGCTTCTAAGTCCCTTATATCTACATAATTTGTACTTTGGTGGTTTTATATCAAATTATATTTAGTCTGGTTCCTAAGACTGAACAAACATTTGGGCCAAAGAATTTCAAAGCTGCTCTGGGTGCCTCTACTTGAGGTGGGATTTTGGACAATATGACACCCGAAGGTACCTTTCACCCTCAACCATTTTGTGATTCTATTATTATGTATGTTTTACAGATGGAAAAGTAGGTCAAGAATTTTATTTGGGATGACTCTCTGTGGCAAAATGGTTTTCCAATGGGTCAAGTCTTTAGTTTTTAGAAAAGAATGAATTAGGTGTGTACCGAGTTTATGTGGCAAGGTTTTGGTAGCAAGGGGGGCTTCAGGGGTGGCCTGTGTAAGAAGAATTCAGAAGCTTCCCCATGTTAAATAAGGGACAGTTTCAGCCAGCTCCAAAGGGACCTGGCACTGGCTAGAGCTGAGCCAATACGCAATGTTGTTTGTGCCTCCATGACAGCACACTTAAGAACGGGAAAGTACTGCAGCACAACAGCAGTTGGGAGAGTGAGGAGTGAGAACCAGCCCTGCAGACACCAAGACCAGTGCAGAAGGACAGCAGGATATGCTCCAGGCACGGAGCAGAAGTTACCCTGCAGGCTGTGGAGAGGCCCCTGGTGGAGCAGGCTGTCCCCCTGCAGCCCATGGGTCCAAATCCACATGGAGCAGATCTCCACACCGCAGTCTGTGGAGGAGCCCCCGGTGGAGCAGGTGGATGTGGCCTGGAGGAGGCTGCAGCCCATGGAGAGCCCCCACAGGAGCAGGCCCCAGGCCAGAGCTGCACCCTGTGGAGAGGAGCTATTATTTTTTATTTTTCAGTTTCTCAGTTCTCTAGCTTGTTAGTAATGTGCAATCAGTTACATTAATCTCCCTATCCTGAGTCTGTTTTGCCTGCAATTATAATTATTGAGTGACCTCCCTGTTCTTATCTCAATCCTTGCAACATTTCCACTGTATTTTCTCCCCCTTTCCCTTTGAGCAGGGTGGTTGTGGTGAAGCTCAGCTGTCCATATGAGTAAAGCCAACAAAAGTTGTTAGGGTTTAATTAAAATGTAACTTGGTGTGGTGTAATTGGAAACTGTCATGTGAAGGAGGTGATGTGTTTGGGTCCTTTATAGAAGGATAAACAGTCATTTGCCAACTTTAATGTTTTTCTGTGCAATTATGTAACAGACAAAAAAGGCAACAGCTTTACCCATGGGACCCATAACTCAGGACTACCTGACTATTTCCATTTCATTCATTTGTTGACACTTCTTATGGTCATGCCAGAATCTTTGGATTATGTTTGATATAGAGATGTTGTTTGTTTGCTTGTTTTAATACAATAGCATGCATACAGACACAGAGCTTGAAAATGTTTGTTTACAGGGTTCATGAACCACTGGTCAAAGCAAATGACCTTGGAATCTGAAAACATCCTCCAGCCAAGCAAGCAATATTGGATTTGTGTCAGGAGCACAAAACATTTAAAGACAAATAATAGAGGATCGCAGGCAATTCCAGCATAGTGTGTATGGACATTATAGCAGCTCTTAGATTTACAACATCACAGTTCTATTTGTGTGGGCATAAACCAGTAAAGTTGTTCTACAGCAGGTATCATAATCATTTTACAGGGCATTTAAACAAGAATATGCAACAAGGACACATTTTCCCTAAGGAAAGCCATAAATAAGAACAACCACCATTCCCCTTGTCCCCTCCCTCCCCCCCCCCCCCCCCCCCCCCCCCTTTTTCTTTTGATTTTTAGGAAAGAGTAAAGGGCATTTAACCTGTCAAAACAAGTTCTCTTCTTTGTATTTCATGTTCTTGATTCCAGTGTTTTTCCTTGAATACCCTTGCCTAATAGGCCATTGTATACATTTATTATTCTTCAGACACCCAATTGCTTCTCAAAGTCTACATAGTATGAATTTATTTTGATTTCTGTGTATGCTAGTTTATGGTGCTATCAGTCAGGTGGATTTAAAATTATATAATTTCTTCGTGTTGTTTAAATTATGTCGTCATTAAACTGATGTTTATTTTCATACTCACGTGCATAAAAGAAACTGAGTAATTAACTGAAGTGATATATTCACAACATAAATGGTAAACTTACACACTGACAAAGAGGATACTGCAAAGCTAAGTGTTAAAAGAACTCAGACCTTGGGCCTAATTCTCCTTTGTCCGCCTGTACAATGAATCAATAACTTAATTTTTCAAGTGCTCATCTTTCTTTGGGTTACATACAGGTAACATTGATAGTAATAGCTTGCTAAGCAATGATATTGAAGTCATCACCTGTTCTGCTGTGCCAGGGAAGACAAAGAAACACACTGTTGGAGATTTCTTTTTTTTTAATTTCTTTTATTATTATTATTATTATTATTATTATTATTATTATTATTATTATTATTATTATTATTATTATTATTATTTCACTGAGTATGTTAAGTTTGGAGTAATTCACAGAAAAAGGAACTGTGGCATTAGATAAAATAATTTAAAACATTCATTTATTTGGAAGTACTTTAAGAAAAAATAACAAGGAAAAAAAGAGAAAAGAAGAAAGTCCTGGTGCAGTTATTTCCTTGTATCTAAATTTTATTTCTTTTATTTATTTATTTATTTATTAAAAATCATATGCTTGGTCATCCAGTTAGGAAGAAGTGTGCATTTCAGACTTTATGACAGAGTTTCCTTGTATCTATTTCAAAATTCACTCAACCAGGCACCTCAGGCAGGTTACATAACTCATGCAGCACTTCCATGTTTTATTCTTTTTCTTAGATAAAAGATAAAGGTTTTTGTGACTAGCTGGACTTACTCCCCTTTCAGATCTGTGAGAGTAAAACCTTACTATTCTCCTTGCAGAAAAACAGGAGACATTAACCAGAAAATAGATATTCATACTACTACGTTTTTTTTTTTTTTGATTGTTATTTGTCTCCACTCTCTTTGCTTCCTTGGATTTAACTCAGGTAGGGTAAAATACATAATAAATAAATAAATAAAATAAATAAAATACATAAACCAAATCTGAAATAATTTTGGAAATCAGTGAATGAGTTCTCACGTATTCATTGGGGTACTACTAGAGTACCACTCATAAAGACAGTCTTCAGTAGCATCCTCAGAATTCTTAGTTCAAGTTTCAGTTATCATCCAAATGATATTCAACTGGTCTGCCTGATTTTACTTTACTGCTTCTGAATTCAGGTAGCACACATGCCTAAACAGATCTTGCCTGGGAGAGCTTTCAGGGATAGCTGCTAAGTGGCCATTTCCTTCTTTATTCTAGCATTACTTATTTTCTCAAATCAAGTGGCTTAAACCTATATTATTTACAAATTTTTGTATAATGAATTTGTTTAAGGATAAAAGCTAGGTGTACCCTTTCCTAGCTAAGTGCTATCATGGATCATGTTATTTGATTTAGTGTTCCATTTCTCACACCAGGAAGTTTTCATTCTTCTGAGTGGGAGGAAGGGAAACAAATTTTAGCCTCACCTGTAGACCTCTTGGTTGGTGAAAGATGAAAGGCTGACTACAGTGAGGCTTATGGTTTTCAGTTCTTGAATGACCGGTGCAACATATTTTTAGCTATTACTGGAGATATCTTCTCCTCAAACAGTGCTTAAAAATGAAGAGAGGCAAGTGCATTCTGCTTTGAAGCTTTTTTTTTTTTTTTTTTTTTATTTTTATTTCCAGCTAAGTGCACTCTCACAATGTCAACCACAATGGACTGACACATTGAAATAGAATATAATCTAGTGTCTACATTATAATTAGGCTTGCAGAGGAAAATGGGGAAAACATTTAGCAATGTCCATAAAAGTGTATACCAATTACATATGATGCTTAGATTTTGGATCATGACTTTTTTAAAACACAGTTCAAATGCCTACTGTCTTCATAATTCATGTTTTATATCTGACCCACATCTACTGGGTAGCTATGTAACCTTCTTCTCTGTGGTGTGTGTTTAAGGCCACAATGCATACAGATGTTCCAAAGTGGTTTGGGTTTAGGAGTTAAAGGTCTCAGTTGTAATTTCTGATGAGAATTATTCAGTTAGTACCAAAAATAAAGCACCTATTATTTAGAACCTAAATGCCAAATCCATACTGTATAATTAACAGGCAGAACTTGGTATTAGGCTTCCTTACAAAATATAGAAATCTCATGCTATTTCTCACCTTCTCTCTACTCTTTCTGGGGGACATTTTATGCAGACAGACAAAGAACCTGCGTCCTGTCCTGCCCTGCCCTGCTCTGCCCTTGCTTTTCTTGTAACAGTTACAGAATGAATAAAGGTCCCATTGCTATGCACACAATTCAAAAAGTACAGCCACAGAAAAATATCTGAGAATGTATCAGGCTAGGCATTAACTAAAGGTAAAGCTATCAGCAAATAAGCAACAAATAGTCTGCACAGAGTGACAGAGGTCCAGCTGAGTAGTGCCAGGCAATTTGTCTTATTATTACTCACACCTGATCTACAAATGTGAACATTGTTGGTGACTCAGCTACCCTTAATAGAACTACTGTATACTGTGTCACTTCAGAGAAAACTGCACAGTGGAAGAGGAAAATGGAAAAACAGGCTCATTTGACTTTCAAGCACAAGCAAACTACTTTGTGCTTTATGTAGTCGAGTCTTGCTGCAGAAGAAACATATCATACTCACTGAAAAAAAACAGTGTGTGCTCATTCAGTATGAAGTTATACATAGGAATCAATTTCTCATAATATTTTCTCTTTGCATACCTGTTTTAGAGAAGAATGCCAGTTATCTGGAGGCTTATTAGGAAAATATAGTAACTGTACTTTTCACCCCCATAATCAAACCAAGGTATATGAGTATAAGGTGACAACTGACTGGCAATTCCTACTCAAAATGCTTTTTTTCAGTTGGAATCAAGTCATTATCACTTGAAAGAAGTAATGGGAGGATGGTTTCCTATCTCAGTAATAGTCTGAAGCATCAGACTTAACGATGATGAAATAGAAGAAGGTCTCAGTGTTCCTCAGTTCTCTCTTTGGAAAAAAAAAAAAAAAAAAGTGGCACAAGTCTGTGAAAACAAGTAGTTGAGATAAATGTTAAATGAATAAATGCAGTATAAATGCATTAATTTGTCCTCTAGATTACCTGTGAGATATGGACTTAAAAAAAAAAAAAAAAAAAAAAAAACTTTTTTTTTTTTTTTTTTTTTTGTACAGGATTCTTAGAAATGGAAAAAAATCTTCATAATGAAGTGTGTATTTACTGGCTTTCTTTTTTTGTCTGTTGGTAGTGAATATATTGGTATGACAGGTACACGCCAGTTTGAAGAGATACATTTATACATATTAGAAAATACCTTCTTTCAACATCCACAGCAACCATAGAATCATAGAATACCCTGAGTTTAAAGGGACCCACAAGGAACATCAAGTCCAACTCCTGGATCCACACAGAACCACTCAAAAATATAACTGTCTGAGAGAGTTGAGCAGACTGGGAAGACACGGGGAGCCTGTTCCTGTGCTTGACCACCCTCTCACTGAAGAACCATTTCCTAACACCCATCCTGACCCTCCCCTGTCCCAGCTCCATGCCGTTCCTTCAGGTCCTGTCGCTGTCCCCAGAAAGCATAGCTCAGAGCCTGCTGCTCCTCTCCCCTCATGAGGAAGCTGCAGGCTACCATGAGGCCTCCCCTCAGTCTGTTCTGCTCTGGGCTGAACAAACCAAGCGACTTCAAACTGCTCCTCATACGTCTTGCCCTATAAACTCTTCTTTTTTTTTTTTTTTTTTTTTTTTCCACTTCAAACACTGTTGTAGTTTCCTGTTCTTATTATACTGTGGTCCCCAAGACTGCACATAGTGTTTGAGGTGAGGATGCACCACTGCAGAGCAGAGCATGATACTCGCTTTCCTCTATTGGCTAGCAATGCTGTGCTTCATGCACTTCTGGATATACTTGGCCCTCCTGGCTGCCAGGGCATACTATTGACACATATTCAACTTGCTATGGACCAAAACAGGCTGAAGAGTTGGGCAGGCAAAAATGTAATGAAATATAAGAAGGGTAAGTGTAGAGTCCTGCATCTGGGCAGGAACAACTTCAGGCATAGGTTGGGGACTACCCTGCTGGAGAGCAGTGAGGGGGAAAGGGACCTGGAAGTCCTGGTGGACAGTGGGATGACTATGAGCCAGGACTATGCCCTTGTGGCCAAGAAGGCTAATGGCATCCTGGGGTTATTAGAAGGGGTGTGGTTAGTAGGTTGTGATATCTCACCCTCCACTCTGCCCTAGTGAGACTCCATGTGGAATATTGCCTCCATTTCTGGGCCCCTCAGTTCAAGAAGGACAGGGAACTGCTTGAGAGATTCCAGCACAGAACCACAAGAAGCATCTCCTATACAAGGAAAGGCTGAGGGATCTGGATCTCTGTAGCTTAGAGAAGAGGAGACTGAGGATTGACCTCATTAATGTTTATAAATATGTAAAGGGTGAGTGTCAGGAGGTTGGAACCAGGCTCTTTCCAGTGACATCTAATGATAGGACAAGAGGCAATGGGTGTAAATGGGAACATAGGAGATGTTAAATATGAGAATAAACTTTTTAATGGTAAGGGTGACAGAACACTGAAACCAGCTGCCCAGGGAGTTGTGGAGTCTCCTTTTCTGGAGACTTTCCAAACCCGCCTGGATAAAATCCTGTGTGATGTGATCTAGGTGTTCCTGCTCTGGCAGGGGGATTGGGCTAGATGATCTTTCAAGGTCCCTTCCAGTCCTTAACATTGAGTGATTCTGTGAAAATCCCGAGATCTTTTCTTCAGGGGTGCTCATTAGTTAAGAAAGAGGTACCAAATAAGAGGTACCGAAAGCAAATAAAATGTGTCAGAATATAAGATTGTGTTATAAGCTTTCCAACATCTCCTTCTGAAAAAGAAACTGAAGGAGTCTTACATTTATGTTAACTTTTAGAAATAATTTCTTTATATTGTTTCAAATTTTCAGAATGCATTACAAGGGAATCTGGAAAAAAATCAACTTGGAGGGATAACAATTAAAAAAAGAAAAACAGCAATAAGATTGTTTTATGATCTAACATAACAAAAGTATTTTATGTTTTCATTTGACGCCACCTTGTAGGTCAGGTAGACAGTGTTAGCAAGAGATGAAGATGAGAATGACGTGCGTCTGTGAGATCCCTCATTTGACTGACTCTCCCAGTTATCACTGAACAGCTAGATATTATTATATAACTAAAGATTCAACTGCAACTCATTCTGAATTATATTCATTGAGAAACTTCAACTTCACAGGGGATCAAGATGAAAAGTAGCTACTTAAATCCAAGATGTATCTTTTTCAGCTATTTCAGTAGGTTTATTCTTTATAGGTTTCTATATATTGCTACCATAGGACCTAAACATCTAAAATGCTGTCACTGAACTACCAAGAAGTAGTCAATCATTCATATGAGAAAGGTCCACTAAATCAATATTATTTAATATATCACATAGAAAAAAATTTGTCAAGATACATCATAAACCAGAAAATGTATAAATACTAATATAAGCATATACACATACGTATATTGAGAGATATATAACACTAATAGAACTAAAGGGTTCCTTTCCAAAGAGACTTCATATTTTCATTCAGAAATATTGTATCATCTCTGACATTTAAATAAAACTAAAATTAATACATGGAAAAATATAAATAGGCAATTTTTAAAAGTAAAGAGATGTTTAAAGCAGGATGTTTCTGAAACACTCAAAGTGGTGCTTTTTCAAAAAGGCTGAAACACGCCTTCCTCAAAAAGGCTGAAACATGCTTCCCTTTATGAATAATTTTTTGAGGATGCCTTAAATGAAGCTATAAAAGACTGTGGGGTGTCCAAAATGACAAGTGGCATGGAAATACTGATTTATACATTAACAATGTTTTTACCTATGTTAATTGCTATTTTTCTCTTATCAACTTCTCTATTGTTATAGATAAATACTTGGGCATATTACAGTGTACTGCCTCTAATTATACACAATTGAATTAAATTCTACAAGTGTGTATGCATACACATGTGTTCATGTATGATTTTATTAAACATAATTTGTTTTTGTATTTTGAATGTCTGGATAACAACTTGATTTCTGTTTTTTCCATAAGAATCTCATCATCCTACATCTTCCAAACAATTCCTTATGTAGTCTTTGTGCTTGTTTTTAAGTGAAGAAATTGCTCTAAGTCACTAAAACTCTACTTACAGCTCAGAATAACTGAAGTTTATCTCCAGCCTTTAAATTGATTATGAATTTTTGCCTCTACCTTGGAAACAAACAAACAAAAATACAAAGCCTATTAGGTGGGGTTGTGAAGTTATTTGCTCTATTTTTCTTCGAATATTTTGTTATCATTATAGTATTCTGATGCTTACCTACTATTAAACATTTATGTGCATTATTCTAAGAAGTTGATGGTTTCTTTTTTCATTTATTGCATCAAAAAGTGATATGCAAGGGTCAAATCTAAATTAATGAGCTAGTAAAGTGTTTCAAAGAGTTATCACACAACACTAGTATACTAATGTAAAATAAACAACTTTTTATTTATAAGATGATGTGTTATTTGGAAATGGCATCTGTAGTCGAACTAGGTATAGTCTCCCATCTCCCAGAGGTATTCATAACCTTAACTACTTGACCTGATTTACTGTCTGTAGTTTGATTTTCACTGAGTTATATTAATTTTTCTTTTTCTCTGCATTCATCTAACTGTATTTATTTTATGAAATCAAGGAACTGAGAGGAACTTCTGCTGAGCTCCACACTTTACCAAAAAGGTATAATTTCATGACTATCTCTTCTATTAACATGACTCACTTTTTCATACATAAGAGAAAAGCTTCCTAACTAAGAAATAAATTAATCTAAATATTGTTTTATTAAGTGATCGTCTCATCCAAACTGTTATTTCAAATTATAATTTTTTGTTTGTTCCACAAGACAATATTATTCTAATAATTCTTTTTGAAGAATGAGACTTCCTTTTTGTATGGCACTACTGAAAGAAATGATGTTGAATAGCTGATAGAATAAAAGCTGAAATCTCATTTTGTTTGATTAAGGTAACATGTTATTAATATCTCAGAGAGTAAGAAATTAATTGTTATGGAAGACTGTTGTAGTCACTGAATTTACTACAGCAGTTTTGCATATGATTGTTCATTTTAATATATCTCTAGGATTCCTGAAACACAGAGACATTGTAATAGTAGAACCACTATACAGAATTTCTCCATTTTTATAGGGCTTATATTTCATATCCCTGGCTCTGCCTAGAAGAAACTAATTTAAGGTATTTTAAAAAATATTTTAAACATTGCTGTGCTACTAATGGTTGCTCCTGATCTTCATGACTATGATGAGGACCAAGATTTAATTTGGTGCAGTTCTACTTTGTTCCTATGGTGTGAACTCAACAGCAATTGGAATGCATTAGATGAGAGCCCAGAGTACATCCAGTGGTTTACTTTTTGCCCAGAAGGAATTCAATAATTGTCTTTCTGAAACTACTCCACCATGTGAACCCTAGAAGGCAATCTGGAGGCTCACTTCAAAAGGTGGTTTTACAGCGATGAGCAGTGAAGAACCGCTACACCACTCTCTCACTCCTTCTCCTCAACAGACTATGGGGAGAAAATATGATGAAAATAAGGCTCACAGGTTGAGATAAGGACAGGGAGATCACGTACCAATTACCATCACAAGCAAAACAAATTCAGAATAAGAGACATTAATGTAATTTATTGTAATGTAATTTATACCACTAACAGACTAGTGCAGTGAGAATTAAAAGCAAACTAAAAATGCTTTCCTCCAATCTACCTGTTTCTACCTCCTCTCCCTGATCAGTTCAGGAGAATGGGGAATGAGAGTCATGGTCAGTCCATAATAGTCCATCTTTGCTGCTCCTTTATCCTGACTATCTTCTCCTGCTCCAGCATAGGGTCCTCCCACAGGAGGCAGTCCTTCCCAAACGTTTTCTAAATGGACTTCCAACAGTTTGCAGTTCTTCAAGAACTTCCAATGTGGGTCTGTAGCATGGGATGCAGTCCTTCAGGAACTAACAGATCCAGTTAGTTCAGAGGTCCCTCATAGGCAGCAGCATCTGCCAGACATCCTGCTCCACCACAGGCTCTCCACAGGTTGCAGCATGGATATTTGCTCTGATATGGTCCTCTGTGGGCTGCAGGGGAGCAATCTGCTGCTTCACTATGGTCCTCTCCACAGGCTGCAGTGGAACTTTTGCTCTGGAGCCTGAAGAACCTCTTCCACCTCCTTCTTCATTGATTTTGGTGTCTGCAAGATTGTTTCTCTCTCATTTTCTCATTCCCCTCTCCAGATGTTGTTGCACAGCAGTTTTTCATCTTTTCTTAAATCTGTTCTCACAGAGGCACAACCAGCATTGCTCATTGGCTCAGCTTCAGCCAGTGGTGGGTAACTTTTGGAGCTGACTGGAGCTGGCTCTTATTTAATATAGGGCAGCTTCTGAAGTCTTCTTGCAGAGGCCACCCCTACAGCCTCCCTGCTATCAAAGCCTTGCCATATAAATCCAATGCATCTTCTGATGTGAACTAAAATACTGAAATAGAATTATCCAATAATGTTAAAAAAGCTCATATAAGCCTTTCCTACCCGGATTCCTGATTGAAAATTACAGTGATGGAATTAATATACTAGCACTGCACTCACTTTTCTCTATCTTGTGTTCCAGCATATGCTTTCCAATTATTTTGCTACCTAATAAAGGATGTAATTTCATTAAACACAAGCAACTACCTCATCAAATAATGGTATGTAATACTGTGCTGCTTGGAATACATAAAGGAAAACATTGCAAAGGTTAATTCTATTTTCTCTCTTGACTACTCAGGAAATGTTGTCTTTTGCAGGAGAAATACTTACATAAATACATGAAGATATTTTCTTTTCTTTTGTCTGGGCAGTTAAGCTACATATTTTTAATGAGACACCTATGCAGGCACTATGGTCCTCCAGAAGTGTAACACCAACTGTTTGTTCAAGTGCTAATTCATTTCCTCTTATATACACTAAGTAACTACATTTATCAGATCTTACATTTACTAAATGATTATATGGTTTGTTTTAAACCTCCTCATTGTCTTCCTTTCAGCTTTGTGTTCTTAGCACATATATTGTCATGTGTTTATTTCCAAAGACTGTCAATGATTTTTGCTTTAGTTGGTTGTTACTTACTTCAGTTAAAATGTCAAAAATATTTAATTAATCAAATCACAGTTATCTTCTTTCAATTCTCATCACAACTACTTAATATTTCTTCTCATTATTGGCATTAGCAGCATGTAACTTAAAAGACAAGTGCAAGTGAGTTTGGGTGAATTTACCCCTTCTTATGCCGCTAAGCCTAACCATATACTTTTAGTGGAGACAGTCATTGTTACTACGCTATTCTGTTTTCATAGTGAGGTTGTTGCAGGATTTCATACACCAATGCCCTGCATCCCCTGTAGTCCTGCAGGCAGTATTCATCTTATTCTCTCTCTTAATACCTACACTATAGGTGTCTATGTGCAAGTTTGATGTTCTAGCTCCCATTATTGAATGTAGAATTCTAGTCAATACAGATATTGGTTTCTAGAGAGCTATACAAAAGATCAACTAGGTAAGGTGAGGCTTCATTGACTGTACTGATTAGATCACTGATTAGATTAGTAAATTCAGATATCTAATCTTATGTCCAGACATCTAATTTTATGCAGACACCTAAATTTAGACAAACTGAATTTCAACCCTGTCTACACACATATTTTTCCTGAACTTATTGTTGTACTGTGCAGCAATACAGCAGCTGCAGCAGCAGAAGCACTTGTGCTAACAAGATAAAGGACAAGATTTAGCTCAGCTAGTTTTAGGTTTCTAATAAGTTACCCAAGGTAGGAACACAATTGATATATGATTATTTATTTTTTTTAAGTCAATAAATATAAGCGACTCTAAAGGATAAACAAACTTTCCCAGGTTTCCAGATTTTTCCATAGTACTTAACAATATACAATGAACATAGGAAGATATCATAACGATACAGTTGCTGCAAACTATTTACACAAGTGTTTTTGCTGTTTCTATCATTGATGCAGGTAGCACAGTGGTAATGTAGAAGGAAAAAAACCAACAACAACACAATAGCTTATCAAATACATGCCTCCTTTGGCACTGTTTTGATTTAGTGTTATAACAGCTCTGTTTATTTTTCCAAGGCTTTGCCCTGTAGTGTCTTGCATGTCATAATACATGTGTACTGCAAGTGCCAGGCAGGCATGAGCCAAAAAACAACCAACCAAAAAAGACAACCAAACTACCCCAAGTCCAAATGTAAACATTCTTGTATAAACATTTTTTGGTGGTGTGGCTCTCTATATCGGAGAGTGTTTTGATGTTGTGGAACTTGAGTCTGGGAATGATAAGGTTGAGTCCATATGGGTTACACAGAATCACAGAATCACAGAATCACAGAATTTCTAGGTTGGAAGAGACCTCAAGATCATCAAGTCCAACCTCTAACCTAACGCTAGCAGTCCCCACTAAACCATATCCCTAAGCTCTACATCTAAACGTCTTTTAAAGACTTCACAGAATCACAGAATCACAGAATTTCCTAGGTTGGAAGAGACCTCAAGGTCATCAAGTCCAACCTCCAACCTAACGCTAACAGCCCTCCACTAAACCATATCCCTAAGCTCTACATCTAAACGTCTTTTGAAGACTTCCAGGGATGGTGACTCCACCACTTCCCTGGGCAGCCTGTTCCAGTGCCTCACAACCCTTTCAGTGAAGAAGTTCTTCCTAACATCTAACCTAAAACTCCGCTGGCTCAACTTAAGCCCATTCCGCCTCGTCCTGTCACCAGGCACGTGGGAGAACAGACCAACCCCCACCTCGCTACAGCCTCCCTTGAGGTACCCATAGAGAGCGATAAGGTTGCCCCTGAGCCTCCATTTCTCCAGGCTGAACAAGACCAGCTCCCTCAGCCACTCCTCGTAGGACTTGTTCTCCAGGCCCCTCACCAGCTTCGTCGCCCTTCTCTGAACTCACTCGAGCACCTCAATGTCCTTCTTGTAGCGAGGGGCCCAAAACTGAACACAGTACTTGAGGTGCGGCCTCACCAGAGCCGAGTACAGGGGGACGATCACCTCCCTAGCCCTGCTGGTCACACTGTTTCTGATACAAGCCAGTATGCCGTTGGCCTTCTTGGCCACCTGAGCACACTGCTGGCTCATATTCAGCTGACTATCCACCATCACTCCCAGGTCCTTCTCTTCTAGGCAGCACTCCAACCACTCATCTCCCAGCCTGTAGCTCTGCTTGGGGTTATTGCGCCCCAGGTGCAGGACCCGGCACTTGGCCTTGTTGAACTTCATGCAGTTGGCCTCAGCCCATCGGTGCAGCCTATGCAGATCCTCCTGCAGAGCTTTCCTACCCTCAAGCAGATCGACACACGCACCTAACTTGGTGTCCTCTGTGAACTTACTGAGGGTGCACTCGATGCCCTCATCCAGGTCATCGATAAAGATATTAAAGAGGACCAGCCCCAGTAACAAGCCCTGGGGAGCACCACTAGTGACCAGCCTCCGGCTGGATTTGAATCCATTAACCACGACTCTTTGGGCCCGGCTATCCAGCCAGTTTCTAACCCAACGAAGCGTGCGCCAGTCCATGCCAAGAGCAGCCAGTTTCTTGAGGAGAATGCTGTGTGAGACGGTGTCAAAAGCCTTGCTGAAGTCAAGGTAGACCACATCCACAGCCTTTCCCTCGTCCACCCAGCGCGTCACTTTGTCATAGAAGGAGATCAGGTTCGTCAAGCAGGATCTGCCTTTCATAAAGCCATGCTGACTGGGCCTGATCGCCTGCTTGCCCTGCAAGTGCTGCATGATGACTCTCAGGAGGATCTGCTCCATGAGCTTCCCTGGTACTGAGGTCAAACTGACAGGCCTGTAGTTTCCCGGAAGGGTCTGCCCTCCAGCCCTTCTTGTAGATGGGCGTCACATTTGCTAGCCGCCAGTCAACTGGGACCTCCCCCGATCACCAGGACTGCTGATAAATGATGGATAGTAGCTTGGCCACTCCTCTGCGAGTTCACTCAGTACCCTTGGGTGGATCCCATCCGGCCCCATCGACTTGTGCACATCTAAGTGCCGTAGCAGGTCACCAAACAGTTCTTCATGGATAGTGAGGGCCACATCCTGCTCCCCATCCCCTTCCACCAGCTCAGGGTACTGAGTATCCAGAGAACATCCGGTATTGCCGCTAAAGACTGAGGCAAAGAAGGCATTGAGCACCTCCGCCTTTTCCTCATCTCTTGTAACTAAGTTTCCCCCCGCATCCAGTAAAGGATGGAGATTCTCCTCAGTCCTCCTTTTTGTGTTGATGTATTTATAGAAACGTTTTTTGTTATCTTTAACGGCAGTAGCCAGATTGAGCTCCAGATGAGCTTTGGCCTTCCTAATTTTGTCCCTGCACAGCCTCGCTACATCCTTAAAGTCCTCCCTAGTGGCCTGCCCACTTTTCCAAAGATTATAAACCCTCTTTTTTCTCCTAAGATCAAGCCACAATTCTCTGTTGAGCCAGGCTGGTCTTCTTCCCCGCCAGCTCGTCTTTGGGCACGTGGGGACAGATTAGACATCTGTCTAATCAGGTTAGGATCAGCAGGAAGGACAAGGCAAACTTCCTAGTGGGGGTCTGTTAAGACTGCCAAACCAGGATGAGGAGACAGATGAGGAATTCGACAGTCAGCTGGCAGAAGTTGCAAAATCATCAGTGCTTGTTCTCGTGGGGGACTTCAACTTCCCAGATATATCCCGGAAGAACAACACAGCCCAGAGAAAACTGTCTAGGAGGTTTCTGGAGAGCGTGGAAGATAACCTCCTGACGCAGTTGGTTATTGAGCCTACCAGGGGTGGTGCCCCGCTAGACATTCTTTTCACAAACAGAGAAGGACTGGTGGGAGATGTGGTGGTCGGGAGCTGTCTTGGGCAGAGTGACCATGAAATGGTAGAGTTCTGTCCCCTTGGTGAAGTCAGGAAAGGGATCAGTAAAACTGCTATCTTGGACTTCCATAGGGCAGACTTTAAGCTGTTCAGGACATTAGTTGGCAGAATCCCTTGCGAAGCAGTTCTGAAGAGCAGAGGAGTACAGGAAGACTGGACTTCCACAGCCGTTCGCTCACCCTCCCCCTCCCTCTCTGGGATGGGGGAGAGAAATGGAAAGTGAAGCCTGTGAGTTGAGATAAAGACAGTTTAATCACTTTAAACAAGTGATGCACAATGCAATTGCTCACCACCCGCTGACCAATGCCCAGCCTAACCCTGAGCAGTCCGGCCCCCTCCCCCCGGCTAGCTACCCCTATATATTGTTTAGCATGACATCAGATGGTATGGAATACCCCTTTGGCTAGTTTGGGTCACCTGTCCTGGGTCTGTCCCCTCCCAGCTCTTACTGCACCCCCAGCCTGCCTGTTGGCAGGACAGAGCAAAAGGCTGAGATGTCCTTGGCTTGGTATAAGCACTGCTCTGCAACAATTAGAACATCGGGGGTGTTATCAGCACTCTTCTCATCCCAAGCCAAAACACAGCATTCCACCAGCTACTAGGAAGAAAATTCTGTTCTAACTGAAACCAGGACATCTATCCACCCCTTATTCCATACCATTTATGTCATGCTCAGGTTACACTCTTTTCTATACATTCTAATTAGTCACCATTTTCATGTAGGGTAAATAGTAGTCATGGTAGTGATAACATACAGTATTATATGGTTATTAACATGGTACAATTCAATTTATGGGCTATTCTCACTCAGTATTAAATCCCCTTGAGGTACACACCGGACCTCTCTGTTCTTTTGCATCACCCACCAAGTGTATCCAGGTCCCTGAGGAAAAGCAATTCCACGAATGGGTTTGCCTTTTCCTGAGGCAGGAGTAGCCCAGACTGTTTTACCCAGCATATTTCTTACATGCACTACAGGGACTTTATCCCCATCTACAGTACGTAACAGGTTTGATTGGGCAGGTCCAGCTTGGTTGGCAGATCCCCTAGTATTGACTAACCAGGTGGCCTTTGCCAAATGCATATCACAATTTTTGAATGTCCCAGCGCCTATTGCTTTCAATGTAGTCTTTAACAGTCCGTTGTATCGTTCAACTTTCCCGGAGGCTGGTGCATGATAGGGGATGTGATATACCCACTCAATACCATGCTTTTTGGCCCAAGTGTCTATAAGGTTGTTTCGAAAATGAGTTCCATTGTCTGACTCTATTCTTTCTGGGGTACCATGTCGCCATAGGACTTGCTTTTCAAGGCCCAGAATAGTGTTCCGGGCGGTGGCATGAGGCACAGGATATGTTTCCAGCCATCCGGTGGTTGCTTCCACCATTGTAAGTACGTGGCGCTTGCCATTGCGAGTTTGAGGGAGTGTGATGTAATCAATCTGCCAGGCCTCTCCATATTTATATTTCAGCCATCATCCTCCATACCAAAAAGGCTTTGACCGTTTGGCTTGCTTGATTGCAGCACATGTTTCACAGTCAAGAATAACCTGTGCTATAGCGTCCATGGTCAGGTCTACCCCTTGATCACGAGCCCATCTGTATGTTGCATCTCTACCTTGATGGCCTGAGGTGTCATGGGCCCATCGGGCTATAAATAATTCACCTTTATGCTGCCAATCCAGGTCCACCTGAGCTACTTCAATCTTAGCAGCCTGATCCACCTGCTGGTTGTTTTGATGTTCTTCAGTAGCCCGATTCTTGGGCACATGAGCATCTACGTGGCGTACCTTTACAGCCAGGTTCTCTACCCAAGCAGCAATATCTTGCCACAATGCAGCAGCCCAGATGGGTTTGCCCCTGTGTTGCCAGTTGTTTTGCTTCCATTGCTGTAACCATCCCCACAGGGCATTTGCTACCATCCATGAATCGGTGTAGAGATAGAGAACTGGCCATTTTTCTCGTTCAGCAATGTCTAAAGCCAGCTGAATGGCATTCACTTCTGCAAACTGACTCGATTCACCTTCTCCTTCAGCAGCTTCTGCAACTCGTCGTGTAGGACTCCATACAGCAGCCTTCCATCTCCGATGCTTCCCTACAATACAACAGGACCCATCAGTGAACAGGGCATATTTCTTCTCATTCTCTGGTAACTGGTTGTACAGTGGGGCTTCTTCAGCACGACCCACCTCCTCCTCTGATAATATCCCAAAGTATTTGCCTTTTGGCCAGTCCATAATCACATCCAATATTCCTGGGCGACTGGGGTTTCCTATTCGAGCCCTCTGAGTGATCAGTGCAACCCACTTGCTCCATGTAGCATCAGTTGCATGATGTGTAGAGGAGACCCTTCCTTTGAACATCCAGCCTAGTACTGGCAATCGGGGTGCTAGGAGGAGCTGCGCTTCAGTACCGACCACCTCCGAAGCAGATCGAACTCCTTCATATGCTGCCAATATCTCCTTTTCAGTTGGAGTATAGCGGGCCTCAGATCTTCTGTATCCCCGACTCCAAAACCCCAGGGGTCGACCTCGAGTTTCCCCAGGTTCTTTCTGCCAGAGGCTCCGGGTGGGGCCCTTCTCCCTGGCTGTGGTGTAGAGCACATTCTCTACATCAGGTCGTGTTCGAACTGGCCCAAGGGCTACTGCATGAACTATTTCCTGCTTGATTTGTTCAAAGGCTTGTTGTTGCTCAGGGACCCATTCAAACTCATTCTTCTTACTGGTTACTTAGAGTGGGTTTACAATCAGACTGTAATTTGGAATGTGCATTCTCCAAAACCCCACAACACCTAGGAAAGTTTGTGTTTCTTTTTTGCTAGTTGGTGGAGACATAGCTGTTATTTTGTTGATCACATCCATTGGGATTTGACGACATCCATCTTGCCATTTTATTCCTAAAAACTGGATCTCTTGTGCAGGTCCTTTGACTTTATTTTGTTTTATGGCAAAACCGGCTTTCAGAAGGATTTGGACTATTTTCTTCCCTTTCTCAAAAACTTCCTCTGCTGTGTCACCCCACACAATAATGTCACTGATGTACTGCAGGTGTTCAGGAGCTTCCCCCTGCTCCAGCGCAGACTGGATCAGTCCATGGCAAATGGTAGGGCTGTGTTTCCACCCCTGGGGCAGCCAATTCCGAGTATATTGGACTCCCCTTCAAGTGAAAGCAAACTGTGGCCTGCACTCTGCTTCTAGAGGGATGGAGAAAAATGCATTAGCAATATCAGTTGTGGCGTACCACTTGGCTACCTTTGATTCCAGTTCGTACTGGAGTTCCAGCATGTCAGGCACTGCAGCACTCGGTGGTGGTGTGACTTCATTCAGGCCACGATAGTCCACTGTTAGTGTCCACTCGCCATTAGACTTTCGCACTGGCCATATGGGACTATTGAAAGGTGAGTGAGTCTTGCTGATCACTCCTTGGCTCTCCAATTGACGAATTAGGTTATGGATGGGAATCAGGGAGTCTTGGTTAGTGCGATATTGCTGCCGGTGCACAGTTGTGGTAGCGATTGGCACTTGCTGTTCTTCGACCCTCAGCAACCCCACAACAGAGGGGTCCTCTGAGAGACCAGGCAAGGTAGATAATTGTCTAATGCTCTCTGTCTCTAAGGCAGCTATACCAAAAGCCCACCTGAACCCTTTTGGGTCCTTGCAATATCCTCTTCTAAGATAGTCTATGCCAAGGATACATGGAGCATCCGGGCCAGTCACAATGCGGTGCTTTTCCCACTCATTCCCAGTCAGACTCACTTCAGCCTCCAATACAGTCAACTGCTGAGATCCGCCTGTCACTCCACAAATATAGATGGGCTCTGGTCCTTTATATCTCGATGGCATTATAGTACATTGTGCACCGGTGTCTACTAAAGCCTTCTGTGCGTCTGACGTGCCAGGCCATCGAATCCACACAGTCCAATAAACTCGATTGTCCCTTTCCTCCCCCTGGCTGGAGGCAGGGCTCTCCTAATGCTGGTCAGAATCTTCTTCATTTCTGTGTTTGAAGGACTGTCTGCTGGAAGTTGGAGCAGCAAACTTTTCAGAGAATCCCTTTTTCTTGATCGTTTTCTTTTGCAACTCACGTACCCGTGCCTCTAGGGTCGCAGTAGATTTTCCATCCCATTTTCTCATGTCCTCTCCATGGTCTCGTAAGTAAAACCACAGGGTGGCACGGGGTGAGTACCCACCATATCGTCTTCCTTGTGTGGATGAACGCCTACCCCTGATAGCTGAGACACTGCTTTGTGCAGGTGAGGAGGAGAATAATCTCTCTTCAAGTTGGTGAACCTTTTCAGAAAGTTTCTCCACAGCTGAGACGCAGGCCTGTAAGGAAGAGGAGAGACTTTCTTCGTACTGCTGAAGTTGTTTAGCCACTTCATCCACTGTGGGTTCCTCATCCTCTTTCCAGGCCATTATTGCCAATGAGCTGGCATATGATGATGGTGCACTCCATACAAACTTCCGCCACATGGATCGTGTACACCTGACTTCATCTGGATATTTGGATGTTTATCCGAGGTCTGGATCATCATAAATCACTTCCCGTATGGCTAATTCCCTCAGGTACTGGATTCCTTTCTCCATAGTGGTCCACTTGCCTGGTAGACATAAAAGTTCTTCCTTGAAGGGATACCTTTCCCTCACAGCTGAGAGGAGACGCCTCCAGAGGCTGTTAGATTGTGCTCCATCTGCAATTGCTTTGTCAATGCCTGCGTCTCGAGCAAGGGATCCCAGCTGCCTGGCTTCCCTGCCGTCTAATTCCACACAATTGGCTCCAGAGTCCCAGCACTGGAGCAGCCAGGTGACAAGCTGCTCACCTATACAATGACCAAAATCTTTTCGCACGTCTCGTAGCTCGCGCTCGTATAGGCTTTGGGTAGTTACTGTTGATTTTTCGGCATCCTCATCTTCCTCCTCCTGAATCCTTGATGGCCCAGCGTCATCGTCGTCTCTATACCTAGATTTGGCAGAAGACTCTCTGCGTTCTAAACGACCTGAATCTCTATACCATTTTTTCACCTTCTCTACAGGGGCAGTTTGCACTGCTACAGCTCATTTCTCTGACCTTGTTACGGGGTCTGCCACAGAGGTTGGAATACCCTCTGCAGGGTCAACTTGCACTGCTACAGCTCGTTTCTCTGACCCCGTTACAGGGTCTGCCACAGGGGTTGGAATACCCTCTGCAGGGTCAACTTGCACTGCTACAGCTCGTTTCTCTGACCCCGTTACAGGGTCTGCCACAGGGGTTGGAATACCCTCTGCAGGGTCAACTTGCACTGCTACAGCTCGTTTCTCTGACCCCGTTACAGGGTCTGCCACAGGGGTTGGAATACCCTCTGCAGGGTCAACTTGCACTGCTACAGCTCGTTTCTCTGACCCAGCCACAGGAGCTGGAGCAGCTGCAGGAACCGGAGCTGGAGCAGCTGCAGGAACTGGAGTTTGAGCAGTTGCAGGAACTGGAGCTGAAGCAGCTGCAGGAACTGGGACTGGAGCATCTGCAGGAGCTGGGACTGGAGCAGCTGCAGGAACTGAAACTGGAGCGGCTGCAGGAACCGGAGCTGGAGCGGCTGCAGGAACCGGAGCTGGAGCAGCTGCAGGAGCTGGGACTGGAGCGGCTGCAGAGTCCACCGTAGGGGTCACAGTGGCCGTTGGATCTGTCACGGGACTTGGAGTGGCCGCAGGGTCTGTCACTAAGTTGATAGCAGTATCAGTGGCAGCTCGATAGGCATGAGCCAGGCCCCAGCATGTTACAATGATTTGTGCTACTTTGGAACTGCCAGAATCATGACACCTTTTTTTCAAGCATTCTGCCAGTTTTTTAGGATTTTGCAGTTGTTCAGAGGTGAATTTCCAAAACACTGGGGGTGCCAACTGCTCTAGATGCCTGCCCATATCCTCCCATACTCCCTGCCACCCACAACTATATTGCCT
The DNA here is from genome assembly GCF_009819795.1 of Aythya fuligula. Classification (NCBI taxonomy): domain Eukaryota; kingdom Metazoa; phylum Chordata; class Aves; order Anseriformes; family Anatidae; genus Aythya; species Aythya fuligula. The sequence goes on along the minus strand of NC_045559.1, from coordinate 166,156,676 downwards.
CCGGGCAGATCTCCAGATGAGCTTCCTAAGTAGTTGTTCAACTTTAAGCAGAATCTGAATCATAGAATCATAGAATCATAGAATATCCTGAGTTGGAAGGGACCCTTAAGGATCATCAAGTCCAACTCTTGACACCGCACAGGTCTATCCAAAAGTTCAGACCATGTGACTAAGTGCACAGTCCAATCTCTTCTTAAATTCAGACAGGCTCGGTGCAGTGACCACTTCCCTGGGGAGCCTGTTCCAGTGTGCAACCACCCTCTCTGTGAAGAACCCCCTCCTGATGTCAAGCCTAAATTTCCCCTGCCTCAGCTTAATGCCGTTCCCACGGGTCCCGTCACTGGTGTTAATGGAGAAAAGGTCTCCTGCCTCTCGACACCCCCTTACGAGGAAGTTGTAGACTATGATGAGGTCTCGCCTCAGCCTCCTCTTCTCCAGGCTGAACAGGCCCAGTGACCTCAGCCGTTCTTCGTACGTCTTCCCCTCCAGGCCTTTCACCATCTTCGTAGCCCTCCTCTGGACACTCTCCAACAGTTTCATGTCCTTTTTATACTGTGGTGCCCAGAACTGCACACAGTACTCGAGGTGAGGCCGCACCAGCGCAGAGTAGAGCGGGACAATCATCTCCCTTGACCTACTAGCGATGCCGTGCTTGATGCACCCCAGGACACGATTGGCCTTCCTGGCTGCCAGGGCACACTGCTGGCTCATATTCAACTTGCTGTCTACCACAACCCTCAGATCCCTCTCTTCTAGGCTGCTCTCCAGCGTCTCGTCGCCCAGTCTGTACGTGCAGCCAGGGTTTCCCCGTCCCAGGTGCAGGACCCGGCACTTGCTCTTATTGAACTTCATGCGGTTGGTGATCACCCAGCTCTCCAACCTATCCAGATCCCTCTGCAAGGCCTTTACACCCTCATTCGAGTCCACAACTCCTCCAAGTTTGGTGTCATCAGCAAACTTGCACAAAATACCTTCTATTCCTATATCCAGATCGGTTATAAAAATATTGAAAAGTACCGGCCCTAAAATGGAGCCTTGAGGGACCCCACTGGTGACCACCCGCCAGCCTGACGCAGCCCCATTTACCATAACCCTTTGGGCCCTGCCCGTTAGCCAATTGCTCACCCATCGTATGATGTTTTTATTTAGCTGTATCGTGGACATTTTGTCCAGTAGGATCCTATGGGAAACCGTGTCAAAAGCCTTGCTGAAGTCCAAAAAAATCACATCAGCTGGTTTCCCTTGGTCCACCAAACGGGTGATCTTATCATAAAAGGAAATCAGGTTAGTTAGGCAGGACCTACCCTTCACAAACCCATGCTGGGTGGGACCAATGACTGCTTTGTCCCCCAGGTGCGCCTCAATAAGTTCAAGAACCATCTTCTCCATGATTTTACCAGGCACTGACATGAGACTGACAGGCCTGTAATTGCTAGGGTCTTCTTTCTGACCCTTCTTGAAAATCGGCACAACATTTGCCAGCTTTCAGTCTACCAGGACCTCTCCAAATTCCCAGGATCGTTGAAAAATAATTGAGAGAGGTTCCGCGATGACGTCCGCCAGCTCTTTCAGCACCCGGGGATGAATCCCATCCGGACCCATGGACTTGTAGGGATCCAGGTGGAGTAGCAAATCCCGCACACATTCAGGGTCGGTTGGGAGTTTGTCATTCCCACCGTCCTGGTCCTCCAGCTCAGGGCACCCTGGGTCCCGAAGCCCATCATCGGCATTGAAGACAGAGGCAAAGAAGGCGTTAAGCGTCTCTGCTTTGCCTATGTCATTGTCTGTGAGGAGACCTTCCCTATCAAGGAGCGGCCCTATGTATTCTTTAGTTCTCCTTTTTCCATTCACATATCTAAAAAAAACCTTTTTATTTTCTCTCACAGACACAGCCAGCTTCAACTCTAGGTGTGCTTTGGCCACACGAACTTTCTCCCTACAAACACGAACAGCATCCCTGTATTCTTTCCATGACACCTGGCCCTCCTTCCAGTAGCGAAACACTCTCTGTTTCCGCCTAATCTCCATTAGAACGTTCCTGGTCAGCCACGCTGGCCTCCTGCCCCGCCTGCCTGACTTGCGATATTTAGGAATTGCCTGATCTTGTGCTTCTAGGAGGCATCTCATCTGTTTCCATCTCATCTTTTATCTCTAAAGATCTAGTGTTTTATTACCACACATGTTTATCAGTTTAGCTTCCTGAAACAAGTCACTGCAATGTGGCCTCATGATGTGGCATAAATAATAAAACATTAAATATATAAAATATTATGAAAGGTTCTTACTTTTTTTTTTTTTTTTTTTTTTAAACCCTCATGAACCAGGAATATTCAAACAAGTTGAATAATATTGGGGTAGAATAGGACCATACTGAAGTCTCAACAGCCTTTCTGCTATTTAAGTGCTGTTACTTGACCAATTTGTTATGTATTAGAATGGAGGAATGGCTGAAAACTAGAGAAAATTTCTTGACATTTAAGTATTTTGACATTTTCCATCATTAATAGGGCTATAAAATAATAAACCTTGACGCCATTTAACAAGGAAGTAATATTTATTAATTACAAATGTTGTTTAATCTGCTTTAGAAAGTAAAGGTTATGCATTACTTTATTCTTTATGTGATTAATTTTAAACCTGCAAAGAAACAAAATCTTTCAGAAATGAAATTAAATTTAAATAATTTTTTTAACCCTCACAGATTTGTAGACCCTTGGGAATACTGTGCTATTCAAAGAATGAAAAATGTTTTCTACATTTAGCATTCTGCATTTGTTGCTCTGAATTCTATCAAATTCAGTATCCAAATCATGTTAAGATGAAAATGTTCAGTCCGATAATATATAGGGAGGAAAAACAAAAGTCAACAAATGATTAATTAAATATGTCAGGAAAGAGAATCCCTGCTGGGCAAGGATATGAGTACTTCTCTAGCATGATTGTTTGTAAAATATTCATGGATTGGATATGTATTAAAAGTACTTTTTTTTTTTTTCACTGTAAAAATAGCATAATTAATATAATTTGATAATACCCAAAATGTTTAAAGTATTGTGTTTGTGTAATTCAAACATGGTGTAAAGACTGGAAACCAGGAATTCCAAATGAAGCACTTCATTATTTTTTTCTATAGAGAACATATATGGTGAACAATAAATATTTATAGCAACTTGGAATGCAATGTGATTCAATTAAAAGTGTTGCTAATGTCCTGTGGTGTGAATCTTGACTTCAGTACATAATATGTTATATGAATATTATATGAACCAATGATTCATTTTCATTTTCCTCCCAGTCTCTTTTTAATATTAGAAGTTGAAATTTAACAGGGAAAAAATTACAATAATCAGGAATAAAAGCTAATACACTATTCTAACACTGTTGGTTTAATTTATAACTTTGCCATTAGAGAACATTTATACTAGTAATTTCTAACACCATGCCTCAAAAAAAAAAAAAAAAAAAATCTGTCATAGTAAATTTCTTTCAAATTTACATCTAACTTAGATGATAATATGTAAAGGGGATAATTTCAACAAACCACTGCTAACGTGTTATACTCTTGGAATTATGCTGTTTTCTCAGATTTAATTAATAAATTTATGCACATTCCCAAGCTTATGTTTATAAAATGAGTCAATTCTTAATCATTACAATTCACCTGAAAAAAAAAGCAGCCATTGTTTACAGCTGACCTTATTCTTCATAGCTGGCACTGTTTTTGCAAATTATATGCTCTTACTTGTCCTTAGTATTAAAAAACATTAGTATTAACGTCCTTAGTTTCAAGAAACATGCTGTTGCTGATGTTTGCCCAGAGAGATTGTGGAGTCTCCTTCTCTGGAGATATTTAAAACCTGCTTGGATGCCATCCTGCACAATGTGCACTAGGTGAATGTGCACAGCAGGGGTGTTGGACTGGATGATCTTCAGAAGTCCATTCCAACCTCGGCCATTCTGTAATTCTGTGACTCTTGCTCGATACTGTTAAGCAGACACAGATGAAAAATGATTTATCTCATAGTGTTTATCATATGAAATACATTTTTTATAACAAAGTAGAAAAACTTGGGTTATGGAAGAACTAGGGTAATGTAGTGTTGGAAGCATTTCACTTACATCCTGATGAACACACGTTACAATTAAATTCTGCAATTTAAAAACTGTTTGTGACTAAGCTTAGCTGAGTAATTTTAGTCCTAAGTAGACCTAGATAATGTTTCATTACAGAACATATTTTCTAAAGCTTCTTAATCCCTTTTGTTTAAAAAAATAAAATAAAATAAAATACTAAAAAAATCATTTGTAGATGTTTCTAAGGCCATAATACTTGATAAAGCAAAGTAAAAATGTGTCATGTCTGAAGACTGAGCTTTTAATTATTATATACAACAGAAGAAGAGTTTCTCCACTAATCAATCCTGCTAATTTCTAGACCCTGTATCAGGTTCTGTTGGCTAGATTCAGAAGTCAAACAATTACAGATTTATTTTTTTTTTCTCAAAGTCTAGTGTCAGTGTGAAACACGTAGTCATCTAATCGATTTTTCTAGGGATCTGTGATATTTTCAAGTATTTGGACTTTTACCTGCTTAATTTACATTTGATACTTAAAAAAAAAAAAAAAAAAAAAAAAAAAAGTAAAAGAGTCATGTGATACTATCTAATCTCTTAAGTGACTACATAATTCTAGTTAACTTTTTGAAGTTAGATATTAAGGGCATAGCATGTGACATTAAACTGAACTCATAAATGAACATAGGACCTGCGTTTTAATTCTTGGTGCTTGCAAAGCAGAGTTTTAGAAAATCAAGGTTTAGCAGAAAGAAATGCTGTCTGCTTGCTTCAGTTCAAACATACTACAGTCTGACTTTGAAAGGAAATTGTAGATACTTGATTGGACTAAAGGCAAAGAAAGCCTGTATCTAATGAGATCTCTTTGAATGTATTTATTTCAAGATATCTATAAAGTATAAAAGTATTATAGTTTTATATTTGGAGAGGTTATGCAGAGTACTGCAACCTCTCATTTAACTTACATTAGACTTCAAATACTTCTTTTTAAAAAATCACTAAGCCTAGAGGGTAAGATTTTGCCATTTACACTTTCCATACTATTCACAGTGATACAAACTAAGGTTTCAAATATTAACGGATATTTTTATCCAGTTATTGGATTTAACCCGACTCTAATATAAATGCCAGTTTGTAAGTGGGAAATAAGGAATGAAAGCTAACACTTTCTGATATGGTTTAATGAGAACCGGAATTGTACATCTAAATTCTACAGATGTACAAAGCTGAAAAACAGCGTTCTTCTATTTTATAAGAATGACCCTAGCTCTAATACTTCTTCTTTTTTTTTTTTTTTTTTTTTTTAACTGTATTTTCCATGTTGATTAACCATTGAATTAGTGCCAGTGGAGAACAGTCAGATTTTATTCTTACTATGACTTGTTCTATTTAAGATAGAAGTTTAATTGCCTTTAATAAGCTCCTCACATAAGGCTTTTTCCATAGGTCTTTCGCATGATCTGTCTTATTGCCAGAACTAGCTAACACAGATATTTTTGTTCATGAAATATAGGAAGAGACAGATACTTTGTTCTTCTGAATGTAAAATTGGAAAACATGACTACTTGTTGACTGTCTTCTTGACAAAAACACAACAAAACAAAAATATAATAATAATAATTATTATTATTTAAAATAATTAAAATAATTTAAAAACAAAAAATGAAGAAAAAAATATATTTTTTCTTTCCTCAGTCATCATAAGGTCTCTCTTTAGAGAGATTTTTAGAGTGGTACAGGGACATGTGCAGTTTAGATATAGAAATAATTATTGAATAATTACTGCTGAATATCGTAGGAAATTGGAGGAATAGAACAAACCTATCCAAACTTGGGACTGAACTCAAAGCTAAGGTTGTGCTCAAGTCCCTATCAGGCAAAAATAAACGTCAACATCTTAATGAGATTTCTAGATTGTGATTTCTGTTGAAGGAAGATCTATTGAAATGGAGAGGCTCAGACCTTGCCAAGTTCTGCACTGTGTTTACCGTTCACTTACATAGTGTGATTCTTGTCTTCAGGAAGTTTCCTGGCAAGTCCTTAACTCTCTTTCAGTCAGTTTTGAATAAAGAGAAATATTTGCATTTTGTTTGAAATTCAGAGCAATATCTGAGTTGTCAAGTGTTAGAAAACCTAATTTGCATCTGGTACTCAGAGTCCATCTTCATGAATATATAATTGATTTGTGTCCTAGTATGAATTGTGAAGATGCCACTCAATACATTTCTCTCACTACTTTTGGAACAGGTATAATCTTATCTCAGGAGGCAGAGCACAGGATAACTGTTTTGTGCTACCAACAGAGGCCAACTGCTCAAAATTGCATCACATTTGGATTTGTCTTAATAACTTTATTAAGAATGTGACAATATCCTTTTTTCCTACCTAGTAATTTAAATGTTCTACTTCTGTAAATCCAAGTTTCCTATTCTTCTCTGTTAGTTTGTTGATAATTTGTTTTTTCTTCATATTTTTTTTCCTCAAGTAATACCTCTTGCTTATTGTTCTTTATAGTTTGACTGCATTCCTAAAAGAATAATTTTAATTATAAATTTTGAGGTTATGTCTGAAAGAATCTATTTTATTTTGGGGAGATAACATTTTAAATTTGCTCACAAATTACTGTCTGTTCTCTATTGGCATTTGCAGTGATTTCCAGCCTATAATCATTTGTAGCTATTAACTGGCAGACCATTGCCTGTTCCAGACATTAATAAAGTTAATAATTTTACACTGCATATCTAGATTTTATAGTCTACTGTTTGTTTTTCTCCTTCATTTACTGTTCCTCAAATAGCTTTCAATCTATCAACCAGTTTTAATGTATAAGGCAGTTAAAATTAATTTTCAGTCAGTATTTCCTATTATATATATGCCATTCTTTTAAACTAATATATTTAATCAGCTCCATTTCATAAAGCTCACTTTTATCTAAATACAGATCAAGCATGCAATGGAAAATTTGCTGCTTATTAATCCGTGTTGTGCATCAGTCATGAAAATATGTTCAACATTTATAGGTTAACCTTTTTTTAAATGTATGCCTCATTTTATTGGAAATAAAAATTCCCTAAATGGATAAGAATTTGGATTGCAGCTTTAAACTTGTTTGTTTTTTTTTTTTTTTTTCTTTTGCTAGGATAGTAAATTAATTAATTCATTAATAATTTCTAATACTAAAAGACACAAATAGAAAACAAACACTTGTTTATTTTTCTATTTAATTTTTAAGCTATAACAAAAACATCGTGTTGCATGGTTAAAGTAGTGGTATTTAATCATAAAAAATACAGTTTAATTTTAGTGAATTCTATTTTTAGAGCATGAAAAATATTTTTTCAAGAATATGCATAGCATAGTATATATTGAACCTGTATGACTAGATAAAAAGATGAATTAAGTACTTAAAGGTTTTGATTAATATTCATCCACCAAATGTAGAGGCTTAGAGTAGAGACGTCTGAACTGCAGAAATGTAGTCATAGAATCACAGAATATCTTCAGCTGGAAGGGACCTATAAGGATCATTGAGTCCAAATTCTGGTTCCATAAAGAACTGCCTAAAAATTAAACCACAGGTCTGAGATTGCTGTTCAGCTTCAAGTGCTCAGGTCCAGAGGGAAGTCTGGTTGGTCACCAGAGAGAAGTTGTTAGTGTCTGCCCCTCTGCTTCCCTCATGAGGAAGCTGTAGGCTACCACGTGGTCTCCCCTCCGTCTTCTTTCCTCTAGGATGAACAAACCAAGTGACCTCATCCACTCCTCATAAGTCTTACCCTCTAGACTCTTCACCATCTTTGTTGATCTCCTTTGTACACTCTCTAATGGTTGTATGTCCTTCATATATTGCGGCACCCAAAACTGCATGCAGCACTTGAGATGAGGCCACACCAAAGAGTGGAGCAATCACTTTTGTTGACTGGCTAGCAATGCTGTGCTTGATGCACCCCAGGGTTTGGTTTGCCCTTCTGGCTGCCAGGGTGCACTTTTGACTCATATTCAACTTGCCATTGACCAAAATCCAAAGATCCCTTTCCATGGGGTTTCTCTACAGCATCTTGTCCCCCAGTCTGTACATATAGCCAAAGTGGCCCCTTCCCAGGTGTGGAATCTGGCACTTGTTAAACTTCATACAGTTGGCAATTGCCTAGCTCTCTAATTTGTCGTGATCTCTCTGCAAGGCCTTTCTACACTCCACACAGTCAACAGCTCCTCCCAATTTAGTGTTATCCACAATCCATAGACTTACTTCATACACCTTTAAGTCTTGTATCAAAGTAATTTATGAAAATGTTAAAGAGAATTGGCCCTAAAATGGAGATCTGAAGAATCCCACTAGAAACTGGCTGCCAGCCTGAATTAACCCCATTTACTATAACCCTTTATGCCTGACCATTATCCAAATTATTCACCCATCGTATTATGTTTTTATCTAGATGTATGCTGGATATTTTGTTCAGAAGGATACTGTAAGAAACAGTATTGAAAGCTTTCCTGAAATCCAAGAATATTATATCATCTGGCTTCCCTTGGTCAACTAGGTGGGTGACCTTGTCATGAAAGGACAATAAGTTCATTAAGCAGAACCTTCACCTCATGAACTCATGTTGGCTATGATCAATGACCACATTGTCCTTCAATTTTTTTTCAATAACTCCCAGAATAATTTTCTCTTTAACCAGGCACTGAAGTGAGACTGACAGGCCTGTGATTACCAGGGTCTTCTTTCTTGCCCTTCTTGAAAATTGGAACAATGTTTGGCAGCTTCCAGTCAACTGGGACCTCTCCAGATTCCCAAGACCATTGAAAAATAATTGAAAGAGGTCTTTTGATGACATCAGCCAGCTCTCTGAGTACCCTGGCATGAATTACATTGGGCCTCATAGACCAGCTGGAGCAACACATCTTACACAACTTCAGGGTTGGTTGAGAGATTGTCATTACCACAGTCATGGTCCCCCAACACAGGGCACCTGGGGTCCCAGAGCACACCATCAGTGTTGAAGACAGAGTTTAATGAAGAAGGCATTAAACTTCTCTGCTTTGTTTATGTCTCTGTGAGGTGACCATCCTCATCAAATAATGGACCAACGTGTTCTCTGTTCTTTTTGCTGTTAACACAAAGAAAAATAAGAAAAAAAAAAAGAACAAGAACAAGAAAAAAGGAAAAGGAAAAGGAAAAGGAAAAGGAAAAGGAAAAGGAAAAGGAAAAGGAAAAGGAAAAGGAAAAGGAAAAGGAAAAGGAAAAGGAAAAGGAAAAGGAAAAGGAAAGAAAGAAAAGGAAAAGGAAAAGGAAAAGGAAAAGAAAAAGAAAAAGAAAAAGAAAAAGAAAAAGAAAAAGAAAAAGAAAAAGAAAAAGAAAAAGAAAAAGAAAAAGAAAAAGAAAAAGAAAAAGAAAAAGAAAAAGAAAAAGAAAAAGAAAAAGAAAAAAAAAAAAAGGAAAAAGAAAAAAGAAAAAAGAAAAAGAAAAAGAAAAGGAAAAAAAGATTTTCCTCCACAGTTCTGGCCAGCTTCAACTCTAATTGCACTTTGCTGGCACAATTCTTCTCACTGTGAGGAACGTTTTAACATGCCCCTGCTCCTGAGTGGGCTCCTCTCCACAGGCTGCAGCTCCAGCCTGGGGCCTGCTCCTGTGGGGGCTCTCCATAGGTTGCAGCCTCCTCCAGGCCACATCCACCTGCTCCACCGGGGGCTCCTCCACAGGCTGCAGCATGAAGATCTGCTCCATGTGGGACCCATGGGCTGCAGGGGGACAGCCTGCTCCACCAGGGGCCTCTCCACAAGCCACGGGTGAACTTTTGCCATGGTTCCTGGAGCATATCCTGCTATCGTGGAGCATATCCTGTGGATGTGGTCTACCTTGACTTCAGCAAGGCTTTTGACAATGTTTCCCACAGAATTCTCCTCAAGAAACTGTCTGCTCCAGGCTTGGACTGGCATACGCTTTGTTGGGTTAAAAACTATCTGGATAACCAAACCCAAAGAGTTGTGGTTAATGGAGTCAAATCCAGTTGGAGGCCGGTCACTAGTGGTGTTCCCCAGGGCTCAGTACTGGGGCCAGTCCTCTTTAATATCTTTATCGATGACCTGGATGAGGTTATTGAGTGCACCCTCAGTAAGTTCGCAGATGACAGCAAGTTAGGTGCGTGTGTTGATCTGTTCGAGGGTAGGAAGGCTCTGCAGGAGGATCTGCATAGGCTGAGGCCAACTGTATGAAGTTCAACAAGGCCAAGTGCCGGGCCCTGCACCTGGGGCGCAATAACCCCAAGCAGAGCTACAGGCTGGGAGATGAGTGGTTGGAGTGCTGCCTAGAAGAGAAGGACCTGGGAGTGATGGTGGATAGTCAGCTGAATATGAGGCAGCAGTGTGCTCAGGTGGCCAAGAAGGCCAACAGCATCCTGGCTTGTATAAGAAGCAGTGTGGTCAGCAGGTCTAGGGAAGTGATTTTTCCCCTGTACTCGGCTCTGGTGAGGCCGCACCTCGAGTACTGTGTTCAGTTTTGGGCCCCTCGCTACAAGAAGGACATGGAGGTGCTCGAGTGAGTTCAGAGAAGGGCGACGAAGCTGGTGAGGGATCTGGAGAACAAGTCCTGTGAGGAGTGGCTGAGGGAGCTGGGTTTGTTCAGCCTGGAGAAACGGAGGCTCAGGGGCAACCTTATTGCTCTCTATAGGTACATTAAAGGAAGCTGTAGTGAGGTGGGGGTTAGTCTATCTTCCCACGTGCCTGGTGACAGGACGAGGGGGAATGGGCTAAAGTTGAGCCAGGGGAGGTTTAGATTGGATATTAGGAAGAACTTTACTGAAAGGGTTGTTAGGCATTGGAATGGGCTGCCCAGGGAAGTGGTGGAGTCACCATCCCTGGAGATCTTTAAAAGACATTTAGATGTTGAACTTAGTGATATGGTTTAGTGGAGGACTTGTTAGTGTTAGGTCAGAGGTTTAACTCGATGATCTTGAGGTCTCTTCCAACCTAGAAATTCTGTGATTCTGTGATTCTGTCCTTCTGCACTGGTCTTGGGGTCTGCAGGGCTGGTTCTCACCCCTCACTATCTCTCAGGTACTGTTGCACAGCATTTATTTTTTCACTGTCTTAAATATGCTCTAAAAGAGGCACAAACAACATCACTTATTGGCTTGACTCTGGCCAGTGGCTGGTCCCTTTGAGAGCTGGCTGAAACTGTCCATTATCTAACATGGGGCAGCTTCTGGATTCTTCTCACAGAGGCCACCTCTATACCCCCATGCAACCAAAACCTTGCTATGAAAACCCAATACAGACCTGCATTATGTTTTCTAGATTTTATTAAAAAGATTAAAAGTATCTATGAAGAAAAGCCATATTCAATAGAGCTGTATTATTAAGTACTGTTTTGCTTTAAAAACAAAACACACACACACACCGCTGTAGAATTTTGGTCTCTGCTATAATGCAGTGAAGTCCTAATTATCAATGGAACATCAATATGTTGCTGTCCTCCCTTTGGAGCTGGCTGAAACTGGCCCTTACCTAATATGGGGCAGCTTCTGGATTCTTCTCACAGAGGCCACCCCTGCAGCCCCGTGCTACCAAAACCTTGCCATGAAATCCCAGTGCAGACAGCTGGAGTTGTCTGGTCCAAAACAATCAAGGATTGAATTAATTAATTAAGTTATATGTGAACAATCAGGATCTCATATAATCTTTCTTTTATTCCCTATCTAACTATCATACTACATGAAAATACAAAAAGTTGTAGTACTTGGTTTATAGTTTTCCTTATTTTTGAAAACTGAACTTGTTTCTCCTGTATTTTGCTCTATGTCTTTTAACCTGTTAATAATCCTGATAGAATATTCTCTTCTATTCTGCTGGAGACTCCTATCTGGGACTGTGTTGAAAGTGTTTCAGAATCCGGGTATACTATATAGACTGAATATTCATCTGTAGGCTTATTGACATAATACATTTCTGATTCCCAGCTTTCTCCCACTGGAACTGTTTTAAGTCTTTTCAAAGTAACAGTAGTAATTAAGGGAAATTAAAAAATAAATAAGTAAATAATAATAATAATAATAAGAAATTAAGAAATCTGTCAAAATGCCACCATAAATAATATGTTGGAAAAATCTGTGAGCTGTTACAAATTAAATTTTGTTTGTTTATAAATAAACATAAAACATATTGATGATTTATTTATTTATTTATTTATTTTTCCTAAAGCACTTACATATTTGAAGTTCTAAGAATGTATCAATGATTTTATTTAGTTAGAATAAATTAGAAATTCTATTTTTTCCTGTCTTCAGAGAACATTGCCTGAGATCACTGGTGAATAATATTACTAACATTGAAATTTTTTGAACTTTTTTGCTTACTGATCTACAGATGGAAGTTGTAAAATAGAATTTTACAATTCTATGGTATTACTAATGTATGGTAATATTTCAAAATATGGGTTATTGTGTTTGTAACAAAAGAGATAAAACAAATATGACTAATGAAGTGTCACTTCTGAGTCAGAATCCAGAGTAATTATTTTCAACAGGTTTAGATTAATTGTGCTTTTTCTATGATAATTTGAAAGGTGTTTTGTTTTCAGGAAAGGTGGTGATTAAGTCTTGTATATTATTTGAAGAATATATAATGTCTGCTGCATCTCTGAATTCTCCATTCATTGTAGTGTTCTCATGTAAAAAGAAGATAGTAAGACCGTCTCTTTATAATATAATAGTGCTATCTTCTCTTCTCACAGAGGTCACACCTACCTACAGTTAACTTTCCCTGTAGTGGCCCACATAGTGCTCTGCACTTGTAGCTAGAACAGCCCTGATATGACACTAATGTTTTGTCTGTTGCTGAGCAGTGCTGGCACAGCATTAAAACTCCCTCCAGCCCACCCCAGAGACAGTAGGCTGAGGGTGGGCAAAACCTGGAGAGGAAACATCACCAGGGCAGCTGACCTAAACCAACCAAAGGGATATTCCATACCATATGATGTCACACTCAGCAATAAAAGGTGGGAAAGGGGAAGGTAGAGGGGGAGCACTCATTATGAAGACATCTGTCCCTCCCAGACAATGACTACCTGTATTGATTCCCTGACTCCCTGGACTTAACCAAATATTGCTTGTTGATGGGAAGTAGAGATTTATTTATTTGTTTCTTTTCCTTCCCTCCTGGCCTTTGCTGGTTTTTGTTTGTTTGAACTGCTTCAATATTGGTCTGTAGCATGGGGTGCAGTCCTTCAGGAACTAGTTCCTCAGAAGGGGTCCCTTGCAGGTGGCAGCTCCTGACTGACAGATCACCTGCTCTACCACTGTGGACTTCTCCACATGTTGCAGTGTGGGTATCTTTTCCTGTGTGGTCCTCTGTGGGTTGCAGGGGAACTTCTGCCCTGGAGCCAGGAGCATCACCTCCTTGTTCCTCTTCACTGACCTTGGTGTCTGCAAGATTGATTCTCTCTACATTTCCTACACTACTCTAGTCTAGATGGTGCTGTGCAACATTCCCCCCCCCCTTTCTTAAATATGCTCTTACAGAGGCAGAACAAGCGTTGCCCTCTGGCTCAGCTCTGGCCAGCCGTGGAACTGGCTTTTGGAGCAGGCTGGACCTAGCTCTTATTTAACATGGGTCAGCTTCTGGATTCTTCTCAAAGAGGCCACCCCTGCAGCCCCCTGAAGTACTAAAATCTTGCCACATAAGCCTAATAGCCTAATGCATCAGGAGAAGTGATAATGACCTAATATGTCATTGAAAAACTTTTTAAGGAAGCAATTTTAGGCGAAAAAGCAAGCATTGGAAGTAATAATCACATATCAGAGTATAGAATCAGGAAAAGGAAGTTTCTAGTTAATATCTTCATTTTCTCTTCCACTGTTAATGAATATAGATGTTTATTACCCTTCCCTTCCCTTCCCTTCCCTTCCCTTCCCTTCCCTTCCCTTCCCTTCCCTTCCCTTCCCTTCCCTTCCCTTCCCTTCCCTTCCCTTCCCTTCCCTTCCCTTCCCTTCCCTTCCCTTCCCTTCCCTTCCCTTCCCTTCCCTTCCCTTCCCTTCCCTTCCCTTCCCTTCCCTTCCCTTCCCTTCCCTTCCCTTCCCTTCCCTTCCCTTCCCTTCCCTTCCCTTCCCTTCCCTTCCCTTCCCTTCCCTTCCCTTCCCTTCCCTTCCCTTCCCTTCCCTTCCCTTCCCTTCACCTTCCCTTCCCTTCACCTTCCCTTCCCTTCCCTTCCCTTCCCTTCCCTTCCCTTCCCTTCCCTTCCCTTCCCTTCCCTTCCCTTCCCTTCCCTTCCCTTCCCTTCCCTTCCCTTCCCTTCCCTTCCCTTCCCTTCCCTTCCCTTCCCTTCCCTTCCCTTCATTTTTTATTTGTTTTTTCTTCCCAGAACATCCTGAGAAACATCAAGCAATCCAGGTATGATATCATTTATTTAGATAGGCTTTATCTTGAAGTTTTACAGAAAATGGTATCTATAAAAATGAGCCAGATGTTAAAAAAAAAAAAATAAAAAAATCTGTCTTTTGATTAGAATCTACCAGAGCAAATCTACTAATTGGAGCTGTGAGTATTGTCAACATTTATTTATTAATTAATTTATTGTTACATTAGATGTGTAGTTAACAGATCACTGATAAAGTTAAGCTTTTCCCTGCCTTAAGCAATACTATTAGCAATTTCATTTAAGAATCAAAAGAAGAATGCAATATCTAAAGGATCTGTATTTATTTAATTAGTAGGCTAAAAAAGCATTTTTCATAATAGTTGGTGTATTAGAAAACTGGTAGGTGATAGGATTCTGGTGTAAGGTGATAGTATTCTGGTGATAAGATTCTGGGTAAGCACCACATTTGCTCCCACCATTTTTTTTTCTGTGCTTCATCTGTACATTTCTACTAAGAATTTATTTTTTAATATATTCGCTGAGTAGTCCAAGACTTTATTTCATCAGTAATGAAGTCTCTTGTTATGCTTTCAATGTCATCTAGAGAGGAGGATTTCTGAAAAGTGAACAGAGCAGCTGTACCCCCCTACTAAGGAGGTAAATCAATGACTTGACTTTTGGCAACTGTAAATTTGTATATAGTTTAATAGCTGAAAGGCAGTATACAAGAAAACTGCAGGTTGGCTACCTCCTGGTACAGCTCAACTAGATTTTATGAATTATTGAGTCTTAATAAAAAAGGTGTTCTTCATTTTCATATTAAATATTAAAAAGCTTATATTTTGTTGCCTTTTTTGTTTGTTTTGTTTTTCTTTCTTAGTTCAGTCACAAATTCTACTTTTTTAATGTTATGAGATTTAGTAGAATGACAGGCAATACTTATGATATATAAACACTATCAAAATGTTTCTATATGTATATACTTTTAGGTTTGACTTCATTGGGAAACCTCAATTCCTGTTTAAATAAATAGGACCTAAATAAGATGCATAAAATAACATTTATAATTGTTGGGAAATAAACCTTCATGAAATCATGATATCTACTGTGGTTTTGACAAAGCTTGAGAGAGAATTAATAGGTACAATTCAAAAAATGCTTAGAAAACAAACCACAGTGCACACGTTTTCTTTTATAGAAAGTATGCTGTTTCTACTTGTTAATAGACTATATGTTCACACTTGCTTTTGGAGACAGTTGAAACTGGCCCTTATCTAACATGGGGCAGCCTCTGGACTCTTCTCACAGAGGCCACCCTTGCAGCCCCCCCTGCCACCAAAACCTTGCCAACTAAGCCTAACACTGTAACTGAAAATGGTTATGATTACCATTATGTTTTCCTTGCTGTTCTGCCACGAGATGGACTTATGAAAATTGTTATTGCTAAAGTTATTAAAATCTTTATTTTTATTATCCTTTTTGTATGTTTATGACTCATTTGTAAAATGAAACAGCAACCATCTGTCAGTAAGAACAATTTTATCTATCTACTTACCAGTTTTCTTCTGTTGCCAAAAGTTATATTGAATAGCCTCAGCCTAGTGAAAATTGCACTAGCATTCTTCTGTGAGAGCAACTTACCATCCTACAGTGATCTGATTATGAGAAAATGCAAGAGAAACTTGGATGTCTTATAACTTTTGAAATTAACTTGATAGAAACTAATTGCAACCAAAAGTTATCATAGAGACTGGTCTACAGAAGTGGATAAATGATATGCAGTATAAATGAAGGAAAGGGAAACTACTTTGATGTATTGAAGTGATGACAGCTATGTAACTACCTAGAGAGATGAAAGACAGAAGGATCATGCAGTAATCACCTACTGTGCAGTAGGCACAATCAAAATAGCAACATCACTTCTACCAAATGCAAATTCTCCTCTGAGTTCTGTATACACTTTAGTTTTGCACATACTGATTTGGGAACTTTTTTGTCATTCTCATTTCTGTCTGATATGCTGAATTTTTAATACTTTGCTCTTACTTTCTCCTTAACTGCAAAATTTCTTACCATGATGTTTAGATAGTAAGAATCACAGAATCATAAAGGTTGGAAAAGACCTCCAAGATCATCTAGTCCAACCGTAACCCTACTACCAATAGACTGTAGCAGTCTTAAACATCTCATCCAATCAATGCCTCGTTTTCTGGGGATGTCTTAGTTGTCTATAATTTACAGATATTTGTGATACTTATATATGTGGTATTTTTAGGATGTTTGAGACATTTCTATAGGGCTGAAGATCTGGCACAGAACTATAGGAGATCCATTTCCTCCTGGACCAGAACCTAGACCCTAAGCATGTAAGTTCAGGCAATTAAATGTTTATCTTTAAGCAAGTGAAGCTCACATGTGGACACATATCAGGATATCTATAGTTGTCATTTTGGCCAACCATGGAGTCACTGCAAATCCTTTTTCTTCCCAAGCTTTCTTTAGAAAATAGAGGGGAGAGGATATAGCTCTAATCCTAATTTTAACACTATCAAAAAAGGAGTGGAAGAATCACTGATATACAGTTAAATGATTTATTAGTTAATAAATAGATAAGTTTGACTGTTACCACTGATGTTATTTTGAGGCTATGCTAATTTCTTAAATGTTACTGACATTTAGGATACAATACATTTTATCCAATTTAAGAAGTCTTTAGCATGGATGTCTGTACCTCTAATAGGTACCCGAGGCTTATTTTAGAGTTAATGAGGAGAAAGAATCACATTTGAGGTATCATTTGTTTAATTCTAATACAGAAATTTAACATGGTGGATAAATCATAGCCAAAAAATGACTATTTCTCTTCGCTAGCACTAAGAAAAGCCTAAGGTTATCAGTGAAGGTATACACATTTATATAATAGATGAGAGGAAATTCCTTCAAAAAATGATCATTATTGCAGATTAATGGCACTATGTACCAGCTCTGAAATCTGAAAGCTATCCAGTGCAACAGATTCTAGTTCCTTCATTTTTAGTTCAGATAACTGTGAACAGATAAACTTTGAAATGTAACAGTCGTCCATGTGCTTTATTGCTTCAACAGAAATAAACTGACTGCTCTATATACATTGACTATGAGATGAAAGTAAAGTAAACAAAGTACAAAGGTTAAATGCAAATGATGTTAGAATTGCAGAAAATGGACAGGTATGCAACAAGCTATTTTAATTAAAAAAAACAAAAACAAAACCAACCAAACAAACAAACAAACAAAATAGTATTTCTAGTATATTATCATGAACAAAATAATGAATACAGGAGGAAGTTCCTGTGCTCATTTAAATATGAGTAATGCTGATCCATACTTAAATGTCCATATTTTCATTTAGAATAAGAAATATTACATTTTGACATTTTTAAGTCAATAATTTAGCACATAATGTCAAAATATATGATCAAGTTTCTGTGGTTGCTAGGAAAAAAATAGCATTTTTGGAAAACCTTTTTTTGCAATAGGTGATTGTTTCCTTTGCAGTTAAGATTTAATTAAAATGCATGTCCCCATATATATTACAATGTATATTACAATATACATTACACATTATATATATATACATTATATACAATATACATTAATGTATATTAAGAAATAATATAAATTAAGAAATGAGACTGTGATGAATATAAACTGGATTTCCAAGGATTCTGTTATTGCCATTTCTTATGAATCCATGAAATATGTAGCATTAGGGAACATTAGTATACTATTACAGTACTTATTAGACTACATTAAAAAAATAAAAATCATAATGTCAGCATTTTGTTCTGGTTATGAAGCATATACAATATATTTTGTCATGTTCAAATGCAGTTTAAAGAATACAATCCTGTACAAATAACAAAAAGGCTAACATACCAAAAAGTACTGTTACAGTAAGTGCAGTATTCTCTGGCCAGATTCTTTTAGTTATTCCACAGGTGGGGGGTATACTCAAATATCAAATTTACTTATTGACAGATATCTGATGTTACATGGGATTTGGAGTTAGAAAATTGATACAACAATGTATCAAAATCACACACACAAAAAAAGCACAATATAGCAATACACAACTGACCCCCAAAAGGGGGCACATTGTCCCTTTTCACAGAGCCTTCTTCTTCTATAGGGGCTTATTGGTCAATCAAGTACTCATCTTAACAAACAAATACAAACATTGTTTTCAGATAAGCTAATAGCTGCACAAACGACACAAATGAGATTGAGTTCATGATTTTTTATCTTTTTTTTTTTTTTTTTTAGCAGTTGAAATCTAAAAGGAAATGCTGTAACTGTCAAGCGTTAATTAAATCAGTTCAGAAATACTACTTAAAGAAGATAAGATATCAAGAAATAGTTTAGTTTGGGAAACTAAATATAGTTCAACCTGAATATAAGATAATCTTTTTTCTTCTTCTTTAGAACAGAACAAGTATATATATATTTACATGTTCTAGTGTATCTAGCTTTTGCATTAAATACCATCATTAACAGTACTTGTAAAATAATTCAGAAGATGATTTTTATTGGGGTATTTTCATATTTTCATTTCATGTTTGGAGTATTTTAACGACACCTGAATATACGCATACAGGTGGCTGACTGCATCTCAAGCACAGCAGTTACTATTCATTCTGAATAAATAAACAAACAAATAAAATAAATAAATGAATAAATAAATTGTTGTGACTTTAGAAGTTCCATAGAAAATATTTGCCTTTTCTTGCCTTGCCATTCTTTTAGGATTGGCACGTCCTCCAAAGCTAAGTGGTCAATGAGTGACAACTATCCAAACATAGAAGGCTCTTAGTTTGGGATTTGCTTGAGCCTGACGGGAAAAATTTTCTTTTGGGGGTAGTAAGGTATGCTCCAAATACATTTCTGTGTTCCAGGAAATTTGCTAGGATATCAGTGGAGAAGGTTCTTTCTCTGAGCTTGAAAAGCAGCTTTCAAAACAATCTATGCAAACTTGATTATTCTTCAGAATGTGTTAAACTGGTGGTGTCCTGATCTGCAAAATCATTAAGTGCTTTGGTAGTTGGTAACTTGCTGTTGGTCTCATTTCCTTCAGACTAACTAAACTAAAACAGATCAGATATACTAGTGTTTCCCACATACAGAATACACAAAGAATGCAGAAATTTATAGTAAAACTGCTGTTGATTAAAAAAATAATAACATCGAAAATTAAGGTTTCTCAAGCTATATTAGTATTAAATCTGAACTTGGTTTCTGTTCAGCCACCTGAACTTAACCAAAAATAAACACTTCTTGTTCTATGAGAGCAAAAACTACTTTATAAAATCAGATATCATCACACTGCTGCTCATTTAATACAATCTTGATGCAACGAAGTAAAACATTTCCATCTTGCCTCTTTAGTGACCATCCATTTCTTATTTTATCAGGTGGATTTCTGGTGAATTGATTTAGTTTAATATGTAGTCTAACAAGCATTACAGATGATGCAGAGAGAGGGGTCTGTCCACACAGCCTAAGATGTGAAGGAATGTAAGTCTTCTCTTTTTCAATAGAAAACCATTAAGATTCCATCTTTCTATATGACTGAATCTTCTTTTTGCATTTTCCTGTATGAAGTGTTTCCATCCACTGAACTTCATATTTTCTTTCTGCTATACATTGACAGGCATATGTGCATATGCACCAAAAAAAAGGATTGCTGTGGAACTGGCAAAACTTATGAATTAATCTTCTCAGAAGAAAAGTGTTAGTGACTGTGGATAGATGCCTACTAAATAATACACTGTAAGTCATTATTCATTATTCTGATGGGATAGTAATTCACAACACAGTTTTATTCAGACGTTCATGATGAAGTCCAATTTAAAATAAAATTAAATACTATGAATTTTAAAATGTGAAAATAATGTTATGATTACAATATTAATGGCAGTTGTACCAGTATAATTGTTGGTAGAAAAAGCTGAGTTCTCAGAAAAGAAGAAAAGACTGAAGAAAAAATACTTATGCAACAACTACATGTATATTCCTGTTTTCTTGTTAACCCCTCTGACTTTTTTTTTATTTTTTTTTTGAGAACTGTTCTAACTGCACATTAATGTTCTGAAATGATTTTTGTTTTATGCTTTCTTCCTCCAGCTTTTCTGTTACAGAAATTATGACAAAGCTAAGGAAAAATACAAGCCAAATGATCACATATTATATGAAGGGCACAGGTTGAATAAAAATGATGACAAAGGCAGGGGAAGTCTGGTGTTAATGCCTTGCATCAGTACAGATGTGGTTTGGAAGGTCTAAAAAGGTACTGATGGAATACATTTTTCCTTCTTTTTAAATTGTGATGTAGAGTTCTGAAATGATGTACTTTTTAGGGAGTTTTGATTAGCCAGCTGGTACTGAGAACACTGTAAACCTTTCTGGTCTGGGAGGATTTTTTTGGGTTGTGATATCAGGATAGCTTTTGTCTGTACTCAGTGACTGAATGTCCATGTGCAGCCGGTGCACACTGTGTTAAATCCTGAATTGTCTTTTCCAAATTACTTACATCTAAAACAAAACCAGGATGTGCTCCAAACACTGTGCAAACCTGAGATTTATATCAAAAGAATACTTCTGATTCTAAAGCATTAGCACAAAGCTAAAATCTTAACTTCCTTTTGTCAAGACTAAACAACTCCAGTTCTTGTAAACAACAGCCACTCCTCATCTGTCTTGTTTGCTGACACTTCATCAGCTTTGTTGATTTTCTCTGAATGCATTCCAGCAACTCAATATCTTTCCTGTAGTGAGGGGCCCAAAACTGAACACAGGCCCCAAACTAAATACAGTTTTCAAGGTGCAGTTTCACCACTGTCACATACAGAGGGACAAATCAGTCCTGCTGGCCACATTATTTCTTATGCAGGTCAGAATGCTAGTGGCCTTCTTGGCCACCTGAGCACTCTACTGGCTCATGTTCTGATTGCTGTTGACTGGTCTCTTACTTCAAGTGCTGCTGACTTATATAGATTGCTCTGTGAATCTGTGCCAAACCACACAATTTTCACTAATTATCCATAACAGAAAAAAATAGATATTTAACAGTTTCTTTTTTTTTTTTTTTTTTTTTTTTTAATATTCATCTTATGTAGGAATAGTTTTTGTTTCTGTTTAAAGAGCCAATACACTATTATATGTGTATTTGCAAGTGTGTCATATTTTTTTTTTTTTTAATTTTATTTTTATTGCAAGGTGTCTATAGACAACAAAGGTGCTCATTTCTCTGCATGTTAACAGTCCTGATATTCTTTTTCTTGGTTCTTACTTTTTCTAGTGTAACTGAATAATTATATGATGAGAATGTATGGGGGGAAAAAAAAAAGTGAGTAAAGAACTGTGGCTATTATCTAAGCCTCCCTCCTCCTATCATTCCAAATCCTGTCTGTACTTTCCATAGACCTTTGGTCCAATACAAAGTGAATGTAAAATGTTTTTAAATCCAGTGATAAGAACTTTATACAAATTCATTTACCAATAAATAATGATAAAAAAAATGTTATCCTTTTTTTTTATAAATGACATGGAATTTTTATTGTTTAAATTACATAACCATGATATACACATAAAATAAATAGATCTGAGAAGTTTTTTGTTTTTTTTTTTTTTCTTTTTTAAAAAGTGAATCTTTCCCAGTTTAATATAAAAATTGAAAAAAGAATTCAAAGCTAGTTTTACAAATATTTCTTTTTTTTCAGAGTTGGAAAAGCTGTAGCTTTAAAACTTTAAATGCATTTAGATAGCCACAGGATTTCTTATACTGACTTTGTTCTTTAACATTTTTTTGGCTTGGAAAAGAAACAGGTCATAGGTGGTGATTTGTTGAAGAAATAAGTATTTGCACTGTCAGAAGCAATCTATAAAGCTTATTAATTGAGCTCCATTATTTTTTTTTCACCTTCTTTGTAACAGTTTTCAAGGAACCAGATTTATTAAATGAAAACACAAAGGATCTGAAGCTATTCAAATTTAAACTAGTGGAAAAGGGGTTTGAAACCCTAGGGAGGCAAAAAAGTCAGTTTTATTTTGTTCAAGTTAAGTAATCTAAACAGGACTCCACACCATTTGTAACTCAGAATTAAACACATTGTGGAAAAGGTAACCGCTCCCCCTGTGAACTGGAGAAGAAATGAGAATTTAAACTCCATAGATATAGTTCCACCTTCATGCCATAAAAAAATAGGATATCCTGTTATTGTAACCACATCTTATATGAAGAACTTGCAAGAAAAAAAAGATGAATCTGGCAATTCTAATTATTATCTGAAAATTGCAGAATTAAATTGAAAATGCAATGAAAGAAACCTCAGGGGTTTCCAGTCATTCTGGTCAAATCTACTTTCTGTTCCCTGTCTCCTGTTAATACATTCATAAAAGTTTAAAACAAGCTACTCTAAGGGAAAGAAAGATTTTCAGAAATGCTTGAGACATTTAATAGATTTACATGCCAAATACCACTTGCAGCTTGTAGAAAGAATTCGCAGATTTTGAAACGCATCTGCGACAAGAATATTGCAGCTTAGTTTCACAGTTTTTAAAGAGTACTCTGAACTGGAAAGAGACTCTCTAAAGCCATCACCTCTCTTACGGAATATCCTGATTCCTTTTTTAAAAATAGAACATAAAAGTGACATTTTGCCTAAACTGGAAAACAGAATATCTCATTGAAAATGTTTTATAAGTAGTAAAAAGGAGGAAAAGTAGGAAAAAAGAATTTGCAACTTAAAAATTATTTTTTTTCTTATCCTTGACATCTTTCAATAATTAGGAAGTGAGTTTGGGACTCTGGAAACAGGGGTTTGGTCCAATGAAGGGGTTCAGTCTGATGAACTTGGAGTTCATGCAATGTTAGCTTCATCATACAGCTTCAAAAATCCATGCAACTTCCAGTCTTTTAGGCTGAGAGATGTGATCCACACACAAACATTACCCAAGATGGCAAGACTAAGAAGCACTTCTAGACTACACACGGCAATAGAGAGATCTCTGTGTAATATTCTACTCAGTGATTTCACTCCATGAGTGTGTATTAATGAGTTTGCAGATTAGTCTTATTTAGAATTTTGTTTCATTCTTTCTTTGTTTTTGGCCCTAAATCTCCTAGGTGTATATATGCATGTTGAATACTTGAGATCTCTAGAAGTTTTTAGACTGGCTTAGTATCCTTCTGAGTCTTATTGAATTGAGCCACACTGACAAGCTTTAGGAAGCTTTAGATTCTTCAGTTTAGTAAGCAGTTTTATTTGGAGATGAAATTCCTTCACTGTTATCTCTGGTCCAAATCCTCCTTTATGCAGTTCGTTATGTAAAACAAGAGAATATGCATCCTGCCCAAAAGCTGACATTATTTTTGAATCTCAAAATAGGGCAACTTCAGCTGAGAATGGCCCTGTTCTAACCTACCTGGAATATGAGAGCTTTGTGTTTGACTTAAGTATTGTCATTCTGTGAAAGATTCAGAATCCATATCTCCTACCTACTGGGTGACTAATGTCAACAATATAAAAGCTGGCTGGTGGTGACATTACCAATAGCCATACTTTGTAAAGTGGTTGTGACTGCTATGTGTCTTGCTGTCACTATACATTAGAAATAGTCTGAACACAGAAACAATAGGTTTCCCTGTAGACCTGAGCAATGTCTAGCTCTGTCTCTGTACAACTGATATAAACAAGAGTTAGTTTTCTAGTAATTTAGATAAGAGCACTTCTGACATAACACAAACACCCAATTTCAGGTGTCTTGAGATCTATGTTATCTCAGAAGCAGTTACCAGTTCATTAAAAATTCCTGTGAGGTTAGCTTGAACTTGTAAGCAGATTGTCTGAGTCATTGTTTAGAATTCAAGAATTTTAATACTGTTTAACTCCCATGCTAGGAAAGATTTAGATGGCTCAAATCTAACAATGCCTTGTTTCCCCATCTGTGACACAGGAATCAGAATCATAGAATGATTCTGGTACATATGTAAAAGGAACAAGTTGTCAGTGATAAAACAATGTTATCTTATAACTATATTCTTTTATAATATCTGGAAGTCTACTTTTAACCATTTTATTATTTCTATATTCATCGGAGTAGAAAGACGCGAGTACCGGAAGATTTGGAAGAATTTATTTGTCCTCCATATTAAAGTCACCCCTATACATCTTTCTGTAAGCAGCAAAATGGTCCTTTTCTGGATTCTGTGGAATCTCTGTAGGAAGCTGGCAGGCTAAGGTGCTGCTCAGGTGGTAATTCAAAAATGGTTTCACGTATTAATAAAAATTGAGTTTACAGCTTTCCATCTCTATTAGTTGGGGCTTGTGGTCCTAATTTTGCTTTGCTGAAGTAGTACAAAAATTCTGTAAATAATAGATGTGCTTGAATACAGGTAACATTTAAAATGGAGGTGGGAGTTTGGGGGTAGAAGGAACAAAGGGATTAACATTAACTCCATGGCACGGAAGACTGTAACCTGTGAAAATGAGAAACATAACTGGCGAGAAGAAATGGTTTGTGGATTTCCTTTATTAAAGAGTGAAAGTAAGATATAACTTTTCACAATAAATGATTTTACATAGTTACAAGACATACAATTCAAAATCTGTAACTTTTCACACAATGTTAATAGATCAAAATTATTGGTAGTTGTTCAGGTAGGGTTTTTTTTTTTTTTTTTTTTTTCCCTATATAGCATCCAAAATATTTTAGGTCTCTGCTTTATAAAAATCATTGTTAATGTTATATTTATATATTTGAGTCATAATAATTTAGACCTTTGCATTATAAAAATATTAATATTATTTTTATATATTTGAATCATAATACTTTGATGATCCTTAAATTAAGGATCACATCATACTTTTAACATACTTTTAATCATACTTGTTAAGGTCACATCATACTTTTCAAAAATGTTTCCCAATTTCATTCGGGGGTGTTTGTTTTTTTTTATGTATTTATAAACTATTTTTCAATTAAATGTGCCTTGGAAATCCATTGAGATTTATATTTTTGTGGAATGCTCAAGGTCACCTCTAGTGGTGAAGAATAGAGGTACTAATTTCACAGCCCAATACTCAGATCACCAGACCACACTCCTTCTAATATTTTTGGTAGACAAAGAGCAACAAAGTTTATTAAAGAGTAACAGGGTACCATAATGCACAATTTATTTTGATATGGATTTCCTGTTATAATGACGAGTATATCCTGCAAAGCTGCATTTCAGTTGGTAGAGCTACATAAATATTACTGTAACTACAGTGAATAATTTTTCATTAAGAAAGGTTGTGTTTCATAGGTATTTATATAAAAAATATAATACCAATAAAGCCAGCATTTATCAGGCCTTAGGGCTTTAGGTTTTCCTCTAAATCCTGTTGGCTTTATCGAAATTGTGGCTTTAAGACTTTAAGTTCACCCAGACCCTGTCCGCTTTGTTTCATTTTTTCATTAAATCCAAACACTTTAATTCTTATCAATAACTGGTATATTTTTTTTAGTTTGACCTCATCTTGTACATTAGAAGAAAAGACTTTCTTTAGTTTGTTTGTTTAGTTTTTCTTTAAGTTAATATAGCTAAAATATAGAGCAAATATTTCAATGAAATCTTGTATGCTTTTTGCTTGTCCTGGTTTCATCTAGAATAGAGTTAATTTTCTTCCTAATAGCTAGTATGGTGCCATGTTTTGGATTTAGGATAAGAATAATGCTGATAACACACTGATGTTGTAGTTGTTACATAGCGGTGCTTGCACTAAGTCAAGGACTCTTCAGCTCCATACACTGCTGTGCCAGTGAGGAGGCATAGTTGAACATTCAACTATGCTCATTTGTGGTTTCACGAGTCCAGACTGAAGGTGACTTCATTGCAAAATATATTCATGTACTTGATGTGTTTAATTGCAAAGTTACTTTAGAATGTTTAGTAAAATTCTGAAAGATATAATTTATGAGTTTTTAACTCTGAATAGTTACTCTTATGGTTCTCCTTTAATTCTCTATTTTTGAGATCATTTTTAAAGCAGTCAACATTTTTTTATCTTTAGTAATAATTTCTACTAATGAGGATTTCTACCAAGAACTGCTGTAGATCAGTAAAACCAGAGCCAGCAAGGCCATCAAGTCACACTGTCAAGATAAACTCCCGTTCTGCAAGAAATGCCATCTAGCTGAGCAAGAAGGCAACCATACACTTCTCCGTCCTTTATTCATGTCTTCATGAAGCAATTGTTACTTTTCACTGATACAGAAAATGTTTTCTTGCATGATGATGATGGCAATAATATGGCAATAATATGACAATGTGGCTCTGATCATATTTGATTATACTGATTTTACTTTATTTCCCAAATTTGAGATGAAAATACATGTTCAGATTACAGAAGAATATAACTAAACCAGATTAGGAACAGGTAATTCACAGCTAGATCTGTGTACATGTGTGTGCCTTACTGTCTTCTTTTTTGGTATTAAATATATGTTAGAAGAAATGATAAATTAAGGAAATATCTAGATACGAAGGAAAAAAAGTGAATCAATCGTAAGATATATTTGGAAGAATACTTAACCTCTACACCACTCCTGATATTCACAGTAATACTCTTCTAACCTGCCATGGGATGACTCTATTAAGTGTTCCAAATTTCCAGATATGATCTTACCTCACACAAAGTGAAGAAATCATCAAAAGCAGCAGGAAATTCTGAGGCTGTGGTCTATTCTGGAGACTGCATATGTTTATTCCAGAAATAAGTTATTTATATAAAAAGATAATCCCGTATACATATTACATAAATCCATTTATCTCCTCTGGCACCTCTCAAAAAGAGAAGATAATAATCTAATGTTCTAAAAAGTACTGTCAAGAATGTTCATAAAAATCAATGAGAACAGATGACATATAGTCCTCTAGAAAAGCATGAAATATAATTGTGGCACCTTCTTTCCCTCCTTCCTGTCCAGATGTTGTTTATGCTGTATTTTGTGTTTCAGAGATAGAATTGTATGTTTGTTTGTTTGTTTTCCTTTGACTTCTGTGGGTTGGTTATGATAGCCTGTCTGATTGAAATTATTTTATGAGTTGTTTTGTGATTTTAATGAGACCAATATCTGCATAAGCTAGTATTCAACCTGTTTGCTTTTGATCAATGTATTTTTTACGTTTTCTTGTATAGTATGCTCATAAGGATTGTCTTCATTACTAAATTCTACTCAGACTTCAGCTGAGCAGAAAAAAAAACACTGATTTTCTTCATGGACAAGAAAATAAAAACTAATAATCTCATGATTATTATCCCTAAACCCTCTATTTTTCTCTTTCTTTCTTTTTTGTTCTTTTGTTCTTTCTTTCTTTCTTTCTTTCTTTTGTTCTTTTGTTCTTTCATTCTTTCATTCTTTCTTTCATTCTTTCAAAAAAAAAAAAAAGGAAAAAACAACAAAAGAAAAACATTCTATTTAAAATTTATTTAATTGTCTAAATTAAACTGACCTCACCCTTCAGCTTAATCACTAATTATTTGGTAACTTTGCTATTTCATAAGGGATTTTTTCTTTTTCAATTTTTCACTTATGTCAAAATTCCTGAAAATTCCTGTTGCATCCATGGTGCAGACGACACATTTCTGTACTGAATAAGGAAAGCATTAGAAAGATTACTGTAATCCTGAATTCAAGGCTAATATAGTCTTGCACCAAAAATTGAACAGAATTACAAGTCAGATTTTCAGCAACAACTAACTATCAAATTTGGGTAACACAATATTCCTGTAAATATTTCAAATCAAATACTACCTATGTGTTTCCATGAATCCGAAGTTTTTCACTCTAATTGCTTATATTCTTTAAGTAATTGATCTTTTCATTTATCACAACATTTCACTTTACAACCATTTTTTATATGTAACAAGGTAATCGTGGCTGATTTAGCTAAAAGTCATTTAATCTACTTTTTACATGGGTAAAATGCTGAAGCTTTAACTATTTCCCAGATTAGATATGGGTGTTAGTACTCTTAGCTATCTGCACAGAAACTTAACTTTTACTATTTAAACATATATTGTTAAGATCTGGTTGTACTGCCAAACACTTATAAAAGATTTCTAAATCATTTCTTCACTTAATCTCAAATTCTCTTGACCTCCTTCTAATTTAGTGAAATGTTTTAGAAAATTCCCACAAAATGATTTTTGAGATTATTTAGACATCTCACCTGTGCTAATTTTATTTGGGAGTAATTTTTATCCTTAAGCAAAAATATTAAAAAAAATCATAATTCTTGCCAGCTCTCTTCAAAAATACTAAGGAGGTTCCAATAAATTAAAAGGAGGACTCCATCTTGACATTTGAAGTCATTTACCTGTCCTTGCTAATTGACTAAAATTGCTTGCATTCTTATAAGCTGTAGTGCATTCACATGAAGTTTGTGTGTTTTGAAACAGTTAAGTTCTTTCTCACAAATATGTTGCTATGCTCAGATTTGCTTAGCAACCTAAGACAACTAAAGTGGTTGGAAATGAAATTTGTTTCAGTGGAAATAGATCATTTCTTTTTAAAAAGTGTAAATTGGCCAGTAGGTCAGTATCAGGCTTTCATATGATCCAATTACCATGTACAAATGGGCCTTAGCTGATGCTCATCTAGATGAGGCATAAAGGAGATTTTGACCCAAGACATTGAACCCTTCAAGTATTATCCAAATACGTAAAATACTTTTTGTGTGTGTGTGTGTGTGTGAATTATTTTGTGTAGAAAATTCAGCTCTTTAGATGTCTGCCTATTTAATTTTAAGGCTTGTCTAATTAAGGACCAGAAATATATATATATATATATATATATACACACATATATATACATACATACATATACATATATATATATATATATAAATATTCTTTTAAATTATTTATATTTACCATATCTAAGAAGTGGGATAACATGAAGATGATATTACATGATATGAAGTATATCATGAAGATAATTTTAAATTTGTAATGTTCTCTTCTAATGAATAAACTGAGATTGAAAATCAGTAACATATAATAGAAACAACTGATGCATATTAACAATTACAACCTGCATCCCTAGGACATCCCTAGTTAAAGAAAATGATGGGATGGTATATTAAATCTAATCAGTATCATCACTAAAAAGAGGCCCCCTAAATATGCTGATTTGTACATTCTAACTGAAGCTGAGAGATTTTTTTTTTCTAATTTATTCATTGAATTTCACCTCTTCCTATTCTTGAATTCTCTGTGGGAACATTTGAATACTCCAAGATATATTAATCATTTTGTAGTGTCCAGAAAATAATTTATGTGAATAATTTTTGTCTGTAAATAATTTAAAGGTAATGTGCAAAAAAAAAAATTTGAACCACATTCATCAGTCTTGTCTGACTAGCTGACAGATGAATTTGAAAGCTAAATCAGATTCTCAAATGCTTTTAAATATTTTTTTTCAACTGTATGAAATGGCCTAGGCCTCATTTAGATGCTTGATACTGCATAAGAAGTAGACTTTAATTTATCATGGATGAGTTTTAGGATAAATTCATTTTCATATTGGGTTTTCTGTTTAAAAAGAAAAAAAATAAGCACAATTAAAATGTTACATTGAAAAGAGCATGTGGAAAAAATTAACTGCACTGTATGTCACAAATTAAAACTAAATATCAAATCAATCAATCTAAAATTTATCACCTATAATATAAAATTTATCACCTATGGGGGGGGGAATCATTACCAATGTAGATTAATTTTAATTTTTTTTTTTTTTTTTGAAACTTGATTAACACATATATAAATTGAATTTCATAAACTTATCTAAGAGGTATTCTTTCCTTTGAGTACTGATCTGGGAATATCACACACACACACACACAATCAATCAGCAGAAAAAACGTAGTTCCGTATACATGTTTTTAGTGGGCCATTAGAATTTCAAAAAGGGTTGTACTCCACGTGGTTTTAAGCACTGATTGTTTTGAAGGCTGGACCAGTTTCTCATATGTGATGAAGAGAACTGATACACCACAAAATTCATTAAAAAAAAAAAAAAAGTGTATTGAGATTTTTTTTTTTATTGTGTGAAAAATTTTGTTTTTCTATTACCTGCTCTAAAAGATTTAAAAGAATATCAGCAATAACTTTAATGTCAGTAAGAATGTGTAACTGTAAAAACATAAAACATAGAAGCATACACTAATGATAATAAAAAGTTATGGTTTCATATTTGTAATAATAGTATCCATGTTAATGGCAGTAAACACCAGCAAGTGGCCTATTCAGTCTGAATAGTCTATGTTTGGATAAGATATGACTGAAAAAAAAGACAATAAATGTCGTCTCACTATACCTGCTAATCACTACAACAAGCTATAAATTGTTTTGAAATACACTCAACTTTTTTTGGTGTCAGTTTCCTTGAGATCGGTTTGCTTTTGGCTTTGTTTTATTGGAAAAATAACTGGATATAAATGAACCACACTGAAACAGTTCTTATCCTCTGACATTGAACTAGGAACTGCAACACATTATGGAACACTAAAAGGCTGAGAACTGCAAAAACAAGCAAACATACTTTATTACTTCTAAGTGAAGTGCTCTTGCTCACAGGAACTGTTCAATGTCAAAACTACAGTTTACAGAAAGTGTTTTGGGATAACATTTTGTGCTAGCCTTTAAAAATCTATGAACATGTTAATTTTCATCCTGGAAGCTGAACTTTAAATTCTGAAAAATTTAAATTCTGATTCATCCTGAAAAACAGGTTCAATAAGTATTATTCCAATGGTCTTTTAATTTTAATAGGATTTAAGAAATAAGAGGTGATGGATGATGATACAGTACTAAATCAGGAATCTTTTGCCTTTCCATACTATTCAGTAATCCATCCACAGCAGTAAACAAACTTTTAGGTAATATCAGAACTACCTGACATAACAAGTTTGCTATTTGTAACGTGAAAAAGATCTTATTGTAGTTTTCAGAAAGCAATAATTCTTCAGGCATAATTCTTACTGAATATTGCAAAAATGAATAATAGGATAATCAATATTAGAAAAGACCTTTAAGATAACTAAGTAAAACCATCAACCTGACCTAGTGAGTCCCATCTCTTAATCATGTCCCATAGTGCCACCTCCACGCATCTCTTGAATATCTCCAGGGATGGCAAATCCACCAATTCCACAGGCAACCTGTTCCAATGCTTAACCACCCTCTCTGTGAAGAAATGCTTCCCAACATCCAATGAAAACACCCCCGGCACAACTTGAGACCACTTCCTTCTGTCCTATCACTTTTCAACTGAGAAAAGAGACTAACATCTTGCTAAAACCTCCTTTCTGGTAGTTGTAGAGAGTAATGAGATATCACCTCAGCTTCCTCTTCTCCAGACTAAACAACTCCAATTCCCTCAGCTGCTCTTCATAACTCTTTTTTCCTAGTCTCTTCATCAGCTTCATTGCTCTTCTCTGCACACACTCAACTCAGTTTCCTTCCAGTAGTGAGAGGCCCCAAACCAAACACAGTATTTGAGGTGCAGTCTTATCAGTGTTGCATACAAAGGGACAAACACTTCCCTGGTCCTTCTGGTCACGCTATTTCTGTTGCAGGCCATCGTGCCATTGGCCTTCTTAGCCACCTGAGTACTCTGTTGGCTCATGTTCAGCACCCTGAGGTCCTTTTCTGCTGTGGAACTTTTCAGCCACTGTTTCCCAAGCCTATATTGCTGCTTCAGGTTGTTAGGTCCCAGTTGCAGGTGCCAGCACTCACCCTTGTTGAATGATAATCTATTCCAATTATACACACTAATCCTTAGAAACTTCAGTGGTGTTTGGACAGGCAAAGGAATCTGGTTTCCTTCTAAGAATTTTGAGTCAAGTAGGGAAGAAAGGTTTTGAAACAAAATGTAATGGTATTGCATTATGTTTCAATTTAACTGGAAAAAAAAATCATTATAACTCATTAATTTAACTTCTATTATACATTTCTCTTCCTCTTATTTTTCATATTTTCCATTTTGTCCATTTCATTTTCTCATATACCCTGCATTGTTCCTTAGTTCTGCAAAATTTTGCTGTTACTGGATGTTTTACTCTTTTACCATCTCTCTCTATACATATATTTAAATGAAATGAAAATATTTTTGAAAGAATTTGAATTAAAGAAGGCATAAAGAAGGAAAAAAAAGGTGACTGCTCACTTATTTTCAGAAAGTAAGTAGATCCCTTCTTGAAAACAAAGTATGATGAAAAGAAAAAAAGTATCTTATTTGGAGCATTCAGAATGAGAGGAGTTGGGTGTGAAGAAATTAAGTTGAGGGAGAAGAAATGAAGAAAGTGAAGAGGAAACATGTTTTAACATCTTTCTTTGTATCTCACTGCCTGAGTTTATTTTACTGGCAAGAAATTAAAATAATTTTGTGCAAGTTTAGTCTGTTTTGCCTATAAATGTAAAGAATCTCCCTGTCTTTATTTTCACTCATGACCTTGCTCATCATATTTTCTCCCCTGAACCTACTGAGGAAAAAGAATGAGAAAGCAGTTAGTTGAGGACTTAGTTGTTAGCCATACACAAAAGCTGACAATTCTTTTTTATCAAACTACATTGTATTTTGCTCATTGCATATCATAGTTTTTGTTTTTGGTATTGATGCTGATATTATCAGGATAAAATGCATTATTTGTTGAATTTTGTTGTTAGGCAGCATGATTTTTTTAGTTAGCAATCTGAATAAGCTTTGAGAAATTGGACCATTCTGGCATGTTCCACTAATTTCAGATCAAAATTCAAGCCCTAACCTATAGCTGAGTACGCACATGACTCTGTAGTAACTCTTCACAGTTAATTTGGAGGTTTGGAGACGAAAATACAAGATTTTCTCACTTATAACCTTTGCTGAGGCCATAACACACATCATTGCCACAGGCAAGTGACACTTTTTATCTGTAAGGAAAGCCTTCAAGATGAATTTCTATTTGATCAGTCTCAGTTTAACTGAAAGAGAGGTATCAGAATGGACAAACAAAATCCATTCAATGAATGAGATTAATTCTCATGTGCTTCTCTGAGTACTAGGAAAGAAGATCAAACTCATTCCCTTTTGTCAGTTCCCCAAAAGCTGAATAATATCACTTCATCTTCCACCAGTATATGAACTACTTACACAGATGTCCTGGTTTTAGTTAGGACAGAATTAATTTTCTTCCTAGTAGCTGGTAGAATGCTATGTTTTGGCTTAGGATGAGAAGAGTGCTGATAACACGCCAATGTTTTAATTGTTGCAGAGCAGTGCTTATACCAAGCCAAGGACGTCTCAGCTTCTCACTCTGTCCTGCCAATGAGCAGGCTGGGGGTGCAGCAAGAGCTGGGAGGGGACAGACCCAGAACAGCTGACCCAAACTGTCCAAAGGGGTATTCCATACCATCTGACGTTATGCTAAACAATATGTAGGGGTGGCTGGCCGGGGGGAGGAGGGCTGGACTGCTTGGGGTTAGGCTGGGCATTGGTCAGCGGGTGGTGAGCAATTGCATTGTGCATCACTTGCAAGTTGGAAAGTATTAAAACAATTAATTAAAGTATTAAAACAGTTATTTTGGGGAACTGCTCTTGATATACCAACATAACAGCAGTTGATGTGCATATGAGTAAAAACATATTATTTTTGATGAAATAATGAATGGCTTTGTATCTGTGATACTAGTCATATTCTAAGACAATGTAAGTAGTGCTGAGCTTTAAAAAGTTAAATAGTTTTACAATAAAGGAGAAAAAGCAAAAATTACAGCTGTATATTTTTAATTAACTTGAATATGATTCCAGTGAAACCATTTTTATATAGGATGTTAAGGTGTTTTTGCTCTATGAAAGGGTGTTAAGAACTTCTAAGTGTAGTCTTTTCTACTAAAATACTTTTATTTTCTATTATCTTCATCATATACGATTTTCTACTTAATTGTTCTTACTGAAATTTGATCTTTCCTTTTTTTTTAATCTTTACCATTTAACCTCTAAAAATGATGTCAGATTCTTCTGTAAATTACTTCAGCTTAAGACTTGAAAAATTACAGTAGTTCAAGGAAGGTGATAGTTAAAATGATCATATAAAATATTTAGCATACTGACTTGATTCTGAAATGTTCAGAACACATCTTTTTCTCTTCACCTTCACTCTTGATATCTACAGCAAGGCATACACACTCTCTGGCACAGGGCTTGGGGACCTAAGTAGAAGACTTTTATATGCATCATGAGGCCAATACTCAGAGCAGCTAAGAGACAGTTTGGACCCACATTAAACTAAAGCACAACTATTTTCATTTAGGAGTGCAGAGCAGAGCATTTATGCCACAGAGAGCCACAAGAAAGACAGTAGAGAGACATGTCTTTCCAACTGTTTTTTTAAGGGATGAGTCTTATGACCTCTGTGAATTAACAAAAATCAAATTAGCGAGGTTATCCCTGACATTTTCTAACCTTTCATCTTTGGATGAAACATACAAATGTGTGTTTAAAATATTCAGTAACTAAAAACACACAAAAATACACAATCTCTTTTGGTTAATATATCCCATTTGTCTGTGGATATTCATTTTCTTCAGCATTTAATGAATAAATGTACTGTGGTATAAATTGTTTGATTTCTAAACCTGAAGCAGCTTCCAGAATGCCAGGTGGCTCAGTGTGAACTTTGAAAATCCTAGTGGCATATGAATTTTTTGAATTTGTGTCTTACAGAGAAGCCATTCTTTCTAGGAAAAAAAAAAAAGTTTTATTAAATGTATAGTATAATTGTTATACAATATATACATTTGTTGCATACTGTAGTACTCTGTCTCTAGTGCAGTATTGAATTGCTAACCATACATAGAGATTTTGCATAGGAAAAGAGCTACAGTTTTTTTTTTTTTTTTTTTTTTTTTTTCCTCTCCAAGTTATGATTAACCATTTTAATGTCAGCCAACAGTATATTGAGTCATCTCAAATGAAAAAAATGCCTTGTGGGTATACCAGCTAGTGAATATGAAACAGAAGGTGATATCCTAACCATTCATAGAATTAATAAAACAATTATTAGGACACTATGCACATTCTAGAATCTCTGCTTTAATTAGATGCTCACAAATATGAAACGATTTGCAGTGTTTCACCATATAGCAAACCCCACTGAGAAACAGATGCAATTTCTCTGTAATTTATCTAGGAGTGACATATTCATGTCATTTATGAATTTGTAGAAAGAGTATATTTCCAATCTCACTGTGCCCATAGCCACAATGAGACCCAAAGTTAGAAGCCATTCATTTCTGCAAATGAATGCAGAAAGAACGTAAAAATAAATGATAAGGGTAATTAACTAATGGACTAATTAACTTGGAGATGAAGTAGGCTTTTTTTTTTTTTTTTTTTTTTTTTTAATCAATTCAAGGCTTTTAAATAGGAGTGAGTATCTTCCTCAAATAAATATGGTGTAGCTCTGCCAGACTTTACATATTTCATGGAAGTATTAATGAGATCCTAGGAGCTATGCTACTGCAAATTCAGATTATATAATTTTAAAAATTCAGCCTTAAAACTCAGAGACATGCCTTGTTGAAGCTGCTTTGCTATGCATGTCAGAATTAAAATTTCACCAAAGAAAGTACACATTTTATGAAACAAAACATATTAATGAAGCAAGAAAGACAGAATTCCATTCCCTATCCATGAGCTGTTTTTGCATTTTATGTCATTCCTTGTATTTGTGTCTCTTCCATTTCTGTTCCGGCTCACTAAGCCTTGATTTACTGCTTAAATTCCCTGAAAAGTCCATCTTTAAAAATGGAAGTTAAATATTTCCCTGGCTTTTAACATTACTTTTGGGTAGCCAAAATATTAAATCAACATTTTCAAGTAAACTTTTATAGGTTCCAGTTTCCTGAGGCAGAGAAAAAAAGGGCATGGGTTTCTCTCTTCCTTCTAATAGGTACTAATAGGTACTGAGCAGATGGTCTTATAATCAAATATTGCTCTTCTTCATCTTATACAAAGTCAAGTCTGTTATACATTCTCTGTAAGGATTCACTGAATCAATCCCTTCTGGATGTTATGTGGAATGTCTCGTTTCAAGTCTGCAGTTAATTTCTTTGGGTGTCAGACTCCACAGACTCCTAAAAACTAAAGCATTTCCATATGGACCAGGAAGCAGAAGTTTGAGTCCCTTGAACAGTTTCAGGGAAAAAAGAAACAAAACTTCAGCACTGAGAGTTTCTGTAGGAAGTTTAGAAACAGCTGAGTAAGATATTATAGGACATTCAGTTTTAGATATGAGGACCTGAATTGCATTTTTTTTTTTTTTTTTTCTGCAGATGTGGTTTTAATGCATAGTGATCTTAAAATTTCTCTAAGTTAAGGACATGGTAAAGAATCTAAAAATGTATAAAAATATATATTTCCTGAGAAGTCATAAAATAACTTTTTCATTGGACTGTACCTCAGAACTGTGAGAAATAGTGAGAAAAGGAAAGAGCACAAGGAAAAAAAGATGAGCTTTCACTTCTCCATGTACTGTCTGTTAGATGATAACTAAAACACATCTTGAAAACTTGACAGCAAATGTTCAAGAGGACAATGTATCGGAAAACTTGCTCTTGAAATAGTACTTTCTTCAAAGTGAAAAACACAAGGTAGCATTATTCTTTTCTTCTTGTTATAGGTCATAGAATGGTTTGGATTGGAAGGGACTGTAAAGATCATCTAGTTCCATCCCTCCCCCACCCCACACCCTCTGCTATGGTTAATGACACCTTCCACTAAATTAGGTTGCTCAAAGCCCCATTCAACCTGGCCTTGAACACCTCCAAGACATCCACAACTTCTCTGGGCAACCTGTGCCAGTGGCTCACTTTTCTCAGAGGAAAAAACTTCCTCCTTATATCTAATCTAAATCTACACTCTTTTAGTTAAAAGCCTACACTTACATTAAGCAAATGCAGTTAAAAAGTGATTTGGGGGTGCAGAACACTATGTAAGAAATAGAATATTAAATGTCTGTAATATATAAAGGTAATATACAATTCAAAGCTATATTAAATCTTAATGTAAAAACACTGATCTATACAGTCTTTCTACAGCTAAGTGTTGCACCCAAAAACATAGGTATTGATTGCGTATATAGAAGGTTTTCACAAGAAAATATTCTTTCATAAATAGAACCAATATTTTTAATATATCTATGAGGACAGATAGATATTTTTTGCTTTATATTCCATGTGCTTGAGATACAAAACAAAATTATTCATAGCAGATCTCTAATTTGGTAAAATAAAATAGAAGATTGCAAACAGATCAATGTTCCATTGATAACATGAGCTTCACAGCATTACAGCAGAGGCCAAAACTCTACAATGTGTTTTTTGTTTGTTTGTTTGTTTCTGTTTTTTAAAGCAAAACACTACTTCAAAACGAATATATATTGGGTATGGCTTTTTTTCATAGATACTTTTAATCCTCTTCAATGTAGAAAACACAATGCAGGCCTGTATAGGGTTTCCATGGCAAGGTTTTAATTGCATGGGGATAGAAGGGTGGTCTCTGTTAGAAGAGTCCAGAACCTGCCCCATGTTACATAAGGGCCAGTTTCCGCCGGCTCCAAAAGGGACCAGACGCTGGCCAGAGCCAAGCCAGTAAGTGATGTTGTTCATATTTCTGTGAGAGCAGATTTAAGAAAGGGAAAAAATAACTGCTACCAAACACCAGTTGTGAGTGAGAAATAGCCCTTACCAAGGTCAGTGCAGAAGGAGGGCAGGACGTGCCCCAGGTGCTGTAGAAGTTCCCCTGTGGCCTGTAGAGAGGCCCCTGGTGGAGCAGGCTGTCCCCCGGCATCCCATGGGTCCCACATGGAGCAGATCTCCACGCTGCAGCCCGTGGAGGAGCCCCCGGTGGAGCAGGTGGATGTGGCCTGGAGGAGGCTGTGGCCCATGGAGAGGAGTCCATGCAGGAGCAGGGGTCTGGGGGGAGCTGCTGCCTGTAGGGGACCTGTGCTGGAGCAGTTTACTCCTGACAGATGAACCCCGTGATATGGACCCGTACTGAAGCAGTTCTTGAAGAGCTGCTGCCTGTGGGCAGCCCCTGCAGGATCAGTTCAGTAAGGACAGCATCCTGTGGGAGGGACCCCACATGGAGCAGGGGCAGAGAGTGACCATGAAGGAGCAGTGGAGATGAAGTGTTAGGGACTCACAGCAGACCCCATTCCCTGTTCCCCTGCACCATGTGGGGGGAGGAGGTGGAAGAGAGTGGTGGAGGGGAAGGTGGTTTTAGTTTGCTGAGTGATCTCCCTGCCCTTATCTTAACCCTTGAGCCCTTTTCATCGTATTTTCTCCGTTTCACTTTGAGGAGGGGGGAGTGAGAAAGTGGTTGTGGTGGAGCTCAGCTGCCCTGCTGAGTAAAACCACCACACCAAAGAAAGTCAATCCTTATAGGGAACATGAGTATCACAAAAAAATAACAATGGTAGGCAAGTTCAATTAAGATTACCTGCTAACAGAAGACTAAGAAGCAAAAGGAAATTGAAAGCCCAAATCATAATGAAGTGGAGGTTACAAGAAGCATTAAGTCATCCTTCAGAAAGATGAAGTCATATTCTTATGTTCAAAAGAAAACAGAAAGCATAAAAAAAAAAGTGACAAAAGGAAACAAAACTAAAACTTTTTTTTTTTTCACATACATCAGGATCAAGAAGTCTGTTCAGCTAGTTGATGATTAGAACATAAAGGGAGTACCAAAACCAAACAAGCAGAAAAGGTCATTTTTGAGAGGTTGTAATGGTGATCCTTGCAGAAGAAAAAGGGGAGAGAAGAATCCCATTAGGGAGCCACTCTCTGCAGGAGACTTATCAAGGATCTGCCTGAAAGTGCATAATTGTAGTAGAGTTTATGAAAAAAAATGACAAATGAACAATAATGATTTTCCAGGACCAGATGTTATTCACACGAGATCTAGAGGAACTCAAGGATGAAATATCTGAATTACTGACTTTCATGTAGCTTTTCACTTTAAAAAGCTTTAGATCCTGAAGATCAGAAGGTGGAAAATCTTACTTCAAATTTTCTAACAGGTTCCAAGAGCTGTGGGGCAAACTATTTAGTTTACATAGGTTTCAAAAAGCCTTTGGACAGGCTCTCTCAGAAAGCTTTTAAGTAAATTAGATAGCATGAACAAAGCCATTTGTTGCATGTATAAATAACTGGTTAAGAGAAAACAAAACAAAACAAAATAAAACAAACAAACAAAAAAAAAACACAAGTAGGAGTAAATTGTCAATTCTTGAAGAGGAGACAGGTCATCGGTGCTGGAAAGCAAGGGTCTTTACTGTAAAACATATTAATAATTGACCTGGAAAGCAGGAAATCAGTGAAAAGAAAGACTGCTGAAAATACTGTATTATGCAGGATAGTAAGGATGAAAGCTGACTGTGAGGAACTGAAAAAAAGACTGCATAAGACTCAAAGGGCAATGAAGTGACAAATGAAATTCAGCGTAAATAAATGTAACGTAGAGTGATGAAGAAAAACACTCCTTTTTTCACATATAAAATTACAGATTTAAAACTAACCATTACCTCTCAAGAGTCATATCTTGGAGTTATAAAAAACGTTTCCCTGAAATATCAGTTCAATAATAGCAGGAGTTGGAAAAGCAAATAGAATATTAGGGATTGTTTTAAAAAGAGAGAACAAAACACAAGCCACCATAATACTGTTAATAGACTGTCCTACACCTTGAATGATGTAAACAGTTTTGATTCTAATAAAATGTGCAATGGATAAAAAAGAATAGAAAAACAAACAAACAAACAAAACCCAGAAAAATACAAGATACAGATTTTTTTTTTCCTTCTGTACAAGAAATGACTAGGTAGGCTAAGAACATCATATCTAAAAAAAAAAAAAATATTACTTAGGGGAAGTGAGGCTTATAAAATCAGGGATAGCAAGGGATGACAACAGTTTATTCTCTGTTCACATTAGCAAGAGTCTGGTCCCAAGATGTTCATGTCAGGGTTACAAGGATGGGATGAGATGAACAGTTTTGCAAATACTGTACCCATGGTGAAAGTAGGGAAGTGGTTTTATTGGGTCTAGGTGTCTCAGGTAAGGGACATTCTTCTCATCACAGAGGAAACAATGTACTGAACCACACAGTTCACTGTTCTTAGCTTTTTATTCATGGGTGATTTTGCAGTTTATATTCACATTAAAGACAAAGAACAGATTTCCCTAGCTCACTGAGGTTTCTTTTCTTCTGAAGGCACCAACATCCCTCTGAAATCATAAAGAAAATGAAATAATGTCAGAGATCCGTTTCCAAGATGAGATTTGGAGGTAGACTGGCTGGGTAAAGTGTTTCATGGGGAGATGCAGGGAATATCATAAAGCAGAGACACTTCAAATGTAAGGAAGTAGGTGGGGGCTGCCACTTCCCCTGAGTTGCCCCAAAGTAGAAAGTTGCAGGACTCAATGGGACCCTCAATCCCTTGAAGGTGCAGGATGTTCTCAGTAAGACACCCTGTCAACTGTGCAAGTAACACATGATCCATCCAGTCGTGCTGAGTGGAAGTCTTCTGTTTTAGTGATGATAACCAGGACTATCATCTATGATGCCATGTTCTAGGGAAGAGTTTCTACTGCCTTACACCTGAATGTTGTGAAAGATGAGCTCAGCTAGGGTTGTCCTCACATTGGTGGCTATGTGGAACTGTCAATATTGGAGAATTTACATATCCTAAGAATTTGGGAGCCCTTGGTCAGGAAGGCCTCTCAAATACGTAAGGATGCTAAAACCTCTCCTCTGCCAAGGATCATAATTAAATTCTTAGAGGTCACATTTTAGCATAATGCTTGATTGATAGTGGGAAATTCCATTAAACAACATAATCTCAACAAAGGGAAGTTCAGATTAAAAAATGAACAATCAGAGGTTTTGAAAATATTTTTTGTTCTTAACATATTTTAAGAGAGTATTGTTGACATTTTTTTTTCTTTTTTTTTGAGGGGGGGGGTGGGTGAGGGGGAGTAGATGCATAAGAAACATATTTGAAGAATCAGCCATAAATATGCATGTTAAGTTTTTAATTAAATTAGCTGTTAAAGCTGAAGCTTTATTTCTTGTAGCCTTTGATGCAATTGCATTGCTAAGACTGGTTCTGTACCCATGCCCAGTCTTGCAGTGCAAATAGCTGCTCATGAAAAGCAAATGGGTTACCAACTAATCTAAGAAATGTTGAATATGAGGAATTTGCTAACCCACAGACAGCTGAGGTATAGTTAACTTGCTGTGACATCTGGTACCTGTTAATAAAACAAAAGGATTTTGTGAATTTCTGATGTACTCAGAGAGGACTGATGATATAACTGTTTCAGGACTAGAAACTGAAAAACGCATAAACAATACTGAAATGTTGTTGTTGTTGTTGTTATTATTATCATCATGATATACAAAATATTTTGAATGTGGTTTCATGCCAGACTTTAAAAAGAGAAAGTATAAATATAAACTTTCCATCATTAATAGTAGGGTGTCTCATTCTACAGCACAGCTGAATCAAACAAGTTAGAGTTCCCGGCATATAGAGTTACCTCAGTTTCCTGAGGAAGGTTGATAACCTCTTCTTGTAGCACTAAAGAAGTACTAGCTAAGTATGCATCTAAGTAATTATGAAACATTTAAATGTTGTCACAATATGAACTGTAAAGAAAAGGGGAAAGTTCAGGATATAAGCCATTTTCTGCTCACTATATATCAGAATCACAGGGTGGTTAGAGTTGAAAAAGACCTTAAAGATTATCTAGTTCCAATACCACTGCCATTGGCAGGTATACCTTCCACTAGATAAGGTTGCACAAAGGCCCATCCAGCCTGGCCTTAAAAT
Source organism: Aythya fuligula (assembly GCF_009819795.1). Lineage (NCBI taxonomy): Eukaryota > Metazoa > Chordata > Aves > Anseriformes > Anatidae > Aythya > Aythya fuligula. Next base: position 166,114,294 of record NC_045559.1, on the reverse strand, counting down.
AATTTCCAGGAACAGGGCATTCACAACTTCCCCATTCCAGTGCCTTGCCACCCTCATTGTAAAGAATTTCTACATAATGTCTAACCTCTTTTAATTTAAAACCATTATTCTTTGTCCTATTGCTACACTCCCTGATAGAGTCACTCTCCATCTTTCCTGGAACGCAGCTATACAGTCTCCCTGGAGTCTTCTCTTCTCCAGGCTGAACAAGTCCAACTCCCTCAACCTCTCTTCATAGGAGAGGTGCTCCAGCACTCTTGTCATCCATGTGGCCCTCCTCTGGACTCATTCTAACAGATGCATGAATTTCTTATGCTGGGTACCCAAGAGCCACAGGCAGTACTCCAGATTAGGTCTCATAAGGGTAGAGCAGACATAGAGAATCACCTCCCTCAACCTGCTGGCTGTGCTTCATATGATGAAGCCAAGGATACAATTGGCTTTCTGGGCTGCAAGTGCACATTGCTGGGTTGTGTTCAGTTTTTCATCCACCAAGTCCTTCTCCTCAAGGCTCCACTTTATCCATTCATCATCCATCCTGGATTCATGGTTAGGATTGCCCCAACTCAAGTACAGAACCTTTCACTTGGCTTTGTTGAGGGTTCACACAGGCCCACCATTCAAGCCTGTCCACGTCCCTCTGGATGGCATCCCTTCCCTTCAGTGTACCACTCAGCTTGGTGCCGTCCACAGTCTTGCTGAGGGTGTACTCAATCCTACTCTCCATGTCACTGACAAAGATGTTAAATAATACTTGGTCCCAGTACTGACCCCTGGAAAACATCACTCACTACAGGTCTCCACCTGGATACTGAGTTGTTGACAGGAACTCTTTGAGGGTGACCATCGAGCCAATTCTTTATCCACTGAGTGGTCCATTCGGCAAATCCATGTGTCCTGCTTCAGGAGAGGTTCTGCATTTTCCCTAGACTTTCTTTTATTGCTGACATACCTGTAGAAGCCTTTCTTGTTGTCCTTGATGTCCCTAGCCAGATTTAGTTCTACCTGGGCTTTAGTTTTCTAATTGGATCCCTGACCATTTAGACAATTTCTTAGTATTCTTTCTAGGCTACTTGTCCTTGCTTCCACCTTCTATAGGCTTCCTTCATGTGTTTGAATTTGGATATGAGCTATTTGTTCCTACATGCAGGCCTCCTGGCATTTTTGCCTGACTTATTTATTGGAATTTATTGCTCTTGAGCTTGAAGGAGGAGATCCTTGAATATTAAGCAGCTTTCTTGGGTTTCTCATCTTTCTAGGGTTTCAATCCACAGTACTCTACCATGCAGCAAGGTCTGACATCTTAAGTCCAGGATCTTGCTGTGCACACTTCTTGCTACGCACCCTTCTTGCTACACTACGGATATATGAGAATGAGGTCCAGTGTTGTTCCTCCTCTTGTTGGCTCCTTTTCCAGTTGGAAAAGGAAGCTTCCATCAATGCATTCCAAGAACCTCCTGGATTGCCTATGCCCTGCTGTGTTTTCCCTACAACAGGTATCAGGGTGGCTGAATTCCCCCTCGAAGACCTGAGCTGTGAATGTGAGGCTGCTCCTACCTGCCTATAGATAGAGGGCCTCACCCATTCAGTCTACTTGGTCAGGTGGCCTCTAGCAGACCCCCACTATAATGGCATCTCTCCCTACCCTCCCTTTAAGCATGACCAATAAGCTTTCAATTGGCCCTTCATCCCCAGGCGGAACTCCATGTACTCCAGCTGGTCATTGGCTAGAGGTTAATGTTCAATACTCATCTCCCCTGCTTATCTTTTCTCTAGAGCCTTTACAACACTCCTTGTCTCTGTGATGCCAGTAAGATCATAGCCCTGTTAGAACTCCTCTTATTTACTCCCCCATGCTATGTGCCTTTGCATAGAGACATTTAAGTGGGACCTCTGATGTAAACTGTTTTATTGGATGAAGTACCTGGAATTCCTTTGTGCTGCTTTGCAGGTGCTCTCTCACTGGCCTCTGATCCCCTTCTTTGCTCTGGGCATTTATTTCTGGCACTGGCATCAAGATGCTAAGAGTTGGATGGATTGAAGTTCCCCTCCTCTGACAACTTTAGTTTAAAGCTCTCTTCATCTATCTTGAATAAAGCATCTAACTTATAGGTTGGTAGTATTTATGCATTAAACAAGGAAGGATTTTTAGTAGTATGTATACATTAAATAAGGAATTTTGTCTGTAGGGGCTTGTTCAACACCAGCAGGCAGTTAAGAACTACAAAGCTGCTTGGTCACTTACACAAAGAGGGGTGGGGAGAGAATCAGAAAGGAAATTGTAAGTAAACTTGTGGGTTGAGTTAAAGACAGTCTACTAGGTAAAGCAAAAGCCTTGCATGCAAGAAAAAAAAAAAAAAAAAAAAAAAAAAAAACGGAATTCATTCACAAAAAGTCCTTGACTCTGTGCAAGTACTGCTCAGCAATATTTTTAAGGTTCCTTCCAGCCCAAACTATTCTATGATTCTACAAATCTGTGATTCTGTGATTTCGTGATTCTGTGATTCTGTGATTCTATGATACTATGAACTAAATTACTGGTGTTTTATAAATGCTGTTGTCAACACAAGTTCACAACACAGTACAATATGAGCTGTTATGAAGAAAATTAACTCTATCCCAGCCAAAAGCAGGACAGATTTCTGCTACAATAGTATGAATTCAGATTGTAACTTACACTTTTCCTTCACTTCAGTGAAATTATCTGAAATACAGAGTATTCAAATAAGATTAGTACCTAACTGTGTTTCATTCTGAAAGATTTTTCCATACTTTTAGATATGAGACAAAGATGAAGATCACTGAATTACTTTTTGTGAGATATGATGGAGTCACTAAAAATACGAGAAATTCAATGCCAGAATACTAAAGCCATGTATTCAGCAAGTCATGATGTCATGCCCAGTTCAAGACAACAAACTAAAGTGTGGATTGATTAAATTTTGATCATTGTACTTTATTTAAGAATATGTTTTCTAGATCTCCTGAATTTAAATTAAGGCATTAGGGCATGTCTGTAACCATGCTGTTCCACTGCAATCAAGCAGATTGTCATGAAAAGCTTAGGGGATTGGTCTTTATGCTTTTTTACTTACTGTACTATTTAAATGTACTTAAACTTTTTAAAATACATTGCCAAAGTGTATTTTTTTTTCCAATTTACTGTATAATTCCCTTTACTTTTGTCATCTGTGACAAATAATATTACCTACATATTATTGGCATTTGCATTGTAGTGTGACAGAAGTTTTCAATTAACTTGGCTTGTTTCCAGCATGAAATCATGTCTTATTTTTGTTTTTATTTTTATTTTCTCAGTCTTAGTCAGTCCTTTTGTCTCATACACTTAAAGAATATCATGTAGGCACATGTATCTTTTATAAGAAGAAAGAACATGCATCTGAGTTCTGAAATATTTCTGATAATTTTTGCAGGTTAATTATTATTACCTTGGTTTTACAAATCCAAATAATTTTTGCTTTCTGAAAGATAGAATTTTCTCCAATTTTACAATTTAATCATCTTGAAGATTTTACAGGAACACTTTTGTCATCACTCTGTTATAGATTGTGGTGGACAAAGAAATCTTAAGGGTCTTATTTCAATAACAAATAGTTTATTTTTTCGTGAAGGATTCCCAGAGATAGGGAGAAGGGTAATAGAAACATTCATTATGCCCTTCACATTACTACAAAAACTATTTTATTTTTTTAATGAAGATTTAGTAAATAAAAAGTAGAAACTAAATAAATCAGCATCTCTAAGTTCATCAGTAGCAGTCACACCATAAACAGTTTTCCATTTTGGCAGAACCCCATTTAAAGTGATGCTAACCACTATTAACCCTGAAAGGTCTTATACAATTCCAAAGGTTTGGACCTTCTAATAAAATGTAATTACTTGATCTTTAAAATAATACAAAACAATTAAATCATATTACTGAAGAAATGACCTTTCCTGGGAACTAGCCTGCATTTTTAAATCCTTGTTAAAGTATTTTGAGAAAATATTTTAAGTTTCAATATTGGTCAAATATGTAGCAAAATACCTATTTGAATCAAATTGAGGCAAGCACTACCTTTACAGTTTATAAAAAGTATATGTCATTTCAAAGTGTTAGGCAGACACAGAATTCTTGGTTTGTGCCATTGTTACTGCATTTCTGATGTTTGTTTGTTTGTTTTCAGGAAGATATGTGGTGAAGATATATAAATGTTAAGGTGTGGGCTAAACTTTATTCAAGCTTCTGGTGCCATCTCCTGGGTAGATAAGGAATAATCTGCTGTATGAAAGAATACATTTAGAGAGAAAACTATGCATTTTCCATAGTTCAGTTCCAACATAAAAAATATCTTTCATCTTTCTTTTCTCTAGCACGGTTTTCTAAATGTTATATCTTCACAATTCACATCATTCCTAATTAAGGATTAAAATTATATTTCCAAGATACATATTTATTCAGTGTTGTCTTAATCAGGATTTCTTTCTGTCTTCTAAAGCAAAAGTAGATCTTTTAGGCATAGTAAGTAGTCAGATTTTGTGAAAAGTGAACCTCAAATGTTATCCACTACAGCCATTTTCATGTTTTTAGACCAATTTAGTGTCTTAGATCTTCAGCTTCAGATATTCAGTTAAATTTGTAAAGGTGGGTAAAAGGAGAGAATGTGTCTGCTCTTGAAAGGGTATCTTGCTTGTCAAGGACCTTTTCCAGTGCAACAATGAATAATAAGAAATTGCATGTGTGTCATTGCTACAAGGGGCTCAGTGTCAGCTCCATGTGAGACGTGAGAGAAATTTGGTACCAGCTGCTGCACTCAGGCTGGGTTTGTGTGTACCCTGCCCTGTGATGATGGCTGCTAGAACCATTGTCAGCTCCTGGAGTAATAGGGGTCTTCAGCCTCCAGCCCCTGGTGTAGGGGTGGTGAGTGAGACAAGTGAGGGGCTCTGTGCTGGCAGTTGGAGCGGGGTCACAGGTCACAGCCTCTGTACCTGGTGCTGGCTGATGGTGGTAGCATCTGTGTTTGCCCCAAACTGTGTGTGTGCAGGGTTTGCATGTGTGTTTGCTGGCAAATCCCTCACAGGAGCAGCTGGTGAGTGGGTTAACCCATGAGGCAGGTGAGAGGGACCAGGATCCAGGCAGTGGTGGTGGGCAGAAAGTGTTGTGTTTTTGCGTTCACTAGTGACCTTCTATCTCTGCCAAACCAAGAGGAGGAGGGCACTTTGCTGCCTGTGTGTCTCTGGGACCGGTTCTCAGCTTTGCTATAGGTTGAACCAACAATGGAGAAAGCTCAGCTGCATTTTCCAGCCTGGGCAGAGACCCTGGTTCCACTGGCACCGGGCTGGGCTCTAGCACCATGCAGGATGAGTTGTGGACTTGGGGAGCTGGAGGAGGCAGACATGCTTTCAATGTCATGTAACAAAATTCCATTACCTGTTATTATGATTTTTCTTTTTTTTTTTTTATTATTATTTTTTTATTTTTCCCTTATATACAGTAAAAGATAACAGTAAGCTACCAACAAATCAAATTATATGCTGTTTACAATCTTGTACCTTGATTAGCATCATCTCCTTGTCTAGCTTGCCTGAATTGATTTCCTCTTCACCTCTCATCCAACTTATGTATCTGTGGCCAAATTCACAACTGAAAGCCAAGATGTGGCTGGAGGAGTGGAATTTGTAAACATAAGTTAGATTCTCAGATTACTTGGATAATATATAAATAGAACAGGGTGTTTTAGGATGAGCTTTACAAAAAAGAAGAAGAAAAATAAAAAGGTATGCTAAATAGACACAGCAGTCCCATATTCAGCTAACTGGTAATATGAAAGCAATTTGCCTGAAATGTCTCTCTCGTCTCTCTCTCTCTCTCTCTTTTTTTTTCTTTTTCCTTTGGAAGTTGTGCCACTGTGTGGACAGCTGTAATAATTCTAAGAACAGGACAATAAAAGGTACCTACTTCTGTAGCTTTGCTGACAGCATGCTTGTGTAGCTTAGGTCTTTAGTTTTAATCCCCACTTAAATGTTTTTACATGCATTCATACATTTCATGTTAAAGAGATGTGGCATAAAATTTTTATACAGCTCTGGCAGTTTTTTGGAAGCCTGAGTACCACCCTTCACTGGGATTTTTCCTTATTACCACACTACAGAATCATATTCTTGTCCTCTTACTAATCTGATGAATCTTACATTTTTGGCATACTATCCTAATGAAGTAGCTTCAGTAGCAGTAAGATGAAAAATTAGTTCAAAAAGCCTTATGAAGAACATTGCACAAAATCATTTTTTTTCACTTTCTGGAGAAGTGTTCTAGAACTGTTTGTCAACGATCTGACATCTTTTGAAAAAAACTCTTGGTGTCAAGCTGAACAATAGAACTGGGTGGGCTGCAGTTGCTTGAAGATTGGCTGGGATGTTCAGTGGGTGTGTAATTCCATTATGCATCACTTTTTTTTTTTAATCTATCTATCCTTGATTTATTTATTTTCTTATTAAACTGTAATATTAAATTTAATTAATACTAAACATTCTTTAATATTAAGTAAAATCACTTATTCTCACTCTTTGGAGTCTAATGGTGGGTGCCACACTGAGCATGGTTGGACAAACCTTCTACTTCTGTTATCTTAAGAGAGAGGAACAGTAAAGGAACACACCAGAAATTTCTAGAGAGACAAAGTATATGGCACAGTTTCCTGTAGGGAATCTGTTAATGGGTATTTGCATCCCCAGACCAATGGTCATTTTATAGGAATATTCTGAGTAGTCATATTGCTTTGCAGATCATATTTTGAGATGTTTACTTGAAAATAATTTTAGATAAGACAGATAAGCCAAATAGTATTTGTATTATTTCTGTCCCTACTAAGCATAGTAGTAAGCCTGGTGGAATAATGTCAGCACACCAAGCTTTCTGCTGAAACTCTGAGATGAGTTTAAGCTGTTTGGCTAAACAGCTTAAACAGGAGGGCTAAAAATCTTACTCGGGTACTGGATCATTCCTGGTGGGTGTTTATAGCTTACTTTCTGTAGTGGATCAAAAATATGTGCATCTTGAAAGCAGATGAGGCCTCTCATTTGTAATGTAATTAATGTAATGAGGCTACATTAATACTTAGTTCTGCCTTTAAAGTAATACATACCAAACCCCCACTGATCTAAATGGGTAAATGGTCCCTGTGTAGTGTGCCACTGGAATTGCCCCAATTTTATTGATATCTACATGCATGTGTAGATAGATAGAGAGCATTCTGAGGGAGAAGTATGTGTGCTTCATATTAGGTCTCTAGATGGCATTGTGTGAATCAGGTATTTTGGCAGAAGCTATAAATTCAGTACACTCAATAATAGCAAAGGGGAAAACAAAACAAAACAAAAACAAACAAACAAACAAACAAACAAACAAACAAAAAACTTGTCATTATTCCTGATGTTGATTTGACATTCTTGAGCCATCTTTGAAGATCAAATATTTAGTTCAGTTCAAAGTAGTATTCACATATATACTAAGATTGATTAGATTTCATTTTAGCACCCATGGAGCTCATTGGATATACCTGTGTGGGCAAATTACACAGTACAAGGGCATGTTCTCAGGCTCTGGAACTTGATCTTTCAGATTGCTAAATTGTTGAAGTGGTGCTTGCCATGTCTTCATCTAGTACAAATGTTATTTTCACAGGATCACAAAATCACAGAATTATCTAGATCATCTAGAATTATCAAGATCATTGAGTCCAACCTCTGACCTAACACTAATGAGTCCTCCACTAAACCATATCACTAAGTTCAACATCTAAATATCTTTTAAAGATCTCCAGGGATGGTGACTCAACCACTTCCCTGGGCAGCCCATTCCAATGACTAACAACCCTTTCAGTAAAGAAGTTCTTCCTAATATCCAATCTAAACCTCCCCTGGTGCAGCTTTAGCCCATTCCCCCTCGTCCTGTCACCAGGCATGTGGGAAGATAGACCAACCCCCACCTCGCTACAGCTTCCTTTAATGTACTTATAAAGAGCGATAAGGTCACCCCTGAGCCTCCTTTTCTCCAGGCTGAACAAACCCAGCTCCCTCAGCCACTCCTCACAGGACTTGTTCTCCAGACCCCTCACCAGCGTTGTCACCCTTCTCTGGACTCACTCGAGCATCTCCACGTCCTTCTTGTAGCGAGGGGTCCAAAACTGAACACAGTACTTGAGGTGCGGCCTCACCAGAGCCGAGTACAGGGGGACAATCACTTCCCTAGCCCTGCTGGCCACACTGCTTCTTATAAAAGCCAGGATGCTGTTGGCCTTCTTGGCCACCTGAGCACACTGCTGGCTCATATTCAGCCGACTATCCACCAATACTCCCAGGTCCTTCTCCACCTGGCAGCTTTCCAACCACTCATCTCCCAGCCTGTAGCTCTGCTTGGGGTTGTTGTGCCCCAGGTGCAGGACCCGGCACTTGGCCTTGTTGAACTTCATACAGCTGACCTCACCCCATCGGTGCAGCCTATGCAGATCCTCCTGCAGAGCCTTCCTACCCTCGAGCAGATCGACACATGCACCTAACTTGGTGTCTTCTGCAAACTTACTGAGGGTGCACTCGATGCCCTCATCCAGGTCATCGATAAAGATATTAAAGAGGACCAGCCCCAGTAACAAGCCCTGGGGAGCACCACTAGTTACCAGCCTCCGGCTGGATTTGAATCCATTAACCACGACTCTTTGGGCCTGGCTATCCAGCTAGTTTTCAACCCAACGAAGCGTACGCCAGTCCAAGCCAAGAGCAGACAGTTTCTTGAGGGGAATGCTGTGGGAAACATTGTCAAAAGCCTTGCTGAAGTCAAGGTAGACCACATCCACAGCCTTTCCTTCATCCACCAGGTGCGTCACTTTGTCATTGAAGGCGATCAGGTTCATCAAGCAAGACCTGCCTTTCATAAACCCATGCTGACTGGGCCTGATCGCCTGGTTGCCATGCAAGTGCCGCATGATGACACTCAAGATAATCTGCTCCATGAGTTTCCCTGGCACTAAAGTTGAACTATCAGGTCAATAGTTTTCCAGATCTACCTTCCAGCCCTTCTTGTAGATGGGCGTCATGTTTGCTAGCCACCAGTCAAGTGGTACCTCCCCTGATAGCCAGGACTGCTGATAAATGATGGAAAGCAGCTTGGCCAGCTCCTCCGCAAGTTTTCTCAGTACCCTCGGTTGAATCCCATCTGGCCCAATCGACTTGCGTACATCCAAGTGCCGTAGTAGGTCGCCAGCCTTCATGGATAGTGAGGGCCACATTCTGCTCCCCATCCCCTTCCACCAGTTCAGGGTACTGGGTATTCAGAGAACAATTGGTTTTTGCCGCTAAAGACTGAGGCAAAGAAGGCATTAAGCACCTCAGCCTTTTCCTCATCTTTCATAACTAAGTTCCCCCCCGCATCCAGTAAAGGCTGGAGAAAATATATTTTCTCCATATATACTATATTTTCCCATATAATTTCTATTAAAAATAACACAAATCAGGGATCAGGCCTAATAAATCATATGGGGCAGCCACACTCTTTTAGAGTGTAAAAATACTTGAACAGGATGGACAGAAGATGGGCCAGTGTGCTTCAATGCTTTACATAGTCAAAGGAACTACACACAGCCTTACGCTCAGTTTAAAACAACAACAAAAAAAGACAGACCAATGCAAGCAAATCTGACAATCTGATGAATTAGGGTTTAGCATACTATACCAGAGCCTGGAGGTAATACATGCAAAAGACACAGCAAATTAAGCTCTTTAGTGGGCTTGAGACAAACAATTAATTTAAATAAGTAGAAGAATAAACACATGACCAATCATCAATAAGCATCACAGTTCGATACCACAGTATCAAAGCTATGGTTAAAAAAAAAAACAAACACAAAATTTACCAGAAAACTTATGCATCTAGGAATTTATTACTTGTTCCTTGTAAGTTAGGCGGTGTTTTTGTTTGTTTATTTTTTTGTTTTCCCTAGCTCTCCTGAGCTTGCTTCCTTAATTTTGCCCATTTACAATTAGAAAACTTTGAATACTATAGTTAGACAAACCTACTGGATATAACCAAGTAAATAAAGATATTAAATTAAGTTATTAAATCATGACTGTTGAAGTGATTGGCATGCAGTGCTGGTAGTGGCAGTGGCTGATCAACCAAAAAAACAAACAGAAACTTAAATATGAACATAAATATGAATATGTTCTAAAATTGATATCATGTCAGATGAAATCACCTTTATAATAATTACTTTACTGGATTATAAGTAGTAGTAGAATATTCTGATGTATATCAGATTTGTTCTTCCAGGACCTTAATATGTAAGAGACTAATCATGTTGACTAAAACACAATCCTCTTTTTTTTTTTTTTTTTTTTTTTCCATCCCTGAATATCACTGGATTTAGTTGTTTATGTTTATGTAGGTTCAGGCAAAATACAATAATAAGGGGTCAATGAGAATGCATAAATCAAGGGTATAAGGTGATTGACTTTATTTGATTTCTTACACTTTTCTCTTTTGATGGTAGACTGGTTTTATGTTTTTTAATCTTTTTAATCATTTTCATATTATTGATTGTGATAACAAAACACTTAATATTCCAGACATTATTTTGCAATATTAATTACCTCAATTTATATATGGGTTTCCTTCTTAATAATTGGACTGTAACAAAGTACATAAAAACTAATATAAATAAATCTTTCACTTGAGTATTACTGGTGTCTAAGTTAATGTCAAATTTCACAATTGTTTCATTTGAATTTAGAATCAATATTCCTATACTGCGCACCATAATAAAGGATTATAGAGGGCTGTGCTTTGAAGTTTTTCTTATTCTGTACACCTTGGCCGCAGTGTTATCCATTGTCCTTATAAGAGGTCTTATTTTTCTCTTCTACCTGTCCTCATTAGGTTTTATGCATTTAAGCAGTATAGACAATCAGGATGATGGAAGTTGCACAGGTCTGTTTTTTCATATTTACTCAATTTTTTATGTCATCATACCAGAACATCCTCTTACCATCAAGCTCATTTGTCATCTCTACAGCACTTAATGTTTGTCACTTTTTGTGCACTTCCAGACAAATTTTGGACCCCTCTGAAACAGAAAGTCTATGCTTTCTCAGCTAGTATGAGATAGGATACAAAAAACCCACTCATACTTTTCTGTGTCTGCTTCTGTAACTGTTGTAATTTTCTTTCCTCTGCTACCAAAGATTATTTTTTTTTTTCACTGAAATTTTCCCCCATGGTGGCAATGCTCTGCACTACACTGGTATTGCAAAGGCCAAAAAGATGAAAACACTTTCTTACCAGAAATATCTGGGTCATTAACAGGTGTCAGGATTAAAAAGTCATGAAGAGGATTAGACGTCAACAGGAGTCTAATTTTTTTTTCCTATACAATTTCTCCTCTTTATAGGCCTTTTGAGAAGCTAGCAATTAGTTTTTGTCTTTCTCTGCTGCTGGCTGTTCCAGGTGCAGAAATCTCTGTGCAGTTTTGAGTAGACATAAACCTACACTGAAGTGATTATTATTAATTAGGCACTGTGTGCCTTCTCAGTAGAAAACTCCTTATTGCCATGGCAGATAAAAAGATCAATTCACTTATCCAAGGAAAGTCTCCCAGCTGAGTAAGGTGCAAGCAGGTGAACATTATTTGAGAGAGCTGCCACTATCAATGCTATAAATACTGAATTACCTTTATCAGTTTTACATGAGCTATTAGCTTAATTATCTTTGAAATATCCTTTTTTTTCAAAATAGGAACAAAAGATGGGAGATCAAGTTCTTCAGTAAAAGTTAATATACTCAGTGCTTTGGAGAGCTGGATAATGTAAGATGGTATATGTACTAGAGGTTGTTATTTATATATTATATTTAGAAATACTATATTTATAGTGGCTTTCTTAGAGCGTCAAAATAACGAATTATCTATAAGCAGATGACAGTTTTATAGTTTAAAGCAAGTCACTTAGATTTCAGACTAAGAACTTTATTTTGGTAACAGAGCCAATTTATACATTCAATCCTTATGCTTCATTCTAAGCAATATCCATGGATTATAAATCTTGCTGGGATATTTTACTTGTTCATTCATGCTTTCTTATACATTACTTTATGGTAGAACTGTAGGTTTTGTTGATGAATATTTTGCTTCTGTTAATGCTTCTTTATGGAGCACAGAAAACACCTAATGGTCTAATGCCTTCTGATAATAAAACTACATGCTTAGTACTTTATACTGGTCTTATACGTCTAGAGCTTGCTTTTCACAGACTTTAAGAAGGTGCTGAGGGACTATAAATTTTATTTTTTTACACATAATTGTGTATTTTTGAAAATTATGAGGAAAAAAATCTTAATAAAACAACCAACAGGTGTTCTACTATGAATACTTAAAGTTGTACTATTAAATTTCACTTATTAATGTCTATTTTAAAATACAAGTTCCTTGCATTAGAATACATGGGTTATTCATTTTATTAAAATACCAAAATTAACAAGACCATCCTTTATTTCTTAGCTAAAGTATGTGAAATAACTGCTGTTCCAAATAGTTGTCAATATTTCTACTGCAAGACTATTTTTCATTTATACAGTTGAAAAAAGACTTCCACATTATTGTATTAGCATAGTGTATCTGTTTTTTTCAGAATATTTCAAAACACGAACATTGGTCGTCTCATTGACGACAGTCCCCCCTCCCCCCCCCTCCCCCAAAGGCTTTGAAAAGAGAGTACTTCTAGGACCATTTAGGATCGAGGCAGTGACAATAATTTAGGGTTAGAGGTAATGAGAGTATGTACTGCATTACCATTCTTCTACTGGTAAGCTGTGACGTATCGTCGTATCAATTCTGTGTAATATTGAACCACATAGTCATAAATTTAATGCACAAGGTGAAATCTTGACCTTCTTCGTAGAGTTCCATAGGACTAGGTTTTCATTTAAGTTTCAACATATCTGTGACACAAGAGAAGTATTTTTTGTGTAATTTATTCCTTAATCGTCCTCTGACAGATTTGTTTTTTAATATTTCTTAGAACCATGTATTTTTACTGCTATCACTGATAAGCCCCTATGCAATCTATATGTGCTTTCCTGTCTATTCAATCTTATGAAGTTATATGCCTCCTTTTCCAACACATCTAGATCTCAATGGGTCAACACATATATGCTTGTGAAGAAAATTAACTGTCTTCATCTAATGAAGGTCCAATGAAATGCATCATCCTTACTTCTGTTTCTTCATTAAAGAATATGGTATAGATCTTGAGGGTGAGAGGGCAGGGTTAAGCTTTGTATTTAACGTTCTGCTGCTTTCTGTGGTAATTGTCCCGAGTTGTGTCTATGAGACACAGATACACACAAGAGAGAATTTTTATAGAAACTACTGCAGTAAAGACAAGACTTAATTTGGTCAATACAATTAGTTAAGCACTGTTTGAAATCATTGCAACAAGTACTGTAGAAAGTCATGCTATCATTTTATTTGACAATAATATAAAATTAAAATGGGAATCATAATTGTATGATGCTCATGATAAAGAATGTATGTATATATGTATATATTTATTTTTTTTGGGGGGGGGAAAGGGGAGGGAAATCATGCCTATATGATTTGGATCAATGGTCATGTCTCTCTTGTAATTCTCATTAAAATTATTTTTTTTTGCCAAAAATTTGATTTTGGAAATTATCTCTTGTAATGTCCTTGGTGGTGTCTATAACCCATAACTATAGACATCATTATTTCACCTGAAAACTGGTGTTGCAGTAGACCAATGATAGTAGACTGGACAGAGATTTTTTTAATCACTTAAATAAAGGTCACTCCTCACTCATTTCTATCAATGACCTACAATGCTGATAGCTGCATAAGAGTAAAGACATTCTGGTTTATATGGAACTGTCGCTACTCATCTTTTCAGATAAACTATTCTTATCTGCCTCCGTGGTAGTGGAATGTAATTCACGCTACAGATCAGGCAGTTTGAGAAGGGCTACAAGGTAGAAGTCTTTGATTTGTTCTACACATTGTCCCTTGTTTACAAGGGAAAAACACTTCCTAGCCCAGTGCTGTAATTTCATGGTAAACACTGTCTAGATTACAATATTATATCTTAATTTAAAAAATTAACATTACTCAGTATGCTATTATTCATTCATTGTGGCAGCTGGCATTTCATCCATAATATTGTTAGCACATTACTGCATTTCAAGATCAAATATATATATATTAAAAATTGTTCTCAAATATCAACTTATGAATTTGAGAAAGGAATTACAGGTGTACTTGAAGGAGAGGGTTTTGAATGAGAATCCAGAGTGGAGACAGAAATCTGGGAAAAATACTCAGATTACAAAGGATAGTATTCAAGACTCCTTTCTCTTCTTCATGGATATAGCATCCTCTTCATGTATATAGCAAACTAAGATTTGTAGCTCCAGAATTCTGCAGGGTAAATGGATTTAACATCTGTAAAATTTTGAGTTTGGGTATCTCTCTTTTTGTTTAAATTAGGAGAAGGCTTCTTGTTTAATTGAAGTATTAACAATCATTTAGGCCTCTAGACTCTCTTCCAGTGGGAAATGACTGTCATACATTCCACGCATTCCATACATCCCAGGTGGTAGTATGCTGCCCATGTTGGATTAATTTTTATTTTGCTATCTAAACAATACTTGACTAATATGTATAATTAAATGCACGCAAATGTGTGTAGTGCCTGCACAACCAGCTATTATTAGCAATTATGCTGGAATGAATGACAAACTTTATGTAGGGCCTTTATAGGCAGAAGGCTGTTGGCAGATCCAGCTCTGGGCTTTCTAGCTATATAGGCAGTGGTGGCAGAACAGGTGATGGATGAGGAGTTTAATGGGTCTGAGCTGATGATGCAGAGGTGTAGAGAAAAGCTAAAAAAGGAGTGGAGGGGGTCTTTGCTGTGAGAAATTCACCTGGTACTGCAATGCGCGCAGGTAATTGGGCTGGTAGGGAAGAGTGCCTTTACAGAAAGGAAAGGGAGAACATGGGGGGATGTGGGTAAATAGAAGTCATATTTTTCTCTTTTCATCCTTTTCTCCAGATCTAGTTGCCAGGTCTTTTGTGCAATTAAACACATTGGGAACTAGTGTCCCAATGTATCATTGTATAGATAAAGGTCCTGGTCTTCTTTAGGCTAAATGCTTAATAAAAGTGTCTGTCTGGAAGAATCATCAGGAAAAATATAAATCCAGTCAAATGACCTTTACTGAAAATCCTAGAATCATAGAATATCCCAAGTTGGAAGGGACCCCAGGGATCATAGAATCATAGAATAGCCTGAGTTGGAAGGGACCCAGAAGGATCATTAAGTCCAACTCCTGGCTCCACACAGGACTAACTCAAAATTAAATCATATGTATAAGAGCACTGTCCAAATGCTTCTTGAACATTAGCAGGTGTTCAAGAAGCATCTTGAACACTGGCAGGTGCCATGACCACTTCTCCGTAGAGCCTGCTTTGGTGCCTGATCATCAAAATAGCCCACTTTATGTCCTATATATATGGACCTGGAATCATACTACCTGAAGAAATCACTACTTTTGAATTAATATAAAGGAAAGAAAGAGTCCCTCAAGCAGCTAATTCCAATAGTATGCAGTGTCTTAAGATGCAATTAAATATTGGACCCAGAATTACACCTTGAATTGCACTCAGAAGCAAATACATTCATAGTGCAATCCTAGAAGCCCACCAGTAATGTGCTAGTTGTGACTACAACTTCTAATCAAGAGAACAGCTGCTTTACCAGCTGTAGCTTCTCCATCTTTTTCAAAGTAGCAAAGGTGGTGTAGTCATGCAGAGTGAAAGCCAGAAATATATCAGTGGTTATGTACATCTTTCTCTAATGACTAGGTGTTACAATGTGTGTTAAATCCACATAAATCCAAATCTAAATAAGTCAGGCAGCCAGGAGAACCTTCATGCTGCAAAATTTTCTTACAAAGGACCATTTTCTTACAAACAGCATCAGTAAAGAAAAATTATTAAGATTTTTTTTTTTTTTTTTTTCTCCTAGCAAACCAGTATCATTGCAACTGGTGTGTCACCAGGGAGTTGAGACTAAACTAGCACAAGGTTTTAAGCTACAAATTGTTCTTTTTCGTGCTCTTTATTTCTGACTCAGAAGATGCAAAACTAGTAGGACTTTAAAAAGGCAAATGGTAAAATTCTATCTAGAGTAGATTGCAGTTTGGAAATCTAATAAGGGGACAGGAAATAAGATATTAATACTGTTCAGACATGTTACAGCGGTGTACCCTGAAGAAAGCTTGTCATTGTTTTGCCAAGTAGGCAAATTATGGTATATTAGTATACCATATAATGAGGGTGCATAAGTTAAAGCAGAGTTGCCTGCTTTCAGGAAAAGGTTCTAAGTTTTTACACAATGGCATCACATTGCAGAATAGGAAAAAAACTCTGGTTTAAAAATGTATGTGAAGCTTTTCTCTAACTCTTAACATATCTCCACTCTCTAACTCCAGGCATCAGAACGTCAGTAGGAAGCATCATTCAGATTACCAGCTGCTTTGGATCCTGTTTTGAGATGTGTGCTGTCTTGCACTGTGTATATTCCTAGCAACTTTCTCAGGGCTTTGAACTGCATTTGAGGTGCTTAAAGGATGGGTTTCAGAGCACGCTTTTTAAGTCCCAGAGCTCTTTGTCTCCAATATATTTTGGCTACTACAAGTTCAATGAAACATGCTAATAATCCATATAACATGCCAAGAAAGAAGAGAAAAATGAAAAGAAAAAAAAAAAAAGAAAAAGGAAATGCATGGGAAGGAGTAAAATAAGGTAGAAAAGGAGTGCTGCAAGCTCTGCTTCTGTCATATTATAGAATATACTGAGTTGGAAGGGACACATGATAATCAAGTCCAGCTCCTGGGTCCGCAAATCAAAATGTGTCAGAGCACTGTGCAAACACTTCTTGAACCCCAGCAAGCTTGGTGCTGTGACCACTCTCTAGGGGAGCCTGTTCCAGTGCCTGACCCCCCCCTCACTGAAGAACCTTTTCCTGATACCCAGGAAAAGCCTGAACCAACCCTGTCACAGCTTCATGCCATTTCCTTGAGCCCTGTTGCTGTCACCAGAGAGCAGAGATCAGTACCTTCCCCTCTGCTCTCCTCATGAGGAAGTTGTAGACCGCAATGAGGTCTCCCATCTGCCTCCTCTTCTCTGGGCTGAACAATCCAAGTGACTTCAGCTGCTCCTCATATACCTTCCCGTCTTCACCATCTTTGTTGTCCTCCTTTGGACACTTTCTAACAGTTTTATATCTTTCTTATACCGTGGTGCCCAAAACTGCACACAGTACTCTAGGTGAGGCTGCACCATCTCAGAATACAGAGGGTAATCACTTTCGTTGACTGGATAGTAATGCTTTGCTTGATGCACCACAGGATATATTTGGTCCTCCTGGCTGCCAAGGCACACTGCTGGCTCACGTTCAGCTTGCTGTTCAAAACTCCCAGATTCCTCTCTGTGGGGTGGATCTCCAGCATCTTGTCTCCCAGTCTGTACGTGTAGCCAGGGTTGCTTCTTCCCAGGTGCAGAATCTATCACTTGCTGTTGTTAAACTTCATATTGTAAGTGACTGCCCAGCTCTCTAATTTCTCCAGATCTCTCCGCAAGAACTCTACGCTCGATGGAGTCAACAGCTTCACCCAATTTAGTATCGTCCGTGAACTCACTCAAAAAAACTTTTAGTCTGTGGTGGTTTTACAGCCACAAACTTAGAAGCTGGGCAGATGAGCTCCACCACAACTGCTCTCTCACTTCTCCTCAAAGGGAAAGAGAGAGAAAATACAGTAGAAAGGGCTCAAGGGTAGAGATAAGGAGAGGGAGATCTCTTAACAATTTGCACTACAGGCAAAACAGACTCAGCATAGGGAGATTAGAGAAATTTGCTACCTATTACTAACAGGTGAGAGCAGTGAGAAACAAAGAAAACAAACTAAAAAACACCTTCTTCCCATTCACCCTCCTCTACATCTTCCCCCAGAGTGGCGCAGGAGAAAGGGGGGATGGGGCTGTGGTCAGTCCCTAATGCTTCATCTCCACTGGTCCTTCACGGTCACTCTCTGCCCCTGCTCCAATGTGGGATCCCTCCCATGGGATGCCATCCTTCCTGAACAGAGCCTGCAGGGGCTTGCCACAGGCAGCAGCTCTTCAAGAACTGCTCCCACATGTCTCAGTACCATGGGGTGCATAATTAAGGAGCAAACTGCTCCAACCTGGGTCCCCCATGGTGACAGCTTCCCCCAGAACCTGGGGGGAGCCTGCATGGACTCCTCTCCACGGGCTGCAGCTCTGGCCCGGGGCCTGCTCCTGCGTGGGCTTTCCATGGGCCGCAGCCTCCTCCAGGCCACATCCACCTGCTCCACCGGGGGCTCTTCCACAGGCTGCAGCATGGAGATCTGCTCCATGTGGGACCCATGGGCTGCAGGGGGACAGCCTGCTCCACCAGGGGCCTCTCCACAGGCCACAGGGGAACTTCAGCTCCAGCACCTGGGTTATCTCCTCCCTCTCCTTCTTCATTGACCATGGTGTCTGCAAGGCTGTTTCTTACTCCTTGCTCTCCCAGCTTCTGTTGCACAGCAGCTTTTTTCATTTTCTTAAATCTTCTCTCACAGAGGCTCAAACAACGTTGCTTATTGGTTTAGCTCTGGCCAAGAGCAGGTCCCTTTGGAGCCATCTGAAACTGGCCCTTATCTGTCATTGGGCAGGTTCTGGGTTCTTCTCTCAGAGGCCACCCTTTCAGTTCCCCACTATGCAAACCTTGCCACATAAACCCAAGTTCTACATACAAATCCTTTATGAAAACATTGAAGAGGGCTGTTCCTAAAATGGAGCCCTGGGGAAGCCCACTAGTGACAGGTCGGCACCATGATTTAACCCAATTTACAAGAACCCTTTGGGTCTGACCTATCAGCCAATTGTTCACCCATCTTATTATGCATTTATTTAACTGCATTCTAATACACCTCTGTAGATATCAGTGCTGCCCTCATATAAGCAATGAAAGTATCTGCACTACATTCATTTACTAGTAGAAAAAATAACGTTTCACTCCAGTGGCTAAAAACAACAGTCATGGCATGTGTGTTCTGCCTTTGGCCATCTAAGTGTTCTGGACAAACACTCTCATGTCACCCTGGGTAAAACCATTTGATGACAATTGTAGAGGTTCTCAACTCATTATACATTAAACATTGCTCTGCTCTTATATATCTGGTCCTCCAAAACACATTAAATGACCTTGGGGAAATGGTAGTTTGTACTCTGGATATTAAGAGCTGCAGATTTTTGTGGCCCCATAGAATCTGTGGCCACAGAACTAATGGCCATGGATCTAAAATAAGTAGGTTTGATTAACACAAATAAATGAGATTCTTTCTTATGCCTAAGTATAAGTGACTTTACTCACCTTGTTTTGGCTTGTATCTTCTTTCCATACTTCAGAAAATACAAGAATGAAAAAAAGGAGAATATAAGCTAAGAAACAGGAAACACTATTGGCCTAAAATTTCAAATCTGAAATTGCTATCAAGGAATGAAGACAGCATATAGAAATAGTATAGCTACTATAAGAGTTTATGTATATATATGTGTTTTCTTACATAAAACTACTGGAAAAAAAACAATACTTTATAATTCTGGGTCCTTTTTACATACAAGAATTTTACAAGAATTTGTATTTATACTATTAATCACTATATTAAAATGTCTTATTACATAATGCAATGCTGCTATTTAGAGTAGACAAAATTTAATATATTTGAAAGAAAAATAAAATAAAAATGTATGCAGACAATGTAAAACTACTCTGTCTACAAGGAAGGAAAAATTTAGCCTTTTGTTCTTTTCTGTTGTTATATCACCAGTAACTCAGAGATTTAAATGCCTCAGCAAAAAGTAGTTATGAAAATAATATTTTCAGTTCCAGAAAATAAATAAATAAATACAGCAGACAATTGCATGTGTAAAACTGGGTTAATACCAAAGGGACTACTAAATTTGCAAACTTAAGTCCATACAGAGGGGAGGGAAATACGGGAATTAAATTTCATTAACTACTACTGCTTGATTTTTTTAAATTATTATTATTTTTTATTATTCTTATTTTTAATCAAATTAGACTAAATGATGATATGGAAAATCTTTACTATGTTTGTTTTACTATCTTTAACTTGAAATAAAAAATGCTGCCACTAGAGATCATTGTTGCTCTTTGCAGAAGTGGCCAGTGTTAATTTTATTTTTTTTTTTAGTTCATATCATTAGATGCAGTCCTGTTCTTCACAGAATGTACCTCATAACATCAAAACAGAAGAAAAAATAACTGTAGCCTGAACTCTGTCTATCTCAGTTTTCACACCAAATATTTTCTACCTCCTTTCAAAACAGTCCTTCATCACTACTCATTTATAACTGCAATGAAGCAATAAAATTTAAAAACATTTTCATTTAAATTTGTTATATATATATATATTTATTTTTTTCAGGACTGAATGTCATTCAGTCATATATTGGCATTCATAGACCCTATAATATAATGTTGGATCAAGCTTGCTTTTTTATGTATCCTGGCTGATTAAAATGACAATAAAATTCATAAACAACTTCCAGTAAAAGAACATACCCTTCTCTTTATCCCCACTGTCTAAAAAACAATAATAAAACAATGACAAAATAATCCTCTCTCTTTAGAAGAGCTAGAACTATTTGGTCTAATTATCCTTGCATCAAAAACGGGACTGAAGATAAATCTCATGAAACATTATCTGCAAAATAAAAAAGGGGAAATTCCAAATGATAACTGATCAAAGGGGTAACTATGCATATCAACCAAACAGCTGAAACCTATAGTACATTAAAATAATCCCAAGTGTACAATTGACAACACTAACTATACTGACTTCTGAAGTATGAAGGATTTTTAATTTAGGGCTCCCTATGGTGATTTGTTGTTTGTTTTAATGATTGTAAATTGTTTCAGTGATATTTTTCCAAATATGTGCGTAATATTTTGTGATTTTTTCATCCTCCTGGGATGAATTTCTGACTCTTTTTAATATGACACATGTACCATTTAAAGTTTTATTTTTGAGATTTCCATATGCATATTCTTTTCCTAAGTGTTTTTACAGTGATTTGCATTAGTTTTCAAAAATCAAAATTGTTCTCTGGAATAAGAAAAAAAAAACTCATCATTTCATAAGATAGTGTAGAAGTTTACTGTACCATGCTTAGGCCTGTTCCAAACTGAGTGACCTAATTTGATTTGTGTAATACTTGAGCAGGACAAAAGGCCCTTATACTGTTTTTTTATATTTCATGCCCATGAATGCTTGCATAAAGCACTTTTTCATCTCTTCTTGGCTTCCTGCATCTTTTACCTATAGTCAAAATTCAATAGCTAGACTTAGTAGAATTTAAGATCCTTCTTCATCTTCACAGTAACAAGCAGTGGTTTCACTTCTTACAAATCAAAATGAAAATCAGCTGAAGCCTGCATAATATATTTAATGTTAATAACACTGTTCATAATAGGTGAATATGAATAAAACCTAAACGCTTCCTTTATTATTTAGTCTCTGAATTGCCTGTAAAAATATTTAAAACTTACTTTATTTCCTAGATTAGCATTACTGCACTTCTGATGTCAACTAAAAGACAAAAACAGAACAGAACTCTTTTTTTTTTTTATCTTTTTTTTTTTTTTTATTTTTTTTTCCCCCTGCCATATAAGCCTACTATATATCTTCCAAATTGTTGAGATGCCTATTTGGTGTGTGTGTGTGTGTGCGTGTGTAATAAATACAAAAAAAAAGTAAAGTACAGTATGTCTTTTGATATAGATTCTTTATGTGAGTGATTATCATTTTAACAGATGCTACATTGTTTGATGAAACATTTTAAATTCTGAATGAAGGGTCCTTGAAGACTAAGAATGAAAATAATGTCTTAAATGTGCAAAATAAATCTGACTTCTCAAGTACAATAGTCATTTACTACTATCCAGAGTGCTGTGCAATTCAGTCATCACAGAGTTCATCAGAAGACAATAGATGATAATACTTCTTCTTTCTGAAAGAATTATCTCCCCATATTTTATAGGTGTTGGGCCAAATCCTTCAGTCCTTACTTACTCCTGGATTAATTTCTCAGACCTTATTCATGGTAGCAAGGAATACTTCAGTCCATGCCAATGAAATGCTGTTAACTCTTCATTAAGATTAGTTGTCAGGCAAATGAGATAATCGGGGAGTGAGTAATGCATGAGCATTTTGGCAGGTAAAGAACAAAACCCTTAATATATGTCTAAACTATTCACTTCAAAAGGAAAAATAAAAATAAAATAATAAAAAAACATAGCTCAGATATATTATATTTGACCTGGCCTTTGAAGCATTTCTGAAGAGTCTACAGGAATTTGTGTTAATAATCTGAAAAGAGAACTAGTCTAGACATTGATTATAACATATTTGCAAAATATTTATTGCCTATGAAAATAGGATTGGTTTCATAGTTTCCATCAAAATTAAAAGTTCTGCCCTTCCTTGTAGACATTATTCATCCTCATTGGAAGTTCAATTGACTTCAAAATGACTGTATTGAAGTATGTGTTACGTATGTTTATGAAACAGGATATAGCCCTAATCATTTCTCTCATCCTTTGATAAGTATTAGACAGAATAAAAGAGAAATGTTATCATTTTTGTTGGGAAAAAAAAAAAAGGATGATTATAAATGTATGGAAATTAAGCTTTTTTTTTTTTTTTTTTTTTTTTTTCCCACAGTAGCATTTAATATCAAGAATAATCTGGAAAAAATGTCTTGCCCTATTCCTTGAAGTCATCTGTTTCCACTCTGAGCCTCCATATTCCCTAATATTTCTTTATATTTTTATACAATTAATCAGAAAAACAGTAGAGCAAGAGCTATGTTTACAAGAGTCTGCTGTATCAAATCTTTTACTTCTATTTTTGAAGTATTTTTTCTTACATGTTAATACTACAGATAAGGGATAATTCCAAGTAGGAAAAATGATATTTGAAACAAATACACCAAAAGGAAATCTTGAAATAATGCTAGATAAACTTCACATCTATGAGTAAATTTCACCAAAAAACAACAACAACAACAACAACAAAACTTCAGCTGTGTTAACAAATGAGCCCTTCTTGAGAAAAATGCATATTAAAAACTGTAATACAAGTAGTACCTCTTGTGTTAAATTACAATGACTGGTGGAAAGCAAGAGGAAGGTCACAGCAGCTGATAAACATAGTTATGCAAATGTGTTATTGTGAGAAAACACTGAACAGGGTTAAAAATTGTTCTAAGCAGGAGGTCAATGAGAAATTTCACGGGTCTTTCTGGCCTTGAAATTATAATAGTGAGGAGGTGAACAGGAAAGAAAAATAAGATGAAAACAGGATTTTGATTTATTTTTAATTTGGGTCTATTTGATGAATTAAAAAGTTTTGGTTGAGCAGGAAAATGATCTCACTGACAATTATATTTTCATCACAAAACAAACAAACAAGCAAATTTATCACAATATTTGTAAATTGGCTGTATTTTCAAGTCTCTTTATACCTATCAAATGTAGAGGAACCTATAAAGATCCTATGAGATTCTTCATCTCTAGATTCCTCATAAACTCCCCAATCTAATATCACAATTATTAGACTTATTTAATTAGTAGTGATTGCTTTAATATTCAATATATATTAAAGGGGTTTGTTCTTTAGCTTATGAAATAATTGTGTTTCAAAGAAAACAGGAAGAAGAAGCCATTGCTGGAGTCTACTAAGCTAGTACAGACTTCACTAGGGGTTTTGGGAACTTGTATCTGTTTTGCTCCTGGGCAAAGGAAGAGATGCAGGTCAAGCAAGTCTGTCACACTGCTGATGCCAGGCAGAGTAAAAAACAGCCATAGTGAATATGGATTGTGGGGTTTATTTTAGAAACAGCAGTGTTAGATCTTTTACCCCACTCATCTTACACACTCACTGGCTCTCCACAATGCCACATATGCTAGATCTCAGCTTCCCTTTCCCAGAAGGAACTTGTTGCTGGTCTGAAAAGATCACACAGAAAGTCATCTTGGCTCAAGTTGTGCTACTATTCACAGCTACCATTTCTGGGAGGGTCACCAGCCAAAGTCAAGAGGCATCCCACTGCATTATTTCCCATATCTCTCTGATATCAAGGATATTAACCTGCTTTTCAGATCTTTTCTTTAGCAGGAATTTGCCGAGGCGATCGGCTCCGGGGCAGACGCGTTCTGCAGCGGAGCGGGGGATCGGGCCAGGCAGGGCTAATTTTTTTTTTCCGGCATCGAGCCTACTTGAGGGAGCCGCCAGGACCCGGCAGCCCTCGTGAGGGAGGCTGACGAGGCGAAGGCGGAGCCAGCAGCGCCCCCTCCCCAGCCGTTCAAAAGCTGCCCCTAGGGAGCGCGAGCGACCAGGAGCGCGGCGACCAGGGCGGGCAAACAGGGCGTGGCGCATCAGAAGGGAGTGGCGCGGCAGTTAGCGCGGCAGTTTGCGCAGGCAGGGCGCGCAGGAAGGGCAGAGCGCTCCCCCTACACACAAACAACACCTCGTTAACAACAGCCGTAACTAGGCGATAATGGTCGCCACCAGGCACGGTGCGCTCTCCAGAAAGTCGGTACACACGCAGACCGACTACCTGTCAAAAAATGCCGCAGTTCAGGTCACCGGATGCAAGGAGTGTCTGAGCCTGTTGCTGCCATCGGCGGCAGGCAGAGAAACTGCGTGCGTGAGGTGCGAGCAGGTGGATGATCTGGTCCGCATGGTGGCGGAGCTCAAGGAGGAGGTGGAGAGGTTGAGGGCCATCAGGGAGTGTGAGCGGGAGATAGACTTCTGGAGTAACTCCCTGCAGGGCCTCAAGGGGAGGTGCCGAGGTGAGACTCCCCAAATGGGGGCGGACCCCCCGCCCTGTCCCTGTCGGGCAGAGGGAGGGGATCTGGGAGCTGAGGAGGAATGGAAACAGGTCCCTGCTCGACATCGCAGGCGATGCTCTCCCCTTCCGGCCCCACCTTCCCAGGTGCCCTTACACAACAGGTTTGAGGCCCTAGAGATTGAGAGGCCGGTGTGTGAGGAAGAGGTAGCAAATGTTCCCAGGAGGATGCCTGGGGCGAGGAGGTCGACTCCGCGCCTCAGGACTGCCTCCACCAAGAAAGACAGGAGGGTTATTGTTGTTGGTGACTCGATTCTTAGGGGAACAGAGGGCCCTATTTGTCGGCCTGACCCTACCCGTAGGGAAGTCTGCTGCCTCCCTGGGGCCAGGGTCAGGGACGTTGCCAGGAAGCTTCCTAACCTGGTACGCCCCTCTGACTATTACCCCCTTTTGATAGTCCAGGCGGGCAGTGATAACATCGAAGAGAGAAGCCTCAAGGCTATCAAAAGGGACTTTAGGGGACTGGGTCGGTTAGTGGATGGAGTGGGAGTGCAGGTGGTGTTTTCGTCCATCCCTGTGGTGGCAGGGAGGGGTTCAGAGAGGACACGGAAAGCCCACCTGTTAAACACGTGGCTCCGGGGCTGGTGCCAACGCAGAAATCTTGTTTTTTTTGATCATGGGGCACTTTACTCAGCACCTGGCCTGATGGCCGCAGACGGGTCCCTATCTTTTAGGGGAAAAAGGATCCTGGGCCAGGAACTGGCAGGGCTCATTGAGAGGGCTTTAAACTAGGTAGGAAGGGGGATGGGGCTGAGGCTAGGATTGTTGGGGCTGTGCTAGGGGGAACAATGGCAAGGCCGGAGGATAAGGCAATGGCCCAGCTGAAGTGCATCTACACCAATGCACGCAGCATGGGTAACAAACAGGAGGAGCTGGAAGCCATCGTGCGGCAGGCAGGCTACGACTTGGTTGCCATCACGGAGACGTGGTGGGACCACTCTCATGACTGGAGTGCTGCAATGCCTGGCTATAAGCTCTATAGAAGGGACAGGCAGCATAGAAGGGGTGGTGGTGTGGCTCTCTATATTAGAGAGTCTTTCGAGGTTGTAGAACTCGAGGTTGGGAATGACAAGGTCGAGTCCCTTTGGGTTAGGATCGGCAGGGACAACAAGGCTAGTGTCCTGGTCGGGGTCTGCTATAGACCGCCGAACCAGGATGAGGAGACGGATGAGGAATTCTACAGGCAGCTGACAGAGGTTGCAAAATCATCAGCTCTTGTACTCGTGGGGGACTTCAACTTCCCTGACATATCCTGGAAGCACAACACAGCCCTGAGAAAGCAGTCTAGGAGGTTTCTGGAGAGCGTGGAAGACAGCTTCCTGACGCAGCTGGTTAGTGAACCTACCAGGGGTGGTGCCCCGCTAGACCTTCTCTTCACAGAGAAGGACTGGTGGAGGACGTGATCGTCGGGAGCTGTCTTGGGCAGAGTGACCACGCAATGGTGGAGTTCACTATTCTTGGTGAGGCCAGGAAGGGGACCAGTAAAACCGCTGTATTGGACTTTCGGAGGGCTGACTTTGAGCTGCTCAGGACACTAGTTGGTGGAGTCCCTTGGGAGGTGGTTCTGAAGGGCAGAGGGGTCCAGGAAGGCTGGGCGCTCTTCAAGAGGGAAGTCTTAATGGCGCAGGAACGGTCTGTCCCCACGTGCCCAAAGACGAGCTGGCGGGGAAGAAGACCGGCCTGGCTCAACAGAGAATTGTGGCTTGATCTTAGGAGGAAAAAGAGGGTTTATAAGCTTTGGAAAAGTGGGCAGGCCACTAAGGAGGACTTTAAAGAAGTAGCGAGGCTGTGCAGGGACAAAATTAGGAAGGCCAAAGCTCATCTGGAGCTCAATCTGGCTACTGCCGTTAAAGATAACAAAAAACGTTTCTATAAATACATCAACACAAAAAGGAGGACTAAGGAGAATCTCCATCCTTTACTGGATGCGGGGGGAAACTTAGTTACAAGAGATGAGGAAAAGGCGGAGGTGCTCAATGCCTTCTTTGCCTCAGTCTTTAGCGGCAATACCGGATGTTCTCTGGATACTCAGTACCCTGAGCTGGTGGAAGGGGATGGGGAGCAGGATGTGGCCCTCATTATCCATGAAGAACTGGTTGGTGACCTGCTACGGCACTTAGATGTGCACAAGTCGATGGGGCCGGATAGGATCCACCCAACGGTACTGAGGGAACTGGCAGAGGAGCTGGCCAAGCCACTGTCCATCATTTATCAACAGTCCTGGCTATCACGGGAGGTCCCAATCGACTGGCGGCTAGCAAATGTGACGCCCATCTACAAGAAGGGCCGGAGGGCAGACCCGGGAAACTACAGGCCTGTCAGTTTGACCTCAGTGCCAGGAAAGCTCATGGAGCAGATCCTCCTGAGAGTCATCATGCAGCACTTGCAGGGGAAGCAGGCGATCAGGCCCAGTCAGCATGGCTTTATGAAAGGCAGGTCATGCCTGACGAACCTGATCTCCTTCTATGACAGAGTGATGCGCTGGGTGGATGAGGGAAAGGCTGTGGATGTGGTCTACCTTGACTTCAGCAAGGCTTTTGACACCGTCTCCCACAGCATTCTCCTCAAGAAACTGGCTGCTCTTGGCTTGGACTGGCGCACGCTTCGTTGGGTTAGAAACTGGCTGGATAGCCGGGCCCAAAGAGTCGTGGTGAATGGAGCCAAGTCCAGTTGGAGGCCAGTCACTAGTGGCGTCCCCCAGGGCTCGGTGCTGGGGCCGGTCCTCTTTAATATCTTCATCGATGATCTGGACGAGGGCATCGAGTGCACCCTCAGTAAGTTCGCAGATGACACCAAGTTAGGTGCGTGTGTCGATCTGCTTGAGGGTAGGAAAGCTCTGCAGGAGGATCTGGATAGGCTGCACCGATGGGCTGAGGTCAACTGCATGAAGTTCAACAAGGCCAAGTGCCGGGTCCTGCACCTGGGGCGCAATAACCCCAAGCAGAGCTACAGGCTTGGAGAGGAATGGTTGGAGAGCTGCCAGGCAGAGAAGGACCTGGGAGTGATGGTTGATAGTCGGCTGAATATGAGCCAGCAGTGTGCTCAGGTGGCCAAGAAGGCCAACGGCATCCTGGCTTGTATCAGAAACAGTGTGACCAGCAGGGCTAGGGAGGTGATCGTCCCCCTGTACTCGGCTCTGGTGAGGCGGCACCTCGAGTACTGTGTTCAGTTTTGGGCCCCTCGCTACAAGAAGGACATGGAGGTGCTTGAGCGGGTGCAGAGAAGGGCGACGAAGCTGGTGAGGGGCCTGGAGAACAAGTCCTACGAGGAGCGGCTGAGGGAGCTGGGCTTGTTCAGCCTGGAGAAGAGGAGGCTCAGGGGTGACCTTATCGCTCTTTTTAGGTACCTCAAGGGAGGCTGTAGCGAGGTGGGGGTTGATCTGTTCTCCCACGTGCCTGGTGACAGGACGAGGGGGAATGGGCTTAAGTTGAGCCAGCAGAGTTTTAGGTTAGATGTTAGGAAGAACTTCTTTACTGAAGGGGTTGTGAGGCACTGGAACAGGCTGCCCAGGGAAGTGGTGGAGTCACCGTCCCTGGAAGTCTTCAAAAGACGTTTAGATGTAGAGCTTAGGGATATGGTTTAGTGGAGGGCTGTTAGCGTTAGGTCAGAGGTTGGACTCGATGACCTTGGGGTCTCTTCCAACCTAGAAAATTCTGTGATTCTGTAATTTTCACCATCTTCTTTCCAGGCCTTCTCTTGTCTCTGAGTCCACTTCTTCTTTTTGATAGCTCCTTATTTTTGTTCTTTTCATTCCAGAACCTAAAGCCTCTGGTTTTCCCAGTCATATGCAGAAGAACAAAGTTTGCTCAGTGTCTTTGCTGGTGGTTCTGGTTCATGCCTCTTTATTAAATGAAGTATTCAGGATGTGACACTTCTGTTTAGTCCAGGTGTTTTCAAAATTTACAGCTAGGCTGTATCAGTTGCAGTTAGCGTGTAGAATGCATCTGCTTGAGGATTCAGAAGTGTAGCTTTTGTCTTCCTATATACACACAACCAATTTCTTTTTTCCTGTTGGCGTTGTGTTTTTTTTTTTTTTCCTAGGAAAAAGTTTACCCCAGGATGTACTGCAGCTATTTTACTACAATGTACTACAGCCTGAAGGAGTATCAAGAGCATGCTTCTGCCACCAGGACAAGTAAGATCCCACAGACATAACAGATGAGGAATAATCATTTTGATCTTAGCCTCTCTGGATAATGAATCACCATTTTTGAATTAACAATACACTGCTTTCCTCATTTTTACACCTTTTTTAACACTTCATTGTACTGTACAATTTCATAACAGAGG